>NC_133526.1:186265275-187599025 GCF_048544455.1 Silene latifolia
GTGAGTTCAGAGGAAGAAACCATCTCAAAACAGGCGCAGCATCTGTTGCGTCTCTTAGAAGAGGCGCATCAGACCGTGCGTCTGTTCCTGAGTTGGGCTCTGACTGTGAAAGTCGGACTCGTTGAATCGTTATTATTTGTTGGTTGATTAATGTTGATTATTGATATACATCTCGAGTTGAAGTGATTTAATTGTATTACATGCATTAAGAACCGTCATAACGAAATATAAACGAAGGATTACAAGTGGTTATTTAAAATGTCGGAACCGGATTGTATAAAACTATAGCTCGAACGATTTTGGACGAAAGAACAAAAACTGGAAAATAAAGGTTGAAAACAGAATGAAAAACACATGTCAAAGATGAATTCAAGGGACTTGATATGAACAAATCGAGCCTCTTAAAATCCGGGTTTGAATTAATGATGAAAACCCGCAAATATTAGTTATAAGGGATTTAAGTCGGAAATTATTGAAAAGTATTAACAAAAAACAAATTATAATTTGAAAATAAGAATTTTGAAAGAAAGAAGAAAAGAAAAACAAAGAAAACAGATACTCGAGGAAGAAGAAGAAGAAGAGCAACAACAGAAAAGCAGCCTCTAGAAGAGGCGCAGCAAATGCTGCGACTGTTTCAGGAGGCGCATCTGCTGATGCGTTTCTTCTAGGACGTCTTTCGCTGCTGTTTTGAAGAATAGGTTTGAATGAACGGTTTTAAGCGTACTTGTGATATAAATCCGTACATTAATTAATACAAAATAAAATACAATAAATATAATTGGGATTTACACCCTCAGACTTACATGTTTGACGAAGCGAGATTAACTAAGTTGTCGTATTAGTGATTGCTCGACTCGATGTAATATGAAAGTGCCCTCTTAAGAGGATTTAGAACAAATTGATTGAGTTGATTAAGGTGTAGGTCAAATTGGTCGGTCATTCAAACGTGACTGGTACTTAGAATGATCTCAGCTTACGTGGTTGAGTAGATCAAGCACGCGGGCGTCGAAAAACAAGAGCGCGGTCTTAGAATGCAAAGGGAGAAGAGAAGGGCGGACACTCGCGTGAGAAATATGTGAGGTGGAGGCCTCTATTTATACTAATCACACGGAAGAATTATGGTAAAAATAGAATTAGGAAAGAAATCCGAAAGAAATCTGAAAATTGGAGAAAAAGCTGCCCAGGAAGAGGCGCAACGGAAACTGCGACCTTTCCAAGAGGCGCAGTACCTGTTGCGTTCTCTCTTGGGCAGTTTCCTCCTCAGCAAGAAAGATTTCCGCGGTGATTTAGGAATTAGGGAAGATGTAGGCTTCCTTATTCAGCAAGGTAGATATTTTCGTGATAAAAGATAGAATTTAGGAATAATACTCTGGAAAATTCAAGAATATTCCGACTCGGGTTTAAGACGGTTTAGAAAATGGAAGCGGTTTTTGACCCGAACTCCAAATGAACTCTAATTACTGTCAAAACGACCGTATTGGCGCGTAGATGATGACCATGAGGTTGACTTGACTGTTTGAGCTATCATGTGTCAGTGAACTTACGAAATATCATAAATCGCTCCGCGTAATTAAACATGCGGCCCAATCATCACTGGGTAGTTGGCGGGAGGTACAAAAACGAGGTATCTACAATGTTAACATAATATACATCTTAATATTGAATTACTTATGTTATATAATATTTTAAAAAATATGCATGGTTACATCAGCAACCATTTTAACTTGAAAAAAGTTAGATAAACACTTATGGCAGTGACATTTTAAAGATATACATTGTCATAATCACCAAACATCCATACCTTAGTATTATTAACTAGATTTTTTTCACAAAATCACCATCCACAACAAGCCATTGATATTGGTGTTCATCAAAGAATTATTGTCAACAAAATTATCCAAAATATTTTCCTAAAATGTCGACACCACCATATATAACAAACGGAAACTACATTGTTCAATACAAACCACTACCATTCCATTTCCCCGCCCAAACTTCTTAAGCGCTTCTTGGCCTTTACCATCTCCCTTTGCGGCCAGGGCCATCACATGTGAAACCCTTTCTCACCGCAGCTCGAGTGTAACGTTTGATGAATATTCCTTTTAAAGTCGTTGCCTCTTCTTCAACGTCCATAGACTGCAAACATACATCCAGAATCAATATGTCAACATATTTCCTTAAGATGTAACCATTTCAGAATAATATGTCACCACTTTAGTTACATATTTTACACAACAACATATTAGATAATATATGAATATGTAGACAATTCAGATTAATATGTCACCACTACAGTTTAATATCTTACTTTACCATTATTCTTTAATCCAGTAGTTTATGTAAATGGCAACAAACACTTCATCTTTAGTAACATCTTATAAGACACAAAAAGTTGACTATTCTTGTTATTAGGTTCATAACTTAACTCAATATGTAAAGAAAAATTCTTACGTACTCCGGGAGTACCGTACTCCTTACACTTAAAACTAATCCACCAAATAGAATATAATAATATCCTATGTGTAAGGAGTACGGTACTCCCGGAGTACACAAGAATTTTTCATATGTAAAATATTAACAAAGAACACAAGTTTATGAACATAATAAAGTGTCCTCATTGTAACTTAATATGTAACCATTAACATATATTATCATGACACTATTTAGTAATTTGACATTCCTAAAAAAAATGTTTACAAACAACTTTAATATGGTGACAAACAAATTTTAACTTAATCCATGCTCTATCACCACTTAAATAAACTAAGTAACCAAATCATGTTTATAAAAAAAGGTCACAACAACTGATATTTGGTTACATTTTATATACTACTACTTAATTTCAATAAACTCATCAACATGTCGACACTTTAATTAAAAATGTTACCATCTTAAATAATATGGTAACTGATAATGACCGACTAAATTAAATTATATGCATATGTAGTAGTAAAAAAAAATCATACAATCTACCTAGTATAAAAGCTAGGTTATTTCTAGCCTTCTCATTGGTTCCTTAAAATCAAGGTAAACAATTGCATTTTCTATAGGTGGACCCTACCACAAACTTGCATTGGATTTATTTAATTTTCTCTCAATACAATTTTTTCTTTGTTGACAGATTAAAGTATTGTATCTTTTAAGGAAAAATATAAAACGTAAAAGAAGCTTAAAGACTAAAAAACGTACATAGAGGCTAAAAAAATGAAATGCTAATCTACACTTTATTATATTAAAATGTAGATTATGTGAAATGTCGCGGGTTCAGCTTATATACAATATCTTAATTAATATCTAATGTACGTAATTTATATTTCAAATTTAAAATGTTACGGATTATATATGACTTGACAGAGAATGTAATCATTTTTTGTATACTTTTAGTTACAGCTAATGTTTTAAACATCATACTGTGCAAATTTACATGGGTTTAGATTATCATAATAACATACGGAGTATAAATTAATTCATTTATCGAGTCATTAAAAATACGACTCTCTATTCAACTCTTTATAATTATATCGTCTGTCTAAAATTTTGATAGTATAACCGTGCATTTTTTTGCATGGGACTAAAACTAGTTTGTTAAAAACTTTGGTTCATAAACATGACACCACTAAAATGGTCACATTTCAGAATTCCAACCGTTTTATTCCGCGGCACAACCCCTTACATGTGATTCTCGAACATGGTATGGGAAACATAAAAACCACAATTAATATAGCAAAAACAAAGATCATTAATTTAATAATAAAACAACAAGAACCTCCTACATTCTAAATCATCGTCAACGAAATCGTAAAATAAACCTAATACATTCATTCTAAATTAAATTTCATACATTCATACTAAAATGATACATAATTAAAACCCTAAAACCACCCCAAAACAATTATAATAATTAGAAACCAAAAATTTAAAATACCTTTGTTGGATTCAACACTTGCATATGTGCCGTTCTAGCATTTTTTTTGTAGGTAATATCGTCTTTCCTATTTGTTTTTCTTACCATGTTTATAATTAGATTAATTATGTTCTGGGTTTTTTTTAATTTGTAAGGGAGAAGATGAAGATCATAGCGGACGGAAATAGTATAGTAGATGAAGATCATAACAGATGAAAAAAGTAGAAGGAAGATTTTTAGGTTTTGTAGAGAGAGAAATGAAGATGGAAAAAGTGTGTCCGAAAATTAAATTGAAAATAAGATGGGAGGCTAAGAAGATGCAATGTTATTGCATTGGGAAGGTAAGGTTTTTAAATTTTTTTAATTAAAAATGTCAATTCTCATGTCAGTGTACTATTGCCTACAAATACCTACACACAATTGCACGTGACTCATCTCCATGCCATTTTCACACAATGTGGTACTATCCGGCCCGTCGCAAGCTTGTGACGGATAGTATCCATCACAAATAAGACTAATTTAAAAATTTGAGTGTATAATGAACGACGTGAGCTTGGATCTATAAACTTGAGTGTATAATGAAGGAAGTTGTTTGAATGAGTTAGATGAGCTTGGATCTATAAACTTGAGTGTATAATGAAGGAAGTTGTTTAAATGAGCTTGGAAGTTGGATCTATAAATTTGAGTGTATAATGAAGAAAGTTGTTTAAATGAGCTGGATCTAGAAATTTGAGTGTATAAAGATCGAGTCTTGGAACCGGAATAATTAATTTATTACAAATAATAAGAGTAGATTTAAAGTTATTTTGATAGAGCAAATAATAGAGAGTAGATCTAAAACTAGTTTGGATAGAGAGAAAAATAGGGTTTCTACTACTACTAATTTTTGTGTGTATAGAGAGAGAAATAGGGTTTCTACTACTAGTACTTTTTGTGTACAAAGAAAATGAGATATGTGAGTCTTTTTTACAATTTTCTTAAGACATGGTCTCTTTTACAAATAGAGTCATGTTGGTTTCGGCAATTCGGGTTATTGGTCATGCTCAGTTTCAATTTAGGCGACATGTTAAGGCTTTGTTTGGCAAAATTACCTGAAAAGGTAGCTGAAATCTGAAAAGGTAGCTGAAAACTGAAAAGCTAACTGAAACCTGATATGGTAACTGAAAATTAGGAGCTGATAAGGTAACTGATTATATAAAAATGTGTTTGACAAACTAGCTGAAAAGGTAGCTGATTTTGGTAAAATGGCGTAAAGGATATGAAAATGATTTAATATTATAGAATAAAGGGGTACAAAATGGAAAATAAGTCATTTCAGGTACCTAATTTCTCAAATGCTACTAGAGATGGCAATGGGTAGGGTCTGGATCGGGTCCACCAAGACCCGGACCCGAGATTTTTCCTTTGGACCCGTACCCGACCCAGACCCGCAAGGGTCTAAAATTTGAGGACCCATACCCGGACCCTATGGGTAAGGGTCGGGTCTGGGTCTACCCGCGGGTCCGAGTTTCAGCCACTTTAATAACAAGATCAACAGTTATGGAATCTATAATATTAAAAAAAAAAATTCATACTACTTTAACATTATGAGTTTATTAATCTCTATTGTACACTATCAAATCCAATATACATACCAAAGAGATTAAGAAAGACAAAGAAAATCTAAATTAATTTTACCTCCAAATACATGTGAAAGAATCAAACTCGGGACCCTAAAATCAATACCGTACTTGATAGCCGTCTCCATCTGACCGTCGCTGGCTGCCGTCAATGGTGGTTGTCGGTCGCCGCCTATTAGAGAGGTGGTTGTCAGTCGCGTATCAGTGATGTGGTGGTGGTTTCCTTGTGTCAGTGGTGGAGTGGTGATATTGTCAGAAGAGTTTGGTTGGGTTTTAGAGGGAAGAGAAAGAGACTTTAGTTGCTTTGGTTTCTACGGTCTGCCAGTATGAATTCAGAAAAGTTGTGATTTTGATTTTTTATTTTTTTTAATAAAGGGTCTAAGGGTCGGGTATGGGTCTCATAACTTAGACCCGGACCCGGACCCGAAATATTTACTTAAGACCCATACCCGGCCCATACCCATTGGGTCTGAAAAAATCAGACCCATACCCGATCCGTTAGGGTCCGGCCCTTAGGGTCTGGGTCGGGTCCCCAACCCACTGTCATCCCTAAATGCTACAGGAGGAGGTAATGCTACAGAGGTAATGCTACCGAGAAGATTTCATTCATTCAGACCTTATTTGACCAAATAAGCTAATTGCCAAACACTTCAAAAAAAATCAAATTTGAAATTTTGGTCAAATAAATTTTACCCGAAGTGTAAATCATCAAACGGAGCCTAAATCATGCGGCCCGGGTCAATTTTGTCAGGTTTGCGTGTGTCACAATACACCCATGTACGTATGATTTTATTGTTCACTTACATGGGAAGCAACATACAACGACAATTTTAGCCGTTGAGACATTGACAATGACAAAATGAGGGTTAGGAGGGGTTATTCTCACTCCTTTCTCCTGATCTTTTGTTAAAAGATTATTGTGTTTCATTGTTAATTTGCTCGTCTAAGATAAATATGTTAGCCTCAACTTCGAGCTCTGGTTCCGTCACTTCTCGTTAAAAACTCGAAGAACGCCGTTGTACAAAGTGAAAAAAAATATGAATGACAGGGCTTGGACAATGTGAAGTTCAGACTGGGCAAGTTTTTTTATATGGGCCAAAAAGTTTGATATCGATCGTTGTAGATGGAACTTTTGTCGACTCAGCAAAATGGCTTACACATAAAGTTATATGTTTAACATGCGAAGATAAGATAAACTTACTTGTATACCATACATATAAAACATAAGGACAATTTTGATGTATACAGGTTTCGACCGAGATCATGATTTTGTTTGTTGAGCTAACTGATGTCCACTAATGTACTATCCAAACCTTTCTGATGCGTGCATAAATTCATTTCCATTCTTCCATACTGTACTACTCTCTATGCGAGTAATGTGACCGAATTACACCAACATGGTGAATCAACTTCAAAATGTTAGAAGGCTAGCATTCTTCAATTGTCACTCTTTCTTAAGCTCTTCAGAAATCGAACTAACTGCAAAATTAAGAATTTTGTAGTATAAAAATGCATAAATGATGGTCCAGAAAACAAACATTAATAAATTAGACGATTAACTCCCTAATTTGTACAAGGTTTACACTCTTTTAACGGAAACCAAACGCAACAAAATATAGACAACCCTAAATTCTCTTTGCCAAATCCACAGGGTCTCCGGTATAAATACTTAGATTACTAGTCTTGACAACTAAGACACAATTGCGCATAATCACCCGCAAAAGCAGTACGGCTAATTGCCCCCAACAGTCAGCAAACCCTCCTCAGATGGATGGACAAACTCATTACCGCAGAAACGGCAGCCACGAACACCATCTACAACCCAGAAAAACACAAGAAAAATTTCAAGTCTCATCAGATTGATTTTCTAATGTAAGAAAGTGGGCAAAGACACAATAATCTCGCCAGAGGATATAGCAAAAAGAGAGAGTCAGACATACCATGGTCCAAAGTGCAACACAAAGTGACTCTAACGGCATTTTCTACTTCAGCAAAGAAGAGGCGCTGCTGCAAGGCTTTTTTGGAGCGTGCTATGAAGTTGCAATGAAAATAACAACCCTTTCCGAGGTCCATTTTCTGACTTCCCAGTACTTGTTCAACCATATAATCAGTCTAAACAACATGGAGTAAGACATAAGAAAACAATACAAAATACTAAATGAAAAAGCTTTTAAATCAGGTACCCAATTGTATATACCTTGAATTTCAAATTGAAGCATGCCAAACCTCTAGTTGCCATCCTCAGATCGAGAGCATGTAATAGTTCATCTTCTTCCTCCTCCCACTTTTCGTACCTTTTCCTCCACATCTCCTCTTGATTAGGCACAGGAGCAGCAGGCTTCAAGTCTGGCTTACTGTAAGTTGAGCACAAGTATAGCAAACCAACAGCCATATCAAATTTCATATGTCCATAGGAGAAGAATAGATAAATATTACTCCATAGTACTCCCTCCTATTCATTTTAACTCTCCCCCTTTCCTTTTTCATCTATTCATATAACTCTCTCCCTTTCCTTATTTAGTAAAGTTTTACTTATTTTAATCACCTTACCCCACAACAATACCCCACAATACTCATACTTTATCTTATTTTAATCATCTTACCCCACAACAATACTTATTTTAATCATTTTACCCCACAATAATACCTTCCCTCTCTCCAATTACCTTACACCACCACAATACTTTCCAATAAAATAATTCTCCCCTTAATTTGCCTTTTGAAAGGAGAGAGTTAAAATGAATAGGAGGGAGTAATATTATTACGGAGTACTACATACCGCCATGGTGTTGGCAAATAACTACCCTCAGGAAGCCGCCTCCTCATCATCATCCCTGAGGCTGCTCTATCACTTGATCGTCTACACAAAACAAACGCAATTGTTTTGTAATATTGACGAAATTATACAATTTTAATGATATTAAATTAGTTCCATTCTCTTTTCATCAAATTGATTGATAAAAATCATGAAAACAAAAAAAAAGTAAATAACTTACGCCATATCTAGGGCTTGTTCTTTTTGGATAGCAATGCTACCGATGCGGGGGTCAGAATCATGGGAGTAAGGCTCGACACCGTAAGTGAAACGAAGATTTGGAGAAATAATGTCTTCGTCTTTCTTACGCGTGGACTCGACGAGACGAACCAGATCTCCATGTGTGGGGAGACCATACATCTCCTGTACCACCTCGCTATCAACTGGGTGATAATAATATAGAGCTCTTTTCCCAAAGGGGATACAATCATTACCATCACCGACATACGTAGAGGATGATTCTGTGATTGAGACTTTATTCTTGAAAGAGGAGGACAAGGACCCAACACATCCGTCACTAACATCCTTCAATTTCCCACCTCTAGTTCCGCTGTCTTCTTCCATCTTCAAACACACAAGAGCGAAAGAAATATACAGAGAGAGAGATACAAGTATTAGGTTACTTGGACAGGAGGCATACTATCAAAGAAACTCCATCCGTACTAGGTTAATACTTAGTAATATTATTATGGTAGTCAATGGGCTTTTGACACCTGTATAACTTAATTCCTTACCAATTTACCATTAGTGATGCCACCTAGCCAGTTAGCCACAACTCCATTGTCTCCCCAACAAAGGTTAAAGAGTCCAACTTATAAGAAGTTGGATTTCTATTGAGCTAAAATATAACCTTGTAGACTGGTAGTAGAGGTGATTAAATGGACTGAGTCTATTGGCCCAGTTCAGTCCAACCCGCTTTTTTGAAGGGCTTGGGCTTTATATTTTGGCCCAAAAAAGCCCAAAGTATATTTGGGCCGGGTTTGGGTCAAGTGTTAGGCCCGGCTTGGCCCATATTAATTAATAAAAGAATATTTTTTTCTTATAAAGTTTGTTTAAGTAGTGTTAAAATTATAAATAACTCTTTACAAACTCGTGTGTATATTTATTAAGATTTAAAAGTGATGTTGACATAACATATATCATATCTACTAGACATGATTAAGCATTATAATGTGCCGATAGTTATCTTTATTTTATTTTTAAAGAATAATTTATATGCACTTCATCATATTTTGTACAATTTTATAAACTAAGTATGTTATTAATGTACTAATTGAAGGTATTATCTTACTTTTCTCATTCGGTAAGTAGTAAATTTAAAGGCCCGAAAGCCCAATTAGGCCCATAAGGGCCGGGTTGGACTCGCTAAATACGCTCGGACATTTGGCCCGGCCCGGCCCGGCCCGCATATGTGGGTCATTTTTATTATCTCGACCCGACCCAAGCCCGCATAGGTCCGGCCCATGATCACATCTACCTTGTTAGTAAGCGATCTATAAACACCACTATAACCCTTAAAAGAGGTTGGTGATATGTTTTGGCCTTAAACTGAATAAGGTCTAATCCTTAACCTAAACTTTTAAGGAACGAAAAAAAAACACAACTCCATTGTCTCCAAAAATGTAATTTATTTTACTTATTACTACTATTTGTGTAGAAGTCAAAATGGTAGGTCACGGGTACAAAATTTAATTCCATATATGATAGAAAATAAAAGATGAAAAAGTATATATCATGAAGATAAACATTTAACTAAATGGGTTTGGTGTGGTGGTTGTTCACCTCATTTCTTAACTATGAGGCCGGGGTTCGAACCCTGTCCATGAAAATGGAGCAAAGTGACGGCTACTAGTTGAATCGAAAGCCGAAAGTTATCCGTAAGTGACCAAGTGCTCCTTCTTTTCTTAGTGGCTTGATGTCTACTACCTCGCTAGTCTACACCTGGCAAAACAGGTCAATTTGGGTCGGGTCATTTTGGGCCTGTCACACATTTCAGATCGGGTTGTGTTGAATCGGGTCACTTACGGGTATAAGTTATTTTGGGTCAGGTCATTTTCGAGTTAATGGCTAAAACATTTTAGTTAGTACTATTTTGATTAAGAAAACTATTTTGCAAATTTAACTATATATTATGGACGATTGTAACCAATAAACTTTATTTTGGTATATATATAATAAATAGAGTAAATTATCAATTACACCCACGCTTAATCCACTTTTTTAAACTAACTCCCACGTCAATTTTTTTTTAATAATTTACCCCTAAATTATTTGCTCATGTTACATTTTGCTCCATTTACCATTTTCAGGCCAATTTTCCGTCAAAATTCAAACTTTTTGTTAAAATATGACGATTTTGCCCTTATTTTTTTATTAAGTAGGTTGTTGACTTGTTTCCCCTATTTCCCATCTCTTTCATTCTCTTCTCTGTGTATGTATACTCCGTCTGAAACCCCAATCGACGTCAACAAACCTGGCTACGTGCCATGGTCCGGAACTTTGAGTCGGAACGTGGCGCGCACCCTTGTCTAACACACGACAAGAATGAAAGCGAGAGCGTCAAGCACTAGTGAGGGATCACTAGTGCATTCGTAATCGGTCTCGGTTGGCGTGTGTCGGGAATCCTAGTCACGATTATCAAGTTCGGCACACGAAAGCAATAAAAGTAAGCAATACGTTTATTGAAAGCAAGAAACAAGCAATATCAAGCTTTTGGATGAGAAGCGGTTTTTGATTGACTAGCACCTCTCATAGAGGCAATTTTGATAGTTTAATTTGGTCCTGGTAGCAGGATACATTGATTGTGCAGAATAGCGATATGTTTTCTAAACGCCTAAAAACATATCTTAAACTAAAAACGAGACTCCAAGATTCGACACGCAGGAAGTAGTCTTGGAGTACTAAATGAAACTAAAAACAGAAATGAAAATACATGAGTACAAATAAAAAATCTAAGGGTTTGAAGTGTAATGACCGCGCGCGCAATTTTTAGGGATTGAGCGCTACAACTGCGGCTCCTTACACTCTCCCCCACCTAATTTGTTGTCGTCCTCGGCAACGCTTGAAACTCTGCATGAATGGTTCACTCGGCTGATGTTGATTGGAACGGATGTTGGCACGCTTGCTCTTGTTGCGGGTGGGATCTTCAGGATCTGGATGGTAAGGCTTCAGACAGTTCAGATGAAAGACAGGGTGATACTTCATCCAGGCAGGGCGGTCAAGCTTGTATGCTACTTCCCCAATCCGCTTGATCACTTGGATGAGGCCTTCGTACTTTCGCACTAGTCGCTTGTCTCGTCCCCAGAGGAATCTCATCTGCTCTTTGTTCAGCTTCACCATGACCATGTCGCCTACTTTGAACTCTCTTGGTTTCCGATTCTGATCTGCCCACTTCTTCATGCAGCGAGACGCTTTCTCCAAGTAAGCTCGAGCAATCTCAGCATTCACGGTCCATTCTTTAACATACTCGTGAGCTTTATTTGTCCGGCCTCCATAGGTATCTGCAATTGTGGGAGGCAATAACGGTTGTTGATCTGTAACAAGCTCAAACAGGCTCTTGTTGGACGAGGAGCTCGTCTGAACATTAAAACAGAATTGGGCAACATCAAGGAGTCTCACCCACTCCATTTGAGTTCCCCCCACAAATTGTCTCAAGTACTCTTCCAACATGCTATTGAATCGTTCAGTCTGGCCATCCGTTAGGGGATGGTAACTTGAGGACATCCGCAACTTGGAACCCAGGATATTGAACAACTCTCCCCAAAATAGTCCTGTGAAGCGAGAATCGCGGTAACTGACTATACTTTGAGGCAATCCCCAGTATTTCACAACATGCCTGAAGAACATTGTGACAGTTTCTTCAGTGCTACACGCCTTAGGAAGGGGAATGAAAGTCGCATATTTCGAAAATCGATCCACAATGACAAGGATCACACTTAACGCCCCTACCTTCGGTAACCCAGAGATAAAGTCCATTGAGATACTCTCCAATGGCCGTGTTGGCACCGGCAACGGATTTAGCAGCCCTCCCGGCTTCTGTTTCTCTCCTTTATCTTGCTGGCAAATGAGGCATGTCTTCGTATACTCCATTACATCATCCTTCATTTGCAGCCAATAGTAGTTCCTCTTCAATAGGCATAAAGTTCTCTGCCATCCCGGGTGACCCATCCACAAGGTATCATGTCACTCTTGTGGGAGGATCTTCCTCAATCCTGCCGCCTTCGGAATGAAAATGCGATGTCCCTTCGTGAATAGAAGTCCATCTTGAAAGATCATAGATCCATATTAGACTCTCTAATAAAAAATAAATTATCTCATAATTTATCATTTAGGTGATCTATGTAACATGCATGCAAATATAAAAGCATGAAAATGAAAGTTTAAGGAAAAACAATTTCCTTACATTGATTTTATGGTAAAATGGGCACAAACTAGTTCACCTTACTAGTTTGTTCTTGAGCTTATACCAAATGGATGATCCTCCTTACTAATCTTCAAAGAGAAGATCTCCTTCAAGATGCACCCAATAACTACACCCAAATAATTTTACAAGTATTAACTAGATACTAGTAAAATTTAACCCTTGATAATATGTTAATAATACTAACACTCTTAGTATTAATTTTTGTTTTACTAACAACTTAGTAAAAAGATGCTTATTATTTTTAGAGAGATGTACCAACTAGTTTCATTCACATGCAAAATAGTGTACAAATGAAGTTGTATCAAAATGAACAAAACTTGGAGTGTATAAATGGGAAAGTGGCGGGTGGAGTAGTGTGGAGTGAGGGAGTCAACTTGTCATAATTTTTTGTCCAATATTTATCACATGCACATGATCATATGACAATATAATGGAAGAATAACAAGCAAAGTGAAATGATTATAATCATCCACTACACTCCATTTACGCGGTCCAATTGTCCCATTTACGGGTCCATGTTGGTTCTTATATTTGTCGCACAAATCCGTGTAATTTTTATTTTAAACATCGTTTCATGTTTAAACACTTCCATAATTAATTCGTCCAATTCACTCCGTAAATATACGTGTACCACTACACATATTATTTACGTACTAATATTAATCACATTAATCAATTAGTACAATTTTAGTAAATTAACAATTAATTAACTAAAACTCGTCTCCCAAAACTTATTATTCAATTATCGCATAATTAAATAATAACTGCCGCTCCTCGAGTTCGCAACTCGAAATCTCTCTAAAAATAATTGACTAACCTTTTAGTCTACAAATTAAGGGACTAAATAAATTGTATCTCATACAATTAATTAGTTGTCTATTGGGGTTCGTTCCTTTAGGTGTGACCGAAAGGGGTCAGTTGATCACCGCCGTCTCACGACAATAACGTCAAACTCTAGTCAGCCAACCGTTATCGATTTACGTTAATCAACTGACGAGGATCAAATAATTAAATATCTGATGATATTCCTTTAATGAGATTTATTATGTAAACGCACTATTGTGGAGGGCATTAACTCCAACAATCTCCCACTTGTCCGACACAAGGTGTGCGCTACCAATTCTCTTGTCCGTTTTAATCTCCCACTCAATGCAAGGTGTTTTTCATGTCGCACTTGCACACGAACATATCGCGAGTGGTTTTCTCGATCGGGAGTGTGACTACCTGATCGGAAAAATCTCTCACAGATTACTTCCGAGCGTGGCCACGCATTTGTAGTCATTAACTCCTCGAGTGGTCTTGAGATATAGTTACCCAACGTGGGTGGACAATTCCTGTATGCCCTATCTATCCTATTGCACAATACAGATCACCATGACCTAGTAAATGCCCTTTTGGCCTCTTTTCACGGCACGACCTAGGACAAAAACCAAAGTCACTCGGAAACTGCACTTGCTCAGATAATAGTCTCCAGTCAAAAGAATCGACTCATTAGAACATCTTAGAGATCCCTGCCACGACCAGGCGTCTATAATAGAACTTAGGGACTCTCTAAATGGTCACTGTCCGGCAAAGTGTCACACACTCTGCCTATGTAATCGACTAGTCATCACGTATGACCTTATGGTGTTGAACAACCATCAATCGACTTACAATCTAGTCACTCCGAGACGTCACCTCATTAAGTGACTAGGGACAAAATACAATGTTCATCTTATTCACTTGAATATTGTTCAACATTGTCTCCACAACTTATTCAGATAAACAAGGTATTCTTGTTTTCAGTCAAACTGAATAATTAAATTCTTAAAGAAACTCTAACAATGAATGCGATCATCACTTATGTAAATATCAATACTCTATCCAATATTTACATAACGATCTTCAACAATTAAGGTATCTTTGCTCAATCACATTGAGATGACATAACCATCATGTCTACCTTATGCCAACGACTTTGGTTAGAGGATTAGCAACAGTTGCATCACTCTAATTTCCATTGCTATTTTTCTTTGTTCTATGCAAACTTTTCATCACATAGAACCTTTCTAAGTACATGTCTAAACAAGTTTTTAGATTCTTGTTCTAAAGTCAGTCAAACACTCCCACTGTTTTCACAGTCTCTTGGGATACAATATTCGGCTAACAGAACTATTCTAGTCCCATTAAATTCCGGTTATCAACTATATCTTTTACAACATCGGATGTTGTAATGTACTTAGCTTTCGTTCATGATTTGTACATATAACACTTATACATACACATCCTTCATATGACATCTTTTATGTATGACTCCTCATACATGTTAGCTTTATACATGTATAACTTCTTATACACATATGTATAACTTCTTATACATATTATTCTTTATGCACATAGCACTCTTACATGCTAACCATTCCTTAACGAGGCCCATAACATCTTATAAGCATAGGAATGTTTCCGTGTAATCCTTTTACACAAAATTCATAAATTCCTCCAAACTACAAGAGTAAATCCTCAGTGCTTCTCAAGTACTCAAGGATGCTCTTGATAATCATCTAGTGACACTCACTAGGAAATGATTGCTAATGACTTCTCATATTCTCAACATGATAAGTCCCGACGAGAGAAGCTTTTAGCATATTTAATAGATCCTGCAGCGGAAGCACAAGAGATCATATTAATTGTTCGACAACTTGAACGAGTCAAGAATCTTATCACATAAGTCTCTTAACTAAGATGCTAATATCCATAGAGATCTATCTCATTAGATCCGGATATTTAATATGCGCCATGCTACTCTCAAGTATTCACCCGAGAATATTTCTAGTCACTAATATGTCAAACACATATTTTAGACTAAGAAATATCACCTTAGCTACATTTCTAGTCACTAATATGTCAAGCACATATTTAGACTAAGAAACTCACTTTAGCTCCCACTAAACTCCATGTATCATCATGTTATCTCGACACTCGAGTAATACCGTTTTGATAGACTAAATGATTGAACTCAAGGTTCCAACTCTTTGACGTATATAGATCACAAAAGGGATCTTTCAAGCATGCCATGCTTCTTAGCATTGACAAGATCAACAAAACTTCTCCCAAGGAGAAAGTTTCGTTATCCTTTTGCCTAAACTCATCCTCATGAGAGGCTATATTGCTAAGACCATACGAATTGATAAAGGCATTTGGGTTGTCACAAACTCTCTATAACAAGCCCAAATTTTAAACATCTTATGTAACCTTTACGACAAGATCAAGGTAACCAACCAAAGTATTCACCTTAAATCAAGCCTCGAAAACATCTCGTGTTTCCTTCCTTATCGCATCGTGTGCAAGGAGATCAATTCGAATTGCATGGTGACAGGCCACCACATAGAGTTCATACTATAGAAAAGCCTTTGATGAGGGTTTAAGATTCGTCACTTTTGAAAAGTAACGCAATATTATTGCAAAATTATCTCCTTATAACCACTGAGCCACAATAAAGAACGTCTTCTTGCATTGTACTCACCACTGAGCCTCAATAAAGAACGTCTTCTTGCATTGTACTCAGTTTGTGGGTCTTGGACTTCCGTAAGTTCAAAATTTCTCCCACTCTGTTTTCCAGAAAATGAAAATCTTTCTAGAAAGACAGCATTACGAGCCACAAACTCTTTGTTCTCGTTTTGGAGGAGTAAAAACCAAGTGGTTCAATTTTGGATAACCCTCACAAATACACAAATTGGTTCTGTGAAGACAAGTTAGGGACTCTCCCTATCCATATCTCATATGGAATCATTTAGGCTATTATAGTCGGGTTTTAAACTTTTAGTGAGAAAATAGCTTACAAAATTGCGAAAAACCTCAAACTATATCTCATAAAGTTTGGTTTATATACTTGACTACACCATACTCTATGGTGTCCCAAGGAGAAGGTATTATGTGAACTGGTTCACAATCTTGTTAGTGATTATCAAGGTCATTACTTGATATTACCCATTTGACCTTCAAAGTCATTACTTTGAAACTTCCGATCAACATCTTGATCTTGTCGTGTTTTTGGTTTACTACTTCATTTTGAAAATATTCCACGTTTCGAAAAATCACTTTTATGTCTTATTAAATAGATACGAGGTTTTCATATCTACTTAACAATACGGTAAAAGTAATCAAGTATGTATATTACCAACTATCGGCCTTACACATCCGTATGTATATGGTCAATCACCTCACTATTGTGTTTCTTTTCTACAAAAGAAAACATAATACATGCACACATACCATAAGACTCACAATCAAATGGTTGTTCAATGTGCTTTTCGTTTACTCGTTTGAAACGAATTTACTTGAGGTTTGATCAATTGGGTTCACCGGAATAGAGACTTTAAAATCTACAAGATAGTATAACATTTAGTTTTCGTGAAGAATGTAAAATTCCTCTAACTTAAGTGGTCTAAACCAACCACCAAGTTATCATAGGAGTAGGTACAACATTTTGTTTTAAATCACAGAGTGATGCCTTCTATGTTTAAACATAGATAATTACATTCTTTTAAAACCAAATTTAGGTACATTTGTCCCCATCGAAATCATTGCTAATCTAGCACCATTTCGATATAAAATGTCCTATGCTAGACGTCTTACATTTTATCAATTCATGTAAACTTCTTTACGAAGAAATGACCCATACTTGGTATTTCATACCAAGATAGTGGAACTAGCCTATCCATTGAGTAGCAGGGGCGGTTCTTGAGGGGGTGCAGGGGGCGCAGCCGCACCCCCTCAAAGTCAGAAATAAATAAATTATTGTGCAATATATTTCAATGTTATTTGTTTGGTTCAGTGGTAAGAAGCATTTGTTCTAACCTAGAGGTCATGGGTTCGATTACTACAACCAACAATTTTTGTGTTTTTTTCTTTTAATTATTTTTCACCTATCATTGTACAAAATAGGTCTAATAAATAATTAAATACTCTCTCCCTAATATAACAAGTAGTTTTAGTATTCTAATTATAAAATTCTTGATAAATATGTCCATCATTATTAAAAAAATTACCAAAAAGAATAATTTGTTTGGTATATAATCAATGTTTTTTCCGTATTCTAATTTTGCGTCAGTTTGATAGCCTCGTATTAAAAAAAATCTTTTAAAAAAAGACATCCTTTAAGAAAGACGTATGTGAAATGTATGAAATTTTATTATATTAATATTGATTTCCCCGCCACGTACTAAAAGTCTTTTAATTTTGTAAAATTTCCGCACCCCCTATATTCAATCCCAAGAGCCGCCACTGTTGAGTAGATGTCTCTTTCAACTTTGTTCTATCGCATACATCTAGGGTTGATTCTTCTTAACTCCCACTCACTCTCACATTCCTCTTTGCTTCAATCAAGCAAAAATGAATCTCATGAAGACCTCTCTTCATGTCATTCGTGATATTTTATACACTTAGTAAGAGTGAATTACTATAAAGTGAGTGCAACATGTGGCAAAATCTCAATTTCTTGCGAAATTGGACTACCTAACCGTTCAATTGTTATCATATGCCTAAACTCGTTAGCGCATAAACAATCGATTTGGCCTTTCTCGAAGTGAGCCATTTGACGGTATCATATTGGAGTATTATAAGTGTTTTTGAAAACTCTTTTCGCAAACTTTTGAATTACTCTTGAGTAATTAAAATTAATATATCATCATCATGACGGAGGTGTCACTTTCGAAATCAAGACTCTCTTGATAAAATTTGACTCCCTTTTAAACTCGTAATATGAGTTTGCAACATGAAAACCCCCTTTTAAATATGTATGGATGTTAAGTTGTATAATAATCGCAATAATTGTGGTAAGCTTATGTAGGTGAATTAGTAAATCATGTTACCAATCATTGCTACCGAATTCTTTCAAAGAAACCGCTTCCTATGAAAGAACGAAACGAGTATAATAAATAGAGGATGAAAGGAGGATGAAGTGCGCGATGTCATAGTAAATACATTAATGAAAAAGAACGAAAAATAGGAAAAATTAACATTCAATGTTTTAAAAATACTTGTGAAAACATGTTCAACAAGTTTTAACATTTATATAATGATCTCCCACTAAATTATATAAATGATTCCAAGACCCAAATATTAAACAAAAATGAGCATCGCTTGGGAGAAACATCCCATAATTGTGTAAATTCGGTAAGTCACGTTGACTAATTCTACCTCTAGAACTCTTGGTCGACGAATTTCCTTAAATCCATCTACTAGCCCCGGAACACAAGACCGTCTTATATCCCGTTGAGTCCAACCAAATTTACCGTGTGATAACCGTTTACCACCCTACTTACTCAAGGTAAAAAGAGAACACCCCGCTTGGGCGAGCGTGGCTCTAATGAACAAGAGATTCATAGGTGTTACTAATTGGTAAGGCTAATCTCAATTTTAGTTATATGAGAGATCTTGTCAATTTAGTCATAAATTCCTTATAAGTGAATTAATTCGGTGAATGTAAAAGGACGTGAAATGACAACCGCGAAAATAAAATGCATGTGAATGACGATTTTGGCATACGCGAAAATAAAACAAGCAAACATGTAAGCATATGAATAAATCCTAGTATGGCCACCTAGATAATCAAAAATTAGTCTATTACATTTCGGAAACCAACTCCTTGGTCCCTTGCCTCTTCATTCCAAAAGTGGCTCCTTGTGGGATTTGGAACACCTTCCAAAAATAGACTCCGTCTCGTTGTAATCCGTCTTTTGGAAACGCCGATAAAAATAACTATTACAATTGAATTACATAGCTATTCCAATTATACATTAATTAATAAGATAAATAAAACTATTAATTAATTACAAACCGACGATACGAGATCGTATTTAATTACAAACAAATCGATATTCTCATTCATTTCGGGTAATAACGATTAAATTAACTAGGCCATACTAGGTACAACAAGATAAATACTTTAAATAAATGACAATCATTCATTCAACTTAAATAAATATGCTTAAAATGCTGTAAAATGATGCCAAAATCGCCCTATCTATCAATCGTTGGTATCCATCTCGGTATTTGTGGATTTAATCGATTTTTAACATGTAAAAATCAATAATCAACTCTTAAATCTCATTTAAGTCCAAAATAATTGTCCAAACTGTTTTGAACCTCAAAATTAGTCCTCAGTAATTTTATGATAAATAATTAGTTTGATTTGGTGATATTTTGCTAATTTAATCGGTAAAATCATAATATTTAAGTAAAAATCCAAAATAATTGAAAAATTACCCAAAAAAATGAAACAAAAATTTTTAGTATTCTGGAAGACTCCTAAGAACACCAAAATGTCAGAAAAATTGCCCAAAAATTCCGGATAAATTTTATGAAGAAAAAGATCGATATTTATCGGTTTTTAACCACTAAAACCAATAAACATCAAAACAAAGTGAAAACACACATGCAAAATCACTTTTGTAATTTAAATAATATTCTTAAATGTACATAAATTTATCATGGGCAGAATCAATTGTTTCGAAATTATGATTAATTAATTTCACTTTTATCAACTTTTATCTCATAAAATCAATAAACATGCAAAAAAATCGAACCAACCTTCAACCTTTTGCATACAATCAGTAGAAAACATGCATGAAATACCATCAAAAATCCATGCACCTAATCAACTTTTAACTATTTTTAGTCAATTTTTTAACTAAAATACGGCATTTTGACTCGGTTTTCTACCAAAAATCATTAAAAATAGCAAAATAACTTCAAAAATCACCAAACTTAACCACAAACCTTTTAAGATCAGTAGGTATGCATGCCCCAAAAATTTCGTGCTAAAAACTCTTCTAACACAGTTTTTGAGTTTTTACAAATTATCTCATAATTCATTAAAATGCTAAAAATCAACATGCAAATTACAAGCCTAAGCTCTGATACCACTTGAAAGATCATAGATCCATATTAGACTCTCTAATAAAAAATAAATTATCTCATAATTTATCATTTAGGTGATCTATGTAACATGCATGCAAATATAAAAGCATGAAAATGAAAGTTTAAGGAAAAACAATTTCCTTATATTGATTTTATGGTAAAATGGGCACAAACTAGTTCACCTTACTAGTTTGTTCTTGAGCTTATACCAAATGGATGATCCTCCTTACTAATCTTCAAAGAGAAGATCTCCTTCAAGATGCACCCAATAACTACACCCAAATAATTTTACAAGTATTAACTAGATACTAGTAAAATTTAACCCTTGATAATATGTTAATAATACTAACACTCTTAGTATTAATTTTTGTTTTACTAACAACTTAGTAAAAAGATGCTTATTATTTTTAGAGAGATGTACCAACTAGTTTCATTCACATGCAAAATAGTGTACAAATGAAGTTGTATCAAAATGAACAAAACTTGGAGTGTATAAATGGGAAAGTGGCGGGTGGAGTAGTGTGGAGTGAGGGAGTCAACTTGTCATAATTTTTTGTCCAATATTTATCACATGCACATGATCATATGACAATATAATGGAAGAATAACAAGCAAAGTGAAATGATTATAATCATCCACTACACTCCATTTACACGGTCCAATTGTCCCATTTACGGGTCCATGTTGGTTCTTATATTTGTCGCACAAATCCGTGTAATTTTTATTTTAAACATCGTTTCATGTTTAAACACTTCCATAATTAATTCGTCCAATTCACTCCTTAAATATACGTGTACCACTACACATATTATTTACGTACTAATATTAATCACATTAATCAATTAGTACAATTTTAGTGAATTAACAATTAATTAACTAAAACCCGTCTCCCAAAACTTATTATTCAATTATCGCATAATTATATAATAATTGCCGCTCCTCGAGTTCGCAACTCGAAATCTCTCTAAAAATAATTGACTAACCTTTTAGTCTACAAATCAAGGGACTAAATAAATTGTATCTCATACAATTAATTAGTTGTCTATTGGGGTTCGTTCCTTTAGGTGTGACCGAAAGGGGTCAGTTGATCACCGCCGTCTCACGACAATAACGTCAAACTCTAGTCAGCCAACCGTTATCGATTTACGTTAATCAACTGACGAGGATCAAATAATTAAATATCTGATGATATTCCTTTAATGAGATTTATTATGTAAACGCACTATTGTGGAGGACACTAACTCCAGTCTCCAACACATCTTCCATCCAAAACTTACGAGTTTTCCCCTCTAAAACCAACTGTTTCAGAGTCCTCGCCATTGGGTCTTGGTCGAGGTGTTCATTCGCTTTAGATCGAATATCCGTGACCACTATAGTAGTAGACAAGTTAGGAATCATATGTAGTGCAGACAAGTCACACCTACGGCTTTAGGCATCAGCGACCCTATTCGCTGCTCCCGGTCGATAAATGAACTTCACATCGAACTCCACTAACAACTCTTGCCATCTAGCTTGTCGACTGTTGAGCTTAGGTTGAGTCAGGAAGTGGGATGCCGTGGTGTTATCAGTCTTGACGACGAACTTCGATCCTAAGAGATAGTGTCTCCATCCCCGCAGACAATGAACAATAGCGAGAAGTTCTTTCTCTTGAACAGCATACCGAGTCTCGGCCCCATTCAACTTTCTACTCTCAAAGGCCACTGGGTGACCCTCTTTGAGGAGTACTCCCCCAAGGGCATAATCAGATGCATCTGTCTCCACTTCAAAGGGTTTTGTGATAACCGGCAGCGCCAATACGGGCTTTTGCATCACCGCTTCCTTGAGCCTCTCAAAGGCCCTTCTCTTGTCGATAGACCACTCCCATTTGATATCCTTCTTCAGCAAATCGGTAAGGGGGCGGCTATTTTAGAATACTCTCGAATGAATCTCCGATAGTAGTTTGCTAGCCCCAAGAAAGAGCGAAGCTCAGACACGTCTCTTGGGTGCCCCAGTCCTTGATGGCTGTAATCTTCTTCGGATCCATTCTAAGTCTCCCTTTTCCCACGATGTGGCCGAGAAAATTGACTTCAGGTTGGGCAAACTCGCACTTCTCCTTTTGACAAATAAGTGATTGGCTCGCAGTTTTGCGAACACAAGCTTAAAGTGTTCTGCGTGTTCAGCCAAAGAGCGACTATACACAACGATATCATCCAGGTACACCACCACGAATTTGTCCAAGTACTCATGGAATACATGGTTCATCAGCGTGCAAAACGTGGCAGGTGCGTTTGTCAACCCGAAAGGCATGACCAACCATTCGAAAGACCCATACCTCGTTACGCAAGCTGTCTTTGGCTCATCTCCTTCGGCAATTCGAACTTGATGATAACCCGATCTCAGATCTAACTTGGTGAAGTACACAGCGCCCTGTAACTGATCGAACAAGTCTGCTACCAGAGGAATGGGGTAGCGATTTCTCACTGTCAACTTGTTTAAGGCTCGATAGTCAATACATGATACCGTCGTCAGGTACCAAAAATAAATACCTAGCTACTACTAACAGAAGTCAGCGGTAAGTAGGGTCGATCTCCACAGGGAGGCGGTCACTATCTACTCGTCAATTCGGTCTGTCTATGGTCACAGGATGGGGGTTTTCATTGATTTAACTAAACTAATGAGATTAAGGCAAGCGAAAAGGTTAAGAGGAATTAATAAGAGAGAAAGGAAAACTAGGATTGTCGGTTCATCAATGAATGTCAGTTAATTGCATCAAAGGTCATAGATCAGTCGATGTGTCGGTCTAAGGGGCAACGAATATCTCCTTCCGGTCTCAATTCGCCCTAACATACTATTAGCTTAGCTTCCGCCCTCACTAAAGCATCTTATTGTTCACTGCAGGTCTCACCCCTTCCAACCTTCCGGTCTAGGTCAAGGCTTACCAAGGTTAATTAAGCTAAGTGCATCGATTCAAATAGCTAGTTATAATTAATGGCAGTGATTAACAACATACACAAAACAATAGCGAAGGATTTGTAACCTAGTTAGCAATTAACATCAGTTCACTGACTCCCCTAAATCTTAGCAGGGAAATTAGCTAGACATAATAAATAAAATAAAAGCAGAAGATGAAGAAGTAAATAACATTGCAAAATAAAGAGGGAATAGAGAAAGAATTACGAAATAAGATCCGGAAGAAAGGCAGTGTTCAACAGAGAGAAAGGGAAAAGATTAATGTATGAGGTGTTGTGTAAGTGATCTGTCGTCTTTCCTATTTATAGGAAAAACAGATTATTTGACCTAAAAACGAAATAAGACTGAAAAAGCCCGAGCCAATAGAAAACCACTCGATCAAGCCATTTTAAACTGCTCGATCGAACAGAATCATAGCAAAACCTCTCGATCGAGTAGAAAACCTACTCGATCGAGGAACTCCAATTATGCGCAATTCGATCGAACATGGATGTTACTCGATCGAACTCTTCTGCTATTCAAAAACTACTTGATCGACAATAGAAACCTTCGATCGAGTGACTTTGACTCAGGCGGCTACTTGTTTCGTTAATTTCAGCATTGACTTGGTGATTTAGCTTCCGAAATCACTTTATGCATCCCGTAACAGTAGTATTTCCCGCTCCAAATCCAATCATCCTCTAAATGCAAGTAAAGTGGACGATAAAAGGCTTGATTCCACCACTTTCGGGTTCATTCCTGCAAATAAAGCAAAACAAACCAAAGTAGAATATTCGGGGCATTTCGTTGCATAAAACTACGAGAATAGCATAGAAATACGTGCATAAAGAGGCTTAAAAAGACCATATAAAATGCACGTATCAAATCTCCCCAAATCAAACCTTTACTCGTCCTCGAGTAAACTAAATGCAAACTAATTGAACGGAAAAGAAAGCTCGGAGCTAGCTACAAATGCCCACGTAAACCAATTTAATGCAAGCAAACTAACACTTATAGCGAAACAGTCAAATGCAAACGAGTTGTAAGATGTTTATAATAAAGTTGAACCTTCGATCTTGCAAGACCTTTAATGATGGACTCTCACGGGTCACTCTTCTCTCATGAAGCAAAGGGTAAGCAATTAAATGTAAGAGAGAAAAAAAATAGTCGCTCACCTAAACTGCGACCCACATAAACATGCATGCAGCTGATATGACAGACAATTCTAGCTACCGTACATACATTCCAACCAAACAAGGTCCTGTCACAGCCGAGGGCTTACAAAAGTATGGTAAAGTGAGGCAATGGGTAAGAAAAGGCAAAACAATTATGGAAATGTGGAGGTATAGGCGGCCAAGCTAGTACCTGAACAGAACCAAATGGAACATATCCATTTCTAATCCATCAAAATTAAGCACAATGCCCATATTTGGCATTCAAACTCACCAAACCGAACCGAACATACTCCTCAATAGATATAAATAAAGCATAGGAGTGAAACCATCAACAAACATTTTTCCATTTTTTTCAAATTTTTTCTTCCTTCTTTGTTTTTTTCGGTTTCTTTCTCTTTTTTTTCTCTTTCTGTTTTTTTTTTCATTTTTCAATTTTTTTCATCTCATTCTCCTTCTTTCCTTTCTACCAACTCCAAATTGATACAATACAAACCAAATTCGGACCGATAAAATATATACCGCAAAAACATACACTAAACTAGCTTGACAAGGCAGGCTAAATTTGGGATTTAGTTAAGGGTCAAAAGGCAAATTTGGCTAAATGTGGAGTTTAATGGGTAAAAATGAACGAAAGGGCAATGTATGCAGGCAAAAAGCAATTGAATTTCATAAAAGTGCAAATTGATGAACATGTTATGCAAGGAGTAACTACTCACAATCCTACATGAAACTGGTCATAAATGACACCAGTTTATAAGGCTCTAAAACTTAGAAATTATAAGTAGGTTGCCAAAATCTCAGGTCAAGTCTATTCGTTCAGCTATATTTTAACATTAACTCGTAGATATGCAAAATGATAAAGCTAAAAAAATAATTAGTTTATGCAAGGCTTAAGCAAAAAAACGGATTATAGTGCAATTTCATCATTGAAATCTACCGTTCCGACTCAACCTAAATGCAAAAATAAACGTGAAAATTTTGAATTTATAGATTTTAAAATTTTTATGAGATTTTTTTTTTTGAATTATTATAGAAATAAACAACAATGCATACATAAATTAAACGTGATAACTGAAATGCAATAAAAACAACATGCAGACACAGATATGGATGCATAACCTCTCCAAACCAAACCGTACAATGCCCTCATTGTACTCAAAAATAGGGAAAGGAAATGCAAACTAAAAAGAAGATAGTGTAGATGCGGAAAACTTACAAGATTACGCGAAGTAGGGACCTCCCCAAACCAGCCAGCAACGTGGGAGATCGCCAAATAGCCCAGGGCATCGTCACAGGAAGCAAATTCAAGTCAAGAGCACTCGATAGCACTCGATCGAGAGGATTTAGTACTCGATCAAGTACATTAGGCTGCAAAACAGCTCGATCGAGGAGAAAGGTTACTCGATCGAAAATCTCTCTTTGGCAGGCGCTAGATCGAAAGGATGGTGTGTTCGATCGAGTGAAAACAGCAGCAAAAGAGGTCGATCGAGTATATAAAGTACTCGATCGAACCATCCATGATAGACTCCTGCAAAGACGCAACAAAACAGCCCGCGAAACTAGCAAAACAAGCATAACTGATCTAGTCTATGGTATGACAA
The DNA here is from genome assembly GCF_048544455.1 of Silene latifolia. Lineage (NCBI taxonomy): Eukaryota > Viridiplantae > Streptophyta > Magnoliopsida > Caryophyllales > Caryophyllaceae > Silene > Silene latifolia. The sequence continues at coordinate 186,291,640 of NC_133526.1, forward strand.
CCAATTATTACAACGCAATTGAAATGTTTAACAAAACAATTAAAAATAAATATCTGGGTTGCCTCCCGGGTAGCGCTAGTTTCAGACAGGTCCCAACTCGACCTTCTTTTCTTCAACGAGCCTCTCTAATTTAGCCTGGTCAAAACAGCTCAGAGCACGCAACAACCGATCAAATAGCTGCGCATGTGCTACACAAAACTGTAAGTAGCACCATAATATAACAGCAACATAGGAAAATAGCATGTTCAATCGTTTAAGCCTAACAAATTTCCTATGACAGCTCCCAAATTTGTCCACAAAATAAAGGAGCTCAGGAGCACTTCAAAATAAACTAAGGTACCGTTTCAGCCTAACGAATTTCGGATGACAAGAATGGTGAAAAATCGTTAAATTGTTTGTCCAGCCGGGAGGGGGTAGAGCATCGAAAGAAAAAGCAGGAATCATATGAGATAGCGTACTATTAATATTAACAATAATAAAATTGTCGTTGACTACCTCGGTTTGGTTGCTCTCAATGACAGAATCATTGACAAAGGAATTTATTACCTCTTCCGTACTAGGAGCAAGACTCAGCTGTCTTCTCGTTACCCTCCTCTGTGGGTTCTACCCCGTAAATCGCAGCCTCGAGCACATCTAACTCGGCTTTGAAAAGGGGAGATTCACCGTAACCATTGTCTTCGTCCATATCGTCATCCAAAGCGGACCAAATTGACATATCATTACGCTCCATGGCCAAAATGGTCGATCGAGTAGAGATAATACTCGATCGAGAGCTTTCCACTTGAATTTTGCTCGATCGAACAAAACAATCTGCTCGATCGAGAACTTCCTCATAAAAGCTGTTCGATCGAGTGGTATTTTATGTTCGATCGAACATTTCCTCAGACATATCACTCGATCGAACACAATAATCAGTTCGATCGAGCATTTGTTGCTGTACAGTGCAGAAATCCTCGTATGAAGCTTCGTTTTCTGATAGACCGTCATACTCCGAGTCATATAGATCATCAATAGCAATAGGCAACTCAGGTCTTCATGGGAAAGACTACTCTCTGCGTGCCTAAAGTTCGTCTCAGTAGCTAACTGAGCTATTTCATACTCGAGCTCATTAATTTGAGCGTAATTAAATCTATCATGCTCCTGCAATTGGAGTGCAAGCGCCGTAACCAAAGATTTTAGCTCAGCAATCTCTTCTTTCTGCTTATCAGGAGGAGGAGCTTGTTGTTGCGGTGGCCAGACAAATGGAGGCTTTTGATAGCCTCGTTAATAAGGTGGATGTGGCGGCGCAATTGCAAAAGGTTGACTAGCTTGTCTATGCTGCTTGGACGCATAGACCTCATCATTTCCCGCTAAGCAAACAGCTGCATTGTGTCCAGCAGTACCACATCTCCCACAGTAAACCACCTGCTGCGCCATAAAATGGAACATAGGTGGAAGGTCAAAGGTACTCAAGCCTTCCCTTTGACGATCTTTTACCTAGAATTGCCTAGGTAGGACCTGTAGGACCTATCAAAACAGCACTAGAGAAAAAATGAGAATGGCCTCAAGGAATAAATTCCTTGAGGCTAAAGACAGACAAAAAGAAACAAGTAAATAAAATAGTTGCCTCCCCGGCAACGGCGCCAAAATTTGATACCGTCGTCAGGTACCAAAAATAAATACCTAGCTACTACTAACAGAAGTCAGCGGTAAGTAGGGTCGATCTCCACAGGGAGGCGGTCACTATCTACTCGTCAATTCGGTCTGTCTATGGTCACAGGATGGGGGTTTTAATTGATTTAACTAAACTAATGAGATTAAGGCAAGAGAAAAGGTTAAGAGGAATTAATAAGAGAGAAAGGAAAACTAGGATTGTCGGTTCATCAATGAATGTCAGTTAATTGCAGCTAAGGTCACAGATCAGTCGATGTGTCGTTCTAAGGGGCAACGAATATCTCCTTCCGGTCTCAATTCGCCCTAAAATACTATTAGCTTAGCTTCCGCCCTCCTTAAAGCATCCTATTGTTCACTGCAAGTCTCACTCCTTCCAACCTTCCGGTCTAGGTCAAGGCTTACCAAGGTTAATTAAGCTAAGTGCATCGATTCAAATAGCTAGTTATAATTAATGGCAGTGATTAACAACATAGACAAAACAACAGCGAAGGATCTGTAACCTAGTTAGCAATTAACATCAGTTCACTGACTCCCCTAAATCTTAGCAGAGAAATTAGCTAGACATAATAAATAAAATAAAAGCAGAAGATGAAGAAGTAAATAACATTGCAAAATAAAGAGAGAATAGAGAAAGAATTACTAAATAAGATCTGGAAGAAAGGCATTGTTCAACAGAGAGAAAGGGAAAAGATTAATGTATGAGGTGGTGTGTAAGTGATCTGTCGTCTTTCCTATTTATAGGAAAGACAAATTATTTGACCTAAAAACGAAATAAGACTGAAAAAGCCCGAGCCCAATAGAAAACCACTCGATCGAGCCATTTTAAACTGCTCGATCGAACAAAATCATAGCAAAACCTCTCGATCAAGTAGAAAACCTACTCGATCGAGGAACTCCAATTATGCGCAATTCGATCGAACATGGATGTTACTCGATCGAACTCTTCTGCTATTCAAAAACTACTCGATCGACAATAGAAACCTTCGATCGAGTGACTTTGACTCAGGCGGCTACTTGTTTCGTTAATTTCAGCATTGACTTGGTGATTTCGCTTCCGAAATCACATTACGCATCCCATAACAGTAGTATTTCCCGCTCCAAATCCAATCATCCTCTAAATTCAAGCAAAGTGGACGATAAAAGGCTTGATTCCACCACTTTCGGGTTCATTCCTGCAAATAAAGCAAAATAAACCAAATTAGAATATTCGGGGCATTTCGTAGCATAAAACTACGAGAATAGCATAGAAATACGTGCATAAAGAGGCTTAAAAAGACTATATAAAATGCACGTATCAATACACAATCTCAGACTACCGTCCTGTTTCTTCTGAAAGAGCACAGAGGCTCCATAAGGAGCTTTAAAGGTCGAATCGACCCCAAGCGAATCAAATCATCCAGCTGCTTTCGAAGTTCAGCTAATTCTGGAGGTGCCATGCGGTATGGTCCTCGAGCAGGAGGTCTTGTCCCTGGAAGTACTCGATTTAATGGTCTACCGAGCGTCGTGGCGGAAGACTCATAGGTAAAGAATCTGGCATCAAGTCCTTGTTGTCATCCAACACCCGCATTAACGAGGGTTCCTCTGATTCGGCAGAAGTGTCCTCTTTCATGGACATTGTACACAAATAAGTTGGCTCGCCCTTTTGAAGTCCTATATTCAATTGCATTGCCGAAAGGAGGGGTCCCTTCATCTTATGATCTGCTCCCACGGCCTTCACCAAGCAAGGGTTTGACCCGACCATCATAAAGGAACCATTATGGGGTGCCAAGAAGGTCGGTGTTCGCTTTAGAAAATCCATTCCGAGGACAATCTTGAAATCATCCATCGGAACACTGTTGAAGTCGAGCTTCCCGCTCCATTCACCCATATTGATCAGTACATCTTTGGCCACGCCCTGAATTGGCTTAGCACTTGAGTTAACAGCTTCCATCCTTCCTCCTCGGTTTATCTCTATCCCGAGCCGCTTCACCTCATCTGGGGTAATAAAATTGTGAGAGGCTCCCGTGTCCATCATGGCACGAGTGCAGATTCCGTTAATTTTTACTTCAACGTACATGAGCTCAGTGGACTTGGGCTCGGAAAGGTTGGTGCCTTTTCCCATCGAACACATCATGTGCACCGCACCCATCCGTGCCACTTCTCCCTGTTCATTGTACTCGTCATCGTCCCCCGGGTCGACTTTATTGTCCGTCCCTTCGGGGTTTGGTTCAACCGACATCTTAGACAAATTCTTCTTGAGGGTGTTGAACTCCCCCAAGTGCGGACACTCGGACATTCGGTGTGGTCCTTTGCATAAGAAACAGGCAAACGGTTTCCTAGCGGTACACGCTTCCGGCGTGCTCCCCTTCGAGGAAGTTGGGGTGGAATTAGCTTGCCCCCACCTTCTATAATCTCCTCCTGGACGGAATCGATTGTTTCCCGTAGAAGGAGTTTTGGCTTGCGACGTGTTTCCTCCAAATATAGGGTTACCCCCGCTTGCTGCTGGGAATACCTTCTTCTGCGCCGCTTCACGCTCAGTATAATAATCGACTAGTCTCTCGGCCGCGGTCATTGCAGCGGAGAGTGACTCGGGTCTCTATCACATGATCTCTCATTGAGCCCACTCTTTCAAACCATCGACGAACTGAAACACGCGATCCTTCTCGGTCATATCAGTTATCTCCAGCATACACGTCGAGTAGGCTTTCACGTACTCCCGGATAGAATCTGTATGCTTCAAGCTCTTGAGTTTTCTTCGAGCTAGGAAGTTGGTATTCTCCGGATAGAATTGTTCCTTGAAGAGTCATTTGAAATCGTCCCATGACTCCAACACTACACTCCCTGCCTCAATGTCGGCGTATTTGGAGCGCCACCATTGTTTGGCATCATCGATTAGATACATGCTCGCGGTAGTGACTTTCAGTGTCTCGTCGAGCGCACTCGCTCGGAAGGATTGCTCCATGTCGAAGAGGAAGTTATCGACTTATTTCGAGTCTCTCGCCCCACTGTACTTGTGGGGTGCAGGCGGCTTCACCTTGGGAGTCCCACCAAAATTCCCGTATGCGGCCATTTTCATCAATGTATTACACATGTTTTCGAGCTGTCCGAGTCTCTCGTGGACATAGCCCATCTCTTCTGCGAACTCCCGTGGGATCAATGCCTCTACGGCATCAAAGCGAGCCTCATGCCCCTTTATCGTCTCGTTTATGGCTTCTAGGCGAGCCTCATGCCCCTTTACCGTCTCATCAACGGCTTGATGAGTGCCCCCGAGACTCACCTGTTGGAGCTTGTGTCCTCCACAAATTAGTGTGATAACATTTGTAAATCTCTTACAGGTTCACAAGGGTATACTTCGTATATTTAATCAGTTGATTAACGTTTACCTAATAACGGTTGGCTTGCTAGAAAGTTTGACGTTATTATCATACAGATGGCGGTGATCAACTGGTCCCTAAAGGTCACACCTATAGGACGTTTTTGAGAAATGTGGTTATAGAAATATAATTACATTGATGCCCAAAATGACTAAAAAGTTAGTCAATGTGTTGATGAGATAATTATTTAATAAAAATTAAATAACATTAAGTTGAGACGAATTAACTGTCAATTCGTAAATTAAATATAATAAGTTATATTTAAATTAAATATATATAAGGTTAGTTTGGACGAATTAATCTGTTAATTCGTAGTTAAATATAATCAGTTGCATTTAATATCAACAAGTTGAATGTGTCATAGTGGTAATAGTGAGGGTACACATACCATGAGGTCATGGGTTCGATCCTCACTAGATGACAATTTAACACACTTTATATATATCTTTCCTAATTAATTTGGTATTTCGGTCTATATAAAAGAAAGGTAGAGAATTATTTCTACCCTAATGCTTTTTCTGACCTAGCCTCTCTCTCTCATCACAAGAACACAAAGACAATTAAATTTTACAGAAAATTTTAGATTGATTTCTAGCATAATCAAAGGGCATATCTCAGATCGTCTTGGGTGCAACTAATAGGCGAATACCTACTTTGGTATTGTTCTTAGGCCAATTTTGCTAGGACCAAAGGTTATTTCTGAATCTTTTACTTTTGTTTATGTATTTTATTTTATGACCTTAGATCATCTTTATTAAATCGTTATAATCCTTCTAGTTTAAGGGAAGTATATAGATTTATTTCCCACAAGTGGTATCAGAGCCAAGGCCACGATTTTTATTTTGATGATTTTCATAAAATTGAATTTAAACAATAAAATTTGAAGGATCGAAAAAAATTTCCAGCCGTGAAATTTTTTTTTTTGCCGTCTGAATTTTTTTTTTTGCCGAGATGAAAATTTTAGCAGCCGTGTTTTTGTTCTTCTTTTGATGCGATATTTCCATTTTGATTTTTCATATTGTTGTTTTAATCAGTAAGAATGATTATATGAAGAATTGGTAGATGCTTTGTTTTAATTCGGATTAAATTGAGCTGTAAATGGAATCGTCTTGTTGATGATATAAAAATTTGTTTTTGCTATATAGTTTTGGCATATACAGTTAATCATGTTTCATTAATCCATATTCTAATCTCGTTCTAATAGCATCTATAAACAATTTTTGTTCATCTTAATGTTTTTGTTTAGGGCATGTTTGTCGCAAAAGAAAAAAAAAAGGGCATTAGGGTTCCTGTTTTTTTTAACCCGTGGAATTTTTTTTTTTCGTTTTTTTTTACTGTTCACGTACAGCAATAAAAAAAAAATTTGGAAAGTTTTCCTAATTGCCGTAAGAAAATTAAAATTTGGAAAGTTTTCCCTTTCCTTTTCCTAATTGCCGTGTATAAAATAAAAATAAAAATAAAAAAAAAAAAAAAAAAAAATAGGCAGTTTTTTTTTCAGCCGTGTGGAGCTGATATAATAATAAAAAAAAAAAAAAAATTGTTTATTTTTCAGCCGAACCAATTTTAATTGGTTTTTGTTTTTTTTATTTTGGCCAATTAGTTATTGTGAATCGGTTCACAATTTAATGATACCGAGTTATTTTAAAGCAGTTTAAAATTTTGACGGATAGAATTCATATTACAAGTTTAATATGGATTAAGTATGAAATTAATGTGATTAAATTGCGGAATTGTCACTTAATTTAATTTAAATAGGTGGTTTGGATAAATTAATCAATATAATTAAGGAATTGTATTATGTATGTTTAATTTATTTTAGTTGATGCTTTTAATTATGTTGAATGAATCGAATGAATGAATTTTATTTACGTATTTAATTTTGCAATCGGTTGTAATTTGTAATACTTATTGTGGTCTTAGTCAATTATGTTTCGTAATGAAGGAAACATGATTTTTATGTAATTATGAGATCTCGAATCTCCTTTATTTTAGTTTTGGGTTTTGAAATTAGAATGTAATTAATAGGTCAATTATGTAATTTTAATTATTGTAATTTCAAAGAAGACTAAAGATGAAGATTCAAACTCACTCCCGCTACATGGATCAAGATGGAACATCAAGACAAGCTTCTCGGGTCCAAGGATGGATTCCAAACTTGTATTTATTGTTCATTTTGATAGGATAGGCCACACTAGGACTTTTACTGTATTTTTTTTACGTTTTTCATTTTATTGCTTTTCATTCACATGCTAGTAATTGCATCATATTCCGCCTAAAACCAAACCACCTACTACTAAAATGCATGAAAATTGACTCATATAGTTGTATGTTAGTTTTCATGGACATGCAGATGTCACTTTCTTTAAGCCATCACCTTATTTTAATCATTCTCGCATGCTAGATTATAGTTCACTTAAAATGAATTAAAATAAAGTTGATGGGATCTTCCTCTAAAACGGAAATTGAGATTAGTCTTTATGAGGGCAAACATCTATGAATCCCTTCTTCGTCGGTAGGCCTAATATGACCCCTTCTACGTTGGGTAAGTAGTTGTGTTGACTTAGTTTACCTCAACATCATAGTCCGAAGAGTTTCTCGTGATTATGATGGACTATAGATAGAATTTACAGAAATTTATCGACCAAGAATTCTAACGGTAGAATTAGCTAAAAGGTTAGCTTATCAATTTACAGAAAATTGAGTCTTGGGGTCATTTATATAATTCTTGAGGGAGGTCAATTGTATAAATGTTTTTGAGTCTTCGCGTTATGACATTAGCTCATTAGACTTAAAATTAAAACTATGCACATGCTTATTATTTTATTCTTCTTTCGCAGTGTAGAACGCGTTTATTATCAATAATACTGTTACAACAAATGGCTGGAAATAACGCAATCCCAATGCCTAGTGCCACACTACATCGTTCATCCTGGTTAAAAGTGTTCATGGACCAAATGAATCAGTCCACGCGACTGAAGAATGATGGGTCCAACTTTGCGGACCGGGAGGCGGCACTACGGAATGCTGCCATTGCTGACGGTAAGCTCAGGTATTTAGCTGAGCCAATACCGGTCAACCCAGGCCTAAATGCAGGAGCCGACGAGTCATTCGATTATAGTGACTTCGTTATGGAAGCGGGTGCGATAAAGAACGTACTCATCTTTGCAATGGAAACCAATTTGCAGAGACGCTTCATTGCCCAAGGTGCAAACAAGATTTTCACCACGCTCACTAACGAGTTCTCAAAGGCACCGAGAATCGTCACATATGAGCATACATGTCGCTTCTTTGATGCGAAACTCCAGAAGGGCCAACCGGTTAGCCCACGCATTCTTCACATGATTGAGAATGTCGAGAAGCTGGAGACACTGAATTGTAAAATCAGTGAGAGCATTGTCATTGACCGAATGCTTCATTCTCTTCACGATGGTTTTGCCCTTTTCAGGGCGAACTACTATATGAATGACTTGAAAAAGAGTCCTCATGAGCTACACTCCCTTCTCGTACAGACCGAGAAGGATATGAAATTGAGTGGGAGCGTGAAGCAGGATGTTCTCACGATTTACAACAAAGGTAAAGGTAAGGGCAAGGCTCATGGCGACCTAGCTGTAGGTAAGCCAAAGTTTAAGAAGCCAGGAAACGGTAAGAGTGCGCCTGGTGAGACTAGTGGCTCACAGGGCAAGACAAAGAGCAAGGGCGGTGACATAGAGTGCCACCATTGTCACAAGACTGGACATTGGAGGAGGAACTGTCCCGTCTACCGTGAAGACATCAAGGCAGGCCGCGTCGTTCCTGTTGGTATGTCATCTTATATTCATATGATTGAGATTAACCATGCAAGTTTCGGAACTTGGGTACTAGATACTGGTTGTGGTTCTCATCTGTGTAATCATTTGCAGGGCCTAAAGAACATCATACCTCTCGAAAAAGGTGATGTGGACCTGCGAGTCGGGAATGGAGCACGAGTTTCTTTTTGCCTCGAAGGGAACATATGTAATCCAACTCCCTAGTGGTTTTGAGTTATCTTTAAATAACTGTTACTATGTACCCAGTCTATCTAAGAATATTATTTCTGTTTCCGTACTTGCTAAAGACGGTTTTACATTTTCAATAAAGGATAATAGTTGTATTTTCTCTTTTAATGAAATGATTTATGGCAAAGCAGTTTCCATGAATGGAATTTATATCTTAGATCAAACCACGGAAGTATTACACATGAATAATAAGAAACTAAAGGTTGGTGACAAAGATCAAACCTATCTATGGCATTGTCGAATGGGACACATAAATGAGAAACGCGTGAAGAAACTCGTCGATAATGGGACTATTCCCGCATTCGTTTTTTCTACATATGGCACATGTGAATCATGTCTCATTGGCAAGATGACTCGAATTTCCTTCAAAGGTGTTGGAATGCGCGCTAGTGACCTATTAGGACTCATACATACGGAGTCTTATTTGGATAAGGTTCTTGAGAGGTTCAGCATGACCAACTCCAAGAAGGGGAACCTTCCAATGACGCGTGGGATGCAGTTGAGCAAGTCTCAGTCACCCACGACGCCTGAAGAGGTTGAACGCATGAATCGTGTTCCTTATGCATCAGCTATAGGATCAATCATGTATGCCATGATATGCACACGTCCAGACGTGGAATATGCATTGAGTATGACGAGTCGGTACCAAAAGAATCCAGGTACCTACGGAGGACTAAGGATTGGGTATTGACTTATGGAGGAGATACTAAGCTATGCGCAACCGGTTACGCAGATGCTAGCTTCCAAACGGATCTCAGTCCGGTTCATCTTCACTCTTAGTGTGTTGTAGCAGATTCTACTACTGAATCATTGAATTATGATAAGCATGTAGGGGACGTCATTGTTGGAATATGTGTCCTCCGACAATAATGCGATCACGACTGTTGATCATGATGATCACATGTTTAAGTCTCATTAAAATGAATACAATTGGGAAGTAATATTGTTACTGTCAACTGGTCAACATATATCGGTAATGATTGGCTGACTAGAGTTTGACATTACTGTCGTGTGACGGTGGTGATCGATTGACCCCTAGGTCATACCTAAAGGGCAATACTCTTAATTGATTATTTAATTAATCGTATAATGTTGCGAGTTAATTAAATTACTTGAAAATTGACGGACGATTTTGGAAGTAAAATTTACGTATCATATTGAAATGTGATTAAATAAGATACGGTCTGAGTAATTGAATTGTATCATTACTCGGATGAAATAATTGTTTAATGTAACAATTAAATTGAATGAATTGTTATAAATACAATCAGTTGTAATTTATAAATGGTAAAATATTTTGGCACAAGTAATTATAAAATTACTAAGTCGATTTTTGTATGTGACGTATTTTTATTAATACGTTGATTTTTAATATGTTAAAAATACATAACAAATTTATATCACATATGACATGTGACATATTGACAATTGACAAAAATAATATGGAATCCATATTATTAAGTGGGCCGAAAATTAAGGGGTTGTTGAGCTAATTATATGTTGATTGTAATTAGTGGAAGGCATGATGATTGCACTAGTCACTAGCCATGCAAGCCTATTGTTCATTGTGAAGAACAATTTTTCCATGCATTGGCTCCCCTAAAGCTCTCCTCTTACACGGTTTTGGGGAAGAAAAACCATCATTGTTTTTCTATAATTTTTACCTAATAATATACCAAGTGTAGTGTATTGTTTATTCATTCCATCTATCATCCAAAATACAATTTTAGATAGAATAAAAATCCTCCTCTCTTTCTCTCTAAAAACCGAAATATTCAAAGTGTTAAAAATATTTTGGTTCAATTTTCTACTTGATTAATATTATACTAGTATTTGTAATATTAATTAAAATTAAGAGGAGCCTTGGGTATAAAGCTTAGGGAGAGATCTTATACTTAGATCTTGTTCATCCATAAGGAAAAGCTCAAGATCAAAAGAGAAAGGTGATCTCTTTTGTGCCCTTAAATCCGAAATCAACAATGTAAGGACATGATTTCTCTTCTATTATATTATTTGTTTGCATGCATAAAATCCGTATTTAATTTTATGACAAATTATTTTAGACATATATGAGTATGTTATTATGTATATGAATCTACATTTCCTTCAATCGGTATCATGAGCCACAGTTGTTTGCATGCAAATTGGTTAAAAGTTTTTCCGAGTTATAAGAATAACAAATAAAACTTGTAAAATTTGTGTTATTATGATATATCACGAAATTATTACATGCATGTTAATATTTCTGGTCCTAAAATGTTTTAGGATTTTTTGGTTATTTTTCGGATTTTTATTGTTCATAATTTACAATAATGGCATTTAAATGTGATTTTATGAGTAAAAATGTCATTTTTGGTCTACAATTTGCTATACTTCGAATTTTCCAGTGATTTTTGGATATGTTGTCACATATATTATTTTGAGATAACCTGTAAATTTTCATAATTTTTGGACTTGTTATGCTCGAAAAATGGATTTTTCATTTTTAATTCGGATTTAAAGTGAAAAATAGGTTAATATGAGTTAAATTTCGAATCTGGTCATAGAAATTTTATATGTTGTCACATGCAATTTTACAAGATGTGTGTAAAATAATTGGCCATAAAGAAGTCCTTATGCATGATTTATGGATTTTTGAAGAAAAATAGCATAAATAGTGACATTATTAGTTAAAAATTAATAAAACATAATCTATGACTTAGGAAAAACATCTAATGTTGCTTTTTTATTATCATTTTCAGATCTAAAATTGAAAAATTAATGGATATATTTTTCCTCATGTTTTATGATTATTTTAGTTAAAATCGATAAACCGCAACATTGTTTTTCCGGAATATTTTCGAAATTTTTAACCTAAGATTTTGAACATTATGAGTGTCATGGTAATTTTTCCAGAATGTTCATAAATTTAAATTTTGAATTTATTTGAAATTTTTGTGATTTATTTGAAGTTTAATAGCTTATATTTTGTAATTTTTGGACTTTTTATGAACAATTTTAGTAATATAAGTTAATTATGGTCAATTTATTAGTTAAGACTAAATTTTGAGTCCTAAGTGGTTAGGGTAATTAACTTATGCATAAATATGAGTTTATGTATTTTTGTGATTATAAAATGTTGAAATCACGCAAATCCGTAAAAACCGAGTAATATACGATATTGGCTAATTAAAGGCGATTTAGCATTAAATGGAGCATGTTCATACATATTATAATGCTGCATTTTCTTTATGATTGTCATATTTTTCATTTATGTAATTTTGAATTATGTATTTTACTTAGTATGGCCTTAGATTTTAATTGGTATTTCCCGAAATGTATGGGAATATCGATTCGGTTGTAATTTTTATTGTGATCTCGTATCACCGTTTTGTAATTTAATAGATTTATTTTATTTAGTTACAAATGTATAATAGGAAATTATGTAATTTATTATGTAATTTTATTCATTCCGGAGTTCCCAAAGACGGATTTCTTCAAGAATGGCGATACATAAAGACGGTGTTACCTCGAGATGCGTGCTACAACCGAAGTTCTAGGGACCAATGGAGTTGGTTTCCGAATATGTAATAGTTAAAGAGTTTTTCTATTTTAGGAAAGGCCATACTAGGATTTATTTACTTTTATGCTTGCATTTTATTTTATGTCACATGCATCGCTAAATCGCCATAACTAAAACATGCATCTTCTTTTATCGAGTTTATCGACCGTGTCAATTAGAATTATCGTAGTTCACCGCTTTAGTTCACTTAAAACGTGATAGATAATAAATTGACATGACCTCTCGCTAAAACAATTAATTGAGATATAGCCTTACCAAATAGTAGAAACCATGAAAACCTATTTCGCGAGGGAGTGCACTCGGCCCTACCGGGGTACAAACCTTGTTACGTAGGGGAAGTGGGTGATGAATGTTAATCCACCGAATTCATGTTGATAAGGGATGTATCGGCCCTACCGTGCCCAAGTTGATATGGATTTGGATCATGGACACATTTATTCGAAATTTGGATTGAACTCAACAAAAGTTTTTGATAAGGGATGTATCGGCCCTACCGTGCCCTTGTCGAATGTGTTTTGGGCTAAAGATAAATGTTAATGTAATATTATCGACCAAGAGTTCTAAAAGTAGAATCGATTAAACGTTAATCCACCGAGTTATATTGATAAAGGATGAATCGGCCCTACCGTGCCTAAGTCGATATGAATTTGGGTCTTGGAATCATTTATTATAGTTGGGTAGAGGTCACTATATGAATGTTCATATCTTGTTATATTTACAAGTATGATTTTAAAAGACAAATGTTAATATTTCCTTTTCCTCCATATTTGTAGTTCTTTACAATGAATCCATCATATGCTACCGCACCTATCACTATTGATTCATATCACAATGTTCTTGATGACATTTGCTCCAACAACGATTTCGATACAACTAGAGAACTTCATTTAGGGATAGGTTCGGATGGAAACCTTAACTTCATCACCTCTTCTAAACCACCCACTACTACTAGAGCTCGTGTGAGTCCGTCTCAGGAAGACTACCTCACACAATCTATAGGGTCTTTATCTCTGGAAGATAAAGATGCCAAAGCTAGTGGGAGCTCTAGCAATCAAGTTCTTGCTTCAAAGGGCAAGAGGTTCAAGAAGAAGGGAAAGAAAATCAAGAACTTCAAGCAAGTTAATGATGAGTGCCATTATTGCTATGGCATGGGACATTGGCTTAGGAATTGTCCCGTGTATTTGCGAAATCTAAGGGAGGGACTCATTACTCCAAAAGGTACAATTCCTAAAGAAATTTATGTTATTGATATAAATTATACTTCCACTACGACATGGGTACTTGATACTGGTTGTGGTTCTCACCTTTGTAATCATTTACAGGGTTTAAGAGATGTGGAGAGGCTTAGCAAGGGAGATGTGGATCTACGCCTTGGAAATGGAGCTCGGGTAGCGGCCGAATCCAAGGGAACTTATGTTTTAGCTTTGCCAAATGGATTTGAGATGTATTTGCATAATTGTTTTTATGTTCCTACACTCTCTAAAAACATTATTTCAATCGCCATGCTAGACATGGATGGTTTTTGTTTTGTCATTAAGAACAATCGTTGCTCTATTTCTAGGAATGATTTGGTTATTGGCCAAGCTTCTTCCATAAATGGCATATACATTTTAGAGACCTCAAATCCGACAAATGATATTTATAACATTCAATCAAAGAAACTCAAAACAAGTGACCCAAGTGAAGCGTTCATTTGGCATTGTCGATTTGGTCACATAAACGAGAATCGCATCAAAAGATTAATTTCTACTAATGTGATTACACCATTTGACTATCAATCATTTGGTACATGCGAATATTGCCTAATTGGCAAAATGACTCGTAATCCTTTTAGTGGTAAAGGGACACGAGCTAGTGAGCTATTGGGACTCGTACACACCGATGTATGTGGACCAATGACTATCACCGCTCGTGGTAATTATGACTACTTTATAACCTTCACCGACGACTTGAGTAGACATGGGTATGTCTATTTAATGAAGCATAAGAGTGAAGCATTCATGAAATTCAAAGAATTTCAAAACGAAGTAGAGAACCAATTGAATAAAAGGATTAAGGCACTACGATCCGATCGTGGTGGTGAATACCTTAGCCTTGAATTTGATTCACACTTGAAAGGTTGTGGTATTATATCACAACTCACTCCACCCGGAACACCACAACTCAATGGTGTTGCCGAAAGGAGGAATCGAACCCTACTTGATATGGTTCGATCCATGATGAGTCAAACCGAGTTACCGAACTCGTTTTGGGGATTTGCGATACAAACCGCAATTCGCTCTTTGAACAATAGTCCCACAAAGTCCACCGAAAAGACTCCATGTGAGATGTGGACGGGAAAGATGCCCAACGTTTCCTATATGAAGATTTGGGGATGTGATGCTTACGTCAAAACTAAGAACGACAACAAGCTTGCCCCAAGATCCGAAAAATGCACCTTTGTAGGTTACCCCTCGCATTGTCGAGGATACTACTTCTACAAACCTCAAGAAAACAAAGTGTTTGTGTCTTGCGAGGCTGTCTTTTTAGAAAGAGAATTCATTTCTAAGCGACAGAGTGGGAGAAATTTTGAACTTGACGAAGTTCAAGAGCCACAAACCGAAGTAGAGACGCAAGAAGATGTTCCTTCGTCGTCTAACGCGGTTGTTCCTCCTCCACTAAGAAGGACGGGTCGAGTAATTCGCCATCCCGATCGATATGTGGGACTTATCGAGGAAGATGGAACACTCGATGTGTTGCTTATAGAAAGTGACGAGCCCGCCACCTACAAGACCGCAATCTCTAGTCCTAGTTCCTCCTTATGGCTTGAAGCCATGAAGTCCGAAATGGATTCTATGCTTGAAAACCAAGTTTGGGACTTGGTAGATTTGCCTAAAGGGGCAAGACCCCTCCAATGCAAATGGATATTCAAAATCAAGAATGGCATAGAAGGACATGACGATGTCTACAAAGCTAGGCTAGTGGCAAAAGGATTTACCCAAGTCCAAGGTCTCCATTATGATGAGACCTTCGCCCCCGTAGCCATGCTAAGATCCATACGGATTTTGTTAGCGATTGCCGCATTTCATGACTATGAAATATGGCAAATGGGTGTCAAAACCGCTTTTCTAAATGGGCATTTAGAAGATGAGGTGTACATGATACAACCCGAAAGTTTTGTTGATTCTAAAAATCCTAACAAAGTGTGCAAACTTAAGAGATCCATTTATGGTCTTAAGCAAGCATCTAGAAGTTGGAATCATCGATTCAATCATGTTATAAAGGAAAATGGTTTCACTCGAAGTGTTGAGGAACCATGTTTATACATGAAATTCAGTGGGAGCAATGTTGTGTTCCTAATCTTGTATGTCGATGACATACTACTCATTGGAAATGATATTCCAATGTTGTCTTCTGTTAAGAAGTGGTTAGGTAACCACTTCCAAATGAAGGATTTAGGAGAGGCACAACGCATATTAGGTATCCGGATCTATAGAGATAGATCCAAGAGGATATTGGCACCAAGTCAAGAGTCTTATGTTGATAAGATTCTTCGACGCTTCAGCATGGACAAATCCAAAAGGGGTTTGGTACCTATGGTAACCGGGACGATATTGAGCAAGACTCAATCTCCCTCTAAACCCCATGATGTTGAACGCATGAGTGAGATCCCTTACGCTTCATTGTCGGATCAATCATGTATGCCATGATATGCACACGCTCGATGTCTCGTATGCCTTGAGCATGACGAGTAGATATCAAGGAAATCCAGTGAGAGTCACTGGATTTTGTCAAGAACATCCTTAAGTACTTAAGAAGAACTAAGGACTCTATCCTAGTATTTGGAGGTGATACTGAGTTGCGTGTTAATGGATACACGGACTCAAGTTTCCAAACAGATAGAGATGACATGAAATCACAAGCTGGTTTTGTTTTCATGCTCAATGGTGGTGCCGTTAGCTGGAGAAGCTTCAAGGAAGTCAGAATCATGATTCTACAACGGAGGTGAGTACATAGCAAAGCATCGAAGTCGCCAAGGAAGCTGTGTGGATCAGGCAATTCACGGAAGGTCTAAAAGTAGTACCTACCGCCAATGATCCCATCACTCTCTATTGTGATAATAGTGGGACGATCTTCCAAGCTAAAGAGCCAAAGTCTAGTAATAGATCTAGACATGTACTTAGAAAATATCATGTAATAAGAGATTTTATTGAAAGGAAGGAAATTGCGATTTGTAAGGTTGGGACGGATGACAACATAGCCGATCCGCTCACCAAGCCTTTATCGCAGCTAAGCATGATGGACATGTTACGTCCATGGGACTTAAACGTGTACCAAGTTTTTGTTAGATTTTGAAATGAAATAAAAGTGTTGTTTTTGTTCATGTTCATAATCACATTTGTCTTTTATCTTTAATTTATACATTGTTACATCCAAACGGGTTGTAGTGACAATTGAACCCGTTAAAGTGAACACGGATTAACATAGTATTTGCCCATAGTCACTTGTATGAGGTGACGTCTCGAAGTGACTAGAGTGTGAGGCGATTGATGGCAAGTTCAAGTGCCATAGAGTCATGTGAGATGACTAGTCGATCACATAGGCAGAATGTTAGGAACATTTTGTCGGGCCTTATGACCGCTTATAGAGTTCTGGCAAATTTATATAGCCTGGTCGTGGCGAGAGCTACTATAGTATTCAAATGAGTCGATTCTTTTGACTAAAGACTATTCTCCTAAGATGGCACGGTTTCAGATTAACTTTGATTTGTGTTACTACGACCTTCGTAAATGGGGTCAAATGGGCATATTTTGGGTTATGATGGCTGTGGCTAGTCGAAGGGAATGAGTGCGATAGGAATTGTCCACCCCTAGTCAGGGTTATAACAATATCTCAGGGCCACTCGAGGAGTAATGAAGTGGAAATGCGTGGCCACGCTCGGAAAGTATCTATGATAGATAAGTCCGGTCAATCAGTTATTCTCCAGATCGAGGAAACCACTCTCGATATGATCACTTGCAAGTACGACCTGAAAGACACCTTGCATTGAGTGGGAGATAGTAATAGGACAAGAGAATTGGTGACGCACACTTGTCGAGGACAAGTGGGAGATTGTTGGAATATGTGTCCTCCGACAATAATGCGATCACGACTGTTGATCATGATGATCACATGTTTAAGTCTCATTAAAATGAATACAATTGGGAAGTAATATTGTTACTGTCAACTGGTCAACATATATCGGTAATGATTGGCTGACTAGAGTTTGACATTACTGTCGTGTGACGGTGGTGATCAGTTGACCCCCTAGGTCATACCTAAAGGGCAATACTCTTAATTGATTATTTAATTAATCGTATAATGTTGCGAGTTAATTAAATTACTTGAAAATTGACGGAGGATTTTGGAAGTAAAATTTACGTATCATATTGAAATGTGATTAAATAAGATACGGTCTGAGTAATTGAATTGTATCATTACTCGGATGAAATAATTGTTTAATGTAACAATTAAATTGAATGAATTGTTATAAATACAATCAGTTGTAATTTATAAATGGTAAAATATTTTGGCACAAGTAATTATAAAATTACTAAGTCGATTTTTGTATGTGACGTATTTTTATTAATACGTTGATTTTTAATATGTTAAAAATACATAACAAATTTATATCACATATGACATGTGACATATTGACAATTGACAAAAATAATATGGAATCCATATTATTAAGTGGGCCGAAAATTAAGGGGTTGTTGAGCTAATTATATGTTGATTGTAATTAGTGGAAGGCATGATGATTGCACTAGTCACTAGCCATGCAAGCCTATTGTTCATTGTGAAGAACAATTTTTCCATGCATTGGCTCCCCTAAAGCTCTCCTCTTACACGGTTTTGGGGAAGAAAAACCATCATTGTTTTTCTATAATTTTTACCTAATAATATACCAAGTGTAGTGTATTGTTTATTCATTCCATCTATCATCCAAAATACAATTTTAGATAGAATAAAAATCCTCCTCTCTTTCTCTCTAAAAACCGAAATATTCAAAGTGTTAAAAATATTTTGGTTCAATTTTCTACTTGATTAATATTATACTAGTATTTGTAATATTAATTAAAATTAAGAGGAGCCTTGGGTATAAAGCTTAGGGAGAGATCTTATACTTAGATCTTGTTCATCCATAAGGAAAAGCTCAAGATCAAAAGAGAAAGGTGATCTCTTTTGTGCCCATAAATCCGAAATCAACAATGTAAGGACATGATTTCTCTTCTATTATATTATTTGTTTGCATGCATAAAATCCGTATTTAATTTTATGACAAATTATTTTAGACATATATGAGTATGTTATTATGTATATGAATCTACATTTCCTTCAGTCATTTCCATGGGAATTAAACGCGTTCCAGAGTTGTAGTACTTGATTATGGATTTGATACATTATCTTTTTCATATACTACTTATAACTTCATCGTTTTATATATAATATTTTGTTTTTCATGTGGATTGTACTGACAACATTGAACGCCACAAAGTGAACTGAATTACATTATATTTGTTTTGGTCCGTAATCGCCAAAGTGAGCTGATAACTCCGGATATTATATTGTGCAGTCGATTGATGGTGGGTTCAACGAGCCATAAGTCAAACGGTTGACTGATCGATCACAGATACGAGATTATGACGATACCTCGTAGGACAACTTTTTGTGACAACGTAATGGAGTCCTAAATGTTTAATAACATTCGGTACCAGGTCGTGGATAGGACATCCATTGTGTTCCTAGAGTCGATTCTTTTGACTATCAACTGTCTCTTGAGATTAAGGCAGTTTTTGGGTGACTTTGGTTTCTTTCTCACGGTCCGTGAATGCTTCAGGGCTAAGTAGGTTTTTTCGGGTCATTTCATACTCGCGCTTACATCTGCAGGATTCGAGTTGAGGAAAATATCCAACCCTTATCAGGTATAGTTATTTCTCAGGGCCACTCGAGGAGTTGTAACTGAAATGCATGGCCATGCTCGAATGTTGATTCGTTTATCAGTTAAGTTACTCTCTAGTCGGGGAAACCACTCTTGATATTGATCGCTTGTAAAATACGACCTTTGTGAATTCGGATTTGCAAATTGTTTTACATTGAGTGGGAGAAATTTTAGGATATGAGAATCGGTTATCGCACATACACTTGTGAGGACAAGTGGGAGTTTGTTGGAGCTTGTGTCCTCCACAAATTAGTGTGATAACATTTGTAAATCTCTTACAGGTTCACAAGGGTATACTTCGTATATTTAATCAGTTGATTAACGTTTACCTAATAACGGTTGGCTTGCTAGAAAGTTTGACGTTATTATCATACAGATGACGGTGATCAACTGGTCCCTAAAGGTCACACCTATAGGACGTTTTTGAGAAATGTGGTTATAGAAATATAATTACATTGATGCCCAAAATGACTAAAAAGTTAGTCAATGTGTTGATGAGATAATTATTTAATAAAAATTAAATAATATTAAGTTGAGACGAATTAACTGTCAATTCGTAAATTAAATATAATAAGTTATATTTAAATTAAATATATATATAAGGTTAGTTTGGACGATTTAATCTGTTAATTCGTAGTTAAATATAATTAGTTGTATTTAATATCAACAAGTTGAATGTGTCATAGTGGTAATAGTGAGGGTACACATACCATGAGGTCATGGGTTCGATCTTCACTAGATGACAATTTAACACACTTTATATATTTGGAAATTTTTATTCCTTATTTCGGTCCATATTGGCCGAAAATTAGGAGAGTAATATCTTTCCTAATTAATTTGGTATTTCGGTCTATATAAAAGAAAGGTAGAGAATTATTTCTACCCTAATGCTTTTTCTGACCTAGCCTCTCTCTCTCATCACAAGAACACAAAGACAATTAAATTTTACAGAAAATTTTAGATTGATTTCTAGCATAATCAAAGGGCATATCTCAGATTGTCGTGGGTGCAACTAATAGGCGAATACCTACTTTGGTATTGTTCTTAGGCCAATTTTGCTAGGACCAAAGGTTATTTCTGAATCTTTTACTTTTGTTTATGTATTTTATTTTATGACCTTAGATCATCTTTATTAAATCGTTATAATCTTTCTAGTTTAATGGAAGTATACAGATTTATTTCCCACATCACCACGAGTCCTTCCAGATAGGGAAGTTTCTCCTCAAGTAGTTTCTCTAAGGCCGACACTCGGGCCCTAGTTTCTCCTTTGTTCCCACTCGGTTCTGTGGTCTTTCCCGTCATCGTAAGCAACAGCTCGTCGTGAAGACCGAGCTCTGATACCAAATGTCACGGTCCGGAACTTTGAGCCAGAACGTGGTGCGCACCCTTTTATAACACACAACAAGAATGCAAGCGAGAGCGTCAAGCACTAGTGAGGGATCACTAGTGCATTCGTAAAAGGTCTCGGTTGGCGTGTGTCGGGAATCCTAGTCAGGATTATCAAGTCCGGCACACGAAAGCAATAAAAGTAAGCAATACAATTATTGAAAGCAAGAAACAAGCAATATCAAGCTTTTGGATGAGAAGCGGTTTTTGATTGACTAGCACCTCTCATAGAGGCAAATTTGATAGTTTGGTCCTGGTAGCAAGATACATTGATTGTGCAGAATAGCGATATGTTTTCTAAACGCCTAAAAACATATCTTAAGCTAAAAACGAGACTCCATGATTCGACACGCAGGAAGTAGTCTTGGAGTACTAAATGAAACTAAAAATATGTGAAAATAAATGAGTACAAATAAGAAATCTAAGGGTTCGAAGTGGAATGACCGCGCACGCAATTTTTAGGGATTGTGCGCTACAACTGCGGCTCCTTACACTACGCCCTACTACTCCCAGCCACAGACCCAACCGTAGCAAGTTGACACGACGCAGTTCGACCCTTCAGACCGTACCACTTCCTCTGTCCCTTCAAAATATTTTTGTATCGCATGTCAAAAATCGGGTCATAGTCGAAAGTGCTTGCTCTTACACAAATCTCTTCAAACCTGTTGAATGTGCCTGCTCTTACACTTCAATTCCTAGAAGTGTTCTATTCTTTCAATTTCTTCTAGAAATGTTCTATTCTTTCAATTTCTTCTGCAAGGTACGCTTCTGCGTTTTCGTTTCCTGTTTCATCTAATGTCTTCGCCTCTTTCGATTTCTTTTGCAACGTTTGCTTCTGCTTTTGCGTATCTTGTTTCATCTAACGTCATCAAAGTTATTCAATGATCTTGTGTCTAGTTATTTCTTACTAGGTTCAGTTGAAGATCAATGGCGGCTATTAAACTCAGAGGAAAAGAGGATAGTAATACAAAAGTGGGAAACAACTGGAAATTCCCTAAAATCCCAGTTCACAAGTTGTATTACAAAGAGCCTTGTACAATCTTTCCAAGCTATTCCATTAAAGACTTCGAAAGAACCATCTCAATTACGTCCTTCGATCAATCATGATTAATTGTTCTTTAGTGAATGGTTGAATTAGGATTTCGATTGGTTCTTCATCTTCATCAATTGCTTGATTATGACGGAGATCTGGGGAAAAAATTTGGTGGAATTTTTTTGGAGAAATTAGATGAAGAACCCCATAAAATGAGGTGAAAAGAAGAGAAAGAGAAAGCAAGAAGCAAGACGTTTGGAAATGATCGATCAATTGTTTGTATACAAAGTTGTATAGAGAAAGAGAAAGCAAGACGCGGGGGCAAAATCGTCAATTCTTTATTTTTATTTTTGCCTGAAAATGGTAAAGGGTGCAAAATGTAACCTAAGCAAATAATTTGGGTGTAAATTATTAAAAAAAATTGACGTGGGAGTTAGTTTAAAAAAGTGGATTAAGCGTGGGTATAATTGATAATTTACTCTAATAATTATGACGTAGTACTTGTCGTTTCGGGTCATTTTGGCCCACTTCAAGTCATTTTGGATCAAGTCAATCATGAGTCGGGTCTTATCAAGTCGGGTTATCTCGGGTCGGGTAAACATTGGGTCAAGCAAGGTCCGGGTCGGGTTTGGGTAGAATTTCGGATATTATTCGGGTCAAGTAAGTCCCGCTCTTGGGTCAGCTTTTCGAGTCGGGTCATTCGGACCTGACCGATTTTGCCATGTCTACATTCTACAAGTGACTACCTGTGTTTGATGGTACATTTTTACAATCAACAAGTCTTGCTGAAGACGGGTCGGAGCGAGTGACGGGTAATGCCATTCACAAAACGGATAGGGGGGACAAGGTGGGGGCACCCCCATGTGCTTCCCTCTCTCCTCTATTTGGGTCATTTGTGAGAGGAAATGGTATCCGTCACTCCAAAGTGACGGATACGTGCCGTCTTCAATGAGATTTTGTGTTTTACAATTGCCACATACCACATTCATACACTAACGGCTAGATTTGTTCCCTTCACAGATCACAGTCATACATTTTTACTACTATTCCACATTATTTCCAGTTTTCCACTACACTGCTGCTGCTGCTGCTGCAAACAAACAAACAACAAACAAGCAACGCCGCCTCTTGGGTTCTCGCTTCCACATTCAGGTAAATTATTTCTCCCAACTCGCTACATTACTTTTTACCAATTACTCTATGTTATATAGATCGCCACGGTTGATTGTTTAGAAAGCTTTAGAATTCAGGACTACTCGAATTGACATTGTTATGATTAATCTAAACCATAAGAACCCTAATTTTAAAATTGAATTGGGGGAATTAGGAAGTACCTTGTAAATTAGTAGTAACGAGTTGTCGAGGCTAGCCCATATCAAATACGGAGTAACCCCTTTATACTTGTCATTTTAAAATCCGCCAAAATAAAATTTTAGTCTTCTCTTCGACGCCTCTTTCTAATCCTTCACTCTTCATCAAATTCAGCCAATTGATACGGTTTTAACAGTTCAATCATCAATTAATCTGCTCCTCACTATATTGTTGTAAGTTGATCTTCTATTAACAATTACAGTATGTTTTAATTTATTTTTAGGGTTTGTTTAATCAATAGTATGATCAATCAATTATTCAACTTTTGGGATTTTTTGTGTTTTATGTTTACTACTGATTCCATCTTAGTCATTGTTATCGTTGAATTAGCTTGCATTTGCATTTTATGTGTTAGTTTGATCGATTTTATTTGTTTGTTTTTCTTGCTCAATTTGTTGCTGTGTCGAATTCGTAAACGTCTTCACTTTGCTAAAAATTTACGGTTTTTTGTTAATAATCTTCAATAGTTAAGAGTGTTGTTGATTAATAATTGCTCAATTTGTAGGATGATCAATGATTAATGCCAAATTTCCGGATTGCTGTTAGGATATTAATTTGTTTGGTCATTAATTTGTTTGATCAGACATTAGATATCTAATTCGAGGTTTTTAGTCGGTTCGTGTTAAGATATGGATGTGGTTATAAATCGTTGCCTTATTTCTCGAGTATTTGGAGAAAATGTTTCATATTTCTGGCCTAAAATGTCAAAGTGAGGTGCAATGTGTAGAAACTGTGTTTGAAGACGAGTCGTGGCGAACTATTGGAGCTAGATACTGTTTGTTTGAGGACGAGTAAATTTTATTTGGTCGAGTACTGTATTATAGGGATTGAATTTTCCAATTTCAGTGGTAAACAAATTTTATAAAGCGAAACACAGCAATAAGGCAAGACACCACAAGTAATCCTCAAAATAAGGAATAGTAATATTTTAGAGAGCTTCTCATGGTAAATGTGTCTCAATAAGATTAATACTTGGATAATCAGATCTTCACTAACTAGGCTGCTCCACTGTTGTATCAAAAAGTAACTGCATCAAGAAACATATTCAGATCTTCGGAAAATGCAGGTAGTAGACATAATGAATTGGTCCCGTAAACTTTTAAACAGAAACGAAACAAATATCTCGCAAAGTTGTATAACATGAATGACAGGATAGCAAGTCTAGTAGACTGAGCAAACGAAGAATTATTATGATACGGGTTAGAGGGTTATTTTGCTTCGGGTTGTCATGATTGAGTCATTTCAAGGTGGTTCGTTAG
Organism: Silene latifolia; assembly: GCF_048544455.1. NCBI lineage: Eukaryota > Viridiplantae > Streptophyta > Magnoliopsida > Caryophyllales > Caryophyllaceae > Silene > Silene latifolia. The sequence continues at coordinate 186,316,252 of NC_133526.1, forward strand.
AGTCCAGTAATTTGAGTGGTAATAGTTATAGGTTATTACTTGTACAAATTTGGATTCTCAAATTTTTGGTCTTGCCAAACACATAATTTGGCTGTCAAAATTCTAATTTCGGCTTAAAAAATAATCATACTCTTTAACATTAATGTGGCTTTCAACAATCTTGAGGCTGAGTTCTGTTTTGTTATGATTCTATTGCAAGGTATTCCGCTATGGCTTACATTCTTCGCGAACAATTCAAGGTCACTCATGAAGCATTTTCAGCAACACCAGGTTATAATGGTGCGTTTCTGTAATTTTTTATTTTTTAGTAATACGTTTTTGTATATCTCTCGTCATTATAGCCGTTTCTGATAATTAATTTATTATTATTCATTTTGTAGCTCATAGTGCTACCTTTGAGTCGTTACAATCTGATGCAAAACTAGCAATGGATAGCTTTCTCCATGGTATTGAAGTTGACAACACTTTTGAGATCGCGTTTGCTGAATATAGTTCACTTGTAAGCTTATTATTTATTTTTAAGCATCAAATTTTTTTTTTTTGGGATTTTCACTAGTACCCTTAATTTTTATAAATTGTTCACAAAATACCCAAACTAATAAAACTTGAGTTTTCTAACAGTTAAATTTAACAAATAAAATATACTTGAGAGTGAGTAAATGGAATTTGTGATAAAAGTTTGACAAATTATCGCCAAAATATCAATAGAAAATGCATAAACTAAACATTTAAAAATGACGGACTAGAGCTTTTTGGGTATTTTAAGAAGTTTTCATTAAATTTAGGGGCACCAATGATGTTTTCAAAAGATGAGGGGTACCACGTAGAAATCGAAAAAACACGAGGGTATCACGTAGAAAATCCCTTGCTTTTTTTTTTACTTGAAACATCGAACTTTGTTATTCTTTTTTTTTTTAAATATCGAACTTTTTTTATCCTTTTTTTTTTAAAAAAATATCAGACATTTTTTTTTTTTTTTTTACTTTGCATTAAGTTTACGATTTTGTTTGTTTCAGAATGCTATGTGCACTATGTCGGCCGAGTTCAACTTTGTTGCACGTTTAATAATCACGGATATTAAATGTGAGAAAAAGGACGTATATGTAGTTAATGCTATTTGTGGCGATCTGAAATGGGCTTTGACTGTTGACGAGAAGACTGCCAAGCGTTTTAACAAGGATGGTATAGCATACGTTTTCATAAACCACGTTTCCATAAACTGATGCGTCCTCGTCCGTCTGTATTCGTGTCCTGGTTTGTAATGGTGGTTTGTAATGGTAGTACTGATGCACTTCCGTATGTATAAATGCACGCTTGTCCGTATGGTTATATTGCTTATGTACATGGAAAGCAACGGACGACAAAGATTTTAGTCGTTAACAATGACGAATGAGCAATGGGTTAGGAGGGGCTATTCTCACCCCTTTCCCGGATCTTTAGTTAAAAGGTTATTTATTATGTTTCCTTGTTAGTTTGATCTTCTAAGATCTACATGTTAACCTTAACTTCGAGTTCTGGTTCCGCCACACTGGTCACTAAGAACTCGAGGAAACATTGTTGTACAAAATGGAAAAGGTATGGATGACTAGGCTTGGTCAATGTGAAGTTCAGGCTGGCTGGCTGGGTACGCTTTTCTATATGGGCTATTAAGTCCGATACTGATGATGCTATAGTAATGATAATAGTCGAAAGATAAACGGTCCTTGTAGATGGACTTTCGCCGACTCAGCAAAACGGCTTATACATAAGTTAGAAGTTGTTGACACGACTTGACTAATTAATCTGACATATTGTAGACAAATTTAACATAAGCACAATTTTGATATTGGCAGGTTTCGAACCAGATCATGATTTTGTAAGTTAAGCTAACTAACGTCTACTGATGTACTATCCACACCTTCCTAATGCGTGCATAAATGCATTTCCGTTGTCCCGATACTGTACTACTCGCCATGGTAAACTCTACCAAATCCATAGAACGAAGTTTTCGTGGATTCTAACCGACTGCATCAAGTAGATGGATGCGTGAGTAATCTGACCTAATTACACCAACATGATGAAGCAACTTCACAATAGTAGAATTCATCAATGGTAGTTCTCTTTCTTAAGCTCTTTCTTTTCATTCCTTAATTCAATGCAACGCAGTTTTGACATGTAACTAACTTCGAAATCTGAACTAACTGCAAAATTCAGAACTTTGCAGTATAACAATGCATAAGGAGTAATGTTCAAAACACAGACATTACTGTTTACTCTAAAGAGCTCAAGGTAAAGAAACAATGGAAAGACATAGCATGACTTGCACTATCTGTTCCTTCGTTGTGTTTTCTTTCTTTCTTGCACCAACAGCCGCAGGAAACTCCATGTTTATATTTGGGGACACCTTTTTCGACACAGGAAACAACAATTATATCAGTAAAATCCCTTCTCCAACTGGTCGATTCTCCGATGGTCGCCTGATCCCTGATTTTCTAGGTAATTGTCCTAATCAAGGGTTTAGTGTCAACTCCCAGCCTCGGGTATTTTAACTAAAATTGTCGTGTTTTTGACTTAAAAGTTATGTGTCCTGAATGTCTTACTCATGTCTGACTGTAGGGCCGAAACTAGGTTCAAATTCTCCATACCTAGGACCGAAACATCAATCTTACCTATATTGTATATTCTCATCATAGTTGTTTTTGTTTTGTTTTTTTGAAAAAAAAAGAAGTTATTTTGTATATTATTTTTCCAAAAAACGCATGTGCTTAGCTCCGTCCCTGTCTGACTGTCATGTTTCAGATGCGGTTATTTATTCTTTACTGCAGCTAAGTACTTACTGAAGTTTTTCATATGATGATATATCAGCAAAACATGCAAATCTTTCATTTCTTGCTCCAAATCTTCAACCGCGAAATGGAGATCAGTTTCAAGATGGCGTTAACTTTGCGTCTGGTGGATCTGGTGCACTCGCGCAAACTTTTCAAGGCCAGATATGCATAAGAAATGAAATCTACAACAAATTTAATTTCCGAACCAAAAATGCCTACTGACTGATAAAGAAACTTCTCATGATGGTTGTTTTGCTGCAGGCTATTGATCTCAATATGCAGCTAGATAATTACAAGAAGGAAATGTTGAGGAACAAAATTGGGGATTATGAAACAATGACAAGATTTTCGGAGGCAGTCTATTTGTTCAGTGTCTGAACAAATGATTATGCCTACCTTTTATTGACTAATTCCACAATTTTAGCAATTTTAGCAACATAACCAATGTTGTCAAAGTAAGTACCCTTCATTCTACACATTCTAAATTAGACATTTTTTTATCGGGTGACGAACCTTGACTTGGTAAGATAACATGAGACGACGTTGTCCTTCATGGCGGACTTTCTTGTAGGACTTGTAGTGAAATGAGTTTGTAGAAGGCCTCACAGTAACTGATAGTAGTTGCATTTCTGTAACTTGACAGGAAGTGTACAAGACTGGTGGGAGAAAATCCGGGTTTCTGAAAGTGGCGGTACTTGGCTGTCTTCCAGCACTCAGAATCTTAACTACTGATGGTGATTGCATTGAAGATGCTCCAATATATGCCAATTTATGTAATGAAGCTCTCCTACGCTCCCTTAAACTCCTCGAAAAACCGCTCCCTGTCTTTAAAATTCTACACTGTTTTTTTTGAAGAAACAAATATTCACTTTTTGATGCCAATTATTGTGTACAGCTGAGAATCGACAATCCTTCCCTATACGGTAATACTACAACGTCATTTTCATTATCTGTCATCTGAAAACAATCTCCTTGTGGTATTACTGAGGATTTGAGGCACTGGGGCAATGATATTGTTTTATTTTGTCATCGTTGTTTGCGTGATAAAATATCTTCGTGTTTCCAAAACTGAGAAGCATGATAAACTCTTCTGTCTTAATTTAAATGTATGTGTTTTGGGATGCATTCCATTTTACAGAGAAAGTGCACGCACCATCAATGTGCTGATGATATGGACCTTACACAGTTACACGCTTACACCATCAAGGATCTCTTTTACTCTTATTTTTTCCATAAATTTACTGAGAGTAAAGGTTTACTTAAATTAATTCCATAAGCATGTACTTAACATTTACAGATTTACTTCTCGAAACTATTAGATTAACTTGTATCTGTAAACTCGACTTCTGTAGACACAAACTCGTCTTTAATCATAAAGTTTCTCATTTCAACCGTCTGGTTGTAAAACTATGAATACTTTTTTATTATACTTGCAGAGTTGCGGGGATTTCATAGGTACCGTGTGCCTGGTTACCACGTTATTTCTTAGTTATCTAGTACGAAGTAAATTACTCGAGTTAAGACTCTATGTATGCTTTCAACTAGAATAAGCTAATGTCAAACTTTCATTGTGTTTCTTTTGTTTATGCTTATGTTCCTAGAATTTGTAATAAAGCCGTTCATAGGTTAGCTAAGCGCGCTATTAAATTGTAGAACCTTTTAACCCGATTGTCAAAAAAAAAAAAAAAAGATTGCTCATGCTATAGACTAAGGTGCTGTTTGGTCTTGCTTATGGAAAATAATTTTTCCTTTTAAGAAGGAGTTCGGGGAAGTGCCAAATAAGCCCCATACGTTTGACCTTATGTGCATATTAGCCCATGTCTTTCTATTAGTGCAAATCAACCCCACTACTTATACTTTATGTGCAATTAAACCCAATTGAAAATATTCAAATCAATTTCTCGCCGGAAAATAATGAAATGGCACCGGAAAGATGACTAGGACTGAGTTAGTAGATTAAAAAAGAAACAAAACATGATTTTTATCACATATACGGAGTTGTTCAATCGCGTGATAAATTGAAGAATAAGGAGTTGAAGAATCTTAATATGATGGAAAATGCAAATTTTGTTCAATTAGATGAGAAATTGAAAACCCCTAAGTTGGGTGATGCAGATGTTGTTCAATTGGATGAGGAATTGAAGAACCCTAATAAATTGGATGAGAAATTGAAGAACCCTAATTCTGGGAAATGCAAATGTTGTTCAATTAGATGAGAAAACAAAGAAAAAGAAGAGAAAGAGGGATGATTTGGAGAAAGAATGCAAGATGAAAAAGTATGGCAGTGTTAGTTGTTGATGATGATGACGGTAAAAGGGTGCAAAAGTGAAGGTAAAAGTCATATATCTCGGTCCTAGTCATTTTTTCGGTGCCCTGTCACTTTTTTCCGGTGAGAAATTGGCCTGAAATCTTTATTTGGGCTTAATTGCACATCATGTATAACTTATGGGGTTAATTTGCACTAGTTGGAAGTTATGGGGCTAATATGCACATAAGGTCAAACGTATGGGGCTTATTTGCCACTTCCCCGAGAAGGAGTTTATTCACAAGTTACTTTTCGGAAAAGTTTTAGTTGTTTGGCCATACTTTTGTAAAAGTGGTTTCTCACAAAATTTATATGTTTGGCCCAACTACTTTAATACAACTTTTGTTTGCTTATTTGGTTCTTTAGGTAAAAAGTAGAAGTAGAAGTAGTAAATATCTACTTCTCCTTTTGGGGGTGAATAATCAGTTTTTGACTTCTCAAAAGCACTTTTAAAACTCTCTAATTTACCATGTTTGGCCAAGCTACTACTTTTTTTAATTACAAAAGCACTTTTTAAACTTGGCCAAACAGCACCTAAGTTAGGCAATCTTTTACTTTTTGACGAAAAATAAAAAAAATAAAAAGGATTTTACTTAGAATTACGCTTTTCGTTTAGATTGCAAACTAACTACTAAACCTGATCAATATTTACTTTGGCCCTGTTTGGTAAACAGCAGATTAATTTCAGCATAAGCAGATTGTAAAAGCAGATTATAAATAGCAGATTTTATCAGAAGGTTTGACTAGCGTATTATAATTAGCAGAATTAATTTGAGTGTTTGGTAATTGGCAGGTTACGATTAGTAGATTGTTAGTTTTCTTTGTAAAATGGAGAAAAATTTTCTATTTTACAATATGCTAACCAATATGCTGGGGTAAGCAGCATATTGTAAAACAGCATATTGACCCCAAATATGCTACTTCAATATGTTGTTTACCAAACACTAAAATTAGCATATTGATTGGTCAAACATGCTAAAACCCTTGAATATGGTAAAAATTGGTCAATATGCCGTTTACCAAACAGCGAAATCAAATAATTTGTTAGGTGACCTTGTGCAACATGTTCCATTTGATTTTGATTAATACTCCGTATGGTTTAAAGTGTAACCCGAGCAGGGGCGGATCTGGGCCTTGGCTACTCGGGCTATAGCTCGAGAAGTTTTTCAAGAATATAACATTTGTAACCCATGTTCTATATGAGTAAATGCTTGTGGTGGAGTGGTTGATGGGAGTGTACATAGAGCTTATTGAAAGTTGTGTGTTGCCATGGGTTCAATTCTAATTGGCATAACTTTTTGATTGCTTTTTTAACTAATGCCCTACCATTAATAGCACCTCTTTTAATATTTTTTAAATCAATTGCTACTATCAATTCCACTTTTTTTTTTTCATTACTTTTCTTTTGGGTTTTTTTAAAACTTTTATGTACATGTTTTAAATATTCATACTACTGAACCATTATTTTTCTTTTCTTTTGAGCAAAAAATCTACACTCTATTATTCAAATACGCAAATAAATATTGAATGTGTGTTTCACTCTATATTTATATTTTTCTTCACAGCCTTAGCATTGAATATTGATTATGATAATTTTTTAAAAATGAGACATTCTTTCAATTAGATTTATTTATATAAAGTTTAGCCACACCCTTTTTTTTTCCTTTTAATGTTGAGAACGATGAATTATTATATACTAAATTTGAATTTAGTGTCAACTGTCGATGGAATAGTAAGGGATTTGGCGCATTTTCCCCTTATATTTTTTCGATGCTAATATACGAGATTATAATTTGTACACAAAATATCAATTCTTGCAGTTTAAATTTTTAGCCCTAGATACTTCCGATTCCTGGATCCGCCCCTGAACCCGAGCAATGGGTGTTCTCAAGAACAAGACAAATTATAAACCTATATAATTCAATCAATATATCTTTATCTTTCAAACACTACATTTTCTGTTTCGAGCTCGAAAAACGTTTCTAAAAAGGTAGTATTTCATAACTTAATTACGCAACTCTCTCAAAAAAGTTAATAAATTGACTTTTGGCAAAGCTGCCTCACCTAGTCACCTTACAAGCAAACTAGAACTGGCAAGCGGGTCGGGTTAAGCCGTTAGGGTCATGTTAGTTCTGATGGAGTCATTTTAGGTTTTCGGTCTGTTTCGATATGTTGGTCAGATTATTTTAAGGTTAAGGGGGTCGGGTTATTTTGAGTTCGAGTCATTTGTCGGTCAATGATTAAGAAAGAAATAGGTACGTTTATATATTAAGTACTAGATTTTGTGCCCGTGCGTTGCACGGGTTATAATATTGGTTCACCTCTTAATATTAACTAAAAAGGTAAGATATTGTGGATGACATGAACAGAAATGTGAAATTATTGTTGAAGTCAAATTTAATTTATCAACCTCTTTATTTTAAAAAAAAATATTTAAATTTAAATTTTTATTTTATAATTTTTAATTTAAATAATTATCTTATCAAAACTAATTTAATCCAGATAATTAATAATTGCATTAGCAATAATTATCCTCTTTATATATAGATAGAGTCCACATTGTACCTAAAATACATATTAAATCAAATTTTATTTAGCCTTGAATTTCATGCGTTTTTTTTTTTTGCCTATATTGTCTTGATTTATCAATTGGACAATAGTGTTATTATTGTATATTTTGGTTTAATTATAATTATTAACATGCCATAAAAAATGAATCATACTTTAATTTAAAGATACCAACTATATTATTATCAACAAAATTTGTGAAAATATACCCCTGTATCAAGAAATCACTTTATAGACATCAGAAATATTTAATTTTAAACAGAGGAAATAAAATAACGTGCAGGTCTTAAAAATAAAAGTATTCATAAGATGTTATATCTTATCATTTTTGTTTTTTATTAAAAAGGTTGTTGCAAAGATTCTAAAATAATGTATAATAACATTGTGCTCCCTAAATGATTACTCCCTCCGAATTAAAATGTTTGCCCCATTTCCATATTATATGAGTCTTGTATTTTAATGAATGGGGTTTTTCTAACATGTGCCCTTAGGGTACATGATAATAAGCTAAGTATGGAAAGATTTCGAACATATAATATCCTTTTATTTCAAAAAAAAATTTAGTTTATAGTATGTATAATGATATTTGACTTAGTAAAATATTTATTTAAATAAATTTTTAAAACTAAGTAAAATTCCAATCCTTTCCACCTAAATACTTATCAACTATCAATATTTTATCTTTCTAGATTAATATCTAAAGATTAAGTTATCTTTTTAATTAGAGTAATATTTACATATTATTTAAATTTTATTCATTTTTAATGAGATCATGTAGTTAATTTTGTCATAAACTCTACCTCAACCACCAGAATATATAATTATCCTAAAAAAATATATATGTATATGTTAAATGTGTCGTCAATGTCTTATCACAAAACAAAACCAACTCTTGGATCCGAAAAGAAATAAAAAGAATACAAACAATCAAATACGAATAAGGAAAATAAAGAAAAGAAAAAAGTGTTCAACTTTCAGTATGTTTTTTTTTTGTCTAAACCATCCGGTCATCCGAACCACATTGGGCCGACTAATCCGGATTTCGGGGCGTGTCCAAGGATTACGGTATTTAAATCCCTCCCAATCGCAGTTGTGGGGGATCGATCCGCAGACCTCCCTACCAAGCGCAGCCCCATGCTACCACTGCGCCAACCAACGATTGGTTCAACTTTCAGTATGTAAGTATAAGACGGAGTATCCGTCTCTTAAATCTTAAACGGTTTAAATACTATTATATGATGGTAATAAAGACAATACTTTTATTATTTGACGCGTCTTTAGTTTAAGACGGATAGTGGTCGTTTTAATTTGTAACTAAATATGACTTTCAACTTTTTAAAATATGACTTTCAACTTTTTAAAACGTATATTAGCGTACGATATTGCAATTGTTTGTGGTGTTTGTAACCGATGTAATAATTTTATTATCTTAATCAAATATAATTTGTTTTGATTAAATAAAATATGGCTAACAACAACTTAGACGCATGAAGTGAGAATATAACCAAATTAAATGAAAGTAGGAAGTTCAGATGGGATAATAAGATTAAAATCATCATATCATATATTAATCCTCTAAGTCATTGTTGACATGGCATCATAGAATTTCACCTAATATGATATGATGTTTTATAAGAGCATCTTAAGATCTATTTCCTAATTTAATACATTAATCCTCTAAGAGCATCTTAAAACAGAAAAAAAAGATATACTGCTAAAATTCTTTCCTAGTTTAATGATATTGATTGTGTATAATAATTACGTTGTATGATTCAATCTTTTAACAAATGTAGATGATGTAGATTTTATTTACGGAAAAAAACGTTATTCTAACAAAAAAACAAAAATTAATTTGTTCCTAATTAAGATCTCTTTGAAACTGGTTTACAAGAAAGTCAATGTAAAATAAATTCCTTTTTGTTTGGGAATAAATACATGTAGTAAAATAATTTTTTATTTTTAAAATAAAAGTAATTTTTGTTATTTGGGGAAGACCAATCCTAATTAATATTGTCAAAGAAATTCCTTTTATTTTATTGAAATATTATGATTCACCAGGCAAATCACGAGTATTATGAACACTTTTAAATTAATTTTATGTGCGTCAAATAAATATTTTTCGTTAATCTTTTTATATAAGGTTGATCTCACATGTCGTACGGGTATTGGTAGATCTGTCAAACTGGTCGAACGAGTGGGGTCGTAAATAAGGTCATACGGATCGGGTCAGAATACAGGTCGGGTTATATAGGTTACGGGTTGGATATGGTCAGAATACGGGGAAAAAAATATTGTCCAACGCTTTTTTTTTAACATTATTATTAAATCGAGAAAATATTTTTTAAAAATAATAAACATATTTAATATTAATATTTTAATCATATGAAATGGCTATACAGAATATCAATTATATTAACACAATTACAGAAATTACGTTATTTTAATTATTATTTTATTATTAAAGGTTACGAAAATTTATAATATTAATTTTTTAATTATTTTTGTAACCAAAAGTAAAGGAATATTTTATTATTATCATTTCAAAGACAATATAAAATTATTAATATTCTAATAAAAATTTTGAATCATCTGTGACCTAACAGGTCAATCAATTCGGGTTGGGTTTCGACTTTAATTAACGGGTCATTTCAGGTTTGGGTTAATAGGGTCGCGGGTTGAGATATTATGGGTCTTGACCCTGGAAAAAGCAGATCAGGTGGATAAGTTTTCAGGCCGAGTCAGAATTTAACAGCTCTAGGTGTTGGTCGTAAACTAGGAAGTTGTTATAACTTAGTCTTGGATAGAGGGTCAAGATTGAAGGGTTTATATGACCATGAAAAAACGGTTTAGGTTCAGGCAGATTTGCAATTCTGGTCCATTTGACAAATCTACATGCTATGTAGTCATGTAGACCAGTAATGTTTAATTTTTTTTGTTAATGAGGAATATCAAACTTTATTTATTTATTTATTTATTTATTGTACAAAGTAAAACATTAATTGCAAAACTGTTATTCACGTTATTTAATACTTCCTCCATCTTTTTACCTTCTCATTTGCTTTTTGAAAGTCAAAATTTCTAAACTTTAATCGTAAATATGTTGAAAATAAAATATTTACTTATTATCAAAATTTAAGTATCAACAATTTTTAAAACAGACCGTGAATTTCACGGGTTTAAAACTAGTAATACTTGAAAAGTAGAAAGAAAGCCAAAAAGACGATCTACAACAATACATACATAATTCAATTAATTCAATTGAATAACATATATTCCAAGGGGAAGGTAGGTCTCACAATTGAAAATTATAAAACTTACGGAGTATATAGTAATAAACTCTGTCATCAACCTACTAATTATATTAACAAAATCAATACTAAACTACCCAAGATGTGTGAGTCTAGTGGAATTCCAGGGTGACCTCAAAGCCTCCTAAGGAGGAATTGCGACTGACGCCCGGAGAGGGAATAATCCCCGCAGGAATGAACTCACATGGTACAGGCGCCTAGCAGGGTGGGGTCCTGTATCCGGGGAGGATCCAACCTCTTCGTCATCAAAAAAAAAATCAATACTAAACTTATAAGGGTAAGTGATGGGTTACGCACATGCCATGCGAGTTGAATATCTCTACACACCCGCGCACAGCTCGAGCACAAACTCTGTCATCAACCTCCATACTCTCACGCCTCGAATGTGTTTTGCTTATATTCGAGCACTTATTTCGAGCTCAACTATCGCAAACCCGCATACAAAATCAGATTTTGTACCTTAAACGCAATAACTTGAGCTCCATATTCTAGAACCTCACTAATCAGACGCTCACCTTGTACTATCCCACAAGATCTTCCTCCTCACGCATCCTGATGTCGAAGATATTGAGAAAGTTCGTCACATCGATGAAGTCGTTTCCTCTATTAAGTCTGACTGTAAGTTGAATTTCCCTAATTTTAACCTAATTTTGCTCAAAATTATTGTTTCTTCGCAGTTTTATTTTCGATTTGTCTGCGTTGTGGAATTTGAGGATTTCGATTTCGTACTCTTGCCTTTGTTCCGATTTAAGTGCTTAATTTGTTTATTTGCTCGAATTTATGGAGTCATTGAATTGAATTCCGTAATTTAAATCTAATCTTGTTCAATATCATAGTTTCTTCGCAGTTTATTGTTCTAAATTTATCTATGCTGTGGAATTTGAGGATTTTGATTTCATACTTTTGATTTTCTTGCGATTTAAGTGCTTAATTTGTTGAGTTGTTCGAAGTCGGCAATCTTCTTCGGCAGCTTTCCAAAATTGACAGAAAATCACAAATCAAAATTACACTATCCTGCTAGCAATGTAACGAACCGTAGTCCATCTCCATACAAATCGGTACTTCAGCAATACACTAAAACAGAGGCATACAAAGCATTACTTCGTATATTCTAAAATAGAGGGAGGTGTTTTGTGTTTTATCTTTTACCCCATGTAAATGCGGATTTGATTAAAATTCCAAGTCATGTATGCAGCCAAGCAGTTCACCAATGCAAACTCCACTGTAACTCAACCTTCTCTGACTCGTGTATATTCGAGCAATTAGCATATGGAAATTCAATCCGTTTTAAAGGGTGCTTCCAACAATTTACCGAAGAAGAAGACCATCATCCCGAGCAAGTTTTATTTTGGCTACTTGTTGCCTCTGGTGTGTTAATTTTGCTAATTTAGGACGTGAGTTAGGGTTATGATGGTATATATAGCCATATAAGTTTATGATTTTCCACTTATAAAACTCTATTAGATAGAATTTGCACAAATATTAGATAGAATTTGCACAAATATTGGGGATAACTAACTATACATAATATTATCTTAAATAAAAATTAGTTAAAAAACAATAAAACAGATAACCTTATTAACTTCTCTCTCTAAAAAACCTCCAACCTCTTTCTAAAAAAAAAAAACCCCTAACTTCCTTGCTTTGTTACTGCCGCCTTCCCCTTCCTCCCCACGCCTCTCTGCCCTGCCTGCCTTTTCGCCGTAGATGTGGCCTCTCCTTGGTCTATCTCCGGCGATCTGTCCATCCTCCGTCCCCTGCTGTTGATGGTTTCTTCCCTATCGGACTGGTCATCCCGGCTCTGCCATCATCGGTCTGATTGTTTTTGGGTCTTTGGTGGTTTGTGCTTGGCCTGGTTTGTCTCTGGGGTTTTGTCATCTTTGGGTAGCGTGGGTAGATCGTGGTCCTCTGACCGTGTTTTGCTTTTCGTTTGAGGAGTGTGTTTGGCAGGATTGCGGTGGACGTGGTGATGGTGGTCGGTTGGTTGAAGGCGGTGGTTCTTTTCGATCTTTATATCATGTTATTTTCCTTTTGTTTTATTTCGTTTAGTCTTTTTATGTTGTTGTTTGTTAGTTTTTCTTTCCGATTCGCTGTCCTCTCTGGATGTGAGAGTCTTGTCCCCATCTTTTGGTGGGTTTTGTCCCTCTTTTGGAGAGTTTGCAGATCCCTTTTTGCTCAAGCGATGCGGAAGATCATTGCTATACTGACGCGTTATATGGTTTTACAAGGACTGTCAGATTGTTGGTTACAATCCTTTGGGTCAGATGAACTCCTGTCTCGTCAAAACATTAGAAGATTCGAAGAACCTCTTGTGCAAGCCCGTATGAGGCGATTTATTAGAGGATGTGCAGAAGCGTCTCATGTGCCCATCAAATTTAGAGATCTTTTTTTTATCGAGATTGTAGTTTATTTGGTTTTAATTGATTTGTTTCCGGTTAATCTTGACATATGTTGTAGATGTCGTATGACTTATTATTATGAATGAAATGATTTTCCACCTCAAAAAAAAAAAAAAAAATTAGTTAGGTAATTTTAAAAAGGCGGAGTCTCTAGAATTGCCTGAAAAAAGCCTCTTTTATATATATATTGATATTGATTGATTGATTGATTATATCTATTTTTAGTTTAATGTTGATATGATTGATTCTTTATTTTAATGTAAACTAGAGTTAATACCCGTGCGATGCACGGGCCTATTCTTTGGTGCTTTTGTAACAATGAGAAGGACTATACCAAGCATACTCTCTGGAAATCCGTTAAAATAATTACATTTCACTTCGTCCTTCCATTAGTTAGAGTTATAGAATTGGGTAATTCATAGGAGTGTTCTTCGATCGTTTTTGTTTTAGTTAAAGTTATTTTGCATGATTTATTAATATTTTTTTTTCATTTAAAATTATTTATTAATCGGAGGTGTTTTATCAATGTTGGAGACTTTGATCGTTTGAAAAAAAACTTGTAATTGCCCATGCCCATATCATAGTTGTATACAAACACAATATTTAATCTTATCTTATTATAGGAGTAAATTATTTATCTTCTTTTTGTATCATAGTTAAACACATTATGCTATTTTCTTTATCTTATCATGGAGTGATTCGTAAAAGATATAGTTTCTGGCTCGAAAAGTCGAAAGTGTTTCAAAAGAGTTGGACTCTCTGTAATCGCTCGAAAAAAGCTTCCTTTAATAATATAGATAGATAGATAGATATAATATAAAGTGTGATTTTAAATAATCATTTCAAATCTTTTGGTTCAGTAAGAGTTATGTTTTGTCGAGTTATTTTTGGGTTGGGTGGTTTCGGATCATATTATTTCGGGTTGAGTCAGTTATGGATCGACAACGCTTGGGTCATGTTTGGGCTTCGGGTCACATTCAACGATTGTAGTTCAAGTCAATTTTCTGGTCTCGGGGTCAACCTTTTCATATTGGGTCAATCGGGTCGGTTGATTTTGTCAGATTTAAAGCAAACTAATTGTGGTTATTTGCTAAATACCCAAACTAGTGCTTATAAAAACGGTCGTGTTAAATATCGTCGACACTTTTACTAATTATCGTCGACATTTAACACATCTTTCCAATTTTGCACCCCATTAACTTCCCCTTGTCTCTCTCCCTAATCTTTCTAAAACCAAAAAAAGACGGTTTTTCGGGAAAAAAAATCGTAATTTAATTTACGAACTTTTCGATTAAAACGGTTTTAAACATACGGTAACAACGATCAAGTTAGTAACAGATTTAAAAATATTTTCGTCCAAATTTTTTTTTTTTAAAAAAAAAATCCGGACGAAATTTTTTTCCATCTGGACGAAAATGTATTTTTTTTTTTTAAAAAAAAAAAAATCCGGACGAAAATATTTTTGGTCTGGACCTAGGTCTGGATCCGGGATTTTTTTTTTTTTGAAAAAAAAATCATTTTTTGACTTAGATTAATTTTTGCTGCGATAATCGATAATCACTAATCCGTTCTAACAATAACGATTCTATTCTAAACCACGTAAAATTACAAACTAATTACAAATTTTTAAAAAATTAAACTAGTTTAGATTACTTGTCGTCGATTCCTTGAATTTGGTGGCGGAATTGAAGCGGTGGTGACGGAAATGTCGTATTTGAAAAAAAGATGTTAAAATATGGAAGGTTTAGAGTGAGGGGTAGATTAGGAAAGTCATTAAAAAATGTCGACGATAATTAGTAAAATGTCGACGATATTAGCAGGTTGGTATAAAAATCAATCCATATGTCCATAACTAAGTGCAAATAAAATAACGTAATTGCTAAATCCCGCGCACCAATTTACTCAATTCCGCGCATTTTTTCCCTTTATTCCTACTATACCCCTCTCATTTCTCACCCCAAAAGAGAAGCAAGAGAGAGACAGGAGAAAAGGAAAACCTAAAAAATGAATCCCTTCCCGAATCTCGCCTCCCAATCACCGCCATCCTCCTCTGTACCGCCACCCTCCTTACCACCCTCCCAGCGCTGCTACTGGCGGCGTCGCAGGCCACAACCAGACAATCAACGGCGATAGGTATGAAACCGTCATGCTAATGATGAACAAATTGAACCTTACACATTCCATAGATTTTTGCACCGAATCATCAAGTTTAATCGACATCAATATTCAATAGAAATTCAAATGTTTAACTTTTCGATTGATTAAGTAGAATTAAAAATAGTTTTGTCACTTTTCAATTCCAAAATAGCGCAATGAGAGGGTGGGGTCGTCGGCGATGCTGGGTCCGATGTGATGATTATCCTGAGCGAATAAGGGGGTTGGGTTGCCGGCGAAGGAGGGCTCGATGTGTTGGCGCAACGGTGGCGCCTGTGTGGTGGGTGATGGTTGCTGGAGTTCGGGTCTGTTAAATGTTAATGGAATTGGTGATGCCATGATGCATGGTGAGTAGCGGTGGTGGCGGTGGTGGGGGAGGGTGTCGGTCAGGGAGGATGGTGATTAGAAGGGGAGAAGAGATCCATTTTTTGGGGTTTGTTTTCTCCTGCGTGGCTCTCTCTTGATTCTCTTTTGGAGGGGGAGAAATGGAAGGGGTATAATAGGAATAAAGGGAAAATATGCGCGGGATTGAGTAAATTGTTGCGCGGGATTTAACAAGTCCCTAAAATAAAAAAGGGTGATTGTAATTAAGACAATTTAGGAAATTTGAAAAACTTTATGAAACAATTAAGACTAGTTGAAAAGCCCGTGCGATGCACGGGGCTCCTATTAGGATCATCTGTATAAATATAGTCTATAGTTGATAAAAGAAGTTCAATTATGTTTAAATCATTGATATACCAAAGTTCATGGTTGGTCTAGTTGATCATCAATAAACTATTAGTGTTTTTAGCATAGAAGTTTTGTCATTTAGTAGTAATCATTTCATTTGTTAAACATCAAGTAACATAATAAGAGTATGTAATTAGTTCTTCCATTATTATTATAGGTATCACTGGTTTTAATTAAATACAATAGTTATCTCCATAAACATAGTGCAGCTCACCAAATGAACCGCCCTTAATAAATGTGATAGACCTTGATGAGTTTTGCAAATTATTTTAACCTAACAACTACGTGAAACTAAATGGTGTTAAGTAAAGCAACATGTATCATAATTATCTATATTTAGTGTGTTTAGAGAAAATGTTAGATCTCCGGCCTATAGCAAAAGTTTACCTTGACTATTTACAATTAAGAGAGTGTTTTGCTCTTTATATACTTCTCGTAAAATCAAATCCATAATGAATTCCAATAAAATTAATAGTCTCTAAACAACAGTACAAAAATATATGTGAATATATTTATATAGAATGCATGAGGCTCCCATTAAGATAAAAGTTGACTATTAAATGTTTTAGGTCACCAAAATAAAATTTTATTCAACTCAGGTTACCAAAGTAGGAAGTAGTCGTAACCTCAGGACACCAAGTGGAATTATGCAAACCTCAGGGCACTAAAGTGAAATTAACCCAAACCTCAAGGATCAAAATGAAAATTTTCGAAAAAAAAAACTATGAAAAGCTACTGTAAAAACGATTGCATATTTAATTATAGAATCAGTACATGACAAATTAATAAGTCTAATAACCCAGCCATACGCAAACCGCGGTAAATAATTAAGTGAATAAAAACACATAGATGAATTGGAATTTAGAAAGTAAAATTTGATGTAACCGGCCTAACCGCATAATTTTGTATATTTGGCAGTTCAATACATTTTTAACGTCTATTATGGAATTGATATGACCTGGTATAGATCCCGACGGTTTTTTAGATAGGAATATTAAAGAAAATAACAATTATACAATTGATATTTAACTCAATTTGAAATTTAATTGTAAAATTTATTATTATTAATGTTTTGTATTAATCGGTGGAAAAATGAAAGTTGAGTAGAGCATCTCCAATGGTACTCTACAAGGACCTGCTTGCAATTTTTGCAAAATAATAAGCATGTAGCTTACCATTGGAGATGGAAAAGTGAGATGTAGCTTGCAAGCATGGTAGCTCTACCAAGCTACATGCTTGCTTTAGGAAAAAAATAAAAGGTAAATTTTCATTGGATGAAAGCAAGTATGTGGGACCCATACAAGCTACATATATTGTAGTTTGCCATTAAAGCGGTACGTTGCCGGAAAGCCTAGTAGCTTTAAAAATCGATATGACAAACCAAGCTACAATGCATTGTAGCTGACCGTTGGATATGCTCTAATCCAGTTATAGATATAATATAATAAAAACGCAATTACAGATATGATATAATGAAAGCCCAATTATAGCCAAATTCATTTAGGCGGGAAAATTTGGAAGATTTCTTATTTTTTAGTCTAAGTGAGATTTGAAACCAGTTTGAAAAAAAAAATTCAGTGATATAATAGTAGATTATATATAGTTCTCACAATTATTCTAAAAAAATATTTATCGTACACGAATTTATTCATAGTTAGCTAGTTCTTAGATTATTAGTCCCGCATAAAATCGTAATTCTTGACTTTATTCATTTGTATTTAATTTTTTGGCTCATTTGACAAAATCGATATAAGACTTATTTAATATTTTTAAATGGTAGCTCAATTTTTTTTAACCTTATGTGAATATTATTGGTAATCTAATCATACACATTTGATACGTTATAAAAAGTCACAATTTAAACCATTTCATGTCATCGTTAAAGTTGTTTATTTCTAATATTGTCATTGTAGAAATTTTTCTCTGCCAAATGCTAAGTAAATATTAATCTCTACTTTTTTTTCCTATTATGGTATGTTACTTTTTCCTCAAATATTTTATTAAAGCTAAAAATTATTTTTTTCCTAAGGTTTTAAAAATTTTTATTTTTTTAAAAAATAAACAGAGTTAAAACTATTTTATGCCATCGTTGAAGTTTTTTATTTCTAATATTGTCATTGTAGAAATTTTTCTCTGCCAAATGCTAAGTAAATGTTATTCTTTACTTCTTTTTCCTATTATGACATGTTGCTTTTTCCTGAAATATAAATAAAAATCAGTTTTTTCCTAAGGTTTTTGTAAGACAATTACAGATTTACGGGTTTGATTATAAATAACAACTCGAATCTTTTGTAAATCTTTTAAATATTCAAAAAAGTTTTTAAATAAAATTATATTTGTTACTACACGAGTTTCACTAAATAGTTAAAATCGAACAACTTAGATTTTTGACAATATTTTATATTGGTAAGACATTAAGATCTTTTTTTTCCTCACAAAGATTAATTGTATGTTTATAAAATATACAATTTTAACACTTTTATATGTTTATTGTATGTTTTTTTTTTTTTTGCGTTATAAATATTTCTAAAATAACTATTCTTTATAAAGTTATTTTTCTATTATTATTTTTTTTTTCTATTATTATTTTAGTAAAGAATAATCGATAAATTATTAGATCCACTTCTATTAGTATTGTTTTTCTCATAAATTATTAGATTTACTTCTATTAGGATTATACTTTCACAAAAATTATTAGATCTACTTCGATTAGGAAATTTTCTCATAAATTATTAAGAGAAAAAAGCTAGATCTACACTTATATTTTATAGTTGATAAAAGAAGTTCAATTATGTTTAAATCATTTATAAACAAAAGTTCGTGGTTGGTATAGTTGATCAATGAACTATTAGTGCTTTTAGCATAGGAGTTTTGTCATTTAGTAGTTATCATTTCAGTTATAAAACATCAAGTAACATAGTAACAGTATGTAATTAGTTTTTCCATTATTGTTATAGAAATCACAGGTTTTAATTAAATACAAAACATTATCTCCATAAATATAGTGCAGCTCACCAAATGAACTGCCCTTAATAACTGAGACAGACCTTTATGAGTTTTGCAAATTATTTTAACCTATAATAACTACGTAAAACTAAATGGTGTTACGTAAAGCAACAAGTATCATAAATAACTATATTTAGTGTGTTTAGAGAAATGTTAGATCTCCTACAGCAAAAGTTTACCTTGACTATCTACAATTAAGAGAGTATTTTGCTCTTTATATACCTTCTCGTAAAATTAAATCCATACTAAATTCCAATAAAATTAGTAGTCTCTAAACAACAGTACAAAAATATATGTGATTCTGTTATTACATAGAATGCATGAGGCTCCCATTAGGATCATCTTTAACAATATGCATGTTGAATGTTCTAAGAATTTGTTGAACAACGGATTGCAAGCGTTGGTTTACATTGTCATGGTTTGATAGTAGACGTCAATTAAGTTGATAAAAGAAAAAGTCCAATTATATTGAAAATCGGAACACAGAAAACTTTTGGGTTGATTATTGATGGATCATCAGTCTTTTTAACTTAAAAGCTACTCCTTTTGGTATTAATTATATCAATTGTATAGCATCCGAAGACACAGTTGTGTTATGTAATTACCTATTTTTATTGTTGTACGCGTCACCGATTTTAGTTAATTTAAAACGTCATTCCCAAAAATGTGGTTTAATTCCATAAAATGAACATGTGATAACTGAGGTCGATTTTATAAGATTCACAAATTAGATTAACTTACAACATTTACGAATATTCCATTTTGTAAGCATACAACCGTGTAAATGTTGAATGGTGGTACGCAAAACAACATGTATCTCAATTATATATGTAGCCTGTTTGGAGGATTTTTGTTAGATTTCTAAACAATAAAAAATTGTTTTTGACTATTAACCATTAAGACTGGTTGTTCCCTGTGAACTTCATGTAAAATATATAATATGAAATTTAATTTTTTAGATGTGAGATATATTTTGAAGTGAATTAACGGTCAAATTTTGCAAAATTTGAACTCCGAAAAATAAATCACGGGTTTTATGTGAATTCGAGAGAGTAGGATAATATGATACTACTCTTAAAGTCGATTAGTTTTAGATTAATTCTATTAAAGTTATAATATAACTCATTTTTGTTTATTTGAAATGTTATCTATTCACAAAATCAAGTCTCATCATCTTACGTTGTTATTCTACTATTTATTTATAATAGCAAAATGAACAAATTTTCAGAAAGAGTTTCAATTTTAAGAAAATTGCTTTAAATTACTAAATATATACGTACAATCGTTTTACTTCTTAACGAATATATATGCAATTAGGTTTTTTTATCTTAAGGTCAGACTCTTAAGTTTGACCTAATTTATTACACTAAGGAGTAATTTAAATTCAACTAAACTCTTATGGGATACCCACCCCATAGTTAACCATTAACCAAAAAAAAAATGATTATTTCCACTTTGGTGCCCTAAGGTTTAGCCTAATTTCACTTTAGTGCCCTGAGGTTTGCATAGTTACACTTTGGTGTCTTGAGGTCTACTTCCCACTTAAGTGACCTATACATAACATTCTTAATATTTTATACTCCCTCCATCATCTTTTATCTCCTTGGCCACTTCTCTAATATATGTGAGAGAATTTTATTGAAATGAGAAGATAAAAGATAATGGAGGGAGTACTAAAAAAATATTTTGAACATAACAAATCAAACATTTTTTGCAATATTACTATGTTGTATGCAGTTTAATATCCAATTTTGCACTTCATTTTACTGAAAATATAATTACTTAAGATAAAAGCTGACTATTAAATGTTTTAGGCCACCAAAATGAAATTTTATTCAAAACTCAGGTTAACAAAGTGGAAGTAGTCGAAACCTTAGGACACTAAAGTGGAATTATGCAAACCCCATGGCACTAAAGTGGAATTAACCCAAATCTCAGGGACCAAAATGGAAATTTTCCAAAAAAAAAAACACCTTTGAAAAGCTACCGTAAAAACTATTGCACTTTTAAATATACAATCAGTACATGACAAAGAAATAACCAGCCATTCACAAACTGCGGTAAATAATTAAGTGAATAAAAACACATAGAAGAATTGGAATTTAAAAAGTAAAAATTGATCTAACCGAATAATTTTGTATATTTGGTAGTTCAATACATTTTTAACGTCTATTATGGATTTGAGATAAATTTGAAACCAGTTTGAAACAAAATTTCGGTGATATAATAGTAGATTATATATAGTTCTAGCAATTTGTATATATATTTACACTGACTTATTCATAGTTAGCTGGTTCTTGAATTATTAGTCCGCATAAAATCGAAATTCTTGACTTTGTTCATTTGTATTTAATTTTTTGGCTCATTTGACAAAATCTATATGAGACTTATTTAATATTTTTAAATGGTAGCTCAATTTTTTTAATCTTATGTGAATATTATTGGTAATCTAATCATACACATTTGACACGATAGAAAGTCAGAGTTAAAACTATTTCATGCCATCGTTGAAATTGTTTATTTCTAATATTGTCATTGTAGAAATTTTTCTCTGTCAAATGCTAAGTAAATATCATTCTCTGTCAAATGCTAAGTAAATATCATTCTTTACCTCGTTTAGCTTTTTCCTAAGGTTTTTGTGTAAGACAATTACAGGTTTGGTTATAATTACCAACTCGAATCTTTTGTAAATCTCTTAAATATTCAAAAATTTTCTAAATAAAATTATCTTTATTACTACACGAATTATTTCACCAAATAGTTAAAATCGAACAATTTAGATTTTTGACAATATTTATATTTGTAAGAGATTAGGATTTCTTTTTTTTTTCTCACAAAGATTAATTATATGTTTATAAAATATACAATTTTAACACGTTTGTACGTTTATTATATGACTTTTTTTTTACTTTAGAAATATTTCTAAAATAAATATTCTTTATAACATTATTTTTCTATTATTATGTTAGTAAAGAATAATTGATAAATTATTAGATCCACTTCTATCAGTATTTTTTTCTTATAAAATATTAGATTTACTTCTATTAGGATTACTTTCACATAAATTATTAGATCTACTTTGATTAGGATAATTTTATCATAAACTATTAAGAGAAAAAAAAGCTAAATCTACACTTATTAGGAATTCTAAAAAAGTTGGACTCTCTAATATCGCTTGAAAAGTTTCTGCTTTATATATATGTACTAGTTTTATGCCCGTGCAAATTGCACGGGGTTGTTGTTTAGGGTTGAGAAGTAGGGTTGTTAATAGGGGATGCTTTTTCATGTTAGTATTAATTTCGGAATTCTATACATGCAGAAAAAAGGGTCTCAAAATTATATAAGATTTAACAAAAGTAGACTAATTGGAAAGAAATAAGTACAACAAAAAGCCGTTATGGGGTACAATCATAAGTTAATTGAACTATAGCTTCTCAAAAACTTCTTTATACACTACATTATTTGTTCTATTGGACACGCGTTTATCATTATCACAAATCAGAATCTTCAATCCCTTTTTGCTTGTGACTCTTGACATAGCGACATAGAGCTGACCGTGCGTAAACACCAACCTTGGAAGATAAAGCCCAAAATGTGCTAGTGACTGTCCTTGGCTCTTATTTATTGTCATTGCAAAACACACCGCAACAGGGAATTCTCTTCTGTCAAACTGTACCGGGAACTTACTGGAATCGAATGGAGTAAGTGTAATACGGGCAATATGCACTTTATCACCCTTATGACTACCCGATAAAACTGTTGCTCTAATCACACGTGATCCCAAATTTGTCACTATCAGTCGAGTGCCGTTGCACAATCCGCGAGATTGGTCGATGCTTCGAAGAAGCATAACTATAGCACCAACCTTCAGCTTTAATTCGTGATTTGGAAACTCCGGGCACTTTATAGAGTTAAGAAATTTTGTGGAGTACAAATCACAGACCCCAATATTACTCTCATCTCTACTAACCTCGTCTGAGATGAAGTAAATTTTCTCTGTTCCACCTATTCGAGATAATACGTAGTCATTAACCAAATCAACGATCTTATGTGTAGGTGGAAGGATGACCCTCTCTTGAAGGTACTCGGGATTCGATAGTTGATTCTCGAGGGATGGGTAAAGGGCATCTACAATCGACGCGATAGGATCTCCAGTGTGCAGAATCAAAATGTCATTCGGCAACTCTAATTCAACTTCCCCATCATTCAGATCTCCGGCTACCCCGTCTCCAACTTTTAGTATCCATTCTGAAAACTCCTTTATCTGAGCAAGTTCGGAACACGAATCTCCGCCTCGAAGGCGCATGTTTTTTGTCAATTTCAACACTTGTATGAATAAAAAAATATGTAATTTATGAGGTCATATAAAGTAAAGTAAATTTTTAACCGTTACATATGGAATAAATAATTCTAAACGTGCATTTTTTTTTCGTACCTTGCAAGTAGACCACAAATTTGAAGCACATAGTGACGCATTCACGATTATGTATCGAATGAGCAGTTATTCCACCGGGAAGTAAGGTAGCCGCAATGCCACTGGATGCTACAGGAAGCACAATATGTCCTATACTTCTCAATGCCGCACATAAGGTTCGCCAAATAAAAGTTTTACCCGTCCGTCCATATCCATATACAAAGAAAACACCTCCGCGATTATTACGGACTACGTCCATTATCTCATTGTAGACGACCCTTTGCTCGTTAGTCATGGAAGATAAAAGTCGCACGTGTTCTTCCCCTAAAGAAACTTTGTCATAAGATAACTCGTCGAATATTAACGTGTTCACGGGATGAGGTGTGGATGATTCGGGAAAAGGCATGTCTTCAAACCTACGTAAGCTACTCCCGTTGCGTTGGATACATGCTTCAATATCTAGCAACGCATAATTCTTAAGTTCATCCTCCGTTAATCGCAACGTTGTGAATTTAATAGGCGCACACCATTGACTAATCTTGTTACAGGATCAGGTTCTTATTGACCGGTACAACTTGGTCGAGAACTAATGCTACCTAATTAATAAAAAGGACATCAAACATTACTTTAATAGAAACGTACCTGATAGTTGAAAAACATCCAAAATCGTTAAGAATAACGTAAATAACCTGCGGTTGTACAACTTGACGGTGTAGTCGGAGTATCGGATGAACCATTCCTAAATTTCTTATTGACATGTAATTCTTTTCTGTTAACTCTTGCCATCTTTGAACGTAATGACGAAGGTAAGTTGTAATCATTTTCCGTAGATGGCGTATAGGTGTTGACTGGCCGAGTTGTTAATGTAGTTCGACATGCCCTTTTGTTACTGTGGTTTGAGTCGCTACCTTCTCCTGTTACACGGGTGACTTAAAAGAAAAAGGGATTATATAAAATATGAGTAAATTAAATTGGGAAAAATTGAATTTGTAAAAAAATAAATAAATATGGAAATAAAATATAAGGTAAAGTTAGTTAGAAAATTACCATTTATTTTTGAAAATTACTAAATCATATTGAACAAAATATTAAAAAATACAAATGAAAATTAAAGCATATTATCTGAAATTGTGCCAGTAAAAAACAAAAGTAATATACGATTATGGTAAAAGAAAATTACCATTGGTGATATCAAACAATGAAACACGATTACTATATCTTGAATCTTGCGTTGTTGAATTAGATAAAGGTTCGGACCGATTGTTATTAGCTACATGTTCAGACCCAACTGAATTAGAAATATAATGGACCAAACAAACCGACCTAATAATAAAAAAACACAAAATCTCATTGAAGACGGCGCGTATCCGTCACTTTGGAGTGACGGATACCATTTTCTCTCACAAATGACCCAAATAGAGGAGAGAGGGAAGCACATGGGGGTGCCCCCACCTTGTCCCCCTATCCGTTTTATGAGTGGGATTACCCGTCACTTGCTCCGGCCCGTCTTCAGCAAGACTAACTGATAAAAAAATATACGACCCAAATCAAAAACAATCGTTGGGCCTAAAATTATGGACTCATTAACAACAAACAAAACGGCCCATTAAACCCTAACTAATTCCATCCTATAAATACCATACACTACAACAAACCCTAATTTCATTACACCCCTCAGCCCTCAATCAGTCACTCTTACTATAATATTGTCCTCACCGCCGCTCTCTATACTCCACTCTTATAAAAAACATTTCCGTCATCATCTCCAATTCCGATCATCAATTCCTTACAACGCCATTGTTATATGCTTATTTTCTTACGTTCATCATCAAATTTTGTATTCTTTCGATGATACCAATGTTTAATATAACAAAGCCGCTGGATATGAGGCGATTTTTTTTCAATTTTCCCGTTTTAAATTGCACAAATTTTCTGATTTGTTGATAAGGATGTTATTCCACTTGATTGCATAGAAACATTATTCATTTTTTGGAGTATTCTATATGTATTAAACTCTAAACTAATGGGTTTCCTTATTTTTTCAGTATTTATTCAAGCATTTCAATATTTTTTTGAGGAAGTACAATTTTTATAGATTGTTAGTTTGCTTTTCATGTTCATTTGATCTTAAACTAATGGATCTAGTGAATATTTAATCCGTGAGAATTTTTTTTCAATATAGCGTTTTGAAGCCCTCAAATTTCTGATTTGTCTATAAGGGTGTTAATCCATTTGATTACAATAAAGAAGTACTCGTTTTTTGGAGTATTGCATGTGTATTCATCTCTAAACAAATGGATTTTCTTATTTTTTCGCTTTCTATTCAAGCATTTCAATATTTTTTTGAGAAAGTAAAATTTGTATAGATTGTTACTTTGGTTTTTATGTTCATTTGATCTTAAATTATTAGATCTACTGAATATCAAATCCGAGGCGTTCTTTTTTCAATATTGTGTTTTTAATTGCTCAAATTTTCTGATTTGTCATAAAGGTGTTAATCCGTTTGATTACATATAAAAGGTACTCTTTTTTTGGTGTATTTCATGTGTATTCATTTATAAACAAATGGGTTTCCTTAATTTTTCGGAATTTATGCAATTAGTTCATTTTTTTTAGATTGTTACTTCGGTGTTAATATTCATTTGATCTAAACTCTTAGATCTACTGAATATAAGGTAAATATATGAGTAATTTTCCTAATTAATTGTTTTACATTTTTGGTTTATTTATTCGAGTATAAATGGTTTATTTTTTATTCTAAATTAGACTTAAACAAATTTGCATACTCAGATTTGGGTATAATTTTTTGTATGATGATATTAGGCATAATGAGAGAATACCGGTAGCTTGTCATCGCTACAATTCGAAAACGTGTCGTTTTATAGTAGTTGTCGTATTTTTTGCTTCAAGTATTACCCCAATAACATTGGTATAATAGTATTATACAACCAAGTTATATCATATCGAGCTTGTGTGTAATTTTGTTGAGCTTTTTTAATGTTAATTTTTTTATGTTTAAGTGAGTGAGTTCAACAATTTTATAGTATAGCTCGACTTCTTTAAAACAAAACTCGAAAATTTTATTATATAGTTCGGGTTCTAGAGCATACAACTGGGTACAACTGGTTGTAGGATCTATTAATTGGATGATGATTGACTCTTTATCCAGATCTGAGGAGACCTCTATTTTATTATAATTATAATTATTATGTAATATTATACTATTATTATTATTTATATTATAATGAATTGGAAATTAATGTAATATTATTCAGACTTATATTAATATATAATTTTTAAAATTATACTATGGTATTTACAGTAATTGTTTTCAAATTTATAATTATGGATCAGACGGTTGAGACGTATCTTGGATGACTCATGCTGAAATTACACTATGACATTATGTATTTAGTCTAAATGGATATGAATTTGTAATTTGTAATAATATTTAATTACGCTGCAAATAATTTATATTATTTGAATTGAATATTGAACATTACAAAAAAAAGTCATGTAAATATTGTAGAGTTTGTATTTGTATTTTTCTATTTAGAGCATTGTACATTACGTGAATTAAAGAAGGATGTGTAATTAATTCAGGAATAGTTAGTGGTTCCTGAAATCAAGGGAGTTCATTTTTGCTTTGAAAAGTCAACAGACAACCACGTGCTGACAACTCAGCACTGTGGTTGTTCTTTTAATGAATAGGATGAATGGATTCGATTGGAATGAGAAATATGTGATTCAAATTTCATACCTTTTATCAAAACATATTTAGTTCATTAGAAAAATAAAGATAAAGGAATGAAGTTTGAATCCATGGAATGAGGTGGGTATGAGATAATTCCATTCCAATATGCCAAACCAATTACTAAAATGAGTAGAATTCACAATTCATGGGCTATACAACCAATTGTATATGTTGTACGGTGTAAAATTTAAGTTTTGTGATAAAGATCCAGAAACTTTTATGTTAAAAAATATGAAAGCTTTATTAGATATTTGCATGCGTTAACAATTGGGGCACCTCCCATGTGCTTCCCACTCACCTCTCAATGGGTATTTTGTGAGAGGAAAGCGGTATCCGTCGCGAGCATGACGGATATCGCCCGTCTTTGATGAGATTTTGTGTAACAATTATGTTACATGTTTAGTCAATTGATTCATACTCTTTGAATACTCTTTGAACGTAGATAGCCATAGCCCATACGCCCCCGTACACACGCGTTGTACCTATAGAATAGTATCTGTAGAATAATCACACGTAAAAAATTGGTAAGAGATATTAATAGAACCAAATAGAAATAGTAAAAATAGCAAACTCTAATAACAATTTGTGAAATACTAAAGGTAGGGAGGGGCAGGCAATAAAACAATCAACTTGAACGTAGTGTTGCTACACCTATAATAATGCTATATATAGTTAGCGCATATAAAGTTTTGTATGTCTTTCTCTAATCTAAACAATTAGAAGTCGAGTAACAAATAAATTCATCCATAATATTGATCTTTATCTTATAAATTATGTATATTGATTTATTTATTAGATCTGTTTCTAAATCTACCCTTATTAGGATTTCTACAAAAATTGGACTCTCTAATATCGCTCGAAAAGTTTCTGCTTTATATATATGTATTGATTGATTGATTGATTGATTAATCAATGCCTAAACTATTTCTTATCACGTGTTTTATTGGGAACATTTAAAATCCGCATGGGTTAAGGAAAGTATTAGACAAAAAAAAAACCTATAATCCCCAATTTAAATCGAAATAAGATGGTAATTAAATACTTCCTAACAAACCCGTATAACCGTATGATTCGTATCCTTCCATTTAACAAATCCGTTTACTTCTTCCCCTGGTTTATTGCTCACAACCTAAACCCTACACACTCATCACCACCGCATTCGTCCTCCCGCCGTTACGCTACTCAATCCGGAGCTCAGTTACCGTCGAAAATGTCAGAAATTGGGGAAAATGCAATCTCACTTTCCGCCGAAGAGCTCGAACGGAAAAAGAAGAAGGAAGAAAAGGTTTGATTTTACTTGATTTTAGTTATCAGATTTTAATTTCAATTTTTGTTTCGTTAATTTTTGTAATTAGGTATTGTGATTAGGTTTTTTTATTAGGTTTTGTGATTTTTCGAATTAGTTTGTATTTATGTCGAGTAATTGTGAATATCGTTTTTGATAATCTGTGCTTTAAGTTAGGAATTGTCAAATTATTGTATTTATGTCGGAAAAATTAGCTTGTATTTATGATTAGGTTTTGTGATATTGCGAATTAGTCTGTGCTCTTGTCGAAAAATTGCGATATCTTACTAAGTTTTTGATAATCTGTGCTTAAGTTAGATTATAATGTGTTAGGAATTGTCAAATTATTGTTTAGCGGTTTTAAATGGAGGTTTTAAATGGAGGTTTGATGCGCGTATAGTAATCTACACGAGTTCGCAGTGGGTTTAGCAGATAGGAGCCTTAATATGACTGTTCTGTTAACGAACTTAGTAGGATGAATTGGTGAATTAACTGTGACTATTCGTTTAACCTTCAATAGAATTGCCTGAAAGTTTTGAACAATTTGTGCTTAAGTTAGATTGTAATTATAATTTCTTATGACAGGCAAAAGAAAAAGAATTGAAGAAGCAGAAGGCTGCACTCAAAGCAGAAGCTGCGAAACAACAGGTAACTTGTCACAAAAGAATATTAACTTATTGTGGGTTGTGTTCGTTTAACTTTTTATCTTTTGACATAGTGAGGCTCTGCTCATACAAATGAATCTAATTTTCTCAATTTTTCTTGATAGGCTCAACAAGCATCGAACGCCTCCAAAAAGGCAGAGAGGAAGAATGTGAAGAAAACTGAAGATGAGGATCCGTCTAGTTTCCTAGATCCTGAAACCTCACTTGGGGAGAAGAAGCGACTTTCCCCTGTCATGGCAAAGCAGTACTCTCCTGCTGCTGTGGAAAAATCGTAAGTAGTCGTTCCAATTATGTATTAGCTGTAAATGTGTTAGTTTCTATTCCTTTGCTGAGCTACCACTATAACGTGTCATGTCATTTTTATAGGTGGTATGAATGGTGGGAAAAATCATCATATTTCGTGGCTGATTCAAGTAGCTCAAAACCACCCTTTGTAATTGTGAGTGTTCAGTTAACTTGCTTATGCAAGTGTTTGTTATTGGATTCATGCTGGAATGTTCTTACTGGTTTTCTTTTCTTTCGTTCTGAAGGTGCTTCCCCCTCCAAACGTGACTGGTGCCCTTCACATTGGCCACGCTTTGACTAGCTCTATCGAGGTTAATCTTTAGGCCTCCTTTTGTTTGCTTTCTTCTTCTTTAACCATTTAGACACAACGGGTATCTCATGAGGTTTTTGGTGTAATTTCTTTGTATACAGGATACAATTATTCGTTGGCGAAGAATGTCCGGATATAATACACTCTGGGTTCCCGGCATGGATCATGCCGGGATAGCAACCCAGGTATTGCCCTGTTTTCCTTTTTTTTTTCCGAAAATTGAGAACCTGCTATAGCTAGGGTTTGATGTTTTAATTTACTTCCAGGTGGTTGTTGAGAAGAAAATTATGCGCGAGCGAAAACTGACAAGACACGATCTTGGTCGAGAAAATTTTGTGTCCGAGGTGAGTTTGCTTGAAGGGTGACTATTTAACCCACAAAGTCTTCTCTGGAATATTTTTTGTTGAAATAACCAACTCTTTCTCAATAAAAGGTGTGGAAGTGGAAAGATGAATATGGTGGCAAAATCTTGAAGCAGCAGCGTCAACTTGGCGCAACCCTCGATTGGTCTAGAGAGGTGAGGACAAAACTTATCTGCTATTTTTGTGATGCTAATAGTACTTTCGTAGGCTGGTCATTTGGGTTTTGGTCATCACTAATAATCTATCATATGCAGTGCTTCACAATGGATGAACAACGATCAAAGGCAGTGACGGAAGGGTTTGTGAGACTGTACGATGAGGGTCTTATCTACAGGTTTGGTGAAACGTGCTGAATTTGGTTTCTTTCTTTTTTTCACTTCTTTCAGTCTTGTATCTGCAATTTCCTCCCACTTCCATCAAAATATAACAGTTCGTGCTCTCCAACATCATGTTCTGTTGGGCCCAAAGTTTGAGTGTTCTGTCAGTTTCGTCATTACTTAATAGGGTTTCTCTGTGTGTTAATGGTCTGGAAATATTCATTCTGTTTGCTGATTTTGGCTGGCTTGCAGAGATCTCCGCTTAGTAAACTGGGACTGTGTATTGAGAACTGCGATATCTGATATTGAGGTATGTTTGGCTGTTTTCTATTTCAAATTACTGTCATGAGATAACTGTTACCAGCATCTAAACAAGGATTTTCAGGTGGATTATTTGGATCTGAAAGGACGGACAATGTTAAAGGTTCCTGGATATGAGAATACGGTGGAGTTCGGTGTCTTGACATCCTTTGCATATCCATTAGAGGGAGGCCTGGAGGAGATTGTTGTTGCCACTACTAGAGTGGAAACTATGCTTGGTGATACAGCAATTGCTGTGCATCCAGATGATCCCAGGTACAAGCATCTGCACAACAAAGCTGCCATCCATCCTTTTAGTGGAAGGAGGATTCCTATTGTTTGCGATGCAACACTTGTTGATCCTAATTTTGGTACTGGTGCCGTGAAGGTAAAAAAGCTATTAGAGTACAATAGTTGATCTCTTTCATTTTTCTCTGCATACATACTGTATGATATTTTATTGTTATTTCATGCTCTTGTAGATAACACCTGCCCATGATCCTAACGATTTTGACGTTGGGAAACGTCATGGGCTGGAGTTCATTAACATCTTTACTGATGATGGAAAAATCAACACCAATGGGGGTCCAGAGTTTGCAGGAATGCTGCGTTTTGATGCCCGTGTATCAATTACGAAAGCCTTGGAAGAAAAGGTAGATTTACTTTTATCTGGCTAGACTTTTAAGTTGGATGTTTTTATTAAGAATGTTACAATCTATGTTTAAACATGTTGGTGATGGGGTTGAGTGGGAGGGGGAGTCGTGGAGGTGGTGCTGGTGAGTGGTGGTGGCTAATGGTCTGTCTGGTGGTGGAGCTTAGTATTTTGGATTTAGGTGGGTGGAGGAGTAGGATACTAGGATGTTGGATGAGAGGGTGAGAAAGAGGATGGGTGGGTGTTGTGGGGCAAGGGTAACATCGTCTTCAGCTATGTTCTTAAAACTCCCTCTCTCTTGAAAGTGAAAGTTTTCAGAGATGGAGGGAGTATTCTGTGGCTCTTTATGCTTGGCCCCTTGATGTGTTTGAATGACTGTGGCAACATGTCATTGTCTTTCCTACATAACCTACATATAAATTCCTCTTACTTATTTGAAATTTTTATATGCTCAGGGACTGTATAAAGGTGTCAAAGACAATGAGATGCGTCTTGGTGTTTGCTCGAGGAGTAATGATGTTGTGGAACCACTGATTAAGCCTCAGTGGTATGTCAACTGCAGTAGCATGGCAAAAGATGCGCTTAATGCTGTTCTGGATACTGAAAATAGAAAAATTGAAATAATTCCAAAACAGTATGAAGCTGAGTGGAAGAGGTATACCTATCTGTTGAGTAAATGTTTGACGTGGTGTTTTCTCTCTGATGGTAGATGATAACCGCTGTGGAATTTGGATTGTCGCTATACTGTGATCGTCTCTAGAGATGTTTCCTAATTACTTTTTCTTTTTCGCTGCCGCTTAAAACTATCTAATGTTCCTCACTTCAAATGAATATATGGGCTGGCGTCTTGTCTTATATGGCTGGGAGACACTGTCTACCTGTTTGAAAATTTATCTCGCTTGGAAACTCCTTTAATCATCTTGTCGAAGTTAACTGATGTTTAGCCTACCACTCTCTTACTAAAAAAAAGAGCCTACACTCTCTTTTATTTTCCTTTTCTTTGCTTCTTTCTCCTTGTCTTTCTAGTGTTTACTTTTTCCCCTCAAAGTAATGGTTTTGTTTTGACTGTTTATGGCCGACCCCAGATATTTTGGGACCAAGGCTTTGATGTTAAGTTGATGACCCTCTTTGCGTGTTTGTTAATTATGGATGGAATGATTTTTACAGATGGCTTGAAAACATCAGAGACTGGTGTATTTCAAGGCAGCTTTGGTGGGGTCATCGTGTGCCTGCTTGGTACGTGACCTTGGAGGATGACAAACTGAAGGAGTTGGGTGCTTATAGTGATCATTGGGTGGTCTGTCGAAGTGTTGAAGATGCACAGGCAGAGGCTCAAAGAAGATTTTTTGGGAAGAAGTTTCAGATCGCTCAAGATCCCGATGTGCTGGACACATGGTTCTCAGCTGGCATTTTCCCACTTTCTGTTTTGGGCTGGCCAGACCAGACAGTTGATTTGAAGGCTTTCTATCCAACTTCTGCTCTTGAAACTGGACACGACATCCTCTTTTTCTGGGTTGCTCGGATGGTGATGTTATGCAGTAAACTTGGAGGAGATGTGCCATTTAGAAAGGTAAACATGATTTGTGTGTTCTGGCCTGTCGCTCTGCACTGCCTGGCTTAGTGATCTGTAATTAAAAAAATTCTCCCGTTGCAAAATAAGTTCTTAGGTACCCACCTCCCCTCATGGGTAATGCATCTCCATTTTCGTTATTTTGTAGCTCTATTACTCCCTTAATAATTACTCCCAAGTCCCATCTCAAGCAAATCTTAGAAATTGTCTTACTTCTTTCAACAACGTGCGCATTTAGACGTTGGTAGATTTCATGTATTATGGAACTCATATCTGTTGAGGTCGTCTACTTGCTCTCAATGAAATTTGGAAAAAGTTTATTTGCACCAACTAAATGCTATGACTGGCCTTTTCAGATTTATTTGCATCCTATGATTCGCGATGCCCATGGACGCAAAATGTCCAAATCCTTAGGAAATGTTGTTGATCCACTTGAGGTGATTAACGGGATATCTCTGGAAGGTCTTCATAAGAGGCTTGAGGAAGGGAACTTAGATGTTGGTGAGGTTGCCAAGGCCAAAGAAGGCCAAAAGAAGGACTTTCCTAATGGAATCCCAGAATGTGGTGCTGATGCTTTACGTTTTGCCCTGGTTTCTTATACAGCTCAGGTTAGTTTTTATTCTATGTGCCACCTAAGAGCTCAAGACTGTTAATTTTCTGTGTATACATTCACTTATGCCATCTTTTCTGATGCAGTCTGATAAAATTAACTTGGATATTCAAAGGGTGGTTGGGTATCGTCAATGGTGCAATAAGCTTTGGAATGCTATTAGGTTTGCTTTGACCAAACTTGGAGATAATTACGTCCCTCCCACAAGTATAAATCCTAGTGTCATGCCATTTAGTTGCCAGTGGATATTGTCTGTCCTAAACAAAGCTGTCGGCAAAACTGTATTGTCTCTGGAGTCATATGAGTTCGCTGATGCAGCCAGTGCAGTGTACTTTTGGTGGCAATCCCAGCTTTGTGATGTTTTTATTGAAGTAATTAAACCGTATTTTTCTGGAAATGACGAGTCACTTGCATCTGCGAGAGATTCTGCCCGGGCAACACTCTGGGTGTGTCTTGATACTGGGCTTCGTCTCCTGCATCCATTCATGCCGTTTGTCACAGAAGAGTTGTGGCAGCGACTTCCCCAGCCAAAAGATACTGTAAAGAAAGAATCAATCGTGATTAGTGAGTATCCTTCTGCTATAAAGGTGAGATTTAGTACATTACAACTTATGTACTCTTTATTTTTCTGGGCTGTTTACCTTCCCCTCTAGCTTGATTCAATTATTAGTTTCTTGCTGCCTGTATTATACTTTTCCTTATTATCGTATTACAATTTGTAATATGGGAACTTTGATCCCAGTCCTGGACCAATGAAAGTGTAGAGCGGGAGATGGAGCTTATTGAGGCTGCTGTCAAATCTCTTAGGTCTCTTAAGTCAGTATTGCCTCCCAAAGAAAGGAATGAAAGGTAGGGCGGTGAATGTATCTTTTTTTCAGCTCAATATCAAAGTTTTCGCATACTTATCTATGCATATTTGCTGTCATTCTTATATGCTGATGTAAAAGTGTCCATTTCTTTTTCCGCAGGAGACAAGCTTTTGCTCTTTGCCGAAGTGAAGGGGTTGCAGAAGTCATTCGATGTCATGAGTTGGACATTTTGACTCTTGTTGGTTTGTCCTCATTGGAGGTGTGATAACTGTCCTTTGACAATTCTTTTCTGATCGTGCTCTTATCTAGGTTATGTGCTTTGATGTTTGTCCTTGTCGTGTCAGTTTTTGTGTATTTCTCTCCTTGAAAGTGAAGTTTACTGTGTTTGGCGAGATGTATGTATTATCATGGCCCGATTCAATATTAAACAATAGCCTATCGTATTATAGCTGCATATAAAAGAATTTTTCTTTCCTCCGGCCATTGAGCTTCAGCCTGACACACAGTCTTCCTCAATCACCATTCCAGCCTATTTTTCAGCTCTCTTATATCTCCCGGAGAACCACAGCTGGTCTCTCTGCCATCAAATAGATTTAACACTGATTTGTAACCTATTAAGTATACTCATCCTCAAAATAAAGCAACATGTGTGATCTGCAGCATTATGGCCCAATTGAATCCTCGACCAGCATAGAATTGAATCCTCAAAATAAAGCAACATGTGTGATTCCACTTAATACAGAGTTGTCATCCACGCTGATACCAGCCTCTCTTTTGTTAGAAGTATATTATGCACAGTGCACAGTAAGCCAGTATAAAGAAGAGTGTTTTGGTTGAGTGATTCTATTGGAAATAGTCCTAGTCCCCCAGATTTTACGCATATAAAGGCGTTCCAGTGTTTCACTACAAAATTACTTCCATTTTACTTATGTTTCCCTGTTTGTGTTAGTTTTTGTTAAAGGTCAGGACATATAGCCGCCTTTAACAGTTTATATTGATAGTTGGGCGTGTATCAAGACTATTATTGCTTTCTTCTCCTTTCTGGTTTACTTTTAGTGACTGGCTGACTATTAGGCTGGATACCACTGATTTTCTAATTTGGTTCTTTATGGTCTTCATGTCTCGATTCCCTTTGTGTTTTTTTTTTCCTCGAAGTTGGCTATAACGTGAATTTTACAGGTTCTGAATGAAGGAGATGCGGCCCCTCTAGGATGTTCAGTAGATGTTGTGAATGAAAACATCTCCGTTTATCTGAAGGTTAAAGGAATGATAAATGCAGAAGTAGAGTTGCAGAAGCTAAGGAAGAAGATGGAGGAAACAAAACGGTGAATTTTCTCTTGCAATTCTGTTTCTTGCTGATATATTTCAAATTTGCGTCTTAATGTCTCCATGGCCTAGACGGCTCGTATAATGTGCTGGTACAGCCAAAGCTTTAAAAATATGTGCATAGATCCAACCCACTATTTTGTCCCAAGCCGACCACGGCTGCTCATATCATGCTTCTGAGATAGAGATGAGGCAGTCGAGTCTCGTGTGTATGACACTAGTATAACATATGTTTTGGTTTGATGACTCAGACAAAAAGACACATTGGAAAAAATGATGGGCGCTTCGGGATACAAAGAAAAGGTTCGAGCTCAAATTCATGAAGAAAATGTGGCAAAGCTGACGAAGCTTATGCAAGAGATCCTGTCACTTGAAGAAGCAAGTCAGCACCTTGAAAGCGATATTGCTCTTGAGAATAACTAGGTTCAACTTCATGTGCCGGAACTTGTAGTGAAACCTTCCCTAATTATCATTGTTCTTGCATTGCTACTTGATCCTGATACGAATAGAAATGTATCTGATGTTTGATTGAAGAGTTCCAACAGTTTTGACGTTTAAGGCAGCTTCCTTTGAATCCTCAAATCAGCTGTCAGCACTTTTACCTTTTTTCCAATTTACTGGAAAGATTCACTGTCTTGTAAAATTGTTAGCGTACTCAATGTCTACAATTACAAGTTGATTAGAGAGGATATTGTCGAACACCGCTACCTGGTAAAATTGCAATAACCTTTATAGACATCACTCGAATGTAAGACCAAAAATGGTGCCTGGTTTGCATGCGATTTAAAATAGATGCGTTACCATGCCAATCCGTGCCTGTGTGACCTTAACGATTAAGTCATCGAATTTTCGATTCCGCTTTATATCGGATTAAATTAAATGTTGATGTTGCAAACCTAAAAGTTGAATAGAGAAACAATCTTTTATGTATGGTCCAAACTCCAAAGTAAGTTGAGGTGAGTGGGCCCATTCATGCAGCTGCCACTGCCAGCAAACATAGGAATAATAGTAAAGTTTACTATTTACGCAACCAACACCAACTCACACACATAATGTACTAATGTAGCATGGCTATAATTATAAACTTTTAAGGCCTTCAACGTTCTTTCCTAGTTCTTTTATCGAAAATTCTTGTTTCAGATGGGCCACTTCCGTTTAAAACAATAAGACGGAGTTTTGAGATTATTTTATTGTTAAACGTGACCATAATGGTTCAGGTAGTGTTACAGCTTATAGTGTTTTTTTTTCAAAAGTACATTTGGGTATAAAATGGTCTCAAATTCTGTTTTATTATTTCAGATGAAATAGCCTGTCTGAAGCAAAGCTGGACAATTAATTATTTCCCGCACCAAGTTTTTGTATCCTTCAACCATATTCATATTGCTACCTTTTGCTTTTGCTTTGATTGTATATTTGTATGGTACTAATTACTATGGTGGCCTACTTTATGTTTATGATTTTGTTTAATAATATTAGAGTCAATAGAATAATATTATTAGGAATATCAACGTGCGGAAAATAAAAAATATTATCTTGTATTATACGGAGTATTTTTTTATGTAGAGATAATTAAGGAGTACATTGTGCCATCGTGGTAAGATACCCTATGGTGTATTTGTATTCTTGTAGCCTACGACTCTACAAGTGAATAGTTGCCTTAATATCGGATTGTAGCTCGTAAAAAATCTTTCCCGACTCTCTTTACCTTGTCTTTCAGTCACCTTAATCCTATAACCCCGTAACTCTTTCATGCAGTTGATAGATTCTAACTCGATAGAATATAATCTCGATCTAAATTGATCCCGTAATCTAAAAGTGGTTGAATCATAAGCAATTAGTTGTCGTTGGAAAAGTCGATTAAAATCCAACGGAGTAACATTTAATCCAAAGTGGTCGGACCTTAAATTTGATAAAGAGGAAATATACAGTGTAAGACAACTTGGATGAATCAAAGACGTCTCTTTCGTTTCTTATGACAAATTAGTCACAAAATACAATAGCTACGTCATGTGAATGTTGACAATAGACTATTGATTCATTAATACTTTAGTTATGATTAGTAGTGTGTCAAATCATTACTCAGTTATTGACTCATGTGTCATGTACATATGTACCTCCACAAAATCTCATTATAGACGGTAACTATTCGTCTATAACTAAAGACGGGTTAAATAACATACCACATTACGCATAAGACAAACAACAATTTGCATGGTGGGACCCAAAAATATCACCACTTTAAAGGTATTTAACTCGTCTCTAGGCAAGATTTGCTGATGTACCTATCACAAAATCTTTTTATTTCAAACCGTCTCAAGTTAAAATGATATTTATAAGTTACAACTGATTTAATTAATGTTAAAATGAAAGAGGGGTTATGAGTTATGACTTGTGAAGGGTCTTAACTTAAAACTATTCTAAACAAGACTAATTGTGTACATACAGTTTGATTTAGAAATAAAGAGAGTTTAACGTTTAATAATCTCCTTAATCTCAGTAGGTCCCTTACATACTTAGGTAGCATTGAAAAATAAATCTCTCTAAAATAAAGACTTGAGTCATTTACTCTGTTTAATATTTCCCTTGTTTCAACGAATTGTTTACATTTGATTAAAATATTCCTCATAAAATAATAAAAGAGTAAACATCCTCTTGAAACGGAGGGAATAGAAAGGTTCCCGCTTTTCTTTCTATTGTGTCTTATTAAGATTCATAGTTCGGCTCTGTTCTTTTGGACTGAAACGGATCTCGATCTCGAATCGAATCGAATCGAACTTATAGGATCTCGAATCGAATCGAACTTATAGGATCTCGAATCGAATTTATAGGATCTCGAACTTTTCGAACTTATAAGATCTCGAATCGAATCGAACTTATAGGATCTCGAACGAATCGAACTTATAAGATTCGAATCGAATCGAACTTATAAGATCTGAACCGAACTTATAGAATCTGAACTCTGAATTTATAGGAACCGAATTTAAATTAACTTAATTTAATTTAACTTAACTATTATTATTATTGATGGGGCATATTCTGCACCGCTGACCAAGTCAACATATTGAACGAGGTCAAAGATATCCACAGCAAGCCAATGACTTAGACATCCCAATCGATGCGACCTTTCTACTGCCACTGGTCTCAGATGGCAACCTACCAAATGGGCACATACCCGCGTACTCATATCCAAGAACCCTCGGCATGGAGTCAACCAGGCTCGCCGGCCGGCCATAGGTCCCTCGGCCGAGGGTAGATCGCCTCTTTCCACCGGGCCACTTGGCCCACTTGGCCACTACGTGACAAAAGGTGAAAGTCTATAAATACTCCTCAATCCTCATTGAGGAAGGGATCCAGAATCTAACCTAAGAACCACTTAAATTGGTATTATCTCTCTCATCTCTCTATCATACACGTAATCAAGTTACATACTACTTAATCACAGTAAGTTCACTGACTTGAGCGTCGGAGTGAGTACGCTTGGCACAAAGCCAAGCCCTCAGTTTGCTCATTGTCGCAGGAGAGGCCGAGGAGAGCGGTCAAGGCTAGAAGAGGCAACCAAACCTTCGGCACCCCATCATCATCGACCTCGAAAAGCTTCAGTGCCTGCTTCTCGTCCTCATTAAGATAGACACTCCCGGCGTCCATCTTATTCTTGCCCTTGGGGATCATCTTCTCACGCTCCCCTTTGCTCTCGCACCGCAAGTTGACGCGATGCTCAAAAGACCGAGGCAACGGATAATCATCTGGGACCTCGACATACACCCACCGTTCCTTCCAGCCCTTGCAAGAGGTGAGCTTAGGCACGGTGAGAAAGCCCGGCTCGGTCCGGGACGCTATACCACCCCGCCACCTTGAACATTCATTCGAAGAAAATGAATTCGGCGGAATAAGTTCACCGTTGGGATCACCCCCCTGAAGCGACACAGCCACACGAAGCCGACTATAGTCCTAACGGCAAACGGGTGAAGCTGCGCCACTGCAACGTTCATCGCCTGTATTATGGTAGAGACGTAAATATTGAGAGGAAACCGGAGACCATACTCCAGGTGTCTCATATATACGCCGATGTGACCCGGAGGAGGGCAACAGACGGTCTGATCCTCTCTAGGGATGACGATGTTGTACCCCTTGCCAAAAAAGAAGTGCTCTTCGAAAAATTCAGAGCCAGAGCAGCGGGCGAGCTCATCGGTCCAAGCACGATTAGGGCCGATGGTACAGGCATCGTAATGATGCAAGACTGTCGCCCTCTCCGCACCGGAAGGATTCCTTTCCTCATCATCGTCATCATCCTCCCTTTGCTCCGTAACTCGCGGTCAACTTCGGGGAAGGAGACCTAGGGCCCCTCGACCTTAACGGAATTGCGGCTACCGCCTCCTCCTCATCAAAACGCGACGGGGAACCCACCGGCGCACGGGTACTGGGACCGGCGTCAGTAGAAGACATGGTTCACAACAATTACTTAAACAAAACAAAAAGTTGAAAAGGTTTTTTGGTTTACCTTGAAGAAAAGTGCTACGCCGACGTAAAAATTCTGAAGATCGGAAGAGAGGGAAAGACTTGGAATTTTGGAAAGAAGAAAATTTTTAGAATGAATGAAATTGTTAACCAATTTCACTTCAAAGATCTGGTATTTATAGGCAAAGGCCCATAAAGGAGGACCAATCAAAACGCAGCCCATGAAGCGTCAACCAATCAACGAAGAGACACATGTCGTGCATGCGTACACGGAATGTCAATCGACGCAACGGTTGAATGTCAATCAAAGCAACAAGAACAAGCGTCTTCAACACGCCCTTCATATCCCTTTGCCTATTCACCTTCCTCAAAGCAAAACTCCTAAAGTATCTATTCTCCGCAACACGACTAACCAAGCTAGGCAAAGACGGCCGGGGCAATCAAAAATACACCTAAGCACTCTCAACCTTGGGTCCGCCGCCCAAAGATCACCTTCTCTTCCACATTTTGATGTCCATTACACATCCATGTGCAGGGGGGATACGGTACGGCCCGTATGTAAGTAAGTCGAAGGAGAAAAAGCGGGCAGAAAATTTTCACTTGCACGTAATATACACTCAAAGATACATCGGAGCCCATACCACGGCATAGACTACGCTGGGGGCAAATTGATGGGGCATATTCTGCACCGCTGACCAAGTCAACATATTGAACGAGGTCAAAGATATCCACAGCAAGCCAATGACTTAGACATCCCAGTCGATGCAGCCTTTCGGCCTGCCAGCCTGGGTCTCGGCATGGCAACCTACCAGCCGGGGCACATACCCGCGTACTCATATCCAAGAACCCTCGGCATGGAGTCAACCGGGCTCGCGCCGCCATAGGTCCCTCGGCCGAGGGTAGATCGGTCTTTCCACCCGTGGGCCACTTGGCCCACTTGGCCACTACGTGACAAAAGGTGAAAGTCTATAAATACTCCTCAATCCTCATTGAGGAAGGGATCCAGAATCTAACCTAAGAACCACTTAAATTGGTATTATCTCTCTCATCTCTCTATCATACACGTAATCAAGTTACATACTACTTAATCACAGTAAGTTCACTGACTTGAGCGTCGGAGTGAGTACGCTTGGCACAAAGCCAAGCCCTCAGTTTGCTCATTGTCGCAGGAGAGGCCGAGGAGAGCGGTCAAGGCCGAGGGCAGTCGCCGGGAGTGTCTATCTTAATGAGGACGAGAAGCAGGCACTGAAGCTTTTCGAGGTCGATGATGATGGGGTGCCGAAGGTTTGGTTGCCCCCGACGCAAATCATCTTGATGGACGAGCCGCTTTGCTATGTCGGCCTCATACCGGCCCTAGCACAGGGTGAGTGGGGTCGGTGTGAGGCCCATTTCTGCTTTAATGTTTTTCGTTGTTTGTATCTTGACATGTCCCTTTGTCTAAGTTTTACTTTGTTTCTTTTACAGAGCACTTTGGTCCCGAACTGTCTGAGCAACTCCTCGAGAAGATGGGGCTGGACAAAGACGGAAACGTTAAGGAGAAGAATCCGAAGGTCGATGTGCATGACCGCCGTCCGTCGCCTACTGACCTAGGGGGGACGGTGACACGAGCCTGTACTGTGAGTACCACGGCCACACCGGTCACTTAACCAACGACTGCCGGCATTTGAAGAATGCCATTGAAGAGCTGATCCGAAAAGGGAGCCTCGGCAAGTATATTGCCGGAGGCCAAAAGACTAACACCGGTGGCTCAGATAAAAAATCTGTCTTTGAACGGATAGGGACAATTCATGTTGTCATCGGGGGAAACGAGAACGGCGGATCCGCTCGCGGACACAAACGGCACCTGAACGGACTGTACCAGGCCATCAACTTCGTGCCCACTACAGCGGCCCTGGCTTCCAACATCCCGAACATAACTATTGGGAAAGAGGACTACGAAGGAATCATCGCCCCACATAGCGACCCACTCG
The DNA here is from genome assembly GCF_048544455.1 of Silene latifolia. Taxonomy (NCBI): domain Eukaryota; kingdom Viridiplantae; phylum Streptophyta; class Magnoliopsida; order Caryophyllales; family Caryophyllaceae; genus Silene; species Silene latifolia. Next base: position 186,358,615 of record NC_133526.1, read on the forward strand.
TAGTCCACTTAGACATAGCTAACCACCTGGTCATGAGATGCCTGATTGACACGGGTGCTTACACGAACATCATGTTCAGGGAGTGCTTTCTGGGGCTCGGCCTGAAAATCGCGGACCTTAGCCCATGCACCAACCCATTGTACGCCTTCTCCGGGCGGGCTTGGTCCCCCGGGGTCTATCAAGTTACCGGTGATGTTCGGCCAGTCCGACGCGGCCAAGAATGTGATGTCCGAGTTCGTGGTCATCGACGGCTCATCCGCATACAACGTTCTCATCGGTCGTATCACCCTGAGTGAGGTCGATGCTGTAATGTCCATCCGGGCCCTGACACTGATGTATATCTCGGACCGCGGGGAGGTTCATAAACTCGTCTCAAAGAACGAAAAAGACGAGGTGGTCAACGTCCAAATATCGGCCAGAGGATGCAACATGCAATCCTTCAAAGTGGCAAAGAAAGAGGAAAAAGGGAAGAACCCATCCTTAAGACAGGAGGACGAACCGATGAGCACCAACCACGTCGCCATGGTCGAAGGGGTTGAGACAGAACAGATAGAGATTGATCCAGACGCACTTTGATCGCTTTCGGTGTCGGCCTGGAACCAAAATTCGGGCCGATCTCCTAGACCCGCCGAGAAGGAACAAAGACGTCTTTGCGTACTCACCGCCGAGATGCCAGTGTAAGCCGAGAAGTCATCGTTCACAAGTGAACGTACTCCCAGCGCTCGCCCCGTGAAGCGAGAGGATGAGAAACTCCTCGGCCGAAAAGGAAGATGCCATCAAGGCCGAGGTTGATAAGTTGTTAGATGCAGGCTTTATCATCCCTTGTACATACCCTGAATGGCTAGCTAATGTTGTAATGGTTAAAAAGTCGTCAGGGGGGTGGAGGATGTGTGTTGATTTTACGCAACTTAATAAAGCATGCCCGAAAGATTGCTACCCCTTGCCTCGGATAGATAGTTTAATAGACGCAACGGCAGGCTACACAATCCGAGCTCGCCGACGCCTTTTCAGGATACCATCAGGTATTCATGGCAGAGGAAGACATGCCTAAATGCGCATTCATCACCATACACGGCACCTACATGTACAAGATGATGCCGTTTGGTTTGAAAAACGCCGGCGCGACTTACACAAGACTGGTGGACAAAGTGTTCCAAAATCAAAAAGGGCGAAACATTGAGGCTTACGTCGACGATGCTATTGTCAAGAGCAAGTCCGACGGCGAGCACCTAGCCGATTTACACGAGACATTTTGTTCACTAAGGAAATACAAGATGAAGCTTAACCCTACAAAGTGCAACTTCGGTGTCCGGGCCGGCAAATTCCTCGGCGTACTTGTTAGCGCCAGGGGAATTGATGCCAATCCAGAGAAAGTCCAAGCAATTCTAGACCTGCCGGAGCCGAGGAATCGCAAAGAGGTTATGATACTGACCGGGAGGATGGCGGCCCTTGCCCGTTTTATCTCTCGGTCAGCCGACAAGAGCACCCCATTCTTCAAAGTGCTAAAAGGGAATAAAGACTTCTGCTGGGGGGAGGAACAGAGCACGGCTTTCAAACAACTGAAGGCCCACCTGCAAACTCTCCCGACCCTGTCCGGCACCGACTGGGGAAACGCTATATCTATATTTAGCAAGAACCTCGGCCACGGTCGATCGTAATCGTCGGGAAGAAAACAAAGCAAAGACCCAATATACTTTATCAGCCATACACTGTTGCCCGCCGAGAGAAACTACCCGCTGATTGAAAAAGCAGCCTTTGCCGTGGTTGTTGCCGCAAGGAAGTTGAAACCCTACTTCGACGCACATCCCATGACGGTCTTAACCGACCAGCCGTTGGAAAAAGCATTGGAAAAATTCGAACATCGGGCAGACTTATCAAATGGGCGGTGGAGCTATCCGGCTTCGGCATTCAATACAAACCGAGGCCTTCGATAAAGGGGCGGCGGCGCGGCAGACTTCTTGGCCGAGTGCACGTATCGGAAGAGTCGTGTCCCGGCATGTGGGAGGTATATACCGATGGATCCTCCACAACGAATGGCTCGGGAGCCGGCATCCTTATCATCAGCCCAAACGGGGACGAGTTCGAGTACGCTTTGAAGTTTACCTTCTCGACCTCAAACAACGAATCCGAATATGAGGCGGTGATAACCGGAGTTGAGTTAGCGAGCGCCGGGCGTAACACATCATTTTGAAAATGACTCTCTCTTGGTGACTAACCAATACGAAGGAGAGTACGAAGCTCGGGACGATGGGATGGTAAGATACCTGGAAAAGGTAAAAGCCGAGACCTCAAAATTGAAGTCATTCAAAATGCGACACATCCCTGTGTCCGAGAACAACCGGCCGACGCTCTCTCAAAGCCGCGGTTCAACCATAAAGAATATCACCAACCGTCTTTGGTGGACATCAGAACGCTAAAAGCATTGACGAAACCATCGGCATGGTGTGCGACGTGGAAGCCGAGACGACATGGATGACTCCGATAAAGAGGTATAAATCGTCAAACGAATTACCTGGGGACCGCAACCTCTCGCAAAAGATAAAGAGGATCGCAGCCAGGTACTTGGTGTTTGAAGGAGAGTTATACAGGAGGTCCGTGACAAGGCCACTCTCGAAATGTGTCGGTCCGGCCGATGCAGAGCTAATTCGACAGAGATACACGAGGGCATCGTGGTCATCACATGGGGGCAAGAACACTAGCCCACAAAGCTCTCCGAGCCGGCGGCTTACGGCCCACCATGCTTGAAGATTCCGTAAACAAAACCAGAAAATGCAACAATCCGATGCACGCTCCGGTGATACACGCACCTTCCCGAGACTCGCAACAGTGCTTAATCCCCTTCCCTTTGCACAAAGTGGGGAATGGATCTACTAGGGCCATTTCCAACGGCATCCGGAGGAAGAAAGTTCCTAATCGTCGCCGTCGACTACTTCACCAAATGGGTTGAGGCCGTGGCGTTGTCTGCAAAAATCGCGCGGCCGTAAGAAAGGTGATCCGGGAAAATGTCATAACTCGCTTTGGGTTACCCAAGTCATGGTGTTCGACCATGGCCGAGAATTTTGGAGTGACACAATAATGAGCTGGTTGGAAGAACTCGGCATCAAATTTGCATACTCCTCCGTCCGCCACCCCGGAGCACGGACGGACAAAGTGAGGCGCCAATAAAACGATCCTCAACGGCTTGAAGAAGACAGTTGAAGACCTCAAGGGAAGATGGGCCGATGAGCTACCCGGCGTACTATGGTCCCTCCGGACCACGGAGAAAGAAGCAACGGGGTACAGTCCTTTTCACCTAGTCTACGGGTCCGGCGATCCCGCGATTGAAGCAACGGTGCCAACATTCGAACGGCCACTTTTAACCCGGATGAAAACGAGGAAGGCCTAAGAACCTCCCTGGACCTGGTCGAAGAAAGCCGAGATACAAAGACGCCTTAACTTAGCAAAGATATCGAGCCGAATGAAGAGGGCCTACAACCGAAGAGTCCACAAAAGGGACTTAAAAGTAGGAGATCTGGTCCTAAGGAAGTCAGCTGCCACCAACAAAGGAAACATCCATGGCAAGTTGACGGCCAACTGGGAGGGTCCCTACAAGGTAGTTGAAGAAATGAGGCCGGGTACATACCGGCTGACGGACATGGGAGATATACCTTTGATGAGCCATTGGAACACCGACAATCTCGTAAAATACTTTGTATAACAAATGAGTTGCCCAAAACAAATTGTTGGCACCCCAATGCATATTCATATCTAATGAGGAATCATCCAAGTTTTTCATCGAAGTGTTAATCCACCCCAATCAGAAGGCATACTAACATATGTACACAGCAGACAGAGCCAAAACCTCGATCATCCCGGCCTTTAACGGAGTGACGGGGGACGAGCCGTTATGCTAACATACGTTCAACGGCGGTCAAAACGTAAACTCCGTTGCCCCGTGAATCGGCCGGGAAGAGACGAGTGAAACGCGATCGCCTCGGCAAATTAAGACCGAGCTTAAAGACGTTAAACACCGTTGAGATACGCATTCTAACCGCTCGGCCAAGCCGAAGGTAAAAACGAAAAAGCGCTCAATTAATTAACGCAACTGCTCTCGGCAAATTAAGACCGAGCTTAAAGACGTTAAACACAGTTGAGATACGCATTCTAACTGCCTCGGCTAAAGCCAAAGGTAAAAGCGAAAAGCGCTCAATTAATTAACGCAAGAAGACAAGTGAAGGAATAAATCAAAAGGCCTCGGCCAAGCGGAGGCAAAGCAAGCAAAATCTCATTAAGGAAAAGATAACGAGGTTACAAGAAGGAGAAATACAGACGACGGCCGTCCCCTTTGGGATAAGCCAAGACTCTACCTACCAAGGTCTTACAAAATACAAAGAAAAGTAAAGCAAAAGGTTACGGACTGGTTCTTTGAAGCGCCAAAAGGATGGCAGGGAGAAAAGGCTTAATAGTTGGCCCCGAATAGCCGGCTATCCGAGACGCCGGTGAGCTCGGTGACGACCGCCCGTCTCCCTATGCCTGTTGCCGCTTGCCCTTACCGCCATCGCCAGCGTTACCCTCGGTGAGCGACTTAGATGCAATCTGGGCAGCCTTAGCATCCTCGGCTTTCTTGGCAACCTTAGCATCCTCAAATGCCTTTATCCGCCGCAGCCTTTCTTACCGCCTTAGCATCCTCACCGCCTTATCCGCCGCAGCTTTCTTAGTGCCTTAGCATCCTCAATGCCTTATCCGCCGCACTTTCTTAGTCGCCTTAGCATCCTCACCCTTCTCTCGCAAAGGCCGCCTTGGCGCGGTCGCCTCCTCCTCCTTCTTGGCCCTCGCATCCTCGGCAGCCTTATCCGCCGCAGCCTTCTCTTTAGCCTCGAGCCTATCGTCGAACAGCTCGTCAAATTTTGTCCACAGAAAGGAGCCATCCGGGTAGACCTCATCTATCACCTCCCTGAAAGCTTCTTCGGTCAGGTCCCTATACTGAGCACACATGCGAGGGAGAATCGTGCTTTGAAGTGTCTCAATATCCTTCTCCCTTTGGGCAAGGATAGCACTAGTCTCCCTATGCGACTCTGCTTGGAGCCGATACGCCCTTTTCGACTCCTCCCTTTGGGCGACAACAACGTCGTAGCCGCCCTTGTACCTGTCCCGTTCCTCCTTGACAGCGGCGGCAGAATCGCAGCCTCTACCTTGGCCTTCTCGGCCGACAGCAGCTTCTCAATTTCCTCGACCCGCGCTTGTGCGGCAAGGAGGTCATTCTTAGCCTTCCCGGCCACCCCCTTTGCGGCAACAACATCGAGCCTCAGCTGCTCTATCAACGGTCCCGTCTCGGCCAAAGCCTTTTCTTGCTCCCTAATACGAGAGCCGACCAGTTCAGACCAAATCCCAACCTTCTTGCTCAGCTTTGTACCCTCCGCTATGAGCCGGTCGTTGGATATCGACGCGAGTACGGAGTCGGCATTTTTCCCCGCCGTCTGCATGGGCCTCTTCTCAACTCGCCGCTCGAATTGGGACGGATGCGCCGGTTGATCTACAAAAATTCAACCAAAGAGTCCACGTCAACGTTCATGGACATACCAGAGAGCCGGTCATCGGGTATATCTAATGAGCCGGCAACTGAGCCGCAAGTTAGATCTGCACGGAGGGCTTGCTCTTCTTGGCCGGTTGACCCGTTTCCTCGGCGCTGGCATTAACATGAGCGACGGAAGCAGAAGCATCGGCGGCATGGGGAGATCTTTTCCTCTTACGCCTAAGCGGAGACCCCTCAGCATCGGAATCCTCTCCATCGACAATGTCAACGACCTCCACCTCTGGTTGAGGCGTAACTGAGGTTGACACCGTCGCCGCCGTAGACTTGGATTTTCGGACCCGGCGAGGCAAGGCAGCAGCTACCTTGGCCTGGGCCGCCGTCTCGTCCAAGCCCTTCAGGAGGTCAGTAGGCGACGGACGGCGGTCATGCACATCGACCTTCGGATTCTTCTCCTTAACGTTTCCGTCTTTGTCCAGCCCCATCTTCTCGAGGAGTTGCTCAGACAGTTCGGGACCAAAGTGCTCTGTAAAAGAAACAAAGTAAAACTTAGACAAAGGGACATGTCAAGATACAAACAACGAAAAACATTAAAGCAGAAATGGGCCTCACACCGACCCCACTCACCCTGTGCTAGGGCCGGTATGAGGCCGACATAGCAAAGCGGCTCGTCCATCAAGATGATTTGCGTCGGGGGCAACCAAACCTTCGGCACCCCATCATCATCGACCTCGAAAAGCTTCAGTGCCTGCTTCTCGTCCTCATTAAGATAGACACTCCCGGCGTCCATCTTATTCTTGCCCTTGGGGATCATCTTCTCACGCTCCCCTTTGCTCTCGCACGCAAGTTGACGCGATGCTCAAAAGACCGAGGCAACGGATAATCATCCGGGACCTCGACATACACCCACCGTTCCTTCCAGCCCTTGCAAGAGGTGAGCTTAGGCACGGTGAGAAAGCCCGGCTCGGTCCCCGGACGCTATACCACCCCGGCCACCTTGAACATTCATTCGAAGAAAATGAATTCGGCGGAATAAGTTCACCGTTGGGATCACCCCCCTGAAGCGACACAGCCACACGAAGCCGACTATAGTCCTAACGGCAAACGGGTGAAGCTGCGCCACTGCAACGTTCATCGCCTGTATTATGGTAGAGACGTAAATATTGAGAGGAAACCGGAGACCATACTCCAGGTGTCTCATATATACGCCGATGTGACCCGGAGGAGGGCAAAGACGGTCCGATCCTCTCTAGGGATGACGATGTTGTACCCCTTGCCAAAAAAGAAGTGCTCTTCGAAAAATTGAGCCGCAGCAGCGGCGGGCGAGCTCATCGGTCCAAGCACGATTAGGGCCGATGGTGGCTGTGCATCGTAATGATGCAAGATCGTCGCCTCTCCGCACCGGAAGGATTCCTTTCCTCATCATCGTCATCATCCTCCCACCTTTGCTCCGAACTCTGCGGTCAACTTTGGGGGAAGGAGACCTAGGGCCCTCGACCTTAACGGAATTGCGGCTACCGCCTCCTCCTCATCAAAACGCGACGGGGAACCCACCGGCGCACGGCATCGGGACCGGCGTCGTTAGAAGACATGGTTCACAACAATTACTTAAACAAAACAAAAAGTTGAAAAGGTTTTTTGGTTTACCTTGAAGAAAAGTGCTACGCCGACGTAAAAATTCTGAAGATCGGAAGAGAGGGAAAGACTTGGAATTTTGGAAAGAAGAAAATTTTTAGAATGAATGAAATTGTTAACCAATTTCACTTCAAAGATCTGGTATTTATAGGCAAAGGCCCATAAAGGAGGACCAATCAAAACGCAGCCCATGAAGCGTCAGCCAATCAACGAAGAGACACATGTCAGGCATGCGTACACGGAATGTCAATCGACGCAACAGTTGAATGTCAATCAAAGCAACAAGAACAAGCGTCTTCAACACGCCCCTTCATATCCCTTTGCCTATTCACCTTCCTCAGCAAAACTCCTAAAGTATCTATTCTCCGCCGGCAACACGACTAACCAAGCTAGGCAAAGACGGTCGGGGCAATCAAAAAAATACAGCACTCTCAACCTTGGGTCCGCCGGCCAAAGCATCACCTTCTCTTCCACATTTTGATGTCCATTACACATCCATGTGCAGGGGGGATACGGTACGGCCCTGTACGTAATAAGTCGAAGGAGAAAAAGCCGGGCAGAAAATTTTCACTTGCACAGAATATACACTCAGCATACATCGGAGCCCATACCACGGCATAGACTACGCTGGGGGCAAATTGATGGGGCATATTCTGCACCGCTGACCAAGTCAACATATTGAACGAGGTCAAAGATATCCACAGAAGCCAATGACTTAGACATCCCGGTCGATGCGCCTTTCGGCTGCCCGGCCACTGGGTCTCGGATGGCAACCTACCACCGGGGCACATACCCGCGTACTCATATCCAAGAACCCTCGGCATGGAGTCAACCAGGCTCGCCGGCCGGCCATAGGTCCCTCGGCCGAGGGTAGATCGATCTTTCCACCTTTGGGCCACTTGGCCCACTTGGCTACCACGTGACAAAAGGTGAAAGTCTATAAATACTCCTCAATCCTCATTGAGGAAGGGATCCAGAATCTAACCTAAGAACCACTTAAATTGGTATTATCTCTCTCATCTCTCTATCATACACGTAATCAAGTTACATACTACTTAATCACAGTAAGTTCACTGACTTGAGCGTCGGAGTGAGTACGCTTGGCACAAAGCCAAGCCCTCAGTTTGCTCATTGTCGCAGGAGAGGCCGAGGAGAGCGGTCAAGGCTAGAAGAGGCATTATTCGACAAAGCTAGCGTGGTAAACAAACCTGCTTCGGAATTCATACGCGGAACAATTATTATTATTATTATTATTTTATTATTATTATTATTGTTGTTGTTGTTGTTGTTGTTGTTGTTGTTGTTGATGATGTTATTGTTATTATTATTATTATTATTATTATTATTATTATTATTATTATTGAAAAACGCAATTTTTTATTGAGATAAAATAATTTTTTACAAGAAATTTGTGGGCAGCCAAGAGAGAACATTGATAAGAAAATATAATTTAAAGTACAAGGTAAGATAATAACATTTTTTCGCTTTATGTACATCGGTTTTTAAAAATAATACTCCGTGTATAACATTTATGACAAAAGATTAAAAAAACCCTTGTCCCCTGCCATTTTCCAGCAACTTTCTCCATGTTTCTATTAAATTAATAAATCCAAAAGATTAAAAAAACCCAAAACTCTAAAATAAGAGGATTTTACATCATGAAACGGTCCACTTTTATAAAAAAAAAATATTCATTTAGTGCTAATAAATGACAGTTTAAACAATTAAAAGATCATCAATTACTCCGTATAAAATAAGGCGGTCTATTTCTAATAAAAGAAACTATTCATTTAATATTAATAAATGAGTTGCTATTTTATACAGTGAGACCTTCTCATGCAATAATTATTGTTAAAAGTTTATCTTCCGCTATATAACCGACTTATTTTATAAGTTGGTGATAATAAACTATACACAAATTCTCATCTGTGATGGACACTTTTCGTTACAAGCTTGTGACCTCTTTCACAAACTGCAACGTAGAGGTGACAAATGGGTCAATCGGGCCGGTATGGGTCGGGTCATTTCAGTTCAATTTCGGGTTTCAGTTCAATTTCGGGTCACTTTCGGGTATGGGTCATTTTGGGTCGGGTTGCTTTCGGGTTAATTGTTAAAACACTTTAGTTAGTACTATTTTAATTAAAAAATACAATTTTGTAAATTTAACTATTTATTAAGAATGGTTGTAACCAATGGAACACAATTTTGATGTATATAACATTAATATGACATATTACTTGTCGTTTCCGGTCATTTTTGGTCATTTTGGATCGGATCAATTATGAGTCGGGCTTTTCCGAGTTGGGTCATCTTGGATCGGGTCAATCAAGATTCGGGTAGGATTTCAGATCATATTGAGATCAAGCAATTTCGGATCTTGGATTAGCCTTATAATATCGGTCATTGCTGCAAGTGGGAGAGAGCAACGTGTTATTTATAACAAAAAAAAAAAAAACGCTCCAAAACCACAAGTCCATTAATGAAATCAACACAGGTTACACACAGCTGCTAGCAGCCTATCCTCCTATTGGCGTCCTATTATATTAACAACATGTGGTGGTACACTAGTACTACATTAGTACCTACCAAGTCTATTTAATTTTCTTACACTCTTATTACTTCCTTCACATTTCACATGCCAACAACAAACAAAATGAACATGTTTACTACTACTACTATTACATCACTTACATTTTCCTTAATTCTCCTACTTTCATTATCCCCTTCCCCTTGCACTGCCCAAAACGCCACCCTCCCTCCGCCTATCTACGTCTTCGGCGACTCCCTTTACGATGGTGGCATGACGCTTTTTAATGGCGTTGCCGGTGCTGGTGCCGAGTTTTGGCCTTATGGCGAAACCTTCTTTAAGAAACCCGTTGGTCGCTACTGTGATGGCCGTGTCATCCCCGATTTCTTAGGTAATATTTTTATTCTAAAACCTTTCGTGTTTCAAACACTATACCAGAATTAAGAAGTAAGTGCTTTTACTTCGTTTCGCACTTACTTCTTAATTCTCGGAATGTATTTGTGAATATTTCTCATTTTATTCACAAATACCTTCCGCATTCTACCCAATATATTATCCCTCCATTATATTATTCTTTACGATAATTAAGTATTGGTATTTCAATCCTTACTTGTTAATATTTGGAAGGCATTTGTGCATGCGATGGAGTGAATAAAATCGTTAATCTAAATTTGTAATTTATGCAGCTAGATATGCGGGTTTACCATTTCCAGAACCGTATTTGAAACCCGGGTTAACCGATTACTCGAAAGGGATTAACTTTGCATCAGCTGGAGCTTGCGTGCTCATTCAACTCCGCCCTTCAACAGTATGCACTTAATCTCACTTTCTTCTTCATCTTACGTGTACGATTAATCTACCATATTTGCTCAATTGGGACATGAATTGACCACAATTTACTCAATGATTAATGTTAAGGATTAGGTGTGTTCATTAACATTAATTAATTATGGCGATTAATCAAAATCTGCTTATTTTGATGCTACTAGTTTACTGTTTAGATTTCTCTTTACTCAACAAGTGGGTAAAACTCGTGCTTGATCTTGGAGTAAATAATAAGTTGGTCGGGATTTTAACTATAAACTTTGTAGATGAATATACATTTAGTTAAGGGTGTCGTCTGATAATTTTACACTGTAATATGAAACACTAGCGGGGTTCTCCACTAGTCAAAATGCTTGAATTTTATTTTTTGAAAACCGTCCGGACAAAAGCGTCGTATTAGGATGTAAATACCAAATTATACTCTCGGTATTAAGTAATACTCCATGAATTATAAAAAGTTAATACAAAATTTTACTAAGTGTGAAAATGAAAGTATGCATTTATTATAGGTGATGCAAGATCACAGGTTAATACTGAGAATCGGTGCATTGATGGACAGTAACATGGGCAAAAATCTTTTGTAAACTTTAAAAAAATGAAATAAAAACAAAGTCACTACTTTAGGCATGTTCCATAATTCAGTTCATGTCTTCGTTACCTTACTTTGGTCTATAGCTAGCTGGCATTAGTGGTGAATATGATAAAGAAATTGAGTATCTGATTTGATTTATTGTGCACATAGTGATAGTCTTCCTTTTTCTATAGTATCAACTATCAACTACCCATTATCAAGTTTAGGTCATACTTTAATGAATCACAAGTTTTCGATCGTGATGTTTCAAACCCGGTTTAAATATTGATATTATGGAAATGTGTTGTGAGATGTCTCTAGAACCCCTTTTTGTCGCCAGCAATTAGAATAGTTGTGATTCTGTGAATGAATAGTGTGGAATGTAAATTTAAGATTTGATAAAATTGGATTTGCAAGATTTAAGTTTACACAAAAATTTATATGATGTGTGAACAAGTGAATTATGGTATAGCCCGAGTTGATGAACTTAAAACTGAGCCAAATGATCGAACAAATTGATTATAGATAACGATACATGTGATGAGGATTGAGGGGTACTATGAATATGACACTTGACCATGCATGTAAATACGGAAATAACGGAGTATGTCACATTTGACTATGTAAGTGTTCCACATCGACAAAAAAAGGCTCATCTACTGTGAATATTGGTTTTATGATGGAACATTGTATACTAACGAAGTGGATTCTTTCTCCTCTTGATGATGGCTTAATGTTGTTTCAATTAACAATGAGTTTTATTTTAATTAGTTTTTTTTTTTTTTGTTGTTGTTGTTTAGATAAACTTGAAGAAGCAAATAAATTATTTTCTGAAGATGATCCCTCAACTAAAGAGGCAAGTAGGGGAGGCAGAAGCTACTAGACTGTTGTCCAAAGCAGTGTATTTGTTCAACATTGCAGGAAATGACTATGTTACTCTTTTTCAGAATAATCTCAAAAAGACAATCTCTGATGATCAGAAGACTTCATTTATGAACCAAATACTTGGCAACATCACTATTCACATTAAGGTAATATAATAGCAGGATCCCTGTTTTAGTTTTAAAAGAGTCCCGGCACGGTCCACTGGTCACATGTTAGAAAAACGTAAAAAATCAGAGTACTTGGTAGTTGGTACATATGGTAAGATATGTTACTATCGAGTGTGTTACCGTTTACAATTTGAAGGGGCAAATGCCAAATGGGCAATTAAATTGGTTTAAGACGGTTTAGGCCACATTGGAATTGGTTTAAGTCTGGTCTACATAATTCTTTGAGTTGTCATGGGTCACGGGATCAGGTCCCTAGTGACCTCGAGTCGATTTAAGTTCAAGGTTGGTTAGACTAGTGTGCTACCTAGGATTGTTGGTACATGGATCTAATTAAGTGTGGATTTCCTGCAATTTGCGGGAGTTATTGAGGCATTGGGGGTAATGATGTTTAATATTGATTCAGACTATTTACGACCAAGGAGGAAGGAAATTCGCATTCCAAAACGTGGGTCCACTAGGATGCATGCCATCAATGAAGTACATGCTAGGATTTAGAGGGACTTGCATGAAGGAACCACAAGATTTAGCAAGGATGCACAATGCTGCTTTTATTGAACATGCCAAGAACATGCAGAGCCAATTTCCAGGATTCGAGTATTCAATATACGATTTCTTCACGTCATTAGCGACTCGTGTCGGAAATGGCCCGCAGTACGGTACGTTCATCTTCTTCTTATGATATATACACTTCACTTTACAATAACTTGCGCTGATTCCCCTAGCTTGCTTAATTCAATTATTTTTTAAAGCTTACAAGTCAAGCTGTCATGAAGGTGGCTTTTTTATGTCCCCTTTCCTTCTTGGCCTTCATCATGTGTCCCTTTTGTGTAGGACTTCCTGGAATAAACTGTTCGACTTTTACGGAATTAGAGAATCGGTTAAAGGCGAAGCTAGAGTTAACATTTCGTCTACGAAAGAATGACCAATTATACCGGTGTCCACTTTATTTATAGTCGATATTCAAATTAACTGATAAATCAATAACCTATCAATGGTCAAGTAAATAATGTTTCTACTCCAATTTGAGCATATTTAATCATTTCACCTCGTAACAAATCGAGTGTAAAAATATCATGATTAAGAAGTAGATGATCCTTAGTTATACTTCTTAGTATGTTTTTGCTAACAACTATTCTTGCTTGTGACGTAAAGTAAGTAACTTGTGACATCTCACAACCACCTCCCATTTCCACATTATTTTAACCAGTTGTGAGACGTAATTCGTCGTAAATAAGAATATGTGTTTGACTAAACAGTGCATGCATGTTTTTCTTGTCCGACAATTTGAAGGTAGGCCCTAGTTTACAGCACTTACATGATGCCAATTCCAGAAAATTAGCCACTGCACTATTTGTGTACTAAAATACACAATGTACCTATAGCACATTACCTTAGGGTCCACCAAATGTGCAAAAATGGCGATTGTGAAATAATGTGGCTGGAATTAGCTGAATGCATTAAACTCATGCAAATAGTTCTCAATTGACAGTTTATATTCACATTTTTGGAGTTTTCTTAGCTTTTGTATAATTTGATGGTTGCTTGTCTATTGAGATTGCATTAATTTCCACATGTAAGGACAACCAAATTCTTCTTTCCTTCTTGTATGAGTAATAGAGGTCGAATGTACACCGCCTTACTTTGTTTAAGTCGTATGTATACATAAACGTAAATACAACTCTAGATGATTAGTTCTTCGATCAGATAGGAAAATGTATCTGCATGCATGCGCGAGTTACTGAAATTCAGTATCACTTTTTCTCACATACGGAGTACATTTTATATTCTTTCACTTGTCTATGAGGTCTACGTGATATATGTCAGTCGGTCGTACCAAAGTTAAATTTAGTTCGTTTCAAAATGCTTTTAGAATTGAATCCGAGTCCATACGAGCATTTGCTACTGTTATACCTAACTTCATCGGTTTTAATAAAACTAAATTACGACGTTGTGAGTGTGAATTAAATCGAGAAATTGGTGACGATGACAGGATTCAAGGAGAGCCAAACAGGGTGTTGCGGAAGTGGAATATATCATGGTGACTTCACTTGCCAAAAGAAAGACAAGAGCTTCTCAGTTTGTAGTAACCCCAACGATTACTTATGGTTCGATGCTGCCCACACGACGGATAAGGCTAACCAGCAGTTTGCTAAGGAATTCTGGGCTGCTTCATCCCCAGTTGTTGCTCCTAATAATTTGCAGACTTTATTTGCACTTTGATCATCATCAAATTTACACTCTATTTTTGGATGCATGAATGGGCGGCCTTAACTCCTGACACTCTTTAATAAGTGTGTGAAAAGGATGATCTTTGAAGAGTGTTGAGGTGGTTAAATTTAATTACATTTATTTGTTTTTTATTATTACTTGGGGATTACAAAATAAAATAAAATAAAATACTTGTATTTAGGTTAAAAAATAGCTAGGGAGGGGAGGTGTTAACTGGAAATTAAACAAAATTATAGCATTGTTGATTAAAACTTGTAATCGGCAAATTAAGCTTATCATACTCCGACTCTTCTTATTCCCTCGGATTGCATTGTTGAAGTTGAAACCACCGGATGTTGTGGTTGGTGACGGAACTTGTAATGTGTCCATAGCAACTATTAGGACCTCTATCTTTTGTTAAATGCCCCCAACAGTCAACAAATCCTTCTGAGACGGATGGACAAACTCATTACCGCAGAAACGGCAGCCACGAACATCATCTACAACCCAGATAGAAAAACACAAGAAAAATGTCAGGACTTTTCTATTTGAGCATATACGAAACCAAGGAACCACTAACATACTGCGTGCAAAACGAAGTAAGAAAGTCGACAAAGATAATCTAGCCAGAGCATATAGCAAAAAGAGAGAGTCAGACCACATACCATGGTCCAAAATGCAACACAAAGTGACTGTAATGGCATTTTCTACTTCAGCAAAGAAGAGGCACTGCTGCGAGGCTTTTTTGGAGCGTGCTATGAAGTTGCAATGAAAATAACAACCGTTTCCGAGGTCTATTTTCTGACTTCCCAGTACTTGTTCAACCATATAATCAGTCTAAACAACACAACAGATCAAAAACATAAGAAAAGAATTATTATTGATAACAAAATACGTACCTTTATTTTAGCTTTATTTTAACCTTGAATTTCAAATTGAAGCATGCCAAACCTCTAGTTGCCATTCTCAGATCGCGACCATTTAATAGCTCATCTTCTTCCTCCTCCCACTTTTCGTACCTTTTCCTCCACATCTCCTCTTGATTAGGCACA
Source organism: Silene latifolia (assembly GCF_048544455.1). Lineage (NCBI taxonomy): Eukaryota > Viridiplantae > Streptophyta > Magnoliopsida > Caryophyllales > Caryophyllaceae > Silene > Silene latifolia. The sequence continues at coordinate 186,373,994 of NC_133526.1, forward strand.
GGAGATGACTCCAAGTCTTGCTTACTGAAACAATGAGATAACTTTAATTTTTTTTTTTTTTTTTTTTTTTTTTTTTTTTAATTTTTAAAACACAGCATATAATAGGAGAAGAATAGATAATATTATTAGCACATACCGCCATGGTGGTGTTGGCAAATAACTACCCTCAGGAAGCCTCCTCCTCAAAGGACGCTTCCTCATCATCCCTAAGGCTGCTCTATCACTTGATCGTCTACACAAAACAAACAAACAAACAAACAAACAAACGCAATTCTTAGGCAGTATCATCGAAATTGTATAGTTAGTTGAATTAGTTGGGAAATGAATAGAGTATAGAATATTATTGACGAAATTATACAATTTTGATAATATTAAGGTTAACTTACGCCATATGTAGCGTTAGTTCTTTTTCGATAGCAATGCTACCGATGCGGGGGTCAGAATCATGGGAGTAAGGCTCGACACCGTAAGTGAAACGGAGATTTGGAGAAATAATGTCGTCGTCATTCTTACGCGTGGACTCGACGAGACGGCTAAAATCTCCTTGTGTGGGGAGACCATACATCTCCTGCACCACCTCGCTATCAACTGGGTGATAATACAGAGCTCTTTTCCCAAAGGGGATACCATCATTACCATCACCATCGACATACGTAGACGATGATTCTGTGATTGAGACTTTATTCTTGAAAGAGGAGGACAACGAACCACCACCATTACATCCGCCGTCTTCTTCCATCTTCAAATACACAATTTCGTAAATATTCTAAGGATTTTATTTTATCTTTTAGTAATATTGCATATATAGTCTTGTTATTCTAAGTTTCCTAATTGTGTTATATACACTTATAGCTTGTATAACTCAAGTATTAGGGTTCTATTGTATTAATTGTATAAATACTCATTGACTAATACTCATGCAATTCTTAATAATACAAATAATTTAGTTACATTTAGGGGGCGTTTGGTATTGGAAAGGGAAAGAGAATGAGATTAGGAAAGGGAAATAAGGGGTAAGGTATAGAATTCCCTTGAATTAAACTTGTTGTTTGGTTGTGATTATGTAAGGGAATGGTTTATCCCCTTATTCCCTTTGTGGTTGTTTGGTTGTTAAAGAAAAGAATCAATCTAATATTACGGTTTTTTCTTCTAAACAGTTTTTTTTACGACTTCCCAATTATTTTTCGTGGCCATTTTTTTTCTACCCTTTTTTTGTGATTTTTTTTTCCTTTTTTCCAACAACTTTTTTTTTCTTTTATCTTATTCAATAATTTTTTGTTATGCAACCTTTTTCAAGTAAACATATTTTTTTAACACAACTTTTTTTCGAGATAACTTTATTCATCAATGTTCCACGATCAATACGAAGAAAGTTTCTACACATAGTGTCACTTTCCCTAATCATTCTATTCAAGTTATACATTCTTCGTTTTCTTCTAGTTCGTTTATCTAATGTTAAATATTGAGAGTCATGTATGCTCTTCCTAATGGTATACCACATCAAATGTAGCAATACAACACACTTTATTATGATAATAACATATTGTATAAAGTCCAAATTTCTCTTCCTTCTCAAAGAAAGATCACTACGAGCCATTTCTGTAAACAAAAAAACATGAACAATACCATATCATTTGTCTAACACATACCCACAACTATATTTATTTACAAAAAAAAACTCATTGTAGCTAACATAAAGTAGAAAAAAATGGAAGAACAATAATGTAAGGCTTGACATGTTATTTTACTACATATCCGCACAGTTATATAATATAAGATGATGAATATGTTGTGTCTCAAAAAGGTGTATACCACCTATATTGAAACTGGGCAATCATACTGCAAGTGCACAAAATTTTAATATACGTACGATCATTGTAAGTGAATAATTTAATTATCACTTGCATGTTCATAGGTCAATCTTGACGGCTAAACGTAGCATTATAATGTTCCATTAAAAATTGAGAGCAAATTTTCTTTATGGCCATGAGACGGAGGAATATTTGAAGTAAAAAATTGAACAATAAGAACCCAAAATTAGAAAAACTGAACAATAAGAACCCTAAATAAGAATAATTGAACAATAAAAATCCTAAATTAAACATGAATAATCTATACATACAAAATCAAAGATTAAAAATAAAAAACGAAATATAAAAGGATGAATTTTGTAGAGAGAAAAGAGGACAAACATTCAAGATATAACGGAGAAGAGGCGGCAGTGAGGGCGGCGAGGGCAGGTGACGGCAGGCGGCAGTGAGGGCGGCGACGGCAGGCGGCGTTGAGGTTGACGGCAGTGTTGGGGTTTTTTTTTTTTTTTGAAAGGTTACGTTGTTTTGTTTTTTTTGGTGAAGGGAGAAAAAAAGATGGGTAAGGAAGGGAATGAAAATCTAAACCTTGGGGGGGTGAGTGGTATCAGTTTAGAATTATTAGGAGGTTTGTTAATAGGATAGATGGGTAAAGGGTATCATTAATTTGTTTTTTATTACTTGGGAATAATTTAGTAATATTGCAAAGTCGACTTGTACTCACCAAATATGATCAAACTAAAGGTTGTGGTAAACCTAAAGGTTGTTTATTTATACTCATTGACTAATTAATACTCATATTAAAATACTTATATTGTAAATATTATAAATAATTAAAATACTTATATCTAGGGAGGTGAAAAATGGAAATTTAAGTTTGTAATTAGCAAAACTAAAGGTTGTTTGATGTTGAATAGAACTTGTAATCACCAAATATGATCAAATTTAACGCAAATGCTTTGTTGTTAGCTTGTATTTGTTTAATTTAAGATCTTGACACTCAACATGAGTTCACACACCATAAATATCTCCTTTTAAGTCAAAATAAGGTAATATGGTAAGTTGAGTTAACCTCGAATTTGTTATGTCATCCAGAGTTCCTCACAATTATCAAATTAAACCTACTCTCATATTATGAGACCATGTCATAATAAAATATAGGTAAAGATTGATTTAACATTTGATGAAGATTAAAACGTAAAAAAAAAAAAGTGAACAATTTTTAAAGTGAATATCAGAGCCCAATTGTCGACTTAGGCTAGGCACACTAAAAAACATCAGGTACAAGATTTGAAGGTGGCGTACATTATAAGACGTGAAACTTCGTCCTAAAGCTTGAGGGAGAGCTAATATGTTCATGAAAAGCGATATGAGTCTCACAACGATGAGACAGATCCCGTCCAATGGAAGACTAGCTAGACCTTGTCATAATGAAACATAGATAAAGATTGTTTGAACATTCGATGAAAATTATGTGAACAATTGGACGTTTTGGAGAATCAAAGTGAATATTTTCTGGGCAATTTGGTGCAAGTAATTTGGAGGGAAACTGTTATACACTACGTCAAATAAGACATTCAATAACGGTCAAATAATGTAATTACCGTTTTCAAAAAGAAACACGGGACCGTTATTGCAACAACGGTTGTTAAATATATACCACGGTTGTACAAATAATACGCGACCGTTGTATAACATCAAGAACCGTTATAAAATCTTTTAAGAAACCGTTATTAAATCTTAAGAACGGTTTCAAATCCGTTATCGTAGTTTACTATTGACAATGTCTTATCGATCCAAAACCGTTGTTAAATATTATATATGATAACGGTTCATTTCGTTATCTTATTTAATTGAATGTCAAAATTTAACAACGGCTTTATTGCGTGAAAATCGTTGTTATATTCATCTGTTGACAATGGTATGTAACCGCTATCTATTTTTATTGATGAAATTTTGACAACGGTTCTGCTTAAATAAACCGTTGTAAAAGTTTTAAACTCGACAACGGTTATCATTCGTTATCTTATATTTTGGCGGTTTGAATGGGTGGGAAAATATGTCAACAGTTATTTATCTAAATAAAACCGTTGTCAAATAATTGTTTGCAATGGGTTGTTTTTAACCGTTATCGTTTTTAATTTATTTTTTTTTTTTTAAAAAAATGATTTTAGCCTGGTCTAGCAACTGCTGAAATGCTATTTATTCAGCAGCGTTTGTAGCAGCTGCTGAAATGCTATTTTTTCAGCTGTTGCTGAAAAATAGCATTCCAACAGTTGTGCAGTGCAAAAATTCAATCTTGTATCAAAATATTACACCCCGCGATCAATTAAACCCAGTTTAAAAACAGTACAAACAGGATGATCAACAGCCAAAACACAACTTCCTCAGTAAAACAAAAGAAACCAATACACAATGGATCTATATATACACACACTCGTACATAAATCATCAGAAAACCATTGAGACTCTGCTAATGAAACAACATAAGTGGCCCACATATTTCTCATCTGGTTGATGTCATCTGGCGAATATTCGAAAACTACAATTCAAAATATACATAATCAAAATAGATATAATACATGGAAGTATACATAATTGAACTCAATTTACGTCTGAAATAGTTTTTAAATCACACCAACCCGTATCGGAATGGTAGATAGTTTTCTGTTGATAACTTCCCACATGGACTGACAAACATAAAAGGCGCATTGTTTGTCGTCTGGTGCTTTAGGAGACTATTACATAAATCACACACAAATCAGCTGAATTAGATAATCAACCTCTCGCATAAACATTAATTAAATAATACGGGTAATTATTAAGAATACACTTACTAATGACGTGATAAAATTGGGAACAACGTTGCGGCTTTCATATTTCCCAAGTGGACATAATCTTTTTTTTGCTTCAAAAACACTAAATCATAAATATACACACATGCCATTATTATTTGCATATATATATATATATATATATATATATATATATATATATATATATATATATATATATATATATATATATATATATATATATATATATATATATATATATATATATGTCTCAAGTCATACAATAACAAATGACATTATTGAAGGTTGTAAACTTACTCAATTATCATCCTTACACAACTGTCAAAGGGTTTGCCTTCGCGAGAGTCAATCCAGCACACTGTTTTTGTTTCCACTTGGATTGTCAGTAGCACCCAATGCTTCTTATTCAATTTGGGACATTGAACTGTTGGTTCATTTACACGCATTTAAGCATGTTAATAATAAATTTATAGAACCGTGATTCATTACAATAATCACGTACTATACATACATATTCTCATTGTAGGGGGCAAGATATACTTTTCTGGACGACATCAATCGACGAGCGATACTATTGATTTGTTCTTCGTATGAAATTCTGTGCACAGAGAACGCCTTAGGACTCAAGAATCCGTAGGCGTGAATTGGGAACTTCCACTCAGCGATCTGATTATTCGGATACCTATTACGCCGCATGGAATGAAAAATGTGATTGCAATTGATAGTTTTAACAAAAATCATTATTCGTAAATGGAAATGACTAACTAGTTTTATTAATAAAACTTACTTCATCCAAATCAAAATGTGAACAACATCTAAATTGTCAAAGTCGACAAATTCCACCAGTTATTTGGGGTCCAGTACGGCTATATCAGCTGCACCCATAATTTTTTCTTCAATGTTAATCATGACTACATCCCCTCTAAGTGACTTCTTTACAGCCAGGTTGTGCAAAGCCATCAGCGAAGCAATTTTCATTTTTTTCTTATATTCACACGATTAATAATAAGAATCATAAGTAGGCTTGACTGCAACAACTTCTGTTGACGTAGTAGTAATTGCTTTTAGCTGCCGCCATGGCTTTGCTTAACTTCTGCAAATGTAAAGATTAAAGTACTTACGATGTGTTAATATTCGTACCCTAATATATTTAAAAAATAAGTAATAATTAACGTCTGCGTATAAGTACCTCGTGGATGACAACATTAATGAGGTTGTTAGGCCATTGCACATAAGAGCTCAGGGTTTCTTTCAAATAAGTGATCTCCTCATTAGGAAATGGTACTTTTACTTCCCCATACTCGTCTTTATATAGTTGGGACACTTCCACTTTACTGCAATTGTGACGAAGAGGTATACCATGAACCTTAACTTGTTGAAGGCGGTCGTAAGCGAACATGTTTTCCCTGACAACAACAACTTTCTGTTTCCCCTTTAAATAGAACAGACGACAAGCCACCTTGCAATCGCCCTTCACGACAAATTTAATCAATTAGTACACATACATTCACTACCTTTAATAAATTTCATAAGTAAAAAACGTGTACTGAGATGAATAATTATAAACTAGCAGCTATTACCTTTTTCAGTGTAGAGAAGAACGTCTGATCATCAACTACCTCAATCTCTTCCTGTGTCATGGCCTTCCTGGCTTCCTCTTCCTCTTCAACTGCCTGATATTGATCCTCGGCTCCCACCTCAGTCTCCTTTGCCATTTCCTTCTCCGTTGTCATGTCCTCCTCGGCTTCCTTCTGTACATTAACACTTGTCCATATAACACGTATTGATTTTCCAAATCATATAACACATTGTATATATATAAGACATAAATATTATTACCTCTTTTTCCTCCTCCTCATCCTCCTCCTTCTCCTCCTCCTCCGCCTCCTCCTTCTCCTCTGCTTCCTTTATGACTTTTTGAACCATATCCAATTCTTTTTCTGATGGCTTTTCCCCTGTTTCTAACATTCTCATCATCAATCTTGCTATTTTATGTAGCTGTGTAGTAGAAATTAATGTCAGTAAATATAGTTATAAATTACGTTGGTTCAAATACAGTATCTATAGATTACCTTCTTGGAATCATCACCACTTCGAGTAGTTTTCCCAAAATACTTAGTGATACCAACATGCGTCGATACCCCTCTCACACGACTTGGATGCTCTGCTTTGCCGATTACCCTAGCAAGAATGTCATCACTCCATTAGGCTTCCATTTTCCTTCATGTACCTCCTTCTCACAGATCCTCTACATAACCATAAAACCATTAAGCAACTCACAATTATATAACTCCGACCACCAGCGGTAGGGGTGACATATTTAATCAAACTTACATTTCTCTCTTTGATGTCCTTATCATATTCAGTTTTCGTCTTCCATTCTTAGGAGTGTGACCTTCCACCCAAGCGTCGTGACGACTGAATTTTCCAAGCGTTGCCTACAACTCATTCATCACATTGATATCCTCTCAAAATATGTATGATTACTATGAACATATATAACATCCGATTAAAACACCTAATAGTCTAATACTATAAGAATTATGTACTTACAAATTTTTCTTAATCAATCTATAACCACCTCGAGAGCCGTAAAAATGGTCTTTTTCTTTGAAATGTTCGCCTCGTTCCTCTCACTCATAGCCTTCATCAAATAAATTGTATCAAGAAACGTAAGCATGACCAAACACTAAACTAAGTATACTTCTTTATTGATTATTATTAAGTTACCTTAAATTTGGCAGACTGCCTATAAGCGATATAGCTATCCCAATGGTCTTGACTAACATACGGATACTTCTTTGTTGGTGAGTTCTTATTCATCTCCTCGGTTTCCTTGTTGAACAAGTGTTTCTCAGCATTCTTTAACTTCCAAGAACTAAGGGCTTCCCCTGTCTTTTTTTTTAAGTACTTATCATACTTTTCGGGGACAACGTAAGCTAACTGCATATATGATGAGCATAGTTGGTACAAGTGTTTCGGCTAATACACATATCAAGTAGTAACTTATATTAATTTCAGCTAAAACATTTATTATTTTATATACATACCTTTATTCTGTTTATTAGCATAGTGTTCCGTATTTTACTCAGTTCACTGATACGCGGCGTACCGAGAGGTACATACTGTCTTACCCAACAACCAATCCAACTCGTAAAATGCCTGGCATACTCACCATATGACATCCCCGTATCTTTATCCCATTGTAAAGGATTAGGTATCTTTGAAATCATTGCTTCTAGGGAAACCCTGTGGCGCATTCGACCCGCAGTGTGTTGCAAATTATTCTCATCACCTAAGTCGTCGCCTGATGCATTTCCATAATTTCTTTTCCGCTTTTGGACCATATCTAAAGCAGAAATTAATAAACAAATAATAACAATGCATAATTATAACAACAAACAAATCTCTAAAGAGGAGGTTTTATTACTTCTTTAAAGAGGAGAATCCGGATTGATCTGGCGGCGGCAATGGCGATGATGACGATGACTGCGACAGCGATGGGGTAGGCTGATGGTTGAGGGGAAGCTCAATGTTTGAGAATATTATGTGGGGGAGGGGAAGCTTAGAGTATATATGTGTGAATAATATAACACTTGCAAGACCGTGTTTATTGGAAAGTAATAAACACGCTATAAGAAAAACCGTTGTATTTTGTTTCCAAACAGACTACGGTTCTGTTTGAAACCGTAATTGATTCGTACTATCTACAACGGGTTAGGAATAACCGTTGTCTGTGGTATTTTCATGTTGTTTTATTTTCCCGCCAAGAAATAAAGCATCATTTTTATATACATAACAACGGTTTGAACCGTTATAACTGTATACGTCCTGAACAACGGTTGGGTATAACCGTTTTATTTTATATTTCATTGTGTTTGATTTTACCGTCAAGAAATAAAGCATCATTTAGTATATGCCAGCTAATTACAATATGTTTCTTAGAAAATCTTGCTTATTTCCATTAATTTAAAGGATTATAAGTTTACACATAAAGAGTACAAACTACCACCATACATAATAAACTAGGTAAATAACAATTAGAAGAAGAAATTTCACAATTAACTTAAGCATGCCTCATTATTTTTGAGTTCTACGATATCCATGGTTAACTTCTTGCATTCTTCTTTTGCCTTCAATATTTCACTGTTATTTCCCCGCTTTGATTCTTCAAATTGATATAGTATACTTCTCACTTGAGTAATATCGATATCCATGCTCTTTTTCTCATTCACTAACCTGTTTATAACCTTCCTCTGCCACTCAGTCATTAGTTCATCAACCCACTTGAAGTAATTGCATCTACGCATTTTAATCTCGGGATTATAGAATTTGCAAGTAAGAAACTTTCTTCCCGTCATTTGCAAAGTCTAAAAAGTCTGCAATGCTGCCGGAACTGAGCAATTACATGTCCCTGTTGAAATAGAGGAAGAAGAAGAGCTACCACTTGACATAATTTGAGTAATAAGAGAGAGAGAGAGAGAGAGAGAGAGAGAGAGAGAGAGAGAGAGAGAGAGAGAGAGAGAGAGAGAGAGAGAGAGAGAGAGAGAGAGAAAGAAAAAAAGAAAGAAAGAAGGTTATTTAAAATAGGGTGCTGATTTTCGCAGTACGCTTTTTACTCATCTCAGTACATAATTGACAATTATACCCTTTTCATTTCCCCACCCATTTTCCCTCTCTAACCTCTCTCTTAATGTTTTCTCTCTAATGTATTGTCAAAAAATTACAACGTTCATCTCAAATTTTAGAAAGACATTATTTCCGCGGTTGATGTCGAGATTAGGGGAGGGTTTACGGTGGCCGGCCAGGTCACTGCCGGTGGGGATGCGGCGGTGGAGTGGGTGGTGGTAAGGATACGTCGCCTTTAAGAGGACGGCGGTGATACGCCGACGGTAATACGCCGACGGTGAGAGGATATTTGTGAGAGTATGGTGGTCAGACGCCAGCGTGATAGGACGACGGTGAGAGCATGGCTGTGAGGGGACGGCGGTGAGTGACCGGCGGTGAGTTGACGGCGTTGAGTTGTTCTGAGTTAGTTGCAGGATGTAGTACGTTCAACTTTTCTAATGTAGTACATTGGAATTGTTTTCTTTTTTTAGATAGTATACATAGTACATGTACACGTACTTGAGTACAAATTGATTTTTTTTTTTTTCTTTTTTAGATAGTATACTACATAAGTTTACTCATTGTAGTATGCGTGCTACGTGTTATACATTACTTATTTAATTTGACGTAGTACATGTACGACGTACTCTAATATATTACGTCCGCACGATATGTAGTATAAGAGAAAATAACGCAGTAAAATCTGTAAAGTTAATTCTAAATGAAAAATTCAAGAGTACATTGAAAATTTTAAGACAATCCGTAAAACTAATATTATTCATCCAAGAAGATAAAACGTGAACTAATATAAAGTAACGTAATGATAAAGCATGTACTACAAGAAGAAAAAAAATAACATAATAAAATCTCCAAGGCTAATCCGTAAGACTAATCTTCTTCATCGATGACGATATAATCAGTTGCCGGTTTGGGGTCATACTTCCAGCGAAGTAAGCGTGAGCTAATCCCATCGAGCCAATCTACACATGCTGCATCCCTATATTTCTCCCAACTTGGGTGTACTCTTGGTAGAGGAGAATTACAAGCAAGACGAGCCTGTACGATATAAAATACAATTTTGTTAAACTGGTTAATTCAACAATTTAGATGTTAAACTAAATATAAAGTAGCATAATAACATACCCAGTGGAAATGTTTTGCCACCAAAATAACAGTTATGAAATTTGTCGGATTCTTTGACCAATTGGAAGAGCATTGGTTTGCTCCAATCAATGGTAAATACGTCACTGACGCGTCCAATGATAAATTTGTGAAGACGGCATTATAAAGGGTGGCTATGACAAAACCCAAATCCATAGAATCCATCCATTTATCGTCAGGTGCGCCGCCCTCCCAATGCGAAAGTAAGTACGCAATTGCATGAACACGTTCTTCACATCCAAAAGCATTAGCATATATACGTGAATTTTTCATTAACTCACCAAGCAATTCTTGTCTTACCCGCACCCATTCATTTTCATCGGAATAAAGTTGATGAGCAATTGCTCTAAAGCCACAATTTCCATCAGATTTAGGGCTATACCAATCCGTTATAGAATCTATCACATTATGCACCGCAGAAGGATACGGAAATGGAGGCTTTGATGGAATCTGTAAAAAATTTTAATTATATTACAGCTTAAAGGTAAATAAATTTGTTTGAAAATATAACTAACCTCTGTAGTCGATATTGATATTCTAGGTGAGTTGACCGGCTCTCCTCTTTTAGGTCGTTTATATTTGCAAGTTGTTTCTGAATTTGATTGATCAGATGTCTCTCGACCACGACCACGACCACGGCCACGACCACGACCACTACCACGACCACGACCACTACCACTACCGCGGCCACGGCCACGTTGTTGACTTGTGGTTGGAAATTGTTTCTCAATATACTCCCAGTGCGACGGATCTCTTGTTGTTGAATTTTTTTTGGGCCGTCCACGTGTCTTTTTTACCGTCGGGTCAACTATATTAGATGGATGCATGATATTCTCCATCGCCTCACAACACTTTTTGATCATTTCTGGTGCACTCCTTAACAACTCGTCACTTAATTTACGAAATCTGTCTTGCTCTTGTGACAATGTATCATCAATGCTATCTTTCAACTCAAAATCTAGTGACCTCCAAAATGGATGAATGGAATTCAATTCAATATATTTCCCTGATCATTAACAATTCAATAATATTAAAACAAACGCTAGTAATTATATATGATCATAAATAGCAAGGTAACTTAAAATATAAAAATCTTAACATACCTTCGTTTATGAGATTAGAAATTTCATGTGAACAAGGTAGACCATGTGTACTCTTTAAAGCACACCCATTACACTGCCCCTCGATGAAGGCTTTATCCAACAACTTAATTGCTTCGAGGGACACATTATGCCTCAATCTACGAAACACAGTCATGGCCAAGCTAACATGAAGGGAAACAGTTTTACAACGTCCCAACTCTTTCTTAATTTCCTTACGTTGGATTTTCACCATATCATGAATTTTTGCCCAAACAGTGTCAAAACTTCCAACCGAGGTACGTAAACAACGTTTAAGCGCAGCATGGGCACCCTCAACCCTGTACAGAATCATTACAGTTATTCTAAATTGTAATAACAAACTTAAATTATAATTAAAATTATAACTTACCTGTTAGTGGTAACATTTCCAAAATGAAGCACTTTATTAGTCCAAGCTGAAACAAACTTTTCTTTATATGGATTTATCCACGTTCTTTTGCAATAATCTTCCAAACCACCCACAGTACTATAAGCCACGTACATGTCCTTCTCATTATTCACAAAATCTTCCTCTGTTAATGAGTTGACCATAGTTGCCCACCTTCGTTTTGCGAATGCTTCCCCCATATCACCTCTTCCCGTTACACCCTTAACCCACGCTTCAACATCTTTTTCTATATGACGCCTACACAAAAGATGTTTCGAGGTGGGAAAATGTGTTTCGATAGCATTTATTAATGCCAAATCTCTATCAGATATAAATACTCCTGGGTACTCATCTGGTTTGAAAACTTCTCTCATACATTTCAATGCCCAGTCATAAGCAGTCTCCTTCTCATTTTGTAGGAAAGCAAAAAATACAGAAAAATTTCGATTAGTTGGTGTAACACCTACAACTTCTAATAATGGCATTTTATACATATTAGTATTGTAGGTACTATCAACAACCAACACATAACGATATTGACGCAACATATCGAGTGAGCCTGGAGGACAAAATATAACATCGGTTAACTCACTTACACCGGGTTCTTTTGAAGGGATTGTTTGATACCAGTGGCGATAACCATTTTCATTAATCAACTTCAACAACTGTTCCGATGCAGTTCTATTCTCCCTTGATGTAGCTTTATCTCGCTGACGAATATTATAAACTTGTCTTGCAGTTAATTCATTTTCCCCGATATTAGTCAATATATCAGCAACACTAATATGACTTTTGCTTAAATTTAAAATTTTTTCCTTCATAGCTTTATCCACTTTGCCGACCTTTGCATGGCCATAAGGATTATCATCAATTAAGTGGTTATGATACCCATATCGTTCAAACAATTTCCATGAACCATCGCCTTGTCTAAGGGCTTTTAGTCTAAAAGGACAGTTAATTTTTCTAGTCCCCGTACATTTGGTAGAATGAGTAATTGCACTTCCTTTCGGAGGTCGATATATTCCAGATCTATCACAAGCATATATCTGCAGTCCACGCTTTGCATTATACGTATAGTTTATAATGGTTATATAATTTTCACGTCCAACTTTTTCAACTTCTAATTGCATTTCCTCTCGACTGATGAAAGCTTTCTCGAAAATGAAATAATGTCCAGTATCATTATCTAAAATTACGGGAGGAAAATCATCCAACTCTAAGTCATCCTGCATGAAAAAAATTAAGCATATGTTAATTAGTACTACATTGATAAATAATTATGTACTACACCGATAAATTACGAACTTCATTTAAATATTACACATACTGTATTCATAAACTTTGTGCTTATCACATTCAAAAAAAGACAATTGAGTTAAAAAATAGAAAAAACAATGTACTAAACAAAACTATACAGTACAATGAAAAAAATGCAATACTAGTACTAAACACTATACAGTTTCATGGAAAGCGTCTTTTGGATGGCCTAGTGAGTCATTCATGCTTACGTTAATTTTACTAATGCATTATCTGTACTCTATTCGCTATAATAGCAGGTCAGATTTCATGGATTATCTCGACCTTCGAGCACGGCCTGAAACGTCACTGGTCTTCCATCTTCTAGCATCACTCGAAACCTACTGAAATGCAATACTATCTGACATATTTCCGCAACTATCGGTTACCACCGTTACCACTGTTAGTGTTTCGTATCTTCAATATTTACTGTCCACAGTGGTTTTTTTAGCTTCAAAGCAAAGTTGTACCTTTCAGCACAAAAAGATAGAGAAGACTAAACTGAAAGCGATTTTCGACTCATTAATCATGTGTACTTCAATATGTTCTGTTTACTTTAGACACTTTGAATTGATTACTAAGAGTCAACCCTTTACTCATCAATAAGCGTCTTTTCAGGACAAAACTCAACCGGGAAAAACCCGAATTACGATATTAAACCGTTAATTTAAGAGGTTTTCATTGAATTTATAAACTTTTTGACACATATCAATCATAAACACTAGACTGGACAACCTTCCCCTCGTCGACCACCGTTACCACCGTTAGTATTGTCCCTGGCCAACCCATCGTCGGCCGCCCCTAGGACAGCCTTCCCCTCGTCGACCAACACTTGGCAGCCAACAACCCCTCCGGTACCACCGTTAATAAACCATAATAACCAAAGCCCTAATTAAAAAAAGAATAAAAATTTAAGAAAAATCAATTAAATTAGAAATATATAATTAAAAGAATTAAATACCTGTTCTTCGTTCGGATAATCGTTCATAATTCGCAATACGAAATTAAAGGAGGTAGAATAAAGGTTAACAATAGAGAGAAGGTAGAGAAAAGGGAGAGAGAATTAGGTTTGATGTGTTTTTTAGTCAAGGGTAACAAATGGAATGTTTGTGGTAAAAAGTACTAAAATGAGTAAAAATCGTACTGCGAAAATAAACTCCGTTAAAATAATGTTATTCAACAATTGCATAATTTAACACGGTTCTTATAAGAACCGTTGTAATTATCTTATTCATATCTTCCAATTTCCATTTATTTTTAGAGGTGTTTATGATCTAACATAGTTCTTATGCACTACCGCTGTCATTATATTATATGTTATTGTATCATTCATTTGTCAGTTCGCAAGTTACGTAAAATCTATGTTAATAAGCATTTGCATGTAATAAAGAGTAAAACTATATATTAAAACGAGCCTATTATACAAGGGTATTGCTCTTTCACATACGCATTTTACTCTTTCACATACGCAAATGACCTTCTTATCCCTTTCATTTTTTCAATCTCTCCTCCCTCATCCCTCAACATTTTTACTCTAGTAATTAAAGAAACCAAACACTCGTTCGCCAGAACTGCCACCATCTCCATTTCCCTACCTGCACCAACCACCCATACCACCAGCAATCTCGCCGACGACCGGCCCACCAGAGACCGACCTGAGACACCGGCCTCTTTCCTCAACCAACGACCGCAACCACAACCCCAGCAACGAACCACCTTTCACGCAGCCACGGTTAGAGTTCATTGATTGAAAAAAAATTTAGCAAGCAATATGGACGTTGTATTGGTCATTCTTTTCATATTGAATTGGTTATGAAATAAATTTTCCGAAAGAAATGGTACTCTAAATCAATTCGTCAAGCAATTAACTATTGAATGATAATTTGATTGTGTACTGCGTTATGGACATACGGCCATATAGCACCCTAAATCAAACGCATAAAACAATCTACACACTGCAATTTTGCGCAATACAAAGCAAATTAATGAATTTTTTTGATAAATCGAAGTATTTACTTGTTTGAATTGACAAATTTGAAGTGAAATTGAATTAGGTTTTAGGCGGAAGAAAAAAAAGATAAAATCAAGGTTTTTTTTGTTTGGGGAGGGTAGAGTTTGGAAATAATATGAAAAAAATGTATGTGAAAGAGTAAAAGTCGTATGTGAAAAAGTAACACCGTTATACAATAGCGAAAAAAAAACAGTACAACAAGGGGAAAAAAAGGAAACAGAATAAAAAATAAAAAAACCACAAAAACAAACAGCTAACTAATTAGTACATTAATCAAACACCCTAACAGAAGTGAAGTTTGACTAGGAGGTGGGTACTGAGGATAAACTTGATTATAAATCAAGCGTACTACATCGGCATCAAGACATTGATCAAAATGAGCCACTTCTTCGTCTTCCCATTATTTTGGCACATTAATAAAATTGTACGGAATTAACCTTCTCATCAGATGAGCGTCCTCAGCGGTGGGAACGCATAAGTGAGGCCTAGCGTGAACATAACGATCCTTAGGGTCGTTGTCATAAAGGTAACTTTTGCCCATTTGATGGTCACATGATGCATACCTTGCAGCGAGTTGTTTTCCTTGGTGAAAATCATCATGAGCATCCCATCGAAACACGATCAGAGCATATCTAAGAATCCCACGACTAGAAATCCAAGCCGGGTAGATTCCCCTAACATTTGAAAACTCATTCTCAATGAGGATGTCCCTCAATGGGTTAAGAGACTTAGAAGCTGGATTTTCAGCAGCATCGCGTATGACTGGGAGATTGTGAATTATGCACGTAATCAGGTTGATATAGCGGGTTACCGATTGCTGAGGAGGTGCGACTGCGGATGATGAAGACGATGACATTGTTTTAATTATGATATGTATGTATATGTAGATTATTTAAAAAGTGAAGTAGAAAGGTTAGTAATAGTAAAGTGATTCTTATTATTACTGGAAATGTGATGCTATTTATAGTATAATAAAGCTATAATTAATTGGATTAATTTCAACCATACATTATATTCAAACTTGTATTAATTGTGCATGCATGCATGGGGTGAATAATGGTCAAACAAACAATAATAATAGGGCATGCATTGATAAAACCACAAACTTTTCAACTTTCACAGTGGACCTGTATTTATAACGGTTATAAGAAAAACCGTTGTTTATTGGTGTAATATGACAACAGATTTACAATAACCGATTTTGATATATGAAATATGGTAACGGCTTAACAAAGAACCGATATCATTTTATATTATACATACGGTCAAACAATCAATCTTGCAACCTTGAATCAGAAAAAGTAAAAATTACATGGCATGCACTAGTCAAATCACAAACACTAAAAAATCACAAATAATTAAACAATTTTTTTTTAAAATGGGTTCTTTCCAACCGTTGTTGATATATGTAATATGATAACGGCTTAACAAAGAACCATTATCATTTTGTGTTATACATATGGTCAAACACGTAATACTGCAACTTTGAATAAGAAAAAGTAAAAATTACAAGGCATGCATTAGTCAAATCAATATCGTTGTGTTTTTAGTCATTGGACAACGGTTTTTTGATAACCGTTTTGTTGTTACTAATTGGACAACAGTTTTTTTGATAACCGTTGTGTTTTTACTCATTGGACAACGGTTTTTTGATAACACGGTAGAGTTGACCAATTCTTATTTAACTTGTACCGTTTCCACTTTCCAATTCTTAACTTGTTAAGTTTCCAATTCTTATCTTATTATTATACCGGTTCCAATTCTTACCATCTTATTATACCGTTTCCAGTACAACCCAAACTCATTATAAGTAGAATTATAATTTTCACAATCTTAACTTGTACCGTTTTCACTTTCCAATTCTTAACTTGTTAAGTCCTCCATTAATTTTCCACATCGATTATGTCGTCAAGTTCATCAACTTATAGTGGTTCATATTATTCATCCGCCGATGATGATGATGAAGCATCTATGAACCTCTTGTAGGACCCCCCAAGTAGATTTATGTACGCTACACCGTTTACGTGCATCATTCACAATATCCCGTATACAGAGGACGGACATGGAAGGCTATACTCTCGTATCGTCTTGACTGGTTAATAGGTTTGATTCGGTTAGCCGGATTGAATTTGGTTCAAACTATCTACCCGGACAATGATGTGCATGATGGCTTCGGGCTGTGCGCCCTCATCGAGTTTGGCGGGAGTGAGGAGCGGGAATGCTTTCGTCAGGCTCGCAAACTTGAGCGGGCATTCTATAATAATGACTCTTCAAGACTCTAGTTTGAGCACGATGATCAGCGGGTAGGCCCATATTTATGGGTTGTGAATGAATCTGACCGTCTCCTACTACTTCCGATTCTGCACCGCCAAGGTCGCATTGCCGAGTAGGGGACAATGCCGTGGGAATGGGAAAACGACTGTGTGGATTGGACTGAAGGTGAAAGAGACATATATGATGATATTTTCTCTGAATTCCAGAGGATGGAGTAACAAAAAACATACTCCCTCCATTCAACTCCACACTACACATTTGCTTTTTCACGTTTGTCAACGCTTGTTTTACGCGATTTTTTTTTCTTTAGCTTGATATTTTAATGTACTCCTAAAAACCAAAGTCATTATAATAAAAGTTTAATATTTTTCTGGTGATATTGTCTCTGAATTCCAGAGGATGGGATAATAAAAAATATAAATAATTAAACTTTAATTCAAACCACCACCATAATCCAAAAACAACTCACAATGCCAAATAATAATTAAAGACTTAATTATTAGAACCTGATGAATTATTAGAATACTCATTATAAATTTCGGTCTAGAGCAAGTCGTAGATCGGCCCTTCATTATCACCGGGAAGCGCAGGTGGAATGGCCTCTTTCTCCCATGACATAGGCACGGTGGCAAGAATGTGATGCTTCCTGCAATGTTTCAGCAAATGATGATCAAGATGGGTCGCAACCCATAGATAAGGGCCTTGTTGTTTATCATCCGAATGGAAGTCCTCTTTCCCCGTATCTTTCCCTGCAAATCTAGCCCCTAATTTTCTTGCCTGATGAAAAGTTCATGGCACTTGGTTTCGTCAAACACGATAAAAGCAAAGCCTACAAAACCTTGCTTGTTTGTAGACACATGGTACACTTTTTTAACCGCGGTGAAACCAGAGTTATGAAGCATTTGCGTCAACCACCCAAAATTAGGGTTTAAAACCTTTCCATTCACACCATAATGAACCGGGAGATTAATGAGAATACAAGTAAAAGGTTGTGCGTAACGATAATGTGATTGTAACTCCGATACACCAGCCATATTATTTTAGAGATAAATTTAGAAAGAAATTAAAGAGTAAATGTTTGATAATTTAGAATTTGACCTAAAACATTATGAAGACATATTTATGGAATTATTTTGGTCAAATTAAATATTATTGGTCAAATTGAATATTTATTAAAGTTCAATTTTGAATGCAGTAATCAAATTGAAAAATCTAATCAAATACTGACAACGGTTGAATTGAAAAACCGTTATTTCATAGTAGAAAATAATAACGGTTACAAAAAATCCGTAGCTATAACATAACAACGGGTAACAAAAACCGTTGCTGGTGTTAATTAATATCGGTTTTTGAAATACCGATACCTTAAACCGGTAACGGTTTTTTCACAACCGTTGATAAGAGTGATTCTATAACGAGTTTTTGAAAACTGTTAAAAGTTTTTGACAACGGTTTGTTAAGCAACCGTTGTCAAATTATAATAACAACGGTTTTCGAGGGAAACCGTTATTCCTATTAGCGCGGTTTAGGTTTCCGCCAATATTTAGAAAACGGTAATCTAAGTGTCGTTATTAAATGCATCAAACCGTTGTGATACGCTTTCTATTGATTGTCAGATTTGGCGTAGTGATAGAATCTACAAAGTAATATTTTACTGTAGTGTTGTAGGCACTAAAAAATTATTTCAGTGTCGAAAATTAAATAAATGAAGTACTTTGAGTTAATAATGAACATTTTAACTCAATTTAATTATTTTGTCCCTTTTAAATCAAGTTCGGGTTATTTTGGGTTATTCGGGTCCAAACAGAAGTCAAATTGGGCTAAATTGCAAACGGGCCGAGAAATGATCCCGCAACCCTAAGCTGGAGAAAGCCCAACCGTTTCTCTATAAATATAGAGAATTTCATTCATTTCAGGAGATAGAAAAACTCGAAGAAAAGAAAAGCTTTGAAATTCTCTCTGAAAATCTCGTGAAATTCAACGTAAGCAATCAACAAGCACAAAAAATTCGTGCCGCCTGTGTAAGAAAACTCAAAAATTGAATCTCGAATATTCAAACATTCAAACATTCAAGAGAGAATCAAGTCGTTCGACCCTCTCAAGAATACAAGTCAACGTCGCGCGTGGAGTGCATACCCCCTCTACACGTGCACCCCCCTGCAAAACGCATGCGCACCCTATTTGTTTAGTTAGAATCAGAGGATTATTAGAGATTGTACACGAACTTTTCTAATATTAATAAAAAAACTCATTTTGTTTCCTTGTTTTGTATTTCAGTTATCGCAATACAAAATTTGTCGTTACAAATTTGGCGAACCCGACGTGAAACTCTCTACCTCTCATCTCTACTACTTTACAAGCCAAGTCTACTAAAAAAGGATATCTACCAAGCAGGACACGCCACCTGACGCTTCCAAGAATATTTACGCAACTATCCTGCAAGGCACTCCCACTGTTGCTACCTCCCCAACTGTGCAATCAATTGGCATCTGCACTAGAGGAATGGCAAAGAAAGCTGCTATCAACGCTGTTGCTACTAGTCTACACTCTGCACATGTCCCTACCAGGCCACACAAAATCTTTGTTGCCTCCATAGCTGCTGCTGCTACAGCTATCCTTGCTGCCTCTACTTCTTCGCGTGAAGACTCGAAGTTCTAAGGTCGACAAAAACGCTTCCCCTTGCAAACCTAGGGCGTCGCCAAAAGGAAGGATGCCTCCACTCTTATCAGCGCTTCAGTCATGGTGATTGCTAGTTCTACACTTGAGGAGCAAGTCCAAAGCATGAATAAGCTCCTTGAAAATATGATGAAGGAGAATGAAGAAAAGAACAAGAAGATTGATGAACTTCAAAAGGAGGTGGTGGAGCTTCGCGAGAAAAATATCTCAAGTGAGCACACTGACTCTGACAAGGATGATGATACTGATAAGGACGATGACAAAGATAATAAGGGAAAGACTTATGGCAATGAAATTGGCGCCTTCACTGAAGAGAAGCTCCAAGAGTTGATAGCTAAGACAGTTAAAAGTCAGCTAGGTGAAAGTTCGACAAGCAGTGGACGCTACATCAAGCCTTACACTAAGAGGATTGACAGTCCGCGCATGCCTCTTGGTTATCAACCTCCAAAGTTTCAATAGTTCCACGAGAAGGAAAATCCAAAACAACACATCGCCCACTTCGTCGAGACATGCAACAATGCTGGAAGTAATGGTGATCATCTAGTCAAGAGGTTCGTACGTTCTCTTAAAGGAATTGCTTTTGATTGGTACACAGACTTGGACTCTGAGTCAAATGACAGTTGGGGTCGCATGGAAGACGAATTTCTTAATAGATTCTACAGCACTTGGCGTATCGTCAGCATGGGCGAACTAACAAACACTGCACAGTGGGAGGATGAATCTGTCATCGACAACATAGATCGATGGCGTGCATTGAGTCTGCAATGCAAAGATCGCTTAAGTGAATCCTCAGCAGTAGAAATGTGCATTAACGGGATGATCTGGGATATTCTTTATATAATGAAAGGGATCAAGCCAAAAAGCTTTCCAGAATTGGCAACCCTTGCTCACGACATGCAAATTACAATCAAAGGGCGTGACAAATCTCGATCAACCTCTTCTAAGGCGCCAAGTGAAAATAAGGAGTTCATAAAGACAGATAAAGGCTTCAAGTCGATAGGAAAGAAGGCAATGGTCGCCCGTTAAAATCTCATCAAAGCCTAAGTATGAAAAGAATAAGGACTCATATGCTTACAATTATCAGCGGGACAAACCCACATTAAAAGAGTTACAAGCTAAGAAGTACCCTTTCCCAGACTCTGACTTAGCCGGAATGCTTGATGACCTTCTGGAGAAAAAGGTTATACAACTGCCAGAGTCCAAGAGACCTGACCAGGCTAACAAGATAAGTGATCCCAACTATTGTCGCTATCATAGACTGGTAAGTCATCCCCTTGAAAAGTGTATAACACTGAAAGAGAAAATTATGCAGCTCTCCAGAGACGGAAAAATTATCCTTGACTTGGATGAAACAGTAGCTACAAATCAAACTACTGCAGTATTGGAGTAGCATGAGGAACACGAGGAGCCAACGATGCATTGTGGGTGGGATGTATGCGTGTTGCAATTTGGGAGCCTTGAACCTGTTGCTATATGGTTTCAAAAGCCATCTTCATCGATATCCCCAAAAGCAGAATTAGGTCCTCAAGATGAGAAGAATATTGATGATGATGGAGAAGGGTGGACCTTTGTCACACGCAAGAAGACGAAAAAAAAAGTATGGCAAGCAGTCGAACATGTCCATCATCGACGAAAGCAATCAAAGAAGATGAAGTCCTGCATGTCTGATAGAGAGAAGAAGTCTGAAACAGTGGTCAAACCACGTGTCTTGCCTATCAATATGCCTAAGCAAAAATTGTTGAGTCATATTGCTCTAGAAGAATTCCTTCCAAGAAATTTCTTGAACAATGTTACAATATGTACTATTTCTACAGTAGGTCATGATGATAAAGAAAAAGTAAAGGAAAACGAAGCAGATGATATGGTACCATCACAACAATTGCAATATTACCCTCACAAGGAAAATGAAGTTGTAAAGGCTCTCAACGCCCTTCCCTCGAATATGGGATGGAGACAAATCTTTCACCTGACGAAAGAGAAGCGTCAAATAATACTCTAAGGACTTGATAAACCAGAACTATACGCTGGCAAGATGAAATATGTAGGAGAGCTTGCAGAGCAGTCAACACAATGTGCCTCCTGCAATGCAGCCTTGACCTTTTCAGATGAAGATCTGCTTCTTGGTTCCAAGCCTCACAATAGGCTGCTTTATGTGTCAGGCTACATTCGAGGACAAAAAGTCAACAAAATCTTAATAGATGGAGGCTCAGGAGTAAATCTCATGCCCAAAGGAGATTGAGCTAGGCATCACGTTTGATGAACTTTCTAGCAGTCGAACAGTAATTCTCGGTTTCAACTTAAATGGAGAGCGGGCTATCGGCATGATTCGTGTAAGCCTTAGCATGGATGGTTTGTCATCTGAAACACTCTTCCATGTCATCGAGGCCAAGACATCTTTCAAGTTATTATTAGGTCGACCATGAAAACATGAAAATGGAGTCGTTGCATCAACCCTCCATCAATGCTTAAAGTATTATCGCGGCGGTGAAAGGAAGATAAATGGAGACGCCAAGACTTTCACTAAGGCTGACTCTTTCTTCGCTGACGCAAAGTTCTTTGAAGAAAATGGTACTTCTAGTGAGTTCATGCCAACTACCATTTCTTCAACTGGAAGAGGAGGTAATCTGAAAGAGAATACCAAAGAAGACGTTGTTACGAGTCATGTTAAAGAAAATGATAAGCAAAATATAGACAACGCTAGTAAAACATCTACTCCCGTTACATCACCCAAGAAGCAAGAAATGCCACAGAAGTCTACCTCACCAGTATTGCGGTATATTCCCAAGTCTCGCCGCAAAGAAGGAGATAGTCCTTTTGCAGAATGTCTAAGAAAGAGAGATCTTAAAGACAAAATTAAACAAGTGCAATGATCAAGCAAGACTGGATGGTAAAAGTCACCACACCTCTTCCTTCAAACCAAAAAAAATTTACGAGACCTCCTCCAGTCGGTTTCGTCTGTTCATCAAACCAATCATCAAGCGATCAAAATATATGAATATTTGATTCCAACGCATACAAGCTACTGGCAAAGGCAGGTTACGACTTTACAAAACCAACTCCGCTTGGGAAAGTTGTAGAAGTTGAACCATATGGGCTTAACAAAACGCAACAAGAGTTGTTCAAGCAAGAAGAAAGCGTTATAGAGACTAAAGCAGGGCTTGGTTATAAGTCTCCCACATCCGTGAAGATCAGTGCTCGTAGGAATAGAACTACTACATCTTCACAACATATCACAGTGGAAGAGTCTGAAGAGAATGAAGCAGAAGACATTAAAACACTATCAACATCTTCAGTCTTTGACATGATAAGTCCACCTGTACATAGAGCTTGTCCTTCTGTATTCGATAGGCTGGGGAGACCAAGTCCTACAATAAATCGTCCTTATGTCTTCACTCGACTGGATAAACGAGGAACAAATGAAGTTAAGTCGTCAAACCCTCCGCCATATACAAGAAAGAAAGGTGCATTAAGTGATCGTTTAGGTGTTCGTTCAAACACAGTCTTCACTCGTTTAGGAGCCTCCAATAATGATAGTGGTAAGACTCTTCTGTGCTCAACTTCCGTGGAAGAAAACGATGAAAAAGTAAGTATAAGTGATGATTTGAGAAGCGCAAAACCCTCTCGCATAAAGCGTTTGCAAGTGGTTGACATCATCCAGCATGAGCCACTAAAAGCACGAAGACGAGGTTAACAAACTCATTGAGGCTAGATTTATCCGTGAAGTCAGATATCCTACCTGGATAGCCAACATTGTTCCAGTAAGAAATAAAAATGGGCAACTACGTGTATGCGTCGACTTCAGAGATCTTAATGATGCATGTCCAAAGGACGACTTACCTTTGCCAGTTACAGAGTTGATGATCGATGCAACTACTGGTCACGAAGCACTCTCGTTCATGGATTGCACTGCTGGATACAATCAAATACAAATGGCACCTGAAGATCAAGAAGCAACGACATTTCGCACACTAAAAAGGATATTTTGCTACACAGTCATGTCGTTTGGACTCAAAAATGCCGGAGCCACATATCAGCGAGCAATGCAAAAGATCTTTGATGACATGTTGCATAAAACGATCGAGTGTTACGTCGACGACGTGGTTGTCAAATCAAAGAAAAGAAAAGACCATGTTAAAGACCTTCGGACTATTTTTGAGAGACTTAGAAAATGTCAACTCAAGATGAAACCACTTAAGTGTGCATTCGGCGTCACATCCGGGAAGTTCTTGGGGTTCGTGGTAAGGCATAGAGGCATTGAAATCGACCAGACAAAAATCAAAGCTATCAACGAAATGCCAGAACCAAAGACGTTGAAGGAGCTGCGCGGGTTGCAGGGACGTTTGACATACATTCGAAGGTTCATCTCTAACCTAACAGGACGTTGTCAACCCTTCAGTCAGCTCATGAAAAAGGATGCTCCATTTCAGTGGATGAAAAATGCAAACATGCTTTTGATAGCATAAAAAAGTACCTGGCTAGTGCACCAGTGTTGGGGGCACCAATTCCAGGAAACCCGCTCATTCTATACATCGTCGCACAAGAACGATCGCCGGGGGCAATGTGTGCGCTATAAATTGAAGACCGTAAGGAGAGAGCACTCTACTACTTGAGTCGTACCTTGATTGGAGCTGAATTAAATTACTCGCCCATAGAGAAGATATGTCTTGATTTGGTGTTCGCCATCCAGAAGTTGAGGCACTATATACAGGCGCATATCATACACATGGTCTCAAAAGCTGATCCAATTAAGTACATACTCTCAAGACCAGTCTTATCTGGAAGACTTGCGAAATGGGCAGTGTTGCTTAAACAGTATGACCTAGTGTTTGTGTCTCAAAAAGTAGTAAAAGGTCAGGTTATTGCAGATTTCTTCGCTGATCATCCAGTCCCGATAGAGTGGGAACTTTCAGACGAACTACCAGGAGAAGAAATATTTTACCTGGACATTTTACCCCCATGGCAAATGTACTTCGACGGTGCTGCAAGGCGAGACGGAACTGGAGCAGGAGTTGTGTTCATATCTCCTCAAAACCATGTAATGCCCTACTCATTAACACTCACACAGTTTTGCTCAAATAACGTGGCAGAATACCAAGCTTTGATATTAGGTCTTCAAATGGCAATTGAAATAGGCGTAAGGCAGGGGCGGATCCAGGAATTTCGTCTATCTGGGGCTAAATTTTAAAATTATACAAAGTGATTTTTTTCTCAATATAAGCCTTGTAAGTCGACACCTTTTAAAAATTTGTAAGGAAATTAAATTTATGTGTCATTTATTTATGGGTATTGCTCTTTCACATACGCATTTTACTCTTTCACATACACAAATTACCTTTTTAACCCTTTCATTTTCAATAATAATAAAAAAACAATTAGCCCTTTTCTACAACTGCCACCATCGCCAATGTAATACTACGGATTTATGAGTCTCTGGGTACTTTATCGAGTAGGCCTTACTCTGTCGAGTAAGGGTGTGTTACCTTTTAAAAATAGTTTCTGACCTGTTGGGTACTCGATCGAGTAACGTTGATACTCGATCGAGTAAGGGGGCACTCGATCGAGTACCTTAGCTACTCGATCGAGTAGCCGGTTTACGGGGGATGATTTGTCGGGTTTTGTTAATAATGCGATTAAGTATATAATTACTTTCGTCACTTTTCTTTAAACACTTTTAAAACCTAATTGCTTTCAAAAAGAGAAATCAAACTACGTTCTTCGCATCAATCGCATTGTTGGCAAATCCCGGAGCTTGGAAGGTCGGATTTTACCTTTCTTTATACCTTTGTGATCCTTGCGTCGAGGGTAAGATCTACGTACCGTTTTTATAGTATTTCGTTAAAGTTGGTTAAACCCTAATATGGGGATTTAGGGATTTTGTTGTATTTCGTGATTGGTAGTGATTATATGTTTGTATGTTAGGAGGAGGATTCTTAGAGGAAGCTTTTTGATAAGCTGTGAGACCGTCTGATTGTGTTGCTTTCCAGGTAGGGTTTTCCTACTCAGTATTAGTCCCATAATGCATTGTTGGTGTTTCGTGATTGTTGAATATTATCGTATTGGTATTGTGACGGTTGTTGACTGATTGCTGTTTGATGGTTGTGATTGTTTGTCTCTGGTTCTCGAGATGCGTTCTCGGCTGAGTGGAGTCACTTGCGGGAGTGGCTTCACGCCCTAGTTTCGCCCTCCGTGGAACCCGCCACGGAAGGGGATGTGCACATTAATGGGACAGGGTTATCGCTCGGTATGATGAGCGGGGATTTGGTGGGTACGGCTGCGGTCCCCCACTGGCAGGGCTGGTCCAGTGGACAGTCGGTGACGGAGATTGATTGGAGTGGGTGTGATTGTGTGTGTGATCGTTTGAGCTGTTTGTTTACTGTGTGGTTGGGTTATATAAATTGTGTGATTAGTACTGACCCCGTTTAATGTTTTAAAAACTGTGGTGATCCATTCGGGGATGGTGAGCAGTTATTGAGCAGGTATGAGTCGAGTACATGGGATAGCTGGGATGTGCCACCGTCTGATGATAGAAGTCTTCCGCTGTAGCCTTAGTAGTTTAATAAACATTTCATTTAGCTGATTAGACAATTGGTTTGAGAACTTGTATTCGTATTTTGGTATTTGGTTTTGGATTGTCACCTTTCACTAATGTTATACTATTTAAATGTTGTTTCACTATTGTCTGATGATTATCATTGCCTCAGGTAACCGAGATGGTAGCATCCTTATACCTGAGTGGTCCTGGTAAGGCACTTGGAGTATTGGGGTGTTACAAAATGATATCAGAGCGACGATCCTGAAACCTGTAACCAGTGAATCTAATGATCATAGGGAGTCAATTAAAATGAACCCGGGGTAAAGGTTGTAGGAGCTAATGCAAAGGCTTGGGAGACGTCCTAAAGTCGCGAACTCGCCCTACAATTTTGAACCGGTCACATGGGGGGTATATGTCAAGGTCGTATGTGATGTTTGTTAGCTCGTATGTGAATATGATGATGTATGTTGTAATTGTTGGATGTTTGGAGTAGAAGGTCGAGTTTGTGAATGAAAGGTTGGTGAAACATATATAACTGTTGTTTGAACAAGAAGCATGTTGGATGTTTACTATGTGGCGTTTGATAATATGATATAATTGTTTTGTTGATCGTATGAAGAGTTGGTAGAATTGCATGCTTAACTATATTATAATGTTGAGTTTATAAAGTTGCATAGAATATGTTGGGATATGTGAGATAACATACAGGTAGCATATACGAGTCAGCATGACTCGATCGAGTAAGAGGGGTACTCGATCGAGTAGGTGAGATACTCGGTCGAGTGGGTTTGACTCGATCGAGTGGGTATTTGACGTTTTTACAACCAGAATCGTGTTTTTGGGCACTCGATCGAGTACATAGGGCACTCGATCGAGTAGGGGGTCACTCGATCGAGTAGTCGAGTATGTTAGAGATCAGAAGGTCTGTTTGGGGTCTGATGTCGAGGCACCCGATCGAGTATGGTGGGCACTCGATCGAGTAGCCTCTGCTCGATCGAGTAGGTTTAGGCACTCGATCGAGCGTATTCTAGGCAGCCTGCTTTCGTGTTTTGAGGTTTAGTGCATATGTTTATATCTACCCTATCTTATATAGTTTCAAGATGTCGCCCAAGAGAAACGCTTTGTATGCGAGAGCTGAGACCATGAACATAGATGATATCGTTAAGATGTTGGAGCATCAGGATGCTCTTACAGAGGCCTTAAAGAAAGTGGGAAAGGACAAGGAGGTTGATCACTCTAAGATCAGCCTTTATATAGCGAGGTTTAACCCAAAAGAGTACAAGGGAACCGGGGAACCGAACCTTCTTGACAACTGGCATCGTGAGATGGAGAACATACTAGACCTGGTTCACTGTCTTGATGAGATGAGAGTAGAACAAGCCGCGTTCTACCTAAGGGAAGCACCTGGCGAGTGGTGGGATAAGGTGAAGGTGAGTGCTAGGGAGATGTATGCGAACCAGGGCTTACCTGCTATACCTTGGGAAGAGTTTCGGAGGGCTATGAGGAAAGAGTTTGTACCGGAACATGTGAGAAGTAAGCTGAGAGAGGAGTTTGATGGGTTTAAGATGACATATGATATATCAGTTGCTGAGTACTACAAGCAGTTTAATGAGAAGTCTAGGTATGCTGAGGATATGGGTTTGAGTGAGGAGAACTTGGCGCTGAGGTTTGAGAGGGGGTTGATCCTTAAGATCATGGATAAGCTACCCGTGGGAGTCCTTACTCATGTTAAGGAAGCTTATGAGAGGGCTGGGAGAGCTGAGAGGTTGGTGGATGATACCCGTCGTGAGGTGTCAAAAATAAGATTTATAATTTCCAACTACAACTATAGCTAGCGGCAGTCGGGTCGAACCACAGAGAGGCAGATGTAATTCTAGTTGTCTAAATTCAGTCTAAGGTAACAATTGTGGGGGTTGATTTGAGTTGGTCTACAGCTAAGAGTAAATAATAAACTAAAAAGACGGATTAAACAGATAAAGAAGGGGTACTAGGATAGTCGGTTCATTAAAGCTCCGGCGGCAGCATACTAAACAGGTCTAAATCGAACACAAGTGAGGCGGGAAACAAGAGGTCCTCTCGGTCCACTCTTAACAGATAGCATCTTTCGATCTTGCTATAGGTCCCTAATATCACTAAAACTGACTCTCGTCCTGAAAAGTGACTAACGGTCTAAACTATACCTATCTTTCGATCTCAGCACAGTTTAGTCATTTTAATTGGTGGTCAAATAACTTTCCCTATCTTTCGATCTAATGGGTCAGTCATAAATTGAGCATCTAACTGGTCGCATGCATTCGATTCATTAAATACAACATTAAATTCAATTAAAACGAAAGGTAACCTCACGAGGTCAGTCGATCGACCGAGAATGTCAGTCGATCGACTGACACGCGAATCAGGCCGTGTTCAATACTTTGCCGCCTATGCTAAAATTCGCCTACATCCTAGCACAAACTATTTAGCTACTCATGCTGGAAGTGATAACAATAATAATATTAGGGCATAAAAGCGTTGAATTCATAATTAAAGCGGTAGAATGAGCAATTAACATGCAACAATAAAGATGGTTTCGGGAATCTATCTAGCAATTCTAATCTAATAACGAAATAAGATGAACTGAAAATAAACAGGAGGAATACCGAAAATCGCAGGAGAACAGTAACGGATTGGTTAGAAGTATGAATAAAATCTGATGCAAACGATATCCCAAACCCTAACTATTAAAGCTAATGTAAAACTGATGAATTTCTGAATTAAAAACTAGATGATCACTGAATGTTTCTAGGTTACGTTATATAGCAATTAACGTAACTTCTTATTTCCTAAACCTAGCATCATGGCCTTGCGTTTCCTCAGTCTTTTAATTCTCGTCTGGAATAGCAGTTGGGTCGATCGACTGATAGGACTGGTCGATCGACTAGGCTTCAGTAAACAGTAGCTTCTGGAACCCGATTGTTGGTCGATCGACTGATGGGACAGGTCGATCGACTGCTTGAGCTGCTACTAGACTTCTATAAACTCGTGGACTTGTCTTTTGGGCCTTGAATTGCGCACCAAGCTCGTTCCTCGGGTGAATACTTCACGTCATATGCAATGCAGGATACTCGGGGACAGATTTAGCTCAATTTCCGTGGGATTCTTCACATTTCTGCAATAATGTACAAAATACGGAAGTAGACGGAAATAGGGAGAAATATAGCATAAACTACATGAATGAGCTCTGAAATGCGTGTAAAATGGGATGTAAAACATCATATAAAAGACACGCATCAGTGGAGATGGCTCAAGAGAGAGTGGGTGAGAAAAGAAAGGCTGAGAGTGAGGGTGGTGGCCAATCTAGTCACAAGAAAGGCAACCACAATCACGCTAGAGGGTTTTCTTCGGGTCGGGGGTTGATCTTTGGGGCTTCCTTTGGGCGTGGCCGTGTGAGTGGTAGTGGTAGTTGGGGGATGACCTGCTATGGCTGTGGCGGTGTAGGCCACAAGAGACATGAGTGCACGAGTATGCCTGGAGCTTTTCGGGGATCGGCTCGGGGAGCTATTCTCGGGGACCGCACGAGTTATGCGAGCAATAGACCGTCTGGGTCATGGTCTAACCGGGAAGTCGAGCTATCGGGGTGGAGGTAACCACAATGGCGGTAATTCTTATCGAAACCAGCTATGAACAACAACAACAATCGGGGGTCGGGTGCTAAGCCGACCACATCGGCCCAAGATCTTGTCCGGGAGGTGGACGGAAGACCGATGGAAAGTGTTCATGATGGACAAGAAAGCGGTGAGGATGAAGCACATGTTATCACCTGGTACTTTTCTTGTTAACGGTATTCATACTTTTGTTTTGTTTGATTGGGGCGTCTCGTCGTTTGTATCTTGAGTCATGTTAAACGGTTGGGTTTGAAGGTATATGAGTCTGTAAGTGAGAAAGTTTTTATACCTTCGGGTGAGTCCGTATCATGTGGGAGGTTGTATAGAGATGTGTCTATGATAGTTGGGCAAGTTGATCTACCCGTAGACTTGCTAGAGTTTCCTTTTGACGGTTTTGAGACGATAGTCGGGATGGATTGGTTGGGAAAGTATAAAGCTAAGATAGATTGTCATCAAAAGAAAGTGTCTTTGAGAGGTCCTAAGGGTGTTAGTGTGTCTTATCGTGGGTTTGTGGTCAAACCCAAAGTTAAGTTGATTGCTGTTTGTGACCTTGAAGTCTTATCCGAGGAAGAGATGCCCTTTGATCTTGTGCCATATGAAAGATGACCGGATAGAGAGTCCGACGTTGATCGATACCCTTTGGTGGGAGAGTTTGCGAGATGTTTTCCAGAGGACATTCCGGGGTTGCCACCGAAGAGGGAGATAGATTTCACAGTTGAGTTGAAACCGGGGACGGGGCCAATCTCTAAGGCACCGTACCGGATGGGTCCTAAAGAGATGGAGGAGCTCAGGAAACAGTTAGATGATCTGATAGAGAAGGGATACATTAGACCTAGTGTATCGCCGTGGGGAGCACCAGTTCTTTTTTTGAAGAAGAAAGATGGGAGTTTGAGGTTGTGCATAGACTACAGAGAGCTGAACCGAGTGACGGTGAAGAACAAGTATCCTCTGCCAAGGATAGATGACCTGTTTGATCCGTTGAGTGGTGCATCAGTCTTTTCCAAGATTGATTTGAGGTCGGGGTACCATCAGGTGAAGATTAGAGAGGTGGACATACCAAAGACAGCTTTCACGTCAAGGTATGGCCATTATGAGTATGTGGTGATGCCGTTTGGGTTATCTAATGCACCGGCTGTGTTTATGGATTTGATGAACAGAATCTTCAGACAGTTTTTGGACAAGTTTGTGGTGGTGTTTATCGATGACATCTTAGTCTACTCCAAGACTAAGGAGGAGTATGAGGAGCATCTGAGGATTGTGTTGCAGACTTTGAGGGAGCATGAGTTATATGCTAAGCTGTCCAAGTGTGAGTTCTGGTTAGAGAAAGTTGCTTTTCTGGGGCATGTGATCTCTAAGGAGGGAGTAGCTGTGGATCCGGCAAAGATTAAGGCAGTGACAAAGTGGGAAGCACAAAAAAATGTTGCTGAGATCAGGAGTTTCTTGGGTTTAGCTGGATACTACAGACGGTTCGTGAAAGATTTCTCCAAGATAGCTAGACCTATGACAGCTTTGATGAGGAAAGAGAACAGGTTTTGTTGGGATGAGAGTTATGAGACGGCGTTCCAAACATTAAAGGAGCGTTTGACCACAGCTCCTATCTTAGCATTGCCTGAAGGGATCAAGAACTTTGAGGTTTATACAGATGCCTCAAAGAATGGGTTGGGATGTGTGTTGATGTGGAACGGTAAGGTGATTGCCTATGCTTCTAGGCAATTGAAGCCGTATGAGGAGAACTACCCTACACATGATCTAGAGTTGGGTGCAGTGGTGTTTGCTCTCAAGATTTGGAGACATTACCTTTATGGGGCGACCTTTAAGGTATTTTCGGATCACAAGAGTCTCAAATACATCTTCACTCAAAAGGAGTTGAATATGAGACAGAGGAGGTGGATGGAGCTGATTGGCGATTATGACATGGACATTATCTACCATGAAGGGAAAGTCAATGTTGTTGCAGATGCTTTGAGTAGGAAGAGTATACATTCTTTGTGTACAACTCTATCTTTGATGAGGTTGAGAGATGAGGTGGGGAAGTTTGGGATACATATAATGCAGAGAGGGGATGCCGTGGGAGATATGATAGTACAGCCTGATCTTTATGATGATATTCGAGGTAAACAGGCGTTGGATCCTAAGATGGTTGAGTGGAGAGCTGGGTAGATAAAGGGACAGTGTCTCGATTCTCTATTCATACAGATGGTAATTTGAGGTTTGATGGTAGGTGGTGTGTCCCTAATGATGAGGAGCTGAAAAAGACTATCATGACAGAGGCACATTGTACACCATATTCAGTACATCCAGGTGGTGACAAGTTGTACAAGGACTTAAAGAACACGTTTTGATGGCCTGGGATGAAGAAAGAAACAGCTGAGTTTGTGGCCCGTTGTTTGACATGCCAGAGAGTGAAAGGGGAACATCGACAACCACAAGGTAAGATTCAGTCTTTAGAGGTACCTGAGTGGAAGTGGGAATCCATTTCTATGGATTTTATCGTGGGTTTGCCAAAGAGTCAACAGGGTAACAACATGATATGGGTAATAGTGGATCGACTGACCAAGTCAGCTTACTTTGTGCCAATGAAAGATACATGGACTAAAGCACAATTAGCTATGGCTTATCGGAAGAACGTGCTTAAGGTACATGGAGTCCCTAAGGACATAGTATCTGACAGAGATGCGAGATTTATCTCAAGGTTTTGGAAAGAGTTGCAGGAATCTTTGGGAACAACTTTGAAGATGAGTACAGCATTTCATCCTGCGACAGACGGTTAGACTGAGAGAACGAACAAGACTCTTGAGGATATGTTACGAGCTTGTGTGATGGACTTTGGTGGTAGCTGGGAACAGAGGTTGGATTTGATAGAGTTTTCTTATAACAACAACTATCACACTAGTATTGGCATCACTACAAAATAAATGCGGAAAACTGACGGACAAATTCCGTCAATAATGGCTATTATCCGTCAGAAATGCGGTTTTTTGACGGAAAATCCGTCAGAAATGCGCGTCACTACGATTCGTCACGAAAAACGCAATACTGCCGGAATTATTGACGGAAAACTGACGGCTAATCCGTCAAACAATTAATCTAGGATTTGACAGAAAGTTAACATAAAATTGACTTTCCTGACGGAAAATCCGTCAAAAAAGTTAACTTTCCTGACGGAAATTCCGTCAGAATTTTTGTTTTTTCTAACGAAAATTCCGTCAGAATTGTCAACAGTACTCACAAATTCTGACGGAATTTCCGTCAGAAAATTGATTTCCAGTGCGATTTCTGAACAGCATAAGAAAACCTTCACCCACATCTAAAGTTTTCTTAAATGCTTCTTTAAAGTATTCCAGTGCACACTAAAACATTACATCATCTAATATACAGTATAAATGTATATTACAATCTTAATTTTTAAATGTAAACACTAAATTATATACATCCACCATAAATAACTGTCAATGGTCATTTGACCCTATTTGAGCTGCACATGTACCTATAGCCGTCTTCTCGTTTGCTCCTTATATTTGAGTTGTCTTCTTACTAGCAACATTGTGTTGAGTTTTCAGCTTGGGAAGGCTCACATTCATATAAGAATCAGCAATATCAGTTTGAAGATTATCAACTTGAAGCTTAACCAAGTCAGCCATAACCTATACACCCACAAATAATAATACATAAAAATTTAGCTAGCACCCTGAAAGACCCCATGCTTACAGTTCTAGCAACAAAATGGCCAAGCGTAATAGGTATCTCTTGACTAGTTTCTGCTTTATATGCAAAATTTTGGATCTTGGAACACCAAATACAAAGCTATTGTTAATTTGATTACTTTTTCAAATTTAACTAATATTTAACGTTTTACAAAAACTAGGAATATTATCCTTGTTACTCACATATTACTCTATCATTGATTAGAACGAATAGCAGACTAGAAACACTACGTCATAATAAAATTGATGAATACCAGAACAAGCATATATACATGGCTAGACCTCACAACTTAATCATTCAATCACCATTCTTCAATCTAGAATAGAAAGGATGCGTCTCAAATAATAAAGTACTAACAACAACAAACATAAATGTGAAGGCAAGACCGTAAGAAAGTACTTGAACGTTTCGCTGGGTAAAATCAAGTATAAAACTATAAAACTCCTATTTGTCCGTTATATATCTGCTTACAACAATCAATTTAAGAATTTTTCAGTTACCCTATATTTGCTTACAAGAATCTCCTATTCATTTCCATTATATATGTGGTTACAATAATCAATTCACATACGTGTTATTTTGTAACACTTGTGATTTTATTAAATGAGGCAGATTGCAGTAAAGAACCAAAAATGAATAGCACATAAAAATAAGCAGGCATTTTACTACCTTAGTAACACAAATCATACCTGGTGTGAAGATGAAAAAGTGCGAAGGAGCTCTCCTCTATTACTTTGATCTACTACCTCCCGTAAATGAACCTGGTGTCAGACAACAAGCGCACGATTTTAATAAGTAAAGTACCCAAACGACTCAAACCATCAGCAATAAGATTTGGTACTCACCATAATTAAAATGAAACGCAAAATAAGCAACTACAGAATTTTAGGCCTAACGATTTTGGTCTGCAAACATGACAGTATATCTATCAAGGTAACAAAGTAACCCAAAAAGCCACTGGCAGTTACCCTTGTTACATAGGCTCCTTGGACATGGTCCTTAGACATAAGAATACTAACTTTCGTGTGCATTCTGTCAATTTTTTGTAAATTTTCCAATACTAATTGGCTTCAACATTCTCAACAGGGGTGGTTAGCATGTATTCCTATACCGTATCCAATATGTATACGAAATAAATTAGGCAAGAGCTATAATATCCTTAAATTGTTAGAGAAAAGTCAACCTGGCTCCAAAGTGTCGCCACTGAAATCCATAAACAGGCCTCAAGTCGCCTTCTTCTAGTTATGCCAACCTAAGCCTGCGCCAAGTAGTGAATTGTGTCAGACAATTATGCCAGACAGTCTACTTTCATTAGTTATTAGAAAAAATTTGACAGTGTTGTTATATATCAAGAAAAGTTCTAGGCGCATTGTAACACCTGAAAAATTGACACATCTAATTACATTCCAAAATTGAATACTCTTTAAAAAAATGAGAAGTTACAAATTGTGATAACCCGAACTATTGTCTGAGAAACCTTGCAAAATGGATCATAAAACCTAAATGAAGTGACCACAAACAACAATCTAATAGGACATAGGAGAATTCCTTATTTGGACTGTCAGATAATATGTTTTCAAATGACTTAGTAGTAAGCAGGGAGGGTTCAACTCTCAACACCTTTTATTTCCGTTTTTCCTTTCATTTTTTCACACCAAAGTAGTAAAACCTAGTGTAGTTAACAATGTGAGGAAACAATAAAAAGGTGAGTGCCAAATAGTTTGCCAAGTCAAATGATTACAGTCATAAAACATCAATTGTTAGAATATTCACGTGCATCATACATACACTCCGAAGGAATTGAATTGAGATGTTATCATCTCGTGAGCTGCGCTACACAAAAGCATATCATACTGAGATTATATTTGCACATTACGTCAAAATAAGGGGTTTTTACGGCTAAAAAGGTATAGATAAACATGGAACAAACATTTCCAACACTACTATTTTCTCACCCATTACCCGCCTCTCCTATAACAGATCCCTAATACACAATTGAATAAAGCTGGCGGCAAGAGTAAGTTTTAGACAAAAGCGAACATCAAATCCAATTTTCCCCAATTATATACAGAAATTAAAACCCTAGATCAGAAATAAGAGCAATAAACTTGAAATAAGAATGCCAAAATTAATCAATCATCACACAATGTACTTAACCCTAAGCAATAAACATCACACAATAAACTTGAAATAAGAATGCCAATTATATACAAAAATTAAAACCCTAAGCAAATACTTAACCGGAAGGTTAGGAAGACTAGGAGTGGTGAGACAGTTTTGCTTAAGATCCTTTGGTCTAGCCACGAGTCTGAGGAAGCTACATGGGAGGCAGAGGAGGCCATGAGAGAGCGTTACCCTTTCCTTTTTGATCAGGTATGTATGGTTACGGGGACGTAACCTTGTTTCTTTTAGGGGGGTAGGAGATGATCGCGAAGAGTTTTTAAGAGCTTTTTATACCTTTTTACGTTGTGTCGGTATGTTTGTTGTGATTGAGTCGGGTTGAGTTTGAGTTAGTAACATGTTTTGTGTTGAGTTTTGTTTTGGTTGTTGAGTCGGGAGTGTTGTAGTGTGTGTCTTTGTTTTGTTGTAGTTTGAACTTCGGGGACGGAGTTCTTTTTAAGGAGGGAAGACTGTAATACTACGGATTTATGAGTCTCTGGGTACTCTATCGAGTAGGCCTTACTCTGTCGAGTAAGGGTGTGTTACGTTTTAAAAATAGTTTCTGACCTGTTGGGTACTCGATCGAGTAACGTTGATACTCGATCGAGTAAGGGGGCACTCGATCGAGTACCTCAGCTACTCGATCGAGTAGTCGGTTTACGGGGGATGATTTATCGGATTTTGTTAATAATGCGATTAAGTATATAATTACTTCCGTCACTTTTCTTTACACACTTTTAAAACCTAATTGCTTTCAAAAAGAGAAATCAAACTAAGTTCTTCGCATCAATCGCATTGTTGGAAAATCCCGGAGCTTGGAAGATCGGATTTTACCTTTCTTTATACCTTTGTGATCCTTGCGTCGAGGGTAAGATCTACGTACCGTTTTTATAGTATTTCGTTAAAGTTGGTTAAACCCTAATATGGGGATTTGGGGGGTTTTGTTGTATTTCGTGATTGGTAGTGATTATATGTTTGTATGTTAGGAGGAGGATTCGTAGAGGAAGCTTTTTGATATCAGCTGTGAGACCGTCTGATTGTGTTGCTTTCCAGGTAGGGTTTCGCTACTCAGTATTAGTCTCATAATGCATTGTTGGTGTTTCGTGATTGTTGAATATTATCGTATTGGTATTGTGACGGTTGTTGACTGATTGCTGTTTGATGGTTGTGATTGTTTGTCTCTGGTTCTCGAGATGCGTTCTCGGCTGAGTGGAGTCACTTGCGGGAGTGGCTTCACGCCCTAGTTTCGCCCTCCGTGGAACCCGCCACGGGAGGGGATGTGCACATTAATGGGACAGGGTTATCGCTCGGTATGATGAGCGGGGATTTGGTGGGTACGGCTGCGGTCCCCCACTGGCAGGGCTGGTCCAGTGGACAGTCGGTGACAGAGATTGATTAGAGTGGGTGTGATTGGGTGTGTGATCGTTTGACCTGTTTGTTTACTGTGTGGTTGGGTTATATAAATTGTGTGATTAGTACTGACCCCGTTTAATGTTTTAAAAACTGTGGTGATCCATTCGGGGATGGTGAACAGTTATTGAGCAGGTATGAGTCGAGTACATGGGATAGCTGGGATGTGCCACCGTCCGTTGATAGAAGTCTTCCGTTATAGCCTTAGTAGTTTAATAAACATTTCATTTAGCTGATTAGACAGTTGGTTTGAGAACTTGTATTCGTATTTTGGTATTTGGTTTTGAATTGTCACCTTTTACTAAAGTTATACTATTTAAATGTTGTTTCGCTATTGTCTGATGATTATCATTGACTCGGGTAACCGAGATGGTAACATCCTTATACCTAAGTGGTCCTGGTAAGGCACTTGGAGTATGGGGGTGTTACAGCCAACCACCCCACCCACCAAAGACTGACAACTTGAACGAATTCGATTTTCATTTTGTATATCAACAACCAAAACAATGTAGTTGTGCAATTCAATTTCGTGTAATACGTAAGTAACAAATTGATGTTTTTTTTTGATAAATCGAAGTAATTAATTGTTTTATACAAGAATTAAGATCTATAATTAAGAATTTGAGTGAAATTTAATTAGGTTTTAGGAGAAAGAGCATACAATCAAGTTTTTTTTTTCTTGAGTGGAGGGCGGTGTGCGGAAACATTATGAAAAAAATGTATGTGAAAGAGTAAAAACCGTATGTGAAAGAGTAACACCGTTTATGTATGTAGTATTTGAACCAAATATAAAAATTACTAAGTATTATTTATTACTTGTTATCGGTAAGATACTTTTCATGTTGGATAACGAATGAAGCTAATTTATAATTATTTCAACTTTTTTTTTCAACGAAGCTTAGCAAAATTTATTTCAATTGACTTGTACTCATATTGCATTCGATAAGAATGTAGAATTTTTTTTAAAAATTACAAGATATACAAGGTAATTTTAAAAAATAATACTCTCTTCTTTCCAATATTTTCTCAATTTTTAATATTTGTAAGAGGGTGTTTTAACTAGTAGACAAATGTTTAAGACATAGAGAGTATACAATTTATTATAATTATAATGGAGATAATATTATATAATTTTTTTCTCCCGGCGTATCATATTTTAGTCGTTAATAGTAAAATGATTGATAATTGATTGAATGATTGGAAAGAAAGATAAAAACAAATAGCTATAAGTCTACAACGAATAGAAAAAAGAGTATAAGTTTGTAAATAACTAAAGAGAGAAAATAACTAGTAGTTCATATATAATGAGAAGAAATAATCACCAAATATTGTATCTATATAAATATAGGCTAATGGTGTAAGCCGGACAATGTAAAATTGTAAAATAAAGTGAATCTTAAGCCTTATAGTTCAGCGCATAATACACGATGAGGAAAAAAAATTCATTAGTGAGAGTCGAACCCGGGTACCTTCTATGGAAACCAAACAACAAACCAACAGTCTACAAGCAACCATGTGATTCTATAGTACTTCATAATCTATATATTTTTTTGTTTTCCTCAGAAACTACTCGGGCTATAGCCCGAGTAGCCTACCCTTGGATTCGCCCCTGACGTAAGGGACATGGATATTTACGGAGACTCGCAATTGGTGATCAGCCAAGTCCTCTATGAGTATGAGGTAAGAAAGGATGACCTAATTCCCTACCATCGACAGGCGCTGCAACTGTTTAATCAACTTGACTCCATAAATATTGGTCATGTACCAAGGAGTGCCAATAAGTTGGCTGACGCGCTCGCTAACCTTGCAGCCACTTTGGCACTGGGGGCAGAAGAATCTATGAAAGTGCAAGTCTGCAATCACTGGGCAATATCTTTGCTTGAAACAGTAGAAGATACAGATACAACATATATGATTTGCGTCTACATGACTGATGAGGATGACTGGCGCCAGCCTATCATCGATTTCTTGGACCACCAAAAATTACCCGATGATCCCAGGCACAAGGTAGAGGTATGCCGACGTGCTCCAAAATTTCTTCATTACAAAGGGACGCTCTGCAAACGCTCTTTCTTGGGACACTGGTTGAGGTGTCTAAATAAAGATGATTTGTTCTTTTAGGGAGTGAGGACTTTGAACAGACGGTTGACTGTTAGAGGTTGACAAAGTCATTGATTTGTTCTTTGGATGAGATGATTCTATTTTACCTTCGTCAACAGGATGTTTGAATTTATTTAACTCCTTGCCTTTGCGTGGATTCAGTCGGTCAACAGCATCAAGAAGAGGTTCACCTATCAAATTTGGCACTTCTTTCTCGAGGTTAAATTCTCCGTCCTGCAAAAAGAAATTTTAAAAAAATAATAAGAATAATATTAATAATAATAAAATAAATAAAATAAAATAAGTTGATAACAAGAATTAAAGATGTACTACCAGAATCAATTTTGAGGGATTATCAGAGAATTCTGGTATGTTTGCAAAGAGGTCCACGTCAACTCGACTGAGGTTTCGCACATCGATAGTAGCAGCTGCTTTGGCCTTATCAACTTCTCCTCTGGCTTTATCAACATCTCCTTGATGCCTATGTTTGAAGTTGGTGTCCGACTCCCCATCATCACTATCCACTCCTCTTGCAATAATTTGGTTTGGTTGTGAACTGCCCGCCTGGTTTCTCGGAGATTTAATTAAGGATGGTGTCTCACCAGAGCCTTCAGTAATGGAATGATTCGGCGACGTACGTGTTGCACTCTTTTTCCCATGACTTTTAGATAACTTCTTAGTCGGATCAAGTTCTATTGCCGAATTCAACACATGAGCTTTTGGTAACAAGTCCTTTACGTCTACCTTGATCCACCACTTTTCAAAAGCTACCGAATTAAAATCACGCCACTTTGACCTTGGAGGAGGAAACAAATTCACCCGAGATCGACTACCTTCAAATAAAATCATTCGCCATTTTTTGAGAGCTTCTTTGCAAGATAAATGTTTCGCGTTTGAAGTAAGAGTGTTGGGAAGCCCTTGACAGAAACCAAATTGTTTGGAAAACCGATATGGGGTGTATGGCTGGAGCACAAATAATGCACCGGAGCGTAATGGAAAGTATGCAGTACGTAAATAAATGAAATAGCTGAAGTTTACTTTGTCTAAGGCTCCATCATCGTGCAAACATACACCTTTGTCAAAGAATTTAGTAATACAACCAAGGTTGATGGACCGTCCCTCGTGAATGAGTCTACGAGCTTCGTCATCTCTGAAAAATTTTGCGTGTTGCGCACCAGAATAAAGCACCATTCTTGGACCCCTCGGGCATGGTTTAACTTCATGATGTGTCCTGAAATAATGAGCAAGCCAGCCATACAGATAATGAGCAGGGAAAACAGAACCCGAATAACCAAGCTTGGGAGATGTAGAAATCATGTTGAGCCCTCGATAAATACTAGCTAACACCGGCGGCGCAAGAATAAATACTTCTCCACGAGCCATCAAGCTTGCAACCTCAAAAGTTTCTGGTCTAATAGGTCGATCTTCAGATTCCGGGAGTACAAAATTACATAACCAACATGATAAGAAGGCTGCCAGATATGTTGTTTGCTTCCGACTTTCATGAACTATTCCCATTGACTCAAATATTTTTGCCTCTTCAGTTGTCCAGACAAGCGGTTTTGGGTCAATTTTTCCAGAAGGTTTTCCCGTGAATTTAGGAGGATTCTTGCTCTCTCGTCATCGCTTCGGGGGCATTTTATATATATGAGACCTCTTGCACCAAAACTCAATCCATTGCTGTGAAGTGACACCTTTGACACCTTTTCCACCAGACTGCATTTTTAGACGATGATAAACAACGAGTAGGAAATGACATGTTCGAGGAATTACCCGAACACCTTGAGCATCAAGAGCATGTAAGTTGTCAAAACTAGGAACTGCTTCATCATAAATTGATCCAAGGATAGGCAAACCGCTGAGACGATGGAGATCCCATAGAGAAGTAGAAAATTCTCCGAACATAGTATGAAGTGTGTTGGTAGTGGAACACCAAGCTTCTAGGAATGCATGCAAAATACAAGGTTCTCGGACATAAGAATATAATGAAGCATACACCGCATCATAAATTGAAATTTTTTTTAGGACGGCTCCATATCTAACAAGAACATCTTCGGTCCATTCCCAGTATCCTGCGATGTAAGTTGATTCTCCGGGAATTTGAATAACGCGACAACCCCATCTGGTATCTCCGGAAATGATTCTACGCCCCAAAAGTGGAAATATTTCATCTTGCATAGGTTGTGTAGGTAAAGTACTGATAAGCGTATGATCACGAGTCCCATAAGCGCTCGGCCTAGCAGGAATTGACATGTTTTCTTGAAAATCCGTCGGAGTAATGGTATTAACCAGTTCACGTTGAGCACACAATAATGATTTGTAAACAGGAAGATTGGTCTCAGACTCTTCACTATGGTCACCATTGTTAATACACAAGTATTTTCGATCACCCTTGAGACGTTCGACAAAGTGCACCATGTTGAGATATATACCTGTTTCAAAAAAAAAAGGGTGTCTGTCAAGAGTGAATAATAAGCATAAAAGAAGAAAAGAAGGAAAAATATACATATTCACAGAGCATTTCATATGGCTACTACGTGACAATAAGAAGGACTACCTTACAAGAACAATTATAAACCTCTAGTCTGCTAGTAAAATAATCGAGTAACGATGATATAGGTCTCGCTTTCGAAACTGCAAAGGAAAACAAGAAGATCCAAATCATAAAAAATAAAAAAAATAAAAAATATAAAATATACAAAGAATAAAAATAAAATAAAAAAGGGCTACTGTAGATAGTGGAAATAGAGAATGCAAGATGGAGGTCAAGAAATAATTAAAGAACTAGCACAGCAAGAAGGTACTTTGCACATTTTAAGATATACAAAGCATGAAAATGGGCTGAAAATCAAGTTTAAATCTCAACCTCAAGCTTAGCACAAAACGGTCTCTTCATCATTCAAATAAAGACCAACATTTCAAACCATAATTCATTCCATTACCAAAGAAAGAATAGCACGAGAGAACTACCTGCCGGTGTCGGGGCTAAGAACAAAGAAGAAAGCGTTCAACAAAGCAGTTGTCCGAGTGTCTGAAGTTGTGGTTTCCGATCAGCTGCCAAAAACAACAAGTAACAAGTAGAAGAAGGGTTACGGTCTGGACGCCATGAAACTAAGAAAAGACCTTGCAAATTCGGTATACTAAAATGACGAAGCTACTACATATGGTAATTGAGAACAAAGCCAAAAAAAAAAAACCTTCAATGTACAAATTGATAGAGGATGAACATGTAAACCCAAATTGCACAATTCCACCATATGGTCGTAAACTTACCTAAGATTGTTAAAAAAAAAAAAGTATCTCTGTTCAGCACCATAATCCATCTCATCATTTGGAAGTACTCCCTCCTATTCTAAATAACTCTCCCTATTTCCTTTTTCGTCTATTCACAATACCCTCCCTATTTCCTTATTTGGCAAAAATTTATATTTATTTTAAGTGTAAATTGATAATCAGTACCAATATAATCACCATTTTTCATAATAAGTATCAACATAAAATTTAATTTGTAAACAGTACCAACTTAATTACTCCGATCAATAAGTAGTACCAAGTGGCCGGAAACTGCCACTTATTCACTTAGACTCCCCTAAAATGACGAAAGTACCCTTATTTTAACCTTTAACCCGTTATCTTCCTCTTATTTCATTTCGTTCAATCAAAACTTACACAATACATAATTCATTCACTTCATCCTCTCATCACCATTATTCAGTGCCATCATTCCTCATACGCACATCGTCTTCAACATTCAACCTCTAAAGACCCCACCCATGACTAGAGCCCGATATTCAGTGGGGTCATCATGGAGATCCCCATCACGAAGAGTGAGCTTGATGGTGGAGTCCATGGGGTAATAGCACATCGTGAAGAGCATTGGACTTCAATTCGAGCCGTGGTGGTTCATGGCATCTTGGTTTCGGGTTTCGCCATTACAATATGATGGAGCAGTAAGGAGAGACATCGAGGTTGAAATTGAATCTTGTTTCTGGGCTCGATTGGATGTCGGATTGGGGGCATTAGGTGGGGCTCGTTTCTGGGTTGCTTTAATGCTTTCAATTGCTGGCTGAAATAGTGTTTGTTGTCGATGTCGGCGCACCGGAACCCAACTACGAATTGGAGGCTGGTGTTGGAGCTGCTCGGAACTCCGACGAGGCAAAAATAAGGAGCGGAGTCGTGATGGTGGTATATGGCAATGTTGGTGTCGTTGCTGCTGGTGGTGGATGCATTAAAGGCGAGGCAGAAGACGGAGTGGGAGGAGGAGCGTGGTGGACTGGTTTCACACTCGATTCGGTTCTGAGTTTGAATTGTTGTGGTGAAGTAGAGGTGGCTGTCCATTGTTGGCGATGAAGATGCGAAAAGTTAATGGATCAATGTTGATGACCGTACTGTTGGTGGCTGCTAATGTAGTCGGTTTTGTGCGGGAATGTTAAAATTATAATAAAATTAATAATTAGTAAATAATTAGTAAAAAAGAGTTATTTATCGATTAAAGTACACAAAATCGAGTCAAATAAATATCAAAAATTGTGTAAAGAGTGGAGGAAGTAGCAGAGAAGAAAGCAAGAAAATGAAAAACGCAACAATGGAGAGGGAGGTGATGTTCTACCATAACATAAATGGAAGGGTAGAATGGGAATATAATAAAAAAAATTGACGGAAAATTTCAAATTTTAAAATTAAGTGGCACTTTCCGGCCACTTGGTACTACTTGTTGATCGGAATAATTAAGTTGGTACTGTTTACCAATTAAATTTTTTGTTGGTACTGATTATGAAAAATGATGATTATATTGGTACTGATTATCAATTTACACTTATTTTAATCACCCCACCCCCACAACAATACCCCACAATACTCATACTTTATTTTAATCACTTTACCCCCACAACAATCCTTATTTTAATCATCTTACCCTACAACAATACTTATTTTAATCACACAATATCTTCCCTCTCTTCAATCTCCTACCCCACTCCAATACTTCATCATATAATACTCCCTCCCTTAATTCCCGTGCCCTCCATGAAATGGGAGAGTTATGTAGAATAGGAGGGAGTATAAAAGTAGCAGAAAATCAAGTTTAAATAAGAAGGCCTAAGCTTAGTACGAAGACGGTCCCTTCTCATTTAA
This sequence comes from Silene latifolia, assembly GCF_048544455.1. NCBI lineage: Eukaryota > Viridiplantae > Streptophyta > Magnoliopsida > Caryophyllales > Caryophyllaceae > Silene > Silene latifolia. Next base: position 186,418,837 of record NC_133526.1, read on the forward strand.
GGGAAGACAAATGCTTCTCGCCGTAGTTATTCATAATATTATCAAAAGGAGGCATGCACGTAAGACAAAAAATGTGTACTCGCAGTTAGCTTCAACTAAAGTTCGGATTAAAAAACTAACGAAGTATGCATCCCTTAAAGAAAGAAAAGAAAAATCGTAATTTGCTGGAGGGAAATTGACTACACACTATGAGCTAATATGCTGGAGGGAAATTGAGTAGCCTATAATAGAAAAAACTAAGAACGAAACTACCTCTGTTCTTCGACGTCGATGATATGGGCAGCTGCTATGCACAATAAAAAAACTAGGAATTACTTTACTTGCTCAACCGTCAGTGTCATCCTGCTTTCGAGGAACAAGACGGCTCCAAAGAAAGTCGAAACAGTTCGCCACTTCCGATTCGACCTTACACCTATCAAGCACAGTAAACCCGTATAAGTCTATTGATGCGTGTCAATTATATGATATTTTATACCCTATTTTACACGCATTTCAGAGCTCATTTATGTAGTTTAAGGCTACTATTTGCCCCATTTCGTCTACTTTCGTATTTTTATGTAATATTGCAGATTTATGCGAAAATGAGTAGATTTTGAGCCAAATCCGTCCCCGAGTACCTTGCACTGCATTTGACGTAAAGTATTTACTCAAGGAACGAGCTTGGTGCGTATTTCGAGGTCCGAAAGACAAATTCACGAGAATTTAGAAGTCAAGTATCAGCTAAAGCAGTCGATCGACCGCTACCTATGGTCGATCGACCATACCACGACTTCCAGGAGCCACTGTTCAGAGCTTACCAGTCGATCGACCGGCCTCAGTGGTCGATCGACCAAGCCGCTAATCTGCGTGAATTAAAAGATCGAGAACAAGCAAGCCCATAGTAGTTAGGTTTTGGCAATAAGAACTACGTTGTATTCTATATAACGTATGCTAGGTTTTGAGAACAATCATCCAGTTTTTCATCAGTGTTAGATCACGAAATTTGTTAGGGTTCTTTAGTTTACAAATATTTCTTTCAATAAAAGTTACATCGGCATTCGGTTTTCCGATCTTTTTTTTCCGGCAATTCTTCTACTGGTATTCCTTTATTCACTATTCCAGTTTTATTGCTTAATTCGTTTGTAGCTAGAATTGATAGATTAGTTTCCCGAAGCCATAATTATCGTTTTATGCTAATCTTTTGTTCCGTTAATTTAAGCATGAATTCAGTAGTCTATTTCGTTAATATTGTTGTTATTTTTATCAATACTATAAGTAGCTAAATTCATCGTGCTAGGATGTAGGGGAACTGTAGATTAGGCGGCATTAGAATAGGGAACCCTGAATCGCGCCACGGTCGATCGACCGCCTACCTTGGTCAATCGACTGGCCTCGTGAGATATGCTTCCTTTTAATTAATTTAATTTCTATGTTTGACGAATCGAGTGCACGCGACTTGTTAAATGTCTCGGATTTGACCGACCCAATAAAGATCGAAAGATAGGGAAGGGAGATAGCCTACCTAATTTAGACGACTAGATTAACGAGATCGAAAGATAAGTTAGTTTAGACCTTTTAGTCACTTTTCAGAACGAAACTTAGTATTAGTGATATTAGGGACCTGTAGCGAGATCGAAAGATGTTACCTGGGAGAGTGGACCGAGAGGACCTCTTATTTTCCCGTCTCACGTGTTTGTTTTAGACCTACCTAGTTTGCTGCCGCCGAAACTATAGTAAACCGACCATCCTTGAACCCTTTTAATAATTGTTTTATCCATTTATTTAGTTTATTGTCTTTTGTTGCCTTAGCTATAGACCACTCAAATCAATCAATCCCCACTTTTGTTACCTTGGACTGAATTTAGACAACTAATAATTACATCTGCCTCTCTGTGGTTCGACCCTGTTACCACTAGCTTCTGTTAGTTTTAATAGGTTTATAAATATTATTTTTGGTACTCACAACGACGGGTATCAAATTTTGGCGCCATTGCCAGGGACAAAAAGGCTATTTTTGGCAGTGTGGAGCTTATGGGTAAAATGAGGAAAGGGGACCTCTACCACATGTGTCAACCAACCACAAACCGAATGCACACAGGTATTAAGCAGATTAAGTTCATATTTATGCATATTAATGAAACATGTCTCATAAGGAGTAACTACTCACATCCTAGATAAACTGGTCATAGATGACACCAGTTATAGGCTCTAAAACTCAGAAAATGATGTAGCTTGCCAAAAATCAAAGTCAAGTCTCATGTTCAGCAAGTAGATTAACGAAAACTCGTAGATATGCATATATGATTCTACTAATAACATGTCAGTCAGCAAGGCTTAGGTAATAAAACAAATGCAAATGCAATGTCATCATTGAAATACTACCGTTCCGACTCGACCTATATGCTAAAATAAACGTGCATTTTTTGAAATTTTTGAAAATTTTCAATTTTTTTGAATTTTCTGTAAATATGGAGAAATTAAACAACAATGCAAGACAAAATGTAAACGTGAATGCAAAAACATATGAAATGCAACGCAAAACCCTTCCCCAAACCAAATCGCACAATGTCCCCATTGTGCAAAATCATGTAATGAAGAAAAGGAAAACGGGAATTTGCGAGAAAATTAAGTAAATAAGATATGAAGTAAGGACAGGAACTCACAAGACTTTAAGCACAGCAAAAGGAAACCTCCCCAAACCAACGTGAGCTAGGAGGTTTCAGTAGCCCGCAGTGCTACCAATAGGTACCTGAAAAGACAACAATACCACGCATAAAAACGAGAAAGCAGTGTGGGAGCGGTAATTACGTGCATAAGATGAAGAAATTGAAGAAAACGAAATTATGTCGGAAAATAAAGAGGAGGAAAGACTCCCTCAATTCCGCAAAATGACCAAACACAGCAGGGGAAAGGTCGTGAACAGGTACAGCAGCAATAACGGTCGATCGACCATAGCAGGCAGTCGATCGACTGGAATGAACAGGAACAGAAGCTCCTGGAAGTCGCACCTCAATCGATCGACCAGGGTAGGCGGTCGATCGACTGGAAAACTCGCTGTAACTTTCTGATTTCTTCGAATTAGCTCGAGAACTTGAGCTAGTATGGTCTATAAACCTGCAAACGCACATACTACCGCGCCAAAAATTGCGCAAAACCCAAAGTAACAGTATAAAGTACTAAAAATCCTAAGCAAACTTAAAATGCGAAGTCTCGCGCACACAAAACAATAAAAAGTTCAATGAAAGCAATAACGTGTATAGTTTTTTTTTTTTGAAAAAGTCTTAATCGACTAATAGTTGATCAAGAATGGCCACGGAATGACCCACTTGGTCGGCTTCTGGCTACAAGAGGTAGCCTCAATAGTGCTCATCTTCTCAGCTGCACTCTTCTCAGCTCCAGTATCCGCAGAACTCAACGGATCAGCATGTCGGACATCTTCCCATTCAATGACCTCTTCGGACTCGTCGGAATCCAGATCAGACTCTGTTGCTTTGACTGGCTCATCTTCGGGCTCCTCATCCGTCTCATAGCTAAGGCATCCTAGACCGCCTCTTTGAACTATTGGCTCCTTCACAGCTGGAGCAACATGTGGCTCTTCCTTCCCCAAACCAGCTCCTGCAATATCTAAAACAGAAGAATCTTCCTCCACTTTGCTCCCAGTCTGGGGCGGAGGTGTCACAACAGGAGTAAGGGTAGAGATAGGCATATCAGGAAGTATAAAATAAGATTTCTTTTTAGAAACCGTATTGTAAGTGACGGGCCACATGGGGTCTTTCTTCCTAGCTGTCTGGGCAAAGACAATGGAGTGCTTCCCTACCTTAAAGGTCAAAGTACCCGAACCAACATCAATAACTGCACCAGCAATGTGCAGGAATGGTCTACCTAGAATAATAGGAATGTAGGCATCTTCGGGCATATCAAGTAACACGAAGTCAACAGGGAAGAAGAACTTCCCTATTTGTACGGGATGTCCTCTAAGACTCCTATTGGCTGGACCGCAGAGCGATCAGTCATCTGTACTGTTATGTTCGTGACTGCAAACCTATTCAATTTTAATCTCCTGGAAAGACTCAAAGGCATCACACTAATACTGGCTCCTAGGTCACATAAGGCTTTCTCAATAGGAAAGGTGCCAATATTACATGGGACTGAAAAACTACCTGGGTCTTCTAGCTTAAGGGGTGCAGTATGGGTCAAGTAAGAGCATGATTCCTCAGTGAGTGCGACAGTGTGCACAGTTTCAAGTGACTTCTTTTTTTATAAGAGTTGCTTCATGAATTTCATATAAGCAGGCACTTGATTTACTAACTCAAGAAAAGGAACTTGTACATTTAAGCTACGGACAACATTTTCAAACTTATTAAATGATACATGTTCCTTCGTCGGTACTAATCTCTCCGGATAGGGGGCTGAAAGTAGAAACTTAGCCCTCTCCTCTAAATCTCTCATGCCGGCATCGGTAGATTTAGGCTGAAAATCCACCACCTTCTCCTTGTTGTAGCTTGACCCTTCTTCAGACCGTCTCAAATGTGAACCATTAATCGACAAAGGGTCGTACTTCGGAACCGGAACGGACCCATCAGCAGTCGGGTCTGTCCTCAATATTTTCGGGGCAGTAGTACCCCGAAACAAGTGATCCCTCAAGTTATCGGGCATCGGAGGACGAAAATAATCACTATATCAAAGATGTCGGTCGATCGATCGACCAGGTTGGTCGATCGATCGACCGACTTCTACAGAAAAGTAGCTTCCGGTTGTCGCGGACCGATCGATCGGGTATGTCGATCGATCGACTGACATACCTGCTGATCGTCTTTTTCTTGTTTTTGTTCGTCACAGCCTTCTCCTTGCTTGGTTCCGCCTCATCCTTTTCAGTGACATCCTCAACCATAATAGGCCCATCAAGGGTAGACCCACTCCTCAAGGTGATTGCATTTAAGGTCTCCTTCTGATCAGTTTGAGTCGGTAAATGTCCCGGAGCTTGGGTTGTATTCTTGCTTGCCAATTGAGCAATTTGGCTCTCCAACATCTTCATCCCGGCCTCTCTAGCTTGGGATTCTTTCAGCAACAAGTTCTTCAGTTCGGCAAACTCAGAATTTTGGGATTGTTGTTGCTGCTGAGGGACAGATGGAGGCTTTTGGAACTGTTGTTGCTTATGAGGGGGCACATAATTCTGCTGCTGCTGCTGCTGCTGTGGAGGTTGAGTTGGATTTAAGACATTTTGGCTACTCCACCTCAAGTTTGGATGAACATTCGGCTCATAGTAAGTGTTTGTCTGCTTATAATGTTGAAAGGCAGCGCAGGACTCAAAGGGATTAGGATAGTTGTCTGAAACATGTCCCTCAGCTCTACATCTTTTGCAGACGAAAGGACCGTCTGAAACAACATTCACATGGTAGATCCCTCCTTTTGAAGCTCCTCCCAACTCGTACTTATCAAATCTCGCTGTGAGAGCCTCTAATGCAGCTATAGAAGGAGATTCAGCAGCTCTCCTTTGATTTCCCCTGGAATTTCCATACTCAGCTTTATGGGTGGCCAAGTCATCAATAATTTTCCACCCCTTAGTCTCTCCCATATTCTCCTGAAATCGGCCACTGGCTGCCGCATCCAGGATAGCCCTCTGATCGTCATAGAGCCCATTGTAGAACTGATTGCATAGGCTCCACTTCTCAAACTCATGATGCGGAATGGTGCGCACCATCTTCTTGAAACGGACCCATGCCTCATGGAAGTTCTCATCAGGACCCTGTTTAAAGCTCGTGATCTGAGCTCTAATAGCATTTGTCTTCGAGGCAGAGAAATATTTCTTGTAGAATTCCAAGGGCAAGGAATTCCAATCGGTGATCCCATTAGCAGCTCGGTCCAGGTCTATATACCACTCCCTTGCAGCATCACGGAGTGAGAATATAAACATTGTCTCCTTCACCTGGTCCTGGGTCACACCGGTCGGCGGGGGGTATAGAGCAGCAATAATCAACAAATATCTTCATATGATTGGCTGCATCTTCATTTGTAGCTCCCCCGAATTGGTTTCTCTCAACCAAGTTGATATAAGAAGGCTTCGGTTCGAATTTCCTATCAGCTCCCGATAATTCGAACCCCTTGTATAGATTTCCAGCTGTCGGCTCAGAGTGACTTGCTATAGTTGCCTCTTCAGCCATCTCTAGAAAATCTGGAGAAGTGACGGTCTCAGCTGATGAAGTAGAAATAGGAGATGAAGGTGGATCCTCCTCGAACAGCTCGTTCTCGTAGTAACTAGACAGAGTACTCAGCTCTTCCTCTGTCGGCAATATCCTAGATGATCGTCTCAACTCGCGCAAAGTCTTCTCAATCTCAGGATTGAACGGTACTAATTCACCACCCTGTGACCCGCGCATAAGAGGAAACTACAAAAAGAATATGAGAATAGTTTAAGGAACAAATGTCCCTTAAACTAAGAAGCAGACTAAAATAAAACAACAAAAAATTAGAACAATTGCCTCCCCGGCAACGGCGCCAAAATTTGATGCCTGTCGTTGTGTGCACCAAAAATAATATTTATAATTTCCAAACTACAACTAGCAAGTGGTAGTAAGGGTCGATCCGCAAGGAGGTAAGGAGATAATAGTTGCTTTATATTTCAGTCTATCGGTAACAGTGAGGGGGGGATTTTGATATGAATTATAACTAAGTCTAAAAACATAAACTAAATAAACAAATAAAACTAAATAAGAACGTAAACAATGATAAAAGAAACGCTAAGATGGTCGGTTCACTATAGCTGTGATGGCACATAATCCTAGGTAACCCCGCATTAGGGCTTGGTCGATCGACTGGCTTAACTAGTCGATCGACTGAGCCGGTTTGTCGATCGACTGGGGTAGCTGGTCGATCGACTGACTTTGTGTTTGATTAGCATTGTTTGATTCGTTAAGTGCAATATTTAGCAATGAGACCGAGAGGAGACTTGTTAGATGCTTAGTTTTGACCGACCCATAGATCGAAAGATAGGGGAGGGCATTAATTAATGAATTAAGACGACTAAATTGCTGAGATCGAGAGATAATGTAATTTAGGCTTTAGGAATCACTAATCGGGGCGAGAGCTAGCATTAGTGAGACTTAGGAACTAGTAGCATAGGCCGAAATGAGCTACTAGTTAACTTGGACCGAGAGGACTTGTTTTACCCATCCTACACGACTATATTTCGGACTTACCTAGGATTATGTGCCATCGCAGCTATAGTGAACCGACCGTCTTAGCGTTTCTTTTATCATTGTTTACGTCCTTATTTACTTTTATTTGTTTATTTAGTTTATGTTTTTAGACTTAGTTATAATTCATATCAAACCACCCCCCCCTCACTGTTACCGATAGACTGAAATATAAAGCAACTATTATCTCCCTACCTCCCTGCGGATCGACCCTTACTACCACTTGCTAGTTGTAGTTTGGAAATTATAAATATTATTTTCGGTGCACACAACGACATGCATTGTAACACCCAGGATATTTAAGAACATTGTTGACCGTTAATGTTGACCAAACATACTTTAGGGATGAATGGGTGAGGGATCAGACTTGTTCATGAGGTTTATAGGATTACTTGCTCGACCTAGCTGAGGATACTCGGCCGAGTATCACCCATACTCGACCGAGTAGAGCCTACTCGGCCGAGTACTCTTGTACTCGACCGAGTATGGCTGCTGTCGACACGTTAATATAAACGCAAGTTCGCGAGATTCATTTCATTTTCTCATTTCTTCGACAGTTCCTCTTTCTCTAACCCTAGCCTATCTCTACCCTATCACCCCATATCTTCACACTTTAATGAAATTAGCCTGAACCTCTACCATGGGAATGACGGAATTCACCGAGAAAGGATGACAGAAGTGGGGGTCGTCTATGTCACCGTCGATGCGTAATGTAGGTAAGTTTCTGCTTTGTGTTCTTTTGAGTGATTTCTTGAGTATAGTTGCGTAATAGGAGATGGTTATTATTGTTAGGATGCTTATTGGAGTCGTGCATGGCTGTAATTGGAAGTCTTGCATGCTTTGCGATGAGGTAGGGTTTCCCTACTCAGTTCACTGTTAATTGATTTAAGATTGTGATTGTATTGTGTATGATTGTTATCTGCTGATTATCAGAGTATTGGTGTAGTGGTGATGGTGGTGTTGTTGTGGTGTTGTGACGGCTGTAAGGCTGTGTGTGTGTTGTGATGGTGGTGGTGGTCACTTGCGGGAGTGACTTCACACCCTAGTTCGCCCTCCGTGGAACCCGCCACAGGAGGGGATGTGCACATTAAGGGACAGGGATTATTAGTCGCTCGTTGATGAGCTGGACTAGGTGGGATGGGCTGCGGTCACCCACTGGCGGCGAGGATTACTTGTTGCGATGGGTAATCTGGCAGGGCTATATCCCTCGGTGTGTAATCGGTTACTGTGTGAGGTCATGAGACTGGGATAGAGGATGATCAGCTGTTTATATTGTTATACTGTCTTACATTTGATTAGTCAGTACTGACCCCGTTGTTGTTGTTTTGTGAAACCTGCGGTGATCCATTCGGGGATGGTGAGCAGTTGGCTTAGCATGTATTGTTGATGATGGCGGCTAGGATTGGAGGGATCGAGTCATCACGCTAACAGTCTAGAGAGGCAGAGTCATGAGTGTTATAGTTGTACCTTTTATTATAAAGACGTTGTAATGAGTCGTACTGTATAAGATATATTAATGTTTACAATAGTTCTTTTATTGTCTAATTTGATCTACTTCCTCGGGAAACCGAGATGGTGACACCGTCATACACTGGGATGGTCCTTGGTAAGGCATCCTGGCGTACGGGGGTGTTACAAAGTGGTATCAGAGCCAGGTTTTTGGAACCTGAACCAATGAATCTAATGAATATAGGGTGTCAATTAAAATGAACCTGGTGTATGTACGTTGGGAGCCCCAGCCGATGCTAGATTTTGGGTGAGTAGGCGCCCTCATTTCAAAATCATGGCCCCATCGGACTTAAGCCAGACACGGGAAAAGGGTAGCTAGTGAGAGTCGTTGATTGCTTAGTGATGATTGTTGTGAGTATCTACTATTAGGGTGATATGTGTTGATGTATGTGCGGAAAAGTTAAAGTGATCGATGGAATTGTTGCAATGTGCGATCGGTGATAAGTTAACCTATTTGTTTTCACGATGAATGTGTTGTGTGTTGAATTGCTACGTTGCAAATGTGATTATGGTGTATATCTGGTGATTTAACGGAATTAGAGATGATGTGACATAAGAGTTAAACCTTGCAGGTACTGTCATTAGATTGTTGAGTATGCTATAAGGATAGAATATAATAGTTTCATGGCAAAGTGAGGAATGAAGGTAGGAGTGATGATTATTCCGATGATGGATGTGATGTTGTTATGTGTTTACGTGGTAGAAATCAGCTTTAATAGTGACGACCCGGATGCACGCAACTTCGAACGATATTATTTGGTTTTGGAGGAACAATGAAAAGTTACGACTTCTTCTTTGTTTTCGGAAAACTCGACCGAGTAGATGAGTGTACTCGACCGAGTAGACCATACTCGACCGAGTATCAAGCTACACAACCGAGTGCCCGTTTTGTGAGAATAATAATCGCTTCTGTTCTTCAAAACTCGATCGAGTAAGAAAGGTACTCGACCGAGTAGTGGACACTCGGCCGAGTATCCTAAATACTCGACCGAGTAGTCGACACTCGGCCGAGTATTCCCAATACTCGACCGAGTATTGCTGTAGCAGGACTTATACGGGTTATACAAAAACCCTATTTTCGTTCCTTTCTTCCTTATTTCCGTCTCCCATCTTTCTTTTCCTTCTCTCTAAAAACTTCATATCCTACCTCCCTCAAGCTTTTGGGTAAAACTTGGGTATGCTACTTGTTCTTGCTTGCCTCAAACCAGTTTAAGGTAAGGTTTAAACTCAATTTTCTCACTTGTTTTCAAAGTTATGATATAATAGCATGCTATATTTCGATTTCCTTGCTAAAACAATTGAAATTTAGTCTTTAATTTGTTGATTCTTGGATTCAACTGTATACCAATCTTTTGTATGCCTTGATTGATTAAGTTCATGGTTTAAAACTCAATTTCTGAAATCTAGGGTTAGTAAAAACGAATTGTTTCTGAAATCTTCTGGGTGTTGATGATTATTCCCTAATTTGAAACAAATTAAAGCTTGTAACCATACAAATTGTAAGGTAATTGGTGATTTTCTGATAATTTGTCTTAAAAGGATGGTTCAAAAATCGATATACAATTGAAAACAGTCCGTCTTTTGCGCTAAGAAATTTTGTGTCAATCCCCTGTTAAAGAATTGTTCTCTTGCAAGATATCTGAAAACCAGAGGCTTACCCAACAAAAGAACTCGTGCTAATGTTCAGCTTGAGACTGGTCAGTCCAGCACTGAACCGGTAGTTCCGCCGGTGGAGACACATCCATCGGTAATATTCTCTGATTTCAATCATCGTAAGGCTTTTGTGGCTCTTATGCGTTGTCCTTTTCGCCCCACCCGTTGTGTTAACCCTAGTATCCTTGAGACTTTGGGGATCAAGGAGGACATATTTCATATTTTCAAGATTTTGGGCATGGAGGGGTTGTATCATCTGAGAAAGAAATCCTACCCCCACTTGACCTTAGAGTTTTTGAGCTCTTTTGTTTATGATAAGAAAGGAAAGACCGTCTCTTTTCGTCTCATGAATGAGGATCATGAGCTTACTCTGGACGAGTTGGCTGACCATTTGGGTTTAGAGGCTGAGGAGGATGATTACCTTAGTGATGTGGCCAAGAATAGTGGTGCGCCCCTTTACCTTCCATATTTGACTGGTAGACCTGCCCCTAGTGCCAGTGCCATGCATATTAATGATGTTCAGCACGTGTCCCTTCGTATGTTTCTGAGGATGATGACCTGTTTGTTATACTCGAGAGATGATGTGAGCAAGCTTAATTCCCATGAGGTCATGTTACTTATGTCTTACCTCAACCTACACCGTTAGAAACCATTCAACTACATTGCCCCTGGTGTAGTGTGCTCTAGTCTTGAGCGCATGGCACAGTCCGAGACCTGACACATTGCCTGCGGGGCCATAGTGACCCGCCTAGCTCAGCGCCTGACAGATTTTGAGGCCCCACCTCCTGAGAGGAATGAGTATGTAGAGATTGTGCCTACCATAGACGCTCAGTACTGGTGTCAGAACCGATGGTTGAGGAAGATGGATGATTGGTCGTATGCTTGGAGAGTGAGGGGAACTATGTGGATGGTGCTTCCGGACCCAGCTCATCTCCCTGTTGTTGATCATTTGGCTGAGTGGGAGACTTGTGTCATTCCTAGACCGAGCCCCGGTCCCACCGATTGACCGCGGATTCTCTTAGACTTACCTGAGCCGGTCACCGTGCCTGAGGGACAGCAGCAGGCACCTCCCCCACCTAGAGAGCACCGCGGGGTGAGGCAGTCTAGGGCAGACCCGATTGTACCTGAGCCCTCTTACTCTGCCCCTGACTCCTACCCTTACCACCCTTATCAGTATTCGCCCTACCCCACAGTGCATGATCCCAGGATGCAGCCGCATGAATTGGCTGAGCGGATCTCCTCTACTTTGGTGCTCCGCAACCTACATGAGATGACCCTTAACCAGGGCATAGGGACACGATTAGCACGGCACTGTCTGGTGGAGGGGACCGGGGGTGGATACGGGAGTATTTCACAGCTATGGGGTTGACCCGAGTTACTGGAGACCTCCGGAGGAGACTGAGTTTGGCTACCTCGCGGGACCGTGGGGAGCCAACTCTGGCAGTCAGTTAGGAGGGGACTACTCAGCAGCAGCAGCAGGCTTTCCAGGAGCAGGGAGTTCAAGTGTAGGTACTTCTGGCGCAGGTGGTGATGATGACATGGAGGAGGGTCCTCGTTATTGATCTTATGTTGTTAGATTATTTAGTTTGATTTCTTTGATGTTGGACTTACTTGGTTGTGATGGATTTGTTTTGTTGTGTCGGATTTATTACTTCTTCTTTGGATGTTGCTTTCGGAATTTGGTATCTTCCGTTGGATGACTGTATTTGGCCATAAGGCCGTTATTTACTTAATTATCGTATGGATATGTGTTGAATGTCGTTTATGTTAGGAATTAGTTGTGCTTAATATTGCTGCGAAGAATTTTATGCAGGTTGATTGTGAATGCTCTAGGTAATGTCGTCAGAACGCTCTCTGGTTGTGATAACTCGACCGAGCATATTCACTACTCGGCCGAGTAGAGCTTACTCGGCCGAGTATACAAATATACTCGACCGAGTAGAGCTTACTCGACCGAGTAGCCTTTTATACTCGGCCGAATATTGCGGAAACAGGGAGCTAATGGGAATTAGCTAGGTGAACTACACAAGTTATATGATAATTGTATGAAAGAGTTGTTAGTACCTTATTTTGTTATTTTATACTATAACATGCTCCACAGATGGATTATGATCGTATCACGGATACGTGATTGTTGGAATAAGCTACGAATTGGTAAATGTTTCGTTATATAACATTGCTTGGTTACCAGAAACTTAAGTGGTTTAGGAGAGGAAGACCCGAATCACTAAATTATATGAAAGGTAGCATCATACTCGGCCAGCATGGTAATTGTAATAAGTTTTATACGGATATATGTTTGATTACAGTGATAATTGCCTCAACGAGTTACGCATAAGACTGCTATTCCTCATTAATCATATTTATATTGTTATACATTACTTGGTTGCTGAAATATTTTTGTCTTTATAAGTCACAAGTGTGTAATGTCATAAAGTGAGATATGCTACAAGAGTCTATGAGTAATGTCACCGTCATGAGGTACGTATTAGCTTTGGGCATGGGAAGTGGTTAGTGGTGAACTTCGGGGACGAAGTTCCTTTAAGAGGGGAAGAGTAATGTCGCGGAATTAAGTAGTTAATTATGTGAAATATGTATTTAGTTATACCTATGATTTTGGAATCACATGTATGTTAGGCAGGTTAGCATTCGGAATTTACGTTCATGTTTCCTTTAAGCTGTAGCCATGTTGTATTCAAGTAATATGAAGGTTATACTGTGCACGGGTGTCTCAACTCAATTTTTATGATAATTGATATAAGTGTACAGATCGTGGTGGTTCACATTTGTGTATGGTTTGTATTTGTATATTGCTATGTTTGTATGGTTAAGTGCTGTTTAGAGTATTGCTTCGCATTTTTGTATGGTTAATAGTAGTTGTGTTGTGTTTGGCAAAAGAATGCATGTGAGTTCATTAATTTCCGTAAGAGTATGTTAAGGTTGGTGATTAGTATTGTTTGGAGGAGTAGCTGTGATAGGTGATTATTTGTTTGAGTAAGATGGTAGGATGGTAATGTCAGGATGATGTAAATTTGTACACCTTGGTGTGGGTGGTTAATGTCACGGTGCGTAAACCTGAGGAGAGGGTCGTGCGGGCTGAACTTCGGGGACGAAGTTCTTTTTAAGGGGGGAAGATTGTAACACCCAGGATATTTAAGAAAATTGTTGACCGTTAATGTTGACCAAACAGACCTTAGGGATGAATGGGTGAGGGATCAGACTTGTTTCATGAGGTTTATAGGATTACTTGCTCGACCTAGCTGAGGCTACTCTGCCGAGTATCACCCATACTCGACCGAGTAGAGCCTACTCGGCCGAGTACTCTTTTACTCGACCGAGTATGGCTGCTGTCGACACGTTAATATAAACGCAAGTTCGCGAGATTCATTTCATTTTCTCATTTCTTCGACAGTTCCTCTTTCTCTAAGCCTAGCCTATCTCTACCCTATCACCCCATATCTTCACACTTTAATGAAATTAGCCTAAACCTCTACCATGGGAATGACGGGATTCGCCGAGAAAGGATGACGAAAGTGGTAGTCGTCTATGTCACCGTCGATGCGTAATGTAGGTAAGTTTCTGCTTTGTGTTCTTTTGAGTGATTTCTTGAGTATAGTTGCGTAATAGGAGATGGTTATTATTGTTAGGATGCTTATTGGAGTCGTGCGTGGCTGTAATTGGAAGTCTTGCATGCTTTGCGATGAGCTAGGGTTTCCCTACTCAGTTCACTGTTAATTGATTTAAGATTGTGATTGTATTGTGTATGATTGTTATCTGCTGATCATCAGAGTATTGGTGTAGTGGTGATGGTGGTGTTGTTGTGGTGTTGTGACGGCTGTAAGGCTGTGTGTGTGTTGTGATGGTGGTGGAGTCACTTGCGGAAGTGACTTCACACCCTAGTTCGCCCTCCGTGGAACCCGCCACAGGAGGGGATGTGCACATTAAGGGACAGGGATTATTAGTCGCTCGTTGATGAGCTGGACTAGGTGAGATGGGCTGCGGTCACCCACTGGCGGCGAGGATTACCTGTTGCGATGGGTAATCTGGCAGGGCTATACCCCTCGGGGTGTAGTCGGTTACTGTGCGAGGTCATGAGACTGGGATAGAGGATGATCAGCTGTTTATATTGTTATACTGTCTTACATTTGATTAGTCAGTACTGACCCCGTTGTTGTTGTTTTGTGAAACCTGCGGTGATCCATTCGGGGATGGTGAGCAGTTGGCTTAGCAGGTATTGTTGATGATGGCAGCTAGGATTGGAGGGATCGAGTCATCACGCTACCAGTCTAGAGAGGCAGAGTCATGAGTGTTATAGTTGTACCTTTTATTATAAAGACGTTGTAATGAGTCGTACTGTATAAGATATATTAATGTTTACAATAGTTCTTTTATTGTCTAATTTGATTTACCTCCTCGGGAAACCGAGATGGTGACACCGTCATACACTGGGATGGTCCTTGGTAAGGCATCCTGCCGTACGGGGGTGTTACAAATCATCTATTAGGCCTGCTCGCAAGCTTATACTTCTACAAGATACCCATGTAAAAAAAAAATTTGCCCAAAATATACATGCACAACCTCTACTTTGTGAATGTAATCTGTACCAACGTCAATACATTATGCTATCATACAAAAAATTGGAGTCAGACGTATAGAATGTGTTGGGTGCATACAAATTCAAGTATTCATATATCCATGAATAATTGACAGAGCAATGGCTGCAAAAGGAAAGGAGAAAGACAAAGATTAAATGGAATAGACACAGAGGAAGGAAACTGAACAACATGAGTCGATCGGTATCAAGCTTGATACATACAAGCTAAACAATTGATCATATGAGTTCAAAAAAAAATGTATACAAGGAAAAGGGTGATAGCGTGATCAAGTATAAAAATAAAGCACTGTTTGGGCTAAAAATCACATAATAGGAAAAGGTCCACTTAACAAATAATGGGTCATAAGAGAAATAATAAGGAGAAGGGGAGCCCATAGTTGGAGTAAAGCGCGGGGGAAGGGGAGTGGGCTGGCGTACGCGAGAAGAGACCGAAATCCCACTGGAGGAGATGCTTGGAATTAGGAAAGAGGAGTTAGGGAGAAGTCAGGGAGATCAGGGAGAATTGAGGGAGACGACCAAACATGGAAAGAGTTTTTATGGAAGTTATATTCCCTTTCCATAATCAAGGAAGGATATGACTAGGGTTCTTACCCTATAAGTAGCCAAGGGAGAAATCAAAGAAGGACATTCACATTCATATTCACATACGCACACATACATTCGTCCAAGATCATACAAGCTCGATACCTCGTGCTAGCAAGATTAGCATTACGATACAATTGTAATCATCCTCCTATTTAAAGCTAGTGCAATATTTGGCAGGGTACCGTCCCTCCCGCGGTTGTTCCCACATTGGGTTTTCCGCGTCACTAAATCTTACGTGTTAATTTATATTTCGTACTTTATTTCCTTATTTAAATATCGTCCTATAAACAAACTATCAAACATCCGACGAGTAAGACCGCATTGACCCGAATCAACAATTCGGTAAAAAATACCTAAACAGTTTGGCGCCCACCGTGGGGCATTGTGGTCGTCAATCATTGATAATCTAAGTACGTAATGGATAAGCAAGCATCGGAATCCGTGTCAGGGAGCAGGCAGCCGTCACCACCGCCGACCTCTACTTAAAATCCAGCATCGACAGTGGTAACGCAGGCTCCCGAACATACCTCAAGAACCACACCAATAGCCAAAACTTCTTTGCCTCCTAAAGCTCCTGCTGTCACGACCCAAGCTAGATCAGATAAGGGAGCGACAAGCTCAAGCCTCACCCCGGCACCTAGCCCCACACAAACCTTGCTCGCTGGCGTGGAGAACCTCCAGAAAGCCATGGAAAACATGAGAGAAGACCAGAAGAAAGCTGAAGCAAGGAAGAGGGACAGAGAGCTCTGGGCGCAGATAGACATCTTAAAACAGTAGTCTGCTACCTCGGTTAGCAGGGCAGGGGAAGGAAGGTCTCCACTAGTAGATCTGACACACGGGGCATCAGGCAGCAGGAAATCACTTCGACAGATATCAGCCGAACTGGTAACAAGGTTGGATCTAACTACAGTACCGACGGATGGAAGAATAACCCTACAGGGGCTGGGATACCTCACACCAGACACCTGGCCATCAGCCAGCTGTGCGGAGGCACGAACAGGTAGCATCCCTGTCAGCAGTTTCGCAGTAATTGATCAGACACCTGGAGTAAGACCCGAGTGGAACCAGCAAGTGAACTAGCAGCAGGGAACAATTGTTACTTCTACTCTTCTAGCTGCTGGCACACATCAGAACCTTCAAGAATTCAGGTCAGGAGGCAGCATACTGAATCAGCCAGCAGCTGACAGGCGGACCCTCAAATCAGGCAGCATAACGAACCAGCAGTACTTGGAGCTAAGAGAGATGCTAAGCAGGGTTCCGGGATTGCCGCCCCACTCGAGAAAGCAGCACCTGATAGTTATGCCGACTCACCATTCTGAAGGAAATGTAGATCTATATACAAACTAACATACTCATATATGTCGAAATTAATTTGTCATAAAATTAAATATGGACTTTATGCATGCAAACATTAAAAACAATTAGAGAAGAAATCATATTCTTACATTTGATGTATCGGTTTTATGGGCACAAAAGAAATCTCCTTTTCTTTTGTTCTTGAGCTTTCCTATAATGGATGAACATACAAAATCCCAAAGTAGAGATTCTCCAATTAGTAGCACCCAAGACAATCCCTTAATCCCACAAATAAACATATACTAGATGTTTGTATTGTAGTTTACCTTAAAATCTATTACTAATACTCATATACTACTTCTAGTAATCTTAGTAATTTATATGAACAATTTGAATCAAATACTCATCTTTTTAATGAATATTAAGGAGAGAGAAGAGAGAATATTCATGAACATTTTGCATGTATATTGAATGGTAGTGTAAGGAAAAATAAAGCAACCAACACTACTCAATTTAGAGTATGTGTGCCGCCCAACTCTAGCCCAAAGGAGCATCATTGCTTTTCTTTTTCTCTTATCAAAAATATAGGTGTGTAAGAAAGTGGAGTAGGTTGTAAGGCTAGTCAAGAGTAGTCATCATGATGTTTATTTTATCAAATAAAATAAAACAACCAAAACCCATTAACACACCCTCCATTTTCGGTCCATTCACTTAAAATGGACTACCATTTTATTTTGTCAATTTGTCATTTGTCACACAATATGTCACATGTAGTATGCTACATGTTATTAATTAATTTTAATGCATATTTATCACATAAATATCATTTCATGAATTAATTAAATTACATACAACAAATTGACAAGTGATACTTGATCACATAAATAAAATGGGTCATATAGTTATAATTCACAACTTCTTGTAATTATAATTAACCATTCATTCTTATCTTTATTGTTTCTCAAACAATAAATAATTTTAGCAACAAAGCATTTTATTACTAAAATAAATCTTATTTAATCCCATTACAATAAGATGTCAATATTCTCTCTCACAAATCGAATTGTTCAATTTTAAGGAATTAATTAATCTGTATCGGTATACAACTAATTAACCTTTTCAATTAAGGGAATCGTCCTTTAGGTGTGACCTCAAGGGATCAACTGATCACCACCGTCGCACGACAGTAATGTCAAACTCTAGCCAGCCAATCATTACCGATATGTGTGGACCAGTTGACTATATATGTAATGTATCATCCCTTTCGTATTCTTGGCATGAGATTTAATAATGATATTTAAATCATGTGATCGCACTATTGTTGAGGACACATTTCCCAACAATCTCCCACTTGTCCTCGACAAGTGTGCGTCACCAATTCTCTTGTCCTATTACTATCTCCCACTCAATGCAAGGTGTCTTTCGGGTCGTACTTGCAAGTGATCATATCGAGAGTGGTTTCCTCGATCTGGAGAATAACTGATTGACCGGAATTTATCCACCATGGATACCTTCCGAGCGTGGCCACGCATTTCCAGTTCATTACTCCTCGAGTGGCCCTGAGATATTGTTTTAACCCTGACAAGGGGGTGGACAAGTCCTATCGCACTTATTCCCTTCGACTAGCCACAGTCATCATAACCCAAAATATGCCCATTTGACCCCATTTACGAAGGTCGTAGTAACACAAATCAAAGTTAATCGAAATCGTGCCATCTTAGGCGAATAGTCTTTAGTCAAAGAATCGACTCATTAGAATACTATAGTAGCTCTCGCCACGACCAGGCTTTATAAATTTGTCAGAACTCTATAAGCGGTCACTGCCCGACAAGGTGTTCCTAACAGTCTGCCTATGTGATCGACTAGTCATCTCACATGACTGTATGGCACTTGAACTTGCCATCAATCGCATCACACTCTAGTCACTTCGAGACGTCACCTCATATAAGTGACTATGGGCGAATACAATGCTAATCCGTGTTCACTTTAACGGGGTTCAATTGTCTCTACAACCCGTTTGGATGTAACAAAGTATAATAAAAGAGTTTTAAAGTAAAACTCGAACGACAAATGCGATTATCACATATGAATAGTCAATGCCTGATTACTATTTCATGTTCTATAATCTAATTTGATCTTGTACATAGTTGTTCATTTCAATTCAATTGAAATGACATGACTCATCATGTTTAGCCTTTGAGAAGGCTTTGGTTAGTAGGTTTTATCAATTTCTTGTACCTTACTCAACCTCACTACATACACGTTTTCCTTGGTAATGTATACATTTGCATTACAAAACTTTCTGAGTACGTGTCGAGATCCAATCAAGACATAGGCCCTCTAGCCTAAGAATAGCTCCCACTGTTTTCACAGTGTGCGAGACTCATCTTTCTTGCACATCTCATGATCGCAAGTGTACTCAATTTCCGTTATAAAAATCTCTCATTGTTCTTTATTGCCTAGAACGATTCTAGAAAATCTACTTCTTAATTAACATTGCCACAATGGTATCTTAACCATCCTAGTGTGTTTTGATTATGGTTTTGTCAGAAACCATGCGCAATCTCAATTGTCAATTGTCACTTGTGTAACACCCTTACACAAAATTGCATCATAAACACTTTGCATCATAGCCTTAATGCTTCTGCAAGCACTTAAGGGTAATCTTTATAGCTTACTTGGTAAAGATGACTTAAATTCAATTTTGAAAACAGTTCATCATACTCAAAGCATATGAAGTGTTATACATCATTTCCTTTTAATTGATTCGGCAGCGGAAGCAAATGAAATCAATCAAATATGTTCAATTTAATTGAACTAGTCATGAATCTTATCAACATAAGACTTCTTACTGACGCTAATATCATGTGGATTTATCTTCATAAATCCAGATATTCAAGATGTATTATAATACACCAAAAGTCTTAAATCATTCTCAATGATCAATATGTCATTCACATATCGGACTAATTAAAAAATTCCGTAACTCCCACTAAACTCCATGTATAAACACAACTTCTCGACTTATCGAGAAATGTTTTATCACATGATCAAAATGTTGATTCTAACTCATTGATGTCCTACTTAAGATCCTCTCTTAAGTTTCACATTATCTTAGGATTGCAAGAATCTATAAAACTTATGACATGTATTGAATACATTGCTTCTATTGAAGAAGTGGGTTTTAGATTCACTCACTATGTATTTCATAACCTCATAATGAAACACAATCCCTAAGAAGATCCAAATAGACTTAATCATTTCAATTAGTGCAAAACCCTTTGCAACCAATTTTGCTTTGAAATATCTCTTTATTAGTGCAAAACCCTTTGTCACTAATCAAGCCCTTTTGATTCGGATTTTTATGACTCTAAGTCTTGTATTGAGTTGTGACTTAAACACTCTTATGTAAGTCATATGTTCATTACTTTCTAGAAGTAATCAACTTTAAATCAAACAATTTCTTTTGTAAGTTATAAACTCTTTTCTTTGTTAAAAGTAGCATGAATTCATCATTTTTAACAAGTGACGAATTTAACCTCCTAGGTTTTAAAGAAACAATATTTTACACAAAACGTCTCATGTAGCCAAGAAATACCAGTTTCTTGCGACATAACATTCTTTGTGGCTCTTGACTAATTTTCTCCCACTCTGTCTTCTAGAAATAAACTTGCATTTTAGAAAAAGATGACTTCACGAGCCACAAACCCGGTGTACTCGTGATAAATCGAAAAGGGAAAAATGAGCATTTGTTTCTTGTGAAAACTTACAAACATGGTACCCTTACCATTTCATATCTTATATGATTCGATTTAGTGGAAAAATAATTTAGACAAAAATGATAAAATCCCCAAAAGGATCAAGTAACTCAAAGTAACTTGATTGAAGTCCAAACCATATCGAATAGCGTTTGATTTCTTATCCAACCACACATTATTCCATAATGCGTGCTAAGAGAGATTATCTTGTGATACTATATCACATTTCCTTTGGCTTATATCAAAGTCTTCACTTTGATAATCCCATAACGACTAAATCGTGCTTCTTCGAACTTTTGAATTTCTTCAAAAATTTCTCTATTTACCTTATTGAGTGAACACATTAGTGTCAACCTAAATTGTTGGTAAAAGAAAATGATCAACCTATTTTGGATCAATGAATTACAACCCCGATCTCCTTTTCAACCAAAAGGCATGAGAAATATTGCTTTGAATACAAGATACGCATATACCATTAACAATCTAATGGTTTCAAGAGTACTCGATAACTCTTTGCGTTCATCATTCCAAAATTTAAGGTTTAATCTTGGGTTACCAATTTGAGTCTTGCATCATCTTCATGATATGTCATAGTTTGGTTTAGAATATAATCACCTTGATAATGGGCTAACCATTCATCAAATTATGGTGTATAGGGTCACAAAAGTGAAACCTCTTTTGTCTCTTAACAAGTTTATATTCTTATTTAGAGTTTATGCACTTAATAGTCACAATTAAGTACCACTTTAAATCCTAAAACTAGATTGAGTACACAATTACTCTATCTCTCGACTTCATTGTTGGTAGTCGTCATATTCATATCATCCCATGTATCAAACATAATGATGAAAACCACCACCGGTTTCTAATATTGACGAAGTGGTACTAGCAAAATTTATGTTTAATCAAATAAACATTTAAAGAAGAAGATCCCATTAGATGTCCCACAACTAACTTGTTGATTCTTCAATAATTTGGGGTAGTTTCCTTTCTCGTGTCCAACATTTAAGACAATGGAAACTTTATCGGTCGGGATTGATAGGTTTAGTATCGCTATTCTCAACAACTTTACTTTTAACATTACCTTGTATCAATCCCATCATTATCCTTACTTCTTGAACCTCGTCCTCATCTTAACGGTTTAAGAGAATGCTCCCACTCATTTCAATGAGTCTTTGCTTTGAGAAGCAAAATTGAATTCATGAAGATTACTCTTCATTTGTTCGTTTAGTCTTAAAACTTTCATTGAAGTGGTTGCGTTATTTTGGTCAATTACGAATTCTGAAAATCTAATTACCAAAACAATTACAATGTACTTAATTCATTTAAGTACACCCAAAAACAATCCATTGTAAGTAGATGTGTTAATCAAGAATCAAAAACCTGTTTGATAATGAATAACTTTTATCTATACCCTTTACAAGAGATCCTTCCAATGGATAATATGAGGTTTTTAGAAGAAAATTCAAATTTGTCTTTAGTTACGATGTTTTAATGGAGATTTGAATCAAAATCGAAATAATATCGAATATGAATTATGGTAAAGAAATAGAACAATATGATAACGGAATAATGAAAACAAAACATTCATCGTTATAATAATACTTGTAGATAACAAGTAAAGCATTCACATAGTGACCTCTACCCAACTATGATAAATGATTCCAAGATCCAAATTCATATTAACTTGGGGCACGGTGTCTTCAAATACCCCTCATCAATATAACTCGGTGGATTAACTCTTTAATCGATTCTACTTTTAGAACTCTTGGTCGATAAAATTACATTAATATTTATCTTTAGCCCGAAACACATCCGGAAATACGTCGTGAATACTTTCGTTGAGTTCAACCCAAATTTCGAATAAATGTGTCCATTATCCAAACCCATATCAACTTAGGGCACGGTGTGCCGAAATACCCCTCATTAACATGAATTCGGTGGATAGACATTCATCACCCACTTCCCCTACGTAACAAGGTTTGTACCCCGGTGGGGCCGAGCGCACTCCCTCGCGAAATAGGTTTTCATGGTTTCTACTATTTGGTAAGGCTATGTCTCAATTGATTGTTTTAGCGAGAGGTCATGTCAATTTATTATCTATCACGTTTTAAGTGAACTAAAGCGGTGAACTACGATAATTCTAATTGACACGGTCGATAAACTCGATAAAATGACAATGCATGTTTAGTTATGGCGATTTAGCGATGCATGCGACATAAAATAAAATGCAAGCATAAAATAAATAAATCCTAGTATGGCCTTCCTAGAATAGAAAAACTATTTAACTATTACATTTCGGAAACCAACTCCATTGGTCCCTTGAACTTCGGTTGTGACACGCATCTCGAGGTAACACCGTCTTTATGTATCGCCATTCTTGAAGAAATCCGTCTTTGGAAACTCCGGAATGAATAAAATTACATAATAAATTACATAATTTCCTATTATACATTTGTAACTAAAATAAAATAAATCTATAATATTACAAAATGGTGATACGAGATCACAATAAAAATTACAACCGAATCGATATTCCCATACATTTCGGGAAATACCAATTAAAATCTAAGGCCATACTAAGTAAAATTACATAATTCAAAAATTACATAAATTAAAATTATGACAATCATAAAGAAAATGCAGCATTATAATATGTATGAACATGCTCCATTTTATGCTAAATCGCCTTTAATTAGCCAATATCGTATATTACTCGGTTTTTACGGATTTGCGTGATTTCAACATTTTATAATCACAAAAATACATAAACTCATATTTATGCATAAGTTAATTACCCTAACCTCTTAGGACTCAAAATTTAGTCTTCACTAATAATTTGACCATAATTAACCCATATTTTATAAAATTGTTCATAAATGGACCAAAAATTACAAAAATAAGCTATTAACTTCAAATAAATCACAAAATTTCAAATAAATTCAAAATTTGAAATTTAAACTCATGAACATTCTGGAAAAATACCATGACACTCATAATGTTCAAAATCTTAGGTTAAAAATTTCGAAATTTTTCCGGAAAAACAATGTTGCGGTTTATCGATTTTTAATAAAATAATCATAAAAACATGGAAAAATTATATTCACTAACTTTTCAATTTTAGATCTGAAAAATATAATAAAATGCAACATTAGACGTTTTTCCTAAGTCATAGATTATGTTTTATTAATTTTCCACTAATAATGTCACTATTTATGCTATTTTTCTTCAAAAATCCATAAATCATGCAAAAAGACTTCTTTATAGCCAATTATTTTACACACATCTTGTAAAATTGCATGTGACAACATATTAATTTTCTATGACCAGATTCAAAATTTAACTCATATTAACCTATTTTTCACCTAAATCCGAATATAATAATGAAAAATTCATTTTTCGAGCATAACAAGTCCAAAAATTATGAAAATTTACAGGTTATCTCAAAATAATATATGTGACAACATATCCAAAAATCAATGGAAAATTCGAAGTATAGCTAATTTTAGACCAAAAATGACATTTTTACTCATAAAATCACATTTAAATGCCATTATTGTAAATTATGAACAATAAAAATCCGAAAAATTAACCAAAATATCCTAAAACATTTTAGGACCAGAAATATTAACATGCATTAATTAATTTCGTGATATCTCATAATAACACAAATTTTACAAGTTTTATTTGTTATTCTTATAACTCGGAAAAACTTTTAACCGATTTGCATGCAAACAACCGTGGCTCTGATACCAATTGAAGGAAATGTAGATCTATATACAAACTAACATACTCATATATGTCGAAATTAATTTGTCATAAAATTAAATATGGACTTTATGCATGCAAACATTAAAAACAATTAGAGAAGAAATCATATTCTTACATTTGATGTATCGGTTTTATGGGCACAAAAGAAATCTCCTTTTCTTTTGTTCTTGAGCTTTCCTATAATGGATGAACATACAAAATCCCAAAGTAGAGATTCTCCAATTAGTAGCACCCAAGACAATCCCTTAATCCCACAAATAAACATATACTAGATGTTTGTATTGTAGTTTACCTTAAAATCTATTACTAATACTCATATACTACTTCTAGTAATCTTAGTAATTTATATGAACAATTTGAATCAAATACTCATCTTTTTAATGAATATTAAGGAGAGAGAAGAGAGAATATTCATGAACATTTTGCATGTATATTGAATGGTAGTGTAAGGAAAAATAAAGCAACCAACACTACTCAATTTAGAGTATGTGTGCCGCCCAACTCTAGCCCAAAGGAGCATCATTGCTTTTCTTTTTCTCTTATCAAAAATATAGGTGTGTAAGAAAGTGGAGTAGGTTGTAAGGCTAGTCAAGAGTAGTCATCATGATGTTTATTTTATCAAATAAAATAAAACAACCAAAACCCATTAACACACCCTCCATTTTCGGTCCATTCACTTAAAATGGACTACCATTTTATTTTGTCAATTTGTCATTTGTCACACAATATGTCACATGTAGTATGCTACATGTTATTAATTAATTTTAATGCATATTTATCACATAAATATCATTTCATGAATTAATTAAATTACATACAACAAATTGACAAGTGATACTTGATCACATAAATAAAATGGGTCATATAGTTATAATTCACAACTTCTTGTAATTATAATTAACCATTCATTCTTATCTTTATTGTTTCTCAAACAATAAATAATTTTAGCAACAAAGCATTTTATTACTAAAATAAATCTTATTTAATCCCATTACAATAAGATGTCAATATTCTCTCTCACAAATCGAATTGTTCAATTTTAAGGAATTAATTAATCTGTATCGGTATACAACTAATTAACCTTTTCAATTAAGGGAATCGTCCTTTAGGTGTGACCTCAAGGGATCAACTGATCACCACCGTCGCACGACAGTAATGTCAAACTCTAGCGACCAATCATTACGATATGTGTGGACCAGTTGACTATATATGTAATGTATCATCCCTTTCGTATTCTTGGCATGAGATTTAATAATGATATTTAAATCATGTGATCGCACTATTGTTGAGGACACATTTCCCAACACATTCATGGACACCATATCCATCACAGCCATGCCAAAGGGATTCACAAACCCAAATATGCCTCTTTTTTACGGACAGCAGATCCCTTTGACCATATAAGCCAATACAAGCAGTAGATGATGACAGTAACAGCCGTAGGGCAAGCTAAGGAGGCTTGCATGTGTAAAGGATTTGGATCCACCTTAACAGGACCGGCACTTCGATGGTTTGTAAGCCTGCCCAACAGGTCGATATCCACGTTTGCTGGATTAGTAAACGCATTCACCTAGAAGTTTGCAAGCAGCAGGAAGCCGCAGAAGCATCCAGGAGATCTGTACAACATCTTCCAGGGGGCAGGAGAGACCATTGGATAATACAATACTAGGTTCAACAATGAGAAGGTAGCAGTACGAGAGTACGACGTTTCGACAGCGGTAGAAGCCTTCAGGAGAGGCCTCCACCATGACTCCGACCTATACAAGCAGCTGACTATGCATCCCTGCCATAGTTTTGAGGCAGTACAGGAAAAGGCAGCTGCCGCAATCAGACTGGAAGAAGACATCCTAGCCAGAGCCAGCCTACCTAATACACCAAGTGTTTCTAGTACCTCAGCCGTGGAAAAATCAGGAAGAAAGCAAACCACCAGCAAGAAAGATGAGAGATATAGGCCATATGGAAGGGGAGTCAGCAAAATTGAAGAAAATCAGCAACTCCCTACTCTGGCAGAGTACGGATTCACTACAGGTATCGGAGGAATCCTGAAGGCACTCAAAGAAATGGGAGATGGAGTAAGGTGGCCCAAACCGCCAGTAGAAGGGCAGGCATGGCGGAAAGATAGCAAGAAGAAGTGTGAAATCCACCGCGACATCGGGCACAACACTGAGGATTGTTACACATTACGAAGAGAAATCAAGCGCCTATATGAGCAAGGAGAGCTGAGCCACCTATTACCACGTGGGGGAAAGCAGCAGGATAACGTAGGCTCTACAAAGCCTACAAACCCACCCACATGCACTAAAATCATAAACGTGATAACAGGCGGCTCAAATCTGAGTGGATTGACATACTCAGCAGTTAAAAGGCATGCCACGGCCATCAAATTCTTGCAGAATTTCTCACAGCGATCTACCAGTAGTCACCTTCGATGAGGGAGATACGTATGACGAACGGGAACATCACGATGCACTCATTATCACCTTGTCAATGGCCAACTGCACAGTCAGAAAAGTCTTGGTAGATACAGGCAGCTCGGTCAATCTGATTATGCTGAAACCATAGAGAACATGGGATTCAGCGAGAAGGATTTGCAGAAGAAGATTATCCCACTAGTAGGCTTCAGCGGAGAGACAGCCAACTCACTGGGCGAGATAGTCATCCCAACCTACGTGGGGGGAGTCAACAAGCAGATCAGGTACTTAGTCATAGACGGACCCTCTACCTACAATGTCATTCTGGGTAGGCCATGGCTACACCAGATGAAAGCTGTCCCTTGACCATATCATCAATGCATAAAATTCCCCACACCATGGGAAGTAGAGACAATAAGAGGAGACCAGGAGGAATCTAGAGGCTGCTATAAGAAGGCACTAAAGTGCACTGCCAACCCTCCCGCATAGCAATTACAGAAACAGCCTATCCAGGATGAATATATCGAACCCCCAGCAGAAGAGCTAGATCAAATTAACCTGGACAAGCTGCACGCAGAAAGAACTGTGCTAATTGGAGCAGGATGCATAGGAAGCTTGAGACAACAACTAATCAAATTCCTGCAAGACAACATGGATTGTTTTGCATGGTCGCACGCCGACATGATAGGAATAGATCCGTCCATCATAACGCATAA
This sequence comes from Silene latifolia, assembly GCF_048544455.1. NCBI lineage: Eukaryota > Viridiplantae > Streptophyta > Magnoliopsida > Caryophyllales > Caryophyllaceae > Silene > Silene latifolia. The sequence goes on from NC_133526.1 coordinate 186,446,323, forward strand.
GCTCAGTGTGGACCCAAAGTGTAAACCCATCCAGCACAGAAGAAGGACGTTTGCAGCAGAAAGGAACAAGGTAATCAACCAGGAGGTGGATAGCCTCCTGGAAGCAAATAAAATAAGAGAAGTAAAGTATCCAGAATGGTTGTCTAACGTAGTAGTGGTGTCTAAGAAAAATGGAAAGTGGAGAGTATGCGTGGACTTCACCGACCTCAACAAAGCATGCCCTAAAGATCCCTTCCCGCTGCCTCATATTGATGCAATGGTGGATGCGACAGCTGGGCACGAGATGTTGACATTCTTGGACGCATGGAGTGGGTACAACCAGATCAAGATGGATCCTGCAGATCAAGAGAAAACGGCATTCATGTCTGAGAGAGGAATATATTGTTACAACGTCATGCCATTCGGCCTAAAGAATGCAGGCTCCACATATTAGAGGCTGGTTAACCGCATGTTCAAAGAACAGATAGGAAGAACTATGGTGGTGTATATTGATGACATGGTGGTAAAGTCAGAAAAAGCCAAAGACCATATGCGGCATCTGGCAGAAACATTTATCACCCTGAGGGAGTACAAAATGAAGCTAAATCCATCTAAATGTACCTTCGGGGTATCCTCTGGCAAATTCTTATGCTACATTGTAACTCAAAGAGGGATAGAAGCTAGCATCGAGCAGATCAAAGCCGTCTTACAATTGGAGTCACCTGAAAAGCCTAAAGATGTTCAAAGACTAGCTGGCAAGGTAGCAGCCCTGAGCAGGTTCATCTGAAGATCCTCAGATAAGTGCAGGCTATTTTACGACATACTAAGAAAGAGCTAGAAATTTGAGTGGACTGCGGATCACGAGCAAGCATTCAGAGAGCTGAAACACTACCTCAACAGCCCACCACTGCCATCAAAACCGAAACCAGGAGAACCACTATTCTTATACCTGGCCGTCACAAAGGTGGCAGTGAGCGTTGTCCTAGTCAGAGAGCAGGGATAGGAGCAAAAGCCAGTATACTACGTAAGCAAGTCTCTACTGCCGGCAGAAACCAGGTATACATCTCTTGAAAAATTAGTACTAGCACTGGTAGTAGCATCTTACAAGCTGCGCCCGTATTTTGAGTCCCACATCATACATGTTGTGACCAACTACCCGCTAAAATCTATCATGAGTAAGCCGGGACTATCAGGCAGAATGTCAAAGTGGTCTGTACACCTCAGTGGGTACGATATCCAGTACGACCCCAGAACAGCAATCAAATCGCAAGCACTGGCAGACTTTGTGTCAGACTTCAGCCCAACTATCCAAAGTCTGGCAGACAAAGAAATCCTCACCTTGGAAGGGAACAAGGAGGCAGAAGTCTAGCAGATGCATATTGATGGAGCCTCCAACTAAAGGGGGGCAGACGTAGGGTTGATCCTGCGGTCACCACAGGGAGACCTGATACCACAAGCGGTAAGGTGTGAATTCAAGGCAACCAATAATGAAATAGAGTATGGGGCCTTGATATTAGGAATGAAGCTAGCTCTGGAATTAAGAGTCAGGCACCTGCACATATCCAGTGACTCTCTACTAATAGTCAACCATGTAAATGACGAGTTTATAGCCAGAGATTCAAAAATAATTGCATACTTAAAAGTAGCAAGGGAGTTAAAGCAGAAGTTCAAAACTTGCAAGCTTAAACAGATCCCCAGGGATCAGAACGTGGAACCAGATTCCTTAGCAACCCTGGGGGCAACATTCAAACCGACAGAACTGTCCAGCATCCCCATAGCACACATACTAGAGCCTTCTATCCAGAAGGCAAAGGAAGTAGATAGAGGAGAATTGGAGGATCCACAGAATGAAGAGGGAGTCCCGTCAGCTACAGAGGTAGGTGAGGACTCTCAGCCAGCCGAACAGGCAGACAACTGGGATTGGCGCACACCCTACCTAGACTGGCTGCGTCATAGCAAGCTGCCAGATGACAAGAAGGAAGTAAGGGCTTTCAGAATAAAGTCATCCAGGTTCATATTTATTGATGATATGCTATTCAGGAAGTTACTGGCAGGCCCCTACTTATGATGTCTGGACAAGGAGGAGGCGCAGAATGTGTTACATGCTCTCCACAGTAGCAAATGGGGAAACCATGCAGGGGGTAGGAGTCTGGCAAATAAAGCTCTCAGGCAGGGATACTTCTGGCCCACAATGAAGGCAGATGCAGCAGAATATGCACGCAAGTGTGACGCCTGCCGGCGCTCAACACCAATGATCCATCAGCCAACAGAACCCTTGCACCCCGTCATTTCTCCCTGGTCATTCATGGCATGGTGCATGGATATAGTATGACCTCTGTCAAGAGCCACAGGAAACAGGACATGGATGCTGGCGATGACAGATTACTTCTCCAAGTGGATAGAGGCAGAAGCATTCACAAAAATAAAAGACAAACAAGTCATTTCGTTTATAAAACGAAACATCATTTGCAGGTTTGGTATCCCATCAGAAATCATATGTGACAATGGCTCACAATTCATCTTCAACGATATCGAGGGATACTGTGTCAGGTGGAACATCACCCTGAAAAAGTCAGCACCCAGGACTCCAAAGTCCAACGGGCAAGCTGAGTCCAGCAACAAAATCATCATGGACAACCTGAGAAGGAGGTTACAGGAGTTAGGAGGAAAGTGGGCAGATGAATTGCCACTGGTATTGTAGTCAGATAGAACAATGCCAAAGATAGCAACAGGTCAAACACCCTTCAGCCCGGTGTTTGGCGCGAAAGAAGTCATTCCATAAGAAGTTCTAGTCCCCACTCACAGGTATGGATGTATGACAGGGGAACTGAACAAGGCAGAGATGGTCAGAACCCTGGACACAGTAGACGAGTTGCGAGCAAGTGCAAAAATACGTCTGGCTACCTACAAGCAGTCAGTGGCCAGGAGTTACAACAAGAATGTGAAAGTCAGGCTCCTGGAGGTAGGAGACCTGGTTCTCCGAGAGGTGTTTCAAAACACTAAGAATCGAAAGGCAGATAAATTCGCCTACAAATGGGAAGGACCATACCAGGTAGAAGGAGTTGTTGGCCATGGTGCATACAGCTTGATGACCATGGACGGTCAAATCATACAACGCCCATGGAACATACTTCACCTGAAGAGATATTACTTTAAATAATAAGTAGACTTTAGCCTTTAGAATGATGTACTACGAAAAGCCAAATCATTTAGAAATAAAAATCTGGTGGTAGGCATACCGCCAATTTCATTCCTATTTTTGGTGTCTCTAACTATTTCAAACTTTAAACTGCTATTAGATGGTGTGGTCTGGCAGCGTCTTGGGACCACAATTGCTCTGGTGCCCCATGAGATGGCGTCAGGTACTTCATATCATTTTAATAGATTTTCCTATTTTCAGGCTTCTCTAAATACATCACTCTGAATCCTAGTTTCTATGGTACTTTGAAAGGATATCTAGCAAGACTGTCAACTGCCAACGCGGGGTGACAAGGCACATGACACTCCAACATGCCTAACCTATTTTCTCCATCAGGAGCACCCTCATCAGGCGGACTGTGGAACATACGAAAGGGAGCCTGGTTGACAGCAAAACACGCTTACCCAGCTACCCCTGATACCACCCCCTGGACATAGCTCGCACTAATCGCAATTAATCAGGGCCCCAGTATGCATGCACACATACATGGAACGTAGGGATCTCTGCGCTACCAGAATCCTGCAGCGTCCCATTGATCCTAGAATGACGATAAACTTGCCTAAATTACGCCCCTGTTGGCTTTAAACGTGATGAACACACCTTGCGTCATGAACAAGGTTAAGTAGTCCAAAATTGCGGCATACGCCTAAATCAGTCGTCAAACTGACACGACAGCTAGCTGAGTCGGGATCAGCCTTTTCAGGCTGATACGACTGGTCTAAATCAACATCTCAGGTTGACACAGCCACCACACCTTACATTGCGGCATACGCCTGAATCAGTCAGCAGACTGAAATGGCAGCTAGCTGAGTCAGAAAGTCAGCCTTTTCAGGATGACAGGACTCGCCTAAATCGGCCAGCAGGCTGACACGGTAACCTCCTAAACTAAGGAAACCTAATAAACAAGCACACAGGATATAAGCTAAGACTTGCCAAAAATTAAGGCAAGGGGCATTCCAAAACATGGCCAAGATACGGCCCTTGAGTTTAACCGCCACCTTGGCGAAGCTACCAGAAAAAGTTTAAAAATAAACTTACAAGTCTGCCACCACTGGGCAAGACTACAAGAAAGTACATTGATATAAAAAAACAACTTAATTTTCGGTCACATTAATGACCTCCACTTCTGGCACCTCCTCTGCCTGCTGACCCTCTGCTTCAGGTACCGCACCAGCTTGCACACCCTCAGCTGCCATAGCTTCCTGAGCTCCGTCAGCAGTATCCTGAGGCATTCCAGCATCTCCACCAGCGGCTTGCTCAGCCAATGCAGAAGAATTCACCTCCCTAACTTCAGGCATCAGCGCACTCAGATCAGGTGGGGTGGGGTAGAGCATCTCCAGCTGTCTCTCCTCCTCCTCTATAGCTTGCTGGGTGGGAGCCTCCTCAAGAGCAGCACGCATCCCGCTGATTTTTCCCCGCCAGGTAGCATAGGCAACAACATTGGTGGCCAAGGAGATCAACTCGCTGATCTTCTTGGCAACAGCAAGCTCAGCCTTCAGTTCCACCACGCGCTCCTTCAGATCAGATCGTTGCTGCGCCAAGTCGGCAATTATCCCCTTCAGCTCTTGGTTTTTGGCATTGGTGGCGCGACTGGTGGCTTGTACTATGTTGATCATCTTCCTGTTGTAAAGTGCAGACTGGAGAGTATGGGGCAGGAAAAATCAAAAGTCAGCAAGAAGGATTCAAAAAAAAAATTGGAGCCGGGTGTATAGAATGTGTTGGGTGCATACAAATTCAAGTATTCATATATCCATGAATACTTGACAGAGCAATGGTTGCAAAAAGAAAGGAGAAAGACAAAGATTAAATGGAATAGACACAGAGGAAGGAAACTGAACAACATGAGTCGATCGGTATCAAGCTTGATTCATAAAAGCTAAACAATTGATCATATGAGTTCAAAAAAAAAAGTATACAAGGAAAAGGGTGATAACGTGATCAAGTATAAAAATAAAGCACTGTTTGAGCTAAAAATCACATAATAGGAAAAGGTCCACTTAACAAATAATGGGTCATAAGAGAAAGAATAAGGAGAAGGGGAGCCCATAGTTAGAGTGAAGCGCGGGGGAAGGGGAGTGGGCTGGCGTACCCGGGAAGAGACCGAAAGCCCACTGAAGGAGACGCTTGGAATTAGGAAAGAGGAGTTAGGGAGAAGTCAGGGAGATCAGGGAGAATTCAGGGAGACGACCAAACATGGAAAGAGTTGTTATGGAAGTTATATTCCCTTTCCATAATCAAGGAAGAATATGACTAGGGTTCTTACCCTATAAATAGCCAAGGGAGCAATCAAAGAAGGACATTCACATTCATATTAACATACGCACACATACATTCGTCAATATCATACAAGCTCGATACCTCGTGTTAGCAAGATTTGCATTACGATACAATTGTAATCATCCTCCTATTTAAAGCTAGTGCAATATTTGGTAGGGTACCGTCCCTCCCGCGGTTGTTCCCACATTGGGGTTTCAGCGTCACCAAATCTTACGTGTCAATTTATATTTCGTACTTTATTTCCTTATTTAAATATCGTCATACAAACAAACTATCAAATATCCGACGAGTAAGATCGCATTGACCCGAATCAACCAATTTGGTAAAAAATACCTAAACAAGCACAAGCAAGATTTAAAGGAACAAAGAAGGATCAATGGAGTCATTAAGGACTACCTCTTATTTGAAGAACGTAAAGTTGTATGAAATGTGATATGAAGATGCATACCTTGAGAGGTATATATAAAAGGAATTTATGATTAAAAAATTAAAGTGCTTGTCCTACAAGTAAAATCATGGCGTTTCCACCTCTTAAAGGAACCAGTAAAATAAGCTTTGGGAGAACTTACTGGAATGATCAGGTCGGTTTAAAACAAATTGTGTTTTAGCAAATTGCTTACCTAAGAAGTTATGAGTATATATTCTTAGTTAAATGGGTAAATTTATTTGTTTTTTTTTTAAATCGTTGACCAGTTGGAGACAAAATTATCTGATTATAAAAATTCAAATATCTTACGTCAAGGTTTCAAAATTATCTAGGAGGCGAAAAAATCAAGTATCATTCGTCGAGGTTACAAAAATGACCACGGTGATAAAACCTTTAGTGTCCTCCGTCAAGGTTACAAAATGACCAGGGTGACATAAATTTAAGTGCCCTCTATCAAGATTACAAAATTATCAGGGTGATAAAAATTCGACCGTTACCCGTCAAGGTTACAAAATGGCCAGGGTGATAGAAATATCGAGAAGAGCCGCCAACCATCCGCCAAGTCAGATAATGACAGGATGGTAAAAAAAGACAAATGCTATCGATGCAACATAATGGATGCCCGCCGACTTCCAAGTCAAACCAAAAGAATGTGTCGAGACCCCGCCACGCTGAAACACTTCGAAAGTGGGCATGACAAAGTCGCGGGGGCAATTTGTAGGCACTAAAAATTTATTTCAGTGGCGAAAATTAAATAAATGAAGTAATTTGAGTTAAAAATGAACATTTTAACTCAATTTAATTATTTTGTCCTTTTTAAATAAAGTTTGGGTAATTTTGAGTTATTCGGGTCCAAACAGAGTCAAATTAGGCTAAATTGCAAACGGGCCGAGAAATGAGCCCGCAACCCTAAGCTGGAGAAAGCCCAACCATTTCTCTATAAATATAGAGCATTTCATTCATTTCAGGAGATAGAAAACTCGAAGAAAAGAAAAGCTCTGGAATTCTCTCTGAAAATCCCGTGAAATTCAACGTAAACAATCAACAAGCACAAGTGCACAACAAATTCGTGCCGCCTGCGCAAGAAAACTCAAACATTCAAACTCGAATATTCAAACATTCAAACTCGAATATTCAAACATTCAAACATTTAAGAGAGACTCAAGTCGTTCGACCCTCTCAAAAATACAAGTCAACGTCGCGCGTGGAGTGTATACCCCCTCTACACGTGCACCCCCTGCAAAACGCACGCGCACCCCTTATATGGATCGTGCACGCGTACTCTATTTGTTTAGTTAGAATCAGAGGATTATTAGAGATTGTACACGAACTTTTCTGATATTAATAAAAAGGGTTTTTTGTCAAAACACAACCTTTAAAAAAAAATTCTTCCAAACACCACCTTTAAAAAAAAGTTTGTAAAACACAACCTTTAATACATTTTTTGTTGTCAAACACGACTTTTTGGCTGAAGGACTTAACATTTTGTAATGGGTAATTTTCAGTCGATATTTGAGATAGAAAACGATGTCGGTTTGAGGCGTTTTTGGACTCGTTGGAAAGGTGGAAATACAAGCTTTCCAGGGGTTATCAATACGATGGTCAAAGGCGGCCTTATGTGGGGTCTATTGTTGTGTAAAGTAAGGCTGGTCGGAGAGATTAGCGAGTGGTCGGGGATTTTTAGTGGGTCTTTTAAAGAGGTTATGATGCTTTGTCTGGTCTGAAAATTGGTATGTAGGTACCAGGGATTGTAAGGTAGGCCGTAGTTGTGTTGTTTTTTGTGGTTATTTATTGTAAGTGCTGGTTTGAGGTGAGTGAATTGACCCACAAAAAAGAAATCCTACTTTGACATTCTTTTGAATGTTTTTTACCTTCAAATTAACTCCCCTCGAACCACCACTTGTAACCAACAACCACAAAAAACAACACAACTACGGCCTACCTTATACTCCCCGCTACCTACATACCAATTTTCAGACCAAACAAAGCATCATAACCTCTTTAAAAGACCCACTAAAAATCCTCGACCACTCGCTAATCTCTCCGACCAGCCTTACTATACACAACATTAGACCCCACATAAGACCACTTTTGACCATCGTGTTGATAGCCCATGAAAAGCTTGTATTTCCACCTTTCCAACAAGTCCAAGAACACCTCCAACCGACATCTTTTGTTATCCCAAACATCGATTAAAAGTTACCCCATTGCAAAATGTTAAGTCCTTCAGCCAAAAAGTCGTGTTTGACAACAAAAAATTTATTAAAGGTTGTGTTTTACAAACTTTTTTTTTTAAAGGTGGTGTTTGGAAAAAAAAAAATTTAAAGGTTGTGTTTGACAAAAAACCCTAATAAAAAAACTCATTTTGTTTCCTTGTTTTGTATTTCAGTTATCGCAATACAAAATTTGTCGTTACAAGTGTTCAGGCTCAACCATAACTGTGTACTAATTGGTCACGTGGCCCAAGGCCCATTGACGAGAGGTCTATAGTCCATTGCAAGTTTGCAACTAATACTAGAAACAAGGCTTTTGCTAATAAATTCTCATTTTTGTTTTTGTCTTAATCATGAAAGTGGTAGTTATATGACTTGTTTTTAACTTAAAATGGATAGTGCCCGTTTTAAATGATACTTTGTGTACTAGCAATTAAAAGACCTGTATCATGATATTTTTAGAGCAGCTCTCCTATAGAACCATCATGTAGCATATGATCGATTTAAAAGAAGAATAGTCATTATTATTCAAATTTATTTGCATTTTACTTTAATTTTGATGGCCTCGGATATCTTATAATGAATACTTGCATATTTCAATATGTAAGTTATCAAATTAATATATTTATTTATAACTAATTAATTATATCAAATGATTTAATTGGACTTTGTGTTATTGGATAAGTACTACTATGTATAAAATGGTCTTTTATAATAATTTGAGCTGGGTGTAAATTGCAGTGTCTTCAAGCAATAACAATGAGTAATTTTGTTGTAAAAAAAATCGATTAAAAAACGTATTCTGTTATAAAAGAGAGATCGAACACAAAATTGACCTTATAATCAATAGATGGTGTGAGCATCATCGCAAAAATCACTTGGTAACAAGTTCTAAAGTTAAGATAGGTATAAATCGATGATTTGTGGATTTTATCTTTACACAGATTAAAGTATATGAAAACATTTGACAGGTAAACTGAATACAAAATTTCTCTTTTTTATAAAAAAATAATCAACAATTTTATAAATGATAGTAACTAATAGTGAAATTATTTTGTGAATTTACCTATTTCTAAAAGTGTTACTTTTAAGACTTTGTCGTCTCATTGTTTGATAGAAGGCTTTGTATAAAAGTGAAAACAATAACATCTCAATATTTCATAAATAGAATATAATTTCGTGTTATATAAATAAGGGTTATTTAATAAGAATACTTCAAACTATTGGAGTGTTTCTCAAAATACTCCAACCTATATTTTAACTACCAATATTCCCAACTTTTACACTCCTCTTTTATTAAAACAGTGTGGACAGCGGGCCGCCCACAGGGGCGCTTGGTGAGGAGCGAAAACAAGCGTTTGCATTTTTGTATGGAGTCGCCACCAATTTTTATGGGAAATTGGAACCGTTCGAATACCTCGTGTCATGTCAAGACACAAAGTAGTGACATGAACACTAAGCAATCGTTACCCTTAGCATTCTATGTCTAGAATGACTCTCGTGGATGCCAATGAACACGGGTGCTCACGGAGATCTGGAGTAAGGGGTGAGGGTACGTATTAGGAAGCTCTTTTGATCGAACACCTAATCCCGCCCGCCTCGATAGCGGCCTCTACTAATGATTAGGGAGTTTATTCGTACTTGATATATCGTCGGCTATATGCATGCAATGCAACATCCAATAAATTAATCCTAGCATGTGAAGATTAACTAAGTCGGTTGACAAGTAGTTAGCAAACAATTAATGTCGAAGTTGGATTTAATGCTCATTTACATGTGAGAACATACAAGCAATGAAAGAAATACAATGATGATAAATTACAATAATTACATTGGATAGGCGATTTATGTCGAAAATACCTTTAAAACGGATAATTTGATAAAAAGGAATAAAAGAATAAAAGGATAAAATTAATGAGTTAAACAGGAGGTGATAATACGATTAGTAGTTAGTTAATACGTAAACTAATTAAACTAGGTCAAGGCGGAAACGGAGTTCAGGGACAGAAATCATCCTGGAACGGGCGCAGCAGGACTGCGCCCTCTGGAAGAGGCGCAGCAGACGCTGCGTCTGTTCCTTGGCTCAGTTCTGGCTGTGAAGCCGTAATTGCAGGCCGTTAATGTCGATCGATAAATTTAATGATGGATTAAATTAATTACTCGGATGAAAGTGATTAATATGTTATTTAACATGTGAATGGGTCATAAAAGCAGTACAATATGGATGAGACGGAATTAAGATGGATTAACTTACAAGGTGGAACGAATGAAAGACATTAATGAGTCCTCTATTGAAATCAATTAACTAGTCTAAACATGATGATATACGACGAATTAATGACGAACATGTGAATAAACAGATGAAAACTATATCAAAGACGAATTCCAGAAACCCAATATGAACAAATTGAATCTCTACAACCCGGAATTGAATTTAATGACGAAAACCCGCAAATATGAATTATTTGGGATTTGAGTCGGATTAACAACGAATAAAACAAGTTAATGAATGAATAATATACATGTGATTATTAAATTATTGTACCGGAGAATTAAAGAGAAACAAGTGAAAACAAATAATCAAAGACGAATTACAGAGGACGAAGGAAGAAGAAAAGAAGCAGGAATTGCGGCAGCCTCACGAAGAGGCGCAGCAGGAACTGCGCTCCTTCGAAAGAGGCGCGGCGATTCTTTGCGTCTTTTCTCTCATTGTCGATCTTCGAAAATCCGTAAAAAAGGTTTAAAAGACGGTTTTAGAAATCGGTTTTAATGAGGTATTTTCGACGTAAACCTTACAATTGCGATACAATAAATAAAAGTACAATAAATAAAAGAGAGATTTACACCCTCAGACTTACATGTTGACGAAACGAGAAGAACTAAGAAAATCGATTAGTGATGCTCGACGCGAATGCAAAGAGAGTGCCCTCGTAAGAGGAAAACGATTGATTAATTAAGTTGATTAAGTGTAGTTGGTCAAATTGGTCGGTCATGCAACGGAGAGGCTGGTACCCGGAAGGATCCGAGCTTACGTGGTCGAAAGTTCAAGCACGTAGGCGCCAATTAGTAAGAACAAAGTCTAGAATGCAAAGGGAGAAGAGAAGGGCGGACACTCGCGTGAGAAATATGAGGAACGAAGGCTCCTATTTATACTAATCACGTGAAGGAATTAGGGTTTCGGAGACTCTTTGGAAGTGAATCTCGGAAAGATATGAAAAAGATACGTGAAACATGCGAGAGAAGGGCACTGGGAAGAGGCGAGGCGCAGCCACTGCGTCTCTTGGAAGAGGCGCAGACACTTTGCGTCTATTCCCAGGAGGTTTCCTCCTGCTGAAGAAAGATTTCCGCGTTTGAGTTATGGTAGGACGGAAATAATCCGATCTTCCTTAATATTTAATATGAATATTACGGGATATTATTTGCCAAAAGATAAAACTTGTAAAATATGGAATAGAAATATCCGGAACATTCCAGAACATTCCGACTCGGGATTTAACAGTTATCAGAAAATGGAGACGGTTTTTGACCCGGACTCCGAATGTACTCTAATTACTGCCAAAACGACCGTATCGGGACGTAGATGACAACTAAGAGGTCGACATTAATATTTGAGCAATCACTTGACGATAATCTTACGAACTGTCACAAATCGTTCCGCGTACCAAACATGCGGCCCAATCATCACCGGGTGGTTTGCGGGAGGTGCGAAATGAGGTGTCTCAGAGCCCCGCTTTGACTGAGGCTTGGACAAGGCGAAAGTCAAAGTATAGCCATCAGGTCAATCAAAGATTACAACCTGACGACTATGGCGACGCGAGGCGGCTCAAGGGGTCTGAGCCAAGGACCTGTCGTCGGGAACATTTTTGAGTCTGTCGACTATCGGGGAGGGTCGTTTAAAGTCCATTAGACTACGTAAGGAAGCTTGCCAGCCATAAGAAGAGACCATACCTGAGACTTCTTCTCGATAACGGCACCCTGGTCGATCTCCGCGGGGAAACAAGAAATATTGAAAGCAGCAGGACGTCGGTAGAAACTGCTGGGGAATCCGCTTGCGTCGGTTTCAAGCGAACTCTGGCAAAACTTGAGGTTGAATCTGCTTGCGTCGGTCTCAAGCGAACTCTTGCTGGGGAATATATTGACGACTAGGAATATCTTGATCGTCATGGGAGAAATCTTGAGTGAGCAAAGATCTTTGCAAAATACTACTCTTATTTGGATAAAAGGATTTTGAGCAATATCGCAAAATCTTCTTCTTATTTGGATAAAATGGATTTGAGCAATACTGCAAAATACTGCTGCGCTGGATAAAAGGAATGATAATATGCAACAGTCCGCTGTTGGCTGATGAAATGCGGGCCGGAACGAAAGAAAATCATCGAAACGGACCAAAAGAATATAACAGCGTCAAGGAAGAGGCGCACCAAAGATGGGCCCACAAATAACGAACTTATAACGAATTTTTGAAAATCCGTATGGAGGGAACACAAGGAAGAGGCGCAGCAAGAGCTGCGTCTCTTGGAAAGAGCGCAGCGCCTTTCTTTGCGTCTTTTCCCCAATGGCTTTTGCGTAAAAACGCGAAATCAGAAGGGATTGTGTTCATTATTTCGAAACACAAATCTTGCAATTTATCTCTCAAATCTTCACCATTTCCGTCGAGGTTTGATCCAAAAGCTTGCACTAAACATGACTAATCGAGGTATGTGTCTCAATCCTGCATTAATCATCTACATTTGTTGAATTTTGAGCCGCGAGATTTAGGGTTTTCGACCCTTTTGATCGAAAATTTGGGCTTTTCCCCCCAAATGGATTTGCCATGCCAAATTGATGTTAGAAACGGATAGTAGGCGATGTTAGGAACATAACCATGTGTTTGCTTCGAATTTTTGTCGAGTTTTGAGCTCTTGAGTGAAACTTGAGACGGTTTTACAGCTAAACCGTAAATTGCTTCGAAAATAGCCTTAGGAATGCCCATTTGTGATGAAATTTGATATCTGGAATCCTTGGATGATGGGTAAACTTTCTACCATCTCGGAATTTTGGTTTGTAACAACTTTTTCGGGATACCTTTCTAGGGCATAATCGCCGTTATAGCGGAATGCTGCCGAATTTTCGACTCGAACCCGGAACTAGGCTTCGGCTTGGACTTGACTTGACCCAATTTATCACATGAGTGATTGGGTTGGCGGGAATATGGCCAAAGATGGCATGGAAAGGGGTGTTTTCAGGGCTTTGAAGGCTCGAAAACTCCTTAACAAAGGCTTGTCGTCATGTGACGCGGCCTGAATTTACTTTAACGTTGCAGGTGATGATGCTTCTAATTCTGGGAGGACTCCCATGGAGATAGACGCCACTACTGTTGAGGAGGCTTTAGAGCAGGCCTTCACCGCTGCGGTGATGGCTGCTGAGTTTCACGAGGAGGAGGCCGTCGAGGAGGAGGAGATCCCGAGACGAGCCAACGTCGGGCGAGGGGGTCGTCAGCTGAGGGGAGCTCCTGCGTGGGCCGAGACCTGGGAGAGTAGGCATCTCGTGTGGTCTGCAGAGGGTCACTTGTCCTACAGGACGGTGAAGAGCCTGGTAAATAGGAATTCACTACTCACTACCTGTCCTCTTTCATTCTTTTTGTCCAAATTTCTTTCAAATTTCAGCCAAAACTAAAGATAGCTTTGTTTCAAATCGTTATAGGAGGCCGGGAACATCAGGTCGTTCTCGGGTTACACGACAGCGATGGAGCACTACGAGCGGCTGTCGGCGGAGGAGAGGGCCATGATCGAGCGTGGAGCGTTCGGTCCTCTGGTTCAGGTTTGGAGGGATATCGTGAAGAGGAAGTTGCGGGCTAACCTTAGCCTGGTCCGTGCTTTCTTGGACCGATTCTGGGACACGACTTCCACGTTTCACCTGCCTTTTGGTGAGGTGGGAGTTACTCTGGAGGATTACGGCATGATTTCTGGTCTGCCGTGTGGGACCGAGGAGATGGTGTGGCCGGAGACTGCCATGAGGGCGGACTCGGCTGAGGCGAGGAGATTGATCGGCTGGAACTTGTCGCCGAAGGCTGTTGTAGTGCCGGGTTTGGTACCCAGTACTTACGTTCGAGACTACTTTGCGGGAAAGACCCCGGCGCTGGTGACGATCGATGGGAGGGAGATGGCTCCTCCTCCCTGCACAGCTGAGAAGAGGGCTCGCCTGTGGCTTTGGTGGTTTCTGTCTTCGATTAACTCGGAGACAAGGGCGAGAGGCTGTCGACGAAGCTTCTTCCCTTTCTTTCTGACCTGAGTTCCCTAGGGCGCTGGGACTGGGTCACTGCTGGTTTTGTGGTCCTCATCCGCTTCATGAGGGCCATGGTTCGTCCAGAGCTGATGGAGAAGGGGACTTCTTCAGGTGCTGTCGGACCTGGACTACTGTTGGAGGTATGAACCTTCCTCTTTTAGACTAATGCAAATTCTTTCCTTTATTGAATTACGAAAGATCGTTGCTGATTATTCTGCTTTACAGGCGTGGGTGTACTCCTACTTCCCGAGTCTCGCGCCTAAGAGGACGGAGCCGCTGGAGAAGGCCTATCCCGTGGTGAGGGATTGGGTGATGTGCCGGACGAAGAGCAAGCGTTCTTCTCACAATGTCTACCGGCGGGATGTGAACGCTCTTCAGCTGAGCAGCGTGAGTATCCCACTCGTATTCATTTACACTTCTTATCCTTTGTCTTTACTTGATCATAGGAATGATCTTTCCCTTATCTTGCCGCAGTGGGTGCCCAGACCTTGGGCGGAGTACGCTGGGGCGCCTCCTTTTGTTGCTGAGGTCCTTCGACCTAGGAGCCCGAGTCGGCTGCTGTTGTGGACGTCGATGGGTCCCTGTGTGGTATCTGGGCGAGCGTTTAGCTCGTCAGTGCTCACGGGACGCGTTGACGGTTCCCGTTGATCCTCCCAGGACGATGTTCAGGGAGCCTACTGAGGCTGAGAGGGAGGCGGACCTGGCTGGTGCCAGTGGCGACGACCTTCTTCTCCCTGGCGAGGATTACTCGGCGTTCCTTTACGGGAGGCTGGCGTACTAGCCAGTAGTGGTGAGTATTTATACATTTCCTTGATTTTGATTTTGAGAATTACGACGAAAGATCATCGATTAATGAGAGCTATTTGTCTTTGCAGGAGGTCGAGGCGGCGGGCATCGAGCCCCCAGTGTACCCCGAGACTCTTGAGTACACCGACGCGACCGGGAGGACGACGATCTCCGAGCTGCGTGACTTTGACGTAGCTGTGATGGATGCTGGCCTAGGCGACTGGCAGCATCTGATTCGGAGGGTGAGCCTCCAGCTTGTATACCTTTCGTGTAAGAACACATTTGATTGAATTTGTTCAATTTGCTGAGAAATTTTTTTTTTGAAATGCAGGTCGCGCCATCTCGGTTCGTGGCACTATGGAGGGTGGCCAACCGGCTACGAGCTACCGCCATCGAGGCACTCGTCGGTGGTCGAGGTCGTCAGGTATGAACCTCATTTGATTTCTTTTGATTTTTGATTTTGCGATTTTGCTTGAAACAATTGACATGAGCCAATTTACTTCTGTTTACAGGCTGGCCGCGAGCAGGAGCGAGAGTTGACCCAGTCTCGGGAGGAGACAGCTCGCTTGTTGAGGGAGCTCGAGGTTCGGGACGCCGAGATTGCCGTTCTGGTGGCGAGAGTTGCCGAGTTGGAGGGCGCCCAGCAGTAGTTTTGTAGACTTGTACATTTGAACATTTGATTTGAACATTTTTGGACTTTGTTTGGGGCGCAAGCCCCCAGTTTATTTGTACATTTGCTCTGTTTGGTGTATATATGACGGCCTGAGTGCCTTTGCTGCTGGGTTGCGTTGCTTGTATCTGCAGGTTAGTTCTTGAACAAGTTTGGTAGACAACGGTTTACGCCGTCATGCTGTCGAAATTTACATGAAAATCACGCAAAACATACATTTTATACATATGGCCTTAATTAGCGCATAAAAGACTCAAAAGAACACAAAAATGCAAAAATTTTGCCGGAAATGACCGGACGGTAGGGAGGGTTACCCCCTAAAAAAAAGAAAAATGAGAAATCTATAAGTGTAGAAATGAAAATGTTGAAAAATGAAAACAAAAGAAAATTATTTCCCAAAAAGAAAATGAAATTTATTTCTTAAAAAGGAAAGGGATTAAGTCTGATGAAATGGCGAAGGTGTCGACGTCACCTCAAAATGCGTGCCCGCGAATTTAGGAAACTTGAAGTATGGTAATCTCCTCGTATTTACCAAAATAAAACCTCGCAGGAATAGGAAATCATGCGTTATAGAATTAGGAAAGATCCAACGCGGAAATCACAGAAGTGAGACTGGGGAAGAGGCGCAGCATGAGCTGCGTCCCTTTGAAGAGGCGCGCGCAGTCTGCGCTTTGTTCCCAAACTGGTCCGTTCTGGCGGATTTTTGGAAACAACAATTAGTATAAATAGAAGCGTCGATGGAGTTTTAATTCACATAAATCTTCCGTCTTTTCTTCGTCTATTCACATAAAACTCCCAAGACAAATCTTCAAAAGAAAATTATCATCATGAATACTTTGGAGATCCGCTTGAAGGAATGGACCAATGAATTTTCGAATATGGAGAAGCATGACATGGGTGCTTATAACCTTGGGTCTCTATTGAGTTTGAAACTCATTAAGATTGTGAAACCATTCTTGGACGCTTGCCTTGACTATTGGGACCCGAATTATCATGTTTTCGCGTTCCCAGGAGGTGACATTTGCCCATTTCCTGAAGAAATAGCTGATATTGGTGGATGGGATCCTGAACATTTACCTGCCATTCCTTCCACTTCACAAGGGTATAAGAGCAAATTCAGAGACTTGCTTGGATTGACCAGACTTAAGGTGGATCGTCTAGTTACCCCGAAAGGCGTGAGAATGTTGGACTTTATTGATCGATTCATCAACAGGGCCGACCCTATTGTCTCTCATGTTGCTAGGAGGAGAGCATTTGGCTTTTGTTTGTTGCATGTGTATGTCTTCCAAGGGCATGTTGATGAAGACTTGAGAGGTGATCCTCGTCTTTTGTGCCTTATCGAGCAAATGGAGCTGCGCAGGAGCCCAGCTTGCTTATGCTTAGGAGAGATTATATTGGGCTTGGATAATAGGAAATCCAACCGTGATCTGCCATTTTTGGGGAGTCCCGTCATCTTGCAGGTAAAAGACATCTTTTCTTTTTCTTTTCTTTTTCTTTTCTTTTTTTTTTCTTTTTTTTTTCTTTTTTTTTCGTTTTTTTTTTCGTTTATTTTTTTTTGATTGGTGTCTAATACCTGCTTTTGGTAGGTTTGGCTTATGGAACGGCTCCGATTGATCGAGCCCCCAGTTCATACACTTTCCTATCATTCCCGTATGATTGCGATGAGGACGCGGTTGTACATGGTGGACTTCACCAGGTCTGCGATTATTGGAAGAACAAGCTGAAAAGTGATGATGGCCCGTTGATTAGGTGGGTTGTACCGTGGTGGCACCTCAAGTCCGTCACTGGAGTGTCTTCTTTGGATCCCACTAGGTCCGTGCGCATTCCGGGATTGTAGTTCATGGTATGCATCTTTCCGGAAAGATTGATGAGGCAAGTTGGGCTGAAGCAGACGATCCCGAGGCTTGACACCGTCCCGCAGACTGCTATGGCGCTTACTACCGAGAGCCGAAGAGAGTGGGCTATTAAATGGGCCCAAAGAAACATGTGGTTCTTGAACTTCTCCGCCAATGCTTTATGGGTGTCGGATTCCTACCTGAGGTGGAGAAAGGCTGCGACTCCGGAAGAGCGCGAGAGACTGAGGAAACGCGAACCTGTTGACTACAAGGTGCGCGAGGGAGAGAAAGAGAAGGAGAAGCATCTGACAGAGGGAGAAGAAGAAGCCGGGTTTCAGGTCATTCATCCTTCAAAGAAATCAAAGACTACTCCTGATGCAGAAATGGTGGTTGGCAAGAATGGAAGAGTCAGGCCTCGAGAAAGACCGTTGGTGATTAGGTCTGAAGTGGTGCAAGAGCGCCCAGCTCGAGGTCGTGACAAGAAATATAACAAAAATGACAAGGGCAAAGGGAAGATGGAAGAATAGCCCGAGTCTTTATTTATTATTTGATTATTATTATTATTGTTGTAATAAAAAGGAGGGATTTTTAGAATCCTAGCCTATTCTTTTATTATTATGTAGCGTACTACTATTATTTTGGAAATGAATAAAAGGTTAAATGGTTATGAAACCGTTAAGATTTTCTACTTATTATTCTTGTCGAATTTCAAATGCAATGCAAATGTCCTTCTATTTACATTTTAGGTATAATGGGTTGAATCCTGTGAAGGATTGCCTACGTATTCACTTTAAAAAAAGCGAAATCAAACCCTTGCGCGTAGTTCGAGTAAATGTAAAAGAATAATTGTTCGAAGCAAGAGCTTGTAATGAACATAGAAAATAAGCATGAGCTTTTGCTTGTTCTCAAGGTGCGAATTTAGTTTATTTGAAGATATGAGGACGACAATCTTGTCAAAATGCAAGAGCATAGTATCATTTAGCTTATTTCAGCTTGGCCAGGGGCCGTTTATTTAGTGCCACAAGAGCGACACATGGGTTTACGCGAGGCGCGTTTTTGTCCTATTCTAGGCATAGTACCGCTTCAATTGGTCAAGGTTTGTGGGGTTTGAAAACTCATTCCCATCTAAGTCTGTGATTCTAACCGCACCCCTTGGGAGTATGGATTTGACTAGAAATGGTCCGGCCCAATTGGGTTTGAATTTTCCCCTTGGGTCGACAGGTAAAAGAGCTCTAACCGATTTGAGTACTAAGTCTCCTTCTTTGATGTTTCTTGGCCTAACCCTTTTGTTGAAAGCTTGTTTGATACGTGCTTGATATGTTTGGACATTATGTAAAGCGCGTAGCCTACGTTCATCCAGGAGGATGAGTTTTTCGTATCTATCCCTTTTCCAATCGGCCTCCGGGATTTGACATTCTAGTAGAATACGCAGGGATGGTATTTCTAGCTCGACTGGTTGTACGGCTTCCATGCCGTAGGTCAAATAGAAAGGAGTAGCCCCAGTGGGCGTCCTGACAGAGGTACGATACCCCCATAAAGCAAAGGGTATCTTGCTTGGCCAATCTCTATAGTTGTCAATCATTTTCTTGAGAATTGTGACAACATTCTTGTTTGCTGCCTCTACCGCACCGTTAGTCCGTGGTCTATAGGGCGAAGAGTGGTGGTGCTTAATCTTATATTTGGCTAGCAATTGCTCGGTTTCAGCTTGGAAGTGTGATCCATTATCACTAATGATCTCATGTGGGCAACCATACCGACAGATAATGTTGTTTTGTATGAACTTGGCCACATTTTTAGCCGTAAGACCAGTGTAGGAAGCCGCTTCTACCCATTTGGTGAAGTAGTCAATTGCTACTAGAATGAAACAGTGACCTCCTGTTCCGGCCGGGGTTATCTTTCCGATTATATCAATTCCCCATGCGGAAAATGGCCAAGGAGATGTCATCGTGTAGAGCAACGAAGGAGGGACATGTTGCACATTCCCGAAGATTTGACAGTTATGGCAATGTCTTACGTATTTGATGCAATCGGATTCCATTGTAGTCCAATAATATCCCAAACGTGTGATTTTCTTTGCCATCATAGGCCCACTCATGTGGGGACCGCATTCTCCGTCGTGGACTTCTTCCATCACCTTTCGCGCCTGTGAATGATCAAGGCAACGTAGGACTACACCAAGAGGTGTTCTTTTGTATAATTCTCCTTGCATCAGAATGTATTGGGAATCTAATAGGCGTATAGCACGTTGTCCCCTCTTGTCCATATCCGGTGGATAGGTACCATTGAGCTTAAAATCCAAGATTGCTTGGAACCAGGGTTCCTGCGCGATTTCCTCTTCGTTGGTGATTTGGTGGACATAAGCCGGTTCTGACCGTCGTTCGATGCACAAAGGCATGTCCATCATGTGATCTGGCATATTTATCAAAGATGCAAGTTTCGCAAGAGCATCTGCGAATTGATTTTCCTCCCGAGGTAGGTGTAAGTATGTTACGTGATCAAAGAATTGAGCCACTTGGTCTATCCTAGCCTGATACGGTGCAAGGCTTTCACTTCGGATTTTCCAAGATCCTGTAATTTGGTTGATGATCAGTGATGAATCCCCATGTACTCGGAGGTTTTTGATGCCTAAGCTTACTGCCGCTTGTAGTCCAATGAGACAAGCTTCATATTCTGCGGCGTTGTTTGTCACCTCGAAGTCGAGTTTGAGAGCAATCGGTGTATGCTCACCTTCAGGAGAAATGAGCAACACTCCTATTCCGAATCCTCTTAAGTTTGATGCTCCATCAAAGTACAGATCCCAGGAGTCTACATCTGTTTGAAGTATATCCTCGTCGGGAAATGACCAAGTATCTATGGTTTGTGCATCGTTGATAGGATTTTCTGCGAAGAATTCGGCGACGGCGCGACCTTTTATGACTTTTAGTGGCACATATTTAAGGTCGAATTCTGAGAGCATCATGGTCCATCTTGCCAGACGTCCGTTGAGGACGGGTTTCTCGAAGAGGTATTTGACTGGATCTATTTTAGAGTACATCTTGATGGAATAGCTAAGCATGTAGTGACGTAGCTTCTTCGTTGCCCACACAAGAGTGAGGCATGTCTTTTCGAGTTGTGAGTATTTGCACTCATATTCCAAGAACTTCTTACTTAGATAGTAAATAGCTCTTTCTTCACTTCCTACAGTTTGAGCCAGCATAGCACCCATGGCGGTTTCAGTTACTGTGAGATATAAACCAAGAGGTTGATCTTGTTGTGGCGGCATGAGCACTGGTGGTTTAGCCAATATCTCCTTGATTCGGTCAAACGCCTTTTGACAATCATCATCCCACATGGTGTGGTCTGTTTTCTTGAGTTTCTTGAAGATAGGCTCGCAAATCATCGTAAGTTTCGATATGAATCGACTTATGTATTGTACCTTTCCTAGGAACCCTCTGACTTCTTTTTCTGTTTGGGGTTGTGGCATTTCGATCAAAGCTTTGATTTTAGAAGGATCTATTTCTATTCCTCTTTGACTAACCACGTATCCCAGGAGTTTGCCAGATGTTACCTCAAATGTGCATTTCTGAGGATTGAGTCTCATGTTGTACTTTTGTAGCCTTGCGAAGAATTTGCGAAGGTTCGCAATATGTCCCTCTCTTTCTTTGGATTTGACGATCATGTCATCTACGTATACCTCAACTTCTTTGTGCATCATGTCATGTAAGAGTGTAGTTGCGGTGCGTTGGTATGTAGCTCCGGCGTTGATCAATCCAAACGGCATTACTGTATAGCAATAGGTTCCCCATTGGGTGATGAATGCGGTCTTATGCATATCTTCCACGGCCATCTTGATTTGGTTATAACCCGCATATCCATCCATGAAGGATAGTAATGCGTGGTCTGCAGTATTGTCCACTAATATGTCGATGTGAGGTAGAGGAAAGTCATCTTTTGGACTCGCTTTGTTCAAGTCCCTAAAGTCAACACAAACACGGATTCTCCCATCCTTTTTGGGTACGGGTACTATGTTAGCTACCCAGTCAGAATACTCGGAAACTTTGATGAACCCAGCTTTGAATTGCTTATCAACTTCTTCCTTAATCTTTAGAGCCCATTCTGTTCTCATTCGTCGAAGCTTCTGTTTCACAGGTTTGAAACCTGGCTTAATCGGAATCCTATGTTCGGCAATGTCCATGTCGATCCCTGGCATGTCTTTGTAGGACCAAGCGAAAACGTCTTTGAATTCATTTAGGAGGTCTATGAAATCGGCCCTTTCGGTAGAGCTCAAGGTAGTCCCTATCCTAAGTTCTTGGGGTTCTAGTTCGGTTCCTACGTTGATGGGTTCGGTGTCCTCTATTACTGGTCCCCCTTCCCCTTCCTGTAATATTTCTTTGGCTACGTAGGGAGGTATTTCGGTTAAGTCTGGGTCTTGGTCATCCTCAGTATCATCATAAACAGAATTTCACTCGAAAGAACACAGAGAGTAAGCAGAACCTGATTTATTCATATTAAAATTTGAGTAAAGTTGAAACAAAGAAGCCAACTGATCCATGGTCAGTGGCGGCAAAGGGACAGTGGTTGGGGCACTTCCCGAACTACTGTGACTACTCGAGGCTAAACTAGGAGAAACGAAGGGAGTGAGGATGACAACAGGAGTAGACTCTCTAATGACTTCTCTAGACTCCGACTCTGACTCCGACTCCGACTCGAACTCATCGTCTTCTGGTTCTCCTTTGAACATCTCTCCTTCTCCAGTGGTGAGCTTGAAGAGTCTTCCTTGGTTGTTGGTCCATTCGATTGATTTTCTCCATCCTTTCTGCTGCTTTGTGTCAGTTTCTGTGATCAACGCGGTAGGGTTGAAGCGATCGTCCTGAAGTATCATAGTAATGATCTCATCCTGCGCGGCCCTAACGAATCGGTCCTCTCCCAACAATAGGCTAACAGCTTGTTCGTCTAAGCAAGGTGCTTGACGGGTTTTGACGGTAGGAACCGTTTCTGGAGGAATGAAGTAGCAATCGTGAAAGATCTCGATTCCGGCTAACTTCCTCTCAAAATAATGCCAAGGTTCGGGAAATCCATGAAAGAGCTCTGAACTTCCTTCTTGAACAAAGTACCCATTTAAGGTAGGGAGATAGGGCCTCATTTGGACTCCCACGTGCTTGCGGTTTTGGACTTGGGCCAGCATTTCGAGGACTTCCTCTTTTGTAGGTTTGTACCCTAGTCCAAGTGGTATCCTTGTTGAGTTGCCTTTCTTGTGTGGTGCAAAGGTATTCTTCCGAATTGGGTTCAAAGGCATTCCAGGGAACTATCCCTGGGACTTGAGTATGTGGTTGACCACTAAGTTGGAGTAGGGATTGTAGTATAAGGGTGCCAACTCACTTTCTATGACATTCACACTTTGGAAGCCCCCAAGTTCGTATACGGGATCCGCAAGGACTTGATTGTTTGATTGTTTCTCAATTATTGCCTTGATGAGTGACGAAGTGATCGTCACTACTTTGCCATTTAGTGGGATCTTGATCTTTTGGTGAAGGGTGGATGTTACCGCTTTGGAAGCATGAATCCAAGGCCTTCCCAGAAGTATATTGAATGAAGCTTCGATGTCCACTATTTGGAAGTTAACTTTTCGTTCGATCGGTCCCGTGGCTATAGTTAGGCTAGCAAGTCCAACCACTTTTCGTCGTGTACCGTCATATGCGCGTACACCTTGATTGGTGGGAGTCCAATCCGACTCTTTCATGCCTAGCTTGTATGCCGTTTTGAGGGGTATGACGTTGACCGCGGAGCCATCATCTACCAAGGTCATTGGCACATTCTTCTTTAGACAAATGACAGTGATGTATAGAGCAAGGTTGTGACTAGCGCCAAAAGGTGGCAAGTCTTCATCTGAGAAAGTAATAGGATTACTTAACTTTGGTGATTCTTGGAAGACCAAGTTGACTACATCTTCAGGAGTGGAGTTATGTGCTACACTTAGCTTGGCCAAAGCTTGCAGTAAAGCTTGGCGATGTGGGAATGAGCTTGCTATTAATTTCCAGACTGAAAGATCAGCCTTGGTCTTTTGTAATTGCTTGAGCAAATGATCAGTGGGGTCATCTTCATTGTCATTTGGTGTGATGACGTTGGTTGGACCGTTCTGAGTAGTATTTTGATATGGGCGACCCGAACGAGTTAGGTGATCCACATCTTGGTCTTCACCATTTTGGACTATTTCCTTGACTACGGAGTTTTCAATGAGATACTCGTCCTCATCATTATCGGCCCAAACCCCATTGATTGCAGCTAGTTCCCTCATTCTCATGACGTCACTTTCTAGTCGTATGATTTGATCGACTAGTTTATCAACCACGGTGACTACTTCTTGCATAGTGGCATTTTGAGAGAAGATTAGTGGCGCATGTTCTTCGGGTATTGCATTGGGATTGCGTAAGGTTGTTACCATGCTCTCCAGTTCCCAAACTTGTCTATCTACACTCCTTGCCCATGAGATAAAATCGGAAATGGTAGGGGAGATGGTAGAGTAGAACCCCTCTTTCTCGATTGCATGAATTTCATTTTCGGTGGGAGAAATGAGGTGTGAGCAATCTAAGGTAGATTCATCACTTGTAATCCCTAGAACTCCAAGAGGATTCTGAGTGTTGTTGGGTTTACCTCTTGGTGGTATTGGGAGTCGACCATCTTCAATCATATCTTGAAGTACGTGTTTCAACTTGTAGCATTTTTCTGTGTCGTGTCCTTTGCCCCTATGGTATTCACAGTATGAATTTTCATCCCAGAACTTGGACTTCCTTTCGGGTTCGGGAGTAGGTCCAATGGGTTGGAGTTTACCTTGCTTCATTAGCCTTTTTAGAGCGTTGGAGTAAGTATCCCCAAGGTTTGTGAACTTCCTTGGTGGGGTAGTTTTCTTGGATGGCTCGAGAAGGTTAACTTCGTCGGTCTTGCTAGTGGAGCCGTATGAACGACTTGTGGACCCTTGATATCCTCTACCTACCGTTTTGGACAAGAGTCTTTTACGGATGTCATCTTCAATTCGTGTCCCTAATACGGTTAAGTCCTTGAAAGTCTTGATGTTTTGATATCTCAAATGATTGGCATATATGGGCTTGAGATTATCCACAAACTTTTCCACAAGCGTAGCCTCATCCGAGCGTTCAACTAGTTGGGTGCTAGTCTTCCTCCACCTACTTAGAAAGCAAGTCGGTGAATCCTTCTTTGTCATTTTGGGTAAGAACCTCTAGAGTACGCATGTTGACTTGGATCTCGGCATTATCCGCATATTGCTTCGGGATGGTGTCAAGAGATGAAGGAAAGATCCTTAAGAACATCTCGGGTTTGATGCCTTTGATAGACATGTAATCTTTGAAGGCACGGATGTGGTTCAAAGGGTTCTCATGTCCTTTGAATTTAGGGATATCCGTCATGCTAAAGTTAGTTGGTAATTTGGAATTGACGGCTTCATACTTGCGATTGTTTTCCCTATAAATGTCATCCCCCTTAAGGTACATCAATTGCCCCTCTAGGTATTGGAGTCTTTTCTCAGCTGCAGTCGTCCCTACGATAGGACTCTCATCTTTAGACTCGTCATCGGAAAAACGTAGTACTTCACCTTTAAGGGGAGGCAACCTTCCCTCTACATCAAAGATACAGCCTTCGATAAGTTCAAGGCGGTCATAGGTTTGTTCTTGAGTAATTTGCATTTGGGCTAGCGCGGCTAGGATTCGATCATTACTATCTTGAATTTGCTGGAGGTTTGTTTCATCACTTGATCCGGGCATCTTGGAAACTGGATAAGAGATCGGCGACGACTCAAAACACGATCGACCATTCTATCACACTTGCTAAAAGAAGAAAAGTTTTGACTCGTGAAGTGGGTGTGTGCCACTTGTGTTGAGTGATTTTTGAAGAAAGACAAGGTCTTTGAAAATGTGTGTCCTATTCAACTGTAGTGTAGTTGTAGGAGTGGACTCGAAGTGAGTTTTTGAAATGGGCTTGTGGCCCGGATTTTGACGCGACAAACGGACGGAGCTTTGACCGGATTTTGCGCTAATTAAAGGCCTATTTCGAAATTCTTGTTTGAAAAAGGATTTTGATTTTTTTTTTGAAAATTCGTCATGGTTTTGTTTAGAAGTGGTGATCACGTAGGGTTTACACATTTATACAAGCATTATAACGGGATGCTGAGTGCATTTAGAAGGGTTTTGGTTTAAAGGGTAGGTTGCCATACCGAACCATCAAACCCGAAGTCTGTGGAGAGGCTCGTGCCAAACAAGAGTAAGGCCGATTCCTAGTCCATTTCCTCAAGTAGTGAAGGCCCTTGATACAAACAAGAGTAAGCATCATGGTATGGATGACGTCAATCGCTATTCATCCTTAGGCCCAAATAAGAATTAGGACCGTTTAGACGGGACGATTGGTCGAATGGGTTGGGTTGGGCCTAGGAAGGCCGAATTTAAACGATCTAGGAAGACCGAGTTATGAAAACCGACAATTGTCTTGTACGAATTATTCCCTAACCTTGTTTAAGTTTCACCCTAGCTACACGTAAGTGTATATTCCCCAGCAGAGTCCCCCAAACTGTGGACAGCGGGCCGCCCACGGGGGCGCTTGGTGAGGAGCGAAAACAAGCGTTTGCATTTTTGTATGGAGTCGCCACCAATTTTTATGGGAAATTGGAACCGTTCGAATACCTCGTGTCATGTCAAGACACAAAGTAGTGACATGAACACTAAGCAATCGTTACCCTTAGTATTCTATGTCTAGAATGACTCTCGTTGATGCCAATGAACACGGGTGCTCACGGAGATCTGGAGTAAGGGGTGAGGGTACGTATTAGGAAGCTCTTTTGATCGAACACCTAATCCCGCCCGCCTCGATAGCGGCCTCTACTAATGATTAGGGAGTTTATTCGTACTTGATATATCGTCGGCTATATGCATGCAATGCAACATCCAATAAATTAATCCTAGCATGTGAAGATTAACTAAGTCGGTTGACAAGTAGTTAGCAAACAATTAATGTCGAAGTTGGATTTAATGCTCATTTACATGTGAGAACATACAAGCAATGAAAGAAATACAATGATGATAAATTACAATAATGAAAATTACAATAATTACATTGGATAGGCGATTTATGTCGAAAATACCTTTAAAACGGATAATTTGATAAAAAGGAATAAAAGGATAAAATTAATGAGTTAAACAGGAGGTGATAATACGATTAGTAGTTAGTTAATACGTAAACTAATTAAACTAGGTCAAGGCGGAAACGGAGTTCAGGGACAGAAATCATCCTGGAACAGGCGCAGCAGGACTGCACCCTCTGGAAGAGGCGCAGCAGACGCTACGTCTGTTCCTTGGCTCAGTTCTGGCTGTGAAGCCGTAATTGCAGGCCGTTAATGTCGATCGATAAATTTAATGATGGATTAAATTAATTACTCGGATGAAAGTGATTAATATGTTATTTAACATGTGAATGGGTCATAAAAGCAGTACAATATGGATGAGACGGAATTAAGATGGATTAACTTACAAGGTGGAACGAATGAAAGACATTAATGAGTCCTCTATTGAAATCAATTAACTAGTCTAAACATGATGATATACGACGAATTAATGACAAACATGTGAATAAACAGATGAAAACTATATCAAAGACGAATTCCAGAAACCCAATATGAACAAATTGAATCTCTACAACCCGGAATTGAATTTAATGACGAAAACCCGCAAATATGAATTATTTGGGATTTGAGTCGGATTAACAATGAATAAAACAAGTTAATGAATGAATAATATACATGTGATTATTAAATTATTGTACCGGAGAATTAAAGAGAAACAAGTGAAAACAAATAATCAAAGACGAATTACAGAGGACGAAGGAAGAAGAAAAGAAGCGAGAAGCTGCGGCGGCCCTCACGAAGAGGCGCAGCAGAATCGCGCTCCTTCGAAGAGGCGCGGCGATTCTTTGCGTCTTTTCTCGATCGTCGATCTTACGAAAATCCGTAAAAAAAGGTTTAAAAGACGGTTTTAGAAATCGGTTTTAATGAGGTATTTTCGACGTAAACCTTACAATTGCGATACAATAAATAAAAGTACAATAAATAAAAGAGAGATTTACCCTCGGACTTACATGTTGTGAAACGAGAAGAACTAAGAAAATCGATTAGTGATGCTCGACGCGAATGCAAAGAGAGTGCCCTCGTAAGAGGAAAACGATTGATTAATTAAGTTGATTAAGTGTAGTTGGTCAAATTGGTCGGTCATGCAACGGAGAGGCTGGTACCCGGAAGGATCCGAGCTTACGTGGTCGAAAGTTCAAGCACATAGGCGCCAATTAGTAAGAACAAAGTCTAGAATGCAAAGGGAGAAGAGAAGGGCGGACACTCGCGTGAGAAATATGAGGAACGAAGGCTCCTATTTATACTAATCACGTGAAGGAATTAGGGTTTCGGAGACTCTTTGGAAGTGAATCTCGGAAAGATATGAAAAAGATACGTGAAACATGCAGAGAAGGGCCTGGGAAGAGGCGCAGCAGCCACTGCGTCTCTTGGAAGAGGCGCAGCACCTGCTGCGTCTATTCCCTGGAGGTTTCCTCTATTTGAAGAAAGATTTCGCGTTTGAGTTATGGTAGGACGGAAATAATCCGATCTTCCTTAATATTTAATATGAATATTACGGGATATTATTTGCCAAAAGATAAAACTTGTAAAATATGGAATAGAAATATCCGGAACATTCCAGAACATTCCGACTCGGGATTTAACGATTTATCGAGAAAATGGAGACGGTTTTTGACCGGACTCGAATGTACTCTAATTATCGCCAAAACGACCGTATCAGGACGTAGATGACAACTAAGAGGTCGACATTAATATTTGAGCAATCACTTGACGATAATCTTACGAACTGTCAGAAGTCGTTCCGCGAATCAAACATGCGGCCCAATCATCACCGGGTGGTTTGCGGGAGGTGCATAAATGAGGTGTCTACAAACAGGTGTAAGTGTTATCTGTTAAACCGGTTTCTTTATCTCTAACCTTTTGATTCTTGTACTTTATCATCTACTATATCATGTAAACACCTTATTAATCTTCTCCTTCTTCTCCAAGACACCATTAATACTCTCCCAAACGCCATCCTCGACTTTTATACTCCATTATGCACAAACTAATGTTAACCTTTATTGCTAAAATTATACACGAACAATTTTAGTAAGCCAGCCATTTATCAATTCAATTCTAACAAAAAAAAATCGACAATTCACAAATATAAAATCAGAAGGGTGCTTCAATTTGGACTCCTGCACAAATTAGAGTAAATCTAATTAAAGTGGGTCCTGCCAAAAGAAAAAAAATAGAAAACATTCACGAGCTGATAATGGCGAGGCGGGAAGCAGGAGGATGATGTGATGTACAAGTTGATGAATAAAAGGCCCCCAATACTTTATCCTGCAGTACTCAATGTTTGTGAGAAAGCATAGAGAGGCAAACTTATCATACATGCCTGGTATTATTGGGGTTGTACCAACGCGGGCTTGGGAAACTGGAATTGGGTATGGATGATGATGGAAGCAGGTTTTATGTGGCGTTGTAGGGTAGATTTATGTGATGGGTTAGTGTGAAAGAGATTTGGTTGTGAGTGATTGTGGGGATTTTATGAAGACGTTTGAATCTTGAAAGGGTGAAATTAAAGCTGAGGGTCAGTAAATAATAAAGGGAGAGGAAAACTAATAAACTGTTAAAATGGAGAGGAGGAAAAAATTTTGCAAAAAAAATTGCTGGATAAAAGAGAAGACGTCAATAAGAGGAAGATGAAGATAGGTTATTTAAGGGAATTTTGGGACCCGAGCTACTTTTTACCTGCTATTACAAGTTAAAAAATGACAAATTCTGTTAAATGAGAACAAACATAAAAGTTGGGTGTAAAGTATTCTGAGAAGCACCATAATAATTTGGAGTATTCTTATTAAATATGTAACACCCCCTTCTTACCCGGCCAAGGTAATTGGGAGATGTTACCTTCTCGGTTTCCCGAGCTAGTGAAATCGGAGTCGCAATAGAGAAATAATTAACATAAATAAGTGTTTAGTCGACTACATATACATAAATGGAATACATGAAATGAATAATACAACTCATGATTACTAAACTACTCTAATCAACTATGTTAGACTCGAATGTCATCACGGATCGTCCGGTCTCCCGCATGCTACCAAAGTCAACATGTAAACAACTGCTCCCCATATGATCAAAAATATCATATGGATCGACACAGGCCACCCCGGAAATAGGTGACAATTACACGGACACAAGAAACGTCAGTTCCAATGATAAATACAAGACATGACATAATAATAAATATGCAACATGATGATTATATGAATGAGACACGAACCAATCAACATCAGACCGGTATCGGGACATGCCGAGACATACCCCAACCTCTACTCCAGTATCGGGACACGCCCAGGCATACCGATCATCACACTAGGTATCGGGACACGCCCAGACATACCGGGTCCGGAAGCCAACCGCATCCCCTGCCAGACGTCGTGTCTCAACCACACGCGTCCCCCCGTACTCAAGCCATTAATGTGCCAATTCCTCTTGGAGTGGGAAGCTCCAAGAGGCGACTTAAGCGTAAGACAGTCTCCCATCCGTCTGACGTCTCCTCAATAATCAAGTATCATCACCAAAGACCTCCGACACTACACAAACACAACCATACATAAAAAATGGGAGAACAACACTTAACATATGACCAATTCATGAATTTCATCCCACATGTTATGAATAACAACCCTTCTAATACCCATATAGGCCAAACAACCAAATTGGTAAAAAAAGTAGAAGGTGTTTGCCAAATTGGTAAAAAAAACTATGAATTATGACAAATTGGTAAAAAAAAAAGAAAAGTGAAATGTGACAAATTGACCAAAAAAGTATTCTACCTTATTTAATTTGTTATTTCTACCTAAAAATGACTAAACTACCCTTGCTCAAGTTATGGTCGACTTTTGGGACCCAGGGCATAACTTTTTTTTCTATAAAATTATCTAGATCTTCCATCTTAATAACATTTTTATGTTTCAATTTTTGTTTTCTAAGAAATGATCTTTCATCTTACCAGTATTAAACTTTATAAGTAGAATCAGACAGTTGGCATGGTCCTACTCGCCCTATACTTATTTTGAAGTTTCCATTCGACCTAAGAGTGGCTACGTCTGCAAACAAGTCATTAATGGTAACTCAATTAAGATATAATATGCTTCTTAAAGTGGGTCGGTTGTCAATTCATACCGGTTTGTTTTAAGTGAAATATTATACGAAGTAACTTATAAGTCAATATTTAGGAGTAATTTTTGTTAAAATCAGTTTCGATATGAGTTTTTACGGTTCTCGTCATTGTTTGGTTGAATTACTAATATTGGAGAAGTGTCAACTTGGTTTGTTTTAAATTTTGGGATCAAACTTCAGTTGTTAACGAGTCTCGAATTAATTTTTTTCGACTTTAATATTTCGGTAAGGTTAGTTTTGTCAAATCTTGTTCGAACAATAGAGAGTTCATTAAAATGAAAGTTTTTTGGCTAATTTGGCACCAATCAATAGTTTTTTACCAATTTGTCATATATGACCCTTTTTTTTACCAATTTGGTTGCTACCCTTCACTTTTTTACCAATGTGGTAGTTTGGCCTACCCACATGACATACTAACCAATTCATGAATGCATATGACAAGGAAAGACATACAAACATACTTATACAACATTGAAACCGAGTAGGATAACCTACCTTTAAGCATAATCCTCAAGCTAATCGAAATCACCAAGTATCCATCTCATAAAACCGTCTCATCCTTCATAAATCATGTAATAACTATCACAATTGTAATACCCACGATGTTAAGGACTCTTTTGACCGACCCTTGACCAGAAAAGACCTTAGGAGGGGACAGGTGAGAGGCTAGGTGAGTATAAGTGCCTTACGAGAGTGTTTGCTCGATCTAGTACGGACTACTCGGTCGTTTAGTGTGAATATTCGACCGAGTAGAGCTTACTCGGCCGAGTATGTGAGTACTCGACCGAGTATGGCTGTTGTTGACGCGTCGATATAAAAACACAAGTTTCATTTCATTTTTCATTTTCGACAGTTTCTCTTCCTCTAACCCTAGTCTATCTCTCTCACCTACCACCCCTACCTTCATACACTCTCATATATATAGCCTAAACCTCAACCATGGGAATGGACGGGAATTAAGTAGGACGGATGCGTACGGGGTCGTCGTCCGTGTCACCGTCGGTCCGCGTTACTAGGCAAGTCGCTGTTTTGTTGTCTCTTTCAGTAGATTGTTGGGGTAATTGTATAATAGGATGTGGTTATCGTTTTGGGATGCGTCTCGGAGTCTTGCTTTGCTGTTTGTGGATGCATTTTCATGGTTGGCGATAAGGTATGGCTTCCCTACTCAGTTCATGTTTAATTAACTTGAGATGTTTGATTGTACTGTGTATGATTATTATCTGCTGATCATCATTGGAATATTGGTGTGGTGGTTGTGATGATTGTGGCGGAGTCACTTGCGGGAGTGGCTTCACACCCTAGTTCGCCCTCCGTGGAACCCACCACGGGAGGGGATGTGCACATTAAGGGACAGGGTTATCGCTCGTTGATGAGCGGGATTTAGGTGGGGATTGGCTGCGGTACCCCACTGGCGGCGAGGGATACCTGTTGGGATGTTGGGGTTGGTGTCCTTAACAGTTAGTGCAAGGACTTATAAATCTCTAAAAGGATCAAAGGGCATACTTTTGGTATTATTATCAGTTGATCCACGTTTATCAATAACGGTTGGCTTGCTAGATAAGTTTGACGTTATTGTCATACAGATGGCGGTGATCAACTGATCCCTAAAAGTCACACCTATAGGATACGTTTGAGAGACGTGACAGTATGAAAATACAGTCATGTAGATGCCAATTTTGACTAACCAGTTAGTCCGAGTTATTTGACTAGTAATTAGTCAAAATGTGATGTTGAGATATTATATTTAATACGGATTAAATAAAATGGGCTAAGGCGAATTAAACGGTTAATTCGCAAATTAAATATAAACGGTTATATTTAATTAATGTATATTGAATAAATTATACAATATCGTCTTTGTCGGACATGTATTAATACTTCAACTAACCCGTGTTATTAGTTGATATTTCAATAGCCGATAACCGATGACGATTTATAATAAACCGCGTCATATACATTTAGCATTTTTCGAGCCGGTCCACGAGGTAAAATTAAGAGGAAGTGGAAGCCCACTTCCCCATGCAGACCCACGGTTGGCCGAAACACACAAAAGGAGAGCTCCTCTCTTTTGTGACCTAGACAATTTCATTTTACAGAAAACTAGGGTTTTGGAGATCATTTCTCTCTGAAACCTAGATCTCACATCGGAAAAACCTCACAATAGCTCTCTCGATATTGCAAGTCAATTAGAGAGCATTTCTAGCACAAGGGCATAGTCTCAGACGGTCTTGGGTGCAACGATTAGGAGGAAATCTCTGTTGATTTCTGTTCTTTACGCCGCGCATCAAAGGACCCGAGGTTGATTCTTAATCTTTATCGTTTTCTATTGTATTTCGTTTATGACCATATTTCACATGTTAAATTTACGTTATAATCCTTAAATTTAGAGGGTCTTATACGGATATTACCCCACAAGTGGTATCAGAGCGAGGCCACGTAAATTTTCATTGTGATTTTTCATCAAACGATCTTGAAACGATTTTTATTGTCTTGAAATTCGTGCGGCAGCAGCGTTTTTTATCCTCTCGGCAGGAATTTTTTTTTGGCTGTTGCAAATTTTTAAAACCGTGACATGTTTTACACGGTTAATTCATCTTGTTTTCGATTTGTTTTTATGCATATTGTTGTTTTATACGGAGATTATAACAATATGTCAAGTTTTTCCATTTGTAAAATTGTTTTGATGCGGTTTTGATCAATTTTGCGATTGCTTTGTTTCGTAAAATCAGTTTTCACGAGGGTTTTGCATTTCCAGAAACTTTTGTACTCGATCGAGCAAGTTTTTAATCGATCGAGTGGTTTTTCTGTCTTGTTTTTACTCGATCGAGTCCTTGCTGCACTCGATCGACCACTTTTAAAACCCTGACTGCTCGATCGAGACCTCCTCGTACTCGATCGAACAGTTTTGCTAATAAAAGTACTCGATCGACCTCCAGTTTAGTCGATCGAGCACTTTCTGTTTGGCAATCCTCTCGATCGACTAGCAGTTCAGTCGATCGAGCTCTTTTATTCCTCGGTCGAGCACTTATGTCCCTGGATCGAGTGATTTTTGGTTTGGCAGCTTTGAAAATTTATTCTTTTTTTTTAAATTTTCTTTTGGCCTTAATATGTACTTTATACGGATATTGTACACTCGCTATGATTGTGAAACGGTTCACACACGTACCATTAAGTTATTTTAAAGCGTATTTAAAGTAACGGATTGTATTAGATTAAAATTAAATTGATAGAAGCGGTTTTATCACATGAATTTTAATCATTAAAAGGTGGTTTGGATAAATTTAACATAATTACGGAATTATGTCTCGAATAAATTTGTTTTAGTTGATGCATTTTCTTTTATCGTTGATTTGAATGCTGTGAATGCTTTATATTACGTATTTATTTATTTTACAAACGGTTGTAACTTAGTGTGGCCTTAGTAGAACGTGTTACCGTAATGATGGAACACGGTCTTGGTTGTATTTTGAGATCTCGTATCTCCGTTTTGGATTTTTCACTTGTAATTACAGTTTTTAATTAGAATGTAAATAGGTTTATATTTTGTAATTTTAATTGTAATTTTTGAGAAGACCAAAGATGGAGACCGGATGCTCACTCCCGCTACATGGATCAAGATGGAACATCAAGACAAGCTTCTCGGGTCCAACGGTGGATTCCAAAGTTGTTTTATGTTCTTTTTATTAGGATAGGCCACACTAGGAATTTTTATTTACGTATTGCATTCTTTTATTTATTTTTCGCAACGATAATATGCATCATATTCCGCCTAAAAACCAAACCACCTAATTATTGCATGAAAACTGACACATATAGAGGTCACGAGTTAGTTTTCTTTGACATTCTTATGTCACATGTTTTTAAGCCATCACCCAAATTAATTCATTCTCGCAGACGCTAGTTATTCGTTCACTTAATATGAATTATAATTTAGTTGATGGGATCTTCCTCGTATAAACCAAAATTGAGAACGGTCTTTATAGGTCAAACTCCAATGAGTCCCTTCTTCGTCGGTAGGCATAATATGACCCCTTCTACGTCGGGTAAGTTGGAACCGATTGACCTATTTTATCTCAACACTATGGTCACTAAATGCGATCCTGTGATTATGGTGGACTATAGATAGGATTTACGGAAATCTATCGACCAAGAGTTCTTACGGAAGAATTAGCTAAACAGTTGGCTTATCAATTTACGGAAATTGAGTCTTGGGATCACTTGTATCATTCTTGAGGAAGATCAATTATGCAAGTGCTTGAGTCTACACGTTAAAATACTTTTAAATAGACTTAAATCACCTCGATGAGTTGCTTATTTCGTTTTTGTTTTTCTTTCTTTTTCAGTGTAGAACACGAATTTTTAAACTGCTACAACGATATGGCTGGTCCGACTAACGACCCAATGCCAAGTGCCACATTGGACCGTGAGTCCTGGCTTCGGATCTTCATGAATCAGATGAATCAGTCTACTCGACTGAAGAATGATGGATCAAACTTCGCGGACTGGGAGGCGGCATTACGGAATCTTTGCCGCGGTGACGGGAAGCTCAAATATCTAATAGAGCCCATCCCGCCAAACCCAGGTCCCACGGCTAGAGCTAATGAGATCGCCAAGTTTAACGATTTCTGTATGGAAGCGGGTGCGATTAAAAACGTACTCATTTTTGCAATGGAACCCAATTTGCAGAAACGCTTCATAGCCCATGGTGCAAACAAGATTTTCACCACGCTCACTAAGGAATTCTCGAAAGCACCGAGAATCGTGACCTATGAGCATACCACTCGCTTCTTTGATGCGAGACTCCAGAAGGGCCAACCAGTTAGCCCACACATTCTCAGCATGATTGAGAATGTCGAGAAGCTGGAGACGTTTGATTGTAAAATCAGCGAGAACATTGTGATTGACCGCATGCTTCATTCACTCCACGATGGTTTTGCGCTCTTTAGAGCGAATTACTATATGAATGATTTGAAGAAAACTCCCCATGAACTGCACTCCCTTCTCGTACAGACCGAGAAGGACATGAAGTTCAGTGGGAGCATGAAACAGGATGTTCTCGTTGTGTCAAACAAAGGCAAGGGTAAGGGCAAAGCTAAAGCGAGACCTAGCAGAGGTAAGGCGAAGTTTAAGAAGTCGGGTTCAGGTAAGAGTGGTCCTGGTGAGTCGAGCAACTCATCAGGCACGACAAAGAGCAAGGATGGTAACATGGAGTGTCACCATTGCCACAAGACTGGGCATTGGAGGCGTACATGTCCCGTATACCATGAGGACATAAAGGCAGGTCGCGTTAAACCTGTTGGTATGTTTTCTTCCTCTTCTACTTTTATTCATATGATTGAGATTAACCACGCAAGTTACGGAACTTGGGTACTAGATCTGGTTGTGTTTCTCATCCGTGTAATCATGTGCGGGGGCTCGAAACATCGAACCCCTCGTAAAGGGTGAGGTGGACTGCGTGTCGGGAATGGAGCACGAGTGGCTGCCGTCTCGAGGGGAACATATGTGATCCAACTTCCTAGCGGATTTGAGTTATTTTTATATAATCGCTATTATGTACCAGTCTTTCGAAAAACATTATTTCAGTTTCTGCACTTGACAAACTTGGTTTTTCATTTGTGATAGAGAATAATTCTTGCATTTTCTCATTACACGATATGATTTATGGCAAGGCAGTCTCCATGAACGGAATTTATGTTTTAGATCAGACCACCGAAATATTACACGTAATGAATAAAAAGTTAAAGGTTGGTGACAAAGATCAAACGTATCTATGGCACTGCCGCATGAGACACATTAATGAGAAACGCGTAAAACAGCTCATCAAAAATGGAGCTATCTCGGCCTTTGATTTTCAATCATTTGGCACGTGTGAATCATGTCTCATCGGTAAGATGACTCGTATTTCCTTCAAAGGTGTTGGAATGCGCGCTGCTGACCTATTAGGACTCATACACACGGATGTATATGGACCTATGTCAATCACCGCACGAGAGGGCTATAGGTATTTCATCACTTTCACGGACGATTTAAGTAGATATGGCTATGTCTACTTAATGAAGCACAAAAGTGAATCCTTTGAGAAATTCAAAGAATACCAGAATAGGGTACAGAACCTATTGGGTAGAAAGATTAAAACACTACGTTCAGATCGTGGTGGCGAGTATCTTTCTCACGAGTTTGATCAACACCTCAAAGACTGTGGGATTGCCTTACAGTTAACTCCACCTGGAACACCTCAATTGAATGGTGTGTCCGAACGGAGAAATCGAACACTACTTGATATGGTTCGATCCATGATGAGTCACACGGTGTTGCCTGATTCATTATGAGGTTATGCTCTTATGTCAGCCGCTCTAATACTTAACCGAAGTCCGTTTAAAGCTGTTGACAAGACTCCATATGAACTATGGAAGGGAACGGTCCCTAACTTGTCCTTTATACGGGTTTGGGGCTGCGAGGCTTATGTCAAGTGGAGACACGAGGATAAGCTCGGCCCGCGATCGGTCAAGACATACTTTATAGGTTATCCTAAAGGAACGCTTGGTCATTACTTTTATTCGCCAACCGAACAACGTGTTTTTGTTGCGGCTAGTGCGACATTCTTAGAGAAGGAATTTCTCGAGAATGCAAAGAGTGATAGAACCTTCGACCTGTCGGAGATTCCAGAACCAAATACCGAGCAACCATTGGAGGAACCAATTCCTTCAATCCCGGCTGCGGTTAATGTTCCTGAGGAACCTAGGAGGTCGGGAAGAGTCTCTATTCCTCCAGACAGATACATTGGTATGGTCGAGGAACATGACATAGATGACGTTCTGCTCTTAACGAGTAGTGAACCCGCAACCTATAAAGGTGCCATGACTAGTTCCGACTCAAAGCTATGGCTCGAGGCCATGCAATCCGAGATGGACTCTATGTATGAGAACAACGTATGGGATCTTGTTGACTTACCTGCTAAGGTTCGTCCCCTTCAATGCAAATGGCTTTACAAGATAAAGCATTCTGTGGAAGGTCAACAAGATATCTATAAAGCACGACTAGTTGCTAAAGGTTTCACCCAAGTGCCAGGTTTGCACTACGATGAAATTTTCGCACCCGTAGTCATGCTGCGTTCCATTCGAATTATCTTAGCGATTGCCGCTTTTCATGATTATGAAATTTGGCAAATGGATGTGAAAACCACCTTCTTAAACGGCTTTTTGGAGGAAGAGTTGTACATGGTACAACCCGAAGGTTTCATCGATCCAGAACATCCTAAGAAAGTGTGCAAGCTTAAGCGTTCCATTTATGGACTTAAGCAAGCATCAAGGAGTTGGAATCATCACTTCGACCAAGTGATAAAAGAAAATGGATTTACTCGATCGGTCGAGGAACCATGTTTATATATCAAGTCGAGTGGGAGCAAGATTGTCTTCCTAATATTGTATGTTGACGACATACTCCTGATTGGGAATGACATACCTCTCTTAACTTCGGTGAAAGTATGGTTGAAAAACCATTTCCGGATGAAAGATCTGGGAGAGGCACAAAGAATGCAGGCATCCGTATCTATCGAGATAGATCACGACGGATGTTATCTCTCGATCAGAGTCTTACATTGACAAAGTCCTAGAGAGATTCAAAGCATGACTAACTCCAAGAAGGGTTTCTTCCTATGGCTCCAGGGGTGCATTTGAGCAAGTCTCAGGCACCAGAGACACCGGAAGAGAAAGAGCGCATGACACGGATTCCTTATGCCTCGGCTATAGGATCAATCATGTATGCCATGATATGCACACGCCCGGACGTGGCATATGCATTGAGTATGACAAGTCGATTCCAACAGCATCCAGGTGAATCACATTGGCTGGCTGTCAAGAACATTCTTAAGTACCTACGGAGGACTAAAGATTGGGCATTGACTTATGGATGCCATCAAAAGCTATGCGCAACCGATTCTGTGAGATGCTAGCTTCCAAACGGATCGAGATGACTCGAAATCTCGGTCTGGATTCGTTTTTACTCTTAATGGCGCTATGATCGGTGGAAGAGTTCCAAACAAAGCTGTTAAAGAGATTCTACGACCGAGTCCGAGTACTATGCCGCGTCGAAGCTACAAAGGAAGCGATATGGATGCGTCAATTCTTACATGGACTATCTGTAGTGCCTAGTTCGAATGACCCGATCACCATCTATTGCGACAATAGTGGTGCCATCTTCCAAGCTAAGGAGCCAAAGTCTAGCAACAAGTCTAGACATGTACAACGGAAAGCTCATCTAATCCGAGATTACGTGGAGCAAAAGGAAGTAGTGATAGAAAAGATTGCTACAGATGATAACATAGCAGATCCTCTCACTAAACCATTACGACAAGATAAGCATGAAGGGCACGTTAATTCCATGGGAATTAAACGTGTTCCTAAGTTGTAGTACTTTGTTATGGATTAGATTCATTCCCTTATGTACTCTATACGACATCATCGTTTTGATATTTATATATTTTGTTTTTCATGTGGAATTGTACGACAATTTTGAACACCACAAAGTGAACTGAACAAACATTATATTTTTAGTCCTTAATTGCCCACATGAGCTGATAAGTGATAACTCTGGCAATTATTTTGTGACGTTGGTTGATGGTGGGTTCAACGAGCCATAAGTCAACCGGTTGACTGACCAATCACAGAGGCGATTTATACGGATATTTCGTAGGACACAATTGTGACATCGACGTGGAGTCCTAAATGTTTTATAACATTCAGTGCCCGGTCGTGGATAGGACCTCCATGGTGATCCTAAGAGTCGATTCTTTTGACTATCGACTGTCTCTTGAGACTAAGGCAGATTTTGGGTGACTTTGGTTTCTTTCTCACGGTCATCCGTAACAGGGGGCCAAGTAGATTTTTTATGGGTCATTTCATGCTGTGCTTAGATCGGAAGGAGTCGAGTTGAAGGAAATATTCAGCCTTTATCAGGTACTCGATATTTCCCAGGGCTACTCGAGGAGTCAGAATCGAAATGCATGGCCATGCTCGGATACGGATTCGTTTTATCAGTTAAGTTACTCTCTAGTCGGGGAAACCACTCAAGATACAGATCGATTGTAAAATACGACCTTTGCGGATCCGGATCTGCAAATTGTTTTACATTGAGTGGGAGAAATTTTTTAAATGAACATGAGAATCGGTTATCGCACATACACTTGTACGAACAAGTGGGAGTTTGTTGGAGCTGTGTCCTCCAGTTAGTGCGGATAACGTCATTGCACATACACTTGTACGGACAAGTGGGAGCTTGTTGGGGTTGGTGTCCTTAACAGTTAGTGCAAGGACTTATAAATCTCTAAAAGGATCAAAGGGCATACTTTTGGTATTATTATCAGTTGATCCACGTTTATCAATAACGGTTGGCTTGCTAGATAAGTTTGACGTTATTGTCATACAGATGGCGGTGATCAACTGGTCCCTAAAAGTCACACCTATAGGATACGTTTGAGAGACGTGACAGTATGAAAATACAGTCATGTAGATGCCAATTTTGACTAACCAGTTAGTCCGAGTTATTTGACTAGTAATTAGTCAAAATGTGATGTTGAGATATTATATTTAATACGGATTAAATAAAATGGGCTAAGGCGAATTAAACGGTTAATTCGCAAATTAAATATAAACGGTTATATTTAATTAATGTATATTGAATAAATTATACAATATCGTCTTTGTCGGACATGTATTAATACTTCAACTAACCCGTGTTATTAGTTGATATTTCAATAGCGATAACCGATGACGATTTATAATAAACCGCGTCATATACATTTAGCATTTTTCGAGCCGGTCCACGAGGTAAAATTAAGAGGAAGTGGAAGCCCACTTCCCCATGCAGACCCACGGTTGGCCGAAACACACAAAAGGAGAGCTCCTCTCTTTTGTGACCTAGACAATTTCATTTTACAGAAAACTAGGGTTTTGGAGATCATTTCTCTCTGAAACCTAGATCTCACATCGGAAAAACCTCACAATAGCTCTCTCGATATTGCAAGTCAATTAGAGAGCATTTCTAGCACAAGGCCATAGTCTCAGACGGTCTTGGGTGCAACGATTAGGAGGAAATCTCTGTTGATTTCTGTTCTTTACGCCGCGCATCAAAGGACCCGAGGTTGATTCTTAATCTTTATCGTTTTCTATTGTATTTCGTTTATGACCATATTTCACATGTTAAATTTACGTTATAATCCTTAAATTTAGAGGGTCTTATACGGATATTACCCCACATGGGATGGGTAGTCTGGCAGAGCTACACACTTTGGTGTGAAGTCAGTTAGGTTGTGAGATCGGGAGACCGGAGATGGTGGATGATCAGCTGGCTAGGTATCGTACTTGTCTTATAATAATTGTTCAGTAACTGACCCCGTGAAGTGTTTTCAAAACTGTGGTGATCCATTCGGGGATGGTGAGCAGTTGGTTTAACAGGTACAGTGGTTTGTTGATGTTGGGCATGGAGGGAATCGAGTCACCACGCTACCGGAATAGATGTCCTGACGCATGAGCTCTATAGTAGTCGCAGTTATCATTTAGTATCACGTGTTGTAGTTTGGTTGTAATACTTAAATTAATATAATATAAATGTCTTTAATTGTCTATCTATTTGCTCTACTACCTCGGGTGAACGAGATGGTAACACCTACGTAGACTGGGTTGGTCCTTGGTAAGGCATTCTGGTGTGCGGGGGTATTACAAAGTGGTATTAGAGCCGACAATTTTGGAACCTGGATCAATGAACCAACTGAACATAGGGTGTCAAATTAAAATGAACCTGGTGTATGTGCGTTGGGAGCCCCAGCTGAAGCTATATTTTGGGTGAGTAGGCGCCCTCATTTCATAAACACGGCCCCATCGCGCTTAAGCCAGTCATAGGGAAATGGTAGTTCATAGGAGTAGTTACTTGAAGAGTGTTTATCACGTGTGTTTGTTAGCTGTAACACGTGTACTCATGTGAGTCTTGCATGCAGTGACAATGGTGGTGATAAGGTTTTAAACTGGTTGTAACGTTTGCTGAGTTGCGAATGAAAATTATGATGAATGAATTGTGGAAACTTTTTGTGTATAGCAAGTTTGAGTTGAATGATCTATTTGATAATTTTTGCATCATACGACGGTTAATGTTAGATGAATGCCTCGATTAGTGTGATTATAGAACGAATTGTGGAAATTGTGATGTTGTAGCGTTATAGACTGATCTTGCAGGTACGTAGCTAGTTTTAGACACGTGTCGGATCGTGTTGTAAATTGTTTGCGGTAGTTGAGGTAAGGAACGTATGTGGCTCGTCGACTGATTTAGTAATAATTATATATATATTTATATTGTGTGTGATACGTGTTTATGTGGTAGAGTTAAGTCATAATGGTGACGAGCCCGGCTATACGGAACTCCAAACGTTATTATTTGTTTTGCAGGCTCAATAATTCCGTTTATGTTCTGTAAAACTCGACCGAGTATAGATTATACACGACCGAGTAGACCTCACTCGGCCGAGTATAATAACACTCGACCGAGTACCCGGTAAGTTAAATTTGGAATCGCTACTGATCTCTGGATACTCGACCGAGTAATCAGAATACTCGACCGAGTAGTCCATACTCGGCCGAGTAAGTCCAATACTCGACTGAGTACGGTTTTATCGGGAATCAGCCGGGTTGCTCTAAAAACCCTATAAGGCCTCTTTCTTTCTTATTTCCGCCTCATACTTCTTCTTCTTTCCTCTTCTAAAAACTTCATAACACTTCTCTCTCAAGCTTGTGAGTAATTTCTTAGTGATTGCTTGTGGATTTTCCTCCTTATTGCTCAAATCCTCAATTAAGGTAATTTTTTAAATAATTTCTTTCTTGTGTTCTTCATTCATGGTATACCTTTGCTCAAACTTCGAATCCCTATCATGTGTAGATTGAAATTGGTATTTTCCTCTGATAATTTGAGCTTAGTTGCTTATAAATATCGTCTATGCTGTCACAAACACAATTTCATGCCTTAAATCGCTTCTTGTGTGCTACAAAACTTTATAGGGTTTTGCCTAAGTCGAATTTTGGCCCTTTTTATTGTTTTAAGATACTCTTTTAAGGCTTATTGATGATAAAAATGACTCTTTTAATTAAAATACCTTGTGTTTTGTGAGAAAATTTCGTCTTAAAAGTTCATCTCAAAATTGTATACATTCCCAAAAATAGTCCATCCATGGCTATTTGCTGGTTAGAATATCCTTGTTAAAGCCTATCTTTTTGCAGTATGCCAAAAACAAGAGCCACAGCAAACAAGAGGACTCGTACCAATGTTCAATTTGAGACGGGTCAATCTAGCCAAGAACCTGTTGTTCCTCCGTTGGATGACTATCCATCGGTAATGTTTTCCGATTTCAAGCAACGTAAGGCCTTCATAGCTTTGATGAGTCGTCCTTTTCGAGCTACTCGGTGTATGAACCCTGAGATTTCGGAGACCTTAGGGGTTAAGGGAGACATAGTTCATATATTTGAGACCTTGGAAATTGAGGGGTTGTATCACCTGCGAAAGAAATCCTACCCTCACCTAACCTTGGAATTCTTGAGTTCATTCGTGTATGACGCGAAGGAGAAGACTGTCTCCTTCCGCCTCATGAATAAGGACCATGAGTTGACCCTAGATGAGTTTGCTGGCCACTTGGGCCTAGAGGCTGAGGGGACGGGGTACCTTAGTGATGTAGCCAAGAACAATGGTGCACCTCTTTACCTTCCTTATCTGACTGGCCGACATGCTCCTAGTACTAATGCCATGCTGATTAATGATGTTCAGCACGTGTCCCTCCGCAAGTTCCTTAGGATAATGACTTGTCTGTTGTACTCGGGAGATGATGTGAGCAAACTTAATTCCCATGAGGTTATGTTGTTGATGTCTTACCTAAACCTGCACCGTAGGAAGCTCTTTTACTATAGCGCTCCAGGGGTGGTTTGCGCTAGTTTGGATCACATGACACGGTCTCCGAACCGTCACATTACTTGCGGGGCCATAGCGACCCGCTTAGCCTAGCACCTGACTGATTTTGAGGCCCCACCTCCAACGGAGGACGAGCTATTTGAGGTCGTTCCGACCATGAACGCCAAGTATTGGTGTAACAACAGGTGGTTAGGGAAGATGGATGATGGGTCTTATGCTTGGAGAGTGAGGGGATCCTTGTGGATGGTACTTCCTGACCCTGCACGCCTTCCTGTAGTTGACCATATAGCTGAGTGGGAGCCCGTGGGTGGGGTACTTCAACCCGGACCTCAGTACTATTTGATTGACCCCACCATTCTCCTGGACTTGCCTGAGCCTTCAGCGGCATCTGAGGGACAACAGGCTCCTCCCCCACCTCGTGAGTGCCGTAGAGTCAGACATCCTAGGGTGGACCCGGTTGAGACTGAGCCCTCTTACTCAACACCGGA
The DNA here is from genome assembly GCF_048544455.1 of Silene latifolia. Classification (NCBI taxonomy): domain Eukaryota; kingdom Viridiplantae; phylum Streptophyta; class Magnoliopsida; order Caryophyllales; family Caryophyllaceae; genus Silene; species Silene latifolia. Next base: position 186,490,682 of record NC_133526.1, read on the forward strand.
CTTCTACCCACATCAGTACTTGCGCTACCCCATAGAGCATGACCCTAGGATGCAGGTGAGCGACTTGACTGAGCGGATCTCCACCCCCTTGGTGCTCCGCAACATGTATGAGACGGCCCTTAATCAGGGCATAGGGACTGAGCTTGTTGGAGCTTGTGTCCTCCAAAAATTAGTGTGATAACATTAATAAATCTCTTAAAGGTTCACAAGGGTATACTTCGTATTTTAATCAGTTGATTAACGATTACCTAATAACGGTTGTCTTGCTAGAAAGTTTGACGTTATTATCATACAGATGGCGGTGATCAACTGGTCCCTAAAGGTCACACCTATAGGATGTGTTTGAGAGATGTGGTTATAGAAATATAATCACATTGATGTCTTATATGACTAAACAGTTAGTCAATGTGTTGATGAGACAATTATTTAATGAAGATTAAATAATATTAGTTGAGATTTAATTAATCTTGTCAATTCGTAAATTGAATATTATAAGTTATATTTAATTAAATGTATGTAATGTTAGCTTGGACGAATTAATCTGTTAATTCGTAACTAAATGTAATCGGTTATATTTAGTATCAACAAGATGAATGTGTCATAGTGGTAATAGTGAGGGTACTCAAACCAAGAGGTCATGGGTTCGATCCTTACTAGATGACAATTTAACACATTTTATACATTTTTGGAAAAACCGAAAAAAGAGAAATGGATCTCTCTTATTTCGGTTAGCATTGAGCCGAAAATTAGGAGGGTAAAAATATCTCCCCATTCACTCCTCTTTTTCGGTTAGAATAAGAGGAAGAGGGAGCTCATTGTTCTATCCTAATAATCCTAACCTAATTTTTCACTGCTTCTTGCCTCCTCTCATCAGAAAAAACACAAAAATAACCTAAAATTTTTCAGAAAATTTAGGAATCGATTCTAGCAAAATCAAAGGGCTTTTCTCGGAGCATCTTGGGTGCAGCTGATAGGAGAATATCATTGTGATATTGTTCATAGGCCGAATTAGCTAGGACCGAAGGTTATTTCGTCATCTATTTACCCTTTTTGTTTATGCAATTTATTTTATGACATGCTTTCATCATGATTAATTCGTTATAGTCCTTATATTTAAAGGGATGCATACAGATAAATCCCACAAGTGGTATCAGAGCCAAGGCCACGAATTTTAATTTTGATGATTTTCATAAAAAAATTTGTAAACAATAATTAGGGTTTGCGAAAAAAAAGGTAATCGGCTGGATTTTTTTTTAGCCGTGGAATTTTTTTTTTCGTTTCCGTTACTGTTCACGGATGAACAGTACATTTTTTAAAAAAAAAAATCTGTTTTTTCTTTTCGGTTTCTCCTGAAAACCCGATTAAAGTTTTTTACGGCTGTTTTTGTGTATGCCGATTTGAAAAGCATCCGAGAAAAGAAATTTTTTTTCCTGTTACTGTTCACGTGGTTACTGTTCACAGTGGCCAGAATAAAAAAAAAAAATTGTTTTGTTATGGTTTTTACAGAAAAACCGCAAGAAGAAAGAAATAAAAACGAGCTGTTTTTGTTGTTTTGTCTATCCAGCCGAGAGAAAAGTAAAAAAAAAAAAAAAAAAAAAAAAATTGGTTTTATTCTTGTTCACGTCTTGGACATGATTTTTAAAAAAAAATTTTTTTTTTTCGGTTTTAGCTGTAAAATCGAGAAAAGTTTTCTTTGGGTTGTTTCGGTTTTTACCGAGATAAATTTTAAAGAAAATTTTTTTTTGGGTTTGTTGTGGCCAATTAATTATTGTGAAGCGGTTCATAATTCATGGATACCTAATCATTTTAAAGCAGTTTAAAATTTTGACGGATTAAATTCATATTACAAGTTTAATATGAATTAAGATTGAAATTAATGTGATTAATTGAGGAATTGTCGCTTAATTTGATAATTTAAATAGGTGGTTTGGATAAAATTAATCTACATAATTAAAGAATTATGTCTTGCATGTTTAATTTTTTTTTAGTTGATGCATTTTATTTAGTTGAATTAATTGTTTGAATGGTTTAATTTACGTATTTTTGCAATCGGTTGTAATTTGTAATACTTAGTGTGGCCTTAGTCAAATTATGTTTTCGTAATGAAGGAAACATAATTTTTATGTAATTATGAGATCTCGAATCTTCTTTTTTTTATTCTTTAGTTTTGGGTTTTTAAAATTAGAATGTAATAAATAGGTTTATTATGTAATTTTATTTATTGTAATTTCAAAGAAGACTAAAGATGGAGGTTGGAGCTCACTCCCGCTACATGGATCAAGATGGAACATCAAGACAAGCTTCTCGGGTCCAAGGATGGATTCCAAACTTGTATTTATGTTCATTTTGATAGGATAGGCCACACTAGGACTCTATTATTGTTTTTACATTTTACTATTCTTATTGTTTTTCATTCACATGCTAGTTAATGCATCATATTCCGCCTAAACCAAACCACCTACTACTAAAATGTATGAAAATTGACTCATATAGATTGTATGTTAGTTTTCATGGACATACAGATGTCACATACTTATTAAGCCATCACCTTAGTTTATTCATTCACGCATGCTAGATATTAGTTCACTTAAAATGAATTAAAATAAAGTTGATGGGATCTTCCTCTACAACGGAAATTGAGATTAGTCTTTATAAGGGCAAACAACTATGAATCCCTTCTTCGTCGGTAGGCATAATATGACTCCTTTTATGTTGGGTAAGTAGTTTGTGTTGACTTAGTTTATCTCAACATTATAGTCCGAAGAGTTTCTCGTGATTATAATGGACTAAAGATAGAATTTACAGAAATTTATCGACCAAGAATTCTAAAGGGAGAATTAGCCAAGAGGTGGGCTTATCAATTTACAGAAATTGAGTCTTAGGATCATTTATATAATTCTTGAGGAAGGTCTGATGCGTGTATTTTATATAAGGTTTTTACCTCATTTTTACACGCATTTCTGTACTATTTATGTAGCATCTAGCTACAAATACCCCGAATATTCTACTTTGGTTCGTTTTATGTAATTTGCAGGAATTAATCAAAGAGGAGCTAAATCGAGCCTTAATGCGTCCCATTTGCATGCATTTATGGAGAACGAGGAACCGGAGCTTGGAAATCTAACACTTGGAAGACGCGTGAGCTGGTTTCGGGAAGTAATTCAAGGTCTATCGTGCTTAAATAACTCGATCGATTAGTTTTTCTACTCGATCGAATGCTTTATTTTCTTAAGGTTGCTCGATCGAGCAGTCCAAGTTTACACAAGAGAAGACTTTGCAAGGAGTGCTCGATTGAGTGGTTTTGCGCTAGTTTGCTCGATCGAGTGGTTTATTTCCACTCGATCGAGTAGTTTGTCCTGCTTTAGTTTATTTTCCGCCTAATTTCGTATGGGCTTTTGTAATTAGTCCATAGGTTAGGTTTAGAGGGTAATTTCGTATATGACTGAAGGGGGAACAACGTAACTCTTCTCTTCCTCTCTCTGGATTCATTCATTCATTTTTACTCTATACGTTGCTACTGTTCATTGGATTTTGGTTCTTTCTACACTTTTGCTACTTGAATTCGGATTGTATTGGTACTATTATTCATCTTTAATCCCTTAATCTTAATCATTGCTTTAATCCTTTCTCTCCTTATTGTTATAATAATTGCTTCAATTCAATCTTTATTAGTTGTTATAATGTTTATTTTTAATTATCTATTTGTTATTATTGTTAGTTCAATGGTGATGAGTAGCTAATTCCCCTCTGCTAAGACTATAGGGGATCCATAATTATGAAGGGATAGTAATCAATTTATTGGGTTAATGCTGGTATACTCTTTGTTGTTAACTGCTGCAATTAATTGTATCTGTTTAATTGAGTCGACGCAATTAGGCATTTATATCATAGTGAACCTTGACCTAGACCAAAAGGTTGGAATAGGCGAGACTAGTAGCGAACAATAGAGCATTATAGTTAGGGCGAAAGCTAAGATATTTGTGCTTTAGGGCGAATTGAGACCGAAAGGAGATATTCACTGCCCCTCAGACCGTATCTGCATTGACTTGAGACCTAGATTACTTGACCAAATGATTATGGTGAACCGTCTGTCTTAGCTGTTTCCTCTATCTGTTTAACTCCTTTTATCTACTTTACTCCTCTTCCTTACTCTCATTAGTTTAGAATCAATCAATTAAAACCCCCCAATTTGGTTACCTTGACGGACTTAGATAAAACTGACAATTTCCCATTTCTTTGTGGATTCGACCCGACTTCTCTAGCTATATTAGTTAGAGCCAGTTGGTTATTTTTTATAGGTATACGACTGCCCTGTCAAGGTCAATTGTATAAATGCATGAGTCTTCGCGTTATAATAGTATTGCATTAGACTTAAAAATCAAATCGATGCATAGGCTTATTATTCAATTTTCTTTTCGCAGTGTAGAACACGTTAATTTTACTGTTACAACAAATGGCTGGAAATAACGAAATCCCAATGCCAAGTGTAACACCCCGATATTCAGAGGAGCCTTGACTAGGCCTTCCTTAGCATATAAGGGCGTTACTATCTCGGTTGCCCGAGGTAAGTAATTATCAAACGTCAATAAAAGAACTATTAAGCTTTATTACAAGTGATTCAAACCAAAATACAATACAAGGTACAACTCAAAGACTACACGCTACGACCATCATATCTCGTGAAGACTCATCCCTGCCCGGACTCCGGCTATCCACGACATCAACACCTGCTAAGACCGACTGCTCACCATAAGGGATCACGGCAGACACATAACAAACAAACAACCACACAAGGTCAGTACTGAGATGAAACAGGACAACGACAACTGCAAACAACAACACAAACAACGACATCCACCTCAACCACAATCACCATAATCCAACCAAACCAGTCACTGACTGTCCACTGGACCAACCCTGCCAGTGGGGGACCGCAGCCGTTCCCACCTAAGCCCCGCTCATCGTACGAGCGATAACCCTGCTCATTAATGTGCACATCCCCTTCCGTGGCGGGTTCCACGAAGGGCGAAACTAGGGCGTGAAGTCACTCCCGCAAGCGACTCCATTCAGCCGAGAACGCATCTCGAGAACCATCACAACGATCACAACCACAACCACCACACAATACAATACAATTACTACGTCAAGCGACCACAATACTATCACAACGACCGACACACTAGACGATCTACAGCTACTGAGTAGGCGAACCTACCTTTACGCATCCGCAACCAATCCATGTCGACAAACACAGCATCCAGCGCACAAGCAAAGCCTATTACCACCATGCAAATATCTATTACTACAAGCAAAACCCTAACTATGAAAACAAAGGCACGGATGATGATTATGACATACCTATTAGGGAGAGACAAGGCAAAAGACCGCTACCCGACTCAAGGGACACCCTCCTAAGGCTTAAGAATCTTCATAGAGGCATCCATGGAGGTTTTGAGGTGAAGGGAAGGGAAAGAGGCGGCTGAAGGATAGAAGGAAAGTGGCGAAAGTGATTTGCGGATTTAACAAAACGCGATATAAATCCTCCGCTGAAAACCAGGCACTCGATCGAGTACCCTGACATACTCGATCGAGTAACCCCTACTCGATCGAGTGCCCTAGCTACTCGATCGAGTAGCCTCTACTCCACCGAGTACCACTTCTAAAACGCACCCCAAGATGGTTTGGCATACTTCCCTAAGGTTACTCCCGCCCCCAAGGACAGTCAACGCTGGTCAAAGGGATCCCTAAAAGGGCGGGTATTACAGTCTTCCCCCCTTAAAAAGAACTTCGTCCCCGAAGTTCACCTCACCTATCTCCCGCACGACATGGAAACAACACGACCTTACCAAACTTCCCGGCCAAACCAATACCTCTTGAAAATACCATCCCCCCCCCCCCATGTCATCATCATCACCGACCACATTTATACCTATCGACTCTTGACACTATCATGCAAACTTTATCACAGTCAACTGTTATTTTACATATATATATAAAACGTCCAACTTGCAATGCGAAACGTCACTCGTGATCTCCCAACATACCATAACAATTATCAAATTGTCGATCTAGAACGTGTCTCATATCAACGTTTCATGTGGTGTAACTACTACCGCCTTGTTATTTGGCAACGTGATCCCATCATAATGAAACATACAACCACACTCACTTTCATATTAAAGGACCAAGATAACTCGTTATGCTAAAGCAGATCTTAACATCAACAACATTTTAAACAACTAAACATTTTAAACAACTACCGACAACGTTATAAACGCAAAACATTTATTCAAAACAACCTTTTTACTCCGCGACATTACTCTTCCCCTCTAAAAAGGAACTTCGTCCCCGAAGTTCACCACCCCCAAATTATCACGTATATACTTTACTACTTGTATCCGAATCATTAAAGATAACCATATTATTTATTATGGACATTACTCGCTAATTATACACTCGTTAAGTTAAAATCATACACATGCCACCGGAATAATAAGCCACCGATTGATAACATGTATTAATATGGTAAGCACAAAAGTACGAGAAGCTACAACTCCGATAAATAGATCGTAAAAGGCGCATACAAAATAAAAGCAACAATAAATTATTACCGCCTCACTAATTGTGACAGATACGCTTATAAAACTTCAATCATGACTTGTAACATATGAAATTAACGGTTCAAATGTGTTACTACGCACTCACAACTACTTTAAACATTAAAATCGTGATTATAAAACAATTGGACCCTTTTTAATTTTCGAAAACCTCCTGTAACAGTGTCACTCGATCGAGTATGTTTAGGTACTCGATCGAGTGCCATGCTACTCGATCGAGTGTCTTGGCTACTCGATCGAGTAGCCCGAGATCAAAATGCTCTTTCTCATGTCATCCTGCAGCTACTCGATAGAGTACGGGGTACTCTATCGAGTACCTACAGGCCAACTCCTCATAAATCTGTCACAAGCTAACACCAATGCGCATACTTGACATATAAAATCGAGTCGGGACGACTCCCCGACTTCTAATACCCTGCAAACAGTTAGAATGTCAAATTCGGCCTTATGGCCAATCGTACCGATTCAACTAAGTCTCAAAATAAAAGGAAACAACTATCAAAGTCTAACAACAATACCACCATCTAACATCAACTACTATCAACAATCACGAACGAAGATAAAAACAAGGAGTATCACTCCTGCTGCTGCTGCTGCTGCTGCTGCTCGAACATCACCTCATCATCACCACCACCTCTAGATGAACCTACTCCCGCATCACCCCCTGCTCCTGCTCCCGGGCCCACGTACCAAGGCGTCAAGCCTCCATAAGGGAAGGACTGGGGTGTCCCCCACGTCGACTGATCCACCCCGTAGGCATGGAAAACCCCCGAGTAGCTCCCAACTCCACTCCACCAAACTGGATGCGGTCCCTCTGTCCCTATCCCCTGAGTGTACGCCATCTCATGCATGTTCCGGAGTGTCAAAGTAGATGACACTCTCTCCGACAAGTAGCTGGACCGCGTCTCCGGTGTATCAAGATAGGGGTAGAGCGGGAAAGGCTGCTTCTTCTTCTTTGTGCCTCCATTTGTGTCCTAGCCTCCGGGCCCTCTCTCACTCGACGGGGTCCCCTCACCACCCTAGGCCTCTCCGCCACCTGAACTCCCGCGTTCTCACCCTTCGTCGGCTCTGGCATCTCCGTGAGGATGGTGCCGTCGATGAGATAGGTCTGAAGCTGGCGAGGTGTGTCCTCATCCTCCTCCTCCTCATCGTCGGAGTCCACTACTACTACAATCGGCTCCAAGGGCTCCGTGGGTGGGAGGTGCTCGGGAGCTGGGATCTTCATCCAACTCATCCCATGCACCCTCCATGCTAGGCTACCATCTGTCAAGGTTCTCAACCATTTCAGGTCGAGATAGTACTCACGATCCATGGTAGGCACAGGGGTAACTAGAGGCACGTACTCTGAAGAAGCCTCAAAGGAGGTTAGCTTTTCAGCTAACCGAGTGGCAATGGCACCACAGCTCAGGTACCGAGAAGTAGAGGAAGCCATCAAGGCAAGGGCAGCACAAACTATGGAAGGAGCATTGAAGACCACTTTCTTGGCCCTCTCCGGATTGAGGTACGACATCAAAAGTAAAACCTCATGGTTATTCAACTTACTGATATCTTTTCGGTCATAGAGAAGGTTTGAAAGGGAACGGAGAAAGATTCTCAAGGTGATGTCTTTGAACGTCATTAATCAAAGCATATTGCTCGCGGTGGGAGCTTGCTTCCGATCAAGCAAGGCATTAGGCGCGCAGACGCCGCACTCGGTGGAATGTCGGTGATGGAGTCCTTGGGAGGCTTGGCCAACCCAAGGTGAGAGGCAAACAAATCCATGGTCAAAAGGAAACTGGTATTCATCGATCGAACTCCACGATCGACCCACTGGGTCATAGTTAAAGGAACTCATGAATTCTAGGGTAAGAAAAGGGTAAGTGTGTTTCCTCAGCCGGTACAAACCAATAAAACCCAAGGTCTCGAATATATGACGGACATCCGTCTCTATTTCCAACTCCTCTAGCACACCGGTGTCTATACACTTTGTGGGTCTCATCTTGCGTTTTTGTAAAGCTACAAAACGCTCTCTTTGCTTAAAGTCCACAAAGACAACAGAAGGGTACTCGAGAGATCGGGTACTACCGGTCCACTAGCCTCCCCCCTCTCAAGTGGATCAACCCTTCCCCGTTTACTCTGACGGTTTCCAAGGTTTAGTCTCGGCATCTGTTTTAGGCATAAGTCCAAACAACTCGTATAAACATCCAAATACTTATTCCATGTAACTTGAATTCACATATCCAGCTAAACACAAAATTTTCCAACAATTTTGACATGTGAAGCACATAATTCATGTTATTAAACTTGAGTATTAAGATAAGTGCACATGTTTATCAACAGTTCCCAGTTTTTGGCATACAAGTTCAAACAATTTGTATAAAACATGTAGGCATACCTTTCATACAATTCGAGTTTCATATAGTTGGCGACTTCACTAACTTGCTAACCAATTCCATACTCGAGGCTCATAGTTAATGTCATTAAACTTAGATGTTTCGCTAGGTAGTCATATATCGTCAATAGTTTCCTCAATTTTATCCTATGATCTCAGTTTGTAGCCACTTATAAACCATAATTACGAAAGTTTGGCCTGCGGACACACATACTCAGCAATTTGAATATCCTAGCATGCTTCTAAAGGTTGTTCCATTTACATTGCAAACTACATGTCACTAATGCAAGAGAAAGAATAATATATGTCAAACCAATATCACCTTCGCTATTATGTAAAACAACTCAATCAAAATTTTCAGACGGTCTTTACAGCTGTGAGAATTGTGGCATGTATTCATCAATCATTGTTTCTTTTATCATATTGGAATCCCATTTATGCTTACCTTGCCAATTACAACATCAATTTTCTCATTCTCAGTCACGAATTTCTCATAAGACACTTTTAAGACGGAGTTTTAAGGCAACTTTCTAAGGTGATAATCATCAAAATTCATACTTCCACATGATGTACACAATGTATAGTACTTAATTCCATCATCTAATCAAAGTAAAACAATCAAAAATCAATTTCAAATTTGTAACCCTAGAAATTTCGGGTTCAACTATTGCAATTTCCAATCCAATTTTACAACATATAATCACCAACAACCATGAAAAGAAGACATATGAATCATATTTCAACAATTAAAAGCACCAATTTGATCATTATAATCGAAAATTTCAGATTACTACACTATTTTGACATATTCAAAATAACAAATCACATAAATTGAGAAGAACTACATACCTTGATTGATTAGTAAGGTAAAGAAACGAATTAAGCAAGAAAAAATCACCCCTAACAATCACTACCAACCCAAGAGAAAGAGAGGATTTGAGAGGAAAAAGGAGATTGAGAGTGGTTTATGTGTAAAAGTGTCGAAATATAGGGGAAATAGAAGGAGGAATAGAAAGGTAAAGGGTTTTAAGAAAACCCGTAGGAATGCGACATGATAACCTACTCGATCGAGTGTCTGGGGTACTCGATCGAGTACCACCCTACTCGATCGAGTAGGAGCTAAATCATCGAGTAACTGCGGGAAATTTCCCACATTCCGACGTTATGGCTTCCTAACTCGATCGAGTGAGGTCTACTCGGTCTAGTACGCACCCGCACTCGGTCAAGTATAGCTAAGTGCTCGATCGAAAGAACGAAGTAACTTGAAGGTCCCTGCAAAACATCATCGCGTGTCGGTTCCAACTAAGTTCGGAATTCGACACTAATTACCGCATTCAATCACGTTTTATATCTATCGTCGCACAAAATACAACTCTCCAACAACTAAGAGGCATGTCATGTTACTTTATACAATTACCCAACTCGGTCTACCTGTCACCGAGTTACGTATAAATCTAGCCGTGTTATCTTATTACATTTAAACTTACCTTTCATGCTATTACTAAACTCGTATATACATCAACTTGAAACGTATAGTTCACATTAATTCATTCCTTTACACATTACATAAATGCATACTTTCCAAGGCAACTTAATCTACCATGTTTCACATTCTATCATAAGCAATTTATTGTGCATAATATCAACTATTACAGCAATGAGAAAATTCTAACTAACTAATAGAGCATATACACATTACCATATATCGTGATTCGAATTATTACTCATCCATACTATAATCGTCATTAGTTTTACGACAAACCCTTACATGTTTGCTACTCATATTACACACGCAATTGCACACTTTCACGCATCTCCATGACGAGGAATCTCGTCACGCATCACATAGCTATCATATAGGCTCACAAATCATTCAAAGAACTCATAACTCCATTAACAATTACCATATTCAATCCAACATTACTATCATACCGCCACTAATTCTAACAAAACTTAACCGGAGGTAGCTCCGGCACAATTAACATTCCCAGTACACATTGAGACACGGACTCCACATTCCCATCCCGTGTGACTGGCTTAAGTGCCATGGGGCCAAGATTTTGAAGTGAGGGCGCCTACTCACCCAAAATCTAGCATCAGCCGGGGCTCCCATTACACATACACCAGGTTCATTTTATTAGACTCGCTACATTCATTATGTTCATTTGTTACAGGTTCCAAAATCGTCGCTCTGATACCACTTTGTAACACCCCGATATTCAGAGGAGCCTTGACTAGGCCTTCCTTAGCATATAAGGGCGTTACTATCTCGGTTGCCCGAGGTAAGTAATTATCAAACGTCAATAAAAGAACTATTAAGCTTTATTACAAGTGATTCAAACCAAAATACAATACAAGGTACAACTCAAAGACTACACGCTACGACCATCATATCTCGTGAAGACTCATCCCTGCCCGGACTCCGGCTATCCACGACATCAACACCTGCTAAGACCGACTGCTCACCATAAGGGATCACGGCAGACACATAACAAACAAACAACCACACAAGGTCAGTACTGAGATGAAACAGGACAACGACAACTGCAAACAACAACACAAACAACGACATCCACCTCAACCACAATCACCATAATCCAACCAAACCAGTCACTGACTGTCCACTGGACCAGCCCTGCCAGTGGGGGACCGCAGCCGTTCCCACCTAAGCCCCGCTCATCGTACGAGCGATAACCCTGCTCATTAATGTGAACATCCCCTTCCGTGGCGGGTTCCACGAAGGGCGAAACTAGGGCGTGAAGTCACTCCCGCAAGCGACTCCACTCAGCCGAGAACGCATCTCGAGAACCATCACAACGATCACAACCACAACCACCACACAATACAATACAATTACTACGTCAAGCGACCACAATACTATCACAACGACCGACACACTAGACGATCTACAGCTACTGAGTAGGCGAACCTACCTTTACGCATCCGCAACCAATCCATGTCGACAAACACAGCATCCAGCGCACAAGCAAAGCCTATTACCACCATGCAAATATCTATTACTACAAGCAAAACCCTAACTATGAAAACAAAGGCACGGATGATGATTATGACATACCTATTAGGGAGAGACAAGGCAAAAGACCGCTACCCGACTCAAGGGACACCCTCCTAAGGCTTAAGAATCTTCATAGAGGCATCCATGGAGGTTTTGAGGTGAAGGGAAGGGAAAGAGGCGGCTGAAGGGATAGAAGGAAAGTGGCGAAAGTGATTTGCGGATTTAACAAAACGCGATATAAATCCTCCGCTGAAAACCAGGCACTCGATCGAGTACCCAACATACTCGATCGAGTAACCCCCTACTCGATCGAGTGCCCTAGCTACTCGATCGAGTAGCCTCTACTCCACCGAGTACCACTTCTAAAACGCACCCCAAGATGGTTTGGCATACTTCCCTAAGGTTACTCCCGCCCCCAAGGACAGTCAACGCTGGTCAAAGGGATCCCTAAAAGGGCGGGTATTACACCAAGTGCCACACTTGATCGCGCGTCCTGGCTGAAAGTTTTTATGGACAACATGAATCAGCTCACACGTCTGAAAAATGACATGTCCAACTTTGCGGACTGGGAGGCAGCACTACGGAATGCTCCCATTGCTAACGGTAAACTCAGGTACTTAACTGAGCCAATACCGGTAAACCCAGGCCCTAATGCAGGAGTCAACGAGTCACTCGCTTATAGTGATTTCGTTATGGAAGCGGGTGCGATAAAGAACGTACTCATCTTTGCAATGGAAACCAATTTGCAGAGACGCTTCATTACCCAAGGTGCAAACAAGATTTTCACCACGCTCACTAACGAATTCTCAAAGGCACCGAGAATCGTTACTTATGAGCATACATGTCGCTTCTTTAATGAGAAACTCCAAAAGGGCCAACCGGTTAGCCCACACATTCTTAACATGATTGAGAATGTCGAGAAATTGGAGGCACTTAATTGCAAAATCAGTGAGAGCATTGTCATTGACCGAATGCTTCATTCTCTTCATAATGGTTTTGCCCTTTTCAGGGCGAACTACTACATGAATGACTTGAAAAAGAGTCCTCATGAGCTACACTCCCTTCTTGTACAGACCGAGAAGGATATGAAATTGAGTGGGAGCATGAAGCAGGATGTTCTCATAATTTCCAATAAAAGTAAAGGTAAGGGCAAGGCTCATGGCGACCTAGCTGTAGCTAAGCCAAAGTTCAAGAAGCCAGGAAACGGTAAGAGTGGGCCTGGTGAGACTAGTGGCTCACAGGGCAAGACAAAGAGCAAGGGCGGTGACATTGAGTGCCACCATTGTCACAAGACTCGACATTGGAGGAGGAACTGTCCCGTGTACCGTGAGGACATAAAAGCAGGCCGCGTCGTTCCTGTTTGTATGTCATCTTATATTCATATGATTGAGATAAACCATGCAAGTTTCGGAACTTGGGTACTTGATACTGGTTGTGGTTCTCATCTGTGTAATTATTTGCAGGACCTAAAGAACATCATGCCTCTCGAAAAGGGTGATGTGGACTTGCGAGTCGGGAATGGAGCACGAGTTCTGCGAGTCTCGAAGGAACATACGTAATCCAACTCCCTAGTGGTTGTGAGTTATTTTTATAACTGTTACTATGTACCCAGTTTATCTAAGAACATTATTTCAGTTTCCGTACTTGCTAAAGACGGTTTTGCATTTTCAATAAAGGATAATAGCTGTATTTTCTTTTTATGAAATGATTTATGGCAAAGCAGTTTCCATGAATGGAATTTACATCTTAGATCAAACCACGGAAGAATTACACATGATTAATAAGAAATTAAAGGTTGGTGACAAAGATCAAACCTATCTATGGCATAAATGAGAAACGCGTAAAGAAACTCGTCGATAATATGACTATTCCCGCATTCGAATTTTCTACATATGGCACGTGTGAATCATGTCTCATTGGCAATATGACTCGAATTTCCTTCAAAGGTGTTGGAATGCGCGCTAGTGACCTATTAGGACTCATACATACTGATGTTTGTGGACCTATGTCAATTACCGCTAGAGATGGCTATAGATATTTTATCACTTTCACGGACGATTTGAGTAGATACGGATATGTCTACTTAATGAAGCATAATAGTGAGTCCTTTGAGAAATTCAAGGAATACCAGAACAGGGTTCAGAACCAACTGGGTAGAAAGGTTAAAGCACTCCGTTTAGATCTGGGTGGCGAATATCTTTCAAATGAGTTTGATCAACACCTTAAAGACTGTGGAATCGTACTACAGTTAACTCCACCTGGAACACCTCAATTAAATGGTGTGTCCGAACGGAGAAATCGAACCTTACTGGATATGGTTCGATCCTTGATAAGTCATACGGTAGTGCCTGATTCATTATGAGGTTATGCTCTTTTGTCAGCTGCTCTTATACTTAACCGAAGTCCGACTAAAGCTGTCGACAAGACTCCATATGAAATATGGAGGGGAACGGTCCCTAACTTATCCTTTATTCGGGTTTGGGGCTACGAGGCTTATGTCAAGTGGAGACACGAGGATAAGCTCGGCCCGCGATCAGTCAAGACATACTTTATAGGTTATCCAAAAGGAACATTTGGTCTTTACTTCTATTCGCCTACCGAACATCGAGTTTTTGTTGCGGCTAATGCGACGTTCTTAGAGAAAGAATTTCTCGAGAACAAGACAAGTAATAGAACCTTCGAGCTGTCGGAGGTTCCAGAACCAACAACCGAGGAATAGATAGAGGAAGTTGTTCCTCCAACTGATGATACGGTTAATATTCCTGAGGAACCTAGGAGGTCGGGTAGAGTCTCTAATCCTCCGGATAGATATATTGGTATGGTCGAGGAGAATGACGTTTTACTCCTGGAGAGTAATAAACCCGCTACCTATAAAGGTGCCATGACATGTTCCGACTCAAAGCTATGGCTCGAAGCCATGCAATCCAAGATGGACTCCATGTATGAGAATAACGTATGGAATCTAGTTTATTTACCTAATAAGGTAAAACCTCTACAGTGCAAATGGCTTTACAAAATAAAGCGTTCTATAGACGCGCAACCAGATACCTATAAGGCATGACTAGTGGCAAAAGGTTTCACTCAAGTGCACGGATTGCATTATGATGAGATTTTTGCACCTGTAGTCATGCTACGTTCCATTCGGACAATCTTAGCGATTGCCGCCTTTCATGACTATGAAATTTGGCAAATGGATGTAAAAACCGCCTTCTTAAACGGTTATTTGGGGGAAGAGATGTACATGGTGCAACCCGAAGGTTTCATAGATCCTGAACATCCTAAGAAAGTATGCAAGCTTAAGCGTTCCATTTATGGACTTAAGCAAGCTTCTCGGAGTTGGAATCATCGTTTCGACCAGGTGATAAAAGAGTATGGTTTTACTCGATCGGTCGAGGAACCATGCTTGTATACCAAGTCGAGTGGGAGTAAGATTGTATTCTTGATATTGTATGTCGATGACATACTCTTGATTGGGAATGACATTCCTCTCCTATCTTCGGTTAAAGGATGGTTGAAGAACCATTTCCAGATGAAAGATCTGGGTGAGGCACAACGCATTTTGGGAATCCGTATCTACCGAGATAGATCACGACGGGCGTTATCATTTAGTCAGGAGTCTTATTTGGATAAGATTCTTGAGAGGTTCAGCATGACCAACTCCAAGAAGGGGAACCTTCCAATGACGTCTGGGATGCAGTTGAGCAAGTCTCAGTCACCCACGACGCCTGAAGGGATTGAGCGCATGAGTCGTGTTCCTTATGCATCTGCAATAGGATCAATCATGTATGCCATGATATGCACACGTCCAGACGTGGCATCTGCATTGAGTATGACGAGTCGGTACCAAAAGAATCCAGGTGAAACACATTGGATAGCTGTTAAAAATATCCTCAAGTACCTACGGAGGAGTAAGGATAGGGTATTGACTTATGGAGGACATACTAAGCTATGCGTAATCGGTTACTCAGATGCTAGCTTCCAAACAGATTGAGATGATTAGAAATCTCAGTCTAGATTCGTTGTTACTCTTAATGGTGTTGCGGTCAGCTGGAATAGTTTCAAACAGGAAGTTGTAGCAGATTCTACTACTGAGCCATTGAAATATGATAAGCATGGAGGGCACGTTATTTCCATGAGAATTAAACATGTACCTGAGTTATAGTAGTTGATTATGAATTCGATACGTTATCTTTTTCATAAACTATTTATAACTTCATCGTTTTTATAATATTTTGTTTTTCATGTGGATTGTACTGACAACATTGAACGCCACAAAGTGAACTGAATTACATTATATTTGTTTTGGTCCGTAATCGCCAATGTGAGCTGATAACTCCGGCTATTATATTGTGCAGTCGATTGATGGTGGGTTCAACGAGCCATAAGTCAAACGGTTGACTGATCGATCACAGATGCGAGATTATAACGATACCTCGTAGGACAACTTTTTGTGACAACGTAATGGAGTCCTAAATGTTTAAAACATTCGGTGCCAGGTCGTGGATAGGACATCCATTGTGTTCCTAGAGTCGATTCTTTTGACTATCGTTGTCTCTAGAGATTAAGGCAGTTTTTGGGTGACTTTGGTTTCTTTCTCACGGTCAAAGAATCGGAGGCTAAGTAGATTTTTTCGGGTCATTTCATACTGTGATTACATCTGCAGGATTCGATTTGAGGAAAATATCCAACCCTTATCAGGTATAGTTATTTCTCAGGGCCACTCGAGGAGTTTAGAATGAAATGCATGGCCATGCTCGAATGATGATTCGTTTATCAGTTAAGTTACTCTCTAGTCGGGGAAACCACTCTTGATGATGATCGCTTGTAAAATACGACCTTTGTGAATACGGATTTGCAAATTGTTTTACATTGAGTGGGAGAAATTTTAGGATATGAGAATCGGTTATCGCACATACACTTGTGAGGACAAGTGGGAGTTTGTTGGAGCTTGTGTCCTCCAAAAATTAGTGTGATAACATTATTAAATCTCTTAAAGGTTCACAAGGATATACTTCGTATTTTAATCAGTTGATTAACGATTACCTAATAACGGTTGTCTTGCTAGAAAGTTTGACGTTATTATCATACAGATGGCGGTGATCAACTGGTCCCTAAAGGTCACACCTATAGGATGTGTTTGAGAGATGTGGTTATAGAAATATAATCACATTGATGCCTTATATGACTAAACAGTTAGTCAATGTGTTGATGAGACAATTATTTAATGAAGATTAAATAATATTAGTTGAGACGAATTAACTGTCAATTCGTAAATTGAATATAATAAGTTATATTTAATTAAATGTATGTAATGTTAGCTTGGACGAATTAATCTGTTAATTCGTAACTAAATGTAATCGGTTATATTTAATATCAACAAGATGAATGTGTCATAGTGGTAATAGTGAGGGTACTCAAACCAAGAGGTCATGGGTTCGATTCTCACTAGATGACAATTTAACACATTTTATACATTTTTGGAAAAACCGAAAAAAGAGAAATGGATCTCTCTTATTTCGGTTAGCATTGGGCCGAAAATTAGGAGGGTAAAAATATCTCCCCATTCACTCCTCTTTTTCGGTTAGAATAAGAGGAAGAGGGAGCTCATTCTTCTACCCTAATAATCCTAACCTAATTTTTCACTGCTTCTTGCCTCCTCTCATCAGAAAAAACACAAAAATAACCTAAAATTTTTCAGAAAATTTAGGAATCGATTCTAGCAAAATCAAAGGGCTTTTCTCGGAGCATCTTGGGTGCAACTGATAGGAGAATATCATTGCGATATTGTTCATAGGCCGAATTAGCTAGGACCGAAGGTTATTTCGTCATCTCTTTACCCTTTTTGTTTATGCAATTTATTTTATGACATGCTTTCATCATGATTAATTCGTTATAGTCCTTATATTTAAAGGGATGCATACAGATAAATCCCACAGAGCTAGCACAACCCGTTTGGTGGAGAGGACCCGGAGTAGACACAGTTGTCTTCCACAGCTATGGAGTTGACCCCGGCTTTTGGAGACCACCATTGGAAACCGAGTTTGGCTGCCTCGCGGGCCCGTAGGGAGCCAACTACGGCAGTTAGCTAGGTGGAGGTGGTTACTCGGCTGGGGGCTTTCAGGGAGCAGGTACATCTGGAGCTGGCACATCTGGGACAGGAGGTGGTGATGAGATCGAGGAGGGTCCTTATGATTGATTTTCTTGTATTTCTAAACTTGTTTTCAGTTTGTTGATGGATATTTCGTTTTGTCGTACTCTTTTCATTTAGATGACTGTATTTGGCCTTAAGGCCGTTACTTGTTTTCATATACTATGCTTGTGATTTGGTAGACATGGACATGTAGCCGTGAAGGGCAATCATAACTTGTTGCAGTCTCATTTGTGGGCGAATTTATGCTTGAGAAGCAGAAATAGCTCTCTGCCCATGACAACTCGACCGAGTATACAGCATACTCGACCGACTAGAGCCTACTCGGTCGAGTACACTTTTATACTGTGACACCCCCATACTCCAAGTGCTTTACCAGGACCACTTAAGGTATGAAAACGTCACCATATCGGTTATCCAAGGCAATGATACTCAAATAGACAATAAAGAAACGTATTTAAATGATAATAAAGTTTAGGTGATACAACAAGGTTCCAAAAACTGTCAAAAGGAAATACAATTGTTCTCCAAAAACCAAAGTACTCAACAACTAAATAAAACACAGCGGAAGACTCTAAGACCGGTGGTGACTCCATCCCATCTATCCCTCGCATAAGCCATCATACCTGCTCAACAAGTGCTCACCATCCCCGAATGGATCACCACAGTTTTTAAAAATAATTAACGGGGTCAGTACTGATTACATAAAACAAATACCATAAAGGAACAATATCACAAACAGCTCAACAAACCCGAGTCTCCATCTCCAATCTCCACACAACTGACTACACATTAAAGTGCGTAGCCCTACCAGAGTACCCATCGCAGCAAGTACTCCACGCCGCCAGTGGGGGACCGCAGCCATACCCACCAAATCCCCGCTCATCTCCATCGAGCGTTAAACCCAAGTTTCCTTAATGTGCACATCCCCTCCTATGGCGGGTTCCACAGAGGGCGAACCAAGGGCGTGAAGCCACTTCCGCAAGTGACTCCACTCAGCCAGGGATGCGCCCCGAAGATCACAGACAGATACAAACCAATCAACAGTACTATTAAAATAACAACTGTCTGGCAACTTAACAATACAATCAATCTTTAATCATAACAACCATCACCACACATTATGTAACTAATACTGAGTAGGGAAACCCTACCTGGAAAAGCAATCACCACAGACGATCTAGCAGCTAACCAGAATGTATCCTCCACGAATCCTCCTCCTATAACACGTATACATACGATTACTACCAATACAACACAAAACACCCAAAACCCCCAAATCTACCCAATTAGGGTTTTAACCAAACTCAATGAAATAACATAAAAACTATACAAGGATCTTACCCTCGACACGACGAACTCAACGACGTAAAGAACACGACGATCCAACCACCTTAGCCTTTGGGATTTGCCAACAACGCGAAGAAGGAGAACGTAACTCTTTTTCTCTCTTGAAAGGTTTTAGAAAAGTGAAAACTGATTAAGAAAGGTGACGGAATCCTTTTATACTAATCATGCGTTATTAACAAAACCTGGCTAAAATAACCCGTAAAACCAACTTACTCGATTGAGTAAGTAACTTACTCGATCGAGTGACCCTTACTCGATCGAGTGCCACACTTACTCGATTCGAGTACCCATCAGACAGAACATTGTTTCATATAAAAACATACTTACTCGACAGAGTAAGCCCCACTCGATAGAGTACCCAAAGACATAGAAAACCGTAGTATTACATATACTCGGCCGAGTAACAGGGTATCGCGTTTTATAGTGTTTCATATCGTTTTTGCTTCATATGTTTAATCCTTTAGTCTTGGATGTACTATGTTATCTTGCTAGTGTCTCCACAACCTGGTATAGAGTACCTGGTGCTTCTAAATACAACTTATGGATGAGTTTCAGGCATGGCATAAATGGTAATACGTAGCGTGACAATAGTACCATGGTGTTTTATGTTGGTGTAGTTCTTTAAGTAGGATATGTGTGTCTTTTCCTTGCTTAGTATTGTAAGTGAGTTGTTGATTATGAGTATAGGTATGTGTGTGGTTGTGCATCAAGTATATGTCTTATAACGGTTACCGAGTTTTCGGTTAGTCCTTGTTATTGAGTGTAGTGAACTTCGGGGACGAAGTTCCCTTTTAGAGGGGTAGATAACATATCGCGATAAAAAAGTCCATATAAACAAAAGTTAAAACAAAGTTCTTTGTTGTAATGCTTTCTTTCCATATATGCTTTCTTTCTATGTTCATCTTTCCGGCTAGGTTGTCACGAACTTAATTGTGGTAACCGACAAGAGAATTAGAATTGGATGCTATATTTGAGTAATATGGTCGTGAGTGTTTTGTAGTAGTCGGAGTCTTGTGTGATGGGTGTTTTGTAGTAGTGCACGTCGTATCGTCTTGTAGTGGTAGGAGTTTGGTACGTCTTTGTGTTATATCGATCGTCACTTAGGTGGATAACCTCACCTTTGAGATGTATGGGTTGAACTTCGGGGACGAAGTTCCTTTTAAGGGGGGAAGACTGTATTTCCCACGATGTTAAGGACTCTTTTGACCGACCCTTTGACCAGGAAAGACCTTTGGAGGGGACAGGTGAGAGGCTAGGTGAGTATAAGTGCCTTACGAGAGTGTTTACTCGACCTAGTAGGGACTAATC
This sequence comes from Silene latifolia, assembly GCF_048544455.1. Taxonomy (NCBI): domain Eukaryota; kingdom Viridiplantae; phylum Streptophyta; class Magnoliopsida; order Caryophyllales; family Caryophyllaceae; genus Silene; species Silene latifolia. Next base: position 186,511,492 of record NC_133526.1, read on the forward strand.
TGTCGAGTAGTGTGAATACTCGATCGAGTAGAGCTTAATCGGCCGAGTATGTAAGTACTCGACCGAGTATGGCTGTTGTTGACGCATCGATATAAAAACGCAAGTTTCATTTCATTTTTCATTTTCGACAGTTTCTCTTCCTCTAACCCTAGTCTATCTCTCTCACCTACCACCCCTACCTTCATATACTCTCATATATAGAGCCTAAACCTCAACCATGGGAAAGACGGGACTTACGTAGGAAGGATGTGTAAGGGGTCATCTCCCGTGTCACCGTCGGTCCGCGTTACTAGGTAAGTCGTTGTTTTGTTGTCTCTTTCAGTATACTGTTGGGGTAGTTGTATAATAGGATGTGGTTATCGTTGCAGGATGCGTCTCGGAGTCTTGCTTTTCTGTTTTTGGATGCATTTTCATGGTTGGCGATAAAGTAGGGTTTCCCTACTCAGTTCATGTTTAATTAATTTGAGATGTTTGATTGTATTGTGTATGATTGTTGTTTGCTGATCATCATTGGGGTGTTGGTGTAGTGGTGGTGTGGTGGTTGTGATGTTGTTGTGGATTCACTTGCGGGAGTGGCTTCACACCTAGTTCGCCCTCCGTAGAACCCGCCACGGGAGGGGATGTGCACATTAAGGGACAGGGATATCACTCGTTGATGAGCGGGATTTAGGTGGGGATTGGCTGCGGTCCCCCACTGGCGGCGAGGGCTACCTGTTGCGATGGGTAGTCTGGCAGGGCTACACACTTTGGTGTGTAGTCGGTTACTGTGTGGGATCGGGAGACCGGGGATGGTGGATAATCAGCTGGCTGCTTATCGTACTTGTCTTATTTTAATTGTTCAGTAACTGACCCCGTTATGTGTTTTCAAAACTGTGGTGATCCATTCGGGGATGGTGAGCAGTGGTTTAACAGGTACAGTGGTTTGTTGTTGTTGGGCATGGAGGGAATCGAGTCACCACGCTACCGGAATAGATGTCCTGACGCATGAGCTCTATAGTAGTCGCAGTTATCATTTAGTATCACGTGTTGTAGTTTGGTTGTAATACTTAAAGTAATATAATATAAATGTCTTTAATTGTCTATCTATTTGCTCTACTACCTCAGGTGACCGAGATGGTAACACCTTCGTACACTGGGATAGTCCTTGCACTACAAGAAAAACGCGGCATAGTGACGGTCATACCGACGGAAAAAACAAGCCGTCAGAAAACTCGGGATACTGACGGATTTTTGACGGAATTTCCGTCGGTATCAATTACTGACGGATTTCCCGTCACGAGTAATTGGCGCGTTGACAAAGTCAATGGCGCTAAAAAACATGTGACGGAAATTCCGTCAGTTTTTGTGTTTTACTGACGGAAATTCCGTCATTGGCTGCCACACCCAACAGTGCATGACAGCTGTATGGCAATTGGGAAAACTGACGGAAATTCCAAGAAAACACAAAACTCGACGGAATTTCGGTCACATGTGTTATTTTTTTGAAAACAGTGTGTGACAACTGTCACAATAATTGACCTTGATGACGGAATTTCCGTCGGGGAGTTTGAAAACACTGACGGAATTTCCGTCAGTAGCCCAAATTATATGACGTGTAAAGTTGATGCATTATTGGTCTGATAAAGTGGGCCTATGACGGATTTTCCGTCAGTTTTTTTGAAATACTGACGGAATTTCCGTCAGGAATCCTATTTAACTGACGGGATTTCCGTCGGTCCTTCCTTTTATCTCAAACACGGGTTCCATTCAATATCACTTTACCAATTTTCACCCAAATTACAAATCGCCAAACCCTCCTCCACCACCTTAAAACCCGACACCACCACCACCCTCCTCCACTTCCGGCGCCGCCACCACCACCAACAACACCACCACGCCGTCGCCATCATTATAAGGTAATTTTTTTTTGTGTTTTTCTTCTTTTCTCCTTTCTCTTTTTCCTTTTCCTTTAATTGTTTTTAATTTTTTTTCTCCATAGCTTCTAGCCGCCACCTCCTGCCGCCGCCACCCCTGCCGCTGCCGCGCCACCCCTGCCACCGCCCCTCCTGCCGCCGTCACCTTTCCTCTTTCTCATCCTTCTTTTTCATTTTTTTTCTTTGTGGAGCTAATTAGGTATTTGTCTTTTAATTTTTTTTTTTGTTTAATTATCTTAATTGAATTAGAATATTAGTTATTGTTTTAATTATTGTTGAATTATTGTTGATGTTGATGCATGTTGACTTAGGATAGAAGCCAATTTTGTTTAAATGTATGTTGTGACGGTTTTAATGTATGCATCTACTTTTTTTGTTAATTAGATTATTGTTAAATTTTGTGAAATGTTAATGTTTTTAAAATGATAATTAGACTAGATATGTAAATTGAAAAATTATTGATGTTAGTTTTTAAAATGATAATTAGACTAGATGATATGTAAAATGAAAAATAAATCATGTTAGTTTATGTTAATTGAAAAAGTAGTCATTGTTGTATGTTTTGTTTTTAATATTGTTAAAATTATTGTTCATATTGACCTAGTACCCGTTCAAAAATTACTCACTAGGAGTAATTTTTGAATAGTCCCCGTTTTGGGACTGTCTTTGTACGTTTTAAGTCACTTAGGTAGTAAACATGTGCTTGTGATTTGTTAATGAGAAAAGAGTTTGGTGACAATTCCTTTAATGTTCTCTAAATGCATATGTAGAGTAATTATTTATTCTATATTGTGTATTTGGAGAACGGATGGGAATTGCTGCCGAATTTTTTTTCTCATTAATAAATCACAAGTACATGTTTGCTAGTGACTTAAAACGTACATTGATGGGTTTAGGTTGGAGTGATAAGGACCCAATTCAAAGAAATACAATATTTATATTGGTTAAAATGTTAAATTATTGTTTATTATGCTTGATTTTGATTGTTGTTAGGTTATTATCTTTTTTAATGACATATATAAATGTGTAGATATATAATAACATGAAAAGATTAGAACGGTAGTGGATGTATGAAAGATTAGACGAAAAAAAGAAACCCAAGAAAGCATATGCAGAGGGGTTGAAAGAGTTTATTAAATTCGCGGAAGGAAGTAGTGAGTACAAGAATTTAGGTGAAATGAGGTGTTCGTGTAAGAAATGCAAAAACCTAGGTTTTAAAAGGAAAGCAAATGTTCAAATTCATCTTTGGTCGTATGGTTTCGCCGATAAAGAATTGAAAAGATTGAAAGATCAGAATGAAGGTTGGTGGAAACAAAGCATATTCTGGGAACTTCCCTACTGGAAAATGTTGCTGATTCGACACAACTTGGATGTTATGCACATTGAGAAAAATTTTTCTGAACAACTTATCAACACCATCATGGATGTACCAGGTAAAACTAAATTTGACACTAAGGATAAAGAAGACTTTAATGAACTTTGCTATAAACGGACCACATCATCTAGGTTTGTTTTATCAAACGCGAAGAAAAAGGCTCTATGTGACTGGGTTGCTAACTTAAAATTCCCGGATGGTTATGCTTCAGATTTGAGTCGGTGTGTTGACCATAAAAAGATGGTGTTACATGCCATGAAAAGTCATGATTGTCATGTCTTTATGGAACGACTACTCCCCGTTGCCTTGAAAGAGTTGCTCCCGACAAGTCCTTGGAATGCAATAACTGAGATAAGCCAATTTTTTAGAGACTTGTGTACTTCTACGATTAGAGTTGATTCTATGGAACGTCTGGAGTCAAACATTGCGGAGATAATATGCAAGTTAGAGAAGATATTTCCCCCGTCTTTTTTCAATTCCATGGAGCATTTGCCTCTTCACCTACCTTATGAAGCGAAAGTTGGAGGACTTGTTCAATATCGATGGATGTATCCATTTGAAAGATTTCTTAATCATATAAAAAAAAAGATTGGCAACAAAGCTCGGGTGGAGGGTTCAATATGCAACGCTTTTTTGTTAGAGGAAATTTCAAATTTCTGTTCTTTTTATTTCGAAGATCACATTGACACAAAAGCAAAAGACTTAGATGTTGGTGTAAATTCCGATGACCAGTTGAAATCTAAGTTACCTGAGTTATTCAATGATGACATGGGAACTACAATAGGAAAATGTATACGAGAGGTACTTAATCGAGAAAGAGTATGAAGAAGCTCATTTTTATGTGCTAAGGAACTGTGGAGATTTTTTAGATACTTATGAAAAGTAAGTTATTACTTCATCATTACTCAATTGTTTTTTAATTATCAAATTAGATCGAATTTATAGGTAATTAATACATAACTAAAACATGCTTTCCCTACTTATAGGGAATTTGAGGCACATATCAAAATCAATTTTCCTGATGTCACATCCTCTGATGATGTTTGGGCATCACATGAGAAAAGTTTTCCGAAATGGTTCCGAAATCAAGTAAGTGATGATACATTTTCTTTGAAATTGAACTATACATTTAGATTTCTTATTAGATATTGAAAAAAATATAACAACTTAATTAACATTTTTTTATTCATAGGTTCATATATTGAAGGATCGTCTAATAATAGCTTTAGCATTGGGTCCTAGTAACATGGTGAAGTCTTTGAGACGGTATTCCATCAACGGCTATAAGTTTCGAGCTTATAAGGAGGGAGTTGATGTTTCAAAGTCTACGTTAAGCAATGGGTTTTCGTGAATTCAATGAAGGGTTGGACTACTATGGAACCCTAAATGAAGTAATTGAGCTTTCTTATTATGCCGAGCAAAGGGTTTATAGGGTTATATTGTTTAAATGTGATTGGCTTGATAATTCCCCACAAGGACTTAGTATCCATAAGGTTTATGGACTTGTAGATGTAAACGAGAAAAAGAAACTTCGTGGACATAACCCATTTGTGGCAGATTTTCAAGTCGATCAAGTTTGTTATGCTCCTTATCCAACCATTAAGAAAGGTAATCAAGGTATTCGGTGGTCCGCGATTTTTAAAACCAAGGCAAGATCACAAGTTGATGCTCCTATTGAAGAAAGTGTCTTTCAAGAAGATGTGGTTGTGAATGATCACTCAATTTCACCGATTTTGTTGGAAGATATAGAGGATGAAGATGTATACGAAGTGACAGTGGAAAGAGGTCAAAGGGAATATGACAGAGACGTCGGAGAAGAAGGGGATGAAGATGAAGTTGAAGAACTTATTAGATACGAAAATGAGGAATCGGAGGAAGAAGTAGGAGTGCTTTTTTGAGAAGATGAACTGTTTTGATTTGTAGTGATAGTGATAGTGAGGAGGACTAGTTGTAATTGTACAATTATTAAACATTCAATAAAATTTGCTCTCCGTTTTTTATTACTTGTCGTTCTAGCCTATTTGGTTTTTTGTTTTATACATGTCGTTTTAGCTTAACATCAATAGTGTGTTTCAATTTCCAAGGTTTGGTCATAAGAAACCTCTCAATTTAGCAAATAAAATGCATTAAAGAAGAGGCAAGTGGTAATTAGTTCACAGTTTTCCATAGTTAGTGTTTGTTTCAATTGTTTATATATACCCTGCAGAAATGGATGTTTTGAACTAACGATTTTTTCTTTGAACTAACAATTTGAATTGTTTTCATGCAGTGATTATGCCGAACATTTTTCGCCGTTTGATTGGGAGCAATAGTAAGGCAAATGCATCTCAACAGAATCGGGAGGACGACGAGGTTGAGGATGAGGAAGATCTTGAACCTCCATCACGAAGACAGAAGAACATGCAGGTGACTCTCTCAGCGGCCCGTGCTCGGCCAGATCATTTTTGGTAAGTTTATGTTAATTTTTTAATTTTTAAAAAACTTAACATTTACAGTTTTAATTTCAAATATTTGTGTATTTTTCAGGTGCGATGACGAACCAATCAAGAAATATGTTACTTGGTCGTTCACCCGTAACACAGGAGATGAGTACTTCACTAGGTAGGGTGAAGCGAGTAACGCACAACGTCAGAAGATGTGGAGTTACTTTGCGGTAATTATGTTTTTCAATAATAATTTTCTTAAGTTTATAATAATTTTCTTAAGTTTATAAGAATTTTTATAAGTTTTATATAACTAATTTCACATTTGTTTTTGAAACAGAGTCATGTAAGATCCATCGATCCTGAGTATGATCCTATTCCTGAGTGGCAGGCGAGGGTAACGAGGCGGATTACCACTCTTATTAATGGTTTAAAATATAACAAGAAATCGCCAAAGTGGGTGCCTGCTACTTGGTTGAAGAACCTTAGGAATAGGCCAAATGATCCTACTTTTGCCAAACATTCGAAAATCAACACAGCAAATAGGAAGTCGGGTGGGAAAGATGGGAAAGCATTGGGCACCCACACTCTTGGTCGGAAGAGTTGCTCCGATGCTTTCAAGGAATTGGTAAGTATTGTTTATATTGCTTTTAAAAAGTGGTTAATATATATGATTGACAAATATATACTTGATTTTACTTGTTTCCATACTAATTTCAGGGTCAAGAGGCCACCCCCCACAAGATGTTCATGAAGACGAAGAAAAATAAGAAGGGCGAGTGGGTTAACCCTCGAGCGGCTGATATTGAGGTAAATTCTTGTATTTAATTTAATATTTATTTTTATTACAAAGAACGATAATCTCTTTCTTATAAAGATAGGTATATATATCATTTCTGACGATTTTCTATTTTTTCAGCGTGATTTGCAAGCGAAGATGAGTCAGCCATTGCCACCTGGACAGTCTCCCGACGAGATTCAGGCCTACTACAAGGCTGTAGGAGACTTTGACGAGAAGAACCGGATGTTTGGGACCGGAGATACAGGGGCCCAAATATGGTATGATCTTCCTCCTAACAAAGCTGGCCGACGGTCTTTGTCTTATGCTCCTAGCATGATTTCACAGCTTTCCACCCAAATGAATGATGAGCGAGCCGCTCGAGTTGCTCTTGAAAGACAGGTTCGTGAACAGGCTGAAGAAATGGCGGCAATGAGAAAGGCTTGGGCTGATATGCAAGCATCTCAACCCCCAAACACGTGTTCACAATTTCCTACTCCACATAGACGGGATGACTTTGGGGGTGGTGATTACGGGTTTGGAGGTACTGGTAGTTTTATGGAGCCTATAATAACTTAGAGCCTTTAAGTTAGAGCCTTTAGGTTAGAGCCTTTAGGTTAGAACTTTAGTTTAGTTAGTATTGTCGTCTAGTAGGGAGTATGAAAGACATGGTAAGACAATTCTCTTTCGTGTTTAATTTGTAAGACAATGTACAAATTTGACTATGTTTTTATGTAAAACAATTTGCGTCCCCTTCTCTTTTGTTGTCTATTGATTTCCGCATTAGCGGTCGATGTGAAAATGGATTCCCGTTTGGCGGTCGACGATTGGATGTGTTTTGCAGGTCTTGGTTATATTGGAAACGATGCAAATAGGCATCGTCGTGGTATTGTATTGAAACGATGCAAAAACGCATCGTGGGTGGGCAAGCAAGTCTTTGTTTCCATGCCTGTTTTTTTAATACCACCGACGGAATTTCCGTCAGTAATTTAAAAAAACTGACGGAATTTCCGTCAGTGCTCTTCCCCTTCATTTTCCCAGAATTGACACAAAAGTGCCACGTGTCTAGCAACTGATGGAATTTCCGTCAGTAAAATGGAAATCCTGACGGAAATTCCGTCACTACCTTCTTTTAATGTGACTTCAGAATATTACGTGGAATGCCACGTGTCAGATAACACTGACGGAATTTCCGTCAGTAATGGAAAACACTAACGGATTTTCCGTCACTTTTGACCTGGAAATAAAGACGGATTTTCCGTCAAAGATCCGTCAGTATTTTGGAAGACTGACGGAAATTCCGTCAATCGGGTATTTTTCGACGAAATAAGTGACCACGATTCTGACGGAATTTCCGTCAGGAAATTCAAATACCGACGGAAATGCCGTCAGTATGGCCCTAATTTTTCCGTCAGTTTCCCGCGTTTTCGTTGTAGTGTTGGTAAGGCATTCTGGTGTGCGGGGGTGTTACAACAATTTACTCTATACTATAATACACCATAAAACCCTTTATTATTAGTCACTAATTGCTCACTGAACCTAACTAATTACTAATAAATTTGTCTTAGTAAACCCCAACTCGAATTTACTCAAAAGACAAAAAAGAAAAGGTGAGATTTCTACTTACAAAGGTATATCGGGGCATAGGAGGCATGTTCCACCATTGATCCATGCTTGAAGGCCAAAGAAAGGGCAAATGACGCATTTTAGAGAGAGGGGAGGGAGTTTGGAGAGATAAGGATGAAGGTGGAAATGATTTTAGGGTTAGGGGGAGAAAAGGGGGTAAATCCCGTATTCTGAAAACAGCGGCACTTGACCGAGTGTCGAGTCCACTTGGTCGAGTGAACTTACTCGGCCGAGTAGCACTCCCCTTGGTCGAGTGGACGCACTCGGTCGAGTGTACCTTTTACTCGACCGAGTAAACCCACTCGACCCACTGCAAGGTCAAGTGTAAGGCCGTCTTTTCCTTCTTCTCGCGCGTTCCGAGGTCTAAGTACGAGTTCCACAAATATCGGGTATTACAAAATAACACTCTAAGTTAATAATGGTTATTTGAAGTATGAGATTTTCAATACTAAAATGTATAACTTGTTAAAACTGGAGAGGTGTACCTTATAAAAGAGTAAAGATCATATGTTTAATTTGGTGTTGCATCAGTAATAGAGTAATAGAGTTAGAATTTACAATTGAGGGTTAATTTTTCTGTCAAATCAATACTATATATTAAATCCAGAAACCAAGGGACTTCAATGTAATTAAAGAAAGTTATACAAATTAATTATACTATATAGTTTAAATCACTAGCACCGTGTGATGGACCCGATTAAGGGATCTCAATGCAAATATTATATAGTTTGGGTTAAAATTAAATTGGATAGAAGCTTAATAATTTTCCTAAATATTTGTAAAAGACTAAAACATGGTCAATTTCCTTAAACTAAAATAATTAATTAAGATGGTCAATTTCCTTAAAATAAAATAATTAATTAAGATGGTCAATTTTAAGGAGACTAAAAGAAAGAAGATATTTGGTAATTTTTCTAAATATTTATAGAAGACTAGAAGATGGTCAATTTCCTTAAAATAAAATAATTAATTAGTATAAACATGTACACTTATGATATTAATTATTATCATCATAAAATTATATATTAAATTTAAAATCTATGCAATTTTATTAAACTTTATAGTTTATTAGATGTATAGAGATGTTAATTATTTAACATACAAAAAATATAATATAAGTAGGTTATAAATAATTCAAGTTAGATTCCATAATATATAATATTGCGTAATTCTTTCGATTTGATTTAACGCATATATATAATATATTTATATAAATATATAATCCTCTTAAAATTGCACGCCTAAGTAGTAAGAGTAATTTCGTCAGTAAAGAAAAGAATTGTAGTAACATTGGATATAGTTATATGATAGTAATCACTCATTTGAATAGTAAAGTAACAATATTATCAGCGAGATTAGTGAAAGTGGTAGAAACAACAACGGGAGTAGTGAAATAATTAATACTAATACAGCAATATTGAAAGTAACAATAATTACGGCGGGTAGGGGTGAACAAAAAGTGGCCCGGACCGGTAAAACCGGACCGATCGGTCCGGTCCAGACCGGATACATACCGGACCGGTCTCCGGGTCCCAAAAAATATGGTGATCGGTCTCCGGTCCGGTCCACATTAAAAAATAAAACTAAATTTGCTTTATAAATTAGTACCGGTCCGGTCCAAACCCGGAATAAACCGGACCTAAGGGGTTCCGGTCCGGGTCCCCTTCTAACCGGTCCGGTCCGCGGTCTTGGGATATGTGGTTATCCGGTCTGCGGGTTCATCCGGTCCGGTCCGGTCCGGTTTTGGACCGGTGAACACCCCTAACGGCGGGAGCAGTGAAATTATCAATATTAACGCGACAGTAGTGACAGTAACAATAATTACGGCGGGAGTAGTGAAAGTAACAATGATTACGCGAAAGTAGTGAAATGCTATTACTATTGTTTCATTAATAAGAGTAAAATATTAATAGTGGGAGTAGTGAATTTGTCTTAAATTTTATTTCGTCGTAATTTTAAGATATGTCATAGAAAAATATATTATTGATAAATTTATGGGTTATGCAACTTTAAGTAATTTTATTTAAAGAAAAAAAAATTTAATGGTAAGTAGAGGTAGCCCGGGCGAAGCCGGACACCAATACTAGTTACTAAAAATGTTAAATCTCACTTTTGTTAGGACTTACTTTTGCTATTTTAGCTTTTATAATTTCTTAAAACAAATGATTCATTTAAATTTGAAAGCGTAATTATCAATTCACTAAATCGCACCGTCTTTTGTGGTTTTTTAATTAAGAAATTGAAATGGGCGGAGTTGACAAATTGAAGAATACGTAGATGTGGTCTTGCTGATTCAACTTTTTCTTAGGGAACAAGTATTTTGGGTTTATTTACTCGTTATTATATACTCCGTACTTAATTAATTGTTTCATTCTTCACATAATTTTAAATTACACTTGTAATACACGTGTTTTTCTTTCTCCAATTATCATTGCCGAGTATGCCGACACCTATGAATTCGTCTTTGGATTTGTCAAACATATACTGTATATACTTCATTTCAATCATTTCAATTTCAAGTAGTCTGAACAGGGTAAAATATGATATATTTAAGATAAAAATGTAATTATTTTTAGATAAAGAGTTACCAGAACAATTTTATAAGTTATGACAGTTTGTTATTAAAATAGCCATATTTTGAAGTTAAAATGGCAACATGTAACCCGTCTTCAGCTTGTGATGAAAAGTGTTCGTCTTCGAAAATTGATGAAACTTGAAAGTTTTATAAGACAGACATTATAATCATAGCATTCATAAGTAAAAAGTAAATAAATTGAAATGGATGGATTAAGTTTCATAACATAAAATAAAATTATCTTTGTATTTAAATATATCATTAAATTGTCATTAAATCAGTTATACTGTGAAATAAACCTAAATTATTTGTGTATATCATCACTCACAACTACTATCCTCCAATCAGTTGTATAAGGAGCATTGTACATTCGCTTCAGAGTTGTTGAACTCTTACACAAAGTTGTTGAATTATTTTACAAGTTATTGAGATATTTTACGAAGTTATTGAGCTTAATAATTATTTTGATAAGCTCAATAACTTTGTATCATAGCTCGATTATAATTTTGACAACAGAGGCGTAGAGCTCAATAACTTTATATCAAAGCTCAATTAGATTAAATAAGTTGTACTCCATCCGTTTCAGTCAATTGTTGTCCTTTGGTTTTGGCACAAAGACCAAGGAAAGAGGAGATGGCCAATAACTAAATGATAAGTGGAACAAATTGAATGAGAGTGATCAAATTATTTATCAAGTTCATTCTTAAAATAGAAAGGACAACAAATGACTGAGACACCCAAAAATAAAATAAAAAAGACAACAAATGACTAGAATAAAGGGAGTATATACAATCAGTTATATAATACATTAACTGATCATCCTCTTGTTTTACCCTATCCTTGTCAAGATAGTGATCACTGATCAGTAACTTTTTGTACTTTTTTGGCAAACAAAAATCAATTTTACAATAAAATAATTGTAAAATTATCTCATACAAAATCTTTTAAAAATTACATAATTTTACGTGAATGCACCGGCTTAACCAAAATAATTCAAATTACGGTTTTAAATGAAATCGACTAAATCCATCGACTTAAACAACATAATTCAAATTACAATTTTAAGTGAAGTCGACTATCTAAGACCATTTTTTTTCTAGATCTTTCCTCATCAAAATTTCTGATTATTTGTATAAGCAACTTGTAATACTATTTCCAAAAATACCATTACAACGAAGTCTACTTGTCCACCTGTGGTGGAGTATCGTTTTGGACAAATTGAATCAATCAAAGTTTTGATCATTGATCTAACTCCAAAAAATTTACTACGACGTCGTATTTATCGACCCTTCGTATACTTCAATAGTTTCTTTTTTTTTATACGTACAAGATATGACAAAACGTTTTAGAAATATCGATATTTGTTTCTTCTTTTTTTTTTTTTTTTTTGCATGTTGTACACGAAACAATTTACGTATTTACAAGAAATGGAATTTATATGCTTTACACCATTTTAAATAGCCGTGGTACATGTTTAAAACTTTTAAAAGTAGAATGACAAGAATCTAAACCTGATCTTTCTATCCTTTTACACTAGCCATAAAACAATTTCGGTTCATAATATTTTAAAAATAACTTTTGTGTAAAAAAACATTGAATTTGGACAGTTCTTGCACAAATGATTACATATTAGTATATTACTTGTATTATTTGGAAATTTAATCTCAAAATTTACCGCATTCTAGCAGAAAGATCTTCGTCAAAAATACCAAACCTTGTTTTTTTCTTTTTTATGAACTCTTCATCCAAGACAACGTATGCCTAAGAGGTGGCTCGTCCTAACTTTTTTTCCTATTGAATCATTTATCTTATGGAGTTTATTTTTTTAACAATTATTTTTTTTTTCGACGGTCTAGTTGACCATTTATGATAACAATGACCATTCTAAAAAAAATTGTTATTTTTTATCATAAAAGATGGTGACCATTTTTTAAAAAATGATCATATTTTTCTCGTTACATGTAAGACGGTCGACCGATCCCAATACCGATACCGGTCCATGACGTATGGAACCGTGACTCATAATACGATAAGTTTGTAAAAGAAGGTCAACTAAAACATTTCAATAAATCTTCCATAAACCTTGGAATAGTTCAACTCATTTCCCTCCTAACTATCCTCCCACCTATATAACATACCCCATTTCAATTTTTTCCAATTATCTATCCTCTCTTTCTCTCTCTTCTTCCCCCTTTTCTCTCTAGAAATCCAACCCCAAAATTATGCTCCAAATCTTCCATTGACTATCTTATGTATGATACTCTCAATCACACTTTGCTTTTTAATTGTTTTCTTCAATAAAATATTTCTTCTTTAAAAAAATAATAATTAAGTTTTTAATTTATAGAAAAACCCTTTTTTGGGGGATTAGTTCACTGAGTAATGTTTTTTATGAAGTATTGTGAAGTGGGTTTTAATCAATTTGTTGTCTTTGTTTTGATAATTGTGAATTTTGTTTGTATGATCTGCAGTTTGGAGCAAACATATGAATAATGGAAGAGAAGGAGAAGTGAATGTTTTGAAAGAAATGGGTTCAGAGATTCAAGTTGTTGATAGCCGTCACGGCAACGACGGCGTAAATCGGGTTTTAATGGAGGAAGTTGGAGGAGTAGGAGGAGGAGGAGAATTAGAGGCAGTTACACCTTATTATTTGGACAAGTTTACTCTTTTTGAGACACCTTCTGTAATTCTCTTTACCCTTCTGATCATTTTACCTGTCTTGCTTTATTAATGTTGTTATCTGTGTTTTGTTTCATCAAAGTTTTAGTCTTTCCGGGTAATTCATAACTTTAAGAAGTTGAAGTGGTCTATGATTACTTTGCAACTTTGATAAAATGATCAATTATGATCTCAATGTTTAGTTTTCATTCTTTGGAAATTTGTATGTTGATGAGTTTCGAACTTGGTCATGAATACCACCTATCAGTGAATTTACCGGCTAATCTAGCTGACATCTAATTTAACTTTTATTTAGGGGACTATGGTTAGTGGGTTAGTGATTAATTGATATTTGGGAAGTAGACTTTGTTTGAAAATTGAAACTATGCTGCTCGTTCGAGCCTAGTTGTTTGTGTGGTCAGACTTTATGTTAATTTTTGCTGCTTTGGTTGTTATTTTGTGCATCATGAACTCATCCTGGTTGAGGATGGTGGATGTAGTTTTTGGGCGACGATTTGTGGTAGATTGTTTGGAGTTGGTGGTCATGTACCTATCATTGTTTAACATCCTTGCAAGTTGATGGAATTGAGGGAATTGTGATAGTAAAATTCCTTCTAAAATAATTGAATCTGTAAACAAATTTAGTTGCCAAAGTCAAACATCATCATGTTTCAGTTTTCTTGATTTGGGTTATCCGCCTCTTAGAAATATGTACGACGGCTTTTATTTGTGCTCTAAAGATATTAGGAGGAAGCCAAGTCAATGTTATTCTATGATTGCATCTTGCTTGTAGCTATATGCTCTATTTTTCGATAATACATCATGTTGCTCGAAAGAGCTAACTCTTGGTGCTAGTAAATAAACACATCATTGAATTAAAATGTATTCTTTGATTTATTCAAACTACTTGTTTTTTTGTTTCTTTTCCATTGGATAATTAATATTGATCTGGTATGTTCCACGGAACAGCATTTTTATGTTATCGGTAGAGATAAAGAAAGATTACGTTGGAGAGTGCTGAAGATTGGTAGGTTAGAGCCTTCAGAGCTGGTTATCTTTGAGGATCCTACAATATATTCATATCCTCAATGCAAACTTCTGTTAGAAGACATACATGAAGTCAACAAATTGTCTGGTGGACGTAAATTTGTTACCAACTGCTATGGTATCGCGGGTATGTCAATATTAGTGTTTAAGAATAGAGCTCTTTATGTTTGCTTCAGCTGTTGATCAATTAATTCATGTTTTCCTGATTTTGATATCCAGGATTTGTCAAGTTCTTGGGACCTTATTATATCCTTCTCATCACAGAGAGGAAGGTGATTGGGAAGATTTGTGGTCATACGATTTATGCCATTTCGAAATATAAAATGATCCCGATTCCTCATTCTAATGGTTTGTCACACACTGACAACACTGAAAGAGAAAACAGGTGATGGTCGTTAACTTCTATTTCTCTTGGGCTTGGTAGATAGTTAGTTGTCATCAATTTGGTTCGCAGTTTTGCCCTAGTAGCTTGACAATGTATCTGTGAAAATGTTACTCCCCTCGTCTCATCATGCTCGTTACTTTAATTTTTGTGAAGACAATTAACAAACGTAAATAACTCGATGGAACCGAGGAAATTATCCTCTATATTATTTATTGGATCATTATTGAAGTTTCAGCATGCTTGCTTAAATGAATGCGTAAGCTGTAAGAAGAAGATTGCACTTAACCTTTTGCTGAATCAATTGTTAGAGCTAATTTTGTACAGATATAGTAACTGTTTCTTTGTCACTTCTTGCAAAAATAGTGTTGTAACTTGGAAGCGGAGTTTCTATTTATTAATGGTACCTGTATTGGCTGTATTACTCTCCGTTTGATGTTGCAGGATTTTGGTTATCATCCCGGTCTAGTTTTAACTTCATGAATCTGTTTTCTTCAACTGTATTCACCCTTCTGATTTGTAATTATATTTGTATTTACGTGTTTGATAGGTATAAGAAGCTTATGTGGCTGGTGGATATTAGGAAGGATTTCTTCTTCAGTTACACCTACCCCATCATGCAAAACTTACAGACGAATTTGAGCCAAAATGATATAAGGCAATCCACTGATAGAAAAATGTTCGTCTGGAATGAGTACTTAACTCGTCAGATCCGTAACCACTTGAAGAACACTCTTTGGACAGTTGCGCTGGTGCATGGATTTTTTAAACAGGTACTAGCCAATTAATAAGGCGTAAATTCTCGAATCCTAAATGTGGAAATGAAAAACTGGGAAGGAAATTGTATGTTTGAGTTCTCTTGATCTCAACATAAAGATACCTTCCTCTAATCTCGTGACGATGAGTTTGTCATTCGATTTTAGAGACTCGTCACTCATAAGCTTTTCAATGTATAATTTTGTTACTAATCAGTACCTGTACTTCCATCTCATTGTTGAAATTTAGGTGTGTTTTCACAACTTATTTGGCAAGGCTTCTTACTGTTGTAGTTTGCTTCACGTACAGGTTGAGCTATCGGCTAGAGGAAAGAATTTCCTTTTATCACTCATCGCAAGGAGATCATGTCAGTTTGCCGGTACCAGGTTGGAACTATAGTTTTGGTTTCTCTCAAAACCTTCAAACTTGTGGAGTGCCATCTCCAACCTCTATTATTTGGAAAATGAACGCCTTTTATACAATGATTAGCGTCACATTATGTTTATTGTGTCTTATTGCTTTCCACTTTTAATGATTTCTTCTTTAATCTGGCACAGGTATCAGAAAAGGGGTGTTAATGATGAAGGTCAAGCTGCAAATGATGTTGAGATTGAGCAGATTGTTAGTCAAGAGGGTAACAGCGACAGGCCTTACAAAATTACTTCGGCTGTTCAGAACCGGGGTTCAATACCAGTTATCTGGTCTCAGAAACCTTCTTTGTGGAATGCCAAGCCGGAAATTTTATGTGTGTTCAATAATTCGCTCAACATTATCAAACTTGCGACTTATTTGTTCCATTTTTGCTTATCATTTTATTACATGTGCAGTTTCAGAGAGGAATCTGGGCTATGCAGCCACACAACTTTTTGTTCGAAAACTACGCCTGAGATATGGAAACCCCATAATTCTCTTGAATTTGCTTAAGGTGATGTTTTTATAAGGATCATATTAATCTCTACATCTTTACATGGTTCTCATATATCTAAGCCCTTTCATTGCTCTCTAAAATCAGTCAAGTGGAAAGAATCGTCGAGAAGCTGTTCTTGGTCATGAATTTCATAAAGCTGTTGATTATATTAACATGAACTTGAATGAAGAATATCGTTTGAATTTGCTGAGTATGGACCTTGATGCGGCATTTAAGACGTAATCTCTCTCTTATATAATGTTTTCAACTCTTCATGAAGCACACTATAAATAAATTTGAGTAATTATGAGAAGGAACAATTTTATTATTATTATGCAGTAAAGATGCTGATGTGTTGAAAATACTAAAAGTTGATGCCTTGAGTGCACTGAGGCAGATCGGATTGTTTTCCTGTCAAATCCCGGAACCTATAAATTTCAAGACCTCCCGTGACGTGTCCCACCTATGGTAAGTACATAAATTCGCAGGTTTTTGTCTACTGTTTTGGCTTATTTCCGATTTGTCATGTGGTTTTTGGATAACACGTGACACAGGATTAATGGCGATAGTGCCTTTTCAAAGAACTCCGACTACAGTGATAGCTACAGTGTTAATGCAACCCAGAAAGGAATCCTGAGAACCAACTGCCTGGATTCTTTGGACCGAACAAATGCCGCTCAGTATGTGTACAGCTTGGTTGCTCTTGGTCATCAGTTATATGAACTAGGGTTAATTGAATCACCGGAACTGGACTTCAAGGACAATTTAGCATCTAAACTAATGAGTCTTTTTGAGGCTCTCGGTGATGCCATAGCGCAACAATATGGTGGTTCTGCGGCACATAGTAAGGTAATATTCAGTTCAAACTCATTCATTCGGCTGAATCATTTTGCTGTTTTAACAGATTTGGCACCAGAAGTTTATTAATGTAAATAGGTGAGTGTAGATTATACCGCTATATCTAAGCATCAGCATCAGCTCGATGATGCGAACACTTCCTTCACTTCAGTGGAGAAACTTCATTGGCCTTTTATAGTTAGAAGAAAAAAAAAGTCAAAAGAAGTTCATTCAATGAAATGGAGTATTATGCATCTGCATCTCCATAAGCATTGTATGAACTAAAGATATAAGATCTCAACAATTTTCTCCGAATCTTGTTCTATAACTGTTCTCAATTTCTGTCATTAAACTTGCATTCCTCTACCAATCGTTTCTAACTTGCAGTTTGAGTATTTAAAACTTATTTACAGCCTATATGTTCACCGTATGAGTAGGTATTCGCCAAGACTAGAGGTCAATGCAAAGCATCAACCGTTTTCCAGGAGTTATTCAAAAGCCTGCAGAGGCATATAAGCAATACTTTCTTGGATTTTGACAAGCAGGAAGCTATTGATTTGTAAGTTCGGCGTTGACAGATGCTTATAGTTCATTAACTTCTCCATTTTATCTACTAAAAATGAATTTCCAGATATGATTTCTGTGTATAAATAGCAAACCAAGGGATCCTTAGGACTTAGGAGTAGAGTTTTTATGCTTTCTAGACATGTAAATGAAAGGCCAGGGAACAAAAAAATAACTGATGCACATTGCCGATTTTGTAGATTCCTCGGACATTGTCAACCGGATGGTGGACAACCAGCTCCACAGGAAATTAATGTGGTTCGGAAATGTACTAGCCAAAGACGTGAATCTATGTACACTGAAAGGGCTTCCAGGTAAGCCAACAAATATATGTACTGCAGTACCATGTGAATGTAAGATGGTTTTATAAGCATTAGCGGTTCCATGTTCAACCATATGGGGTTTCACAGACACCAGAAAACTTCGTTTTTTTTGTGTGTGTGTTTTGCCCATTTCTCATGCTAAATAAATTAGAAGTTCGTGTTTTATATGATCACACATTTTTTTTTCACTAGACCACCAAAAACAATTTTCATGGTCTCCACTGCTTGTAGGTCATCCGTAACACCTTGTTGGTCTACTGCAATGGCGCTATTTTATTTCATATTTCAGTTCTGCTACTTGTTCTAGGTTGAGAATGCCTTGATGATAATGGTTCGACAATTTTGTCTTATATCTAGTCATTTATTTACTTTTTTATGTGGGTCACTACATCTTAGGTCAAAATTGAAGAGATCACAATCAGACAGTGAAGTTCACTACGAGGACTCATCCGTTTTGGGCGAGCAATCAGAAATTGCAAGCACTGATAGTGATATGTCGGATTACAGGTTAAAGATCATTCATTGTTACGTTCAATTTCATTGATATTTTCTGATTTACACGATATTATCCTGGTGATGACTTTCTGAATTTAATTTGAAAGAAGGAACACGAAACCAAGTTCTGATGAGCATTTTATGCCTTTTTGCTGTTGTAGGGATACTGCATCTGTTTCTTCTGTGGGATTACCGACATATATCGATAAACTTTGGCAGGGAAGTCTCTTCAATGATGCTAAAGAAGTTGAATCGCTGGGCTGGAATGGATCCTCCAAAGATTACGAGGAGGATCCGCCTGATGACAGGTAGGCAAATACTCCTTCCTTCTCTAGATTTGTATTTAAGAGTTACAGTATGAATATTGTTATCAAAACCTACATTTTCGCATTATCATTGGTAACAAGCTGTAGCTACCGTTATCTTGTTAGAAAACGTTCGTTAAAGTTGACATTGTTTGGCAATCAACACCATAAAAGGACAATATAAATCAGATGTCGGAGTACAAAAGTTAACTGCATTCTGCCTTCCAGCAGATGGCTCATGTTAAACTCTCCGGATAGCTTATCAAGTGGTGGCTACTCCCTTTCAAGGAATTCTTCAGTTCGACTACTCAGGTAGCCGAGGGGCCCAAGCGAGCAGAACAGACGCATGTTTCAGACCCATGGGAGGTTAAGCCGAGATGTCCTGGACTGATTATTCGACTTGATTTAATATGTGGACAGATTGGTGGTCGGTGGATAGTAGTTTTTGTGAAGAGTCTGTACATGCTGTGAATGAACTTCACTATAGTGATTTGTATATATTGGTTTCCTTTAGTGTCCTCAAGTTGTGGAGATTGCCGGAAAAAAAAAAAAAAAAAAAAAGAGGTAGCGTAGATTGATTGTAAGTTAATTCAATTACTCCCTTCATTTTATCGAGCTAGCCCGTAATCCACTTTTTGTAAAGAGAAAAGTGAGATTAAGTGGTAACTCAATAAAATAGAGGGAGTAATCGGTCTTGTAAATACTTAGTTCCTGGATACTTAATTGTTGGTTTAGGGGAAGTTTCGAATGTCTCTAATTTTTATTTTTTTTGTATATAAAGATGGTCGTGTGTATATTAAATTTTGGTACTTTGGTTTTAGAGTTTTTTTTTTTTTTTTTTTTTGTTAAAAACTACGTAATATTTACTTCATTTTCATAAATATTACCTAAGTTGTTTATTTTGCGAGAAATTACATAATATTTTTTTAACATTTGTGGAACAATACCAAATTGAAATTAATGAGCAAATTCGACAATTTTTTTTGCCAAATTAACTAAAATTTCGACAAATAATCAAAAGGCTAGTCGAATTAGCTTTAATTTTGTCTAAACTAGCCACAATCTCAGCCAAACTAGACAAAGCCGTAGTAAAAAAAATTGAAGTAAATGAGTGATTGATGACTTGATGCTCTGAACCAAATGCACCCTTTGAAAGCACTGGGGCCTGATGGCATGAATGGGTTGTTCTATCAAACCTATTGGGGTTCTGTGGGTCGGATGTGATTGGTACAGTTCTTGCTATTTTGCGTGGTGCCCGGTCACCAAGAGAATTGAATAAGACGAATATTGTTCTAATTCCGAAGAAGAAAGCCTCTGATAAAATCCGTGATTTTCGGCCTATTAGCGTTTGCAATGTCGCATATAAATTAGTGTCTAAAGTTATTGCAAATCGGCTGAAATTGTTCCTTGGTGAGATTGTTTCGGAAAATCAAAGCGCATTTCCATCTGGGAGAGCGATTTCGGATAATGTGATGATAGCTTTTGAGATTTTTCATTATATGAAAAATTCGAATAATATTGAAGGGCACATGGCAATTAAGCTTGATATGGCTAAGGCGTACGATAGGGTTGAGTGGATTTTCTTGGAACGTGTGTTGGCAACGTTGGGGTTCAATAGGAGGTGGGTCGAGAGAGTTATGGCTTGCGTGTCGACGGTTTCATTTTTTGTGCTCATTAACGACACCCCTTCAAGCGAGTTTTGTCCGTCTAGAGGACTACGTCAAGGTGACCCTATTTCGCCCTATTTGTTCATTCTTTGTGCGGAAGTTTTGTCAAGTTTATTAAGGCAAGCAGTGAAGTCAAATTGCTTACACGGGGTTCGGATTTCCCCTAATGCACCCCATCTCCCACCTACTTTTCGCCGATGATATCTTTTTTTACGAAAGCTACCATTGAGGAGGCAGAGGTTGTTACAGCTATTTTGCATCGGTATGAGAGTGCATTAGGCCAGCTCGTAAACTTGGACAAAACTACTATTTCTTTTAGCAAGGGTGTGCCACGACAGAAGAGGAGAAATCTTGCGATGAGGCTGGGTATAGTTGAAGTGGAGGAACAAGCGAGGTACCTAGGATTGTCAACGGTTGTAGGGCGGTCTGAGAAGGTGCTCACGAACATTCTTCGTGATAAGCTCAGCAAAAGACTTTCTGGTTGGAGAAGGAACATATTGTCTAAGGTGGGTAAGGAGATTCTTCTAAAGGCGGTAGCCAATTCACTATGAATATTGTCAAAATTCCCGTCAATTTTTGTGATGAGCTTAGATCGATGATTTCTCGCTTTTAGTGGGGTCATGAAGAGGGGAAAAAGGGCATAAGTTGGGTGGCTTGGAGGAAATTATGTCAACCGAAAGGTATGGGAGGCATGGACTTTCGTGACTTCCATTTGTTTAACATTGCTCTTCTTGGTAAAAAAGTGTGGCGGTTAATGACTGAGCCAAAAAGGGTTGTGGGCGAGGCTTATGCGAGCTCGATATTATCCGGGAGGTGGTGTGCTGACGGCGGAGTTTGGTAATCACCCAAGTTACACGTGGAGAGGATTCATAGAAGCTAGGATGCTTACGGGTGGATGACGGGTTCGGATTGGGGATAGGCCGACTACTAGTGTATGGCAGGATGCGTTCTGGTACGCAAACGGGCCGTATCTTGTCTCCTAAGGTTATGGGTTATAAAAACATGATGGTTGCGAAGTTTCTAGATGCGAATGAAGGGGGTTGGCGGCATGAGTTGGTGGACATGTTATTTATGGGCTTTGAGCATGAGAGGATTTATAATATTCGGGGGAGTCCTAATAATCGACCTTGTGACTCTTGGTATTGGGTCGCGGAGAAGGATGGTGTTTTCACGGTCAAATCGGCCTATCGACGCTTGGCGGGTGAAAAGGGTGAGCTCGACATGAGGTGTGCCTCTGATTGGGAAAGGGAGAAATGGCTACGGAATAGGCTATGGAAAATCCCAGTTTGGCCACGAGTGAAGCTCTTCTTGTGGCAGCTGTGCAACGAGGCTTTAGTAACTAGAGCGAACGTCGCGTCTCGAGTTCGAGGTGAGTATTCTTTGTGTTCTTTTTGTAATTCGGGTCTAGAGTCGAGTCTTCATATTTTCCGTGATTGTGCCCTTGAAAAACGGGTTTGGGAGGGTCTCGGGTTGGAGGATGATGAGGTGGAAGGGGGTGGCGGAGTGAGGGATTGGGTGGAAGCGAAGTGGAGGGAGCTGGGGAGTCGTGAACATGCTATGTTCATGGTGGGGTGTTGGGCATTGTGAGAGCACCGTAATAAGGTCTTTTTGAGTCTAGGAAGGTGGACCATCGGAGTGTGATTAGGCGGGCTTATGACGTGATGGAGGAAATTGAAGGTGGCGGCTTCCAACGGGAGAGGAAGGAGGAAGGGCGTTCCGGTGATGAGCAGAAGGTTCGTAAGGGTTGGTGTGCGCTAAGAGATGATTTCGTGAAGATAAACGTGGGCGCGGGTGTGAAGGAGGGAGAGGGCGTAAGCTTGGGTGTAGTGTGTCGAGATGCGCAATGAAAGGTTATGTGGAGGATATCGTCTGTTTTATTGCAGGATTGGGATCCAACTATGGCAGAAGCGGTGGCGGTCTTTGAAGGTGTCCGTGAAGCGGTATGAAGGGGTCATACAAAGGTGATTGTGAAAAGCGATTGCATATTTGTCATTGAAGCTTTGAAGAAGAAGTCCAAACGAATGAGTGTTTTATCTTTAGTTTTTGATGACATTTTATTGTTGTGTAATTCGTTTGTTTCTATTATTTGGTCGTATACTAGTCGTGATTACAATAGTGTGGCGCATGCGCTAGCTCATGTTTTACCTAGAGTAGTTGGCAGAGAAGTGTGGTCGGATGTTTTACCACCGATCGCGAACAGTTCTGTTATCGTTGATTCATTATTAATGAAGTAACGCCTTCGGGCTCTCTTTAAAAAAAAAAAAAAAAAAAAAAAAAAAAAAAAAAAAAAAACAAATTGTTGGTGGTTAAATATAGTAAGTAGTGTATGTACAATGCCAAAAAATAATGTTTTGGAGTTAGATTTTTGTCTAATTTGATCGGAAATTTCAATTTGGTAATGTTCGACAAAAGTTAAAAAATATTAGAATGATGGATGAGCTTTTTTAAAATTGGTACAGGTCATCCATCATTCTAAAAGTTAAAGAAATTGTATCGGAAGGCTGTGTATCAGGCCAGCCATTTTCAATTTCACAGGAAACCGAATACACAGCTTTCCGATACAATTTCTTTTTTTTTTAATAGAAAATATTAAAATAAAATCATAAAACCATGAAGCATTGAGTATAATCGTGACTCATTCTGATTACTATTATACATTTTAAAGTTATTTACTCTTATAGAGTACTATTTAATGGAACTCTTTTAAGTTATTAAGAAAAAAATAAACTCACCAGAAAAAACAAAAATAGACAGAAAATTACATAAATTGAACAGAAAATCAGAAACCGTAAATACGGCGAAACCGTATATATAAGAAAAAATCCGTATCACATAAGAATATTGGAAAATGAAATTTTGAAACCAGGATATCCGACGAATATACAGTTTTGCTCACTCCGAATACAACCCGTTTGAGTATTTGATCTAAAAAAATGGCAAATAAATTCTCGTAAAATGGGAGAAAAAAGCCGCGAAACTTCACCATTGTTGAACACTTCAAAAATCTTGACATTTTAAACTCCATAAATTTTGATATGCAAGGTATATATTTTCTCAAATGATTTTGTAGAAAAAACAATTACGATATATAAGATGATATTAACAAGGTGCATAGTCACTCACCTTGCTAAATCGGGAGAGTAGAATATCTATCTCGAACTTGCGGAATCCTCCAAGTAATTGCTCCAGGACGACTTTAATTTTAAACTAGTATCACGAATCCGTCGATCTAAATATTGATTACTAGGACCAATACCTATAGCTTCACAACCCAAGAACCTCCCTTCTCTTGTGTAGAGAAAGATATATTTTAGTTGTGTGATTTTTGGATGATCCAAATGCCTCCCAAAAGCCTTCTATTTATAGGCCTAGGAGAACACGGTTTTTCTCTAATTAAGAAAACCGTGTGCTCCAATGGTTTCTCTAATAAAACCATGGGAGGGAGACCATGGTTTCTTATAAACCATGTGTAACACTACGGATTTTCCTTGGAGCCTACTCGACCGAGTAGAGCCTACTCGGCCGAGTAGTGCTCTGAGTGCGTGTTATTTTGGTTCTGCCGAGGAATACTCGGCCGAGTATAGTGAATACTCGACCGAGTATTGGACACTCGGCCGAGTATGCACTTACTCGACCGAGTGTCCGGTTTGGCGAAGTTATATTTCGACGGTTTGATTAAGGAGTGATTAGGGTATTTTATATTTCCGCGTCAGTTTTCTAATATCATTTTCACAACATTATCATTTCTACGTTACCCTAATCATACCCAAATCATTCCCTAATCCTTCCATTGAGCATTTCGTAGCATCTTTGTGTGGGTAATTGCGGTGATTCTTGCGTATAAGTTCTTGTTTGCTTTCGTTGGTAAGTTCTATCTTTGTAATTATTGCATCTTTTGGGTTACTGTACATTTATATGGGAAGGTGATGTTGGGAATTGTACAAAGTGTAATTGTGTTGTATGATCATTGTATAGGAGAAGACTTCGTAGAGGAGCCTTTTTGATTGTCCGTGTTGCATACTGCTGTGATTGCTAAGGTAGGGTTTTCCCTACTCAGTTTACTGTGCTTTACATGACATGTTGTTGTAATTATCGTTGTCTGTTGATCATCGTAGTATGGGGATTGTTGTGACAGTGTTGGTGTGAGGGGATTGAGATGACAGTAATGTCATGTGATTGTGATTGTGGTGGAGTCACTTGCGGAAGTGGCTTCACACCCTAGTTCGCCCTCCGTGGAACCCGCCACGGGAGGGGATGTGCACATTAAGGGACAGGGATCGTTGTCGCTCGTTGAGGAGCTGGACTAGGTGGGATCGGCTGCGGTCACCCACTGGCGGCGAGGATTACCTGTTGCGATGGGTAATCTGGCAAGGCTACACACTTTAGTGTGTAGTCGGTTACTATGTGAGCTTGGGTGATTGGGAGTTTGACGATGATCAGACGAGTATTGCATTTGTTTGTCTTGTTTGTTGCATAATACTGACCCCGTTGTTGTTTGTGGAATCTGCGGTGACCCATTCGGGGATGGTGAGCAGGCTTGACAGGTTTTGCTAGTGAGAGCTTGGGGATTATCTTGGGAGATTTGCCACCACGAGTCATAGCATCACCGTCAGAGTCTTAGCGAGTTTTCTTTTATTATTATTAAGACTTTGAAGTTGTATTTCGTTAGACAGTATTTGGTTTTTGGATATTGTACACTTTACATTTTACATTACTTTAATAATGATGCTCAGTTCAGACGCTTTGGTATATACTAACCTCGGGAAACCGAGATGGTAACGCACTTTCATGGTAGGGTGGTCCTGGTAAGGCACCTTGGTATGAGGGGGTGTTACAAAGTGGTATCAGAGCCGAAGATTCCGGCACCTAAACAAATGAATTTAATGAACCTAGGGAGTCTAAATAAAATGAACCCGGGGAGAGTTGTTTGGAGCTACCGCAAAGACTCGGGAGACGTCCCGGAGTCGCACATTGGCCCTTACTAACTTGAGCCGGTAACATGGGGGAAAGTGTGATGAGGACTAGGCTTTGTATGTGCACTTATGTGAAGATACATGTTGGTAAAAGTCGATAGTCGCATATATGTGTGATGAAGTTCTTAACTGTTGTGATGGGAGAAGTAATAGATGAAACGGGTTGTGATTTCAACGTTGGATTTAGCATATGTGCAAATTGGATGTTGATATGATTACAATATGGTGTTAAAGTTTAATATATGCATTACATGCTGACGTGATTATAACGGGGTTTTAAATCCTTAAGTATTTTTTCATGGAACAAGTGAGCATGATAAGGGAATCGTAATCTGTAAATCTTTTTATGGCGTAACTCGGCCGAGCAGGGTAGGCACTCGACCGAGTATGGAGTACTCGGCCGAGTAGCCAAAACTCGACCGAGTGTTGTTTGATAAGAAGTAGCAATTGCTACTGTATGTGATAACTCGACCGAGTATGAGAGTATACTCGACCGAGTAGAGTCCACTCGGCCGAGTGTTGTTGCACTCGACTGAGTGTTCTTTTTGGTGTTTTGGCGTTTGTCTCTGGAGTCGATACTCGACCGAGTATCTGGGAAGGTACTCGACCGAGTTATCTTTACTCGACCGAGTATGATGTATACTCGGCCGAGTGTTCTTATGGCGGAAGGGTGTTAAATTTTGAGCATGTGTTTACGTTTCTTTCTTCCTTATCAGCTCAAAATGCCGCCCAAAAGAACTCCTGCGCAGATCCAAACTTCGGAGATGTCTATTGATGAGGTTGCTCGCATGATTGAGCAACAAGAGGCTCTCCTTGAAGCTCTCAAAAATGTGGGAAAAGGAAACGAGAAGACGATGGATGCAACCCTTGACTTAGCATCAACATTGCTCGTTTCCACCCTCCCACATATGACGGGGTAGGTGAACCAAAGCTGCTCGAGAAGTGGCACCGTGAGATTGAGGCTCTCATGGAAATGGTTAAGTGCCCCGAGGACATGATTGTTGAGCAGGTAGTGTACTACCTAAGGGGAGAAGCTGCAGTTTGGTGGCAGAACGTCAAGGATGGTGCTAGAGCTTACCACCAGGAGGAATGGGCTATTCCGTGGTCCAGGTTGAAGAGTGCTATGAGAGAGCGGTTTTGGCCTTGGAGCATATCCGACACAAGATGAGATCCGACTTTGAATCTTTCACTATGTCTGAGGAGATGACAGTCACTGATTACTATCATCGGTTTATGGAGCTATCTCGTTATGTGGAAGATTTGCAGCTCGGACAGAGAGGTTTGGCTCTCCGATTTGAGAGGGGTTTGTCTGCTAAGATCGTGAGTCGTATCTTTGGTGGGGTTGCTACGACCTCAAGGAAGTGTATCCGAGAGCGGGTCAAGCCGAGAGAATGGTGGATCTCCCAAGGGAGATCGAGGAGAGGACTGCTACAGAGAAAAGAGGAAGGTGAGAAGGGAACAACAATCACCAACCAACAAGAAAGGGAATTTTAATCATGCCAAGGCTTTCTCTAGTGGAGCTGGGTTCTCTGGAGGTTCTCGTGGTTGGGGAAAGAATGGAGGTCGGGTCGTAAGTGACAACACCAACCTTACGTGCTTCAACTTTGTGGTGGGATAGGTCACAAAGGCGAGACCGCACGAGCTACAAGCCCAATGGTTCGGGAGCTAGACCAGAAATTTCTCTCGGGCCGACTCGAGTTTTGCTAGTAACCGACCGGGAGGTTCATGGGGCAACAGAGGTGGGAGGGGTAACCGGGCGGATACAATCGCGGTGGTGGTGGATCTTACCAGCGTCGAATAATGAGTGTCACCCAGGATTCGGCAGCTAAACCTAGTACCTCCAATGCTTGATTCGGGGTGGAGGACAGAAGAATAGTGGAAAGCTCTTCATGATGGATAAGCAGGAAGCACAGGATGATGCTCATGTAATTCCGGTACCTTTCTTGTTAATAATGTACCGTCCTTTGTTTTGTTTGATTCCAGGGCTACACATTCTTTTGTGTCTAAAAGTCATCTTTGTGTCTATGGGTTTGGGACAGTTTGAGGTTGTAAAAGATGATGTGTTCATACCTTCGGGAGAGTCGGGTCGTGTCTCAAGTTATATAAGGGTATATCTATGGTGATTGGAGGGGTAGATTTACCGAAGAACCCGTTAGAGTTTCCTAAGGATGGGTTTGAGGTGGTTGTCGGGATGGATTGGCTAGGTAGGTATGACGCCAGGATAGATTGTAGACAAAAGAGAGTGTCTTTAAAGGGTCCCAAGGGTGTTAAGGTGTCCTATAGAGGGTTTGTGGTAAAGCCTAAGTGTAGGTTTATAGCGGTTATGACTTTAAAGTCATGTTTAAGGAAGAAGTGTCCTTTAATTCTTTGTCATGTGAGAGATCACCGAGTAGAGCCGCCGACAACTTCTGAGATTTCCGTGGTGAAAGAATTTGAAGATGTATTTCCTGAGGAAATACCGAGTTTGCCTCCCAAGAGGGATGTCGATTTCAGCGTTGAGCTTAAGCCGGGAACGGGTCCTATATCCAAAGCACCTTATCGTATGGCACCTAATGAGTTGGCTGAGTTGAAGAAGCAGATACATGAGTTGTTAGACAAGGGTTATATCAGGCCTAGCGTGTCACCGTGGGGAGCTCCAGTTCTTTTTGTAAAGAAGAAAGATGGGAGTATGAGACGTGCATTGATTACGAGAGCTCAATCGAGTCACGGTGAAGAATAAGTATCCGTTGCCAAGGATTGACGATTTGTTCGATCGCCTAAGTGGAGCTGGTGTGTTCTCTAAGATTGATCCGAGGTCGGGGTATCATCAAGCGAGGATAGCGGACGAGGACATTCCTAAGACAGCGTTCGATCTCGTTATGGTCACTACGAGTACATAGTGATGCCTTTTGGGTTGACCAATGCGCAAAGAAGCACTTTTATGGATTTGATGAACCGGATCTTCACACCGTTTTTGGATAAGTTTGTGGTTGTTTTCATCGACGATATCCTAGTTTATTCCAAGACTAAGGAAGAGCACGAAGAGCATTTGAGGATAGTTTTGCAGACTTTGAGAGAAAATCAGCTCTATGCCAAGTTATCCAAGTGTGAGTTCTGGTTAGAGGAAGTGGCTTTTCTAGGCCATGTTATATCCAAGAAGGGGGTATCTGTGGATCTTAGTAAGATTGAGGCCGTTACGAAGTGGGAATCGCCGAAGAATGTTCTTTGAGATTCGGAGTTTCTTAGGCCTTGCGGCTACTACGGAGGTTTGTGAAAGATTTCTCTACCATAGCACGGCCTATGACATCCTTGATGAGGAAGGAAGTCAGATTTGTTTGGGATGAGAGTTGTGAAACGGCGTTTTTGGACCTTAAAAGAACGCTTGACCACGGCTCCTATCCTAGCCTTGCGGAGGGTTGTGAGAACTTTGAGGTTTATACCGACGCTTCAAAGAACGGTCTAGGTTGTGTTTTGATGCGGGGAGGAAAGTGATAGCTTATGCTTCGAGGCGATTGAAGCAATATGAGGAGAACTACCCTACTCATGATTTGGAGTCGGGCGTGATTGTGTTCGCTCTTAAGATTTGGAGGCACTACCTTTATGGCGCAACTTTTAAGGTGTTCTCTGATCATAAGAGTCTAAAGTATATCTACACTCAAAAGGAGCTTAACATGCGACAGAGGCGGTGGATGGAGCTGATTGGAGATTATGATATGGAGATCATCTATCACGAAGGTAAAGCTAATGTGGTCGCAGATGCTTTGAGTAGGAAGAGCGTTCATTCGCTATGTACATCTATGTCCTTGCTGAAGTTGAGAGATGAAATGTCTAGATTGGGGATCTTTATGATTCGAGAGGGGAATACCATCGGGGATTTGACGATCGAGCCAGAGTTGTATGAAAACATCAAAAGTAAGCAAGAGCTTGATCCTAAGATCCAGGAGTGGAAGTCAAAGGTAGAGAGTGGAGCGACTTCCGGGTTCTCTATACATCCGGATGGGAGTGTTCGTTTTGATGGGAGATGGTGTGTTCTGACGATGCGAGTTAAGGAGAATGATCTTGTCTCGAGGCTCATTGCACTCCTTATTCAGTTCACCGGGTGGTGACAAGCTTTGAGAGACCTTAAGAAGACTTTTTGGTGGCCGAACATAAAGAGAGATGTAGCTGAGTTTGTGGTTAGATGTTTGACCTGCCAAAGGGTCAAAGGTGAACAAAGGAGACCTCAAGGTAAGATTCAGTCTCTGACAGTGCCCGAGTGGAAGTGGGAGTCGATCTCCATGGACCTTATTGTGGGGTTACCTAGGTCACAGCAAGGTAACAACATGATTTGGGTGATTGTGGACCGGTTAACCAAATCAGCCCATTTCGTCCCCATGAAGGATACTTGGTCTAAGATGCAGCTGGCTTTGGGTTACAGAAAGCATGTGGTTCGGTTACATGGTATTCCGAAAGATATTGTTTCTGATCGTGATGCGAGGTTCATATCAAAGTTTTGGCAAGAACTGCAAGAGTTGATGGGTACAACGCTGAAGATGAGTACAGCTTTCCATCCGGCAACCGATGGTCAGACAGAACGGACCATCAAGACCTTAGAAGACATGTTAAGGGCATGTGTTATGGACTTTGGAGGCAGTTGGGAAGACAGGCTTGATTTGATTGAGTTTTCATACAATAATAGTTATCATACAAGCATTGGGATGGCACCTTTTGAAGCATTGTATGGCCGGAAATGCCGAAGTCCAGTTTGTTGGGATGATAGTTCCGAGACAGTGGTTTTAGGGCCACAATTGGTTCAAGATATGGTTGAGCAAATCCAGTTGATTCGCCAAAAGATGAGAGCAGCTCAAGATCGTCAGAAAAGCTACGCCGACTTACACCGCAGGGACATTGAGTTCGCGGTAGGTGACAAGGTGCTTTTGAAAGTGTCACCTATGCGAGGTGTTATGAGGTTTGGGAAAAAGGGTAAGCTAAGCCAAAAGTTTATAGGTCCTTATGAAATTCTGGACCGTGTTGGCGAGGTAGCCTACAGGTTAGCTTTACCACCAGCTTTGGATAGAGTGCACAATGTTTTTCATGTGTCTCAACTTCGGAAATATGTGAGTGATCCGTCGCACATCCTCGAGATGGAGAACATTGAACTCGATGAATCCTTGTCCTATGCCGAGATTCCTAAGGAGATTCTTGATCCCAAGGTTCGTAAGACCCGGAATGGTGAGACGGTCTTACTCAAGGTCCTTTGGTCTAATCATAATGTGGAGGAAGCCACATGGGAACCCGAGGAAGCTATGCGAGATCATTTTCCTAACCTTTTTGATCAGGTATGTTTGGTTACGGGGACGTAACCATTGTCTTTTTAGGGGGGTAGGAGATGGTCGCGATAGTGTTTCGTTGTTTCTTTTGCTTTGTTTGGTTCGAGTCGGGAGATGCGTTTGGGGTAACTTGTTGTGATGCTTGTATAGTTCCTTTGAGTTGTCTCATATGTTTGTTAGAGTCTTGTGCCGTGGGGTTGTGCTTGCT
Source organism: Silene latifolia (assembly GCF_048544455.1). Lineage (NCBI taxonomy): Eukaryota > Viridiplantae > Streptophyta > Magnoliopsida > Caryophyllales > Caryophyllaceae > Silene > Silene latifolia. The sequence goes on from NC_133526.1 coordinate 186,542,592, forward strand.
TGTAGTAGAGTGTGAACTTCGGGACGAAGTTGTTTTTAGGGGGAAAGATTGTAACACTACGGATTTTCCTTGGAGCCTACTCGACCGAGTAGAGCCTACTCGGCCGAGTAGTGCTCTGAGTGCGTGTTATTTTGGTTCTGCCGAGGAATACTCGGCCGAGTATAGTGAATACTCGACCGAGTATTGGACACTCGGCCGAGTATGCACTTACTCGACCGAGTGTCCGGTTTGGCGAAGTTATATTTCGACGGTTTGATTAAGGAGTGATTAGGGTATTTTATATTTCTGCGTCAGTTTTCTAATATCATTTTCACAACATTATCATTTCTACGTTACCCTAATCATACCCAAGTCATTCCCTAATCCTTCCATTGAGCATTTCGTAGCATCTTTGTGTGGGTAATTGCGGTGATTCTTGCGTATAAGTTCTTGTTGCACTGTTGGTAAGTTCTATCTTTGTAATTATTGCATCTTTTGGGTTACTGTACATTTATATGGGAAGGTGATGTTGGGAATTGTACAAAGTGTAATTGTGTTGTATGATCATTCACTACTACAAATTTAGGCAACTACAACGCCCCTTTAACAACGATTATTCACGAAAATCACAATAGACGTTGTAGAATGTATGGCGCGAATTTTACTAAAATCAATTACAACGGGTATGGTTATAAAAACCGTTGTTATTATTTTTAACAACGGGTCACACATGCGGAACCGTTGTTAATAATTTGGCGCAAAATTGGCGCAAAGTTAGTTAAAAGTAATCACAACGGTTACTTAAGAAACCCGTTGTTAAAACATATTTGACAACGGGTGTTTTTTACAACCGTTGTTAAAACATATTTCACAACGGTTGTTGTTTAATAACCGTTGTCAATACCTTCCATACTATAAACCACACAAACAGAAGTCTGCTGCAGCCACAAAACACAACCCTTAATACATACACAAACACAAACACAAAGCAGACAAACAAACACAAAACACATACACACTCTCTTTCTCTCTTTCTCTATTTCTCTCTTTCTCATCGTCGCTTTATCTTCTCGCCGTCACTGTGATTTCATCGTCTATTACGTTCGGTATTTATCAGGTAAATCCCGCCAAATCCGTTAGTTTCATCGTCATTATTTTCTTTTTCTATTTATTTCTTTTGCATATATGTGTTTTTATCGACCATTATGTTATTTGTTTAAGTATTGTTCGCATAATTAGTTACTAAAACAATGAAGAAGCAAGATGAAGAAGTAAGATAAACATAATTAATATATATATATATATTTATAAATACATAAATTAAAAAAAAAAATTACATATGTAAAAATGCAATTCTTATATTTTCATGGAGGATCTTATTGTGCTCTATCGTATCCATCCTCTCCTCCTTGGCTATTTGGAGGTTCCGTTCGTGATTGCTATATCGTCATATAGCCGCAATCGCTTCGCTCTCCGTCAAGCCATCTTCTTTGGCGTGCTTCAGTGCGGATCGAGCTTCCGCAAGGTAGCTCCTGAAACTTTCCTCAATATGGAGGAACCGGCGGATGAAGTTGTTGTTGTTCTCGATCATGGTAAGAGTCTTTAGGATGAAGTAAGCCAACCGTTGTTAAAACCTTCTACAACGGACGCTTTAACAACGTCCGCTTTTTTATATAACAACGGTTTTTGACCGTTGTTATAGCCTGTATCTGTAGTAGTGATTGTATAGGAGAAGACTTCGTAGAGGAGCCTTTTTTATTGTCCGTGTTGCATACTGCTGTGATTAGGGATGGCAATGGGTAGGGTCTGGGTAGGGTCTGCCTAGACCCGGACCCGACCTGATATTTTTCTTTTGGACCCGTACCCGACCCAGACCCGCAAGGGTCTAAAATTTGAGGACCCATACCCGGACCCTATGGGTAAGGGTAGGGTCTGGGTCTACCCATGGTCCGAGTTTGACCACTTTAGTAACAAGATTAACGATTATGGGGTCTATAATATTAAAAAAAAAAATTCATACTACTTTAACATTATGAGTTTATTAATCTGCCGTTAATGGTGGTTGTCGGTCACCGGCTATTAGAGAGGTGGTTGCCGTCGCGTATCGTCTTTGTGGTGGTGGTTTTCTTGTGTCGGTGGTGGAGTGGTGGTATTGTCAGAAGAGTTTGGTTGGGTTTTATCACTTTATGGGATGAGGGAAGAGAAAGAGACTTTAGTTGGGTTTCTCTGATGCACAAGTATGAATTGAGAAAAGTTGTAATTTTGATTTTTTTCTTTAATAAAGGGTCTAAGGGTCGGGTATGGGTCTCATAACTTAGACCCGGACCCGGACCCGAAATATTTTCTTAAGACCCATACCCGACCCATACCCATTGGGTCTGTGAAAATAAGACCCATACCCGACCCGTTAGGGTCCGACCCTCAGGGTCTGGGTCGGGTCCCCGACCCACTGCCATCCCTAGCTGTGATTGCTAAGGTAGGGTTTTCCCTACTCAGTTTACTGTGCTTTACATGACATGTTGTTATAATTATCGTTGTCTGTTGATCATCGTAGTATGAGGATTGTTGTGACAGTGTTGGTGTGAGGGGATTGAGATGACAGTAATGTCATGTGATTGTGATTGTGGTGGAGTCACTTGCGGGAGTGGCTTCACACCCTAGTTCGCCCTCCGTGGAACCCGCCACGGGAGGGGATGTGCACATTAAGGGACAGGGATCGTTGTCGCTCGTTGAGGAGCTGGACTAGGTGGGATCGGCTGCGGTCACCCACTGGCGGCGAGGATTACCTGTTGTTATGGGTAATCTGGCAGGGCTACACACTTTAGTGTGTAGTCGGTTACTATGTGAGCTTGGGTGATTGGGAGTTTGACGATGATCAGACGAGTATTGCATTTGTTTGTCTTGTTTGTTGCATAATACTGACCCCGTTGTTGTTTGTGGAATCTGCGGTGACCCATTCGGGGATGGTGAGCAGGCTTGACAGGTTTTGCTAGTGAGAGCTTGGGGATTATCTTGGGAGATTTGCCACCACGAGTCATAGCATCACCGTCAGAGTCTTAGCGAGTTTTCTTTTATTATTATTAAGACTTTGAAGTTGTATTTCGTTAGACAGTATTTGGTTTTTGGATATTGTACACTTTACATTTTACATTACTTTAATAATGATGCTCAGTTCAGACGCTTTGGTATATACTAACCTCGGGAAACCGAGATGGTAACGCACTTTCATGGTAGGGTGGTCCTGGTAAGGCACCTTGGTATGAGGGGGTGTTACACCATGGGTCTCAAATGGTTTTCCTACAAAACCATGTCCATTTGTCCCAAATAATGGGCCACTCACAGTTTATCCAAACAATCTGTAGAAAACTACGGAATAAAATATTTCCGACTCATGGGTGGATCATTCGATTATTCTCTAACATATTTCAACAAATTTATGTTAATTGCTAAATTTAATCCTATTTAATTCTTGGCAAAAGCTTATAGCAGCTGAATTGATGGGTTTTATTGAGTTTGCTGGTATTAGAGAGTTGCATAGAAGGTGTTTGATGAATCGCCTGAGCCAAAGTTTCAATCATTCGCTACGGGACTATAGTTCTAGATCCCATATGCCTTTAAAACAGAAATGATATACTGTTTCAATCGCGGTATTAGTGAAAGTAATGTGGCTATGGCCATCAAAGCTTGTCGTGGTGACCCGAAAGTGGGTGTGACCTTGCACAACTTTGCTGTGTTATCCGGGTTCATTCGTTGTCGGTCAGTTGTGAATTCGTTGATGAGTATGTATTGTAAAGCTGGAAAATTTGATCATGCCCTTAAATTGTTTCGCAGCTTAGATGAGCCTCATACTGTTTCTTATAAAACCATTTTAGTGGGTTTTAGGAATAGAGACGTTGCGTTATGTTTTGCAGCAAACATGAATGCAAATGGTGTTGTTTTCGACTCTGTTACGTATATTACAGCTTTGTCCTTTTGTGTGGATGATAAAGGGTTTCTATTTGGATTTCAATTGCATTCTAACATATTAAAATCAGGGTTCGGTTCTGATGTTTTCGTAGCTAATGCACTCGTTACACTGTACTCTAGATGGGGTCGTATTTTTGAGGCTGAAAACGTGTTTAATGAGATGCTCACCAAGGATCATGTATCTTGGAATGCAATGTTGTGTGGTTATACCCAAGAGGGAAGTTGTGGGATTGAAACAATTCGGACACTTTGCGAATTGGTGAAAACAAGGAGTGAGGATTGATAATGTTTCTCTAACTGCTGGAATTTCCACTTGTGGACATGTACAATATTTAGAGGCTGGGAAATTGCTGCACGGCCTGAGTATAATGATTGGTTATGGAAGATATGTTTCGGTTTGTAACGTTTTGATGGCAGCATATGCAAAATGTGAGGTGAATGGAGATGTAAAACTTGTATTCCAGGACATGGCCGAGAGAAATGTCGTTTCTTGGACGACAATGATTTCAGTATTTCCGGATGAAGCACTTAGCCTCTTCCATGGGATGCGAGCGGATGGGGTTTACCCTAATGAGGTGACCTTCATTGGTTTACTCTAGGCAATTAAACAAAGAAATATGGTCAATGAAGGTCAAATGATTCATGGGTTTTATGTGGGTAGTAGTTTTGTTTCGGACTTGCATGTTTCAAATAGTCTTACTTCAATGTACGCAAAGTTTGAATCAATGGGAGATGCAGTGAAGGTTTTTGAAGAGCTCCATTATAGGAATGTTATATCTTGGAATACTTTGATATCTGGGTATGATCAAAATAGATTGTACGAAGAAGCTTTTGAAGCATTCCGATCTGCTATATCAGACACCCGTCCTAATCAATAAACATTTGGGAGCATATTAAGTGCAATTGGATCAGCTGAAGCCATTTTCTGATATATGGACAAAGATGTCACTCTCATCTGCTAAAATCCGGATTAAAATCCATGCAGTTGTTTCAGCTGCCCTTCTTGACATGTACGCAAAACGAGGAAGAGTCTCTGAGTCCAAAAAGATATTCAAGGAAAGTGCTCAAAAGACCCAATTTGCTTGGACAACAATCATTTCAGCCCATGCCAGACATGGGGACTACGATTCAGTCATGGCGTTATTTTATCAGATGAAGGAGGAAGGGGTAAGACCTGACTCAATTACTTTCCTATCCTTGCTTACAGCATATGGTAGAAAGGGCATGGTTGATAAAGGTCGTCAAAGTTGGGACACGATGGTCAAAGACAATTCATCGTTCCATCACCAGAGCATTATGCTTGTATGGTGGATATGTTGGGTCGTGCAGGACGTCTGAAAGAGGCAGAAGAGTTTGTTCTTCAGATTCCCGGGAAACCGTCATTCTCGGCAATGCAGAGTTTGTTAGGAGCGTGCAGGAAACACGGGGATATGGAGTTGGATGAGAAGATGGCTAGTGCATTAATTGAATTGCAGCCTGAGAAATTAGGCTTTTATGTGCTGATGTCGAATCTATATGCTGAGAAAGGAGACAGGGATAAAGTAGCAACAATGAGGAGGCAAATAAAAGATAGGAGAGTCAGAAAGGAAGTTGGATTGAGCTGGGTTGACGTGGGTTGTAATGATGGCTCCATGATTATGCATGGGTTCTCTTCAAAGGACATGTCCCACCCCAGGTATGTGGAGATCTATCATTTGGCTAGAGTTGAAATTCCTAGATAGGGAAAGACCTTATATGTGCTTGGTGGACATTTGTTGAGGTGGTCATAAATTAAATGATGTAGAGTTAACTGGATCACCAGAACTCGACTTCAACGACAATTTAGCATATGAACTTATGACTGTTATGAGGGTTTTGGAGGCTCTAGGGGATGCCATTAGCCCATTACGCAACATCGCGGTTTCCCACCACATAGTAAGGTACTATTCAGTCCCAAGTTCAAGATCATTTCATTGTTTTACATACTTGGCACCTGAAGTGTAGATTATACTGACATCTAGATCTTGGCAAAAGGTTTGGATTTTGGGTCCATTTGTAGGATTTGACAATTCCTGTGATCTTGCGATTCACCTATTTGACAAAAAATTGTCAACCTAACAGCCATAATTTTGCAATTCATCGGATTTTCCAATTCCCATGATTTTTTTAGTGGCAACCAAATGATACCTTAGAATTGCTCAAACTTCGACTCAATAGTAGCAGATCCGAAAATACAGTATAATATAAATTATTATTGATGATGAGATGGACTGTTGTCAATTCTCACAAGGCCTTATCACTCTCCCCTCAATTTTGTTAAAATATTCCCATGTGACTTTTTAGCCGGGATAAAAAAAAACAAGTTCAAATAAAAAATCATAAAATGGGCAGGTAAAAAACCCGCGAAACATTTACCATGGTTGAATGCCTCAAAATCTTGACATTTTAAACTCCATAAACATGGAGTAACAGTAACACCAATTCAAATATTAGCTTCTTTCCTTATATTTTACTAATAGTGATTTTGCTTTGTTCCTCAATTTTCACCCTCTATGATTTGAACTTGTGGATTTCACCTAGACTGGTTGTTGGTTTTGGAGAAAAAAGGGGAGAAGCTTAAGGAAAGGTTAATTGGAAGAGATTCATGTTTCTTTAATGGAAGGAATATGGTCTGAGAGTGTTACTTGCGGCGACAATGGAGGCGGTGGCGGCGACAGTGGTGGAAAGTGAGATAGATGTTGAAGCTTCATATTGTTTGGAGAAGTTTTCCCTCTATGAGACCTCATCTGCATACACTTCTTTTTATTAATTCCCTAGTTTTTAACTTATAGTATTAGAATCGAGTTGTGTTGGAAAATTCCGAAAATCTCATTTATTTCTGCTCATTTGTGAAAATTTCCGTTTTAATGAATTACGAGTTTTAGGAAATTCCAATTTTGTGTCATGATATTGACAATAGCATCATGTTATGTGTTGGTATTATTGTTGCACTTGATTACCTTAAAAACGTCATTAATTTAATTTTTAGCGAGTCCTATGTAAAGCAGTTGTATGCATTCAGTGATGTAACCAAGCTATTTTACCTTAGTATTAAGCGAGGAATATCACATCTTGATTTAGTAAGTACTATTAGATTCGTGGATGAAACCATATATTCCTCCAACTGTATATGCTCAAATGGATTTGAGTCTAATTGTTTTTCACCTTCTTGGGTATGTATTATCTGCCTGATTTTGTGGAGAAGTTTTTTTTTATGATTGGAAGGGATAAAATAACAAAGAACTGGAAAAGATTGATAAGTCGAATCCTTCCAATCCCGTTTTCTACGAAGATCCCACAGCTTATTCATTTTCTCTGTGCAAGGCTCTGTTGCAAGACATAGAGGAAGCAAATAAAATGAGAAGTGGATTGTAGGTGAGTGAGTGAGAACATGAATCAGAGTGAACAATGTTTAGCTGTCATTTATGCGGCTCCTCTCAAAAAAATTTATTTCTTTGTTATTCAGGGTTCATCAGACTACTGGGAATTTACTATATCATCTCTATAACAAAGAGAAGGAAGATTGGCCAGATTTGTGATCATCCGATTTACACCATTGCTGAATACAAAGTCATTTCTTTTGCTGAGCCTACATTCATGTTCATGGATGAATTTCTTTTGTGAACAAAGCACAGGGGGAATATATTGTGTTCGAAATATTGTACTCCGTACTTATCTTCATCACTATCCACAATCTGTTACTCACAGTTGTATTTTTTCCATATCCAGGTGAAGCTATTGGCCAGAGGAAGACTTTCAAGATAACCCTTACTGCAAGAAGGTCATGTCAATTTGCAGGGAGCCAGGGACCAGGTTAGTTCAAATGTAGGTGGTGGTACTGGTACAACTTTACCGCCAGTCCCATTTTTGGAGGGAAAAGACTCATTATATGCCCGGTGGATTGAGTATGGAAACTAGTAGTCTTTATTTGATGCTTTAAAACACGACATTATACATTGCAATTTTTGCAAACATACATACCTTCTTTCCTTCAGAAGCCAATCACTCTTTAGATCCTTTGTACTCAGATTTAGACGATAATTGGCCTGAGGTATGTTGTTTTAACTCTTTTTCCGTTCTATCTTTGAAATATGTGCTAGATATCAGAAAAGGGGTGTTGATGAGAAGGGTCACGTTGCAAATCACGTGGAGGTCGAACAGATTGTCTGTGAGGAAATCTGTGATGAAGGCCCATACAAATATACTTCTGTTGTGCAGAACCGGGGTTCAGTACCCCTTTTCACAAAGTATGAACTTTGATTTAACCTTTTACTATTGGTCTGTATGTTGTTTGACCAATATGACCATATTGTACTTTTGGTACAGTTTCTGATGAAGGAAGCACCAGTGACGAGGCCACAGAACTTAATTTCTAGAATCTTCGTCTAAGATATGGAGATCCATTAATTATACTGAATCTCGCTAAGGTATAGTAATATTCGAAATATTACGGTAATATTGATAATTAAGGATAGAATATTATTATGATCGTATTTCCGAAAATATGATATTCACGTTGTACTATATATTGAGACTGGGATATTGAATAAAACACAATCGAAAGCTTCTCCCAAACCTTCTATTATATCGTTCTTAACAGGTATTACTCACATTACTGAATTATAGCCTACCATGTTTCTTACGCATGAATCGGAATGTCAATATAACCTGAAACTGGTTAACATCCACCGTCATGATTTTGTTTAATGGATGACGAAGTGGGTTATGGTCCAACCAACTCGAACTCGACTCATTGTCGTGGAGCCGGGAATGAAATCTATCTAGGGCTAGATTTACAGAATATTGAAGCGTATTAGTTAAAAAAAAATCAAACCGTGCATATCCATGTATGAGTTTTCGGGTTTTGGGACAGTCGCAAAGTGAGTTTTTTGTGTGTATTTTGTCCAATTTTTAGGCTAAATAAAATAAAATGTATACTTTCAATGGGGAGTCGATCCCTGCCTTCTTGGTAGGTGATCAACAAAGCTACCATCTATGGTACAATTTGGCTATGCAATATTTGTGCACTGAATTTTATTTATCAATTCATAGCCCTAGTAAAAATAACCTAATTCCGTCCCTGGTCGTCCCTAAGCTAAGTGATATATCTAATACTTTTCATGGTGGCTTTTGTGTAGTAGGTGTACCCTGAATCACTTCATTATGCAATGCATTTAATAATGCTGTTGAGTGCATTAACAAGGATATGGATGGATACCGAGAATCGGTTAATGTTGGAACAGTTTGTTTGTTTGTCCCATATTAGTGGGTTAAGAGGTTAAGAGAGTTTATAAGTGAAAGTAGATAGATTATATTATTAAGATAAATGGGCCATTAGTGGAACAAGTGTGAATTCACTAATATGGGCCTTGATCTTTAACGAATCAAGACTGGCACTTGGGCACTTGGGGCGTTGGGTGATTCCGTATCACTTCAAGGTCTGTTTTGCAATTTCCGAACTGAAACCAAACCCTTGTTTTGCCCAAACAGAATGTCTGCACATTCCTGAATCAATGCAACTGTTCATTGTGCCTCCTCTTCAACACTTATAAATACAATGCTCTCACAACAATTCAGAATATACAAAAAATAGTAATCTCATCAATAACAGAATAATTATATTGGCTTACAAAGAAAGCAGTATTGTATCCTAGAGGAATATTACCCTTATAGTGGGGGATAATTTCCTTAAAGAAACTATAATTAACGTCTTACTGCAATTCGTTTCGATTAATTGCTCTAACAATCTTAAGGAAATTATACACTATGGAAAACGAATTTGCTGCTACTGTTAAGGCACGGATACAAAGTGGGCATATTCATGGCAATTCCAAATTGGCACGATTTGATGGAATGAACTACACTCGTTGGAAGGATCGTATGGTGTTTCTACTTACTGCACTCAAGATATTCTATGTTCTTGAGTCTGATCTTACACCCATACCAGACCCTCTACCAGACGATACTGATTTATTGAAAAAGGGAGCGTAGTAAACGAAAGGAAGACGAACTAGTGTGTCGAGGATATGTTCTGAATTCCTTGACTGATCGCTTGTATGATTTATACCGCAACATGTCTTCTCCGAGGGATATATGGAATGCATTGGAGATGAAGTACAAAAACGAAAAGCGAGGTACTGATAAATTTCTTGCAATGAAGTATTTTGAATTTTTAATGACTCATGATAAATCAACCATAATGGATCAAGTACATGAACTTCAAATATTGGTTTCCCGCTTAAATGAACTTGAAATCAAAATTCTTGATGCACTCCAAATTGGAGCAATATTGGCAAAACTTCCGCCTTCGTGGAATGATTTTCGGAAAAAGTTCCTGCACTCAAACGAGTCTACAACTATAGAGCAGTTTCAAACTCATCTGCAAATTGACGCAGAAAACCGTGTAAGAGACTAAGAGACTCGATTTATTTGAGTTCAAAGGTTAATTATGTGGTCGAAGGATAAAAAAAGAGGGGTCAGAGTAATCTGAAACCAAAAAATAAGAACAATAAGTTCAAGAAAAAGGCACAACTTGATGATAGGGCATGTTTTCATTGTGGAAAACCAGACCATGTTATTAAAGATTGCAGGAACAGGAGCAATAGTTTCAAAAAACCGTCTGGTTCAGGCACTAACAATGCTTAGAATGTTGAAACTGTAAGTCCAGAACTGATTGCAACGGTGTCGGATATGCATATTGGTATGATCACTTAATTGCATATGGTTGCGGTGACAACAACACCAGATTGGTGGCTCGATTCCGGCGCCACAATTCATGTGTGTAACAACAAGGCTATGCTCAAAACATATGAAGCAACGAAAGAAACAGACGAAGTGCTGATGGGAAATCATGTTACAACAAAAGTTCAAGGAAAAGGAACAATTGAAATGAATTTCACATCCGGAAAGAAGTTAACTTTAGTTAATGTCTTTCATGTTCCATAATTAAGAAAAAACTTGTTATCCGCTAATTTATTATGTAAGAAAGGCTTTAAAATCGTATTAGAGTCCGATAAGGTTATTATTACTAAGAATGGTATGTATATAGGTAAGGGATACAGTTGTGATGACATGTTCAAACTATCTATTAATGAAATAAATAATGTGATTTCTTATGTTGTTGATTACTCCCCTTCCATTTGGCATTCTAGATTAGCACACATAAATTTTAGAATGTTAAAGTATATGTCTAAACATGGATATATTGCTTGTCATGGGAATTTTCCTAGAAAATGTGAAATTTGTGTTCAAGCAAAAATGACTAAGAAACCTTTCTCTAAAGTTGAAAGAAATTCGGAAATTTTTGACTTAATACATAGTGATATTTGTGAATTTAATGGTGTATTGTCTAGAGGAGGAAAACGTTACTTTATTACATTTATCGATGATTCTTCTCGTTTCACTTATGTGTATCTTTTAAGAACTAAAGATGAAGCACCAGAAAAATTCAAGGAATTTAAAGCTCTGGTCGAAAATCAGAAAGAAAAGAAGATTAAAATTCTTCGTAGTGATAGAGGAAGTGAGTACTTCCCTACATCCTTTGATAAATATTATGAAGACAATGGTTTAGTTCATCAAAGGACCACTCCTTATAGCCCTCAAATGTATGGAGTGGCAGAAAGGAAAAATCGAACTTATATCGATATGGTTAATTACATGTTATTGAATGCAAGTTTGCCTCCGTCCTTATGGGGAGAAGCACTCAAAACAGCTTGTCATGTAGGAAATCGGATTCCTACTAAAAAGACTCATAAAGCCCCTTATAAGTTTTGGTTTGGTCGAAAACCTAACTTGAATTATTTTCGGGTTTGGGGATGCATAGCTTATTACAAAATTATCGACCGAAATCTTTGAAAGCTTGGATCGAGGGGAAAAAGGGGCGTTTATGTAGGCTATGCAGAAAACTCAAAAGCATATAGAGTTTTAGACTTGGAGACAAATGTCATCATAGACTCGATTCATGTTGATTTCTTTGAAAATAAATTCATTAAGGACCCAATCTCTAATGAGCAACATGTCCCAAATGATCACAATAATGGTCAAACTAGTGAACTTCCTAATGATCAAAGTAATGTCGATATAGAAAATAATAGCATTAACAAAAGGAAACTTGTACCAGAACAAGTTGAACAAAGGAAAAGTCAACGACCAAGAAGCCAAAAACGTTTGGGAAAGACTTTATTCAAATGACCTCTTTGGCTTACCTTGTTGAAGGTAATAGGAACAAAATTTTGAATTCAATTCCAATTGTTTTACATGCTGAGGATGATCCCAAAACATATCAAGAAGCCATGACTTCAAGAGATTCACCATTTTGGAAAGAGGCTATTAATGATGAGTATGAATCATTAATGGCTAATGGTACTTTGATTTTATCCGATCTACCTTATGGCTCAAAAGCTATTAAGAACAAATGGGTTTTTAGGAAGAAATACAATACTGATGGTAGTGTACAAACCTTTAAAGCAAGGTTAGTTGTCAAGGGTTTTACACTAAAGGAGGGTATTGATGTAACACCCCCATACTGCAAGTGCCTTACCAGGACCACTTAAGGCATGAAAGTGCTATCATCTCGGTTACCTGAGTCAATGATAATCATAAGACAAAAAAGAAACGTACTTTAAAATAAATATAATTTAAATGATTACATGTCTCAAACCAAACTGTCAAATGAAATACAACCAAACCAAAACTGGCTACTAATAAAACTGGACAACTAAAAGACATCGTCTGACAGAGCGGAAGACTCTTCTAACTGCAAGTGATGACTCATCCCAGCTAGCCCATATGCATCATATCAAACCTGCTCAATAACTGCTCACATCCCCTAATGGATCACCACAATTTTTAAAACATTAAACGGGGTCAGTACTAATTACACAATACAAACCAATACAAAACATATGCCAAACAGCTCAAACAACACATCAATCCCCAGTCTCCATCATCAATCTCCACACAACTGACTACACACTAAAGTGTGTAGCCCTGCCAGAGTACCCATCGCAACAGGCACTTCACACCGCCAGTGGGGGACCGCAGCCGTTCCCACCTAAGCCCCGCTCATCTCATCGAGCGATAAACTCATGTTCCTTAATGTGCACATCCTTTCTGCGGTGGGTTCCACAGAAGGCGAATCAAGGGCGTGAAGCCACTCCCGCAAGTGACTCCACTCAGTCAGGGACGCACCCCGAAGAACACAGACAGTTAAACAATAATCACAATACAACCTCAACAACCGTCTGAAACAATCAACAATATGAAATCACAACCGTCTGAATCAATCAACAATCACTAACTACAGCACAATCACCACAAATCATGTAATTAATACTGAGCAGGGAAACCCTACCTGGACAAAGCAACCACCACAGACGGTCTATCAGCTAATCAAAATCGTTATTCAATTAAATCACCTCCTATCAAACATACAATCATACAATCATACAATCAACATCTAATAAACACAATACCCCCAAAACCCCAATTTACCCAATTAGGGTTTTAACCAAACTCAAAGAAACAACATAAAAACTATAGAAGGATCTTACCCTCGACACGACGAACTCAACGGTGTAAAGAACATGACGATCCGACAACCTTAGCCTTTGGGATTTTATAGTAACGCGATGACGGAGACAACGTAACTTCTTTTCTCTTTGAAGGGTTTTAGAAAAAGTAAAAGTGATGAATAAAGTGACGGAACCTTTAAATATGAATCACGCGTTATTAACAAATTTCGTCAAAAACAACCATGGAAACTGAATTTATAGCTTTGACAGCTGCAGGCAAGGAAGCAGAATGGCTAAGAAATTTATTACTTGATATAGAGTTGTGGCCACAACCGATGCCAGCTATCTCCTTATACTGCGATAATCAATCCACAATGTGTAAAGCTTACAATAACGTATACAATGGAAAGTCAAGACATATTGGTTTAAAGCATGCCTATATACAAGAATTAATCTCAAATGGAGTGATCACAATTGTATATGTTAAGTCTAAAAGTAATCTAGCTGATCCACTTACTAAACCATTACCAAGAGATTTAGTAAGTTTAACAGCTAAAGAAATGGGGCTTAAACCCGTTAAAGAAACCAGCAATGGGAACCCAAACATGAATTAGTATCACTAATTCAGGTTCAAAGGGTAATAACAAATTGTTGTAATGTTTATGCATGTCACCTATAAAGTCCCATGAAACTAATAAATGAGTGAAAGGTGACGACAGTTACGATGGTAAGATGAGCATATGCTCTTAATGGAGTTATGGTTGAAGTAACAGCATCTAATATAACTTCACCTATATGAACATAGAAGTGGTGCCACTTCTGCAACAAGATAACGGGTATCTGTGTTGTAAATGTTCATGAAACGGATACAGCAGCGCATGGCCATATACGCGCTGATTTATATTTAAGCCTATAAACATTAAAGTGTTATGTGCAGTATGTCTTCATTCTAACTTTGTAAGTTTTGGTTCAATCTTCGGACACCTAAAACTTTGTTAGGATCTTTGACATAGTTGCTAAGTGAAAGATCAAATCGAGAGATACTTTCATAATGCGTGATGTTTCGCATGATGAGTAATATCGACAAAACTCACAAACTAGTGGGGGATTGTTGGAACAGTTTGTTTCTTTGTCCCACATTAGTGGGTTAAGAGGAACTAGTATAGACCCCGCGCGAATGCGCGGTTTTTTTTATAGTTATATTAGAAAATTTAACAATTACATCATTAGTAAGTTATTATCAAAAGATAGAATAATAGGATTATTTAGAAAGTGTTTGCTAAAAAAGTGCTCGTGACCATCATACAAAAATAATAACAGTAAAGTAAAACATTTCTATCACATCATACGTATAATACTATAATTAGTTCAGTACAATTTCATTTATGTAACAAAATTAGAATATCTAATTAATATGTCAATATCTCTTGTTTGTAATAGCATCTATAAATATGATATAATAATTATAGAATACTTCATTTAGGTGGAAAAATTTTATTAATCTTTTATTCTTTTAGTATAAGAGAGATGAAAATGTTTGCTAAATAATTGCACGTAGTCATCGTGTTTAGTTTTAAAAATAATAATAGTAAAATATTTTATCACATCATATGTATAGTTAGTACAATTTTATTGATGACAAAATCAGAATATCTTATTAATATATTTATGTAAATTGAAAAATATATTATATATTATATATTACAAAATATAGATATTTATTGTTGGAAAGTATGGCCCATTGTAGATATAATAATGTGAAATCTAATTATAGAATAAATCATTTAGGCGGGAAATATTTAGTAATCTTTTATTCTTTTAGTATAAGGGGGATTAAAAGAGTTCAGCAACTCTCCTATAGGACCGTCCTATAGTATAGGACGGGCCCAAATAAAAAAGAGTCCAATTGTTAAATTGGAATTGCTAAATAGTAAAACTAAAAGGAAATTAAAGGCAGTTATAACTTCATTAAAAGAACAAAAAAGAAAAAGAAATAAACTACGTATATTTCATAAAAGTGCAGTAGTTTCTTTTCTCCGAAAAAAGGGAGCAGTTTCAATGATAAATAACCACCCATAACTTACTTTGCACGTTGAGTACTAGTTTAATTTTGACTCTTTTCTTCTTAAAAAGTGGTTTTTTCAATTTTATGGTATGAAACTCTAGCTCAAAGCATAGTTGTAGGCAGAGTTACAATCTTGAGTTTTCATCCTTCCAATGAAGAGTTTTCACATTGTAACAATGAGTTTTGACTTACTAGACCCTTTACTTTAAATTAATAGGTAAGAATTTTCAACTTAAATACGTAAATTATTAAGGTGCAACAAGTTGAGAGCAAACTGAAATCCTCAACTATCAAAACTCCTATATACTTTGTGTTCAATCTAAAGCTATGAGTTGTCAAGTTTAATACAAGAGTTTATTAGAAAGTTTTTTATCGTAAAAGTTCAATTTGAATACTAGGTTTTTTAACTTTAAAACCCAAAATTTTCAAAATAAAATCTAAATTTTCTTAATCTAAGTTTTAGTATTAAAATACCATGTTTTCAAGTTAAAAACATGAATTATCATTGTTTCTTAAGAATTTAATGTGGGACTTCATTTTTATAGCCGATGTGGGACTTGAACCCACATATTGTGCATTGCACACGCTCTTCCATTTGAGCTAATCAGCTTTAGTAATTTTTTATTTTTTATTTTTTTTTACTCCACTATAATACAAGATTAATATCAAGAGTCGTCAAACTAAAATCAACGTTTTAGAACCTAAAAATAAGAGTATTGAGACTTGACTCACTTGTTTTAAAACTGAAAATTTTTAAATTTAAAAGACATCTTTACTTGCATCATTAAACTGTACAATAAAAGTAGAAGAAATGGCGACGTCGACGACAACAACAAAAATTATTAAATTGACAATTTTAAGCTAATATCCTATATATTTAAGTTAAAATCATACAAGAGGTCTCGACATTTATTTTTTTTCTATAAAAGGGCTTTAAATTTTCAATTTAAAATCTTAATTAAGGCACCTACTTAAAACCAATGCTAGTTTTTTTTTCCGAGAAAAAGTTTCATTTTCACCCAAAGTCTATTGCTTTAATCCTAAATTATTCTATGCCAAATCCCTCTTATGACGATGAGTCGTCATCTTAAAGGCACGCGATTTTTGAGTTAATATCCAAAATTTTCGACTGAAAAATCTAAACTTTCAACTTTTTGATGTCAATTAAAGTACACTATCAAAATGAAACAAACAGTACTTTAACAAAAACTTTAGGTTCTAGGCTTCTAGCTTAAAAGCACCATAATGAAACCAAAAACGTAAATAAATATAGACTTACCAAAAAACATAAATAAATTCATGAATAAAATAACCTCTTTCGTCGACTTTACAAAGTAAATCAAAATTGCAAACATAACCGCTTGATTGCAGATGGTATTCATGGTCCAAAAGGCAAGAGTGGAGAAATAGTTTAAAAGGTTGGTTGAGATGGGATGTAACAAGAAACAAGATAAAAGAACGAAAGAAAAATGGTAAATATTAAATAGTACAGAGTAAATGAGTGGGGTTATTAAATTGTCAAGCAAAGATTTTTGGGCCTTTAGTTAGTGGACTGGTCTTATAGTAAGAGACCGTTTCATATAACAATTTGTGAAGAGAGTTTATACGTGAAACTAGAATGATTATATTAGTTAAGATAAATGGGCCATTAGTGAAACAAGTGTGAATTCACTAATATGGGCCTTGATCTTTAACAAATCAAGACTGGCAGTTGGGCACTTGGGGCGTTGGGTGATTCCGTATCACTTCAAGGTCTGTTTTGCAATTTCCGAACTGAAACCAAACCCTTGTTTTGCCCAAACAGAATGTCTGCACATTCCTGAATCAATGCAACTGTTCATTATGCCTCCTCTTCAACACTTATAAATACAATGCTCTCACAACAATTCAGAATATACAAAAAATAGTAATCTCATCAATAACAGAATAATTATATTGGCTTACAAAGAAAGCAGTATTGTATCCTAGAGGAATATTACCCTTATAGTGGGGGATAATTTCCTTAAGGAAAGTATAATTAACGCCTTACTGCAATTCGTTTCGATTAATTGCTCTAACAGTTAACCTCGTGGAATCTGCAATTTTTCCCTTTTTGTACTTTTGCAGAGAGTGTCATTCTTTCTCAAGTGATAATTTCCGACTCCTACGAATTCGCATTTGGATTCGTTAACGTATACCCCTTCCATTTCAATCAAGAAAAGTTTTATGCGAGAGACAATATAATTTTTTTTTTTTTGGCAGCTGATAAAATAATAAATAAATAATTGGGACGGATGAATTAAATTTCATGACATATAAGTGATATGACGTCATTGTATTTAACTATTTAATTGTGAAATGGATTCATTGTAATTGTAGACAAGTATCTTTTATGTTTGAGAAACAAGCGCGTATTTAACATATTTTACAACAACATATACATATGCATAGGGCTGGACATCGGTCCAGAACCGGACCGGACCAGAACCGGTCTCAACCGGAACTGGAATGGTGATATTGTATGGACCGGTGCTTGGACCGGTATCAAAAATTTAAAGACCGGGACCGGACCTGTAAAATTCTGGGTTTAGACCGGTCCGGAGCGGCTAGGACCGGAATTGCTGTAGCACACTACACACCTAGCACTCTGGCAGTTCTTAATTCTTATTTAATGATGTAAAACCACATCTAGGCAGCAGTTCTCAATTCTCAACAAGTCTTTGTGCAAAATTCATTAAGCCTTTTCTAGTTTGCTACACATAATTACATAAGTGCAAACTCCAAAAAATACAGTATATCAATGGCTCCAAAATTAGAATACTAGTACATCATTGAGACCATTTAAAGCTTTAAAAATACAGTCCCAGTTCAAATGTCCATTGGTACCCAAAATAAGAAAGATGTTATCAAGAGCCCCAGAGGTGTCGACGCAAAAAATTATCCACTTCCGTTCCGCGACTTCATGAAACAAAGATCGTGTCATCTTCCGCCTTCATATTCTCAAACTCTGCCAAAGAAAACAAGAGGTAAAAAAAGGTAAAAACACTAAATAGTCAAGTTAAAAAAAATACAAGACGCCAAGGAAGTTATATCGTAGAATAATTTGATAAGAGTATAGTACTAGTGACCTTTGCCTAGTTTCTCAAGGTCTTCCAAGCTCTCTTCCATATCAAGTTTATCTACACGAAGTGATGCTCGAATCCAATCTTGCCCACATATTTGAGCTTGCACCATCTTACACAAATCAAAATAAGATAATGACCAAATTAATCCATTAAAAAGCAAAGAACCAGTCGGTCAGAATGTGGTTGATAAGTTGGACAATCTGATTGAACAATATAAATCCAAGTTTTCACAAAAAAAAAAAAACAGATGTAGTGATGGCAAAAAGCAAGGTTCCAAGTTGCAGATTAAAAGATGGTTACGGTCATAAGTAATTCCCTTATGTTGAAGATTATGAGTCAATAAAATCTTAAATAGTACGAAAAAAATAGTGTACTTTACCTTTGGTGTTAGAGAGCTCCTAAACGAATCAAGAGTGCGCCCTCCAGCACTAAATGGAGATTCAGATGCCACGGTTGATATAGGAATTGCTAGAACATCCCTAGCCATGTGCTTTAAAGTTGGAAATCACATAGCGTTTGCTCTCCACCAAGGTAATACCTCCTTCTCTTCATCTTCTCCTTTGTGCTCATTCAAATAACGATCAAACTCGCTTCTAATAAGGGGATTTGAACCACTCATTTTTTTTTTAACTTGCTCCTCAATATTACTCATATACCGTAGGGCTGTCCGTGAATTGGTTGAAGATGTATTAGCTAACTCACCACTTTCACCAGTTTCACCCGTCATAGGAGATTAAATGCGTCTATACTCATCATACATATCATAAGCAAATTGCTTAACTTTCTCAGCTAACTTTTCCCCGTCCTTTTTCCCATACATTGCACATAGAGCAATGCTCACCCAAGAAATTTGAAACTTGGATCCAAAATCACAGCCAAATAGATGAGCATATTCATTTTATCCACCTCACCCCAATATTTGTCATACTTTTTTTTCATTTTAATTGTCATAGTCTGAAACTCAGCCAACCAACTATTAAGCAAATCAGGAGTATGAGCAATTTGAAAGAACAAAGAGTTACTTGTTACATACAATGAACCTTAGATCTGTTTAGTCAAATCATAGAACTCTTTTAGGAAAACAACAAGTTTTTCAAGTTTATCCCAATCTTCATCAACAATAGGACCCAAGTATCCCTCTTCCAACTCAACCGGAAGTCTAATCCTACCGAAAATAGCTCTATAGTGTAAAGCTCTCTCCAACATGTCGTAGGTTGAATTCCATCGTGTAGGACAATCAAAAGTCAATTCCAACTCACAATCAATTTTACACTTTTCCACTTGTTCTCTAAACAAGAGAACATATTTAATTGCACTTCTTATCCTATCTATGTATTTCCCATGTTTTTCTAAATCATCCCAAACAATAAGATTGATTATGTGAGCTATGCATCTAATATGCAAATACTTTCCTTCACTAATGCCACCATTTTTCTTCACAACCTTTTTCAAATAAGCACAAGCAACATCGTTTGAACTTGTATTATCAACTGTGACGGTAAAAAGTTTATCACCTAAATCCCATGCATTCAAACAATCTTCAACAGCTTTGTCAATTGCTTCTCTTTATGACTCGCAATTGGACAAAAATTCAAAATTCTTTTTTTTGAAGTCTCCAGTTATTATCAATAAAATGTCCAGTAAGACCCATATAATTTTTCTTTTAAATTGAAGTCCAACTGTCAGTGGTCACACATATCCTTTGGCAAGATTTTTTAAGAAAAGCTTTAAGACTAGCTTTTTCATCAAGATGCTATTGTAAGAAATGATTTTATATGTTCACATTGGCACTGTTTTAAAATACGTTTTTTTTTTGACAAAAGTGTACTAGTTTTATATATATAAAAAAGTTCGAGTACAAACGAAGCCGTTACAAAACAAACCGAGGGCCAGAAAAGACCCCTAAACTACTAGAAACACAACTAACATAACTACTATTACAAACCGAATTAACAAGAACACAAAGACGACACTTTTTAAATGGGGGATGGAAATGGCTATCAAAATGGATTGTGTTTTCCTCATTTCTCTTAAAACTCGTAACCTTCTCCACAGCTCCAAACCTGCAAAAAACAGATGAACCCCTATCCGTCAGCAAAGACTTACCCTTTACCTTTCCTCGAACCCAGGTTGAACATTGCCGGCTAAAAGTCTTCGTCTCAAATCTGCTACAAGCCTTATATGAATGTGTCTTCATGGCTGTGAAAATAAACATGCTTTGACATGGCGCGGGGATAGAGTTGGTGTTCCCAGGCTGGTCCAAAATGGCGCCTTCAATCATTGAAATATCACTACAAGTCATGCTTGAATTATCCCTAATAGGAGCAAATTGAAATTGAAATTGAAACTGATCCACTGAACATTTGCTAACAAGAGAAATGTTCTGCGAAAGGCGCTTCTTCTTCTCAATATGGATGATGGCCTCCTCTTCAACCAACTTAACCTCCGTTGAATCATCCGTTGAGACAACTGTAGATATCTAATTACGCATCTCGGGTAAATAGCTAGAAAGGGGAACTGCTGCTTCCCTTGAAGTCACTTCATAGGGAGTTCTCGTCTGGGCTTCCTTATGTGGAAGCGAGTGAACACGAACTATCATTGTAGTAAAAGATTTATTATGGTGAACATGAACTTCCTTACCTTGTAGAAGGTTATTGTAGAAGGTGGCATCAATTTTAAGGTGGGAATGACCTCCACCTTTCTTGTTGAATTTGTGAAAATGATCCCTTTGATTCGGAGTAGCGGAATCAACAACATTCATGTCTGAGGATGAAACTTTACTACTAGCACCACTACTACTATCAAAATGCATATGATCGACGGAGGATGTAACATTCTTATTATGACACAACTGAGATGATGTATGCTTGATGTCCTCATCCATTTTTGTTACCAAACATGCTTCTTTAGTTTTGAGAGAAGAAACACACTTTTTTCCCGGGCGAACCGTATCTTCAACCAAAGGGTCGATAACAACTCTCTTACCATTTTGATTAATCTCGAGGCCCTGCGTAACTTCATTCAATTCTCGAATAATATCTTTATTATGAAGTTCTATCGCCTATGCCTCCTTCAAAATAACACATGTCTCTGAAATCCTATTCAAATTCCTAATAGCCACAGCCTTGCGAAAGAGGGCCTTAGAATTATTAGGGAAGAAGGTTAAAACCATAGAACAGATAATTAGAGCACCCTCAAATGCTCGAAGCTTAATGGAACAGGCCGCTAAATTCAAACACAAAGATATAGCTAAGGATACGGTTGAGTTTAAATCAAAATAATTCCTATCCTTAAGATTCACACACAACTGACAGCATGCCTTATCATAACAATCTCTCGCAAAATCAAACTGATGTTGTCGAAAAAGACTATTACCAAAGTCTTTAAGAGCATGAATTTTAGAAAGGGGAGAACCATCCAATTGGATAAAAAGCTTCTGAAATTCTGCATCCTCACCCACCAACACATCACTCCCAAAAATAAAACCAAAGTATTGGAGAAAGTCGGTACCGGAAACAGACGACATAACTGGAAACGAAAATTGAGATTGATAAAAGAGGAAGCTCAACAATATCTGAATTAGATCTATAAAGGAGAAAAGCACTTAGCTAAGACCAGGAAAACAGATGGTTGTCAGAGATGGAGAAAATCGACAGCTACCACCACAACGAAAATATTTAATCGACCACCAAAAGACACCGCTTTGGAGTTGGAAGAACAACGACACACAACCAAGCCTATAGAGCAGAAAGGAAAAAGAGTCTCCCGCCGGCGATCTGAGGTGAGTCGGTGAAGGTCGCCGGCGAGGCAGAAGTTTTTAGGTTTGGCGGTGGGATTAATTGGGTTTTTCTAGAGAGGTTTGGCGGTGGGATTCTTTTCTCTCAAAATCACGAGAGTTGGTATTTGATATTTGTTTTTTTTTTAAGATGTGAGATGTCTTCTACCATTTAGAATTAGTATAGATGGTACATGGGAATGATGGGATATGTATTCTCCTTTTTTTAAAACTAGTATTGGTGCCCGGCTTCGCCCGGGCTACCTCTACTTAGCATTAATTTTTTTTTCATAAAATAAAATTACTTAAAGTTTCATAACCCATAAATTTATCATTAATATATTTTTTTTATGGCATACCCTAAAATTACGATGAAATAAATTTTGAGACAAATTCACTACTCCTGCTATTAATATTTTACTCTTATTAATGAAACAATAGTAATAACATTTCACAACTTGCCCGTAATCATTGTTACTTTCACTACTCCCGCCGTAATTATTATTCTACATCACTCGCCGCATTAATATTGATAATTTCACTACTCCCGCCGTAATTATTCTTACTTTCACTATTGTCGCATTAATATTGATTATTTCATTACTCCCGTTGTTGTTTCTACCACTTTCACCAATCTCGCTGATAATATTGTTACTTTTACCATTCAAATGAGTGACTATTATCATATAACTATATCCAATGTTACTACAATTCTTTTCTTTCTTGTGAAATTATTTTTACTACTTAGGCATGCAATTTTAAGAGGAGTATATATTTATATAAATATATTACATATATGCATTAAATCAAATCGAAAGAATTATGCAATATTATATATTATGGAATCTAACTTGAATTATTTATAACTTACTTATATTATTTTTTTGTATGTTAAATAATTAACATCTCTATACATCTAATAAACTATAAAGTTTAATAAAATTGCATAGATTTTAAATTAATATATAATTTTATGATGATAATAATTAATACCATAAGTGTGCTTGTTTATACTAATTAACTATTTTATTTTTAAGTAAATTGACCATCTTTTAGCCTTCTATAAATATTTAGAAAAATTACCAATCATCTTGTTTCTTTTAATCTCCTTGAAATTGACTATCTTAATTAATTATTTGATTTTAAGGAATTTGACCCTCATCTTAATTAATTATTTTATTTTAAGGAAATTAACCATATTTTAGTCTCTTACAAAGGTTTAGGAAAATTACCAAGCTTCTATATAATTTAATTATAACCCAAACTATATAATATTTTCATTGAGATCCCTTAATCAGGTCCATCACATGGTGCTAGTGATTTAAAATTATATAGTATAATAAATTTGTATAGATTTTTTAATTACATTGAAGTCCATTGGTTTCTGGAATTAATATATAGTATTGATTGATTGATTGATACGTTTTGATTAAGGGCTCGCCTGGAATCCATGGAATAATTCGGGGGTAAATTTTAATTGGGTGATAATTACGGGAGAAGTTAATTAGTTGGGTAATGAGTTAATTGATGATAAGTTTGGCATAAGGGTAATGATTACTGAGTATATGTTTTACTCCCTTAATCATTACCCAGAGAAAGGATAGATAATGTATTACCCTCATGGTGAATATTTTTTTTTTTTTTTTTAATTACCCTTAATTATTATTCTCATATTCATTCCTCTCATTTTACCATAATCCAAGCAAACCATAAAAATAAAAATGGTAACGAAAAAAAGCCCCAAAAGTAAGAATAAAACCCACAGTAAGACAAGTTTCAATTAGTCAATCAGCTCAATCTCTCTCTAAGTCTCAATCACACATCTCACTAACACAACGTCACTAAGCTGTTGCCTCTATGCCACCCGTCGGTCTCCACTCTGCCAACCGCCGCTCGCCTGTCTGTCGTCGCCGTTCGTTTTTGTCGCAGTCCGTTTCTGCTGCCGTCGCATCCTCCGTCGTCTACTGGTGGGTCTTTGTTTCTGGCAGTTTGTTTATTGTATTTGATTCAGTCATGATCTGATGATCTAAATATGTAATGATGTACTTCCTCCATCCCGGTCATTTGTTTACATTTTCCATTTTGAGTCAATTGTTTACATTTCTATGTTGGGAATGCTTTTGATTGACCCCTCCCCTTTTCTTGCTCTTTGTGCGAAAAAAATGCCCGGGATGGAAACGCAGATGGTTTTTGCAAATTTCTATGTGCGACCAAAACAAAATGAAAAAACAGTAGAACTGGTTTCGGATAACCGACAATCCAAACCAGTTTAATCGGTTCACCAAACTGGTCAAAACCGGATTTATTGTCATGTTAGTAATGTTGGTAGATTGATGATGAAAAACAAAAAGTTAGCATATTTTTGGAGATCGGAAGTCGCAAAGAAACACTTCAACGTCTCGCCCTCCCCCTTCCTCAATTTCTGCGTCTGCCCTTGTTTTGAGCTGTGGTTTTGATGGATAAATTTATCCTGTATCCCTTTTTAGAATAATATATACCATCAATTATGACTAGTTCTAAGCAAACTTACTCCTATGTCTGAAAGACTTGATTTGTTTCATCCAATTTCTCTACCACGATCCGTCTAAGTTTAGTATTGTAGCATATCAAGCTCTAATTACTGCCCCTTTCACCGTCATTAACTCATTAAGTACTTAAGGTTCACTTAAAAATATTAAATATGAAGTATTCCCGCTTAGGTCAACTCTTCTGTCTTTTTTGTTTCGAGAGCAATTATTTTCAGTTTTTTTGATTGCTTTTCATTTTTTTTTTTCAGGAGTATTATAATGTGCTTGAAGAGTTGAAGTAGTGTTCTAGCGTTGCACTGAAACAATCTTGTTTAATGATATGATAATGAATGAAGGAAGCAATGGAATGTATCTGATTACATGATTTTATATTTTGATAATCTCGACTGATCTAGGAAACCTAAATGATACCTTCAGCTGTTTCTGCTATGGTTCACCTTGATGAAGAAGGATGTTTGGAAAATGAGCTTTGGCCTCTTTATGAAATTGATTCTAATAAGTCGAGGTTCCCTTGTTGTTTAGTTTGGACACCACTTCCTGTTGTTTCTTGGTTGGCACCTTTTATTGGACATATTGGCATTTGTCGGGAGGATGGTTCTGTTTTAGACTTTTCTGGATCTAATCTTGTAAATGTTGACAATTTCGCATTTGGACGGGTGGCGAGATACTTTCAACTTGACAGAAGACAGGTAAATTCTCTTCGTAACACTTATTTCTGTTTGTACCTTTAACGTATACCTTCTGATGCAAGGCTTCTATTTCTTCTGCTTGCTTAAAAATTTTCGCACAACAATTCCATACAATAGTGTTATCCGATGAGGAGAGCTCATGGCCATGTCACTTTAGAATTTCTCAAACGGGTTATACAGTTGTGTGTCTTCTATTTGCTGGTGAATCATGAAAAAATAGATAATGACTAATGTTACTTTAAATGCTTTATTGAAGTGAAGTACTCCGTAATATGTATCTATGAATGTAGTTTCTAGAGAGGAATATGAAGTTATGATAGATTGTGTATTTTTGGAATATGTAATGCTTAAATTGGTTTCTTTTTGCAAATTTTTAAAATATCAAGACTAGTGAGTAAGAGTCACATAGGGGTGATAATGAGCCGAGCCTGTGCTTGACCTTGCTCGGCTTGTGCTCACGAAACATAACTTAGAGCTTGAGCCGATCTCGATCTTACTTGAGCTTGAAAAAAATTGAGCTCATTACCATGCTCGCGAGCCTTAACCCTAGTAGGACAGTAAATTACTGTTTAGATTTGCTCATAAATGTCTCTTGAGATTCGGTTGATGTATTAACTCTAAAGGCAACTGTCTAGAGGAACATAGTGTAGTCTGTTTGTCCATTACATAGAAAGATTGCCGAAGGCATATTATTGTTAGTGTTGTAGTATCAGCTTATTTCCATCTTTCAAATGGAGCCAGACTCATTACTCTTTGGTTCTGGATCATGTTGAAATAAATCAAAACGGCTCTCACTAAAGTATCAGTCCTCGACGCAATTATCATCTTAGGTCATTCTAAAACAATCTCTTTGTGTTATTTACACAAGCATAAGGTTGCGTACATCCGAACCCCCCTTACCCCACAGTTTGTTGGAGCATTGAGGCATTGGGGTAAATGGTAATGTTGTTGATGTGGTACCATAATTTATACTCCATATAATTGTTATATGTTTCATTGACTGGTTTTACAGTATCTCATCTGAGGTTAAAATTTTTTCACAAGTGACTGACTTAATTTCTTGTAGTGCTGCTTTCCTCCACATTTATCAGCGCACACATGCAAGCAGCGGTACAAGCATCATGAATATGGGACGACAATATCTTGGGACGATGCTTTGCACACGAGTATGCGTCACTATGAGAGTAAATCGTACAACCTCTTTACGTGCAATTGCAACTCTTTTGTGGCTAATTGTCTTAACCGGCTATGTTATGGCGGATCAATGGGCTGGAACATGATCAATGTGGCGGCTCTTGTTCTATTCAAGGGAAAATGGGTTGACGGTGTGTCTATCTTACGATCTTTCATGCCTTTTCTCTTTGTTCTTTGCTTGGGTATTTACATGGTTGGTTGGCCTTTTCTAGTTGCATGGCTTTCTTTCTCCTCACTCTTGCTCGTTTGGTTTATTGTAGGAACATATTTTGTAAAGGATATGCTAGACTGTTAGGACATTCAGTTTTAAGTCTAACTTTGTGGGGGAATTAGCTTTGTCGATAATGGTGGATTTCCTGATAAATGTACATGGATTTCTCTAGGATCTTTTCGATGGGAATGTTGTGGAATTAAGTTTGTATTAGTAACATTTTAATTTTAATTACTCAATATGTTTATTTGTAAGGCTTGTAAGTTGTAATGCTCGTGTTTTTCGATTAGTAGTTTTATTAAGGGCATCTCATAGTTTTGCTATGTTCTAGGTTCTGCTAAGTAGTGCTAACTAGACATTCTCGCTTGTATTATCCACCTACTACTTGTAAACTTCGTGCAGTTGAAAACTGCTAAATATATTTGCGCAATTGTTCATTCTACAATAACTTAAAGGCAACGAAGAGCCGCATAGAATTAGGCTATTGGTGTGAGTAAAGCTAAAGCAACATACTGTAGTATTTATCTCACTCGTGAGTTCGACCAACCCCCCGTGTGGTAAGCGTATTATTTTATTTTCCACTGGAAAAGAGCCCCTAACCAATTAAAAACTAAAATAAATAGAACGTAGTTCCAATAAATGGAACCCAAGGACATTTTCTTCTTCTCCAATTTGGGTTTTGTTCACGTCTCAATTAAATTCAAGGACATATTCCAAAAAAAAATTGTAACCCTTTGTCAGAATGGTTTGTGGATTTCGAGAAGCAACTACAGCCTACAGCTGAACCTAGTAAGATACCAATTACACAGAACCCAAGAAGTCATGGATTTGGAAACCCCCTGTTTGGGCGATTCTGTTGGTGATTTAAGAGTAATTACCGGTTCATTTGGCGTAATTAAGGTCGGTTCATTGATGGGTAATTTCGAAATAATATAATACGAGTTCGGGAAGTACGGAGTGTACGCTCTTATAATTATTTACGGGATTGCGGAATAGTTTTCGTTCGAATAACTATGACTGGGGTCTCGCTGCCCGGTCAGCAAGTCTGGGCCCAGAGGCAAAGCACCCTGGTTTAGGGGTTCGGGGACGCAACGTGGTCCCCGATGGGGGTTCGTGGACGCAACGTGGTCCCCGATGGGAAAACTTTGGCAGTAATTAAATTCCGCGTAATTTAATTAATTGCATCTGAATTTCTGAAGAGTTGCAACTCTTCAGAAATACATCATCACCCTGTTTCCCCTTTTTTCCTCAAATCCTTCATATATATATAGATGAAGGATGAGAAGAAAATATAGAACAGAAAATAATAATCTTCTATCTGCATCAAAGAACGTATAACATTCTACACAAAATATTTCTATATTACGTCTCTGATTTTTGTGCCAAAAACCAGAGGGCACCGTCTTATCTCAGTAGAAAGTTCGATTATACCCAGTCACTGTTAAGGGTCGAATTATTCTATTAGGAAAGCGGAGTCGATTCGGTGCAGTTTTATTGTCAATTCCTTTTTCGTACATACTCAAACTCTAACAGATTCTAGAATTTGGTCGTTGAGGCGTGTAATATCTATATATATATATATAAAAGAGAGTTTTTTCGAGCGATCTGAGAGCGTCCACATCATCAAAAATAAATTTAGGAAAGTATAATTTTTGATGTAAAAAATAAAGTGGAGAATCTTTTAATTATTATAGTATGTATATTTCTTAAATTATATTCAAGTGATATTTCCAATTTTTATATCAAACTTTTACATTTCATTTGTCAAAAAAAATATTGTTAAAAAAATTATGAAAATAATATAATTAGCTTTGTGGTAAAAAATGCTATCATTAGAGTATAAATTTCATATTATTTGCACATATTAAAGATGGTGTACTTCTTAATATGAAAAATTGTGTACTTTTTAGTATGTTTTGTCCCACATTGAAAAATAAGTAGGTGTGGTGAATATACTACATATAAATAGTAGAATTGTCCCACATCGAAAGATTAGTATAAGGTGGGTGATTCTATAATTATAAATATGAGGCATACTTGGAACTTAGGCATCAACCCAAAATTTTTTGAGTCTCTTAAGTGTTGTCTTGGAGAGCTCTTAAAAGTTTATATCATTATATTTTCTACCTATAGATTTTACATGTCCCACATTGAAAAATAATGTAGATGTGGTAAATATACTACGTTTAAATAATATAATTAGAATTGTGTTAAAAAAATTCTATCATTAGAGTATAGGTTCATATCATTTGCACATATTTTAATTATGATAAAAAATAAATAAAAAACAAACGTATGAATATTAATAGATCAGATAATATAGTATTTGCTTATTATTAAATCGGGTTGGATGTCGAATTAGGTTCAAAAAATATGGTGTACTTTTAAATATGTTATTCGTCTCACATTGAAAAATAATGTAGGTGTGATAAATATATATTACGTATAAATAGTTGAATTGTCCAACATCATAAGATTATCATAAGGTGGGGTGATCCCATGATTATAAATAGGATTTATCCTTGGAACTTAGATATCACCCAAAATATATTGAATATCTCAAAATATACTTATTATATAAGAGACTTTAAACATAATCTTGAATTAAAAGTTAAATTTTTAAAGTTGTAACATTTTTTTAGGTGGGAGAAAGATCGATAAAATGGTCGATATTATAACGGAAATTTTTCATGGTACCCTCGAATTTTGTTAGATTACACATAATACCCCTAATTTTAAGTTTGTACATATAATACCCTTGTGTTTACTTTTTTCATAACGCCGTTACTCCTTTGAGTAACTAGATGAGTAATTGAGCATGCCATGCTATTTGTGTTTTGTTATTTAGGTATTAAATGTTAGTTTATTAAATAAAATATGGATTTAAGAATTACATGATGAAGTGTTTGTGTAATAGATAACAAAATTAAAGAAAAAGGCGTCAAAAGTCATAGACGTTATGACGGACGTTGTCAAATGGTATTCTGGGAAAGAAAAAGGTGAACACAAGGGTACCATTTGTAAAAACTTAAAATTAGGGGTACCATGTGTAATCTATCAAAATTCAAGGTTACCATGAGAAATTTCAAATATTATAATGATATAGTTAATTAAATTTTCATTTAAAAGAGAGAAATATTCGTACCAATAAAACAATAAAGAGGGTATTATTTTTTAATTGTTATTTTATTGTCACGCCATCAAACTTAACGTCTATTTAACAGCCTTTATATTAGGGGGTGCCATGGGCAAAAAAATGGAACTTCAAGGATACCATACGCAGATTCTTAAAAGTAGGGGTAACATGGAAAATCTGACAAAATTAAGGGGTACCACGAGAAATTTCCGTATCTCAATTATGATAAAAAAAAAATGAAGAAAAACAACGACAAATATTAATGGAGAGTACTTAATCATATTATTAAATTTAAATATAACTATTAGATATAATGAGTAACAATTAACCGTATTCGGGATCTGGTTGAATGTCGAACTAAGTGCAAAAAAGATGGTGTAATTATGAGTATGTTATTTGTCCCACATTGAAAAACAATGCAGGTTTGATGATATACTACGTATAAATAGTAGAATTGTCCCACATCAGAAAAATAATCCAAGTTTGGTGAATATATTACTTATAAATAGTAGAATGGTCCCACATCGAAAGATTAGTATAAGGTGGGGTGATTATATGATTATAAATAAGAGTTAACCCACGTATATATTAATCTTTTATTTTTTTTGAAAGAGATATTTTAATAATATGTAAACAAATCATTAGACATAGAATATAAACATTAAACCCTTATATTTTTTTGACATTATAAATAAGTTAATTACCCCGTTGCAACGCACGGGTATTCAAACTAGTTTTTACTAAAACCAAGAATGTAAACAAAAATTGTTCAATACAAAAATTGAACACAAGACCTTTTAACCACCAAATAACACTTGAGGCCAAATAACACAATACAAGGGGGGTTAGTTCATACCATTGATATAAGTGGGAATTTTTTTTTTTTTTTGTTGGAACAAAAGCGGAATTAACCCAAAAATTAAAAGGCAAATACAAAAACGGGGATGTAGCAAATTACCCCCATAACTTATGAACTATGTGCAAATCAGTCCCCTAAATTTCTCTTGTAGCAAATTAGCCCCATAACCTTCCAAAAATGTGCAATTAAGCACAAATCAAGTTTTTTTTACCATTTTTTTAACTAAAACCTATTGTTTTCTATTATAAAAATTATTATAAATATATTTCTTAAATAATTAAATAAAATATTTACATATTCAACAATATATGCGAACCAATTTTAGTATAAATAAAAATTTGGTCATGTAACTTTTCATTGTAACATCATTAACAATTCTCATATTAGGAATATTTTTCGCCAAAATAAATAAAAAAAATATTTGAACATTTTTTTATTAAACAAGAATTTTAAAGTTAAAATCTAATGAATAATTTTGATTTTCAATAATAGTAAAATATTTAGCTTAGCAAATTTTATTCTTAAAAATAAGATTTGTGGTTAATTGCATATCAAGAGAAACTTATGGATTCGATTTGCTACATTTATAAGTTAGGGAGCTTGATTGCACATGATATCAAACTTATGGGGTGATTTAGGGAAAAAAGAACATACATCGGATGTATTATCTCCAATTTTTTTTGTTTTTGAGCATATATATATGTATATTTTTTGAGCTTATTGCCTGAAATTTTATTTGTTTTCGAACATATTTAAATTTTTTTTGAGCTTTTTAAAATTTATAAGTTAGATTTTAATTTTTTCCATCAAAACTCAAATTTTACTAAATTTATATGTAATGTCCCTGGGTTTTATTGTAATTTTTTAAGAATTTAATATTTAAGTCAATAAACTCAGAAATCTACCTAGTATAAAAGTCGAGTTCTTTAAAGGACTCTCATTGGCTGCTGCTTTTTAGGGATGAAAAAAACCATTTTTTTATGTAGGGACCGCCACTATCTTAGTAGGTTTAATTACACCTCTATTCTTTTGTTACTCTTATTTAATTATCGATTAAAAATTTACACCAAACTATACATTATACAATTACTGACATGATATTTTATAAATTTTCGTAAACATAACCTATTACAAGAAGATCTGAAATTTTTCGTAAAAAATAAATTAATAAGAGATTTTTTTTTTTCAAATCGAAAGATTATAAACTTTAAAATAAATACAAACAAATATTAAAAAAATGAAATATAACATAACCAATATAGTACAAGTAGGCTTGAAAATTTTCGCAAAATAATACTCCATCCTATTCACTATATTCTTCCCTATTTCCTTATTCGGGTTTTCTTCCCTATTTCCTTTTTTGGGTTGATTTGTGTGGTCCAAATTAAATTATATGTGGGGTAGTGTGTTTTGTGTGGTCCAAATTCACTTTCTTATTTCTTGTGCAAAAAGGAAAGGGGAAGAATATAGTGAATATGAGGGAGTATAAAAATAAGACTTTTTTTTTCAAATCGATAAAATATAAATTTTAAAATAAATGCAACGGAATATAATAAGAACAAAATATAAGCTTTGTATCATACTTACATGAAATTTTTCCGATTATTCTCTTTAATTGACCTCAATATTAAAGTCAAATACTTTAAATTTGATGAATTATAAAAAGGTAGCTGATAAAGAGAGAGAGAAACGGAGGGTTTGATGTATGTGCGGCGAAGTACACAAATTGATGGAAATGGTGAGAGTAAGAGAAATATCTAAAGTTGTATTTCAACTATTCTTTTTTCTTTTTCTTTTTACGTAATTTTTCTATGACTTATTGGATGTATGAGGCAATGATGGTTGTATTTTATTGATTAATAGCCGTTATTAGAATAACTACTAGGCTTCATGCTCCTTCCGTCTCATTTATCTATTTATTTTTTATTAAAATATTTCTCATATTATGAAAAAAAGTAAATAAATAAATAAGATGGAAATAATACTAATTTGTGTTAAATAAATATGGAAAACAATATATAATTGTAGACTTACTTTTGTGATTGTATGTTAACAAATACACAATCAATACTAAAAAAAATTAAAAGTTAGTATATGTATGAAATTACTTGCTTGAAACTAATGCAATAAAGTTTTAAATACATCTAACTACTAGTTTGATTGCCCGTGCGTTGAAACGGGGTAATTAACTTATTTATAATGAAAAAAAAACGTTATAAGTATTTAATGTTTACATTCCATGTCTAATGATTTGTTTACATATTATTAAAATATATCTTTAAAAAAAATAAAAGATTAAGATATACGTGGGTTAACTTTTATTTATAATCATATAATCATCCCACCTTATACTAATCTTTCGATGTGGGACAATTCTACTATTTATAGGTAATATATTCACCAAACTTGGATTTTTTTCTGATGTGGGACAATTCTACTATTTATACGTAATATATATTCATCAAGCCTGCATTTTTTTCAATGTGGGACAAATAACATACTCAGAATTACACCATCTTTTTTGCACTTAGTTCGACATCCAACCAGATCTCGAATACCGAATACAGACAATTGCTACTCATTATATCTAATAGTTATATTTAAATTTAATAATATGATCAAATACTCTCTATTAATATTTGTACGTTGTTTTTCTTCAAAAAAAATTTAACATAATTGAAATATGGAAATTTCCCGTGGTACCCCTTAATTTTTTCAGCTTTCATGTTACCCCTACTTTTAAGAATCTGCCTATGGTACCCTTATGTTTCCATTTTTTTGCCTATGGTACCCCCTAATGTAAAGGTTGTTAAATGGACGTTAAGTTTGATGGCGTGACAATAAAATAACAATTAAAAAATAGTACCCCCTTTATTGTTTTATTGGTACGGATATCTCTTTCTTTTAAATGAAAATTTAATTAACTATATCATTATAATATTGAAAATTTCTCATGGTAACCTTGAAATTTGATAGATTACACATGCTACCATGGACGTTTATTTTCTATTTTTTTTATCATAATTAAAATATGTGCAAATGATAGGAAAATATACTCTAATGATATAATATTTTTAATACAATTCTAATTATATTATTTAAACGTAGTATATTTACCACACCTACATTATTTTTCAATATGAGACATATAAAATCTATAGGTAGAAAATATAATGATATAAACTTTTAAGAGCTCTCTAAGACAATACTTAAGAGACTCAAAAGATTTTGGATTGATGCCTAGGTTCCAAGGACGCCTCCTATTTATAATCATAGAATCACCCACCTTATGCTATATTTCGATGTGGGAAATTTTATTTTTTATATGTAGTATATTTATTACACCTATATTATTTTTCAATGTGTGACATATAACATACTATGGAATACACCATCTTTAATATGTGCAAATTATATGAAATCTATATATACTCTAATGATAGCATTTCTTACCACAAATCTAATAATATTATTTTCATAATTTTTTTACCGACATTATTTTGTCAAATGAAATGTAAAAGTTTTTATATAAAAATTAGAAAAATCACTTGAATATATAAAATAAGAAATACAGAGTATATATTATAATAACTAAAAGATTTTCCAAAGATTAACTTAGGTTAGAAATCATTATTGTAGAGATAGTAATACAAACTCTTTTAAAAGCTCTCTCTGACAATACTTAAGAGAATCAAAAGATTTTGGGTTATGACTTCTATTTATAATCATAAGATCACCCTGCCTTATGACAATCTTCCGATGTGGGACAATTCTAATATTTAACATAGTATATTCACCACACTTACATTACTTTTCAATGTAGGACAAATAACATACTAAGTACACCATTTTTTTCACCTACTTTGACATCAACCCGATTTAACAATGAGAAAATACAATACAATACAATCTACACTCTAATGATAACATTTTTTTGTCACAATCTAATTCTATAATTTTCATACGATACTTTATTGTCAAATGAAATATAAAGTTTTTATATCAAAATTATAAACATCACTTTAATATAATATAGAAAATGCATATATATGGGACAGTTCTATTATTTATACATAATATATTCACTACATCTACATTATTTTTCAATTCGGGGCATATAACATAATAAAAAGTACATATCTTTTATATCAAAAAACTTTGGGTTAATACCTAAGTTTCAAGGATGCCTCCTATTTATATTTATAGAATCACCCTACCGTATACTATTTTTTCAATGTGAGATACATAATTTAATTATTTAGACGTAGTATGTTCATCATGCCTACATTATTTTTCAATGTGAAAGATATAACATACCAAGAAATACATGCCTCTTCTTAAAAAAAACCACTATTGTATACATATTATTTTTCTTTGAAGATAAAACCACTTAGTCTCGATCATTCGATAGGGATCTCTACATCGTACATATAATGACTCATTAACGCTCTATTAGTACATTCAGAAGACAACCATTAGTAAAATCTTTAGTTTTGTACTGTGTCAGAAGACGACCATTAGTAAAACCTTTAGTTTTGTATTTTTTGATTTTCTTGTTCATGTTCTTAAATCTTTCTCGGGTAGTTCCCATCGATTTCCACTTTATTTTTTATATCATATCGTAGATAATGATAGAAAATCTTGAGAGCTCTTTAAAACAATATTTATGAGACTCAAATTTTTTTGGGGGGATACATAAGTTCCAAATATGTCTGCTATTTATAATCATAGGATCACATCACCTTATATTAATCTTTCAATGTGGGACAATTCTACTATTTATATGTAGTATATTCACCACACCTACTTATTTTCCAATGTGGGACAAAACATATTAAAAAGTACACAATTTTACGTATTAAGAAGTACATCATCTTTAATATGTGCAAATAATATGAAATCTATACTCTAATGATAGCATTTTTTTTATCACAAAGCTAATTATATTATTTTCATAATTTTTTTAACGATATTTTTTTGCCAAATGAAATGTAAAAGTTTGATATAAAAATTGGAAATATCACTTGAATATAATTTAGGAAATATACATATTATAATAATTAAAAGATTTCCCACTTTATTTTTTACATAAAAAATTATACTTTCCTAAATTGATTTTTGATGATGTGGACGCTCTCAGATCGCTCGAAAAAAACTCTCTTTTATATATATACTAGATTTAATGCCCGTGCGATGCACGGGCCATTTTGTAATATCCTATAATCTATGAATCGATAATAATTCGGTACTTATAAACATAGAAAATTTAGATTTAGAATATAAATTACTTTTAACAAAAAGCTCGAAAAGTCCCCCCTTAGCTTAATAAATTAAAATAACTTTCAACTCGATTCGGTTTTAAATTTTGATTTTTGCTCTGATTTATTGAACCCGTCCACATATTAACACGAAATTATTATGTGTGAATTGACCATAGTCTCAACTCCTAGGCATAAATTTAACTTTAGGGATATACATGTATACCCAACATATATGTATAATATTTTATACTCACACCAGTCTAAGGACAAACTTAACTCTACTTATAGTCGCTATAACCGAAACAGATGCAATGTCGTATTGACTCTTAACTTCAACATTAACATCCCAACTAACGTACATATACTTATAGTCGTTGCAGCTCGATTAGAGTTTCACTTGATTCCAGTTCAGCTTGATTCTTCACAAAATTAACTCGTATTTCAACTTCATTCACTATATTTCAATTCAGCTCGTTTCAGCCGAAAAGAACACGGTCTAAAACAGACCATTTTTTAAAGAAACATACATTTCATTGTAAAGTCTTTCCAAAGATCTACGAATCTCATTGTTAAAAAATATGTTTCATTAATATTGAATAAGCAAATAAATTGTACGACTTTGAATAGATCGTAATTAGTTATTTCAAAAAAAAAAAAAATAATAGATCGTAATTAGTTTAAGCGTATTGAAACAAACACCAAAAGAACAAACTTCATGAACCGTTTGTGATGCACAAATGCACTCTGATCGTCTCTTTCTCTATAAATACTATTAACAGTCACCTGTTACAAAAGAAAACGGTTTCATATTGGACTCATTAGTTAGAGTTCCAAGAAAAAAAGGAGTCTATATTGCACCACATAGAAAAAGTTACTCATTAATTCAATAATACTTGCAAAATATTATAACTAAAACTCTAAAAAAAATTACAATTATTATTTAGGACGGTTTTAACTTGTAAGCATGATACGTATTTAAATAAACTCATTACCCATATACTCTAATACTCCGAACTTAGTAATGAACATTAAGTAGGCGATATATAAGTGGAATTTATCATCAATGATACAAACCTTACGAACTTTATAGTGGAGAATTGTTAATGGGATGCTATTTATATACAATCTATTTTTTTTAGGAATGTATAAAATCAATATTCAAGAGGCGTGTTGTAGTTTGAATGTTTGATTAGCATAGGAATTTGTATATGATTCCATATATAGATAATCACGCATGTGTTCATCGTTTCCTCATCAGGGTAAGACTCACCCATATAATATTATATTCTATTAATTCATTTTATACAATTTTAGCTAAATAACACTAAAAAGAACTTCAAACAAATAATATCGCCAAGTAAAAACTTGTACTATTCATACTAATCACAATCATAATGGCTAAATGGTGAAAACGGAAAAGGGAAAGAGCCGAATACCTCTAATATTGTGAAACGTTAAATATCATCTTCGCCAGAATTTACTCCTATGGACATCACAAAATTAAGCATAGATTAAAGGTCTAAACTCTAAAGGTTAGATTTTTATATGCAAATATGTGATTACAGTACTTACATAAACTCTCTACCATCACCCATGTTTTTCACAACACCATTAAATAATTTTTTTGAGAAAGAACGTAAGTCTCTCTTTCATTAATTAAATCACAAATTTATTATACGTGTGAAAACTACTACAGTACAACAATAACATTAGGCATACCCGGTAGTCGGGTACTCCTAGACATGTACGTAGACATGTAATCACCAACTTACCTTCAATAACATTGATATTATAATAATAAAAATACTAAACTGATTGTTGATGTTGCAATTATTCAACCCCTTTCCTGCAAAATTATAAAAAGTACAATACAAAATTAGATTTCATTGTATAATAAAATAATAATAATAATAATAATAATAATAATAATAATTATGTATATTAAACATGATAAACTAAACAATTAAAAATATGACACATTCACAAAAGTTAATTTCTAGGGATGGGGGATGGGGCATTGAAAGTTAATGAGCAAATATTCATCCGTTGTAGGATTTATATATACTAATTCTTTGGTAGTTCTATTTCTAATTAATTTAGCTACGTAAAAGATAATACAGAGTAGAATTTTATTAGCAGTACACTCCATACGGCTGGGTTTATGATTTACATCTTGATTATTATCTCTAAAATAATGGAAAATATTTTAGGTAGTTTGTAAAAGTTGGAGACTCTGAAATCGCTCGAAAAAAGCTTCCTTTATTAATATAGATAGAAGATAGATAGATATAGATATATAGATTGTATTAGCTAACATGTTTCGTATGTCATAATCTAAAAATTGACCCGTGCATTTTTTGCACGGGATTAAAACTAGTTTTATAGTAAAACTCATAATTTTTAATACAAAACTTAAAATTTTTATTATAATATTCAGAAATTATAAGATTAGTAGTAATATATACTCCCTCCTTTCAACTCCATTTTAGATGTTTGCTTTATCACGTTTGCCAATGCAATAAAGTTTTAAATACTTCTAACTTTGTACTCTTAAAGACGAATCAAATAAGATCCCACATGAATATATTTTAACTTATGTATCGAAAGAAAATTGGAGTTGAATGTTCGCTTCTGAATAATGTGCAAAAGAGAAACATGTAAAGTGGAGTTGAATGGAGGGAGTAGTGGAGTACTAAGTAAGAAACTGAACAACTCGAGGCCACGCCGAAATAACAGGATTATTGAGCTGTAAATTGACAAGAAAAGAAACAAGAACAGAAAACCTCTAAAGAAGAGCCCTCAACCTAGTAGAAAAAACCCGCGAAACTTCACCATTGTTGAATGCTTCAAAATCTTGACATCCAACGTATATTTTCTAAAATGCTTCAATATTTATGTTAATTGCTAAATTTAATTCTATTTAATTCCTTGCAAAAGCTTGTAGCAGCTCAATTAACGAGTTTGATTGTGTTTGCTGGAATTAGAGTGTTGCATAGAAGGTGTTTGATGAATTGCTCGAACCAAAGATTCAATATTTCGCTACGTTACTATAGTTCTAGAGCCCTTAGGGTATTTAAAACAGAAATGATGCATGGTTTTAATCGCGGTATTAGTGAAAAAGATGTGGCTATGGCCATCAAAGATTATCGGGGTGACCCGAAAATGGGTCTGGCCTTCCACAGCATTGCCGTGGTATCCGGTTTCATTCGATATCCGTCAGTCGTGAATTCGTTGATGAGTAAGTATTGTAAAGCTGGGAAATTAGATCACGCTTTTAAAGTGTTTCGCAGCTTAGATGAGCCTGGTATTGTCTTTTACAACACTATATTATCGGGTTTTCGGAATAGAGATGTTGCATTGTGTTTTGCAGCAAACATGAATGCAAATGGTGTTGTTTTCAACCCTGTTACGTATACTACAGCTTTGTCGTTTTGTGTGGATGATCGGGGGTTTCTATTTGGGTTTCAATTGCATTCTAACATACTAAAGTCGGGGTTGGGTTCTGAGGTTTTCGTAAATAATTCACTCATTACATTGTACTCTAGATGGGGTCGTATTTTCGAGGCTGAAAAAGTGTTTTATGAGATGCCCACCAAGGATCATGTATCTTGGAATGCTATGTTGTGTGGGTATAGCCAAGAGCAAAGTTGTGGAATTGAAACGATTCGGACATTTTGCAATATGGTGAAACAAGGAGTGAGGGTTGATAGAGTTTCTTTAACTGCTGGAATTTCGGCTTGTGGACATGAAAAATATTTAGAGACGGGGAAATTGCTGCACGGCTTGAGTATAAAGATTGGTTATGGAAAATATTCTTCGATTTGTAACCTTTTGATGTCAGCATATGCAAAGTGTGAGGTAAATGGAGATGTAAAACTTGTATTCCAAGATATGGCTGAAAGAAATGTCGTTTCTTGGACGACAATGATTTCAGTATTTCCGGAGGAAGCACTTGGCCTCTTCAGAGGGATGAGAGTGGATAGCGTCTACCCTAATGAGGTGACCTTCATTGGTTTACTCCATGCAATTACACAAAGGAATATGGTCAAGGACGGTCAAATGATTCATGGGTTTTGTCTGCGTAGTAGTTTTGTATCGGAGTTACATGTTTCAAATAGTCTTATTTCAATGTACGCAAAGTTTAAATCAATGGGAGATGCAATGAAGGTTTTTGAAGAGCTCCATTATAGGGATGTTATATCTTGGAATACTTTGATATCTGGGTATGATCAAAATGGATTGTATGAAGAAGCTCTTGAAGCATTCCGATCAGCTATATTAGACACCCGTCCTTATCAATACACATTTGGGAGCATATTAAGTGCAATTGGATCAGCTGAAGCTATTTCACTGAGATATGGACAAAGATGTCACTCTCACCTGTTCAAATCCGGACTAAATTCCAATCCAATTGTTTCACTTGCCCTCTTTGACATGTATGCAAAACGAGGATGTCCCTCCGAGTCTAAGAAGATATTAAAGGAAAGTGTTCAAAAATCAAATTTGCTTCGGAATAATTTCAGCCCATGGCAGTCATGGGGACTACGATTTAGTCATGGCGATATTTTATCAGATGAAACAGGAAGGGGTAAGACCTGACTCAATTACCTTCTTGTCCTTGTTTACAGCCTGTGGTAGAAAGGGCATGGTTGATAAAGGTTGTCAAATTTGGGACATGATGTCAAAGACAATCTCATTGTTCCATTACCAGCACATTATGCTTGTATGGTGGATATGCTGGGTCGTGCAGGACGTCTGAAAGAGGCAGAAGAGTTTGTTCTTGGGACTCCGGGAAAGCCGCCATTCTTGCCATTGCAGAGTTTGTTAGGAGCATGCAGGACACACGGGGATATGGAGTTGGGTGGGAAGATGGCTAGTGCATTAATTGAATTGCAGCCTCAGGAATCAAGCTCTTATGTTCTGATGTTGAATCTATATGCTGAGAAAGGGGACTGGGATATAGTAGCAACAATGAGGCGGCAAATGAAAGATAGGAGAGTCAGAAAGGAAGTTGGATTGAGCCGGGTTGACGTGGGTTGTAATGATGGTTGCATGATTATGCACGTGTTCTCTTCGAAAGACACGTCCCACCCCAGGTCTGTGGAGATCTACCATTTGGCTAGATGCATACGAATAGATTGAAATTCCTAGAGAGGGAGCCAGGGAGTGACCTAATATGACCTTGGTGGACGGA
This sequence comes from Silene latifolia, assembly GCF_048544455.1. Taxonomy (NCBI): domain Eukaryota; kingdom Viridiplantae; phylum Streptophyta; class Magnoliopsida; order Caryophyllales; family Caryophyllaceae; genus Silene; species Silene latifolia. The sequence goes on from NC_133526.1 coordinate 186,584,083, forward strand.
CATCTGTTGAGGTGGTCATAAATTAAATGATGTAGGGTTAGTTGGATCACCAGAACTCGACTTTAACGACAATTTAGCATGTGAACTTATGAGGGTTTTGGAGGCTCCAGGGGATGCCATTACACAACAAAATGTGGTTCCCAGAACATAGTAAGGTACTATTCAGTCCAAGTTCAAGTTCATTGTTTTAACATATTTGGCACCTGAATTGTAGATTATACTGACATGACTGACATCTAGATCTTGACAAAAAGTCTAGATATTTTGTAGGATTTGGCAATTCACCATTATGACAAAAAAAATGTCAACCAAACAAGCCGTATTTTTGCAATTCGTCGGATTTTCCCTATCCCATGATTTTTTAGCGTCAGCCAAACAATACCTTAAAATTGCTCAAACTTTACTCAGTAAGTCAGTAGTAGCAAGTCTGAAAATACAGTAATATATATATATATATATAAATTTATATTATTGATGATAAGATGGACTTTTTTCAATTCTCATTATGCCTATCACTCTCCCCCTCAATTTCACTATTCTACGATTATAAATTGTGGGTTTTTCCTCGACTGTTTGTTGGTTTTGATAAAAAAAGGGAGGGAGAAGCTTAAGGAATGGTTAATTGGAAGAGCTTCATGTTCCTTTGACGGAGGAAATATGGCCTGGGAGTGTTTCTTGCAGCGACAGTGGTAGCGGAGATGGCGACAGTTAGCTAATTTTCCATATAAACTTTCTTTTATTGTTAGTATTGTTACTTTTATTACATTCATTATTACTACGGTTACTTTCACTACTCCCGCCATAATTATTGTTACTTTCACTATTGCCGCATGAATATTGATAATTTCACTACTACTTGTTGGTTCTATTACTTTCACTACTCTTCTTGCTAATATACTGTAGTTACTTTGACTATTCAAATGAGTGATTACTAACATATTCACTACTACTTGTTGGTTTTATTACTTTCACTACTCTTCTTGCTAATATACTGTAGTTACTTTGACTATTCAAATGAGTGATTACTAACATATTAATATATCCAATGTTAGTACAATTGTTTTCACTAGTAACATAATTACTTTCACTATTTAGCCATACAATTTTAAGAGGTTATATATTTATATAAATATATTACATATATGTATTAACTCAAATCGAAATTGTTGAATATTATATCTTTTGAAAATCTAGCTTGATTTATTTACCTTTTAATAGTTTCCAAAATATAACCTACATATATTATATTTGTGTATATTAAATAATTGTATAATTATATGATGATACTAATTAATAACATAAGTGGGGCATGTTTTTTTTAAGGAAAATCACCATATTTTAATATTCTCTACATTTATACTTCAAACAAAACTATATAATATTTACAGTGAAGTCCCTTGGTCGTGTCCATCACACAGTGCTATCGATTAAAAACTATATAGAATAATTAAGTTGTATAGATTTATTTAATTACATTGAAATCCCTTAGTTTCTAGAATATATATATAGTATTGATACGAGTATTTATATGTTTTTTTTTGTGCTGACTAGGAGTATCTCCTAACGAGAGTTGGACGATTTCCTTTGAGGTACTGAAGATAATTTAATAGGTTGACTCCTCTTAAATTTGACTTTTTTATTGACAAGAGTCAGTAATAAGTCTTGACGACTCATACCAAACAACTTTGATACGAGTGTTTATGTGTAACCTAAGTCAAGTTGAAAACAATAATAAGTTGCCAAACAAGACTTTTAGGGAAATGTCTTGGACATACACAACATTCAATTCCAAGCTTTTTAAATTGAGGTGGAAAAGCCAGGGTTGACTTGGAATAGTCAAAGTCAAGTGTCTATCTAGTAGTGATTGAGTTTAAAATGAGTCTTTAAAGTCTAATACTATAGAATACTCAGTCTGTATTAGCAACATAGCTGCTATGAGTGCACCAGAGGCTGATCAGGCTCAAGCTCTTCTAATCCCTCACCAAGACGATGTCGACTGTCGAAATGAGATGCAAGAAGCACAAGGGGATACCAGATTGATTGGCATATGCGAAGCTATCTGTAATTTCAAGCACTTGAAATGTTTTCATATTATGAAATCTGCTCTTACTATTATTATTACCACTAGTACTAAGCTTATGTCCCTAATGATCTTTTCAATTATCCCTTTATATGTTTTCATGGTGTTTTATGAGATTCAACTACTCAAAGCAATAGTTGCTGCACCAAATGCTCTTAAAGACCATCATAATATCATTACTATGTATTATTCTAGTAACGGGTCTCGTTCTCACTCTCGCATCTCTAGAATCCATGAGTACGACGATAAAGTGGGGTTTCTAACTCATGTTCTCCTACTTTGCCTCTTGTATTTTGTTATATACCCTCTACTAGAAATCCTAAGTATGACTATTACAATACAAATTGCTGCAAAGGTATACGCAAACGAAAAACCTGCAGCTACTCTAAAAGACGTGTTTTACCGGAGAAATAACCTCAAAGGGGTTCTTATTACTTGTGGTTATGTTCACTTGGTTTCGTGTTTGACTCTACTTGGCTTAATCTGGGTTGTTATGAACTCTCTACTTTTCAGTGGCACTGGCACATCGGTATATTGGGTGTTAGACGACCCAGGGAGTTACTGGCATATACTCTCAGTTGGGATTCATACAATAATATTTGTAGCTCTATTATACAAGTATTCAGAATGGAGTGCATTTTGGAGCTTGTCCATGGTGATCTCGGTTTTGGAAGAAGAAAGCGGGTTAGATGCATTTGGAATGGCCAATTATTATGGCAAGCAGTTTAAGCCAACCAGGGTCCAATTGATGGCTGCGTCCGTGGGATTCGGTATTCTTCTCAGACTGCCCTATCTATTTGGTGGATCAAGTAACTGGATTGTCCCCGGTGTCGTAATTGGATTGGTTTGCTTGGGGTATTTGATCAAATGGGTTGCTTTTGTGTTGTATTATTTTGATTGCAAGCACCAAACCATGGAGAAGAAGAATGATGAGGAGATTGGCAAACCTGTCAATATTGGATGATTTCTACATTTTCTTGTTGGAATGTCTGTGTGTAGTACTACATGTGTTATGTAATACTTGTTCTATCTATGTGGATTTCGTTTTTGTTTAGTACTCCCTTCAATTCAATGTAAACCTCTGTTTTCTTCCCTATTTTCTTATTTGAAAGCTTTGTGTGGGCCATATTGAATTGCATGTGAGTAATGTTTTTTGTGTGATCCAAATTCATTTTCTTAATCCAAGTGCCAAATGGTCCAAACAACCAAATTGGTAAAAAAAGTGAAGGGTATTCGCCAAATTGGTAAAACAATTATGACTTGTGACGAATTGTTAAAAAAAAATAAAGAATTGTGATGAATTGGCCAAAAAAGTTACATTTTGCTTAATTTTTCATTATTCCAAATAGAGTCGACAAAACTACCCTTACACAAGTAGTCCGATTCAAAAAAAATGATCCGAGACTCGTCCTTAACAACTCAATTATGATCCCAAATTTGAAATAATCCAACCTTATTAAACTCGATCGAAATCAGATACTTCTCCATTCTCCCATGACCCATCCTTTTAAGTTATAAATTGACCACAAAAATGATGAAATTCAAAATGGCCTTTATTCAATTGACGCATAGCCAAATAATTGATTTTGACATAAATGACTCGTACTTAGACCCGGTAAAAATGATCCAAAACCCGAGTTATCCTACCCAATATAATCAACCCAGATGCTTATTGTTATAAACTGATTATTGTTCATAAATAACTTGATAATGACTGACTCGAAAATGACTCGAATTCAAATGACAAGACCTGAATTATTGCAAACCCGAAATCGACCCGACTCGAAGTGACTCGTCCTTAGTTGGGTCATTGATTTGGCAAGGGTAGTTTGGATTATATCGGAACTGAGATGTCTCAAATTGCCATATTTGCCAAGATTTCGATTAGTGTTTTTAATTGGGTCATTAATTTGGGCAAAGGTAGTTTGGTCAAATTTAGTTATAAGAATAGTAAACAAAACATGGTTATTACTTTTTTGGCCAATTTGTCACAATTCCACATTGTTTTTACCAATTCGTCATAAACCATAGTTTTTTTACCAATCCGGCAAATACCCTCCACTTTTTTTACCAATTTGGTTATTTGGCCGTGCCAAATGAGACTGTTTTTGTCATTTGTGATCATTGTCGATTTAAGTCTACACATTTCGTCACATCATATAAAGAAAACATCCAAGCCTATTGTGATTTGTGAGGTGCAAAAGCAAGGGCTGACTAGAGTATTCAAAGTCAAGTGTAGTTCTTTGAATTAGTACTGCAAATGCATGTCTAACATTCAGCTTAAAAAGAAAGAAAAAAAGTGAATCGTATACTTATAAGAATATAGTTACGACTTACGATGAGTACATCAGAGGCTGATCAAGCTCAAGCTCTTTTACAGCCACAAGAAGACGATGTTGAGAAAACAAAGGTGGTTAACAGGTTAACTGCCAATTGGGATGTTATCCATAATTTGAAGCTGGTGAAAAGCTTTGATATTATGAAATCAGCTCTAAAAATGTTGACAAGTAACACCAAGCTTATGTTGTTAATGATGTTTTGTATTATCCCTCTATATGTTTTCATGGTATTTTATGAGATGAAATTACAAAAGGTAATAATTGCTGCACCAGGTGCTTTTAGTGACCCTTACAGGATTACTACCGTTTATGTTGGTGACGATGAGTCTCGTTCTTTTGATCAGGTCACTAAAATCCATAATGATACTGATGGAATGGAGTATTTATTTGATGTTTTCGTACTCTATCTCTTGTATTTGGTTATATACCCTTTACTAGAGCTCCTTAGTATGTGTATTACCATACAAATTGCTGCAAGAGTTTATGCAGGAGAAGAACAACCACCAGCAGTTGCTCTGAAAGAGGTGTTTTGTGGGAAAATTAACTCGAGAGGGGTACTAATTACTTATGGTTATGTACACTTGCTTTCATCTTTGACTCTGCTTGGCTTAATCTCGGTTGTCGTGACCCATCTGATTTTCACCAGAAACTATGAATCACCATTGGGTGATTTTCAGTCGTTAGGCATAGGAGATTGTTTGTGTTTACTGTTATTAGGAATTCATATAATGATATTTGTAGCTCTCTTATACAAATATCTTGATTGGAGTGCATTCTGGAACATGACCATGGTGATCTCGGTTTTGGAAGATGAGACTGGGTTAGACGCGTTTGGAATGGCCGTTCATTATGGCAAGCAGCATTCTTCTAATTTAACTGGGTTGCAGTTGATGCTCGGCTTCACGGGATTCAGTACCCTTCTGAGACTGCTATGTGTGTATGGTGGATTCAGTAAATGGAGTCTTACTGGAGTCACTTGTGTTGTAATTGGTTTGATTTGCGTCGGGTATTTGGTCAAGTGGGTTGCATTTGTGCTGTTTTATTTTGATTGTAAGCAGCAAACCATGGAGAAGAAGAATGATGACGAGATTGGGAAAGCCGCTAATGTCGGATGATGATCAAGTATTTATGTATTTGGTGAAGTGGGTTACAAACTCAATTCATAAGAAGTATCATGAGTCGATGACTTTCTCGTCTCATATAAATATAACTAAAAGTTTTTGTACTCAATTCATATGTATTCTGTTGTTCTATTGTACATGTATTATAGATTTGTTAGCTTGGTTGAAAAAGAGCATAAGGATTTTCGTTTTCAAATAAAGGCTATGATATTGCTTCATATGAAAAGGCAGCTAAGTATGGGACGCATTTACAGCAGACGTACTTGAGTCGGATCGTCTGTGGTTTTTTTTTTTTTTTTTTTGCATATAGACTTGTTACAGTATGTTACTGACTTACTAATTTTGGGTTTTATTTTGTTATTATTCTCAGAATTGTTAGTGGACCAATTTTTATATCAATTGGTCTCCCTTGTGACGGTTACCATTTGTGGCGGATATTTTGTGAGATAGAATGGTTTCAAAATGGGTTAGTGGAGAAAGAAGACCACATAAATAGTGTTGCAGAGAGAGAAAAAGTGGGTACTTTGTGAGGTAAAATGGTATCCGTCACTCAAGAGTGATGCTCAAGAGTGACGGATATGTGCCGTCACAAACAAGAAATTGTGTTTTTATATTGGGCTCATCCTATGTTATACTCCGTACGAGAATTGCTGAATACCCAATAAAAATTAATAAAATAAAATGGGCAGAAAAAACCCGCGAAACTTCACCATTGTTGAATGCTTCAAAATCTTGACATCCAACGTATATTTTCTAAAATGCTTCAATATTTATGTTAATTGCTAAATTTAATTCTAGTTAATTCCTTGCAAAAGCTTATAGCAGCTCAATTGATGGGTTTGACTGCGTTCGCTGCAATTAGAGAGTTGCATAGAAGATGTTTGATGAATTGCTTGAACCAAAGTTTCAATCTTTCGCTAAGGTACTATAGTTCTGGAGCCCTTACGGTATTCAAAACAGAATTGATGCATAGTTTTAATCGCGGTATTAGTGAAAATGATGTGGCTATGGCCATCAAAGCTTGTCGTGGTGACCCGAAAGTGGGGGCTTCCTTCCACAGCTTTGCATTGTCATCCGGGTTCATTCGATATCGGTCGGTCGTGAATTCGTTGATGAGTACGTATTGTAAAGCTGGGAAAATTGATGATGCTCTTAAATTGTTTCGCAGCATGGATGAGCCTGATACTGTCTCTTACAACACTATATTATTGGGTTTTCGGAATAGAGATGTTTCATTGTGTTTTGCAGCAAACATGAATGCAAATGGTGTTATTTTCGACCCTGTTACGTATACTACAGCTTTGTCGTTTTGTGTGGATGACCAGGGATTTCTATTTGGGTTTCAATTGCATTCTAGCATACTAAAGTCGGGCTTTGGTTCTGAGGTTTTCGTAGGTAATTCACTCATTACATTGTACTCTAGATGGGGTCGTATTTTCGAGGCTGAAAAAGTGTTTTATGAGATGCCCACCAAGGATCATGTATCTTGGAATGCAATGTTGTGTGGGTATAGCCAAGAGGGAAGTTGTGGAATTGAAACGATTCAGACATTTTGCAATATGGTGAAACAAGGAGTGAGGATTGATAATGTTTCTTTAACTGCTGGAATTTCGGCTTGTGGACATGAAAAATATTTAGTGGCTGGGAAATTGCTGCACGCCCTGAGTATAAAGATTGGTTATGGAAGATATGTTTCCGTTTGTAACCTTTTGCTGTCAGCATATGCAAAGTGTGAGGTTAATGGAGATGTAAAGCTTGTATTCCAAGATATGGCCGAAAGAAATGTCGTTTCTTGGACGACAATGATTTCAGTATTTCCAGAGGAAGCACTTAGCCTCTTCAGAGGGATGAGAGTGGATGGCATCTACCCTAATGAGGTGACCTTCATTGGTTTACTCCATGCAATTACACAAAGGAATATGGTCAAGGACGGTCAAATGATTCATGGGTTTTGTCTGCGTAGTAATTTTGTATCTGAGTTGCATGTTTCAAATAGTCTCATTTCAATGTACGCAAAGTTTGAATCAATGGGAGATGCAGTGAAGGTTTTTGATGAGCTTCATTGTAGGGATGTTATATCTTGGAATGCTTTAATATCTGGGTATGCTCAAAATAGATCGTACGAAGAAGCTTTTGAAGCATTCCGATCTGCTATATCAGACACCCGTCCTAATCAATACACATTTGGGAGCATATTAAGTGCAATTGGATCAGCTGAAGCCATTTCACTGAGATATGGACAAAGATGTCACTCTCATCTGTTCAAATCCGGACTAAATTCCAATCCAATTGTTTCAGCTGCCCTCCTTGACATGTACGGAAAACGAGGAAGTCTCGCCGAGTCCAAGAAGATATTCAAGGAAAGTGTTCAAAAAACCCAATTTGCTTGGACAGCAATAATTTCAGCCCATGCCAGACATGGGGACTACGATTCAGTCATGGCGATATTTTATCAGATGCAGCAGGAGGGGGTAAGACCTGACTCAATTACCTTCCTGTCCTTGCTTACAGCCTGTGGTAGAAAGGGCATGGTTGATAAAGGTCGTCAAATTTGGGACATGATGGTCAAAGACAATCTCATTGTTCCATTACCAGAGCATTATGCTTGTATGGTTGATATGTTGGGTCGTGCAGGACGTCTAAAAGAGGCAGAAGAGTTTGTTCGTCAGATTCCTGGGAAGCCGTCATTCTCGGCATTGCAGAGTTTGTTAGGAGCGTGCAGGACACACGGGGATACGGAGTTGGGTGGGAAGATGGCTAATGCATTAATCGAATTGCAGCCTGAGGAATCAGGGTCTTATGTTCTGATGTCGAATTTATATGCTGAGAAAGGGGACTGGGATAAAGTAGCAACCCTGAGGAGGCAAATGAAAGATAAGAGAGTCAGAAAGGAAGTTGGATTGAGCTGGGTTGATGTGGGTAATAATGATGGTTCCATGATTATGCACGGGTTCTCTTCAAAAGACACGTCCCACCCGAGGTCTGTGGAGATCTATCATTTGGCTAGATGCATAGGACTAGAGTCTAAATTCCTAGAGAGGGAAGGACCTAATATGAGCTTGGTGGACATCTATTGAGGTGGTCATAAATTAAACGCTGTAAGGTTAACCGGATCACCAGAACTCGGCTTCAACTACAATTTAGCATATGAACGTATGAAGGTTCTGGAGGCTCTAGGGGATACCATTACGCAACAATATGTGGTTCCCCAGCACATAGTAAGGTACTATTCAGTCCAAGTTCAAGTTCATTGTTTTAACATATTTGGCACCTGAAGTGTAGATTATACTGACATCTAGATATTGACAAAAAGTCTAGATATTGGGTCCATTTTGTAGGATTTGGCAATTCATGTGAATTTGCAAGTCACCAATTTGACAAAAAAAATGTCAACCAAACAAGCCGTGTTTTTGTAATTCATTTTATGAAAGAAATCTGAGCTTTGATTTTCAAAGCTATAATTTTAACTTGGCTTTTGTGTTATGTTTCACTCCCCATTTTCTTTTCACTCCCCATTTGCTTTTCATTTTTCTTTTTCTATCTTTTCGGATTTTGAGGCGTGCAATCACCTAGGGATGGTTCCAAAGGATGATATATGTCGGCCCACCCAAAATCATTTTGGTATTAAGACTGATGTTGTTGTTGTTGTTGTTGTATTGAATTTTCCAGTTCACATATTTTTTTTAGTGGCAATCAAACAATACCTTAGTATTGCTCAATCTTTGACTCATAGCAGGTCCGAAAATACAGTATAATATAAATTAATACTCCATATTATTCATGATGAGATGAACTGTTTTCACTTCTCACAATGCCTTATCACTCTCCTCTCAATTTCATTAAATACTCCCGTTTGACTTTCTAGCTAAGATTAAAAATAGAAAGTTCAATAAAAAATTCATAAAATGGGCAGGAATAAAACCCGCGAAACATTTACCATAGTTGAATGCCTCAAAATCTTGACATTTTAAACTCCATAAACATGGAATAACACCAATTCAAATATCAATTCTACAATTCTCCCTACACTTTTGATCACATCTTCTCTTCCATTTCTTCTAATTTCCCTCTTAATTTCATTCTTCTTTAGCCTCTACTACAAGGTTAATTTTCTTTCTCCTCCCCTTTTTCTTATTTTGTTACTAGTACTCTAGTAGTAGTTTTGCTTTGTTCCTCAATTTTCACCATACTACGATTTTAACATTTGGGTTTTTCCTAGACTGTTTGTTGGTTTTGGAAAAAAAGGGAGAAGCTTAAGGAAGGGTTAATTGGAAGAGATTCATGTTCCTTTAATGGAAGAAATATGGTCTGAGAGTGTTTCTTGCGGTGACAGTGGAGGCGGTGGTAGCGGCAGTGCTGGCAGGGAGATAGATTTTGAAGCTTCATATTGTTTGGAGAAGTTTTCCCTCTATGAGACCTCATCTGTATGCATGTTTTTTTTTATCAACTCCCGAACTTATATTTGTGAAAATTCCCCTTTTGATGAGTTCAGGGTTTTAGGAAATTCCAAATTTGTGTCATGATATTTACAATAGCATCATGTTATGTGTTGTATTATTGCTGCACTTAACTACCTTAAAAATGTCCTCAATTTGATTTTTTGCGAGTCTTGTGTGAGACAGCTGGATGGTTGATGATAGTACTGTTAGATTGGTTGATGATACCATAAGCGAGCAATGAAATATGATATTCCACCAACTATACCTACTCAAATGGATTTGGCCCCAATTGTATTTCACCTTCTCGCGGTATGTATTATCTGTCTGATTTTGTGGAGCAGAAGTTTTTTATGATTGGAAGAGATAAAAGAAGAAAGTACTGGAGAGTGTTGAAGATTGATAAGTCGAATCCTTCCAAGCTTGTCTTCTTCGAAGATCCCACAGTTTATTCATTTTCTCTTTGCAAGGCTCTGTTGCAAGACATAAAGGAAGCTAATAAAAAGAGCGGCGGACTTAAATTTGTCACCTATTGCTATGGGATTGTAGGTAAGTGGGTGAGAACATGAATCAGAATGAACAGTGTCTAGCTGTCATTTATGCGGTTTCTCTTAAAAAATTGATTTCTTTGTTATTCAGGGTTCATCAGACTATTGGGACCTTATTATGTCATCTTAATAACAAAGAGAAGGAAGATTGGTCAGATTTTTGATCATCCGATTTACACCATTGCGGAATACAAGATTATTCCATTTGCTCAGCCTACATTCTTGTCCATGGATGAATTTGAAAGAGAGAACAGGTTAGTGTGTCATCCACTTGTTGAATGTTCGACATGTCAAAGGTATTCTATGTTCAAAGTATCATCTTTGGTTTAGCTATTTGCTACTTTAGAACAGAAAATATGTACTGTGTGTTAGCTTATGTGGGTTGGGGGTGATCTCATACTGATAGTTTGTCTTTGTACATTAATAATTACTAAACAAAAAATATCTCCTGTGGTGAACGTTACTGTTGTAGATTTATTTTAGTGATTTATATTATACTTTTTCCAAAGTTGTATTTAGTATGAGATCACTGATCCCATTAAGAAGCAGGAAAGAGATCAAGGATCAATCAACGACCAACAAAAATGGAGATATCTTTTTTCGGTTAATTTGCTAGGTTGTTACTGAACTGTTCTTCTATGTTCAATCATGGATAGGTACAAGAAGCTTCTAGAGTTGGTGGATTTAAGGAAGGACTATTACTTCAGCTACTCATATCCGATTATGCATAGCCTGCAGGCTAACTTGAGCCATAATCAAACAGAACAAGACACTGCGGGAACAAAATTTGTATGGAATGAGAACTTAACTCGTAAAATTCGTGATAAACTCAAGAGCTCTCACTGGACAGTTGCATTACTGCATGGGTTCTTCAAGCAGGTGTTTTTAGTACCTGATCAAATAGTTGTCGGCATCTTTCTTATGTCATCTTACAGATGATATTTGCTGATCTTTATAATAAGCATTCTTTTTCAGGAAGATGCTCAGCTAATCTGTTAGCCAACACATAAATAACTAGATTTCAGAATGTTTAATGTGTATTCAGTGTACCACAACAAATCGTAAACATGGAAAAAATGACTAATGCTTCAAGAGACTCAAGACGTCACAGGAATAGGTCTTTTCTCAAGACAATCAATTTTTTTGGTTATTATCCGGTTTTCCTTGGATTCTAGCCGGATAGGACCACAGCTGCGGGAGAACTTTCCCTCTAATATTTAGTTTTAACACTGCGGCACTCCAAGGAATCGAAATTGAGATCCTTTGGTTAAGTTAGATCAACCCCTTACCATTTGCTTTAAGAATTTAAGTGCTCAGGGGGTCAGGCTACAATATTTAAGGTTTTGTTCTTTTCAACTAAAATGTAAATAGCGGAGGCTTCCAATTTTGTGAACAAGTCACAGAGAGAACTTGTTATGTTCAAAATATTTAACTTTTTTTAATCACTATTGACAATCTGTTACTCACACTTGTATCTTTTCCATATCCAGGTGAGGCTATCGGCCAGAGGAAAGACTTTCAAGCTAACCCTTATTGCAAGAAGGTCATGTCAATTTGCAGGAACCAGGTTAGATCAAATGTCGGTGGTGGTACATCTTTACTGCCAGTCCCATTTCTGCATGGAAAATACTCATTATGTGCCTGGTGCAATATATCTTGGAAACTATCTAGTCTTTATTTGAAGCTTTAAAACACATCATTTATATATTGCAATATTTGCAAATACACATACTTTCTTACTTTCAGAAGTCATTCACTCTTTAGATTCTTTGTACTCAGTTATAGAGCCTGCGTGTGTTGTTTTAACTCGTTTTCCTTTCTATCTTTTAAATTTGTGCAAGATATCAGAAAAGGGGCGTTGATGAGAAGGGTCATGCTGCAAATCACGTGGAGATTGAACAGATTGTCTGTGAAGAAATCAGTGGTGAAGGCTCACACAAATGTACTTCTGCTGTGCAGAACCGCGGTTCAATACCCCTTTTCTGGTCACAAAATCCTTCATTATTAAATCCTAAGCCTGACATTATATGTATGTATGAATTTTCTTTGAGATATACTTTCTACTATGTTTTGTAATTTTGTATATTGTTTGACCATATTCTACATCTGCTATAGTTTCTGATGAAGGAAGCAGCAGTGATGAGGCCACAGAACTTCATTTCCAGAATCTCCGTCTAAGATATGGAGATCCATTAATTATACTGAATCTCACTAAGGTATTACTCACATGACTGAATTATAGCCTACTATATTTCTTACGCGTAAATCGGAATGTCAATTTTAGCTGAAACCGGACCCACTGGATTTCGTTAAGTTGATGACGAAGTGGGTTAAGGTCCAACCAACTGCCACTCGACCCATTGTCATCTCCAAGCTTAGTGATATATCTAATACGGAGTACATTTCATGGTGGCTTCTGCACTGTAGGTGGATGAAATGCACCCGGAATCACTTCTTCATAATGCATTTAATAATGCTGTTGAGTGCATTAACAAGGATATGGACAAAGAGAATCAGTTAACCTTATGGAATCTGGACCTTAATACAGAGTTTCGAACGTATGCTTTTTTCCCCTTTTGTATTCTTTCAGAAAACGCCATTATCATATTCAGAAGGGTAATGAGGAAACCCTTTTTTTACTTTGCAGTGAAGGTTCTGATGTGCTGTCAAAACTGAAAGATGTGGCTACAAATGCACTGAGTCGGATCGGGTTCTTCTCTTGTCAGGCACCTCAATCAGTAAACTTCAAGGCATCATTTGACTTGTCTTGCCTCTGGTAATTAAACGTCATGAAATCCAATTACATTTGCATCAACGTTGGTATTTCTTTTGTGTTTTAATTTTGCCATTATTGGCAATTACTCCCCTCTTAACAAAGTTTTTCCACATTTTCAAATTTATTTTTAGCAAATTTACAATGATTTTTCACTTTCATTTCTTTCCTTCGTTTGGTAAGAGTAATGACCATACTGTTCTGATGACTAACTTCAAAATACAATTTCATTGAAAAACCCATGTTATCTCCACTTGCAATTACATCATTTATAAGTATTGTTTTAATCACCATAACAACACCATCTATACTTTCAACTTTTTTATATTGAATATTTTAAAACTTGTGCTAAATTATTTCGAAGGAGAGAGACATGCTTATGAACATAAATTGTAGGATCAATGGCGAAGATGGGAATCTTCAGAAAAACAAATATCAGAATGGGGTTTTAAGAACCAACTGCTTGGACTCTATAGACCGCACAAATGTTGCTCAATATGTGTACGGCTTTGTTGCCCTTGATCAGCAGTTAGATGCTTTAGAGATCACTGACTGTTCAGTCCGAGATTCTGAGCACATTTTAGCAAAAGAATTGATGAGAATATATGAAGCTATGGGCAATGCCCTTGCTCGTCAGTATGGGGGATCTGCAGCACACAGTCAGGTATCCTTGAAAATCTTGCTACTAGATATTGTCCAGTAGAATAATTAATAGCTGCAGATTGACGCATACAACTGAAAAGTTAAATAATTTTGAGATATACTCCTCTATTCACTATTTCAAAACACTGGCAAAAAAAAAATCATAATTTGTCTTTTAAGGATAACAATTACTCTCCCCCTCCCAATCATGCTTTTACCTTGCACAAGAAGATTTATTTACTGCTTTGTAATCTGTTTGAACTTTTTGAACAGATCACGCTGTAGTCTGTCATCTGTATGGTATATTTCTTAGTTTGAAACATAGACAATGTGGTTTCCATTTCCAACTGAGTTAAAGACTCACTATTCTTTGATTTTGCATTATGATGACACACTGCAAAAAAAAAAAATGGTTCCTCTCTATTCATTGTGAAGTTGCAAACTTGCAATCGTTAGATGTAATCTTCTTGTAGTTTTCATTATGGATCATCTAGAAACGGCCACTTTGTGTTGTTAACATAGAGGAAAGGCTTTGTACATCTTGCCCCTTACCCCACCATTCTCGGGAGTCCTTGTGGCACTGAAGTAATAATTATCTTTATTGTTGTTGAAACATAGAAAATGCATTTATTTATCGTCTAGCCAGAATATTACAAATTGATATCAGCAATATTGCAATTGCGACTATTGCGTGGAAACAAACAAGAACGTTTTTTTTTTTTAAAAAAATTGGTTTGTGTTTCTCCTGTACTTGTGTCCGTCTTGTATGTCTGGAGTTGCAGCTCCTTGCCAGAGCTATTATGTTCCACTTCCACATGTATTAGAGAGTGGTCTTTCCTTTATAAATTATGGATGCCATGTTGTCCTTGAGTTTCTTTCGTAGCACTTTCAGGAAATGTAACCTTTGCAAGCTAACTGTTCTTATTTGTTTCCCTGTGAACATTAGATTTTCGCTAAGAGTAGAGGTCGTTGCCCAGCAGCCACACTGATTCAGAAGTGTGTGATTAGCATACAACGTCATTATAGCAATGCCTTCATCGACGTTCGAAAGCAACAAGCTATTGATATGTAAGTTCATTATGAATGCTCTTGTTTATGTTGGGAGTTTTGAGATCCATCTTCTGTCATGAATGTCATGTGACATTCTGCCACTCAATTATTTTACCATCTAAGCTAACTGATATCTGCGGAAAAAGCAAGAGGTTGTTTATTTTGGCACATTAATCTTGTGTACAATTACATTGCGCAGATTTCTGGGGAACTTTAAACCAGCTGATGAACCGGCCTCATTCAGAAGCAACCCAGTTGAGAAGCGCGGAAACCTTAATGCTCTATGTTTGCAAGACATTCTTAGGTAAAGGCATTAGTAGACTTTAGTTTCCGTCTCTTAACTGTACCCTTCTGACTCTTAACAGTCTAACTGTCAAAAATGTTGTGCAGGATTCTTTCCTTTAACTAAACCAGCACATATTTGACACCTCTAAGGGCGAAACATCTAAGAAGCATGGTGCCGTTGATCAACAGACACCGTTATCATCCTGGCCTGATGTCAGTCACATTTTGCAACATTTGTGTAGTAGGTTGAGTTGGTCTCCCTTGCGATGGTCGCAAGTTATGATTAAATCTTTCGAGGACATGTAGTGAGTTGTAGACTTGTAGCCATGTCGAAGATCTCAACTCAGTTGCACATTGCACTCTGCTTTGATTTTGTTTTTTGATTTTCTGTGGCAAACTTAATTTTTTTAACTCTAATCTATACTGTTAATTTTCAAAATTATTTAACCTATTACTGACAAAACAAAAGTTCTTCAAACAACAAAAATACTTGAGCACGTTTTTTAAATTATTTTGTCGAGGCACTTTCAATTGATTACACACACCCATCATATAATAATTGTTTGCTCATCAATAAACAACACGAACTAACCTAATAAACTCAAAGTATGTTATTTAGGTTAATTAAAATAATACTTATTGAATTAATATAGAGTACATATTTTGAAAAAAAGGATATTCTACATGGTACCCCTCCATTTTTCGACTTTCTACATGGTACTCCTACACTTTTTAAAACATACATGGTAGTTGGTACCCCTAATTGTTGTCATTATCACTAAGTGTACCCTTAAACTTTATTTTGCATCAATTAAACTCAGTTTTAGGCGTTAGGTATAGACTTGGATGCGTAACCAAACTTGTCATTTATTATCCCATCACATAAGGACTCTATTAGGCTCAATATCCATCTGGATTCTAATATTTATTGATACTAGTATTGGTGCCCGGCTTCGCCCGGGCTACCTTTATTTACCATTAATTTTTTTTTTCATTAAATAAAATTATTTAAAGTTGCATAACCCATAAAATTATCATTAATAAATTACGATGAAATAAATTTTTCTATGACATATCCTAAAATTACGATGAAATAAATTTTGAGAAACTCACTACTCCCGTTATTAATATTTTACTCTTATTAATGAAATAATAGTAATAACATTGCACTATTTGCCCGTAATCATTGTTACTTTCACTACTTCCGCCGTAAATATTGTTACTGTCACTACTGTCGCATTAATATTGATAATTTCACTACCCACGCCGTAATTATTGTTACTTTCACTATTGCCGTATTAATATTCACTACTTCCGTTGTTGTTTCTACCACTTTCACTAATCTCGCTGATAATGTTGTTACTTTTACTATTCAAATGAGTCATTACTATCATATAACTATATCCAATGTTACTACAATTTTTTTCTTTACTGACGAAATTACTTTTACTACTTAGGCATGCCATTTTAAGAGCATTATATATTTATATAAATATATTACATATATGCATTAAATTAAATCGAAAGAATTATGCAATATTGTATATTATAAATGTTTAGGAAAATTACCAAGCTTCTATAATTTAATTTTAACCCAAATTATATAATATTTGCATTGAGATCCCTTAATCGGGTCCATCACACGGTGCTAGTGATTTAAAACTATATAGTATAATTAATTTGTATAACTTTCTTTAATTACATTAAAATCCCTTGGTTTCTGGAATTAATATATAGTATTGATATATGGGCTAAATAAAATTTGACGGAAAATTTATTGATTTCTTGCCAAATTATCACGTCCAAAGATGGATATTGAGCCTAATAGAGTCCTTATGTCATGTGATGATAAATGACAAGCTTGGTTACACGTCCAAGTAATCACTTAACGCCTAAAACTGAGTTTCATTGACGGAAAATAAAGTTTAGGGGTACACTTAGTGATAATGACAACACTTAGGGGTATCATGTATGTTTTAAAAAGTGTAGGGGTACCATGTAAAAAGTCAAAAAATTGAGAGGTACCATGTAGAATATCCTTTGAAAAAATGACTTGCAGAAATGACAAAATTAACTTAAATTGCACCATTCAAATACAACTCGAAACTTGAATGGACCAAAATCGATCTAATCTGAGCTCGAAATTGACTTGACCTAAAATGACTCTAGCTTGAAAAGATTTGATGCGTAGTTTAACACGATTTTAATGGTTCGAAATGATGATTCAAAATCACGTTGGATATTATCTACATCCCCCCTACTACTAAGAGAATAAAAATTCTCTTAGTTTTCCCTCCAAAAAGTATCTAGCTAAATAAGGTAATAAATAAATGAAAATTATGGGTGTTGAGTAATATAAGGAGTTTTAATAAAATTATTAACATATTATATTACAAAAATTAATTAAATAGGAAAAACTTTTAATTAATTTGGTGTGTGTTAAGTATTATGAAGAGTTTTAATCAATTTATTACCATGTTTAATTAAAAAAAAAATAGGAAAATGTTAATAATAGTGGTTGTTCAGTAATATGAAGAGGTTTAATTAATTTATTAACAGGTTTTATTACAAAAAATTTAAAAACAATGAATTAAATAGAAAAATGTTAATAATGGTGAGTGTTTAGTAATATGAAGAGGTTTAATTAATTTCTTAATATATTTATTACAAAAATTTCAATTAAAATTTCAATTTTAATTATAAATTATGAAATTTATTAACATGTTTTATTACAAAAATTTCAATTAAAATGTCAATATTAATTATAAATTATGAAATTTGATGTAAATTTGTAAGGGATATATAAATTTTGGAAGCTATATTTAATATGCAAAATTAATTAAGAATAATGATAATATCCTTTAATATTATAGATATAAGTGAATTAAATTAATTTATAGATAAATGATTTAAATTAATGTCATGTAATAATAAATTGATAATCCATGTCACATTAATTTGCCACGTCACATTAAAAATATGCAATATCACATTTAAATATGCCACGTCACATTAAATTTTAATCTAGATGGCTTTTTGGATCCTACGTGGCTTTGTGTAGGTGGCATTTATTTGTCATTTTAGGGTAGCCTTTTAATTATATTTTATAGAGCAATTTGAACAACAATTATAAAATATAATTAAAAGGCTACCCTAAAATGACAAAAATGCCACCTAGACAAAGCCACGTAGGATCCAAAAAGTCACCTAGATTAAAATTGAATATGACGCGGTATATTTAAATGTGATGTTGCATATTTTTAATGTGACATAGCGAATTAATGTGACATGGATTATCAATTTATTATTACATAACAATAAATCATTTATCTATAAATTAATTTAATTCACTTATATCTATAATATTAAAGGATATTATCATTATTCTTAAATTAATTTTGTATATTAAATATATTGTCTTCTAAAATTAATATAACCCTTACAAATTTACATCAAATTTCATAATTTATAATTAATATTGACATTTTAATTAAAATTTTTGTAATAAAACATGTTGATAAATTTCGTAATTTATAATTAAAATTGAAATTTTAATTGAAATTTTTGTAATAAAACATGTTAAGGAATTAATTAAACCTCTTCATATTACTAAACACTCACCATTATTAACCTTTTCCTATTTAACTCATTGTTTTTAATTTTTTTGTAATAAAACCTGTTAATAAATTAATTAAACATTTTCATATTATTGAACACCCACCATTATTAACATTTTCCTATTTAAATTGTTTTAATTAAACATGGTAATAAATTGACTAAAATCTTCATAATACTTAACACACACCAAATTAATTAAAAATTTTTCCTATTTAATTAATTTCTGTAATATAATATGTTAATAATTTTATTAAAAATCCTTATATTACTCAACACCCATAATTTGCATTAACATTTTGTCATATTTAATTCATCTCTTGAGGTCCTCGACAATTAATTATCTAATTTAATAATAAGGACAAAATAAATTAAAAATTAAATTAAAATATGGGAATTTATGGTTGTGTAATGACTATAAAACCTACAATACCTATAATAGTTTATATTCACTTTATTTATTTAAAATATGCCAATTTGTCATGAGTTTCTAAGTTGTGGATTGTATTTTATGGTTTAATTTATTTTTTTGATTATATTGATTATATTGAGTATTATTGTCGAGTATTATTGTTGAGTATTGTTGTTGTTGTTGTTGTTGTTGTTGGTGGTGGTGGTGGTGGTGGTGGTGGTGGTGGTGGTGGTGGTGGTGTGTCCCATAAAGTATATTTTAATTTGTTATGTTGTTGGTTTTATGAATCGTTTGCTTTATATTTGAATTTATGTTTTCTAGTTGGTTTAATTTAAGTGACTTACATCTGACAATGTTTTGATTCGTTTGTCAAGTTTTTGTCAGGTTGATGTTTTATCTTTTGGTCAATGTATTTTTTATATAACTTTAAAGCATCATGAAACGTATGTGAATGCAGATAAGGCGAACCATCACGTGGGTAATCTAAAGAGGGAAGAAATACAAAAGGCACGAAACTGAGATAAAATTAAAGGTAAAAAATGTAAGGTAGAAACTGATAAGTAATGGATGATTGTTGATCTCAAAATAGAAGTCTTATAATATTTCTTTTAATTTGTTATTAAACACATATTGTGGTGTAATTTTACTATTATACTTTCCCGATCAACCTATTTGAATTTTTATTTTTGTATTCACGAGTATAATCATCTCTAACATATATTTTTTGTTTTCATTTTATATGAACTATTATCAAGGCATGTAATAAAAGGAAGTAAATGTGAACCTTCGGGTATATATTAAATAGTATGATTTCTAAATTCTACTTTGTATGTTTTTAAGTTTATGTGTTTTTTGTCAAAACAGGAATAATACATAAAATTTACTCTCATAATTTCCTTAAAAAAAACTTACTCTCATAATTAATGGTAAATAAATAAGTACAAATAATTGAATGAAAAATATTTAAAATTTCACAATTTACTTTTTGAACCATCATGACAATAATTTTTTTTTTTTTTTTTTTTTTTTGCAAGCAAAGGGAGAATCCCTCTCCCAGCTACCAGCCCCAGCTTCATCGGGGTTGCCCCACGAAGGCGTCATCATGACATCATGACATCATGACAATAATTAATTATTTTAATTATGTCATTTCCTCTTCCAATTTAAGTTTTCTCCAACTCCCACCTTTTGATTATTTTTCTATAAAATTTACCTTACTTTTTTAAGCGGTTTATGCTTTTTTAATCACTAGTATTGGTGCCCGGCTTCGCCCGGGCTACCTCTACTTATCATTAATTTTTTTTTTCATTAATTAAAATTACTTAAAGTTGCATAACCCCTAAATTTATCATTAATATATTTTTCTATGACATATTCTAAAATTACGATAAAATCAATTTTGAGACAAATTCACTACTCCCGCTATTAATATTTTACTCTTATTAATGAAATAATAGTAATAACATTTCACTACTTGCCAGTAATCATTGTTACTTTTACTACTCCCGCCGTAATTATTGTTACTGTCACTACTGCCGCATTAATATTGATAATTTCACTACTCCCGTCGTAATTATTGTTACTTTCACTATTGCCGTATTAATATTAATTATTTCACAACTCCCGTTGTTGTTTTTACCACTTTCACCAATCTCGCTGATAATATTGTTACTTTTACTATTCAAATGAGAGATTACTATCATATAACTATATCCAATGTTATTACAATTCTTTTCTTTACTGACGGAATTACTTATACTACTTAGGCATGCAATTTTAAGAGAATTATATATATATATATATATATATATATATATATATATATATATATATATATATATATATATATATATATATATATATATATATATATATATATATATATATATATATATATATAGAAAGGATCATGTAAGTCCACCTATTTTGGTTGAGTCCATAAGTCCTCATCTAAGCCTTTGGATGAGAAAGATGAAGGATTTGAGATTAGATCTAAGAAAGTGATTGAATGGCTCAGATTATAACAAAATATGTGGACTAGATTACTCCTATAAAAAGGAAAAAACCCTATTTTGTTTCTCATTTTCTGCCTCCCTCCTTCTCACTCATCATCTCTCTCTAAAAACTCTCCCCTCTCTACACAAACCCTAAATCTCTCCTCTCCTCCAACAACCACCACCGCCTGCTGCCCCTTCACCCGCCGCTGCCGCCTCACCAACCACACACCACCACGCAGCACCCGCCGCCGCACCAACACCATCCCCACCGACAACCACGCCGACAACCACGCAGCACTCCGCCTCCTCCCGTTCTCCTTTCTTTTTTTTTTTTTTTTTCAGATCTGAAAAAATGAAGTGGCGGTTGTTGTTGGTTGTTGATGGGTGAGTTAATGTCGTCTTTTTGGTGGTTGTTTTTCATTTTTTGATTGTTTTTGGATGGTGGTGCCATGGTGGGTTTGTTGTGGTTATTTTTTTTCAGTTTTTTTTTTTTTTTTTTTTTTTTTTTTTTTTTTTTAGTGCTGTCGCTGGGGATGGGGGTTGGGGTTGGGGATGGTGTTGGTGGTGGTTTTGTGTTGAGAAAGAAGAATTACTATAAAGTTACACTTCCGAGGACTAAAGTTACAATTTCAATGACTAGAGTTACAATCGTAAGGTAGTACAGTTACACTTCCGTGGTGGAGTTTGTGAATCTGTTTTTTTTTTTTTTTTAAATTTACGGTTGGTGGTGGCGGTCACAAGTGGTTTCATGACGGATTGGGTGCTAGTGGTCGTTATTCATTAAAGTTACAACGCTAAATGGCTAAAGTTACGCGTATACGGACTGGAGTTACACTCCTAACACGATAAAATTACATCTATATTGACTAAACTTTCACCCCAGGCTAAAGTTACATTTTTGAAGGACAAAAGTTACACTTGAAAGGACTAAAGTTACAATAATGATGTATATTAAATCAAGTTTCTACCTACAAACCACCATATAACTAAAGTTACGACTTTAACGACTAAAGTTACACTTAAAAGGGGTAAAGTTACACTCGTAAAAGTATACAAATTCAAATTTATGCATAGAAATCATCATACGACTAAAATTACACTTAAAACGACTAAAGTTACACTCAAAATGACTAAAGTTACACTTGTGGGGCAGTATAGTTACACTCCTAAAAATATATAAATTCAAATTTATTTATTTAAAATTTCATTTTTATAACATAAATTTAAATTTTTGTGAATAAAATGTCTTGAAAAGGTTAAAATTACACTCTAAAAGTTAAAGTTACACTAAAAAGTCATTAAATGAATAAAGTTACACTCATAATACAGTAGAGTTACACTCAGAAAATATGTGGCTAAGAATAGGACTTAGGGACTCAACCAAAATGAGGGACTTACCTGAACCTATCTCTATATATATATATATATATATATATATATAGAGAGAGAGAGAGAGAGAGGCCGGATCCGGTGAGGCCGCTAATTATGGCGAGGCAGCCGGCCTCACCATATTTCTTCATGGACTGATTTTTAATGTTTATTGGGCTGGAAACTTAGGGTAATTCTTAACTTTTCTTTTGGCCCAAATATTTTCTCACACACAAAAGCCCAAATACTTTACTCTATGTCTCTAAAATATAACAAACAAAATTCTTAAGCTACAGCTTGTGAGACTACTTGATTTATCTAAGCTTGGACCTGATTTTGTGAACCCTATGCATATTTTTGTGAATCTTGGACCTTATTTTGTGAATCTAAGACTTGAATAGGTGACTTTAGACATACATTGGCAATGGTAATTATTATATAATAATCGTATATTTATATTTGTTCATCTATGTGGGTCTCGAACCCACACCTTGCGCAATAGCACAATGCTCTACCTTTTGAGCTAATAGATGATATTGTACCAAAATGAAATTATGCATCAACAAGTAACAAAGACATGAAAACATTAGTAACTTCATGTACATGTGAAACATGACACATTGGCTTATACAAGTATTTATTACAATGAAATTAACCAATTTAAGTCCTACCTTCACAAAATCAGGTCCAGGTTTCACAAAAACAAGTTTCACAAAATTAGGTCTAAAGTTCACATAATCATGTCTAGGTTTCACATAATCAGATCTAGGTTTCACAAAATAAAATCCAGGTTTCACAAAATGAAGTTTCACAAAATCAAGTCGAGATTTCACATAATAAGGTACAAAGTTCACAAATCAGGTCCAGGTTTCACATAAACAAGTTTCACAAAATTAGGTCTAGAGTTCACATAATCATGTCTAGGTTTCACAAAATCAGATCTAGGTTTCACAAAATGAAATCCAGGTTTCACAAAATCATTCTTTAGAAATCAAGTCGAGATTTCACATTATCAGGTACTAAGTTCACAAAATTAGCTTCAAGGTTCACAATATTAGCTCCAATATTCACAAACACTGAAAATACAAGGTCTATGATTCACAAAATAAGAAAAAGAGCAAAATAGGTGATTTCGACCATTTTATGACCAAATTTCACAATATTACCTTCTAATTTCACAAAACAAGCTCTAAGATTCACAAAATAAGGTATATGATTCACAAAATAAGAAAAAGAGAAAAATAGGTGATTTTGACCATTTATGACCAAGTTTCACAATATAAGGCCTAGGATTCACGAAACAAGGTTTATAATTCACAAAATAATAAAAAGAGCAAAATAGGTGATTTCGACCATTTTGTGACCAAATTTCAAAATATTACCTACTATTTTCACAAAACAAGCTCTAAGATTCACAAAATAAGGTATAAGATTCACAAAATAAGAAAAATAGGAAAATAGGCGATTTTGACCATTTATGACTAAGTTTCACAATATAAGGCCTAGGATTCACGAAACAATGTCTATGATTCACAAAATAATAAAAATAGCAAAATAGGTGA
This sequence comes from Silene latifolia, assembly GCF_048544455.1. Classification (NCBI taxonomy): domain Eukaryota; kingdom Viridiplantae; phylum Streptophyta; class Magnoliopsida; order Caryophyllales; family Caryophyllaceae; genus Silene; species Silene latifolia. The sequence goes on from NC_133526.1 coordinate 186,608,311, forward strand.
TTTCGACCATTTTGTGACCAAATTTCATAATATTACCTTCTATTTTCACAAAACAAGCTCTAAGATTCACAAAATAAGGTATATGATTCACAAAATAATAAAAGGAGCAAAATAGGTGATTTTGACCATTTATGACCAAGTTTCACAATATAAGGCCTAAGATTCGCGAAACAAGGTCTATGATTCACAAAATAATAAAAAGAGCAAAATAGGTGATTTCGACCATTTTGTGATCAAATTTCACAATATTACCTTCTATTTTTACAAAACAAGATCTAAGATTCACAAAATAAGGTATATGATTCACAAAATAATAAAGAGGAAAATAGGCGATTTTGACCAATTATGACCAAGTTTCACAATATAAGGCCTAGGATTCACGAAACAAGGTCTATGATTCACAAAATAAGAAAAAGAGCAAAATAGGTGATTTCGACCATTTTGTGACCAAATTTCACAATATTACCTTCTATTTTCACAAAACAAGCTCTAAGATTCACAAAATAAGATATAGAATTCACAAAATCACCTCTTAGTTTCACAAATCACCTCTAAAGTAAACAATTTCACATATCGCGCTCCAAGTTTCACAAAATCACCTTCTAGTTTCACATACCGCGCTCCAAGGTTCACAATATTAGCTCCAATATTTATCAGGTACTAACCACCCTCTACCTTCTCTAGTTGAATAACGCTTTCCCCCACAACCACTCTAGATACACATGTTAGTATCTCAGATACACATATCAATACTTTAGGATACACAATTATTTCTTACTATGAAATTAACCAATTTAAGTCCTAACTTCACAAAATTAGGTCCAGGTTTCACAAAAACAATTTTCATAAAATTAGGTCTAGAGTTCACATAATCATGTCTAGGATTCACAAAATCAGATATAGGTTTCACAAACAAGAAACTCAGAAGTTAAGAACTAGATAGAAAAACTATAATAATGTCCTTTGATTGTTTATCGTAACCAAGTTTTAAAAGTAGCGAGGTGCGACAAAGCAACAACAATCAAGTGGCTACCGGTGCAAGGACACACCTCATGCACACAAGACAAGGTTGTTTCTCTACAAAAAACAATGTCCAGGATTAACAGAATAAGAAAAAGAGCAAAATAGGTCATTTTAACCATTTATGACGAAGTTTCACAAAACTGTCATCTAGTTCCACAATATAAGCTCTAGGATTCACAAAACAAGGTATAAGATTCACGAAATGAGAAAAGGAGTAAAATAGGTGATTTCAACTATTTATAACCAAGTTTCAAAAAATCACTTTGTAGTTTCACAATATAAATTTTAGGATTCACAAAATAAGTTCTATGATTCACGAAATAAGAAAAAGAGCAAAATAGGGAATTTCAACCATTTATGACCAAGTTTCACAAAATCACCTTCTAGTTTCACAATATAAACTCAAGGATTCACAAAACAAAGTCTAGGATCAACATAATAAGAAAAAGAGCAAAATAGGTCATTTCAACCATTTATGACGAAGGTTCACAAAATCGCGTTCTAGTTCCACAATATAAACTCTAAGATTCACAAAACAAGGTATAAGATTCATGAAATGAGAAAAGGAGTAAAATAGGTGATTTCAACTATTTATAACCAAGTTCACAAAATCACTTTGTAGTTTCACAATATAAATTTTAGGATTCACAAAATAAGGTCTATGATTCACGGAATAAGAAAAAGAGCAAAATAGGGGATTTCAACCATTTATGACCAAGTTTTACAAAATCACCCTTCTAGTTTAACATTATAGCTCTAGGATTCACAAAATAATGTCCAGAATTAACAGAATAAGAAAAAGAGCAAAATAGATCATTTTAATCATTTATGACGAAGTTTCACAAAACTGTCATCTAGTTCCACAATATAAGCTCTAGGATTCACAAAACAAGGTATAAGATTCACGAAATGAGAAAAGAAGTAAATTAGGTGATTTCAACTATTTATAACCAAGTTTCAAAAAATCACTTTGTAGTTTCACATATAGAGGCCGGATCCGGTGAGGCCGCTAATTATGGCGAGGCAGCCGGCCTCACCATATTTCTTCATGGACTGATTTTTAATGTTTATTGGGCTGGAAACTTAGGGTAATTCTTAACTTTTCTTTTGGCCCAAATATTTTCTCACACACAAAAGCCCAAATACTTTACTCTATGTCTCTAAAATATAACAAACAAAATTCTTAAGCTACAGCTTGTGAGACTACTTGATTTATCTAAGCTTGGACCTGATTTTGTGAACCCTATGCATATTTTTGTGAATCTTGGACCTTATTTTGTGAATCTAAGACTTGAATAGGTGACTTTAGACATACATTGGCAATGGTAATTATTATATAATAATCGTATATTTATATTTGTTCATCTATGTGGGTCTCGAACCCACACCTTGCGCAATAGCACAATGCTCTACCTTTTGAGCTAATAGATGATATTGTACCAAAATGAAATTATGCATCAACAAGTAACAAAGACATGAAAACATTAGTAACTTCATGTACATGTGAAACATGACACATTGGCTTATACAAGTATTTATTACAATGAAATTAACCAATTTAAGTCCTACCTTCACAAAATCAGGTCCAGGTTTCACAAAAACAAGTTTCACAAAATTAGGTCTAAAGTTCACATAATCATGTCTAGGTTTCACAAAATCAGATCTAGGTTTCACAAAATAAAATCCAGGTTTCACAAAATGAAGTTTCACAAAATCAAGTCGAGATTTCACATAATAAGGTACAAAGTTCACAAATCAGGTCCAGGTTTCACATAAACAAGTTTCACAAAATTAGGTCTAGAGTTCACATAATCATGTCTAGGTTTCACAAAATCAGATCTAGGTTTCACAAAATGAAATCCAGGTTTCACAAAATCATTCTTTAGAAATCAAGTCGAGATTTCACATTATCAGGTACTAAGTTCACAAAATTAGCTTCAAGGTTCACAATATTAGCTCCAATATTCACAAACACTGAAAATACAAGGTCTATGATTCACAAAATAAGAAAAAGAGCAAAATAGGTGATTTCGACCATTTTATGACCAAATTTCACAATATTACCTTCTAATTTCACAAAACAAGCTCTAAGATTCACAAAATAAGGTATATGATTCACAAAATAAGAAAAAGAGAAAAATAAGTGATTTTGACCATTTATGACCAAGTTTCACAATATAAGGCCTAGGATTCACGAAACAAGGTTTATAATTCACAAAATAATAAAAAGAGCAAAATAGGTGATTTCGACCATTTTGTGACCAAATTTCAAAATATTACCTACTATTTTCACAAAACAAGCTCTAAGATTCACAAAATAAGGTATAAGATTCACAAAATAAGAAAAATAGGAAAATAGGCGATTTTGACCATTTATGACTAAGTTTCACAATATAAGGCCTAGGATTCACGAAACAATGTCTATGATTCACAAAATAATAAAAATAGCAAAATAGGTGATTTCGACCATTTTGTGACCAAATTTCATAATATTACCTTCTATTTTCACAAAACAAGCTCTAAGATTCACAAAATAAGGTATATGATTCACAAAATAATAAAAGGAACAAAATAGGTGATTTTGACCATTTATGACCAAGTTTCACAATATAAGGCCTAAGATTCACGAAACAAGGTCTATGATTCACAAAATAATAAAAAGAGCAAAATAGGTGATTTCGACCATTTTGTGATCAAATTTCACAATATTACCTTCTATTTTTACAAAACAAGATCTAAGATTCACAAAATAAGGTATATGATTCACAAAATAATAAAGAGGAAAATAGGCGATTTTGACCAATTATGACCAAGTTTCACAATATAAGGCCTAGGATTCACGAAACAAGGTCTATGATTCACAAAATAAGAAAAAGAGCAAAATAGGTGATTTCGACCATTTTGTGACCAAATTTCACAATATTACCTTCTATTTTCACAAAACAAGCTCTAAGATTCACAAAATAAGATATAGAATTCACAAAATCACCTCTTAGTTTCACAAATCACCTCTAAAGTAAACAATTTCACATATCGCGCTCCAAGTTTCACAAAATCACCTTCTAGTTTCACATACCGCGCTCCAAGGTTCACAATATTAGCTCCAATATTTATCAGGTACTAACCACCCTCTACCTTCTCTAGTTGAATAACGCTTTCCCCCACAACCACTCTAGATACACATGTTAGTATCTCAGATACACATATCAATACTTTAGGATACACAATTATTTCTTACTATGAAATTAACCAATTTAAGTCCTAACTTCACAAAATTAGGTCCAGGTTTCACAAAAACAATTTTCATAAAATTAGGTCTAGAGTTCACATAATCATGTCTAGGATTCACAAAATCAGATATAGGTTTCACAAACAAGAAACTCAGAAGTTAAGAACTAGATAGAAAAACTATAATAATGTCCTTTGATTGTTTATCGTAACCAAGTTTTAAAAGTAGCGAGGTGCAGCAAAGCAACAACAGTCAGTGGCTACCAGGTGCAAGGACACACCTCATGCACACAAGACAGGTTGTTTCTACAGCAAAACAATGTCCAGGATTAACAGAATAAGAAAAAGAGCAAAATAGGTCATTTTAACCATTTATGACGAAGTTTCACAAAACTGTCATCTAGTTCCACAATATAAGCTCTAGGATTCACAAAACAAGGTATAAGATTCACGAAATGAGAAAAGGAGTAAAATAGGTGATTTCAACTATTTATAACCAAGTTTCAAAAAATCACTTTGTAGTTTCACAATATAAATTTTAGGATTCACAAAATAAGTTCTATGATTCACGAAATAAGAAAAAGAGCAAAATAGGGAATTTCAACCATTTATGACCAAGTTTCACAAAATCACCTTCTAGTTTCACAATATAAACTCAAGGATTCACAAAACAAAGTCTAGGATCAACATAATAAGAAAAAGAGCAAAATAGGTCATTTCAACCATTTATGACGAAGGTTCACAAAATCGCGTTCTAGTTCCACAATATAAACTCTAAGATTCACAAAACAAGGTATAAGATTCATGAAATGAGAAAAGGAGTAAAATAGGTGATTTCAACTATTTATAACCAAGTTCACAAAATCACTTTGTAGTTTCACAATATAAATTTTAGGATTCACAAAATAAGGTCTATGATTCACGGAATAAGAAAAAGAGCAAAATAGGGGATTTCAACCATTTATGACCAAGTTTTACAAAATCACCCTTCTAGTTTAACATTATAGCTCTAGGATTCACAAAATAATGTCCAGAATTAACAGAATAAGAAAAAGAGCAAAATAGATCATTTTAATCATTTATGACGAAGTTTCACAAAACTGTCATCTAGTTCCACAATATAAGCTCTAGGATTCACAAAACAAGGTATAAGATTCACGAAATGAGAAAAGAAGTAAATTAGGTGATTTCAACTATTTATAACCAAGTTTCAAAAAATCACTTTGTAGTTTCACAATATAAATTTTAGGATTCAGAAAATAAGGTCTATGATTCACGAAATAAGAAAAAGAGCAAAATAGGAGATCTCAGCCATTTATGACCAAGTTTCACAAATAAAATAAGTTGATTGAAGATTAGTCTGAAATCACTTACTTATGATGAGGGGACTATTAAAGACACCCCCGCAAGCTCAATAGGGGAATGGTGACCAATCGAAACTAACAGGATTGTTGCCGTCTTTCCTCACGTAAGAAGACAAAATGGACTTTCTCATTTTGTTTGCCAACAAGTTAGGTTGGTTAACGGAAAAGAATGCCCTAGTCCCATTTCCTGCACCAATTTTAAGAGTTAAAGACGACGGGTTAACATATGAAGCGCTTGATGACAAAATTTACAAATCGCACAGTTCTTACTAATAACTTGACATCTAAAAAAAAGAGAGATAAAAAGAAATTAACCTAACCTGACTTGAAAACCCAGGCTTTATCAGTACTAGAGATGCTATAGAATTCTAAAAGCCTTTTTGATAGAGAAGTATATTCTTCTGTCATTGTTGGATCAAAACCCACAGGCAGCTTCTTTGAAGATGCATTTGCAGAAACATCCATTTTTGAGACGATTGACAACCTTTTGCTGCACAAACAAGAGAATGTTTACATGACGAGAGGGAAAGCTGACTGAGGAAGATTTGAGGCATAAGTGGTACATAGACTAGCATATTTCTACAGAAAGTCGAAATTTTGACCATGAAGGTAAACCATGCACACATAAGTATAGGTTTCTTTGGGTGTAGAACTGTGGAAGTATAGACTAAGTACTGACTAGATTCGTAACTTCTTAACGCACTCTGTTACTACATCATCGGAAGGAAAAAGACGGGCATCAATCTGGTCTTTTATACAAGTATTTATGGATGTAAACTGTGCTATTTCATAAATGTTTTGTAAGATGTAGTGACTACACGTCATAAATGTAACTCGTTTCGTATATAATGTAAAACACAAAATTGACTCTTCTAAAACGAGATAAATCAAATGATAAGTTGATAAACCATCTAAAACGGAAGATAATTAACCCAAAATAACTTGACTCGACACTAATGAGAACTTAAGTGGTAGCAAGTGATGAGCCAGTCCGTCTTGCTTGTAACGGTCACAAGCTTGTGACCTCTCACAACCCCCTCCCACTTGCCCTCCCACTTGCAAGTTTGTCTCACGTCACAAGCTTGTGACGGATTTAGTCTGTCACAAATAGTAGTGCCTTTTATGGTCTTGAGGCAATTCATGTCACTTGTTAGCACTGTTTAAAAGTGAGAGCACTTTACTATAATATCCTTATCTGTGTTAACTAGCACTATTTCAACGTGCCCTTACTTTTGTGTATAACCCTTTCTTACGACCTTCCTACTTACCTAGTGCTCTGCCCTTATATATACATACACTCCACAGTCCACTCTCTACTCCTTTTCATCCTTCTAAACAAACACGCACTTGCCTGTAAAGGATAATTCCGTATCCTAGTTAGCAATCAAAGGAGACCAGGAGTTATGTCGGGCAGGGGCCTGACGCTCCCTATTAGCTTTTCAAGTTTATATACGAGTCAATAAATTTATCAGTTGAGCACTTGAGTTCCTCGGCTTTATTTTAAGTAGTTAATGTTCATAAATAAGGTATAGGTTCAAAACTCTGGCCCTTACTTGTTGGTTCCATGAATGAAGCATTTAACTGGCTAAAAGGAAACTGATACTACTCGAAGCGTATTTCATAATTCATATACGACTAGCCGACTAGGCAACATAGATCAGAATTCATATCCATTTTCTTGCCCTGCTCTTGAACAAGACATTAGCTGTGTTTTAATTTGTACTCCGTGTGTCCCTAGCTTACATTTTCTTTTGTATGTAAGCACATGTGTATAGGATAGAGATTCCCAAACCACCACACAGAACACGCCAATGGAAACGTAAACTATAGTCTGGGATTTTAGAGTCTTAAGACAGATGAAAAGCAACTACGTAAAATATCTGCACAGGAGTATAAAAAAGAACTTAAGAATGAAACATTTTGGCTTGACTGATAGAAGAGATTAACTCACGTTATTGGGTCTGAAAATATTGCTCTTAGTGACTCCGCAGGATCACAAAAGCTAAAACCATCCTTTCTTCCACTAAAACCACATCCATTATCTCTATGTGCATCCTTTTGACCTTGGCTAGACCCTTCTGTTCCAGGTAATGAGGACGTATGGTACCTATCACTAACATGTTCTGCAACTGTAACCATTTGATTGAAGAGCCAGAATCTTCCTTTCTGACCGTTTCCACTGGTACTGGCTCTATTCACATCATCCCCTGGTTGCACAAGTACCCCATCCATCATTATTTGCCTGACTGATGTGCCTACCAACAAATTAAAATATTACCCAAACATCCATCTTTGCTCTCACATCTAAATATCAATTCTTCAGCACTATGTCAACACAAAGGAAAACAAAACTCTCAAATCTACGCATAAGTTTCTGAAAATAAAAAGTTCCGACTTAACTTTGGAAGGCTTAAATCTTGTACACAAGGGAATAAAAAAACTCTCTAAACAAAACCAAACCCATGATCACATGCTGCCAAATTCTACGACCCAACAATTTAATAAGACCCCCTATTTACCCAAGTATGCAGAGCTTCATCAGCTCTACTGATGAAGTCTTACCATGACCAATCTCTAAGGTCTCTAACTAATAGAGAAGTCACAACCACTAATCAATCAAAATTTAAACTTGTGGAACACAAAAACTAAAATAGGCGATTTTGACCATTTGTGACCAAGTTTCACAAATAAGACCTAGGATTCACGAAACAAGGTCTATGATTCACAAAATAAGAAAAAGAGCAAAATAGGTGATTTCGACCATTTTATGACCAAATTTCACAATATTACATTCTAGTTTCACAAAACAAGCTCTAAGATTCACAAAATAAGGTATATGATTCACAAAATAATAAAAAGAGGAAAATAGGCGATTTTGACCATTTATGACCGTCACAATATAAGGCGATTCACGAAACAAGGTCTATGATTCACAAAATAATAAAAAGAGCAAAATAGGTGATTTCGACCATTTTGTGACCAAATTTCACAATATTACCTTCTAGTTTCACAAAACAAGCTCTAAGATTCACAAAATAAGGTATAGGATTCACAAAATAATAAAAGGAGCAAAATAGGTGATTTTGACCATTTATGACCAAGTTTCACAATATAAGGCCTAGGATTCATGAAACAAGATCTATGATTCACAAAATAATAAAAAGAGCAAAATAGGTGATTTCGACCATTTTATGACCAAATTTCACAATATTACCTTCTAATTTCACAAAACAAGCTCTAAGATTCACAAAATAAGGTATAGGATTCACAAAATAATAAAAGGAGCAAAATAGGTGATTTTGACCATTTATGACCAAGTTTCACAATATAAGGCCTAGGATTCACGAAACAAGGTCTATGATTCACAAAATAAGAAAAAGAGCAAAATAGGTGATTTCGACCATTTTATGACCAAATTTCACAATATTACCTTCTAGTTTCACAAAACAAGCTCTAAGATTCACAAAATAAGGTATATGATTCACAAAATAAGAAAAAGAGGAAAACAGGCGATTTTGACCATTTATGACCAAGTTTCACAATATAAGGCCTAGGATTCACGAAACAAGGTCTATGATTCACAAAATAATAAAAAGAGCAAAATAGGTGATTTCAACCATTTTGTGACCAAATTTCACAATATTACTTTCTATTTTAGCTCCAATATTCTTGTCCCAAAGAAACAAGTAATATTTGTTAGAGGAATGAGCCAAATTTCACAATATTACCTTCTATTGTCCCACCTTCTATTGTCCCAGAGAAACCACAACCAAGAAGGTTCCTTGAGTATCTGAAACATAGAAACAAGGAATATTTGTTAGTACGTAACAGCTAGCAACAATGAATGCTAGGATTAAATATATATTTCCGTGTATATATCGAGTGACCATCTCATGGACACACAGAGATTGTATGTGAGGGAGCTTTTCTGCCAACTCAACCTAGAACACATGGCAAAATGAGGAATGTCGGTAAGATCATCTTAAAGCATTTATGTGAACTCTTTTACTCATGAACATGCCGGCCTCTGGAGAATATTTTGAAAAAACTGTATTATGTAATTTATCAGGAACAGCGTAGAAGTCACAGATAAAGGATAAATGGTAAACAATCCTTACCACACGACCCAAAGAACGCATCTTCAGTCCTCTGAGATGCATGAAGTCCGTCAAAGTACGTCCCTCAACAGGCGAAAGTTCTAGTGATGCAAAATCAGATACCTGTGTACAATAGCATTTGTCTCTGTCAGAATCAGGAAAAATGTGAACCTAAGTCAAATGACATGAAAAGAGATAATACTTAATAGATACCAGTTTCGGTAGAGCAACTTCTTCGTAATAGCTTTGTACCATTGTCTTAAGCTCATCAACGGTCTGTGACAAAAAGAATAATGGCATTAAGAAAAAAAATCCAAGAAAACATACTCCGGCTATATAATAAGACATTTACGGTCCAATCATAGAGGTTAAGGGACCTTTAGGTGAAGGCATGTTCCTGTTTCCTTCAAGCGTAAGAAGGCGTCTTCTGAAAGTAGCTTTTCCAACTCTACTCCTGTAGCCTCTTCTGTAACTTCAACTTCTTTACTCAATCCTTTATTAGGGTCAACACCAGAAACTTCAGAATCATTCTCTTCTTTTGCATCTAAGGATGATTTCTTCCCTCTTTTTTTCAGTGACTTGAATTCCTTTCCCAAACCTTTAACTGATAATTCATCGTTACTCTTTTTCCCAACTTCCTGTGGACTTTTATCATCATTATCTTTCTTCTGCAAATCCTGTATCCAACAGCAAGCTAGTTCCCATCTGATCGCTGATTTACTGTCAACTGGTTTCTCCTCTTGCAGTTTAGTTAAGCTGTCATTAAGTATTCTGATGACCTGACCTCTTGAATCTTCCAGTCTATCCACATCCATTGGAGATGCACTTTCTCCAGAAAGTTCAGCATTCGGCGCCTTATGTAATAGACGGCGTAAACTGAACATAAATGCAAAATAAACCGTGTCACAAGTTACCATCGTCTAAGCAAAATACATTCCAACATTACATTGCTTATGAATTTAGACAACATTTAGGTAGCGTAACAATGACAAAAAATCCTAAAGATTTTAACCTGTATTATGTTTCAGGAACAAAATATTATCTTATGAACAAGATTTTAACCTCGTATCATATAATCATAGAACAAAAAAACAAATAAAATCAAATATCATAAATTCAAAAGAAATTACCAGTGACGGCGATCAAAAGAAATACACTAGCTTCATCAGCTCCGACTCTCTAGCAGCAAGTGCGGCCTCAATTTCTTCACACTTAACAATTTCGGACTCAATTTGCCTTGTAATCTGAATATTCGCTTCAATTTCATCATTAACCTAAAAAAAAGAGGAATTTTGATCATGTTTTCGAAATGATAAACTTCGGCATTACCAGTAGGTCCGCAGCAATCACAAAAGGTTAAAATTTCGAATAATCGCTTCGATTTCATCATCTAGCAATAAGGAAATAGAAACTTCGATTATTCGTTTCGATTTCATCTTTAACCTAAAACGAATTAATTCTTCGATTATTTGCAATAATTTAAGACACTCAACAACATAGGAATCGAATGAGATGAAAATTAGAGTAAACCTTGTCAAACATATCCTTGAGAGTCGAAATTTGGATAAGAATTGAGCTTAAGCCGTCCATGGCGATGGTGCGCGCGCCAAAACCTAAACGACAATGCCTCCTGATTTCTCCTTTGCTTCAAACTTCGAATCACTGGAGCTGAGTTGAAGAGAGAGAAGGAAACGCAATCAAATGAGTAATTAAACTAGTTGAGCTTTAATTTAGCAAATTAAATAAGTAGATCGAAAATTAGTATGATGGATACGGATGAAAGCAGGATGAATCGAAATGAAGATAAGTTGATCTAAGTTACCTAATTTCAGGATGATAATGGCGGTCGAAAAGCTCGCTGATAATGGCGAACATGGAGTAGCTCAGTTGAAGATGAATTTTTTTTTTTTTTAGACAAACGGTTGAAGATGAATTGTAGACAGAGAAAGTGGACAAAGTAAATGAATTCGGTAAATGAACGAAAAATGTGGGTGTTAGTTAATTAGAATTATATAGGGGACACGTGGCATAATCTAGTGGGTCTATTATTTTTAGATCTAATGGTTTAGGATGGGTACAGCTACCTCACCCTAAAGAGGGTGCCTCATATGATTCAATTTCTATATATATATATATATATAATATATATAGAAATAGGATCATATGAGTTTGATTTTTTTGGTGAGTTACCCCTCTTAATCTGAACCACTAATCTAATCTAAGATGGATGGCTGAGATTAGATCTTTCATCTTTTATATAAACCTTCTATTCTATGCACTTCACGTCTTCTGCTTCTTTTTTTTTCATTGTTTCTCCAGTTCCTTTCCCCCTGTTCACATATTCACTTATTCGTGCTTGCTCACTAATTCGACTTCATCAATTCATGGCACAATTTTACTAATTCTTCACAAAATTTGAGTATTACAAAACGAAAAGCACAAAACTCATCAATTATCTTACGATTAATTTGATTGAAGAAAGCAATTCTTCAAATTTTGCCCCAAATATGGAGAAAACCTTAATGTAAGATTGCGAAAAGAAGGTAAGCATAATTTTTTCAATTTCATGACTAATAACATTAGGAAACAACAAATTTAACATAAAATTTGTTCATTACAATAACTTTTGATAAGATTTCGTTATTTTTTTGCGATTTGCAGCAATTTGAATCATGATGAACAAATATAATTGATGTTCAATAAAATAATTGACGCAATGTAATAGAATAATTGACGCAGTATAATAGAATAACTACGTTACTGTAATAAAATAACTTGTGTTTTACTTTACTATTGAACTTAAAATAAATATGAATTTGACTCGATTTGTTTGTCCAATTATTTTATAGTGTTTTTATGGTTACTTCAATACTTATGGATGGTTATTGTATTTTAGTTGCATAGTTATTTTCAACTTACGCCCTTTTTTGTTTTTATTTCTTTCAGCAACGAGCCTTCACTTTTTGCTGGTTCAACCCTCATCAATAGGCTACACATGGTTCTCGTTGGGAAGAATGGTGAAAACATCAGCAAGACAACTTCATGTTAATGTTTAACTCCAAGGATTAAGTATGAGACAAAGTACACAATAGTTCAATCATAGTTATTGTAAAGTTCAATCACGGTTATTGTAAAGCTCAATCATGGTTATTGTAATAATTATTATAGTACGCAATAGTTCAATCATAGTTATTGTAAAGTTCAATCACGGTTATTGTAAAGCTCAATCATGGTTATTGTAATAATTATTATAGTACGCAATAGTTCAATCATGGTTATTGTAAAGTTCAATCACGGTTATTGTAAAGCTCAATCATGGTTATTGTAATAATTATTATAGTACGCAATAGTTCACTCATGGTTATTGTAAAGTTCAATCATAGTTATTGTAATAATTTACGTCAATTTTCCATTAAACGTCAATTATCCGCGTCTATCGTGATTCAACCTGCAAATCACCAAACTAGAACATAACTTAACAGAACACCCAAGAAGTAAATGGATTGCAAAATAAATGGACTGTAAAATAACTAAACTGACTTTAAACAACTAACGAGTGAATAATCAATAACATATAGAATAATCGACTTTATTCATTACAATAACCGAGTTTCTACATTACAATAACTACAAATACCATAGTTTCTACATTACAATAATTGAGTTTATACATTACAATAATTGAGTTCCTACATTACAATAATCGAGATTCCAAATTACAATAACTTAGTTTCGCATTTGAATAACTATTAAATAACCACGTTTCTTCATTACAATAAATCGAGTTTCTACAATACATCAACTACAAATACGAGTTTTTACATTACAATAATCGAGTTCCTACATTACAATAATCGAGTTTCTACATTAAAATAACTATACATACCAGAGAACATTATTCTCAATAAACAAGTTATTTTATTATAGTAACGTAATTATTTTATCATACAACATCAATTATTCTATTACACGACGTCAATTATTCCATGGAGCATCAATTATCCCTGTTCAACGTCGTCATTCAACCTGCAAATTACAAAAAATAATGAAACCTTATCAGAATTTGTTGTAATCAACAAATTTTCTGTTGAATTTGTTCTTTACTAATGTTATTAATCATGAAATCGCAAAAAAAGAAATCGACGAGTGTTTGTTATTCTCATCCCGCTTTTTTTACCGCAATTCACGGAAAATTAAACACAAAAATCGGATTTGATTTGATATATTAGGGTTTTTTCGAAATTTCATCATTAATTGGAGGAAAAATTGATCGTATCAATTAAAATAATTAAATTTGTGAATGAATTTGGTGTAGACGATTGAAATTACAAAAAAAATTGAAGAAATTAGGAAAAAGAGAGAAAGAATGAAGAAAATAGGATAGAAAAAAAAAGAAGATGAAGAAAATAAGAAAAAAAGAGGGGAAGAATGGAAGCAGGGAAAACGTAGGATGAGAGGAGGAGAGAGAAAAAAAATGAGTGTTTTTTTTTTGGTCTAATCTCATTTCGATCTTGTTAGATCCAATGGTATATAAAACGGGGTAACTCACGAAAAGGGGCAAACTCACCTAGGATCTTGCCTCTATATATATATATATATATATATATATATATATATATATATATATATATATATATTAAATATATGCATTAAATCAAATCGAAAGAATTATGCAATATTATATATTATGAAATTTAACTTGAATTATTTATAATCTACTTATATTATATTTTTGTATGTTAAATAATTAACATCTCTATACATCTAATAAACTATAAAGTTTAATAAAATTGCATAGATTTTAAATTTGATATATAATTTTATGATGATAATAATTAATACCATAAGTGTGCATGTTTATACTAAAAAATTATTTTATTTTAAGAAAATTGATCATCTTCTAGTCTTTTATAAATATTTAGGAAAATTACCAAGCATCTTCTTTCTTTTAGTCTCCTTGAAATTGATCATCTTAATTAATTATTTTATTTTAAGGAAATTGACCATCTTAATTAATTATTTTATTTTAAGGAAATTTACCATGTTTTATCTCTTGCAAATGTTTAGGAAATTACCAAGTTTCTATATAATTTAATTTTAACCCAAACTATATAATATTTGCATTGAGATCCCTTAATCGGGTCCATCACACGGTGCTAGTGATTTAAAACTATATAATATAATTAATTTGTATAACTTTTTTTAATTACATTGAAGTCCCTTGGTTTCTGGATTTAATATATAGTATTGATTATAAGATGACCGTTGATCTCAAAATGAAGATCTTATAATATTTCTTTAAATTAAATCCCCCTACTACCAAGAGAATAAAACTTTTCAATAGTTTTCCCTCCAAAAGAAATCTAGCTAAATAAGGAAATAATAAGACTCTATTTTTAATAAATGATTATCTTTTAATTAAGATATAATCTTTTACCATTATTATCTTTTTTTATAACTAAATTATAAGCTTTTAATTAAAATAAAGTAAAATTGGTATAAATCTAAAAATTCGAAAACCCGATAAATTGATATTATTAGTTTGGTATAAAAAAAATACCACTTACTTAATTCGTATTAAAAAACTTATGAACTGACATTATTAACTTTCTGACAAAAAAAACTTTAAAATTATTTGAGAAAAATTATAAATTGGCACCATTAGTTTTGTAGTAAAAAATTTCACTGAAATATACATTTATGGCTTTGTTCAATTCTTTTGATTAGTTTTCCATTTCAATTTTTTATACTCATATTGAAATATAAAAAATGAATAATATGTCAATTTCAAATCTATAAATAATACTCCCTCCTATTCATTCATTTTGTCCCTATTTCCTTATCGAAGCTAGTCGGATTTTTGTCCCTCTTTCCTTTTTTGTGGTCCAAATTTAATTACATGTGGGGTAGGGTGGAATAAAGTGTTTTGTGTGGTCCAAAATCATTTTCTTAATTCTTGTGCAAAATAGAAGGGGGACAAAATGAATGAATAGGAGGGAGTATATTATTTATAAACTAAAAGATATATAAATACCGCGCATATACAAGGTGAGATCTTACTTTACTTAGATACGGTCTGAATTAATTAAAATGTCATTTATGTGGGATGAACTTCCAACCTTTGTATTGAACTTTTGTAATTTTGAATAGGCAACTTGTGCCAAGCTTTTACTATACCCTCTTTCTGAACATTGTAATTTCGGATTCAGCTTTTTATTTAAAGTTCTATTTAACGGAAAAAATAGTATGTGTCCTATATTATGGAGGGCTTAAACATAACAGCGTACTACGTATCTTTGTAACAAAATTATTTGCAAGAGTCTCAGTATGAGCATTTTCAAAAACCCTACTGTAATTTTTACGACTGTAAAGTAACAAGAAAATATTTTCAAGCCTGTTAGATTAGATATCTTCGACTGTTAGATTTTGTATACAACAAAAAAAAACTCGGCCATTTGCAATTGCGACGCTGATAACAATTGCAAATTTAGTGATTTCTGTCGCAAAAGAGATTTTGAGACAGGGACACTCGCAAAAGCAGGGTCCCCAGTTTAAAAAAAATGACACTGGTACAGAACCGTTGCCACTCGGTTTCATAGCTTCAAATAGCGACCCGTTTTTATTTAATCGCAATATCCCGTTGTGTTGGAGCGTTTTTTGTAGTGGTAGATATAAGTACTTGTTTTCCTTGATCATTAGTTACATGTTAATTAACTGGCCATTAAGTTGAGGATTAGTAGATAATTAGTAGTAGGCCATTAGGTGATAATTGTAGTGTATAAATATGCCATGCATTTGACGACCATTATTGCATTTACACGTAATCAAATAACTTTAGATTTGTTCTTTTGAGATATTGTTAGTATGGAAAACAAGAGGGTGATTGTTATTGAAAATAGATTTCCGTTCAAGACAGAATGAATCGGTGAAGACTCGTGGTTGATAACACACAGTGTCGGGGTCTTGTTAGTGCCTTAACACGTATTGCCTACCTAATTTTCGATGTTTTTTTATTAAGTATTTCTAAAACCGTGTATAAGTCTTATTAAGTCTTGTTTTTTTATTTAGTGATATTGTGGTAGTTGTAAAAAAATACTTTTAGCAATGGTATGTGTAGAAAATAACAATTTTAACTTTGATACATTGTCATTATGTAAATACATGTTTAAATGTATTGTGGATTGGATGTGCGGATGTTTGCGTTGCTGATGAAATTGGACAAAGATCTCTTAGAGAAGTTCTTATGGAGGAGGTTAGATAGTTATTTGATTTTGTACAATGTATAGAATATACAATTTAAAAATATTTAAAAAGTTATTAGTTTTAGTCCTTTAAATTACATACAATTAAAAAAAACTACTTGTTTTAAACCCGTGCAATAATTGCACTGGTCGTAATAACATGCGCTATTAACAGAATTGCAAAAAATTGTCGTCTCGTTTCAGCTAATATATAATATATGAATAATATATAATATACAATAGTATTTTGTTAGATTTAAATTGATTATTTGACATGTTAGATGCAAAATAATGATTAAAATCCCTTACTAGTAAGAGAAAAAAAATTCTCAAAAGTTTTCCCTCTAAATTCCATCTACTTATATAAGGAAAGAAATTAAGTTTTCTCATTAAACTATTAACTTTTACTTAAAGCCTGATTTTTTTTATTAAATTATAAATTATAATTATAATATTTTAATCAAAATAATATAAAAGGGATATAAAATTATAAAATATGTAATTGTGAGGAGAAGTAGGGACTATTTATAAGTATGTTACAATTTTTTAAATTAAGATTTTTGAAGAAGAGATTAAGAGAGAAAAAATAGGAAATTGTGTCCCGAGACTTGAAATTTGATTCATATATATATTTGACTTATTATTCAGTTTAAGAATTGCAAGAGCCAAATATTTAAACCATTTACTTGTTCACCTACCTATTTAATTAGAACATTGTTGCTCTTAATTTATTTTTATGATGGATTTAGTTGATTTAAACCTTTTTGCTTGTTTATCTACCTATTTAATTTGTTGTTAACTCACTTTTATGGATGCTTTTATATTTGATTATTTAAGGGACAATGATGACTATGATTTTTTATTTTTATTTAGTTTTTTTTGGTGAATTAATAAGAAGGCCATATATTATAAGTAGCTAATAAGTAGGTGCCATGTGTCATCATGAGGATATAGGGCATTGCCACGTGTCGCTCAAACATATGCTCAACTTGCCTTTTTATGTTATTGTTTAGTTTTGATATTTTTATCGTATTGTTAATATTTGTTCGAGCAATTAGTTGTTGATCCATTTAAAAATATATAGTCTTGAAATACATAGAAATTAGTTAGTTAATAGCTTATTTCTTTGACAACTTTGATTTATTTTTGTAAATCGAATCCTGCAAGTTACAATGTGGCAGCTACTAATTTTGAGAAACTTGACAACGGAGCAATGACAAGGACGACTCATTATATATACTTGTGTTTTAGCAATATAATAAAGCAAAGTTTTTAAATATTAAAATTTGAAGCCATCCGTATATAATAAATTCCGTATGGAAAAATCTTCAATGACGCCTTATAAGGTTGTAAACTTAATACCTCAGTATAGTCATCTTCAAATTATTTCCAAACCTCTCCATCAACCCCTCCCATAGAAATATCTTTGAAGTCTTATCACCACGTGCATGCTTCAAATATTATTTACATCCGAAAAACATTTATTATATCGATAGAAAAATATTATATACGATTCAACGGTATGGTCGGTATCTACTCCATGTATTGCGAAATAATTCATTTCAATAGCTCAATAATCTAAAAAACTATATTCCCTAAATCCGAATTCCAAAAGGTTCATAATCTTTTTAAGTTCCTTATTACTATTTCAAGAATTTGATCCATCTCTTGTTATACTTATGTCCAAGATCCTACATAAAAATAAAAATAGTAGACTATAAAATAATTTATTCCGATTTTGAATAAAAAAACACATAAACATAAAAATATACGGATTAGAATTTAGAAACCATATTATTTAATATTTATCTGAAGATTCACTTTCGCTTCCTTTTAGTGCGCTTCCTTTTAGTATATGCCTTGATAATAGTTCATATGAAATGAAAAAGAAAAATATACGTTAGAGATGATTATACTCATGAATAGAAAAATACAATTTCAAATAGGTTGATCGAGAAAGCATAATAGTAAAATTACACAACATTATACGCTTAATAACAAATTTAAAGAAATATTATAAGATCTCCATTTTGAAATCAACGATCATTAAATCTTATAATGGTTAAAACAGCATAAACCACTTAAAAAGGTAAAGTAAATTTTATAGAAAAACAATCAAAAGATGGGAGTTGGAGAAAACTTAAATTGGAAGAGAAATGACATAATTAAAATGATTAATTATTGTCATGATGGTTCAAAAAGTAATTGTGAAATTTTAAAGATTTTCCATTCAATTATTTGTACTTATTTATTTACCATTAATTATGAGAGTAGGTTTTTTTAGGAAATTATGAGAGTAAGTTTTATGAATTATTCCTGTTTTGACAAAAAAAAAACACATAAACTTAAAAACATACGAAGTAGAATTTAGAAATCATACTATTTAATATTTACCCGAAACTTCACTTTCGCTTCCTTTTATTATATGGTTTGATAATAGTTCATATAAAATGAAAAGGAAAAATATAGGTTAGAGACGATTATACTCGTGAATACAAAAATACAAATTCAAATAGGTTGATCGGGAAAGTATAATAGTAAAATTACACCACAATATACGTTTAATAACAAATTAAAAGAAATATTATAAGACTTCTATTTTGAGATCAACAATCATCCATTACTTATCAGTTTCTACCTTACGTTTTTTTTACCTTTAATTTTACCTCAGTTTCGTGCCTTTTGTATTTCTTCCCTCTTTAGATTACCCACGTGATGGTTTGCCTTATCTGCATTCACATACGTTTTATGGTGCTTTAAAGTTATATAAAAAAAACATTGACCAAAAGATAAAACATCAACCTGACAAAAACTTGACAAACGAATCAAAACATTGTCACATGTAAGTCACTTAAATTAAACCAACTGGAAAACATGAATTCAAATATAAAGCAAACGATTCATAAAACCAACAACATAACAAATTAAAATATACTTTATTGGACACAACAACAACAACAACAACAACAACAACAACAACAACAACAACAACAATACTCGATAATAATACTCGACAATAATACTCAATATAATCAAATAAATAAATAAATTAAACCATAAAATACAATCCACAACTTAGAAACTCATGACAAATGGGCACATTTTAAATAAATAAAGTGAATAGAAACTATTATGGGTGTTATAGGTTTTATAGTCATTACACAACCATAAATTCCCATATTTTAATTTAATTTTTAATTTATTTTGTGGTATTATTAAATTAGATAATTGATTGCCGAGGACCTCAAGAGATGAATTAAATATGAAAAAATGTTAATGAAAATTATGGGTGATGAGTAATATAAGGAGTTTTAATAAAATTATTAACATATTATATTACAAAAATTAATTAAATAGGAAAAACTTTTAATTAATTTGGTGTGTGTTAAGTATTATGAAGAGTTTTAATCAATTTATTACCATGTTTAATTAAAAAAAATTAAATAGGAAAATGTTAATAATGACGGGTGTTCAGTAATATGAAGAGGTTTAATTAATTTATTAACTGGTTTTATTACAAAAATTTTAAAAACAATGAATTAAATAGGAAAATGTTAATAATGTTGAGTGTTTAGTAATATGAAGAGGTTCAATTAATCCCTTAACATGTTTTATTACAAAAAATTCAATTAAAATTTCAATTATAATTAAAAATTATGAAATTTATTAACATGTTTTATCGCAAAAATTTCAATTAAAATGTCAATACTAATTATAAATTATGAAATTTGTAATTAATGTGGTGTGTGTTAAGTATTACGAAGAGTTTTAATCAATTTATTACCATGTTTAATTAAAAAAAAATTAAATAGGAAAATGTTAATAATGGTGGGTGTTCAGTAATTTGAAGAGATTTACTTAATTTATTAACAGGTTTTATAACAAAAATTTTAAAAACAATGAATTAAATAGGAAAATGTTAATAATGTTGAGTGTTTAGTAATATGAAGAGGTTTAATTAATCCCTTAACATGTTTTATTACAAAAAATTCAATTAAAATTTCAATTTTAATTATAAATTATGAAATTTATTAACATGTTTTATTGCAAAAATCTCAATTAAAATGTCAATACTAATTATAAATTATGAAATTTGATGTAAATCAATATCTACCTATATTATTAAAGGAAGCTTTTTTCGAGTAATTACAGAGACTCCAACTCTCATAAAACACTTTCGAGCAATATTAAATATTAAATCTATTATCTATCTAATAAGCCTATAAATAACGAGTATTGAATGATTTATGCCAATTTAAAGTTCACGTTTGTTGCCTATATTGTTATTGTTATGATATATTGCTATGCTAGCTATGCTATTATTATTATTATTATTATTATTATTATTATTATTATTATTATTATTATTGTTATTGTTTATAACATACGAGTTTTGCTAATCATATTTTCAAACTGCTTTTGTAGAAAACAAATATTGGCGGTGCATCCAACGGAAGTCACGAACTTGATCGATGGAGAATTGGACATTGAAGAATGAAAGTTATGGAGACCAAATAAACAAGTTCGTATAAGCTAATTTATAGGTTCGTTTGGTTTTTTGGTTCGTTTGAATCGGATTTGTAGATTTTATGATTAATGTGTGAAGTAATATAGCTATATATGTTAATATGTACAGTGTAATATGTGGCTATGAAAAAAAAAATTATTTGTTTTCTTTTCGTTTGTGGCGTAGATTACAGTTATACATATCGTTAATGTTTTATTTCCTTCATATTCATGACCAGTAACTGCAGAAAGTATATCGCAAGCGCATGAAATCTATATATCTATAAGAAAAGGTAAATAATTGACTGAGACATCCGAAAATGAAATAGGCAAACACGTGACTGAGACGGAGGAAATAATTATCTTTTTAAATGTAAACAAGAGTAAATTAAAATAATTGTTTCAGGTAGTATATTATCTTCATACAATTGAAAAACGAAAAGTCTAACATGAATCCTATAGCTAATATACTCCTACGTGCTCACAATTCAATTTTTAATGTATGCTCTATACCTCTATTGGAGTATTAATCTCTAATTTCGACACCTTTTATCGTGATATTACTCGGGAGTATATGTTTTTATCAAATTTATTGTTAAGGAAACAAATTCTAATACTTCTCACGCAAGCAATCTATAATTCTTGTTATATTGTTTTGATATGTATCTTTTAGTTTAGATATAAAATCTTTGTATATCTTTCCTTAGTTGACTCCTTCCTAATTGATGTACTCATCTAACCCTAGGCTTAGGTATAACCTCAAGTATATAAGCTCTTGTACGTTATCATTGTTAATATATCAATACATACAATTACTTCTTCATCTTATATGGTATCAATCGCCTCGATCCTACAACTTCCTCGATCATGGCAGCTAACGCCCTCATCGTCCCAACCAATGCCGACTCAACCATCATCTTTGTTAACCTCAATCAATGCAAAACCCTAACCACCACAAACTATACTCAATGGTCCTTTCAAATCCGCTCCTTCCTCGAAGGACTAGACCTTTTCTCCTACCTCGATGGTTCGAACCCATGCCCTCCCAAAACCACCGTTGTCGACAACAAGTCCACTGCTAACCCGGCCTATTCCACGTGGGCTAGGCAAGATCGTCTCCTTCTTGCTTCCCTCGTTGGTACCCTTGATAGCAATATCGCTCCCCTTGTCACTGACTCCAAGTCTTCTCGCGAAGCTTGGACTACCCTTGCCTCGACCTTTGCCAACCCCTCTCGGGGTCATATTCTCCAAATTAAAAATCGCCTCGACAACATTACCAAGAAACCCGATCAAACCGTCACCGAATATATGCACCAAATCAAGACTTGCACCATAGAACTTGCCCAACTAGGTAAACCCATGGACCCGGAGGACATCATTGCTAAGGTTCTTCGGGGCCTTGACCCGACCCACTATCGAGCCATCAAGGAAACCGTGGAAGCCCGTGACACACCCATCACATTTGACGCCTTACATGAGAAACTTATCCATCACGACCTTCAAAACCCACAGACAACCACCACTTCTCCTCTCCCTGCTACTGCCTTCTCTGCCACGGCTTTTGCAGCCTCCCCTCGCCCTTTCTACAGCCGTAACCAGCCCCGTCCACCACCGCAACAACAACCTGCCTTGCTTCCGACTCCTCCCTCTGATCTCACCACAACCATCTGCCAGTACTGTGGTTATAAAGGACATGTCTTTCTCACTTGTCGCAATTTTCGAAAGACACATCCTACTGTAACCATTGCTCCCTATGTTCGCCCTAATCGCACCAATGGTCCACGTCCTCAAGCCCATACAGCCACCGCCACTCCCTCTGTCCCTCACTCTTGGCTAGTCGATAGTGGTGCTACTCACCACATCACCAATGACTTGTCTAACCTCGCTCTCCATGCCCCGTACACCGGTCCCGACGATGTTATCATTGGTGACGGCAGCTCTCTCCCCATCTCCAACATAGGTTCTTTTACAATCTTGTCTAACTCTAATTCCCTTCACTTTCGAAATGTCTTACATGTTCCGCTTATTTCTCGTAACATACTCTCTGTGTCTCAATTCTGTGTTGACAATAATGCCTCTATTGAATTCTCACCCTCCTGTTTTTTCTTTAAGGATCTATCGACGGGCCGGATTCTACTTCAAGGACCACTTGACCGTGGCATCTACTCGTGGTCTCCGTCTAAGCCGTCTGTCCATGCTCTTACTTCCTCTGCATCAAGTCATCTTTGGCACCATAGATTAGGCCACCCCTCTAATAATGTCCTTTCTCTCATTAAGCATCGTTTTAATTTATCGTTTTCTATTTCGGATTTTGATTATTGTAATTCCTGCAAACTCCATAAATGTCACAAACTCCCTTTTGCTATCTCTTCATTATCGTCCACTGCTCCTCTTGAATTAGTGTTCTCGGATGTTTGGTCTTCGCCCGTATTATCGTCTGACAATTTCAAGTATTACGTTATATTCGTGGATCATTATACAAAATACATATGGCTCTATCCTCTACGCAAAAAGTCCGACACACTAAATACATTTATTCAATTCCGTCTACTCGTTGAAAAATTTTTTAATCGTCCTATACTTCAATTATTCTCCGACAATGGTGGAGAGTACACCAAACTTACGCCTTCCTTAGCTCAACACGGTATCTCCCATCTTACCTCTCCTCCCCACACCCCTGAACACAACGGATATGCGGAACGCCGACACCGTCATATCGTTGAAACAGGACTATCTCTTCTCACTCATGCTCAACTCCCAATGACATATTGGCCCTACGCCTTTGCCACTGCCGTTTATCTCATCAATAGAATGCCCACCCCGACTCTCCAAAATGACTCTCCATACTCCCGCCTTCTTCAAACTACACCCAATTATTCTAAGTTACGCACCTTTGGTTGTCTCTGCTACCCGTGGCTACGGCCCTACACCTCTCATAAACTCGACCCAAAATCCGTTCCTTGTGTCTTCTTAGGATACTCCACAACTCAGAGCGCCTATCTTTGCCTTGAACCCAACTCGGGACGGGTTTACACATCTCGTCATGTCACCTTTGTTGAGCATGTGTTCCCGTACCCCAAGCTGGTCTCCTCTCCCACCCTCGATGACCCTCCTTCTGCCACGGACTGGTGCACCCCACCTCTTCTCTTCTTCCCCTCTTCCTCGTCCTCTCCCACCTCCTCTCCTTCCCCTATCCCTTCCTCGACCTCCACCGTAAACACCATGACCCAACCTGCCTCCCCTGCCTCAACCCAGGCCTCCTCCCCTGCCTCCCACTCTGAACCACCTTCCTCCTCTGCCCAACCAGGCCCCAACCCCACTACAACTCCCTCCACGGTCTCCACCACTACCCCAACCATACCCGTACCCCCTCCTGTCCCTCGTGCAGTGACCCGTCTCAGCAACAACATTCGAAAACCGAACCCAAAATATGCGAAATTAGCCATCTCAACCAACTCCCATTCCCTTCCCACCACCACAAAACAGGCCCTCTCCTCCCCACGATGGCGTGATGCTATGCTCGAGGAATATAGTGCTCTTATGCGTAATAATACTTGGTCCCTTGTCCCGTCTAGCGAAGCTTCTAATGTTGTTGGTTGCAAATGGGTTTATCGCGTCAAATATAATTCCGATAACTCGGTCCAAAAATACAAAGCTCGTCTTGTCGCAAAAGGCTTCCATCAACGTCATGGTATCGACTATTCCGACACATTCAGTCCGGTCGTTAAACCCGTCACAATCCGGTTAGTTCTCTCTATTGCTCTCACTCAAAAATGGGCCATTCGCCAACTAGATATCAACAATGCCTTTCTTCAAGGCAAGCTACATGAAACCGTGTATATGACACAACCACCGGGGTTTGTCAATGACAAATTCCCGTCACATGTTTGTCGCCTACAAAAAGCCATCTACGGTCTAAAGCAAGCTCCTCGCGCTTGGTACACGGAGCTCAAATCCTCCCTGCTCAGCTACGGTTTTCAAGCCTCCATAGCTGATCCCTCTCTTTTTATTCTCAAACACAACTCCTCCATAACTTACGTGCTTGTCTACGTCGACGATATTCTCGTCACAGGGTCCTCCTCGTCCATACTCGATGCCTTCATCACTAAGTTTGCAGCTCGCTTCTCTCTTAAAGATCTAGGCTCCCTCTCTTACTTTCTTGGGATAGAGGTCACCCCAAATTCCAATGGTCTCCTTCTTTCCCAAACAAAGTACATTTACGATCTTCTTCATAAACATGACATGCTTGAATCCAAACCGTCAACCACTCCTATGATTGCCCATCCTCCTCTTGTATCTAACACAAACACTCCGCCATGTGATGCCTCGACCTACAGGTCAATCGTAGGTAGTTTACAGTATCTTTCACTCACACGTCCCGATGTCTCTTTTTCAGTCAACCGCCTCGCTCAATTTATGCAGCAACCACAGCTTAGTCATTGGTCTGCGCTAAAAAGACTGCTCCGTTATCTTCATGGAACAATGCACCTCGGTCTCCAATTGCATCGTCACTCTCCGTTACAGTTACATGCCTTTAGTGACGCGGATTGGGCCGGTGACAAGGATCAGTTTGTCTCCACTTCCGGTTATATTGTTTACTTGGGTCGAAACCCCATCGCCTGGGCCTCTAAGAAACAGAAAACCTTGGCAACGTCGTCTGAAGCCGAGTTTCGTCTTTGTAGTTCTTGCTACCTCAGAAATTTTGTGGCTTCAATCATTGTTAAGTGAACTCCAGTTCCAATTCAAGACTCCGCCGGCTATCTACTGTGATAATTTGAGTGCAACACACTATGCAGCTAATCCCGTCTTTCATTCGCGGATGAAACATGTCGCCTTGGATTTTCATTTTGTTCGTCAACATGTTCAAGCTGGTACCCTGCGTGTCACTCATATTAGTGGCAATGATCAACTCGCCGATGCTCTCACTAAGCCACTACCTCGTCCTCGTTTTGAACTACTCATCTCCAAGATCGGACTTTTCTCTGGACAGTCCATCTTGCGGGGGAATGTTAAGGAAACAAATTCTAATACTTCTCACGCAAGCAATCTATAATTCTTGTTATATTGTTTTGATATGTATCTTTTAGTTTAGATATAAAATCTTTGTATATCTTTCCTTAGTTGACTCCTTCCTAATTGATGTACTCATCTAACCCTAGGCTTAGGTATAACCTCAAGTATATAAGCTCTTGTACGTTATCATTGTTAATATATCAATACATACAATTACTTCTTCATCTTATATTTATAACTTACAATCTTAGCGTCGGTTTATTCAATTAAGTTCATTTCCTCTTCATTGAATTCACTTCAGTTTCGTTAAAAAAAGTTTGCGTCCAAAAGAATAAACCATAAGCAACTAAGCAAGAAGGTCACTTTATTAATTATGGAGTATTTTCAAGCTTAATCTTACAACAAGGCCGCTAATGAAGATGTTCTAAATTTTGGCTGTTTTACAAAATAATACTTTTAAAATCTAATAATGAAAAGTTGTGAGAAAAAAAGAATACTGAAGCAATGCTAATATAATTTATAATTTATTATTATTATTAAAATTAAATTAAGTTAATTTAAGTTAAGATCCGTCCAATTCGAAAAAGTTAAGCTCTTATAAATTCACTTTAGAAAAGTTAAGCTCGCTCATAAGTTAAGTTTCTTATAATTAAATCTAAAAAAGTTTAGCTCTAAGTTTAGTTCAGCAAAATTAATCTCCTGTAAATTAATTAATTAGTAAATCAATTTAGCTTAACCTCTATAAGTACAGTTTAAAAAAGTTAAGTTCTTATAAATTAAGTTAACTTCAACAAAATCAAGTCCGAAAAAACAATGCTTAATCCGCCTTTTAAAACTCACATTAGTAACATATCTCCTCTAACCTCCTTATTCCAGATCCTTAATTCTAACGCTTATGACACACTAATTAATTTTCAACGTTCTGGTACATAACTGTACATGGGTCCGTAAATACACGAAGATTCAAAATAGTCTCGCATATAAGGCCACATCATGAAAGTCATTGTTGCTTGAAAATCAGAAGCCCACCCGAAGTTAAAAAATGCTACGGCTAGATCAAGCCATATAGACTAGAGCGTAGAGAATACATAAAAAAGAGATTACAATTAGGCACGTGCATCGCACGGGCATTAAATCTAGTATATATATAAAAGAGGCTTTTTTCAGGCAATTCTAGAGACTCCAACTTTAATGAAACATGTTAAATAGATAAATAATAGAGAAATTTTAAAAAATATTAATGATAAAATTTAAATAAGATAAAGATTAAAACAGATATATTAATATGTAAATTATCCCCGAAATTTTATATTTATTTATGAGATATTATTTAAAAAATAAACTATATCTAATTAATATGATAGAGTTACATTTGTAACAAACACCTTTAACATGCATATAAAAAGCAACGATAAATACAACTTTTCTTCCCCATTCTATTTTTTGTCTATTATTATTATTATGGGTTTTTTTTATTCTATTGCTTTTGTATAATTTCTTGCATATTAATTATCGCTAATTGTTTTCCTTCGTATTTTCAGGTGCACTGGGTATGTTATGTTAACAATCAATGGCCCCAACAGCTGCAATGCTTCTTCTAAGTGGTCAGCTTACTAACTCCGAACCCCATCATCAACTTACACATTCCGCTCTCGGTTTTCGGGTTACTGATAGATTTGCTGATTTGATCCGCCGCTTCAGTGGCCGCAATGCCGAGCATGTAAGAAATATAATAAAGAGGATCATTGTATAGGGTACATACCGTTAGCGGAAGCCATAGATGAATAATAGAAAAATAGTAATTAGTATGCTAGGATCTTCTCCTCCCTCTTCTAGGTTTCTTTATGATGACAATCAATGGGGTATGTCATCCCAATAACCTATTTATATAGGTTAGAGGTATTCTAGACAGGAAGAGAGACCTAGCCATAATAAGACTGTATTTGGGCCCCCCCATCAGGCTGCCCACTATATAATAAACAGGCCCTACACTTATCAGTACCATCACACTATGTATTTAATAATACTGACTGAGACAGACCTAGGCCCAATGGATCACATAACTGTAATGAGCTTTACCGGTCTTATTCAACCCGTTTTAATAAACAATAAACTGACTAATGGAAGTCCAAATCCAACATTCTCCCACTTGGGCGACATTTGTTGGTTTTATTAAAAAGTTTTATTTTAAGAAAATACTTTGAAAATCTTTATTTTGTAAAATGACTCTCGGGTTGAATAACATGGCCATAACAAACATCTCAGTTCACAGAACTCGGTCCAAATAAGCAATTCAATGTGAATCATAGCGGAAATAGTACAATTAAGTCATACAAGACCTTCCATGATCACAACAGTAAAAGCTTACCGACATGAGTCCCAAGTGTGACAAAGTGTAGTGTGGTTTTAGCACAATTGTTCCAAACTTTAAGATGAGCATGCTTAACTACATTCGGTCACAGTCTCAATTCGAGACCAACTTCCGAAGAAGTATTTCCCCTTGATTATTACCTTGAAAGGTAAATACCACTTAAGGTACATTTATACTCATTAGTGAGTTAACACCCACTTAAGGGCAAATACACCATAACAGGCAATGGTTTAACAACCAACATCCATTAAAGGACAAATCCACCCAATAAATTAAAGGGCAAAAGCTTTAATGCACAACATCTCACAACGAGATACAGACTTAGCTATAACAATAATTATAAATGCATTAAGCTTTCAATTAACATGCATATATTTAGTGAGAATAAAAAACATCAACTTTATTACTGAAAGCATACAGTACATCACGTACCAAAATACCTCAATTACAACTCCCACTAATTCAATGCATCAAAAGAAATCACAATACTCATGTTTTTAACATGTTTTTCAAACTCAATAGGCCTGAGTCCTTTAGTCAATGGGTCTGCAATCATCTCTTCAGTAGGAAGAAACACAAACTCGATATCGACAAGTTCTACCCACTCTCTGACTTTATGAATCTTCAAATCAAATGATTTTGATTTGCGAGTTTTCACAATCTTCTTAGTGTATAACACCGCAGCCCTATTATCACAATGTATAGTGATAGGTCGTGTAATAGGAAGAATATCGCTAAAACTAGAGATGAAATTCCTCAACTCTTTAGCATGACGAGCAGCAGTATAACATACTGTAATTTCCGCCTCCATAGTAGAGGTAGAGAGGCGTATTCATTTAACACTCTTCCAAGAAATAGCACCACCAGCTAACATAAAAACAAATCCTGTAGTGGATTTCATATCATCTACACAACCCCCAAGGTCTGCATCTGAATAACCAGTGATTTCTAGAGTACTAACATTTCTGTACACAAGCATGTGATCTCTGGTTTTGCGAAGGTATCTCATAACCTTCTTAGCTGCAACCCAATGCGCATGACCAGGATTAGCCATATACCTCCCTAACACATTCACTGCATAAGCAATGTTAGGTCTAGTACACACTTCAGCATACATCAAACTACCAACAGCACTAGCATAAGGAATGTCTTTCATAACCTTCTCATCAAGTTTATTTTGGGGACAATCATTCTTGCTTAACTTATCACCTTTAGATATGGGAGCTACACCAGGCTTACAGTCTAAGAGGCTAAAGTTTTCTAGAACTCGATCAGCATATGCCCTTTGAGATAATCCCAACATTCTCTTAGACCGGTCGCGCACAATCTTAATACCAAGTACAAAGGATGCTTCCCCCAAATCTTTCATGTCAAAGACATTTGAAAGATTTGCCTTTGTGTCATGTAACAAACCAAGATCGTTACTAACAAGTAAAATATCATCAACATAAAGGACAAGAAATATGAATTTCCTCCCACTGATCTTGGAATATATGCAAAGATCAATTGCATTCTCAATAAATCCTATAGACTGCACAACCTCATGAAATTTTAAATACCACTGACGAGAAACTTGTTTCAAACCATAAATAGATTTCTTTAATTTACACACCATATGTTCTTTACCTTTCTCAACAAAGCCATCCGGTTGCTGCATATAAACTTCTTCACTAAGATGACCATTCAAAAAGGCAGTCCGAACATCCATTTGGTGCAATTCTAGATCATAATGAGCAGTTAAAGCCATAAGAATTCTAAATGAATCCTTAGAAGAAACAGGTGAAAAAATTTCATTAAAATCAACACCTTCTCTTTGAGTATAACCCTTTGCCACCAATCTAGCCTTAAACCTCTCAATAGCACCCTTAGAATCCTTCTTTATTTTAAATATCCATTTGCACCCAACCGGTTTAAAGTCACTAGGAGGATCAACTAATTCCCAAACTTCATTTTGTGCCATAGATTGCATCTCATCATACATAGCCTCTTTCCATTTTTCTGCTTGTGGGGAAGAAATAGCTTGCTTATAGCTTACGGGTTCAACTATCTCACTCAAATCATAATCAGCTTCCCCAGTATAGACAACATAATCATCGGGAATAGCAGAATGTCTCTCTCTATGAGAACGCCTTAAAGGTGCAACAACAGGTGACAACCTATTCTGGACTGGTGAAACAATATTATCAGTCACCATACTTCCCCCATTTGAAGAAGAAGGAATGCTAACAGACTCAGAAGGACAAATGGAGTTAGTATTACAACGACAAGATTCCAAGTCATTCTCCAAAAATTTAGCTGTCAAAGACTCCACAATTCTGGTGCTATTAGATGGACAATAGAATCTATAACCTTTAGAAGTTGCAGGATAACCTATGAAAAAACCAGGAGTGGTTTTGGGATCAAGCTTCTTTTCAGAAGGGTTATAAATTCTCACT
Organism: Silene latifolia; assembly: GCF_048544455.1. NCBI lineage: Eukaryota > Viridiplantae > Streptophyta > Magnoliopsida > Caryophyllales > Caryophyllaceae > Silene > Silene latifolia. Next base: position 186,639,589 of record NC_133526.1, read on the forward strand.
TCAGTTGGACAACCCCATACTCTCAAATGATTCAAACTTGGTTTTCTACCAGTCCACAATTCAAAAGGTGTTTTAGGAACTGATTTGCTAGGTACTCTGTTTAAGATATATGAGGCAGTTTTAAGAGCTTCTCCCCAAAGAAAATCAGGTAATTTGGATCTCGACATCATACTCCTCACCATATCTTTCAAAGTACGGTTACGACGCTCAGCCACACCATTTTGTTCAGGAAGACCCGGCATAGTATATTGTCCAACAATACCACATTCTTGCAAGTATCCAGCAAAAGGTCCCATGTACTGTCCCGAATCACCATGTTTACCATAATACTCACCACCTCGGTCCGATCTCACAATCTTAATAGTCTTATTTAACTGGTTCTCAACCTCAGCTTTAAAGATTTTAAACTTATCAAGGGCCTCAGACTTATTACTTATAAGGTAGACATACCCATATCTAGAATAGTCATCAATGAATGTGATATAAGATGTCTTTCCACAAATGGTAGAGGATAAAGGTCCACTAATGTCGGTGTGAATAACCTCTAGGAGTTCCTTACTATGGGTTGCACTCTTTTTCATAGATTTGGTCAATTTTCCTCGAATACAATCAACACAAGTGACATCAAAATCCTCAAAATTTAGCTCAGGAAGTATTTCACATTTGACAAGTCTATGGATTCGCTCTCTAGAGATGTGGCCAAGTCTCTTATGCCATAAAAGGGAAGAATTTTCTTTGGTTAAGGCTCTCTTGGTTCCAACACTCTCAACATTCAAGGAAACATCATTTAAAATTAAATCCAAACGGTACAAATCATCACAAAGAAATGCATTTCCAATCATACGAGAGTTATCAAACAATTCAACTCTTTTATTAGAAAAAACTAAACGAAATCCACACTTGTCTAACTGGGAAATAGAAATCAAATTCCGTCTCATAGACGGTACATAAAGAGTATTTTCTAGAGTTAAAGAAAATCCTGAACTAAGCTTTAAGATAACTGTTCCTACGAACTCCACAACAAGTTTCGCTCCATTTCCTACAGACACAGTGACTCTACCCTCACTTAGTGTTTGTTTGTTTTGGAACCCCTGCAAAGAATTGGAAATATGAACAGATGACCCACTATCTAACCACCAAGAATGAGGAGGTACATCAAGTAAAGAGGATTCAAAACAAACTAAGGCCAATGAATTACCTGTCTTTTTCTTTGCTAACCAAGCTTTGTATTTAGAACACTCACTCTTCCTATGACCAATTTGGTTGCAGAACCAACAAGTAACTCCAGTAGTATTGGTGCCATGTTCTTTATTACTCTCGGCCTCAAGACCCTTAGGATTGTGAGATGGACCATGCTTTTGATAAGGACCAGGTTTGTGGTATGGGTTAGATTTATTCTTTTGGAACTTATTCCCTTTAGAACTTTTGTAAAAAGGTTTACCCGACTTCCCCTTCGAAAATGGTGGGTTAGTTACTAAGTTCACAACTTCGTCCTTCGTCTCCTTCCCCTTTTTCTTTTCAACTCCAACACACAAAGAAATAAGGGCATTGACTGTCCAGGTATCATTTTGGGTGTGATAGGCAGTTTTAAGGTGATCCCACTCCTTTTGAGGAAGAGAATTAAGGATTTGATAAACAAAGAATGGCTCAGCAATGGGTACTTTGAGTTTAGTAAGACGGTTTGCAATATCCTCCATTTTAAGAATATGAGCTCTAACTCCACTAACCCCATCATATTTAGTGTTAGTGAGATAATCCATTAATTCCCCAGTTTCAGCCTTTTCAGATTCCTTATACCGATTTCCTATAGCCTCAAGCAACTCCTTAGCAGTCTTAATCTCAGCAGAAAAACCTTGAAATTCCCCAGACATCGATTTTTTCATAATCAACATACTTAACTTATTAGCCTTTTCCCACTTATGAAAATGGTCTTTTTGAGCTTGAGTGCTCTCATGTGTAAGAGCCGAAGGTTTGTCCTCAGTCAAAGCTATATCTAAGTCAGCTAAACCAAGGGCCAACTCAACATCACTTTTCCACTTAGCAAAATTATTCCCACTAAGAGTCTCAATTGAACAAAGTTGGTTGTTCACAGGAAATTGGTTAACTGAAATAACAAGTAAGGCAAATATTAGCATGATATGAGTACATTCTTTATAACTTTACACAAGAATATGCTAGGGGAGTCGCAATATTCTCACAGGAATTCATATTATACCTTATGCATTCCCCTTTGGGCAGAATACACAAAGCACAATACCTACCTCCAAGTAAATAGACAAGGAAATTTCTCAAAAATAAATCCCCTTTGGGCAGATAAATTTCTAAGAAATCAAATTATTTACACTTATATTTACTCAACCACTTACTCAAATTAACTTGTACAACTTCCCCCTTTGGGCAGGAAATTATAGAAACTAACTTAAGAAGCACAAACATTCCGGAATCCTTATGAATTATTTAAATATTGATAGATAGCCCGCTTTGGCCAAGCTACCCACCGCTATTAAAATAAATCACCGAAACAATACCCATATATTTACATTCATGCTATTTTCAATTTTAAACTTTGTCAATATTAAATGAGCGGCATGTTATTTGTCATTAAACATTCATTTTCATCATGAACTTATTTCGGGTCAAAGTGTATACGTAAACCACTCATTAAAATCTAATAACAAAGTGCTATATTTTCTTTACTCGCAACAAATATTTATATGGTATGATGTTAGCATTGTGATATAATGATGATGGCGTGATGACCAGGGAGAAAGAAAACAAGGAACAGAAGTCCCCACCAGCATACATGCAAATACATGCAAATAATCAAATACTCCGTAATTAATCATGAAAAGGAAAAAAAAGAAGCACTAAATCCAAATCGACGTGTGCCACACAAAACTAATAAGAATTGCAAAGCATGACAAACCTCAAAGACAATGTTTCGTAATCAGCCGATAAGTTTCATACATGCTCCGTAATTACGAAGTACGAAATACTTGATAAGAATGGGTTTCCTATTAAACTTATTATAACCAAGATGATCCGATACCCAATTAATTTAGTGATCCGCACAAAATAAAAAAACCAGCCGACATAATTGGTACAACGAAGTACGAACTCGTTAATATATAATCAATAGCAATGTCAAATTTAAACTATGCATATAATGATCGATAGTGTGAGACGGCAATTAATTTTTCTTGTACGGATAAGCCGAAAATAATAATAAACCCTAATACAATCCTGCTCTGATACCACATGTAAGAAATATAATAAAGAGGATCATTGTATAGGGTACATACCGTTAGCGGAAGCCATAGATGAATAATAGAAAAATAGTAATTAGTATGCTAGGATTTTCTCCTCCCTCTTCTAGGTTTCTTTATGATGACAATCAATGGGGCATGTCATCCAATAACCTATTTATATAGGTTAGAGGTATTCTAGACAGGAAGAGAGACCTAGCCATAATAAGACTGTATTTGGGCCCCCATCAGGCTGCCCACTATATAATAAACAGGCCCTACACTTATCAGTACCATCACACTATGTATTTAATAATACTGACTGAGACAGACCTAGGCCCAATGGATCACATAACTGTAATGAGCTTTACCGGTCTTATTCAACCCGTTTTAATAAACAATAAACCGACTAATGGAAGTCCAAATCCAACAGAGCATCACCAGCCTCAGCCTATATAATCAACGTGATTCGAGACCCGAAATCTCAACGTGATATGGAGGAGAGGTTTATTGAGGCTTTTGAAATGAGTTATTGGTCACTTGAAATGAATGATGATCGGTTGTTTTTACTTTAATTTCGTATTCTAGGTTAGAATTTGTGTAAATTACAGTGGCTAAAGATATGATTAACAACTTTGTTGCATGGCTTGTACAAGGCTCTATGATTTTTTAGGATAAGATTAAATCCGCAAAATCATAGATCATAATGGTTTTACCTGACTAAACGAATCAAAGTTGAACAACTTTTACTTTGTTTATTAACGTAACATACCCAGCCTCGAAACCGAAAACGCAGAAATAGTTTTGCGAGCGGCAATGTTGCGGGTTATTTAATTTGCAAACTACGAAGCTAATAACTCAAACAAAGGTGTGTATTTGATAAGGGGACTTAGAGGAAGAGAATGGTCTGGTAGTTCGTGAATTGGTGGAAGGAGCAAGGAGAATGAAGAGGATGAAGGAAGCATGTTAGGGGGCGAAGTCATTGATCACGTACTACTCGCTGTGTGAGACAGCGAGATGTTCAATTTCTTCACAAAGAAGACATCCATGGCTACTAATAATTTGTATAACAATATATCTGCCCAAGAACAGCTCATTAAAGTCAATTGATACACTGGTATGTTGGTAATAGGCATGACGTAAGATAAAATTCACAAAGAATTAACAAGCTTTAGGGAGAAGAAACCTCTTGTCAGTAATATCTAAGGTTTACCTGATAGGAAGATGAGGCAGTCCCGAACACAAAATCCGCTGGGAAACTGGTACGATTCAAGAAGCCTATCCCATAACCGTTATCAATGACAGAATTAGTTAGTCTAAGCATGAACAACAAGCCTGAGAGTAGTAGGGAAACCTGAACCTGAATCTTCATTATAAAATTTGACTGTTATCCTACTTTGAATGCTAACTTTATATCAGTAGTATAGACCCCTATTAAGGAAAAGGTGTGGTTGTCAGTAGCACTGAAAGAATACCTAATAACTTCTATCATATTTATAGAGGGAGTTTTCAAGTTCAGTTACATATACCATTTTCCTCCTTTTCCATATAAATTAAGAATTCAGTTTTTTTGTTGAAGTCTAGAGTTTTAGTGCATGATTTCTCTGGTGTACTTGTAGTATATTTTGTCTCTTTGCTTGAAAGATCGATAATGTACAACTGCAATAGAAGCAATATTACCCTTTACCCTTAAGGGCTTGCTTGGAATGGGAGTAATTATTATGGGAATAATAGAGCTAAAATGAACTAAAAAATGGAGGGAAGGGATGGAACAATAATTAAAGAAGGCTGTCAATGCTAAAATGACTAAAAGAAGAACTAAACCTTCCGTAAAATTATCTGCAAATCTCCAATATATAAACGACGCATGGTGCCATAATTCATCTCAACACACGCCTTCACAACTAAAAAAAATCTACTCTTTGTGTTGTTTAATATGGATGAATGATACGTGCAGTTCTAAATTCGGATGATGCATACATCGTAGTTGTAAACATCTAAATGGATTTCTATCAGACACGCTATTAATGAAGAGAGATTCATTCTAAATTTATATTTGGTCCAATTAATGGGAGAGGGATATTTTAAACAAGACAAATAAATAATCGAGACGGTGAGAGTATGAACTAAATTATTAGTCGTACATACATGTGATTTTTATTAGTCATATACCAAACTCTATGAGGTAATACTATAATATACAATTTTCTATTTTTCATTAATGTTAAACTTTAATATGTGTGATAAAATGCTAATCTTATAAAGTATCTCATACAAATACCAACCAAAAGTTTTTTTTTTCGAGGAAAAAATACCAACCAAAAAGTTGTGAGAAATTTGATAGAGAAATTAAAGGATTCAGTTGGGAAGGATTCAATAGTGTAAATAATTTTTGTTTGACACAGGGGTGTATTTTCACAAATTTTGTTGATAATAATATAGTTGGTATCTTTAAATTAAAGTATGATTCATTCTTTTATGGCATGTTAATAATTAAAATTAGACAAAAATATACAATAATAACACTATTGTCCAATTGATAAATCAAGACAATATAGGAAACTCGTGCAAGTAAGTGTTTCAAGTAAGTTTGTAGCCAGGTCCTTTTTAATTAATAAACATCCCCAACAACTTTTGGAAGCTCAAATATTCAAGACTATATTAGGTTACCCGTATGCATCGAAGAAACCATACTTACCATAATAATTAGAGGTAAACCAATATTATAACCCGTGCAACGCACGGGCACAAAATCTAATTTGTAATTAATGTGGTGTGTGTTAAGTATTATGAAGAGTTTTAATCAATTTGTTACCATGTTTAATCTATAAAATATAATTAAAAGGCTACCCTAATATGACAAATAAACGCCACATAATCAAAGCCACATAGGATCTAAAAAGCCACCTAGATTAAAATTTAATGTGACGTTGCATATTTAAATGTGATGTTGCATATTTTTAATGTGACATGGCGAATTAATATGGCGTGATTATCAATTTATTATTGCATAACATTAATTTAAATCATTTATATCTATAAATTAATTTAATTCACTTATATCTATAATATTAAAGGATATTATCATTATTCTTAAATAAATTTTGTATATTAAATATATTGTCTTCCAAAATTTATATAACCCTTACAAATTTACATCAAATTTCATAATTTATAATTAATATTGACATTTTAATTAAAAATTTTGTATAAAACATGTTAATAAATTTCATAATTTATAATTAAAATTGAAATTGTTGTAATAAAACATGTTGTTTAAGGTCATAAGATCGGTCGACTCTATTATGCCCTTTAGATCGATTCTAACATGCGGTCGCTATAATTAGATACAATCTATTTGATTATCGCAGCCTATATCAATTCTAACCCGGTCGGCGATAGGATCGATTCGCTACACTAATTAATAACTCAGGCCTCAAGTTGATTAACTAGAAGAATTACAATAATCAAACAACAACTTTAATGATATCAATAGCAACTAATTGATTTTCCCTTTTAATTAACCTAGATCCCCTTCATCCTAGATGAGGGGATTAGCTACTCATAATTATAGTAACAACAACAAATATGATTAAAGATGAAAGCATGATTGAAAGCATGAAAGAATAATTGAAGAACATAAAACAATAATGATTAATTAACGAGGAAAGATTAGTACCATACAAGGGAAAGATTAGGGTTCTAGAGAGTTTTCCAGCAATATCCAAGCAAAAATATAACGTAGTCTAACAATAAAACACGAGTCTTTAATTTATAACAAAAGATTAACGTTTTAGGAAATTCCGGAAATAAACCCGCCAGAGAGGATCCTCGATCGAGTCAGAGGTGACTCGATCGAGGATACCGCTCGATCGAGTCGATGACTCGATCGAGGAACCTGCTTCACAGGTTATTTCTTCTCTTCTTTCACTTCTAGTCTTCGTGATTCCTCGTTTCCCGTGCCATGCTCCGTGTATTCTACCGTGCCGTCTCCGCTATGCTAATCTCAGCTTGATCATACTCATATTGAGTCATTTCTGCATCAAAACACAAAATAGCGGCAGTATCGACAATTCATTGAAATAAAGCATATAAACGATATAATAGGCACGAAACGGTATGAAATATGGTGTAAAGGAAGCTATAAAAGTATATATGAAAGTGATACATCAAACTCCCCCAAACCAAACATTTGCTTGTCCTCAAGCAAAGCAATCAGGCCAAAACAAAGGACAATAAACATATGGTGAATGAATAACTCAGAGCAAATGTCTAGGCACATACAAGTCTCAGCTATCCATATCTATAACAAAGTAATGACCGAAATTGTGCTAATAAAACAAATTCAAAAGCATGGGTAATAGACTCACGCAGCTCTTACTCAAGATGTGACATGATACCGAGACTCAGCCGAATACTTTTCAACCTTACAAGACAATTCTGTTGGATTCTCGCGGTTTCACTCATGCACTCATAATGGGTGATATATATGTAAGATAGACAGAAATAAGACTCTCACTCAACTTATGAGATATGCATGCAATCTAATGTGATAAGAGATTCTCCAACTAATACGCATTCACGAAACAGACCAAGTACATGTATCAAGGACAGAATAGTGGTAAAGTGGCATGGGTATAGAAGTGGCTTGTGCAAAAGCACGTATGGATATGTGAGGCTCAGACGGTAGTCGCAGCGCTAGACCAATAGCCAAATCTAATAAATAATAAAACAATCATCCAACTGGAGAAATAATCTCAACTTTGACAACATATGAGAGAAATGAAGAAGCTCTCCAAATGTGCATTAGACTCCAGAAATTACCACACACGACCTCCTAACAAAACTGAATGAAGCAAACATTTTTTCTTCTTTTCTCTTTTGAATCCTTTTTTCGAAACTCTTTTTTTTTTCATCTCTTTTTCTTTTCTTTCTTTGCTTTCTTTGTTTTTTTCTCCTTTTTTTTTCCGAGACTTTTTTTTTTCTTTTTCTGTTTTTTCTAGTTGCTTCATAATACTTCTCTTTTTCCAACATAAGAGGTCACACAATTGCTACAAAAAGATAACTACTACCCACATGATAATAAAAGTCCCAACCCAACCAAAGTAGCTATAACAATAAGGACTCAAGCAACTGCGACTGTCCCGAAAAAGGTAGGCAAATTCTGGAATGTAGCTAAGAAATAAGATATAAAGTGGCTACATGGTTCAAACGGGCTAACAAAACTGGGTAATGTAAGGCTTATTTGAACAGTAAGAATTGCCTATCCACATGTACTTAATCAAATGAACGCGCAAAAGCTAAGAAACTAATGTCACACTTATGCAGTTTGATATTACATATACCACAAGGAGACCACACTCATTAGCCTAAATAACAATGAGACCGGTTTATTAATGTTCCCGGCCTAGGAAGCTCTAAAGACCTCAGAAATTTAAGTGGTTTACCAACAAAATAAAGTCAAGTCTACTCGGCATAAGGCATATTGTGACGGTCAAGACTTGAGTAAAGAGCGTTGTTCATCATAGCTAACAGGTCAAAACAATGTACATGGACAACTAAGTGAGACTCAAATGCAAAGACAAAGCAAATTATCATCATTGCTATACAATTCACCAAGACTCGACTCAAAATAAACAAAAATAAATAAAAGACATGTTTTTGGATTTTATAATTTTTCAATTTTTTTTTGAATTTTTGATTTTTTTTCTCACACAACAATAAATAAAAGCACACAACAGAAATAAACACACTCCCCCAAACCTAAATGTCACAGTGTCCTCATTGTGACGCCTACAGCATAACAGTCACACAGAAATCCAGCAACCTATGGGACACAACTAATCAAAGGGAAGAGGGTAAAAATGAAATGCAATAAAAACAAAAAGAAGGATAATACCAGCTGTAATGTAGTAGCCTCCCCCAAACCAGCTGGAAAGAGAGGGATGTAGTGACCAGCTGTCACTACTAGGCGTCATCAGCAGTATCATCAGCAGTATCATCAAAACCATCAATCTCGGCATAAAGGGACATCAATTCAGGATCAGGAACGACACTGCGGCCACGACCTCGACCACGGGTGGGTCTCCTAAGACGGCCTCGACCACGAGTGCCTCCAGTAGCAGCAGCAGTGGAAGTAGAAGCACTAAACTGGCCAAACGGGCCTCTCTGGGAACAAGGGATGCCGGTGTCCTCCGCAAAAACAGAAGTAGGCTGAGGGGGGCGGACTGGAGTGTAGAAGGGACGGCCTAATGCACCGAACTCGGTGCTAAACTGTCCAAACTCCATAGGAGTCACTCCGTAGAGATGGAACACACGACTGTCGTCACCAGGAGTAGTGTAATAAGAAGGTGACACACCACGATACTGCCCCCCCGGAAGCTAAAGTCATAGCCTCCATCTGTTCCCACATCCTCCTCTCTGTCAAAGCAGTGTTGATGCCCGTATGCATCCTCACTTCCCGTTCAATGAAGGGATCAAAATGGTAACCTAAAGCATAGCCTGAAGTGGGATAGGCTGAAGGAGGTGGAGGAGGAGCGGGCTGGAATGAGCCTGGCAGATGGGTAGTGGGTGCCCGTCGTCTCCGGCGCCCGCCGGTGGTGGTAGTAGTACTAGACCCAGGAAAAGTAACCAAAAGGTCCTCGGGAATCAGATAAGTTACGGGTGGGGGTCGTACCACAGCCGTACTCTCCTCGAGTGGGTCGACAGCAGGCAAACGGGCGCAAGGAAGAAGCATGTATGACTCACGTCGGACCCTCCAGTAATGGTCCTTCCCATTCTTAATATCAAGATAAGAAATGTCATAACGAAGGTGGTCATCATCAACAAGTGGCTCATAATCAGCCATGGGCTCATATGGGTCATCACTCTCAAAGTCACAAACAGCCCTAGCCATCTTGGTGACAAGAGCACCACAGTCAAGGTTCCCGTACCTCCCAATCATCCTATCAAACGCCGAACAAACAAGAGCAGGGGGAGAGAATTGGAATGTCTCCTCCCTATAAGGATTCAAGTAACTAGCAAGTATTAAGACCTCAATAGTGGAGGTCTTGCTCTTGTCGGACCGGCCATACAACAAATAGCTCAAATACCTCAAAAACATACGAAGACAAACGTGTTGGACATCTAACAAAGCCATAGCACTGACGTCCGCATCCATATAACCAGTAAACAATGGAAAATAACGAACAGCAGACAGCCCACCAACACCATACAAGTCCCCGTCAGTATGCTTATCGAGTCCCAGGATTGCAGACAGACGGTCAAAGTCTAAAGACCGTTCAACATTAAGCAAACAAAATTTGATTAGATGATCACTGGGGAAATAAGTAAAAGAGCTCAGAAATTCGAGAGTTAGGGCATGGTAAGATAACTCGTGAAGCGTGAAAAGACCCTGCAACCCAATTTCATTAAACATGCCATACATGATGTCATCGATCTTCAATGTGCGCAAAATTTTCCTATCCACGCATCTCGTGGCACTCATAGACTTAGTTAACAGATACTCAAACCTGTCTTTCTGCGCTTTGTCACGGAATTCGATAAAGGGATAATCGTCTAAGGGAGACAAATCATCCTCCGAGGACACAACCTCTTCGGGAATTACTTCGGGTTGTTGAACCGGGGCTCTCCTTTCTCTAGTCCTCTTATTTCCTTGCCCAGAAGTCGACATTATCTACATAAAAGCAAGTAGAAAATTAAACTTCAATCTTATGCAAAACAGTCCCGTTTTTGGCAATAATGGGTCCAAAAAATCAATTTTTAAGACTCCAAATGACAATGAAAGCATCCAAAAACATAGGGGAACATGAGTATGTATCAAATATGGAAGATTCCAAGCAATAGAATACAATTCTAACCAATTTAATGCAAAATTTTTACCCGGATTTTGAAGAACCCTAATTCCCAAATTAGCAAATTAGGCATGAATTTCAACAATTAAGGGGCTAGAAAGCAAGGAAATAGCAATTGTATACTAGCAATGGAAGATTCAATACAATAAACTCAAGAAATAAGCAAGAAATTTCAGAATTTTCGAGACACAAATAAGCAATTTCGTGACATACCTTAGCAATTTAAGCAATGGAATTGAGAAAATAAGCACAAGAAAGTGATGCAAACAAGTAATGAGCAATTAAGCACAAGTTTTAAGTGAGATTTGATGATGATTTATGATGAATATAGAGAGAATGAGTAGTAGAGGAGGAAGAATGCAGGGAAGAAGCACGAAAGGAAGAAGAGCATTGAAAGAAATTTGAGTAATAAAAGCACAAAAACCGGTCAAAGAAAAGCGCGGAACCCGGTCCAATTTGGATCCTCGATCGAGTCGCAGCTGGCTCGATCGAGGAACCAATTTCAGGAATACCCAACTTTCGTTTTAAACTTTTCTAAATTCTTCGCAGGTTCCTCGATTGAGTCGCAGATGACTCGATCGAGCTGATAGGTTCCTCGATCGAGTCGCAGGTGACTCGATCGAGGAAGCAGGCTGGGGCTCCTTTCTTCGTCTTTTGTTACTCATAGCTTCCATTCTCGTCAAAATTCCTGCAAAAGGCACTTGAAAACACATCAAGAACCCTCTCCTCATCTCTCAAAGTTCAAGGAACATAAAAACAAAAACAAAACTTGAATTTAAAATCCTAATTACAAACTAATAATTTACAAAATCCGAGCTGCCTCTCGGTAGCGGCTGGTTTTTTGGTCCCTGCACGACCGTAATTCTTCATCAGCAAGAAGAATCAATGGGGAAGAGATCAAGAGCCTTTATTACCCCCACAAAAGCACCTTCATAGTATGTTTTCAAGCGTTGCCCATTCACTTTGAAGGTCTTTCCTGTGTCAGAATGCAGTGTAACTGACCCAAATTTGTTCACATCAGTAACAGTGAATGGTCCAGACCATCTACTCTTCAATTTACCTGGAAACAAGCGCAAGCGTGAGTTAAATAAGAGAACCTTCTCACCAACATGAAATTCTCTTTGCAAGATATGCTTGTCATGCCACTTCTTCGTTCGCTCCTTGTATACTTGAGCACTATCATAGGCATGCAGTCGAAATTCGTCAAGCTCATTCAATCGCATCGATCGTTTCTCACCCGCCAGTGAGGGATCCATATTTAGCTCTTTTATGGCCCACATAGCCCTGTACTCAAGCTCCACGGGTAAATGACAGGACTTGCCATAGACAAGTCGGTATGGTGAGGTTCCAATCGGCGTTTTGAATGCAGTACGGTAGGCCCACAAAGTATCATCGAGCTTCCGACTCCAATCCTTTCTATTCTTGCTTACTACCTTTTCCAAGATCTGTTTGACTCCTGTTGGAAATCTCTACCGTCCACCTTTGGTTTGAGGATGATAAGCCAATCCTCTTCGGTGTGTAACGCCATATTTCTTCAAGAGAGAATTAAGATGACGCTCATTGAAATGCTTGCGTCCATCATCGATCCTTTGCACGAGGCACTCCGAACCGTGGAAAGATAGTCTTCTGAAACAACTTAACAACAGATTTAGCATCACAAGTGGGGGTGGCAATTGCCTCCACCCATTTAGAAACATAATCTACAGCTACTAATATATATTGGTTCCCAAAAGATGTAGGGAACGACCCTTGGTAATCAATGCCCCAAACGTCAAAAATCTCTACTTCGGAGATCCCAGTTTGAGGCATCTCATGCCTTTGCGAGATATTGCCCGTCCTTTGACATGCATCACAAGAACGGACAAAAGTAGTAGCATCCTTCAAGATAGTAGGCCAATAAAAACCCGATTGCATTACCTTAGCAAATGTCCTAGAAGGACCATGATGACCTCCATAAGAAGAAGAGTGACAATGAGAAAGGATGGCACGTACCTCACCCTCGGAATACATCGTCTCGTAGATACCATCTGCGCACTCCGGAACAGATATGGGTCGTCCCCGAAATATCGCTTCACGTCATGCAAAAACCTCTTCTTCTCGCTTTGATAGGAAAGATCGAAGGAAGCATACCTCATACCAAATAATTGGCATAATCTGCAAACCATGGAGTATTTGCACTACTGACTAACAGAGATGGTCATCGGAAAAGAGTCATCAATGGGCAAAATCTCTCTTCCCGAAAATCGCAACTGGACAAATGATCTGCAACAACATTTTAAAGCACCGGACTTAATCACGGATTTCTAAATCAAATTCTTGTAACAATAAAATCCATCTAATAAGTCTAGGTTTAGCCTCTTGTTTGGTTAAAAGATACTTTAAAGTGCATGGTCGTGTGAACAATAACTTTAGAACCAACAAGATAAGCTCTAAATTTGTCTAATGAATAGACAACTGCAAGTAGCTCCTTCTCTGTAGTAGCATAGTTGATTTGGGCATCATCGAGAGTCTTGCTTGCATAGTAAATGGCATGTAATACCTTGTCCTTTCGCTGCCCCAAAACAGCTCCAACTGCATAGTCACTGGCATCGCACATAATCTCAAAAGGAAGGCTCCAATCCGGAGATCGGATAATAGGAGCTGAGATAAGTGCTTGTTTGATCCTGTCAAAGGCTTGAATACACTTGTCAGTAAACACAAAAGGAGTATCTTTGTGAAGAAGCTGAGTTAGAGGTTGAGCAATTTTAGAAAAATCCTTAATAAAGCGGCGATAGAACCCTACATGACCAAGAAAACTACGCACACTTTTAACATTAACCGGGTACGGGAGTTGCTCAATTACCTCAACCTTGGCTTTGTCCACTTGAATACCCTTACCTGACACCAAATGACCGAGTACCACCTCTTCAGTAACCATGAAGTGGCACTTCTCCCAGTTGAGAACAAGGTTGCTCTCCTCACAGCGCTGCAAAACCTTAGTCAAGTTTCTCAAGCAAACATCAAAATTAGTACCATATACACTTAAATCATCCATAAAGACTTCCATGATAGACTCTATGTAATCAGAAAATATGGCCATCATACAACGCTGAAAGGTAGCAGGAGCGTTACATAAACCAAAGGGCATCCTCCTATAAGCAAATACACCATACGGGCAAGTGAAAGTGGTCTTTTCCTGATCCTCAGGATGAATGGGTATCTGAAAGAAACCGGAGTAGCCATCTAGGTAACAGAAATAACTATGACACGCTAATCTCTCTAACATTTTGTCAATGTAAGGAAGTGGAAAATGGTCCTTTTTAGTGGCCGTGTTCAACTTCCTATAATTAATGCACATCCTCCATCCTGTGACAAGTCTAGTAGCAATCAATTCATTCTTATCATTTTTCACTACTGTAGTACCTCCCTTCTTAGGTACAACTTGGACAGGACTGACCCATTTAGAATCAGAAATAGAGAAAATAATACCAAAGATCAAGTAATTTCGTACCTCTTTTCTTACCACCTCCCGCATTGGAGGATTTAGTAAATCTCGACCCGTGCACTAGGCTTGTGGCCTTCTTCCAAGTGAATTCTATGCATACAAAAATCAGGACTAATACCTTTGAGATCGTCAATGCTATACCCAATTGCCTTTTTATGAGTTCTCAAAACAGTCAACAAAGCAGATAGTTGACCTTCAGTTAGGCTAGCATTGACAATTACTGGGTTCATTTCACAGTCATCAAATTCATATTTGAGATGAGAGGGAAGAGGTTTTAATTCAGGTTTCTTTACCTCAGTTACCTTAGGTGTGACACCCAAACTATATACCTTCTGATGTGGGCATTCCTCTCCAGTTAGAAGCTTCTCAATTCGATGAACTTCTGGACTCCATGAACCCGTCTGATCAGCTGGATCAGAAACCAGGGCAATCTCCAGAGGATCCCTATCCAAACACATAGGAAGACACTCATCAATAGTAAAATCAATAACATCTATACTATGACAAGTCTCTTCTATCATGGGGTTTTTCAATGCTTTTTCCAAATTAAAAACAATCTTATCATCCCCCACAGCTAAGGTCAATCTCCCTTGCCTAACATCTATAACCGCCCCCGCAGTATGTAAGAACGGTCTGCCCAAGATGATAGGGATTTGGTTGTCTTCAGCCATGTCCATGACAACGAAATCAACGGGGATGAAAAACTTCCCAATTCGAACGAGAACGTCCTCTAACACCCCCAATGGGTGTTTAACAGTCCTATCGGCCATCTGCAGTGTCATATTAGTAACTGTCAACGGACCCATATTTAACTTTTTACAGATAGAATACGGCATAACACTAACACTAGCTCCTAAATCGCAAAGAGCTTTACTAATAGAAAGACGACCAATTTGACAAGGGATAGAAAAACTTCCTGGATCCTTCAATTTCGGTGGTGAGTTAATTGACAACATGGCACTGCACTTCTGAGTGTAAGCAATAGTTTCCACCGCGTCAAAGGATCTCTTCCTTGTCAAAATCTCCTTCATGAATTTCGCATAAGCCGGCACTTGAGTAATTAGTTCAGTAAAAGGGACACTTACCTGTAGATTCTTCACGACCTCCATAAACTTAACGAACTGCTTATCCAGCTTGGATTTTTGTTGTCGATGAGGAAAAGGCAGTGAAATAGTTATGGGCTCGGCTTGCTTATCCTTAGAAACAACTTTTGAAACACCGTCGGCTGTCAATTTTGGATCCTCGATCGAGTCAGGGGTGACTCGATCGAGCTGGGTGGATCCTCGATCGAGTCGCCTGTGACTCGATCGAGGAACCTTTACAGGTTCAGCTTTTTCGTCTTTTTTACTTTTATCGTCAGCTCGTGTTTCAACTTCGACAGGTTCTTTCTCGTCATCACTAAGCTCCAAATTACCCAATCCTTTGGGATGCATGTAAGGGACTTCATCAACAGAATGGGCGAGTTCATTCTCAAGACTTTGCAGTCGGGATTCGTATAAGAAGTACCGCTCCTCAGCTGAATAACATTAGCTTGCTCATGAGCTTGTTTACCTTGAGGAGGAAGACCTACGGCCTGTTTTGATGGATTTTGAAGTGCCATCTGAGCCACCTGATTATCTAGCATCTTGTTATGGGCAATCGGCTCGAAGTTTTTGAGCCGTCTCGTCCTTTGCATTGACAAAGTTTGTTGCAAAAGATTGCGCAACAACTCGCCATATCATTGTTCGGAGCTTGTTGAGGAATTTGTTGAGGAGTTTGCTGAGGAGGCTGTTGATATTGATTGTTAAACTTTTGGCCTCCTTGATTTTGCCTTTGATATCCCCCTTGTGACTGATTACCACAATTGTTGGGAGGGATATAAACATTCTTCTGCGGTTGTGACTGCTGCGGGTGTTGCACATTCTGACTAGACCATTGAAGGAAAGGATGTTCCTTCATTCTTTCATTGTAGAAGTTGGAGAAAGGTGTACCTTGTGCACCTTGTCTGTAAGCCTGAAAGGCGTTAACTTGCTCAAATGTGCTCATACAATCAGTGCATGACCATCTAAACCGCATCTAGCACAAGTCTCCTCTACTTGCGGACTCATAGCATGAACTCTCTCTTTACTACCCAATGATTGGGTAGTCTTTATCTCAAAGCAATTTGAGCTGAAATAGTCTCGGTGTGCCGCAGAGCACTATCAACTCCGTACCTCGCGTGCTTCCACGGGATTTCCATACCCGGCGGTATGGGTAGCAATCGATCAATCAACTTCCACGCGTCACCATCATTGGTGTTATCTTGAAACCTCCCATTCGCAGATGAATCCAAAAGGGCACGATGATCGTCAAACAACCCGTTATAAAACTGGTTGCAAAGGAACCACTTTGGGAAACCATGATGGGGAACTGATCGAACCAAACGCTTGAAACGAGTCCAAGCTTCGTTCAAATCTTCAGTAGCTCCTTGCTTGAAACTAGTAATTTGATTTCTCAAAGCATTGGTCTTCTGAGGTGGGAAGTACCTCTTGTAGAAAGCAAGGGCCAAGGAATTCCAGTCTGTAACTCCTTCAGTATCCATATCCATATCTCTCAACCACTCGGCAGCTCCATCTTTCGAGAGAAAGGAAAGAGCACACCGCTTAACTCGATCTTGTGTCACTCCATTTGTTAATGGGATAGAACAATGAGTAAGTGACAAATTTCTCCATATGCGTCGCAGATCCTCAGCATTGTCCCTCCAAACATATTTCGTTCCACCAAATTGATATAAGATGGCCGAATCTCGAATGTTCCATTGGTAGTAGTGGGCAGCTTAAACCCTTGTGGAATAGAGTCTAAGGTCGGCTGCAGTGACCGGCTAAGATAGGCATGATGGGGGCTTTAGGACTTTCAATGATAATCGGAATTTCGGGAATAGGAATTTCGTCCTCTTCCTCTTCGTAGGACCGATCATTTGTCTCGATTGAGCTCGCCGTTTCGACGTCAAGTATACTCAAGTCTTCTACTTGACCCACTTCTTGATTAAATTTCCGTCTGTAGCGAAAAGTCTTCTCAGGTTCAGGATCAAAAGGAATAATCTGGGACCTATTAGACCTAGGCATAAACGGAACTAACAAGAAAGTGTGAGAACGGTCTCAAGGAACTGGGTTCCCTGAGACAAAAAGACAAAGTAAACACAAACAGACTAAACAATTGTTGCCTCCCCGGCAACGGCGCCAAATTTGATGTGGCTAAAGTCGTATCACCAAACCAAAGTAAATCTATCTCAGGACTAACAAGAATAGCTAGCAAAGAAGACAGTATCGAATCCACGGGAGGCGGTGAAAGCTAAGTCTCGTAGATATTTAAGTCGTTTGTCTAAAGTAACCAATTTCGGGGGGTTTTGTTTTGAGTTGATTCTAACAAACTAATTGCAAGTAATTAAATGAAGGTTTAACAATATTATTAAAAGTCTAGGAATTAGGTTCACTAGGTCAATCTGTAACACCCGCGAATTTCTCATTTTGACATTTAAAATTTATTTAGCCATTCGATTGCTTTATTTCATATTTTTAAATTATTTAATTTAATTAATCTCCTTTTAAACATAAATTTTATAAAAGTTACATTTTCACAAACTTGTTTATATAAAATAAATTTTTTTGTCGGATAATATTAATAGCAACAATAATAAAGCTCCGTCTTAAATTATAGTAGGTTTAAGACGAATTTCCGTCTAGCTTAGACCGTCACATTTCCTTCTAGCAAAGATCGTCGCATTTCTCTTATAAAGCTATTTCAATTCGGACCAACCCGATTCCGACAACACACTCTCTTACACTCTACTTTTTAATAATTCTATTATTATTATTATTATTATTATTATTATTATTATTATTATTATTATTATTATTATTATTATTATTATTATTATTATTATTATTATTATCATTATTATTATTATTATCATTATATTATATATTATTATTGTTACTAGATATTATTATTGTTGTGTTGATGTGCACCGTGTCCCCACCCCCTCATTTCTTCCTCCATTTAAAAAAGAACACAGATGCAACATCAATGAACCACGAAACACAGAGCAAAACACCCCCATTTTCGTCACCTTCAACCTCAGATCCCGCCTCCATGTTGGAATATGTGTCCTCCGACAATAATGCGATCACGACTGTTGATCATGATGATCACATGTTTAAATCTCATTATAAAGAATACAATTGGGAAGTAATATTGTTACTGTCAACTGGTCAACATATATCGGTAATGATTGGTCGACTAGAGTTTGACATTCTTTGTCGCGGCGACGGTGGTGATCGATTGACCCCTAGGTCATACCTATAGGGCAACACTCTTAATTGATTATTTAATTGATCGTATAACGTTACGAGTTAATTAAATTACTTGAAAATTGACGGACGATTTTGGAAGTAAAATTTACGTATCATATTGAAATGTGATTAAATGAGATACGGTCTGAGTAATCGAATTGTATCATTACTCGGATGAAATTATTGTTTAAAGAAACAATCGAAAATTGAATGAATTATTATAAATACAATCAGTTGTGATTTATAAATGGTAAAATATTTTGGTACAAGTAATTATGAAATTACTAAGTCGATTTTTGTATATGACGTATTTTTATTAATACGTTGATTTTTAATATGTTAAAAATACATAGCAATTTTATGTAACATGTGACATGTGACATATTGACAAATTGACAAAAATAATATGGAATCCATATTATCATAAGTGCCGAAAATTGGAGGTGGTTTAGGCTAATATTGTGTTTGATTAAGTTAATGGAAAACACAATGATTACCTACTATTTAGCCATGCAACCCTATTGTTTATTGTTAAGAGCAACAATTGCATGCATTGGCTCCCCTCCCACTCCCCTTTGTCCGGTTTTTAGAGGAGGAAAAACCACTTGGTTTTTCCTCTCCTTTTTACCATATACTCATATGATTTTTATTCAATTTTCATACTTTCACTCATCTAAAATAAGAGTTTTAGAGAGATAAAAAGCTTCCATCTTTCTCTCATATAAACCGAAATATTCAAGTGTTACATAATATTTTTGGGTCAATTTTCTTCAAATTAATATTGTACTAGTTCTTATAATATTAATTTTAATTAAGAGAAAGCCTTGGGTATAAAGCTTAGGGAGAGATCCTACACTTGGATCTTAGTTCTTCCATTAAAGGATAGCACAAGAACAAGAGAGAAAGGTGATCTCTCTTGTGCCCATAATCCGAAAAACATCCGATGTAAGAACATGATTTCTCCTCTATTTTGCTCATTTGTTTGCATGCATAAAATCCATATTTAATTTTATGACAAATTAAATTAAGACATATATGAATATGTAAGTATATAGATCTACTTTTTCTTCAATCGGTATCAAGAGCCATGGTGGTTTGCATGCAAATCGGTTAAAAGTTTTTCCGAGTTATAAGAATAACATATAAAACTTATAAAATTTGTGTTATTATGATATATCACGAAATTATCTCATGCATGTTAATATTTCTGGTCCTAAAATGTTTTAGGATATTTTGGTTATATTTACGTATTTTTATTGTTCATATAATACAATAATGACATTTAAATATGATTTTATGAGTAAAAATGTCATTTTCGGTCTAAAATTAGCTATACTTCGAATTTTCAGGTGATTTTTGGATATGTTGTCACATATATTATTTTGAGATAACCTGTAAATTTTCATAATTTTTGGACTTGTTATGCTCGAAAAATGGATTTTTCATTATTAAATTCGGATTTAGGTGAAAAATAGGTTAATATGAGTTAAATTTCGAATCTGGTCATAGAAATTTAGTATGTTGTCACATGCAATTTTACAAGATGTGTGTAAAATAATTGGCTATAAAGAAGTCTTTTTGCATGATTTATGGATTTTTGAAGAAAAATAGCATAAATAGTGACATTATTAGTGAAAAATTAATAAAACATAATCTATGACTTAGGAAAAATGTTTAATGTTGCTTTTTATTATCTTTTTCAGATCTAAAATTGAAAAGTTAATGAATATAATTTTTCCATGTTTTTATGATTATTTTAGTTAAAACCGATAAACCGCAACATTGTTTTTCCGGAAAAAAAATTCGAAATTTTTAACCTAAGATTTTGAACATTATGAGTGTCATGGTATTTTTCCAGAATTTTCATGAGTTTAAATTTCAAATTTTGAATTTATTTGAAATTTTGTGATTTATTTGAAGTTTATAGCTTATTTTTGTATTTTTAGTCCATTAATGAACAATTTTATAAATATATGAGTTAATTATGGTCAAATTATTAGTGAAGACTAAATTTTGAGTCCTAAGAGGTTAGGGTAATTAACTTATGCATAAATATGAATTTATGTAATTTTTGTGATTGTAAAATGCTGAAATCACGCAAATCCGTAAAAATCGAGTAATATACGATATTGGCTAATTAAAGGCGATTTAGCATAAAATTGAGCATGTTCATACATATTATAATGCTGCATTTTCTTTATGATTGTCATAATTTTAATTTATGTAATTTTACTTAGTATGGCCTTAGATTTAATTGGTATTTCCCGAAATGTATGGGAATATCGATTCGGTTGTAATTTTATTGTGATCTCGTATCACCGTTTTGTAATTTAATAGATTTATTTTATTTTAGTTACATATGTATAATAGGAAATTATGTAATTTATGATGTAATTTTATTCATTCCGGAGTTCCCAAAGACGGATTTCTTCAAGAATGGCGATACATAAAGACGGTGTTACCTCGAGATGCATGACACAACCGAAGTTCAAGGGACCAATGGAGTTGGTTTCCGAATATGTAATAGTTAAATAGTTTTTCTATTTTAGGAAAGGCCATACTAGGATTTATTTATTTATTTTTATGCTTGCATTTTATTTTATGTCACATGCATCGCTAAATCGCCATAACTAAAACATGCATCCTTATTTTATCGAGTTTATCGACCGTGTCAATTAAAATTATCGTAGTTCACCACTTTAGTTCACTTAAAACGTGATAGATAATAAATTGGCATGACCTCTCGCTAAAACAATTAATTGAGACATAGCCTTACCAAATAGTAGAAACCATGAAAACCTATTTCGCGAGGGAGTGCGCTCGGCCCCACCGGGGTACAAACCTTGTTACGTAGGGGAAGTGGGTGATAAATGTCTATCCACCGAATTCATGTTGATAAGGGATGTATCGGCCACACCGTGCCCAAGTTAATATGGGTTTGGATCATGGACACATTTATTCGAAATTTGGATTGAACTCAACAAAAGTTTTTGATAAGGGATGTATCGGCCCCACCGTGCCCTTGTCGAATGTGTTTTGGGCTAAAGATAATTGTTAATGTAATATTATCGACCAAGAGTTCTAAAAGTAGAATCGATTAAACGTTAATCCACCAAGTTATATTGATAAAGGATGAATCGGCCCCACCGTGCCTAAGTCGATATGAATTTGGGTCTTGGAATCATTTATCTAGTTGGATAGAGGTCACTAGAAAAATGCATAAAACTTGTTTAAATTAAACATCTTTACGAGTATTATTAAAACGACATTTGTTTTACTCCTTATATTTTGTTTTGTAGACCACTTCTTTTTCTCATAACAAATGGCAACACCAACTCCAAACGCCACACCTCTCGCTAGTTCATCATGGCTCCGATCCTTTATGGATCGATGTAAACTTGAAAAGAATGGGTCAAATTTCTCCGATTGGGATGCCCAACTCAAATTGGCCGCCCAAGGTGACGACAAGCTTCGTTACCTTACCGAGGCCTCTCCACCCGAACCTACTACTAGGTCGACCGCCGCCACTAGGGAAGCATATGAGGCTTACCAAAAGGAGTCCGCCGCAATGAAAAATATCTTGATATTTGCGATGGAGGCGGACCTCCAAAGGAGAGCCTTTAAAATGGGCAATGCTAATGAGATTTACTCCAAACTTATGACCATGTTTTCACAAACTCCGCGGATCGTCCAATATGAGGCGGCCGCGGCATTCTTTGATCTCGACTTCAAAGAGGGCCAAAAGGTTAGCCCTCATGTGCTCAAACTCATGGAGCTTGTCGAGACCTTGAAAATTCAAAAGGTTGAAATCCCCAAAGAACTCATTGTAGATAGGATTCTACACTCCTTGTCCAAAGTGAAAGCGTATGTTCAATTCCGGGTGAATTTTAACATGCAAGACAAGGATGTGTCTCTTGAGGAGTTGCACAAGTTACTTGTGCAAGCCGAAAGGGACATGGGGTTAAATGTGAACCCACCCAAGGATGTGCTTAACATAAGCACTAAGAGTAAGGGGAAGTTCAAGAAGAATGGGAGGAAGGGTAAAAAGCAAGCTCCCACATTCACCAAAGCTAAGACTTGTGAAGCTAGCACTTCAAAAATCAAGAAGGGTCCTCTTGATAAATGCCATTATTGTAATGGTATGGGACATTGGAAAAGAAATTGTTCCAAATACCTTGGTGATATTAAGGCTGGAAAGATCACTCCAGTAGGTAAATGACTATCCTTCTTTTATGTTTCTAATTCAACTATGGTATTATGATGCAAAGTTGTGATAATGTATCTCCCCTTTTTATTGTAAATAGGGCCTCCACCAAGCAAAGATAAGGGAAAGGAAAAGCAAGCATGAGAAACCATCAAGAAGCTAGGGATAGCTTTCATGGAGCTTTGCTTTTCATTGTCTTATTTTAAATTATGTTTTGAATTTTAGAACCTTAAGTTTCCGTGTTCGACATGGAAAGGTATTTTGGATAATGGGTTGTATTTTGGATAATGGTGACTTGGTTTGCAACCTAATCACTCGTTTTATCTTTTATCCTTTCATGTTCTAAAATTCATGTTTAAATGCTTGCTCTTAGAAACATAGGATTATTCACTTAAAGTGATCTAATAGACAAATATAATGACAGGTTTCATTATATGTCCACATGCTTAAGGCTTGTGTATGATCATTTATAAAGCAATTTTGAGTCTATGAACTCTCTTAAAGGAATGTCAATCACCAAGTACACATATGAAATCAATAACTATTAGTCTATCTATGAGATAGTTCTCCTTATACTTCAACATCATTATTTGTGTCTCATATGCTATCTTTGAATCTATAGTGTATTTATTCTAAATATAGAGTGGGAGAAAAATGAGGACACAACACACAAGGTAAGATTAAATTGTGTACTTGTGTAAATGAAGATCTACGCAAGAGAGAATGATTTGAATGAAGGTATATCTATTTACATAGTATACCGAATAGATGAGATCTATGGTCTCAAGTTAGTTCTATATATATGACTAAAGAGACCAAGTGAAGTAATCATAAGAGTATATTCTCAAGATAACTACACGAGGAGACCAAAAGAAAGTTTTGGAAGAAAAAATGACTAATGTAAAGTCTTAACAAGTTTTTGACCAAGTTTATGAAATTTTTGACCAATATTTTCAACCTTGAGATTTACTTAAGAGCCTAAATGAATTATAGTAACATACTAGTTATGATCGAGTTGCAAAGATTGATATACCGATATCTTCAATGGCCAAGTTTTAACCACGCAAATGTCATTACTTAACCTCATTATGAAATGGTTAAACCTCATTCCGAAAGGGTATTTCGAAGGACGTGTTCTAGATATTGTTTATATTTGAATAATGACATTGCTACACATCATCATGACATGAGAGTGTTAGAGATTTAAAATCTCTTTCCGTAAGGTTAAAAAGAGACCTCTTCGAAATAGGCATTTTGAAAGGATATGATGGGAACATATATGGTTTCATCTTAATAACTTGGCAATGCAATTTATATTTCAATTCTTGAAAAGTTTCGATTGAGAAGTCAATTTTGAAATATGAAGAATTGAGTGGGAGTTAGGAAATTGTCATGTGAAGACATGGAATTTAGTGGGAGCTATCATCCTTTGAATGTTTACAACTCACCACTCATTGAAGAACGACGAGCTAATACCTTCCTTCATAAAAGAAGTATTTGAGTTTTCAATTCTGGATGAAAATGGACAATGATGAATCCAATTACATCAAGGGATGTTGGATTAGTATTAAGAGATACACATCGTATCAACATTCACATAGGTTATTCATATAGATGAAAATGGAATTGCCATTAGCAGTCATGGTCGTTCATTGAACCTATGAACGGTTGATCTCATGATTATTAGTAACTAATGTTTCCGCCATTAGAATAATCATTCACATGTCCAATGATGAATCATATGCATAAGAGCATGATGATTCATTGGTAAGCCACAATAGAAACGTCATGAATTCTCAAATAGAATCCGATGAGCGATTTCGATGATTGTCAGAATGCTCTTATATGTGTCAAGAGGTTGCGCATATTAATGAGAATCCGAGCACATGTAAGGATTTATGAGAATCCTTAACCTTTCAAGCTAGAAAGAGAAATAAGAAGTTTTGGAAAGGTACTTAGTTGAATAAGAAGTTACTCAAAACTAATCTTTCCTAACTGTGCTAGGACTTGTGAGAAGTGCTAGGCCAATCGTCTTGGCAAATTGTTGCAAGACTCTGCAAAACATATACCTAGTGCATTATGTGTGGATGGAATACTTGATCAGTACAAGTTATATCATTCACCACAAATTCGTTCGTTATGTGATAATCGATAAGAAAGTTCTTTCAAGATAAAGAACCAAAACCGAGGTCGGGAACCTTGATGTGTACTTGGTAAAGTTCATGCTATGAGAGAGAACATGAATGTAAAGGAAAATGCAAGTGTAAGAGGTTTGAACACATGGACACATGGCATGTTAAACTTCTATTGCAATCAATAAGTGTTTACACTTACGATATACATCACAAGGTTGTAATATGATATTGACTACCCGAGTGTGATGTCGACATTTGTCGTTTGAGTTATTATTAACTCACCTTGTACATTGTTATATCCAAACGGGTTGTGGAGACAATTGAACCCCGTTAAAGTGAACATGGATTAACATTGTATTTGCCCATAGTTACTTGTATGAGGTGACGTCTCGAAGTGACTAGAGTGTGATGCGATTGATGGCAAGTTCAAGTGCCATAGAGTCATGTGAGATGACTAGTCGATCACATACGCAGACTGTTAGGAACATTTTGTCGGGCCTAATGACCGCTTATAGAGTTCTGGCAAATTTATATAGCCTGGTCGTGGCAAGAGCTACTATAGTATTCAAATGAGTCGATTCTTTTGACTAAAGACTATTCGCCTAAGATGGTACAGTTTCAGATTAACTTTGATTTGTGTTACTACGACCTTCGTAAATGGGGTCAAATGGGCATATTTTGGGTTATGATGGCTGTGGCTAGTCGAAGGGAATGAGTACGATAGGAATTGTCCACCCCTAGTCAGGGTTATAACAATATCTCAGGGCCACTCGAGGAGTAATGAACTGGAAATGCGTGGCCACGCTCGGAAAGTATCTATGATAGATAAGTCCGGTCAATCGCTTATTCTCCGGATCGAGGAAACCACTCTCGATATGACCACTTGCAAGTACGACCTGAAAGACACCTTGCATTGAGTGGGAGATAGTAATAGGACAAGAGAATTGGTGACGCACACTTGTCGAGGACAAGTGGGAGATTGTTGGAATATGTGTCCTCCGACAATAATGCGATCACGACTGTTGATCATGATGATCACATGTTTAAATCTCATTATAAAGAATACAATTGGGAAGTAATATTATTACTGTCAACTGGTCAACATATATCGGTAATGATTGGCTGACTAGAGTTTGACATTACTGTCGTGCGACGGTGGTGATCAGTTGACCCCCTAGGTCATACCTATAGGGCAACACTCTTAATTGATTATTTAATTGATCGTATAACGTTACGAGTTAATTAAATTACTTGAAAATTGACGGACGATTTTGGAAGTAAAATTTACGTATCATATTGAAATGTGATTAAATGAGATACGGTCTGAGTAATCGAATTGTATCATTACTCGGATGAAATTATTGTTTAAAGAAACAATCGAAAATTGAATGAATTATTATAAATACAATCTGTTGTGATTTATAAATGGTAAAATATTTTGGTACAAGTAATTATGAAATTACTAAGTCGATTTTTGTATATGACGTATTTTTATTAATACGTTTGATGGGGCATATTCTGCACCCGCTGACCGAGTCAACATATTGAGCAAGGTCAAAGATATCCACAAGCAAGTCAACGACTTAGACAGCCTCACCGACGCAGCCCGTCGGCCTGTCACCTGGGTCTCGGCTGGGACAACTAGCCAGTCGAGGCATATATCCGCGAACTCATATCCAAGACCCCTCGGCGGCGAGTCAACAGGGCCCGCCACCTGCCATGGGTCCCTCGGCCGAGGGTAGATCAGTCTTTCCACCTGCTAGCCACTTGGCCACTACGTGACAAAAGGTGAAAGTCTATAAATACTCCTCAACCCTCATTGAGGAAAGGATCCGAAAAAATAACCAAAACACCTCATAATCTGGTAATATCTTCCTGATCTCTCTACAATACATACTTCGCCAAGTAACACATAACTTAATCCTTTTAAGTTTACTGACTTGAGCGTCGGAGTGAGTTCGCTCGGTGCAAAGCCGAGCCCTCAGTTTGTTCATTGTTTCAGGAGACCGAAAGGAGGATTCAATCAAAGACGTCATTCTACAAGCACGGGTGGTAACAAGTAACTGCTCTGGAATTACACCCGGAACAATTGGTGCCGTCTGTGGGGAAAGATACTAGAAGCTAGTCACATTCATTCCCAAACAAAAAAAAAAACACAAAACAAAAACCCACCCAAAAAGCTAAGAAGATGTCGAAACAACAAGAGGTATTCGTGGATCGACGAAATCGAATTCTCGCCAAGATGATACCGTCCACAATTCGGGGTTGCGAGCCCCCACCGGCCGAGTGATTCAACCGGAGTACGGGATGCCAATAATACGAGATACGCCACGTCACGACCAAGTCACCATCATGGGACATGTGGTTGATGCAGCTAAACTGAAGCTACTCCTGGACCTAATTGGTAGCACGCTGGCTCACACTGTCACACCGACAAGAGCGGCGGCACCCGTACAGGAGACCAGGGTCCAAAATGTGACCCCGAGAAACTTGAACGAAGCACTGGAGGAAGCTGATCCTGTCAAGACGCCGGGGGAGCCCAGAGTGCTAGTGGTAGACCTGAGCCCCTCCCGCACTCGCAGGAGGACAGCGTCGCCGCAGCACCGATGAGGCCTGCCCCAGAAGAGTGAAAGAAGTCCGACTCGTCAGAGTCGGAGAAGAAGCCCGACTCACCAGAGTCGGAGAAGAAGCCCTTCCCGCCACGGGGAGAGGAGCCGGACTAGGGATGCGAGGAGCCGATCGCCGCGTGTCGTTCGACACGTGGTCGACGACCCCGGGCGCCACGTCCTAGAAGTCCCGGTGCCGACTAAACTAAAGTTGCCACCCATATCATACAAAGGAGAGAGCGACCCAACCGACCACGCTGAGGCTTTCGAGTCTTACATGTCGGTGTGGGAACAGCCTGATGAGGTTTGGTGCCGTGTCTTCCCAACGACCCTACATGGGATGGCACAAAGCTGGTACAAGGGGCTGCCCAATGGGTCGATATACTGTTATGGCGACCTAAGGGACATATTTTTGGCCCAGTATTCTTGCAATAAGAGGAGGGCCGTCGAGACATTGGATCTCCTGACTATCAAACAGGAGGGAGGAGAGTCTCTCCGAAGTTATGTGAAGAGGTTCGACGCCAAGGTTCAGCAGATTCGTGAGTCGAGCGAGTGGCGGCCTTCGACCGATGAAAGGCCTCCCAAGAGGGGACTTAAAAACGAGCTCATCAAGTGTGGAGGCTCGAACTTAGACTCCGCCAGGAAGATGGCCGACCAAGCCATAAAGGTGGAGGACTACCACAAAACCTGGGTAGGCCCCAGCGAGGCCGGGCACTCAGAGAGTAAGAGCCGCCGGGAGGACAACCCGGATGAAAGACGCCGTGACAATAATAGGTCACGGTCTGATAGGTCCGCCAGGAAACAGAACTCGGCGGGTGCCGGGGGAAGTTCGGGACCGTACTACCAAAAGCGGTACAATGATCACACCCCCTGGTCGTATCTGCTGCCGAGGTCTTCGCCCTGAGCAAGAACGAGGGTCAGAAGTGGGAAAGGCCCCCCAGGCCGGGGGGGACGGTGACACGAGCGATCGTGAGTACCACGGCCACACCGGTCACTTAACTGACAACTGCCGGCATCTGAAGAATGCCATTGAAGAGCTGATCCGGAAGGGGAGCCTCGGCAAATATGTTGCCAAAGGCCAAAAGACTAATGCCGGCGGCTCAAATAAGAAATCCGTCTTTGAACGGATAGGAGTAATCCATGTTGTCATCGGGGGCAACGAGAACGGTGGGTCCGCTCATGGGCACAAACGGCACCTGAACGAGCTGTATCAGGCCATCAAGTTTGTACCCAAAACAGCGGTCCCCGCTTCCAACATCCCCGATATGACTATTGGGAAGAAGGACTACGAGGGAGTCATCGCCCCTCACAGCGACCCACTTGTAGTCCACTTGGACATAGCCAACCACCTGGTCAAGAGGTGCCTGATTGACACAGGCGCCTACATGAACATCATGTTCAGGGAGTGCTTTCTCAACCTCGGTCTGAAAGTCGAGGACTTGAGCCCCTGCACCAATCCACTATACAGCTTTTCCGGGGCCGGCCTGGTACCCCTGGGGTCAATCAGACTGCCAGTGATGTTCGGCGAAGGGAATGCGGCTAAGAATATCTTAGCTGAGTTCGTGGTCATTGACGGCTCGTCCGCCTACAACGTTCTCATAGGCCGAGTCACTCTGAGCGAGGCCGACGCAGTGATGTCCATCCGGGCCCTGACACTGATGTATGTCTCGGACCGGGGGGAAGCGCATAAGCTCGTCTCAAAGGACGAAAAGGACGAGGTGGTCAACGTCCAGATATCTGCCAGAGGGTGCAACATGCAATCCCTCAAAGTGGCAAAGAAGTCCGAGAAGGGGAAGAGCCCATCCTTAAAACAGGAGGGCGACCACATGGATGCAACTGTCGGCATGGTCGAGGGGGCCGAGACTGAAGAGGTGGAAATTGACCCAGGGCGCACCGTAACTATCGGTGTTAACCTGGAGCCAAAATTCAGGGCCGCTCTCCTAGATCTGCTGAAGAAAAACAAAGACGTCTTCGCCTACTCAGCGGCCGAGATGTCAGGCGTGAGCCGGGAGGTAATTGTTCACAAGCTGAACGTGCTCTCCACCGCTCGCCCTGTCAAGCAAAGGATGAGGAACTCCTCGGCCGAGAAGGATGAGGCCATTAAGGCCGAGGTAGATAAATTATTAGCGGCGGGCTTTATCATGCCTTGTACTTATCCTGAGTGGTTAGCTAATGTTGTAATGATAAGGAAGTCATCGGGGGCGTGGAGGATGTGTGTAGATTTTACCAATCTTAATAAAGCGTGCCCCAAAGATTGCTATCCCTTGCCTCGAATAGATAGTTTAATCGATGCCACGGCAGGCTACACTATGCTGAGCCTGCTGGACGCCTTCTCAGGGTACCATCAGGTATTCATGGCCGAGGAAGACATGCCTAAATGCGCATTCATCACTGCTAACGGCACATACATGTATAAAATGATGCCGTTTGGTTTAAAGAATGCCGGCGCAACTTACACAAGACTGGTGGACAAAGTGTTCCAAAATCAAAAAGGGCGAAATATTGAGGCTTACGTCGACGATGATATTGTAAAAAGCAAGTCTGACAGCGAGCACTTAGCCGATTTACACGAGACATTTTGTTCACTAAGGAAATATAAGATGAAGCTCAACCCAATGAAATGCAACTTCGGTGTCCGGGCAGGTAAGTTCCTCGGCGTACTTGTCAGCGCCAGGGGAATTGATGCCAACCCAGACAAAGTCCAAGCAATCCTGGACCTGCCGGAGCCGAGGAATCGAAAAGAGGTTATGATGCTGACCGGGAGGATGGCGGCTCTAGCCCGTTTCATCTCTCGGTCAGCCGACAAGAGCACCCCATTCTTCAAAGTGTTGAAGGGGAATAAGGACTTCAGCTTGGGGGGAGGAACAAAGCACAACTTTCAAGCAACTGAAAGCTCATCTTCAGACTCTCCCAACCCTGTCCAGGCCGATGCTGGGGGAGACGCTATATCTGTACATAGCAGTTACCTCGGCCACGGTCGATGCCGTGATCATCGGGAAGAAGACAAACAAAGCAACACCCAATCTACTTTGTCAGCCATACGTTGTTGCCCGCCGAGAGGAATTACCCGCTGATTGAAAAAGCAGCCTTTGCTGTCGTCGTCGCCGCAAGGAAACTGAAACCTTACTTCGACGCACATCCCGTGACGGTCTTGACCGACCAACCATTGGAGAAAGCATTGGAAAAATTTGAGCAATCCGGCAGGCTCATCAAATGGGCAGTGGAGCTATCCGGCTTCGGCATTCAATACAAGCCGAGGCCCTCGATAAAGGGGCAGGCACTTGCAGACTTCCTAGCCGAGTGCACTTACCAAGAAGAATCACACCCCGGGGTATGGGAAGTATACACCGACGGGTCCTCCACGGCGAACACTCAGAGCCGGCATCCTTATCATCAGCCCAAACGGGGACGAGTTTGAGTATGCCTTGAAATTTACCTTCTCGGCCTCAAACAACGAATCCGAATACGAGGCGGTGATAACCGGAGTCGAGCTAGCTAGGGCTGCCGGGGCGGAGCACATCATTTTGAAAACAGATTCACTTTTAGTGGCTAATCAAATCAGAGGAGAGTACGAGACTCGAGACGACGGGATGGTAAGATACCTGGAAAGGGTAAAAGCTGACACTTCTAAGTTGAAATCTTTTCAGATACAATGCATTCCAGTGTCCGAGAACAACCGAGCCGACGCTCTCTCAAAGTGGCCGTTCAACCATCAAGAATGTCACCGAACCGTCTTTGGTGGACATCAGGAATGCCAAGAGCATTACTGAGGCCGTCGGCATGGTGGGTAACATAGAGACCGAGACGACGTGGATGACTCCGATAATGAAATACAAATTGACAAATAAATTACCGGAGGACCGCAGTCTCTCGCAGAAGATAAAGAGGATCGCAGCAAGGTACTTGGTATTTGAAGGGGAATTGTACAGGAGGTCCGTGATAAGTCCACTCCTGAAATGTGTCGGCCCAGCCGACGCGGAGCTAATCCTGACAGAAATTCACGAAGGCATCTGCGGCCATCACATGGAGGCAAGAACACTAGCCCACAAAGCTCTCCGAGCCGGCTACTTCTGGCCCACCATGCTTGCGGATTCCAGAGCCAAAACCAAAAAGTGCAACAACTGTCAAATGCATGCTCCGGTGATACATGCACCTTCCCGAGACCTGCAGCCGGTACTTAGTCCCCTTCCTTTTGCACAGTGGGGGATGGATCTACTAGGGCCATTTCCAACGGCATCCGGAGGAAGGAAGTACTTGATCGTTGCCATTGACTACTTCACCAAATGGATTGAAGCTGTAGCGGTACCTGCGAAGACAACAGCGGCCGTAAGAAAGGTAATCTGGGAAAATGTCATAACTCGTTTTGGGTTACCCCCAAGTCATGGTATTTGACCACGACCGAGAGTTTTGGAGTGACACAATAATGAGCTGGTTGGAAGAACTTGGTATCAAATTTGCATACTCCTCCGTCTGCCACCCACAGAGCAACGGACAGGCGGAGGCAGCCAACAAAACAATACTCAACGGTTTGAAGAAAAAGGTTGAAGACTTAAAAGGAAGATGGGTCGATGAACTACCCGGCGTTCTGTGGTCCCTTCGAACCACGGAGAAAAAAGCAACGGGGTACAGTCCATTCCACCTAGTCTATGGATCTGAAGCCGTCCTACCAATTGAAGCAGTGGTGCCAACATTCAGAACGGCTACCTTTAACCCGGTTGAAAATGAGGAAGGCCTGAAAGCCTCCCTAGACCTGGTCGAAGAAAGCCGAGATACGGCACGCCTCAACTTAGCAGTATACCAAAACCGAATGAGAAGAGCCTACAACCGACGAGTCCACAAGAGGGACCTAAAAGTAGGGGATCTGGTCCTAAGGAAGTCAGCCGCCACCAACAAAGGAAACATCCATTGTAAATTGACGGCCAACTGGGACGGCCCCTACAAAGTGGTTGAAGAAATGAGGCCGGGTACATACCGACTGACAGACATGGAGGGTATGCCTTTGATGAGCCATTGGAACACTGACAATCTCAGGAAATACTTTGTATAGCGGCGGAGGTGTCCAAAACAATTGTTGGCACCCCAACGCATCTGTTTCTAATTAAGAATCATCCAAGTTTTCCATCAGAGTGTGTATCCCCCTTCATAGTCATATCGAGGTAGACGCCACGGCCCAAGCCGGGCAGTCACCCCAAGAAGTAGACGCCACAGCAGTCACTACCAGCGCAGTTGGTACTCGCGAAAGCGACCAACATGCCATAGGAACGTATAAGTACAGTTGAGACGCAAATCTAGCCGCCTCGGCCAACCGAAGGCCTGGCAGAGGAAGCGATCAATATGTCTACAGATACGAACGCTGTCGCACCGTAACCTCTAGCCGCCTCGGCCAACCGAAGGCCTGACAGGGGACACAACGGTCGATACGCTAACATGTTTACAGCGGCTGTTGGGAAGCGCAAATCGGACGCCTCGGCCAGACCGAGAGTGAAAGAGGAAGCGACCAACATGCCAACATGTTTAAAAAGACGTTAAACACAGTTGAGAAATGCATTCTAACTACCTCGGCCAGGCCGAAGGTAAAAACGAAAAGGCACTCAATTAATAACGCAAGAAGACAAGTGAAGATTTGTGATCAAAGCCCCGGCCAAAGCCGAGGGCCCAAAAAGATAACAAGTTTTATTAAAAATGATTACAAGTAAAGAAAATACAGACGACGGTCGTCCCCATAGGGATAAGCCAAAACACAACCTACCAAAGTTTTACAAAAAAAAACAAGGAAAAGAAAAGCAAAAGGTTGCAGACATATCATTTGAAGCGCCAAAAGATGGCAGGGAGGAAAGGCTTAATAATTGGCCCCCGAACAGCTGAAGCTGTCCGAGATGCCAGGTGAGTCTGGTGACGACCGCCCGTCTCCCTATGCCTGTTGCTGCCCTCCATCGGCAGCAGCAGCATCATCTTTGGTGGCCGACCCAGAAGAAGGCTCGACAGTTTCAAGTGCCTTTGCCCTTTCAGCCTCCTCTCTGGCCTCCTTCACCTTTGCATCGTAGGCCGCCTTGGCCTCAGCTATCTGAGCCGCCTTCGCCGCCTCCGCCTTCTCAGCAGCCGCTTTTTCCGCAGCATCGGCCATCTCATCCAGAAGCTGGTCAAATTCTTGCCACTGGAAGGAGCCTTCAGGAACGAGCTTCTTGATTGCCTCCCTGGTCGCTTCCTCGGCCTGGTCCCGGAATTGGGCGCACATGTTAGGGATGATCTCAGTTTGAAGCATCTCATTATCTTTCTCCCTTTGGGCAAGGATAGCTCTTGTGCCCCTATGTGCCTCCGACTGAGCCAAGTACAGATCCTTCCATTCTTCCCTCTTGACAACCACGGCGTCATAACCGCCCTTATACCTGTCCCGCTCCTCCAGAAGCTTGGCAACGGTAGCATCAGCAGCCTCAACGTTGGCCCTCTCGGCCAAGAGCAGCTTCTCAGTTTCCTCCCCACGCTTTCGTTCAGCAAGGAGGTCCAGCTTAGCCTTCCCGGCTTCCCCCTTCACAGTGGAAAGATCAAGCTTAAGCCGTTCGATCAATGGCCCAGCTTGGGCCATGGCCTTTTCTTGCTCCATAATGTGGGAGCCGGCTAGTTGAGTCCACTTTGCCAGCCTCTTGTATATTCTCGTACCCTCTGCCACAAGCTCGGCGGGAGGAACCTTCTGGAGTAAGGAGTCAACGGTGACATTTATATCACCCGCCTTCTCAGGCTGCTTCTCTAATTGCCGTTCAGTAAGAACGGCGGCTGCCGACGGCGGATCTACAAAAAATTCACACAGCGCATCCATGTCAACATTCATTGACATGTCAGAGAGTCTGTCATCGGGAATGCATAATGAACCAGCTAAGTCTGAACCACAGGTTAGATCCGTACCAGTCTGGACCTTCTTAAATGAAGGACCGGATGAATCATTCTTTTCCCCGGCAACGGTAGAAGCCGGCAGTGGCTCTTTTCTCTTCTTTGGAGGAGGAGGGCCCTTCGCAACGGTCACCACCTCCTCGGTGATATCGATGACCTCCACATGCTCCTTCTGGACTGCTGGGGTTGAAGAGGGAGTTGGGATTGACGCCGTCACCGACCTGGACGCTGCCTTTGGTTTTCTCTTCGGCACGCCTCCGAGCACCCGTGCTTGAGCCACCGTCGGATCCAGTGCCTTCAGCTGCTAATCCATGAGGTCGGTGGGCGCCGGTCTGCGATCACGAGTCTGGGCCGTAGGGTGCAAATTGACAACGTTCTTGTCCTTATCAAGCCCTATTCTCTCAAGGATATCCTCAGACAGATCCGGGCCAAAATGGTCTGCAAGGGAAACGAAGCAAAAGTTAAGTAGAAGAAATAAATCAAAGTTCAAGAAACAGAAACATTAAAAGCAGAGATGGGCCTCACACCGACCCCACTCACCCTGTGCTAGGGCCGGTATGAGGCCGACATGGCAGAGCAGCTCATCCTGAAGAATGATCTGCGTCGGGGGCATCCATCCCGTCGGCGTCCCACTCTTCTCAGTCTCAAACAGCGTCATCGCCTGTTTCTCATCCGCACTAAGATAGACCTTGGCGGCGTCCATTTTAAGGCGTTTCCGGGAGACCCATTTCTCACGCTCCCCATCGCTCTCACACCGTAAATTGACACGGTGTTGGAAGGACCGGGGCAGCGGATAATCCGCCGGTACCTCGACATACACCCACCGCTCCTTCCAGTCCTTGCAGGAAGAAAGCTTGTCAACGGAGACGTAACTGTGGACAGCGGGCCGCCCACGGGGGCGCTTGGTGGGAAACGGGGAGAAGCGTTTGCATTTTGTATGGAGTCGCCACCAATTTTTATGGGAAATTGGAACCGTTCGAATACCTCGTGTCATGTCAAGACACAAAGTAGTGACATGAACACTAAGCAATCGTTACCCTTAGCATTCTATGTCTAGAATGACTCTCGTGGATGCCAATGAACACGGGTGCTCACGGAGATCTGGAGTAAGGGGTGAGGGTACGTATTAGGAAGCTCTTTTGATCGAACACCTAATCCCGCCCGCCTCGATAGCGGCCTCTACTAATGATTAGGGAAGTTATTCGTACTTGATATATCGTCGGCTATATGCATGCAATGCAACATCCAAGTTTTAATCATAACATGTGAGAATTAGACTAAGTCGGTTGAAACACGTAATTAGCATACAATTGGGTCGAAGTTGGAATTTAATGTTGATTTACATGTGAGAACATACAAACAACGAAAGAAATACAATAACTATGAATTACAATAAGAGAAAATTACATTAATTACATTGGATAGGCGATTTATGTCGAAAATACCTTTAAAACGGATAATTTGAGAAAAAAGGAATAAAAGAATAAAAGGAAGAATTAACGAACAGGAATTAGCGATATTACGGATATTAGTGAGTTAATACGTAAACTAAACAAACTAGGTCAAGGCGTAAACGGAGTTCGGGGACAGAACTCATCCTGGAACAGCGCAGCAGATCGCGCCCTCGGAAAGAGCGCAGCAGACGCTGCGTCTGTTCCAAGGGTGAATTCTGGCTGGGAAGCCGGAACTGCAAATCGTTAATGTTAATTGATAATTTTAAGGATGGATTAAAATAATTACTCGGATGAAAGTGATTAACAGATTTATTTTACATATGAATGATGGTCATAAAAGCGATAAACATGAATGATGCGGATGCAAGCGAATTAATACATGAAATAATGATTAATTAGTGAATTAAACTAACTAAACAAATTATTTAGGTTGAACATGATGGATGAACTAATGATGAATATGCGATGAACATGTGAATAAACAGATGAAAACTATATCAAAGACGAATCCCAGAAACTCAATATGAACAAATTGAATCTCTAAAATCCGGGTTTGAATTTAATGACGAAAACCCGCGAATATTGATTATTAGGGATTTAAGTCGGATTTAATGAATAAAATATACATGTGAATTATTGTGCTATCATGCGAACGAATTAAAGAACAAACAAATACAAATCAAATACGAACAAGAACGAATTACAGAGGACGAAGAAGAAGAAAAGAAGCGAGAAGCTCGGCGGCCCTCACGAAGAGGCGGCAGCAGCTGCGCTCCTTCAAGAGGCGCGGCGATTCTTTGCGTCTTTTCTCGACTGTCTGTCTACTGAAAATCCGTAAAAGGAGGTTTTAAAGACGGTTTTAGAAATCGGTTTTAATGAGGTATTTTCGACATAAATCTTACAATGGTGATACGATAAATAAAATACAATAAATAAAAGAGGAATTATACACCCTCAGACTTACATGTTGACGGAACGAGACGAACTAAGATATCGACTAGTGAATGCTCGACGCGAATGCAAAGAGAGTGCCCTCGTAATAGGAAAACGATTGATTAATTTAAGTTGATTGAGTGTAGTTGGTCAAATTGGTCGGTCATGCAACGGAGAGGCTGGTACCCGGAAAGATCCGAGCTTACGTGGTCGGAAGTCCAAGCACGTAGGCGCCAATTAGTAAGAACGAAGTCTAGAATGCAAAGGGAGAAGAGAAGGGCGGACACTCGCGTGAGAAATATGAGGAGCGAAGGCTCCTATTTATACTAATCACACGACGGAATTAGGGTTTCGGAGACTCTTTGGAAGTGAATCTCGGAAAGATATGAAAAAGATACGTAAATCATGCAAAGAAGGGCCTGGGAAGAGGCGCAGCAGCCACTGCGTCCCTTGGAAGAGGCGCGGCGCTGCTTGCGTCTATTCCCGGGAGGTTTCCTCTATTTGAAGAAAGATTTCGCGTTTGAGTTATGGTAGGACGGAAATAATTCGATTATCTTATGAATATTACGGGATATTATTTGCCAAAAGATAAAATTTATGAAATATGGAATAGAAATATCCGGAACATTCCGGAACATTCTGACTCGGGATTTAATGATTATCGAGAAAATGGAGACGGTTTTTGACCCGGACTCCGAATGTACTCTAATTACTGCCAAAACGACCGTATCGGGACGTAGATGACAACTAAGAGGTTGACATTAATATTTGAGTAAACACTTGACGATAATCTTACGAACTGTCACGAATCGTTCCGTGAATCAAACATGCGGCCCAATCATCACCGTGTGGTTTGCGGAAGGTGCAGAAACGAGGTGTCTACAGAGCCCCCACTTTGACTGAGCCTTGGACAAGGCAAAAGTCAAAGTATAGCCATCAGGTCAATCGAAGATTACAACCTGACGACTATGGCGACGCGAGGCGGCTCAAGGGGTCTGAACCAAGGACCTGACGTCGGGAACATTTTAGAGTCTGTCGACTATCGGGGAGGGTCGTTTAAAGTCCATTAGACTACGTAAGGAGGCTCGCCAGCCATAAGAAGAGACCATACCTGAGACTTCTTCTCGAGATGCTTCCGGAGGTGCGTAGGAGCTAAGGTTAAGCGTAGGAGCTAAGGGTAAGACCTAAAAGATATGTAAGGATTGGTGCTAGGGTATGGGGCCCTAAAAGAAAGCATTGACGGGAAGGAGGCCTAACAATAAGGTCAACTTAAAGGTGGCTAAGGTTTGGGTATAGGAACCTCTGGAGAACGACACCCTGTCAAACTCCGCGGGGAAACAAGAAATATTGAAAGCAGCAGGACGTCGGTAGAAACTGCTGGGGAATCCGCTTGCGTCGGTCTCAAGCGAACTCTGGCAAAACTTGAGGTTGAATCTGCTTGCATCGGTCTCAAACAAACTCCTGCTGGTGAATATTGACGACTAGGAACATCTTGATCGTCGTGGAAGAAATCTCGAATTAGTACTGCAAAATACTACTGCGCTGGGGACAGACGACTAGGAACATCTTGATCGTCATGGAAGGAATCTTGAGTGAGCAAGATCTTTGCAAAATACTACTCTGCTACTGGATATAATGATCTTGAGCAATACTGCAAAATACTGTTGCGCTGGATATAGTGCGGGCCGGAACGAAAGAAAATCATCGAAACGGACCAAAAGAATATAATAGCGTTGAAGAAGAGGCGCACCAAAGATGGGCCCACAAATAACGAACTCATAACGAATTTTTGAAAATTCGTATGGAGGGAACACGAGGAAGAGGCGCAGCAAGAGCTGCGTCTCTTGGAAGAGAGCGCAGCCCCTCTTTGCGTCTTTTCCCCAATTTGGCTATTTCGGCGTAAAACGCGAAATCGGAAGGATTATGTTCATTATTTCGAAATTCAATTCTTTCAATTTCTCTCTCAAATCTTCACCATTTCCGTCGAGGTTTGATTCAAAAGCTTGCTTTAAACATGACTAATCGAGGTATGTGTCTTAATCTTGCATTAATCATCTATATTTGTTGAATTTTGAGCCGCGAAAACTAGGGTTTTCGACCCTTTTTGATCGAAAATTTGGGGCTTTTCCCCCAAATGGATTTGCTTTGCCAAATTGATGTTAGAAATGGATAGTAGGCAATGTTAGGAACATAACCATGTATTTGCTTCGAATTTTCATCGAGTTTTGAGCCCTTGAGCGAATTTTGAGACGGTTTCACAGCTGAACCGTAAATTGCTTCGAAAATAGCCTTAGGATTGTCCATTGGCGATGAAATTTGATATTTGGGATCCTTGGATGATGGGTAAATTTTCTGCCATCTCGAAATTTTGGTTTGTGACAACTTTTTCAGGACACCTTTCTAGGGCATAATCGCCGTTATAACGAAATGCTGCCGAATTTTCGACTTGAACCCGGAACTAGGCTTTGACTTGGACTTGACTTGATCCAATTTATCACATGAGTGATTGGGTTGGCGGGAATATGGCCAAAGATGGCCGGAAAGGACAGTTTTCAGGGCCCTGAGGGCTCGAAAGCTCCTTAACAAAGGCTTGTCGTCATGTGACGCGGCCTAAATTTACTTTAATATTGCAGGTGATGAGGCTTCTACTTCTGGGAGGACTCCCATGGAGATAGACGCCTGTGCGGTTGAGGAGGCTTTAGAGCAGGCCTTCACCGATGCGGTGATGGCCACTGGAGACGAGGCTCACGAGGAGGAGGAGGAGGAGGCCCCGAGGCGGGCCAACGTCAGGCGAGGAGGTCGTCAGCTGAGGGGAGCTCCTGCGTGGGCTGAGACCTGGGAGAGTAGGTACCTCGTGTGGGCTGCAGAAGGTCACCTGTCCTACAGGACGGTGAAGAGCTTGGTAAATAAGAATTCACTACTCATTACCTATTCTCTTTCATTCTTTTTGTCCAAACTTCTTGCAAATTTCATTCAAAGCTAAAGATAGCTCTGTTTCAAATCATAATAGGAGGCCGGGAACATCAGGTCGTTCTCGGGTTACACGACGGCGATGGAGCACTACGAGCGGCTGTCGGCGGAGGAGAGGGCCATGATCGAGCGTGAAGCGTTTGGTCCTCTGGTTCAGGTCTGGAGGCATATCGTGAAGAGGAAGTTGCGGGCTAACCTTAGCCTGGTCCGCGCTTTCTTGGATCGGTTCTGGGACACGACTTCCACGTTTCACCTGCCTTTCGGTGAGGTGGGAGTTACTCTGGAGGACTACGGCATGATTTCAGTCCGTGTGGGGACCGAGGAGATGGTGTGGCCGGAGAGGCGCTATGAGGGCGGATTCGGCGAGGCGAGGAGATTGATCGGCTAGAACATGTCGCCGAAGGCTGTTGCAGTGCCGGGTTTGGTACCCAGTACCTACGTTCGAGACTACTTTGCGGGGAAGACCCCGGCGCTGGTGACGATCGATGGGAGGGAGACTGCTCCTCCTCCTTGTAGAGCTAAGCAGAGGGCTCGTTTGTGGCTTTGGTGGTTCTTGTCTTCGATTTACCTCGGAGACAAGGGCGAGAGGCTATCGACGAAGCTTCTTCCCTTTCTTTCTGACCTGAGTTCCCTAGGGCGTTGGGACCGGGTCACTCTTTGGTTTGCGGTCCTCATCCGCTTCATGAGGGCCATGGTTCGTCCGGAGTTGATGGAGAAGGGGACTTCTCCCCGGAACCGTCGGACACGGACTCTTGTTGGAGGTATGAACCTTCCTTTAGACCAAAGTAAATTCCTTTATTCATTGAATCACGAAAGATCGTCATTGATTATTCTGTTTTACAGGCATGGGTGTACTCTTACTTCCCGAGTCTTGCGCCCAAGAGGACAGAGCCGCTGGAGAAGGCCTATCCCGTGGTGAGGGATTGGGTGATGTGCCGGACGAAGAGCAAGCGCTCTTCTCACAATGTCTACCGGCGGGATGTGAACGCCCTTCAGCTGAGCAGCGTGAGTATCCCACTTGTATTTATATTTCTTATCCTTTGCCTTCACTTGACCGTAGGAATGACCTTTGCTTTATCTTGTCGCAGTGGGTGCCCAGACCTTGGGCGGAGTACGCTGGAGCGCCTCCTTTTGTCGCTGAGGTCCTTCGACCTAGGAGCCCGTGTCGGCTGATGCTGTGGACGTCGATGGGTCCTGTGTGGTATCTGGGCGAGCGTTTGGCTCGTCAGTGCTCTCGGGGCGCGTTGACGGTTCCCATTGACCCTCCGAGGACGATGTTCAGGGAGCCTACTGAGGCTGAGAGGGAGGCGGACCTGGCTGGTGCCAGTGGCGACGACCTTCTTCTGCCTGGCGAGGACTACTCAGCATTCCTTTACGGGAGGTTGGCGAACTGGCCCGTAGTGGTGAGTATCCTTTATTTTTCTTGATTTGATTTCGGGAATTACGATGAATGATCATCGATTAATGAGAGCTGTTTGTCTTTGCAGGAGGTCGAGGCGGCGGGCATCGAGCCCCCAGTGTACCCCGAGACCCTTGAGTACACTGACGCGACTGGGAGGACGACGATCTCCGAGTTGCGTGACTTTGACGTAGCTGTGACGGATGCTGGCCTAGACGAATGGCAGCATCTGATTCGGAGGGTGAGCCTCCAGCTTATATACCTTTCATGTAAGAACACATTTGATTGAACTTGTTCACTTTACTGAGAATTTCTTTTGAAATGCAGGTCGCGCCATCTCGGTTCGTGGCACTATGGAGGGTGGCCAACCGGCTACGAGCTACCGCCATCGAGGCACTCTTCGGTGGTCGAGGTCGTCAGGTACGAACCTCATTTGATTTCTTTTGATTTTTGGTTTTTCAGTTTTGTTTGAGTTGATTGACATGAGTCAATTTGTTGTTTACAGGGTGACCGCGAGCTGGAGCGAGAGTTGGCCCAGTCTCGGGAGGAGACAGCTCGCTTGTCGAGGGAGCTCGAGTTTCGGGACGCCGAGATTGCTGCTCTTACGGCGAGGGTTGCTGAGTTGGAGGGTGTCCAGCAGTAGTTCTGCGTAGTTTTGTAGACTTGTACATTTTGGCATCTGATTTTGAACATTTTTGGACTTGTTTGGGGCGCAAGCCCCCAGTTTGCTTGGACTTTGGACTTGGTTCGGGGCGCAAGCCCCCAGTTTGCTTGTACATTTGTGTATATGATGGCCTGAGTGCCTTTGCTGCTGGGTTGTGTTGCTTGTACCTGCAGGTTAGTTTTTTGAACATGTTTGGTAGACAACGGTTTACGCCGTCATGCTGCCGAAATTTACATGGAAATCACGCCAAAACATACATTTTATACACATATGGTCTTAATTAGCGCAAAAATGAGACTCAAAAGGACAAAAAATGCAAAAAATTTGCCGGAAGTGACCGGACGGTGGGGAGGGTTACCCCCTAAAAAAAGAAAAAAGAGAAATCTACAAGTGTAGAGATGAAAATGTTGAAATTTGTTAGAAAATGAAAACAAAAGAAAATTATTTGCTAAAAATGAAAAAAATGAAATTTATTTCCTAAGAATAAATAAGAAAAGAATTAAAATAATAATAAAAAGAAGAAATAAGTGCGATGAAAATGGCGAAGGTGTCGACGTCGCCTCGAAATGCGTGCCCGCGAATTTTAGGAAACTTGAAACATGATAAACTGCTCGTATTTACCAAAATAAAATCCCGTAGGAATAGAAAATTATTCGTTATAGAATTAGGAAAGATCCAAACGCGGAAAACGCAGAAAGTGAGCCTGGGGAAGAGGCGCAGCATGAGCTGCGTCCCTTTGAATAGGCGCAGCAGGCACTGCGCCTGTTCCCAAGCCGGTCTTTTCTGGCGGATTTTTGGAAACAGCAATTAGTATAAATAGAAGCGTCGACGAAGCTTTAAATCATATAATTCTTCCGTCTCTGCTCCGTTAATCCACATAAAAACTCCCAAAATAAATTTTCAAGAGAAAATTGTCATCATGAATACTTTGGAGATCCGTTTGAAGGAATGGACTAATGAATTCTCGAATATTGAGAAGCACGACATGGGTGCTCACAACCTTGGATCTCTATTGAGTTTGAAACTCATTAAGGTTGTAAAACCGTTCTTGGATGCTTGCCTTGACTATTGGGACCCAAATTATCATGTTTTCGCGTTCCCAGGTGGTGATATTTGTCCTTTTCCGGAAGAAATTGCTGCTATTGGTGGGTGGGACCCCGAGCATTTACCTGCCATTCCTTCCACTTCACAAGGGTATAAGAGCAAATTCAGAGACTTGCTTGGATTGACTAGACTCGAGGTGGATCGCTTAGTTACCCCGAAAGGCGTGAGAATGCTGGACTTTGTAGAAAGATTCATTAACAGGGCCGACCCCACTGCCTCTTATGTTGCTAGGAGGAGAGCATTTGGCTTTTGTTTGCTGCATGTGTACGTCTTCCATGGACGCGTTGATGAAGATTTGCGAGGTGATCCCCGTCTTTTGGGTCTTATCGAGCAAATGGAGCTGCGCAGGAGCCCAGCTTGTTTATGCTTAGGGGAGATTATCTTGGGTTTGGATAATAGGAAATCCAACCGCGATCTTCCGCTTTTGGGGAGTCCCGTTATCTTACAGGTAAGAGACACCCTTTTTTTTCTTTCTTTTTCGTTTTTTTTTTTTTTTTTTTTTTTTTTTTTTTTTTTTTTTTGGTGTCTAATACCTGCTTTTGGTAGGTTTGGCTTATGGAACGGCTCCGACTGCTCGAGCCCCCAGTTCATGCACTTTCCTATCATTCCCGTATGATTGCGATGAGGACGCGGTTGTACATGGTGGACTTCACCCGGGTCTGTGACTATTGGAAGAACAAGCTGAAGAATGATGATGGCCCGTTGATTAGGTGGGTTGTACCGTGGTGACACCTCAAGTCTGTCACTGGAGTGTCTTCTTTGGATCCCACTAGGTCCGTGCGCATTCCGGGATTGGAGTTCATGGTATGCATTTTTCCGGAAAGATTGATGAGAGGCAAGTTGGGTGAAGCGAGACTATCCCGAGGCTTGATACCGTTCCGCAGACTGCTGTAGCGCTTACCACCGAGAGCCGAAGAGAGTGGGCCATCAAATGGGCCCAAAGGAAC
This sequence comes from Silene latifolia, assembly GCF_048544455.1. Classification (NCBI taxonomy): domain Eukaryota; kingdom Viridiplantae; phylum Streptophyta; class Magnoliopsida; order Caryophyllales; family Caryophyllaceae; genus Silene; species Silene latifolia. The sequence goes on from NC_133526.1 coordinate 186,683,782, forward strand.
ATGTGGTTCTTGAGCTTCTCCGCCAATGCTTTGTGGGTGTCGGATTCCTATCTGAGGTGGAGAAAGGCTGCAACTTCGGAAGAACGCGAAAGACTGAGGAAACGCGAGCCCGTTGACTACAAGGTGCGCGAGGGAGAGAAAGAGAAGGAGAAGCATCTGACAGAGGGAGAAGAAGAAGCCGGGCTTCAGGTCATTCGTCCTTCAAAGAAATCAAAGACTACTCCTATTGCAGAAATGGTGGTTGGCAAGAATGGAAGAGTCAGGCCTCGCGAAAGACCGTTGGTGATTAGGTCTGAAGTGGTGCAAGAGCGTCCGGCTCGAGGTCGTGACAAGAAATATGACAAGAATGACAAGGGCAAGGGGAAGATGGAGGAATAGCCCGAGTCCTTATTTATTATTTGATTATTATTATTGTTGTAATAAAAGAAGGGGGATTTTTAGAATCCTAGCCTATTCTATTTTTATTATGTAACGTACTATTATTATTAGAAAGCGAATGGAATAAAAAGGTTGAATGGTTATGAAACCGCTGTGATTTTCCTTTATTATTCTTGTCGAATTTCAAATGCAATGCAAATGTCCTTCTATTTACATTTTTAGATATAACGGGTTGAATCCTGTGAAGGATTGCCTACGTATTCACTTAAAAAAGCGAAATCAAACCCTTGCGCGTAGTTCGAGTAAATGTAAAAGAATAATTGTTCGAAGCAAGAGCTTGTAATGAACATAGAAAATAAGCATGAGCTTTTGCTTGTTCTCAAGGTGCGAATTTAGTTTATTTGATGATGCGAGGATGACAATCTTGTCAAAATGCAAGAGCATAGTGACACTTAGCTTATTTCAGCTTGGCCAGGGGCCGTTTATTTAGTGTCACAAGAGCGACACATGGGTTTACGCGAGGCGCGTTTTTGTCCTATTCTAGGCATAGTATCGTTTCAGTTGGTCAAGGTTGGTGGGGTTTGAAAACTCATTCCCATCTAGGTCTGTGATTCTAACCGCACCCCCTGGGAGTATGGATTTGACTAGATATGGTCCGGCCCAATTAGGTTTGAATTTTCCCCTTGGGTCGACAGGTAAAAGAGCTCTAACCGATTTGAGTACTAAGTCTCCTTCTTTGATGTTTCTTGGCCTAACTCTTTTGTTGAAAGCTCGTTTGATACGTGCTTGATATGTTTGGACATTATGTAAGGCGCGTAGCCTACGTTCATCCAGGAGGATGAGTTCTTCATATCTATCCCTCTTCCAATCGGCTTCAGGGATTTGGCTTTCGAGTAGAATACGCAAGGATGGTATTTCTAGCTCGACTGGTTGTACGGCCTCCATGCTGTAGGTCAAATAGAAAGGAGTAGCCCCAGTGGGCGTTCTAACAGATGTACGGTACCCCCACAAAGCAAAGGGTATCTTGCTTGGCCAATCTCTATAGTTGTCAGTCATTTTTTTGAGAATTGTGACAACATTCTTGTTTGCCGCTTCTACCGCGCCGTTAGTCTGTGGTCTATAGGGCGAAGAGTGGTGATGCTTAATCTTATACTTGGCCAGCAATTGCTCGGTTTCGGCTTGGAAGTGTGACCCATTATCGCTGATGATCTCATGTGGGCAACCATATCGACAGATGATGTTGTTTTGTATGAATTTTGCCACATTTTTAGCCGTAAGACTAGTGTAGGAAGCTGCTTCTACCCATTTGGTGAAGTAGTCAATTGCCACTAGAATAAAACAGTGACCTCCTGTTCCGGCTGGGGTTATTTTTCCGATTATGTCAATTCCCCATGCAGAGAATGGCCAAGGAGATGTCATTGTGTATAGAATGAGGGAGGGACATGTTGTACATTCCCGAAGATTTGGCAATTGTGGCAATGTCTCACGTATTTGATGCAATCAGATTCCATGGTGGTCCAATAATACCCTAAACGTGTGATTTTCTTTGCCATCATGGGCCCACTCATGTGAGGACCGCATTCTCCGTCGTGGACTTCTTCCATCACCTTTCGTGCCTGTGAATGATCAAGGCAATGTAGGACTACACCAAGAGGTGTTCTTTTGTATAATTCTCCTTGCATCAGGATGTATTGGGAAGCTAATAGGCGTATAGCACGTTGTCCCCTCTTGTCCATATCTGGTGGATAGGTACCATTGAGCTTGAAATTCAGGATCGCTTGAAACCAGGGTTCTTGTGCGATTTCTTCTTCATCGGTGATTTGATGGACATAAGCCGGCTCTGACCGTCGCTCGATACACAAGGGCATTTCCATCATGTGGTCTGGCATATTTATCAAAGATGCAAGTTTCGCAAGAGCGTCTGCAAATTGATTTTCCTCTCGAGGTAGGTGTAAGTAGGTTACGCGATCAAAGAATTGAGCCACTTGGTCTATCCTAGCTTGATAGGGTGCGAGGCTTTCGCTTCGGATTTTCCAGGATCCTGTAACTTGGTTGATGATCAGTGATGAATCCCCATGTACTCGGAGGTTTTTGATACCTAAGCTTACCGCCGCTTGTAGCCCAATGAGACAAGCTTCATATTCTGCGGCGTTGTTTGTCACCTCGAAGTCGAGTTTGACAGCAATCGGTGTATGCTCACCTTCAGGAGAAATGAGCAACACTCCTATCCCGAATCCTCTTAAGTTTGATGCTCCATCAAAGTATAGATCCCAAGAGTCTACGTCTGTTTGAAGTATATCCTCGTCGGGAAATGACCAAGTATCTATGGTTTGTGCGTCGTTGATAGGATTTTCTGCGAAGAATTCGGCGACGGCGCGACCTTTTATGACTTTTAGTGGCACATATTTGAGGTCGAATTCTGAGAGCATCAGAGTCCACCTTGCAAGACGTCCGTTGAGGACGGGTTTCTCGAAAAGGTATTTGACTGGATCCATTTTGGAATATATTTTGACGGAGTAGCTAAGCATGTAGTGACGTAGCTTCTTCGTTGCCCACACAAGAGCGAGGCATGTCTTTTCGAGTTGCGAGTATTTGCACTCATATTCCAAGAACTTCTTACTTAGATAGTAAATAGCTCTTTCTTCACTTCCTACAGTTTGAGCCAGCATAGCACCCATGGAAGTTTCAGTTACTGTGAGATATAAACCAAGAGGTTGATCTTGTTGTGGCGGCATGAGCACTGGTGGTTTAGCCAATATCTCCTTGATTCGGTCAAACGCCTTTTGACAATCATCATCCCACATGGTGTGGTCTGTTTTCTTGAGTTTCTTGAAGATAGGCTCGCAAATCATGGTAAGTTTCTGTTTTAGCAGGATTTTCCTGGAGGGATCCGGCTTAGTTATATAGTGATCAGGGTATCTAGTTCTATAAGATTAGAATAGTGTAAACAAATGACAAAGAAAGGAATAAGTATAAAGAATAACGTTTTTATTATTTTGATAGAGCGGGCACAATGTTGTGAATATCTGAATGCTCAAGAGTGAAAAAGATAAAGTATAGATAAAATTAACTAACAATGAATATCTTTACAATTGTTCAATTCTCCTATTTATAGTTCTCTACCGTCCTCCCAACGTTACAATGAATAACGTTATAAATGTATAACGTTCTCCCCAAAGATAGGAGTTGTTGCCGGAATAATAGGGCAATCTTCCTATTAATTCGCTTGACCCGTTCTCAACTTAACCAATCCTTAGCTTTTTCTCTTCTTTCCGTCCAGATTCATGGATTAAATAGTTTTAGGTTTGGGCTTGGTCTTCCTTGAGAATAGGGCATGGTTATCTGGCTTATACAATCGCATTTCTTGTTTATCTGCTTAATCCAGGCTGTTTTTAGTACTCCGCCAAGCTATGATATATTGACTATCAGGCTTCTTTTCCAGGAATTAGTAGTCTTCGTATTACAATATTCTTCAGCAGCTAAATAGTAGTCAGATTTGTCCGGTTCTTGTCTTGATCAATCAGCATTGTTGAGTCAGGCCAGGTCATGGTCAGACCAGGCTAAACTGGGCCTAACAATTGCCCCTTGACATTTTACCCGTGCTGGATCCGGCCAGGGGTGAGATGTCAAATTTACCGGGTTAACTAATTAAAGAGAATCATATTCATCCAGTGACTCTTAGACTCCTATTTACCGTTGAACACTGCAACGGCTACGTGACATCATGCTGACAGTTTTGCAATTCCTAGGTTTTTCATGCCGTTATTCACTTCTCTATAAATACGGTATTTAGGGCAAGGTTATTTTTCACCAATTTTCCTCCACTTTCTTTGCTGAATATTCTTCTGAAATTCCTCTGAAATTCTTCCCTTCTTCTTAGTAATCCTGTTCTGTTATCTCGACAATTTCAATAATAAATCAAACAATCTAGGAATATGGGAGCCAAAAAACGCCCTGCATCTCAGAGAGCCGCTGCTGCTACTGTTGAGTCTGAACCCACAGATATTCAAGAGGAGGAGGTAAGGGAAATTGATCCTCCGCTCGGCCGTGGCTTTCAAGTATCAGGATTCTGTATTCACGCTCTTCAATCTCTTGATTCTTACTTTCTGAAGAGAACTTATTGAAAACAAATTATGACAAGATATTAAGGGAGAAGAAAATAATCCCCGAGTCGACCGAGGTATGGATTCGAGTCTTGTCCATTAGGGCTAATCGGGTATCACCTGGTTGGTTCTGTATTTTCGAATGGGCATTCAAAGCAGGCTGTAAGTTACCTTTTACTCCCTTAATGATTGACACCATCCGTGCTATGGAAGTGTCACCTTTTCAGATTATGCCGATGGTTTGGAAACTTGTTCATTCCATAGAAAATTTATGTGCTAAACATAATCTTGTGATTACTCTTAATGATATCAAGTCAGTATATCATTTTAAAAATCCCGTTGTTGGTCGTTTTAATTTACGAATTAAGTCAAAGATGTCTCCATTAATTACTAACCTGGACTCTGGAGATGATAAGAGTTGGGCAAAGACTTTCCTGTTTATCCGGACCGAGACTCGGGATCGGGCTTTGATTATCTCGAGATATCCTCCTTTGGAGAGTGGTAGGTTTCCTGTACTCTTATTTTGTAGTTATATTGAATGAGAGTGAGGTATATAAGTCTTACCTGTATATTTTGTTTCTGTAATGTTTGTAGCTCCTGATTGGAATCACGATCCTCTAGATGAAGAGGCTATTGCAAGGATAGATGCTTTCCTTGCCATTCCTGAGGAAGAGAGGAGGACTGGCCGCCTTGCTTAGGCGGGGAATTGTTGCCCGGTATATGAAGACCAAGCCGATCGGGGTCGAGTACCCAAAGGCAAGCCTAGTTCTCACGCTCTTTCTGTACGTCTTCTCGTATGCTTTTATTTTGGTTGTTGTCTTCTTGTCGCTTTTTGGTTTGTTATTTACGTATATTTTTTATGTATCCAGTGTTTAGGTCTTCGCTAGGTGGGGTGGCTTTTTCCGCCAAGGATTTGAAGGTGGGGTGGCTAGGATTTGCGAACAAACCAAGAGCCAGGAAACTAGTGGGAGTGACAAGACTTTGGATATCCCGATTTCGATATCCGGCCTCCTCAAGATCCGCCCAGGATAGTGTCACCGAGGTCGTCCAGGCTCAAAAAGAAAGAGGGAGGATGATATCCTGGAAGAGGAAGAGGGAGAGAAGGTGCCTATCCAAGCTCGCCCACTCGGGAGTATAAGGCAAGTGTGCTGCTAGGATTGATGACATGGATCTTTGCCGGGCACGAGATAAACGAATTTTTCGCTAAAATGAGCGGTCGGCTCTTTCTCGCTAATACTCTTGAGTCATCTACCGAGTGGTCTCTATTCGACTTCTCTTGTTACAAAGGTCTTGAACTCGCTTCCCAGGCTAAGGAGGTTAGTTATACGGGGATATTTTAAATTTGTTCATATGCTTTTTGTTTTCGCTTTGTATTAGGTTGATTGATTTTGTATATGTGTAGGGATTGGATGCGGTTGCACTACTTTGTCTCGTCACCTTAGGGACGCCTGTGCCGAGTTTCTAGTTCGGAGGAAAAGTGGATAAACTTAACCGTGACCGCACACATCCAGGGGTAATGAAGTAGTACTCCAATCTCGGTTGGCGCGCTAGGAGTCAATCAGGGCTGCTATAGTTTGTGAGGTGGCTGCTAAAAATGCCGAGAAAAATTTGTCGGGAGTTGGAGGTCGAGAAGCGGGCAATGCAGATCGATTGAGGAAGAATGAGGAGCTTCTTCTTTGAAAAGGAATTGGTGGAGGCGAGATTGGCTGATGCCGCTCAATACTTCTTTGGGAAAGGCCGGGTCGATGCTATGAGAGATCCAGAATCTGACCGGGCTAATTGGAATCCGGAGCGGGATGAGATGGCTTTGGACACTCAAAGTATCCGATTTGGCTTGAGTATGGGTCAAGAAGAAGAAGTGGATTCTCCTCCTTCCAAGGCAAAGTCGATGATCGGAGATGGTGGATGGTTGTGAGTGAGGTTGCATGGCTCAAAAATAATTTAGTTTCTTCTTTCGGGTTTTGGTCTATCCAGGGGGAATGTCCCTGGAATGAATATTTAGATTTTTAAGGAAGTTTTTGGCCCATCCAGGGGGAATGTCCCTGGGGTGGATGGTTATTTGGTGGGACCAGTATTTTGGGTGAATAAATATTTGGTCTTTGTTTTGTTTCTTTTTGTGTTTTGATAGGGTACCGATGTTGGACATGTACTGGATCTGGCCGGTTGTTCGATCGATCAGCGCGATTATTTGATCGATCAGCGATTATTCGATCGATCAGCCGATTATTTGACCGATCGAGCGATTTAATGTGTTATGGGTGGAGTTGTTGCTGCCTGGAGGACTTATGTCCCTTGCCTGCCTGGGAGGGCTTATGACCCATTTATGTCATACTGATCCGGAATAGATTTTCCAGGTTTGTATGTTATGTTGAGCTCAATATTTAAAGGCCTGTTTTGCAACTGAATTTTGGATATCAGTTGGATATTTGGTGGGGGTGGCCCCCAATCTTTAAGATTTGTTTTAAATAAAATGCAATATGTAAAACAAGTGTTGAAGATTTCGCTAAGTAAATATAAGAATATAGATAAGTACTCGAGCACATAATTTGAAGAAAATCATATACGGCATTTATTCATATAAGTGCAAGTATCATACATGTAGTTTTCAGGCAAGAAGTGTTTAAAGTAAAAAGTTATACCTGGATTGTGCGATATATTCTATATGTGAAATAATTTTAAATGTGTAATATTCCAGGCTCTTGGGATCATTTCGCCATCCAGGGTTTGTAATCTATATGCTCCCTGGCCGACTATTGAATCAATCAGATAGGGGCCTTCCCAGGTTGGGGCCAATTTGCCAGCATTCTTCTCTTTTGTGTTTTGGAATACTTTCCGAGAACGAGGTCTCCTACCCCGAACACCCCGGCTTTGTGTCTTGTTGTAGCTTTTCGCAACTCTTTCTTTGCCGGTATCTTTCGCTAGTCCGATGCTTGCCGCATCTCTTAGCTCTTTCGTTAAGTCTAGGCTATCCTCCATTAGAGGTATGTTGTTTGTTGTTGTGTTCAGGCTACATCCGGGTGATGGAATGTCCACCTCGGCCCAGATATCGCTTCACATCCATAGACCAAGGAGTAGGGGTTTGGCCGGTGGATGTTTTAGGCGTGGTTCTGTCAGCCCAAAGGACCAGGGGAGCTCTTCACCCATCTACCTTTTCTTCTTTCCAGCTTTTTCTTTATGCGGTGATCACCACTTTATTATGGATTCGCCCTGACCGTTGGCTTTTGGATATCCTGGCGTGGATGTTACCAGATTGATGTTCCATTGAGCACGAAGGTCTTGTTCTTTTTCCCACAAATTGTGTGCCATTGTCGCATACTATTTCGGAGGGGATGCCATATCTACATATGATATTATGTTTGATGAATGCTATGACATCTTTCTCCTTGACTTGCCTGTATGATTGCCTTCTATCCACTTGAGAAGAAGTAGTCAGTCATTGCTAGCATGAAAACTTTTTCGTCCGGGTGCTTGAGGTAGTTTTCCTACTATATCCATGCCCCACTTCATAAATGGCCAGGGTGCGGATATGGAATGTAGCTCTTGGATGGTGATGGATATATGGTCCGTGAATCGACAGGCTTTGCATTTAGAGCTAAAATCCAGGCAATCGGCTCTTAAGGTGGGCCAATAATATCCTGTTCTGAGTACTTTGCTTGCCAGGCTTCTTCCACCTTTGTGATTTCCACAAGATCCTTCATGGATTTGATAATATCCGCTCGCCTTCCCGTGGTTCCAGGCATCCGAGGTAAGGTCCGACTGCGATTTCTTAAAAAGCACGTTGTCAATAATAGTATACGAAGCGGCTTTTATTTTCAGTGCTCTGGCATCTTGCTTATTTAAGGGTAGGATTCCTGTTGTAGCTTGATCATAGTAAGGTTTCGTCCAAGAATTAGCAATGTAGATTGGGAAACTTTCATCTTGTTTGTTTATTGCAGGTTCTAATAAATGCACAATGGGTATTTTGTCAAAATCAAGGGGACTAAAGTTGGACCCTAGGCCGGCTAAGGCATCGGCCTGGGTATTTAAGTCCCTGGAAATTTGGTCAATATTGAAGTTTTTAAACTTTGATTTTAGCATTTGAACAACATCTAGATAAAGCATCATTTTGGGGTCTTTTGCAGTATATATGCCATTTACCTGGTTGGAGACGAGAAGGGAATCAGTGCGTACCTTTAAATTTTGCACACCAAGATCAATACATACCTTTAACCCGGCTATCAGGGCTTCATATTCTGCCTCATTGTTGGTGGCCTCAAATGCACAAACTTATAGCCCGTACTATCTTATCCCCCCGTGGTGATTTTAGTACTACACCTAGGCTCGTGCCCTTGTGTTGGCCGCTCCATCGACAAATAGGGTCCATTCTAGGTTTGTTTGGTCGTCGGGTCGGTTTATTTACTTCTTTTATTAGGTCAGGTTCTAGGGTCGGACTAAAATCGCCACAAAATCGCTAGCGCTTGTGACTTAATTGCCGTCCTTGGTTCAAACGTTATATTGTATGCGCTTATTTGGATCGACCATTTGCACATTCGTCCGGACAATTCTGGTCTCCTAAGTACAGACTTAATAGGAAGATTTGTTCTGACTATTATAGGGTGACTTTCAAAATATGGTCTTAATTTTGTGCAACTCATTATTAAAGCTAAAACATATTTTTCTAGTAGACCATACCGATTTTCGCATCCAAGCAGACTTTTACTTACATAATAGACAGTGGTGCCGTTGTCCGTCCGCTTCTTTGACCAGGATCGCACGATGGCGCTGTGGATCGACAGGGTATACTTGTCGGGGTTCATCTTTGACCGGTTTAGCCAGCAAGGGGGGAGAGGATAGATATATTTTCAGGTCTTCAAAGGCAGCTTGATGATCAGGGGTCCATTGAAAGTCCTTGTTCTTCCTTAGCAGGTTATAGAATGATTTGCATCTTTCTGATGATCTTGAGATGAATCTGTTCAGGGCCGCTATTCTTCCAGTCAGCTTTTGTATGTCTTTGACTGTTTTTGGTGGTTCTAGCTCCAGGATAGCTTTGATCTGCTCAGGGCTGGCTTCTATTCCTCTTTTTGTCACCATGTAGCCCAGGAATTTGCCTGCTGAGACTCCGAAGTGGCATTTTTGTGGGTTGAGCTTCATATTGAATTTTTCCAATATTTGAAAGGCTACTTCCAGGTCTTTGACATGGTCTTCTGCCTTTTTTGATTTGACTACCATGTCATCTATATAGACTTCCATGGTGTCTCCTATCTGATCTTTGAACATCATGTTGACTAGCCTTTGGTAGGTTGCACCTGCATTTTTAATCCAAAGGGCATAGCAAAGATAACAATATATACCTCTTTCAGTGATGAAAGTCGTGCTTTCTGGTCTGCATTGGATGCATTTTTATCTCGATTGAATACTGGAGGCATCCATGAAAGTCAACATTTCGTGGCTGCAGTGGCATCTACCATTGCATCGATGTGTGGTAGGGAAATGGATCTTTTGGCGAGGCTTTGTTTAAGTCAGTATAATCTACGCAGACTCTCCATTTGCCATTTTTCTTTTGGACGACTACCACGTTTGCAAGCCAGTCAGGGTACATTACTTCCCTGATCATTCCCATGTCCAGTAGCTTGTCAACTTCTTGGTTGATAATTTCGTGCCTTTCTGCAGCAAATTTTCTTCTCTTTTCAGACAAAGCTTAAAGGATTTGTCAATGTTCAACTTATGAGTAATAACATCAGCATCTATACCAGTCATATCAAAATGTGACCAAGCAAAACAAGACATTTTAGTTTTAAGAAAGCTGACCAGATTTGGTCTGATTAAGTCGGGTGCATCTGACCCTACAAGTACTTTCCTGTCAGGGAATTCTGGGTCTAATATGACTTCTCCTGTTTCCATCTGTGTTTGTGCTATGTATTCTTCCCTGACAGGTGACTTTAATTGCTATGCAAGGGACTTACCTGACTTTGAGGGTTTCAAAGCCTGAGTGTAACATTCCTGAGCAATCCTTTGTTCTCCTCTGATGGTGGTTATCCCCCATTCTGTTGGAATTTTCACGCATTGATGGTATGTTGATGGGATTGCTTTGACATTGTGGATCCATGGTCTGCCCAGGATTACGTTATACGAGGATAAGCAATCCATTACTCCAAATCTCTCATATGAAGCCACGCCCTCCACATAAGTAGGCAAGCCGATTTCTCCCTGTGGTGTTTTTTGTTTCTCCACCGAATCCAACCAGGACCCTGGATTTCTTTATGATCTTGCTTTCGTCTATCTTCATAGCTTTAAGGACGTCAAGCATCACCAGGTTGATTGAGCTTCCTCCATCTATCAGGATTCTTGATACTTTGGCTGTGCCAATTTGCATTGTGATTACCAGGCTGTCATGGTGTAGACCTGATATTCCTTGCAGATCCGAGTCATCAAAGGTAATAGCAGGCAATGACTCGGGCCTGGAAGGAGGTTGGAGTCTGGATTCCCTGGATATTCTCTTGGCTGCAGAGTGGTCGGACCACGATTTTCGATCCTCCATTTATGAATTTGACTTCATAGATGGGAGGAGGAGGAGGAGGATCTCTCGCCGCTTCCGGGTCTCTCTTATTTTGTCCTTCATCTTTATTCTTTGGTTTCTTTGGATTATATCTTTCAAGTAGCCTTTCTTTAGAAGATATGCTACTTGTTTCCGAGTGAATGCATTCTTCGTGGTGTGTCCGATGTCCCACGATGGAAGTCACACCATCTTGTTGGATCTTTCTGGGGTTATCGGATTTCTTTGGCCATCCGATCGTATCTCCCAGGTTTTCCAGCGTTTGATTAATCCTGCAGTATTAATAGAGAAGTTATATTCAGGAATAGTTGGGAGGCTAGAGAGGTTACCTTTATGTTCTTGTGCCATATTGACTTGGATCGTTCGGGCCTGGAATAGGGTGCCGATCCGGGATTGCCTCCTTTTCGGTAGGAGCTTTTCTGTTAGTATGTCCATAGCCCCGCTTTCCTCCGGATGAGTTCGTCCCGAAGTTGAGGTCTTCTTCTAGTCTTACATGCTCTAAGGCGATGGATTGAACAGTGGCAAAGGTTGGACATGCTTTCTTGGTCAGATCTGCATAAATGTCACCGTCAAGGGACTCCTTGCTCGAATGCTTCTCTCTTTGTCTCTTCATCGCATCCGGGAATGGCCACCTTTTCTTTGACAAATCGGCGGGAATTCCTTGAGAGATTCCTCGGGAAGTTGCTTTACCCGAACAGTTCTTTGGGTCTCTTGGCCATATCTCTCGCTACTCGCGAATTGTTGATTGAAAGCATTGATCAATTCTGCAAAATTCTTGATACTTCCATTTGGGAGATTGATGAACCATTGTAAGGTGCTCGGTTAGGGTTGTACCAAAGCCTTTGCACATGCAGACTTGCCTGAGTTCACTAGGTATTGAGGCAGCCAACATTTTTTGTTTGAATATGGCAACATGATTTTGTGAATCGAAGTTCCATCATAAGTTCTCATGGATGGGACAAGTAAATTTCTTGGGTAGATCAATCTTTGCAATTTCATCTGCAAAGGGTGAATCCGCAAAGCTGTCAATTTCTACTTCACCCACAGTGGTCCAGTACTCCGGGTATATTTTCTATTTTGTTGTGGAGTTTTTGGATTTCTTGAAGCATAGCCATCATTATTCGGCTTCGGTTTTGTTTGTCTCATCATTGGGGATGGTTGGAGTCGGATAATGTATCCTTCTCGGGGTTCCAAAATTAGAGAAGTCTATGTTTTTGATGATGGATGAGAATGGGGTTCCTGGTTCGAATCTGGTCTTGGAGCCCGAAGCCCGATTTTCCAATTTCTTCTTCAGGCTAGACTCGATTCCTTGACCTATTGATTTTGCTTCACTGAGCGCTTTCTCTTGGATTGTTTCCAATTCCTTGATTTTGGCCAGAGCAGCCGCTAATTGTTGTTCAGCGGTGAGTTCCACCATTTTTGTGTGTGAATATTAAATGAAAGATAATAAGGAGAATTTTTATTGGTTGATGAACTAGATGCCCCACGGTGGGCGCCAATTGTTTTAGCAGGATTTTCCTGGAGGGATCCGGCTTAGTTATATAGTGATCAGGGTATCTAGTTCTATAAGATTAGAATAGTGTAAACAAATGACAAAGAAAGGAATAAGTATAAAGAATAACGTTTTTATTATTTTGATAGAGCGGGCACAATGTTGTGAATATCTGAATGCTCAAGAGTGAAAAAGATAAAGTATAGATAAAATTAACTAACAATGAATATCTTTACAATTGTTCAATTCTCCTATTTATAGTTCTCTACCGTCCTCCCAACGTTACAATGAATAACGTTATAAATGTATAACGTTCTCCCCAAAGATAGGAGTTGTTTCTTAGGAATAATAGGGCAATCTTCCTATTAATTCGCTTGACCCGTTCTCAACTTAACCAATCCTTAGCTTTTTCTCTTCTTTCCGTCCAGATTCATGGATTAAATAGTTTTAGGTTTGGGCTTGGTCTTCCTTGAGAATAGGGCATGGTTATCTGGCTTATACAATCGCATTTCTTGTTTATCTGCTTAATCCAGGCTGTTTTTAGTACTCCGCCAAGCTATGATATATTGACTATCAGGCTTCTTTTCCAGGAATTAGTAGTCTTCGTATTACAATATTCTTCAGCAGCTAAATAGTAGTCAGATTTGTCCGGTTCTTGTCTTGATCAATCAGCATTGTTGAGTCAGGCCAGGTCATGGTCAGACCAGGCTAAACTGGGCCTAACAGTTTCGATATGAATCGACTTATATATTGTACCTTTCCCAGGAATCCTCTGACTTCTTTTTCTGTTTGAGGTTATGGCATTTCGATCAGAGCTTTGATTTTTGAGGGATCTATTTCTATACCGCGTTGGCTAACGACATATCCCAGGAGTTTTCCGGATGTTACCCCGAATGTGCATTTCTGAGGATTGAGTCTCATGTTGTACTTTCGTAGCCTCGCGAAGAACTTGCGAAGGTTTGCAATATGTCCCTCTCTTTCCTTGGATTTGACGATCATGTCATCTACATATACCTCAACTTCTTTGTGCATCATGTCATGTAGGAGTGTAGTTGCGGTGCGTTGGTATGTAGCTCCGGCGTTAATCAATCCGAATGGCATTACTGTATAGCAATACGTTCCCCATTGGGTGACGAATGCGGTCTTGTGCATATCTTCCATAGCCATCTTGATTTGGTTATAGCCCGCATATCCATCCATGAAGGATAGTAATGCGTGGTCTGCAGTATTGTCCACCAATATGTCAATGTGAGGTAGAGGGAAGTCATCTTTTGGACTCGCTTTGTTCAAGTCCCTGAAGTCAACACAAACACGGATTCTCCCATCCTTTTTGGGTACGGGTACTATGTTAGCTACCCAGTCAGAATACTCGGAAACTTTGATGAACCCGGCTTTGAATTGTTTATCCACTTCTTCCTTAATCTTTAGAGCCCATTCTGTTCTCATTCGTCAAGCTTCATTTCACAGGTTTGAAACCTGGCTTAATCGGAATCCTATGTTCGGCGATATCCCTGTCGATCCCTGGCATGTCTTTGTAGGACCAAGCGAAAACGTCTTTGAATTCATTTAGGAGGTCTATGAAATCGGCCCTTTCGGTAGAGCTCAAGGTAGTCCCTATCCTAAGTTCTTTGGGTTCTAATTCGGTTCCTACGTTGATGGGTTCGGTATCTTCTATTACTGGTCCCCCTTCCCCTTCTTGTAATATTTCTTTGGCTACGTAGGGAGGTATTTCGGTCAAGTCTGGGTCTTGGTCATCCTCAGTATCATCATAAACAGAATTGCACTCGAAAGAACACAGAGAGTAAGCAGAACCTGATTTATTCATATTAAGATTTGAGTAAAGTTGAAACAAAGAAGCCAACTGATCCATGGTCAGTGGCGGCAAAGGAACGAGAGTTGGGGCATTTCCGAACTATCGTGACTACTTGAGGCTAAGCTAGGAGAAACGAAGGGAGTGGGGATGACAACAGGAGTAGACTCTCTAATGACTTCTCTAGACTCCGACTCTGACTCCGACTCCGACTCGAACTCATCGTCTTCTGGTTCTCCTTTGAACATCTCTCCTTCTCCAGTAGTGAGCTTGAAGAGTCTTCCTTGGTTGTTGGTCCATTTGATAGATTTTCTCCATCCTTTCTGCTTTGCTTTTGTGTCGGTTTCGTGATCAACGCGGTGGGGTTGAAGCGATCGTCTTGAAGTATCATAGTAATGATCTCATCCTGCGCGGCCCTAATGAATCTGTCTTCTCCAAACAAAAGGCTAGCAGCTTGTTCGTCTAAGCAAGGTGCTTGACGGGTTTTGACGGTAGGAACCGTTTCTGGAGGAATGAAGTAGCAATCATGAAAGATCTCGATTCCGGCTAACTTCTTTTCAAGATAATGCCAAGGTTCGGGAAATCCATGAAAGGGTTCTGAACTTCCTTCTTGAACGAAGTATCCATTTAGAGTGGGGAGATATGGTCTCATTTGGACTCCCACGTGCTTGCGATTTTGGACTTGAGCGAGCATTTCGAGAACTTCTTCTGTTGTGGGTTTGTACCCTAGTCCAAGTGGTATCCTTGTCGAGTTGCCTTTCTTGTATGGTGCGAAGGTGTTCTTCCAAATTGGGTTCAAAGGCATTCCAGGGAAGTATCCCTGGGATTTGAGTATGTGATTGACCACCAAGTTGGAGTAGGGATTATAGTATAAGGGTGCCAACTCACTTTCTATGACATTCACACTTTGGAAGCCCCCAAGTTCGTATATGGGATCCGCAAGGACTTGATTGTTTGATTGCTTCTCGATTATTGCCTTGATGGGTGACGAAGTGATCGTCACAACTTTGCCATTCAGTGGGATCTTGATCTTTTGATGAAGGGTGGATGTTACCGCTTTGGAAGCGTGTATCCAAGGCCTTCCCAGAAGTATGTTGAATGAAGCTTTGATGTCCACTATTTGGAAGTTAACTTTTCGTTCGATTGGTCCCGTGGCTATGGTTAGGCTAGCAAGTCCGACCACTTTTCGTCGTGTACCGTCATACGCACGTACACCTTGATTGGTGGGAGTCCAATCCGACTCTTTTATGCCTAGCTTGTATGCCGTTTTGAGGGGTATGACGTTGACCGCGGAGCCATCATCTACCAAAGTCATTGGCACATTCTTCTTTAGACAAATGACAGTGATGTATAGAGCAAGGTTGTGACTAGCGCCAAAAGGTGGCAAGTCTTCATCTGAGAAAGTAATAGGATTACTTAGCTTCGGTGATTCTTGGAAGACCAAGTTGACTACATCTTCGGGAGTAGAGTTATGCGCTACATTCAATTTGGCCAAAGCTTGCAGTAAAGCTTGGCGATGCGGAAATGAGCTTGCCACTAGTTGCCAGACTGAAAGATCAGCCTTGGTTTTCTGTAATTGCTTGAGCAAATGATCAGTGGGGTCATCTTCGTCGTCATTTGGTGTGATGACATTGGTTGGACCGTTTTGAGTAGTGCTTTGATATGGGCGACCCGAACGAGTTAGGTGATCCACATCTTGGTCTTCACCATTTTGGACTATTTCCTTGACTAAGGAGTTTTCAATGAGGTATTCGTCTTCATCATCATCGGCCCAAACCCCATTGATTGCAGCTAGTTCCCTCATTCTCATGATATCACTTTCTAGTTGTATGATTTGATCGACTAGTTTATCAACCACGGCGACTACTTCTTGCATAGTGGCATTTTGAGAGAAGATCAATGGTACGCGTTCTTTAGGCATTGCATTGGGATGGCTCAAGGCCGTTACCATGTTTTCTAGTTCCCATACTTGTCTATCTACACTCCTTGCCCATGCGATGAAGTCGGAAATGGTAGGGGAGATGGTAGAGTAGAGCCTTTCTTTCTCAATTGCACGAATTTCATTTTCGGTGGGAGAAATGAGGTGTGAGCAATCTAAGGTAGACTCGTCACTTGTAATCACTAGAACTCCAAGAGGATTCTGAGTGTTGTTGGGCTTACCTCCTGGTGGAATTGGAAGTCGACCATCTTCAATCATATCTTGAAGCACGTGTTTCAACTTGTAGCATTTTTCTGTGTCGTGCCCTTTGCCCCTATGGTATTCACAGTAGGAATTTTCATCCCAGAACTTGGATTTCTTTTTGGGTTCGGGAGTAGGTCCAATGGGTTGGAGTTTACCTTGCTTCATTAGCCTTTTTAGAGCGTTGGAGTACGTATCCCCAAGGTTTGTGAACTTCCTTGGTGGGCTAGTTTTCTTGGATGGCTCGAGAAGGTTAACCTCGTCGGTCTTGCTAGTAGAGCCGTATGAACGACTTGTGGACCCTTGATATCCTCTACCTACCGTTTTGGACAAGAGTCCTTTACGGATGTCATCTTCAATTCGTGTCCCTAGTACGGTTAAGTCCTTGAAAGTCTTGATGTTTTGATATCTCAAATGGTTGGCATATATGGGCTTGAGATTATCCACGAACTTTTCCACGAGAGTAGCCTCATCCGGGCGTTCAACTAGTTGAGTACTAGTCTTCCTCCACCTACTTAGGAAGTCGGTGAATCCTTCTTTGTCATTTTGGGTAAGAACCTCTAGGGTGCGCATGTTGACTTGGATCTCGGCATTATCCGCGTATTGTTTCGAGAACTCGATTGCGGCGTCTTCCCAAGTAGCGACCTTTTTGTGATCTAAAGTGTAGAACCATTGCTTTGGGATGGTGTCAAGAGATGAAGGAAAGATCCTTAAGAACATCTCGGGTTTGATGCCTTTGATAGACATGTAGTCCTTGAAGGCACGGATGTGGTTCAAAGGGTTCTCATGTCCTTTAAACTTAGGGATATCCGTCATGCTAAAGTTAGTTGGTAATTTGGAATTGACGGCTTCATACTTGCGATTGTTTTCCCTATAAATGTCATCCCCTTTAAGGTACATCAATTGCTCCTCTAGGTATTGGAGTCTCTTCTCAGCTGCGGTTGTCCCTAGGACAGGATTCTCATCTTTAGACTCGTCATCGGAAAATTGTAGTACTTCACCTTTAGGGGGAGGCAACTTTCCCTCTACATCAAAGATACGGCCTTCGATAAGCTCAAGGCGGTCATAGGTTTGTTCTTGAGTGATTTGCATTTGGGTTATCGCGGCTAGGATTCGATCATTACTTTCTTGAATTTGCTGGAGGTTTGTTTCATCACTTGATCCGGGCATCTTGGAAACTGGATAAGAGATTGGCGACGAATCAAAACACGATCGATCATTCTATCACACTTGCTAAAAGAGGAAAAGTTTTGACTCGTGAAGTGGGTGTGTGCCACTTGTGTTGAGTGAGTTTTGAAGAAAGACAAGGTCTTTGAAAATGTGTGTCCTAGTCAACTGTAGTGTAGTTACAGGAGTGGACTCGAAGTGAGGTTTTGAAATGGGCTTGTGGCCCGAATTTTGACGCGACAAACGGACAGAGTTTTGACCGGATTTTGCGCTAATTAAAGGCCTATTTCGAAATTCTTGTTTGAAAATAAGGATTTTGATTTTTGAAAATTCGTCATGGTTTTGTTTAGAAGTGGTGATCACGTAAGGTTTACACATTTATACAGGCATTATAACGGGATGCTGAGTGCATTTAAAAGGGTTTTGGTTTAAAGGGTGGGTTGCCATACCGAACCATCAAACCCGAAGTCTGTGGAGAGGCTCGTGCCAAACAAGAGTAAGGCCGATTCCTAGTCCATTTTCTCAAGTAGTGAAGGCCCTTGATACAAACAAGAGTAAGCATCATGGTATGGATGACGTCAATCGCTATCCATCCTTAGGCCCAAATAAGAATTAGGACCGTTTAGACGGGACGATTGGTCGAATGGGTTGGGTTGGGCCTAGGAAGGCCGAATAAACGATCTAGGAAGACCGAGTTATGAAAACCGACAATTGTCTTGTACAAACTTATTCCCTAACCTTGTTCAAGTTTCACCCTAGCTACACGTAAGTGTATATCCCCAGCGGAGTCGCCAAACTGTGGACAGCGGGCCGCCCACGGGGGCGCTTGGTGGGAAACGGGGACAAGCGTTTGCATTTTATATGGAGTCGCCAGCAATTTTTATGGGAAATTGGAACCGTTCGAATACCTCGTGTCATGTCAAGACACAAAGTAGTGACATGAACACTAAGCAATCGTTACCCTTAGCATTCTATGTCTAGAATGACTCTCGTGGATGCCAATGAACACGGGTGCTCACGGAGATCTGGAGTAAGGGGTGAGGGTACGTATTAGGAAGCTCTTTTGATCGAACACCTAATCCCGCCCGCCTCGATAGCGGCCTCTACTAATGATTAGGGAAGTTATTCGTACTTGATATATCGTCGGCTATATGCATGCAATGCAACATCCAAGTTTTAATCCTAACATGTGAGAATTAGACTAAGTCGGTTGAAACACGTAATTAGCATACAATTGGGTCGAAGTTGGAATTTAATGTTGATTTACATGTGAGAACATACAAACAACGAAAGAAATACAATAACTATGAATTACAATAAGAGAAAATTACATTAATTACATTGGATAGGCGATTTATGTCGAAAATACCTTTAAAACGGATAATTTGAGAAAAAAGGAATAAAAGAATAAAAGGAAGAATTAACGAACAGGAATTAGCGATATTACGGATATTAGTGAGTTAATACGTAAACTAAACAAACTAGGTCAAGGCAGAAACGGAGTTCAGGGACAGAACTCATCCTGGAACAGGCGCAGCAGGACTGCGCCCTCTGGAAGAGGCGCAGCAGACGCTGCGTCTGTTCCAAGGGTGAATTCTGGTTGTGAAGCCGGAACTGCAAATCGTTAATGTTAATTGATAATTTTAAGGATGGATTAAAATAATTACTCGGATGAAAGTGATTAACAGATTTATTTTACATATGAATGATGGTCATAAAAGCGATAAACATGAATGATGCGGATGCAAGCGAATTAATACATGAAATAATGATTAATTAGTGAATTAAACTAACTAAACAAATTATTTAGGTTGACCATGATGGATGAACTAATGATGAATATGCGATGAACATGTGAATAAACAGATGAAAACTATATCAAAGACGAATCCCAGAAACTCAATATGAACAAATTGAATCTCTAAAATCCGGGTTTGAATTTAATGACGAAAACCCGCGAATATTGATTATTAGGGATTTAAGTCGGATTTAATGAATAAAATATACATGTGAATTATTGTGCTATCATGCGAACGAATTAAAGAACAAACAAATACAAATCAAATACGAACAAGAACGAATTACAGAGGACGAAGAAGAAGAAAAGAAGCAGGAACTGCGGCAGCCTCACGAAGAGGCGCAGCAGGAACTGCGCTCCTTCGAAGAGGCGCAACAGTTGCTGCGTCTTTTCTCGACTGTCTGTCTACTGAAAATCCGTAAAAAGAGGTTTTAAAGACGGTTTTAGAAATCGGTTTTAATGAGGTATTTTCGACATAAATCTTACAATGGTGATACGATAAATAAAATACAATAAATAAAAGAGGAATTATACACCCTCAGACTTACATGTTGACGGAACGAGACGAACTAAGATATCGACTAGTGAATGCTCGACGCGAATGCAAAGAGAGTGCCCTCGTAAGAGGAAAACGATTGATTAATTTAAGTTGATTGAGTGTAGTTGGTCAAATTGGTCGGTCATGCAACGGAGAGGCTGGTACCCGGAAAGATCCGAGCTTACGTGGTCGGAAGTCCAAGCACGTAGGCGCCAATTAGTAAGAACGAAGTCTAGAATGCAAAGGGAGAAGAGAAGGGCGGACACTCGCGTGAGAAATATGAGGAGCGAAGGCTCCTATTTATACTAATCACACGACGGAATTAGGGTTTCGGAGACTCTTTGGAAGTGAATCTCGGAAAGATATGAAAAAGATACGTAAATCATGCAAAGAAGGGCCTGGGAAGAGGCGCAGCAGCCCATCTGCGTCCCTTGGAAGAGGCGGCGCAGCGCGCGTGCGTCTATTCCCATGAGGTTTCCTCTCTTTGAAGAAAGATTTCGCGTTTGAGTTATGGTAGGACGGAAATAATTCGATTATCTTATGAATATTACGGGATATTATTTGCCAAAAGATAAAATTTATGAAATATGGAATAGAAATATCCGGAACATTCAGAACATTCCGACTCGGGATTTAACAAAGATTATCGAAAATGGAGACGGTTTTTGACCCGGACTCCGAATGTACTCTAATTACTGCCAAAACGACCGTATCGGGACGTAGATGACAACTAAGAGGTTAACATTAATATTTGAGCAAACACTTGACGATAATCTTACGAACTGTCACGAATCGTTCCGCGAATCAAACATGCGGCCCAATCATCACCGGGTGGTTTGCGGGAGGTGCAGAAACGAGGTGTCTACAGTAACCCGGCTCCGTCTGCACGTTGTACCAACCCACTCGACCAGCGGCTGACGGTTTAAGGTGATGAATCCGACGGAATAAGTTAACCGTAGGGGCCTCCCCCTTGAAGAGACAGAGCCACACGAACCCAACTATAGTCCTCATGGCCAACGGATGTAGTTGGGCCACGGCGACGTTCATGGCTTTGATTATGGCCATAACGTATTCGTTCAAAGGAAACCGGAGCCCATACTCCAAGTGTCTGATGTATACACCTATATGGCCCTTGGGAGGGCAACAGACCGCCTGACCCTCCTCAGGGATAACAATTTTGTACCCCTCACCGAAGGAAAAGTGACCCTCGAAAAAAGTTTCCCCGGAACAACTGGCGAACTTGTTGGTCCAAGCCCGATCAGGTCCGATCTTACAGGCGTCGCCGTGATCCAAGACATACGACCTCCCCTCATTAGGATGAGCCCTTTCCTCATCATCACCATCATCATCAAAATCATCATCATCCTCCCAATCCTCTAGAGCTTTTGGATCGACTTCAGGAGAAGGAGACCTAGGGCCCCCGGACCTTATCGGGATGGCAGCCAATACCCCCTCCTCATCAGGACGCGACGAGGAGCCCCCCGACGCAGAAGTACTAGGCCCGGCGTCAGCAGCAGACATGGTAGCAACAATTACTTAACAAAATAAGAGATTGAGAAAAGTTTGTTTGTTTACCTTGAAGAAAAGCACTAGCCGAAGTAACGACTCTGAAGATCAGAAGAGAAAGAAGCCCTCGAAAGTTTAGAGAGAAGAAAATTTTAGAGAAAATGAAATTGGTGGCCAATTTCAGGGACTAACTGCCCTATTTATAGAGGAGAGCCCATGAAGAAGGACCAATCAGGGCACAGCCCGAAGCGTCAGCCAATCAGCGAACAGACACGTGTCAGACATGCAACCACGGAATGTCAATCGTTGCAACAGTTGAACGTCAATCAACGCAACAGTGACCAAGCGTCTTCAACACGCCCCTTCATATCTCTTTGCCTATTCATCTTCCTCAACAAGCTCCTAAGTATCTGTTATCCGCCGGCCACATGATCAACCAAGCTTGGCAGCACCGGCTGGGGGCAATCAAAAGCACACGGCACTCACAACCTCGGTCTCGGCCAGCACCACTTTCTTTTCCACATCTGATGTCCATTACACATCCATGTGCAGGGGGGATATGATACGGTACAGCCTAAGCAGAACCAAGCCGAGGTAGAAGAAGCCGGGGCAGAAATTTTTACAAAAACTTGCGCAGAATACGCTCAACACTCATCGAAGGTCCATACCACGGCATAGACTACGCTGGGGGCAAATTGATGGGGCATATTCTGCACCCGCTGACCGAGTCAACATATTGAGCAAGGTCAAAGATATCCACAAGCAAGTCAACGACTTAGACAGCCTCACCGACGCAGCCCGTCGGCCTGTCACCTGGGTCTCGGGTGGGACAACTAGCCAGCCGGGGTATATATCCGCGAACTCATATCCAAGACCCCTCGGCGGCGAGTCAACAGGGCCCGCCGACCTGCCATGGGTCCCTCGGCCGAGGGTAGATCAGTCTTTCCACCTGCTAGCCACTTGGCCACTTGGCCACTACGTGACAAATGGTGAAAGTCTATAAATACTTCTCAACCCTCATTGAGGAAAGGATCCGAAAAAATAACCAAAACACCTCATAATCTGGTAATATCTTCCTTATCTCTCTACAATACATACTTCGCCAAGTAACACATAACTTAATCCTTTTAAGTTTACTGACTTGAGCGTCGGAGTGAGTTCGCTCGGTGCAAAGCCGAGCCCTCAGTTTGTTCATTGTTTCAGGAGACCGAAAGGAGGATTCAATCAAAGACGTCATTCTACAAGCACGGGTGGTAACAAGTAACTGCTCTGGAATTACACCCGGAACTACGTTGATTTTTAATATGTTAAAAATACATAGCAATTTTATGTAACATGTGACATGTGACATATTGACAAATTGACAAAAATAATATGGAATCCATATTATCATAAGTGCCGAAAATTGGAGGTGGTTTAGGCTAATATTGTGTTTGATTAAGTTAATGGAAAACACAATGATTACCTACTATTTAGCCATGCAACCCTATTGTTTATTGTTAAGAGCAATAATTGCATGCATTGGCTCCCCTCCCACTCCCCTTTGTCCGGTTTTTAGAGGAGGAAAAACCACTTGGTTTTTCCTCTCCTTTTTACCATATACTCATATGATTTTTATTCAATTTTCATACTTTCACTCATCTAAAATAAGAGTTTTAGAGAGATAAAAAGCTTCCATCTTTCTCTCATATAAACCGAAATATTCAAGTGTTACATAATATTTTTGGGTCAATTTTCTTCAAATTAATATTGTACTAGTTCTTATAATATTAATTTTAATTAAGAGAAAGCCTTGGGTATAAAGCTTAGGGAGAGATCCTACACTTGGATCTTAGTTCTTCCATTAAAGGATAGCACAAGAACAAGAGAGAAAGGTGATCTCTCTTGTGCCCATAATCCGAAAAACATCCGATGTAAGAACATGATTTCTCCTCTATTTTGCTCATTTGTTTGCATGCATAAAATCCATATTTAATTTTATGACAAATTAAATTAAGACATATATGAATATGTAAGTATATATAGATCTACTTTTCCTTCACTCCATTCTCAACCAAATTCGATAAACTTTACACCAAACTCTTCCTCTTTTCGTCCTCCTTCCTTCTGTGTAAGAAAGGGACTGACTTTCTTCACGTTTCAGGTCTGCCGCCCCTTTTTCAGTTCGAATTTCCTCTTTAATTTTGTGTATTTTGTGTGTAGATTTTAACTCGGACAATTCGGAGTAGCTTTGAGTAAGAATCAAGTTCGTTAAAGAAGTTATAAGGTAACGGTGATAGGTTACTCGACAAATTGTCGAAATTTCCGTCTTTGGTGTTGTTTTATGTGCTTTTGTTTGATAAAGTTTGCCCCTTTTTGTTTTTCTCTTTTGCGTGATGGTTTCCGTCTCAAATGGTGGTTGAAACGGGCTGGCTTTATGCGAATTCAGTGACCTGTTTTACATGACGGTTCTCGAGTATAGTTAGGATGATTTAACAGGTTATTATTCGGGCTTAGTTGCGTCTTACGTTCGTTTCTTTCCTGTCTTAAATTCCGTCTGAAAATTGTGCTGAAATGGGACTATTTTGACTCGGTTTAGGACTGGTTTAGGACTGATTGAGCTCTGTTTTGGTACTAGTTTTGTGCAGCCTTCAGACTGTTTTGGGACAGTCTAAATGGAGGCCGTATGGACTGTTTTGGGATGAGTACGTGGGGTGTTTAGGGCCTGTGGTGGCTCGATTTTTGGAGCTGGGGTGCTGGCTGTTTGGCAGCCGTGGTAGGGTTGCGAGTGGGCTGTTTGGGACGTGTCATTGCAGGGATTCAGGACTGTTTTGGGGCATAAGAGTGACTGATGAGGGACCGTGTTAAGACGGAAATTGGGTGTACTTTCGAGACAGTTTTTGCAGGTATTTTCGGGACAGTTTTGAGCGTGATAATGGTGTCTTTCGGGACTGTTTTTGGGTGTAGCAATGGCTGCTTTTGACACGGTTTTAAGTAGCCTTATAGAGTTGATTTGGGTAGTCGGGATGAGGGATTATATGGACTGTTTTGGACGGTGTTTGAAATGTCATTTTGGAATGTCGGGTGTTGCGTGGTTTCAAAGTAAGATGGTGTCTGTTATGAGTATTAGGATGTGTCATGTTTTGGGTTTGGCTAGTCCTCTTGTCTAGCGAGAAAGCTCGGGCCTTAGAAGGTAATAGATTGGTGTGGGAAGTTGGAGTTAACAGGTTGTTAGTAGTTGGAGTTGTATGTGATGGGAACAGGTGAAATGATAAATCAGTTATGGAATGGACATTAGGAAGGATCGGCTAAAAAGAAAATAGGAATAAAGATAGTCTACTTTCTACCTGATTCCTATACCATTATTGAGTTAGACCCGATATTGTCTGTTGAGAAACATAATTGTGTGTAAGCTATTTAAATCTCGTCTCATGCTTTATATAACTTAATTCGTTAAATATCGTTCATTCACATATTTTTCTCACATTAATCATAAAAGTGGAATTTATTATTTATTCATGTCAAAATTCGATGAAATGTCTCACTTTCCTATAATATGAATTTTTAATCCGTTCATTCTCATTTATCTATCGTATTTCAAATATGAGTGAATTATTCTACTTATTTAATTAAATTGAGTCATTTATAATTTATAATTGGATGCTTGTTTTGCTTATTATAAATGGTTCACCTCCGTTTGTTTACATTTTTATTCAAGTGACAAATATTGAAGAAATGGGTTACTTATTCATATTCATGATTAGGATTTGGCATGAAATGTCTCATTGGGATTATTATCGGCTCATTACTTTAGTAGTTTCTTTCCAAGTTGATTCGTATCGCTTGGTTGAGTCATATTCTTATGATAATGCCTTTATGCTATACCGTATTACTTGACTTATCTTTACGCCTCTTTCGGACTGTCCTACCGATTGTGGGTTTAGCTCATATCTTCCGCCTCTTTCGGACTGTCCTGCCGATTGTGGGTTCTCGATTTCCGATCTGTCTTCGAGTCTTGGATGCGGACTGTTCTGCCGCATGTCGAATCGGGGACCGTTTCGCCCCGAGAGTCGGCGATTTAGACTAGGACTGAGTCTTGGGAGTACCATTGTCGTCCTAACAGGGGAATTATATTTTGATATATGAGTAGTAAAGGTCTTGCTTGGTTATAGATATTGGTATTTGTCTTTCAAGGTAAGAGTTATGCCTTGTGTTGTTTGTCTTGGTCCTATCGGATACTAGGGGTGAGCTATAAGCCCTCTAGTTGCGATATGATCGTCGGGATTGATGTTCCCATCCGTTCTTATGGTGAGATGCAAGCCATAAGTATGAATGTGACATTAGTAGCCACGTCCCGTGCAATGTTTGCTAAGTGGTTTTCCAAATAATGGCTGCGGTTTCTATTCTTGTAATTTGCATTGGTTGATCCTTTACTTATCTGTTTCACATGATTCGTATTCCAATCTCATATCTATGTTGTATTTCCTTGAAATGCGTGCTTTTGTATAAATGACTGTATTCTTGTCTTTCATATTATTTAATTGTCTCACATGATCAGTTGAATCTTTATTATGCTAATGTTGGTCTATCTTGTTCCATCTCAATTATTTGCCATGTTTACATATAAACTTGACTTTCTTACCTTTTGTATGCATCTTATATGACTTACCTGTTTTAGTTCTTTGTTATGTTCGTTTTGACATTTTGTGGCTGAGAGAACCTTGAGTTACTCCCCACTGACTGTGGCGTTCATGTTTACATGAATGACAGGTATTAGTTGGTGCATTCATGGGGTGAAGACATGTGTGAGCTAGCGAGCACTTTGGCCTTTTAGTCGGTTTATTAGGATTGTTTAGACTCACCTTTTATTGTATTGTCATTCGAGGGATATCTTTTCCCTCACTTTGACTATCACGTTTGTATAATTTAAACTTTATTTCCGCATTCTTTATTTATGTTTTAGATTTTGGTGAACCCGCGCTTTAAATTTTAAAAGTTTCAAAAAATTCCTAATTTCCGCTTGAATTTATAAGTTATATTTTCCGCGTTTTTGCGGGGGTTCACACAATCAGTCGGGGATTATCAATCAATTACTAAATCTATCAAGTTGTTTAAGGTCATAAGATCGGTCAACTCTATTATGCCCTTTAGATCGATTCTAACATGCGGTCGCTATAATTAGATACAATCTATTTGATTATCGCAGCCTATATCAATTCTAACCCGGTCGGCGATAGGATCGATTCGCTACACTAATTAATAACTCAGGCCTCAAGTTGATTAACTAGAAGAATTACAATAATCAAACAACAACTTTAATGATATCAATAGCAACTAATTGATTTTCCCTTTTAATTAACCTAGATCCCCTTCATCCTAGATGAGGGGATTAGCTACTCATAATTATAGTAACAACAACAAATATGATTAAAGATGAAAGCATGATTGAAAGCATGAAAGAATAATTGAAGAACATAAAACAATAATGATTAATTAACGAGGAAAGATTAGTACCATACAAGGGAAAGATTAGGGTTCTAGAGAGTTTTCCAGCAATATCCAAGCAAAAATATAACGTAGTCTAACAATAAAACACGAGTCTTTAATTTATAACAAAAGATTAACGTTTTAGGAAATTCGGAAATAAACCGCGAGAGAGGATCCTCGATCGAGTCGAGGTGACTCAATCGAGGACATTTGCTCGATCGAGTCGTGATGACTCGATCGAGGAACCTGCTTCACAGGTTATTTCTTCTCTTCTTTCACTTCTAGTCTTCGTGATTCCTCGTTTCCCGTGCCATGCTCCGTGTATTCTACCGTGCCGTCTCCGCTATGCTAATCTCAGCTTGATCATACTCATATTGAGTCATTTCTGCATCAAAACACAAAATAGCGGCAGTATCGACAATTCATTGAAATAAAGCATATAAACGATATAATAGGCACGAAACGGTATGAAATATTGTGTAAAGGGAGCTATAAAAGTATATATGAAAGTGATACATCATCTCTTGAGTTATCAGTTATAATTGATCTAAATAACCCCTCCTAGTGCTAATGATAATGAGAGTTATTGAAATTAAACTTTAATGAATTATAATGAGTTGATGTAAACATCATTTTAATGAGTTAATTTAACCAATTTTTATTTTTTGTCTTTTTAGTTGCCAAGATCATTAACGATAATGGAGTAATGAAAAATTTAATGCATATTTCTTAGAGAGTTTTTTAAGGTTCTTACATAGTCATTTATTTAGCCAATTTTTATTTTTTGTCTTTATAGTTACCAAAATCATTACTCATGTAGTTATGAAAATTTTAGTGCATATTTATCTTTATTTTGTCTTTTTAGTTACCAAGATCATTAGTCATGGTTATGAAAAAATTAGTGCATATTTATGTTAGAAAATTTATAAAGGTTCTTAAATGATCACTTAGTTAGAGTAAGATGATGTCACTTGATACTTAAGGAATTACTCAAAATATCATTTTTATGTTATTGTATAGATAATAATAATAATAATAATAATAATAATAATAATTAATAATAATAATAAAAATAATATTAATAATAGTAATAATAAAAATAGTAATAATAATAATAGTAATAATAATAATAATAATAATAGTAATAATAATAGTAATAATAAGGATAATAATTTATGAATGAATGGATTATAAAAATGTCATGTGAATTAAAATTAAATGATTTAGGTAGCCTTTTGATTGTATATTTGTTTTGTTACCCGTGCAATGCACGAGATAAACATAAATTTTCTAACTAAAATTTACACGTGCTTCTTAATACTCAAAAGTGAATAATAATGTTTAATTAAACTAAATGTACAACAAATTCTTGCACAAATGAAGATATATTAGTATAGTAGTACAAGACAATAATTACACATTGTGTTTGAAACATAAATAGCTTGATCTACGAAATTAAATATGAGAAAGTGAAAAAAAAATTACCTTAATATGAACAAAATAGTTATCCAAAATCTGTTATACAAACTTTACAACTCATTGTCATTTGACACAAAGTACATTTTTTTTGTCTTTATCTACTAATAAAACGATACATCAATAATTTATTAGTTTATACCTTAAGTTTTATCTTTAGTTTTCACCTTAGTCTTGTGCCTTTTGATTATCTTCTTTCTTCAAACTACTTGCACGAGGCTCTACCATATCTACATTCACGTGCATTTGATGATGCTGTAGAGTTGATACACATGTTTTATTGATCAAAGAGAAAACATCAACATGACAAACATTTAACAAAATAATCAAAATATTCTCACATGTAGGCCATTTAAATTAACCCAGTTGAAAAGTATAAATTCCAATATAAAGCAAACGATTCATAAGAATGAATAACATAAAAAATTAAAATACTTCATCATACTACAAAACAACAACAATAACAATTTCATATAAGAGATGTTAATTCATTTTTATATATCATATGTTCATACTCACCAAAATCAAATATAATATTCAACCATGAAATATAGTATGTAATTTAAAAATTTATGATCAATGGATATTAAATGGAGGATTAGTGAATGTAAACTATTAGTTTTATATCCATTATACAACCATTACTTTTAAACTTTTCATTTTACTTTTCATTTATTTTGTGAGTTATGAGTATTATTAAATAAGATTATACAACCATTGATTCTCATTTTTCATATTCCTTTTCATTTATTTTGTGAGTTATGAGTATTAATAAATAAGATAATTTATTATGAGGACCTTAAGAGGTAAATTAATTAGGAAAAAGGTTAATGAAAATTGTGGGTGTTCAATTGCCTTGTTTTTAGATGCGTGAATAGTTTTTCACATAATAAGTAAATTGGACTAATGTGAAAAATGTCATAGTTTTTCAATTGCCTTGTTTTTAAATAGTAGTTGAAGTAAAATGTCATACTTTTACTTTTAGGAACGTTATTAAACTATAAAATTATTTTTATTTTTAATTAAAAAGGTTTTAATTTTAGGAAAGTAAAGTATAACAATTTATAAAAAAAATACAACACTTTCAACAAACACTTAATAAAATTTATAAATTAGAAAAATAAGTATGAAGGATTTTTAATCAATTCATTAACAGGTTTTATTACAAAAACTTTAATTAAAATGTTAAATTTTATTTGTGAATTTGTATAGATTTCATTACTTTTGAATTTTTTTTAACTCATGAAATATTTAATGTATAAAACTAATTTAAGATTAATGCTAATATCCTTCGATTTGGTTTATCTTATATGTTACAAAAATTATGAAATTTGTAAGGGAATTTGTATAAATTACATCACTTTTGAATTTTTTTAACTCAAGAAATATTTAATGTATACAATTAATTTAAGAATAATGATAATATCCCTTTATTTATTTTAACTTATATATTACAAAATATATGCTGACACTTTTGTGAGAAATTTTTGTAAATTTAATAATCAATACAAATTTTAAAGTTATAAAAATGCAACATAGAATAAAATTTAATGATTATGCCACATGGAATTAAATTTAATGCTTTTAAAAGTCTTTTACTTTGATTTACTTTAACTTATATGTTACAAAATATATGATGACATTTTTGTAAGAAATTTTAGTAAATTTAATAATCAATATAAATTTTAAAATTATGAAAATGCAACATAGAATGAAATTTAATGAGTACGCCACATGGAATTAAATGTAATGCTTTTAGAAGCCTTTTAACAATATTGTATAGATGTGGCTTTGATTAGGTGACGTTTATTTGTCATATTAGGGTAGCCTTTTAATTATATTTTATGGATAAAATTTTCTTTCATTATATTATTATCTTTTTAATGAATATATTCTTATAAATAAACTCTAATTTTTTAAATAAATTCATAATTATGATTTTTTCATTAAATAAAATAAAATTGATATTAAATTATAAAGTATAAGTTGCTAAATTTTTCAGTAATGCAATAATTATTGCTGTAGAGAATAACTTGACACATGCTTAATTGCTTACTATTAGTTTCGTGACAAAAAACATCCACTAAAAAAAATTCACAACTTAAATTCTTTTGATTAATTTTAATATTAGTTATTTTTTATAAAAATTCGCGAGATATAAATATAAAATTTATAACTAATACACTAAAAATTAAAAGCCTATATTTACCGCGCATTTACGCGGGATTTACACTTGTTAAAGGATCAATTGATGTATATTTTCTCATAAACAAGTGATTTTAACAAGCTCAGTCCTAACACGACCCAAAACGTCAAATGTATTCAAAATGACTTGAGAGTTGAGACTATACTATCCGACCCGAATCCCATCTGAACCAACCCCTAATGAGTAATGACTAAATACTTGTACAAATTAATCATCTTCTTCTTCACATAAACCCTAAACCCCCAAACTCTCTCTTCTTCCATTTCTTCTTCAATGGCGACTTCAAAGCAGAAGAAATCCTCTCAACCTAAACCAAAGGAAGACCTACAATCAATCCAAAACGACGTCGCATCATTCGCATCATCTCTAGGCCTTGCTTCATCTCCTTCTCTACCTTCTTCTGGTTTCAATGACACTGATTTCCGTCCCAAGAAAAAAATTCCCCAAACCAAATCACCTCAATCTAACAATCCCAAAAAACCCTTTTCGCAAAAACCCGATTCTCAAAAACCCATTTCAAAATTTTCCCAAAAAACCCCCAAAAATGATACCTTTAACAAACCCAAACCGAAACCGACACCGAAACCAAAACCCGAATTTGATGTTAGTAACAGCAATCTAAGGTCATTTGAGAAGTTCAAGAATCTTCCGAAACTACCCTTGGTGAAAGCAGGCGCATTGGGGACGTGGTACATGGACCAATCAGAGTTGGAGGATAAGGTGTTGGGTGTTGGTGAAGCGAGGAAGAAGATTGAGATTAGGGATGCTGAGGAATGGAAGAAGACGGTGTCGAAAAAGAAAGAGCTTGGGGAAAGGTTGTTAGCACAGTACATTGTTGATTATGAAGGTTCAAGGGGTCAAACTGGTGATATTAAGATGCTTATTGCTACTCAGAAGTCTGGTACTGCTGTTGATAAGGTTTCGGCTTATTCGGTTTTGATTGGGGATAATCCTATTGCTAATATGCGGTCGCTTGACGCTCTTTTGGGTAATGATTTATATTGATTTTGGTTTGGAAAGATTGTAGCTTTCTATGTTTAGTATCATGAAATTTGCTCATTGTTATAATGTTGATCAGTAGATGTTTATAGCCAGGGTCGGATCGGGAGAATTTTGTTTTCGGTGTCTTGTTGAAAAATTTGAAGCTGTTATCATGCACAAAAAGTAGATTTTTATGTTTGGAATAATGAAATTTGCTCATTGCTGTAATGTTGATTAGTTGGTGTATATAGACTGTGTTGGACCCAGAGAATTTTGTTTTCGGTGTCTTGTGGAAAATTTGAACAATTGTGATGCACCAATAGTGATTTTAGGCTTTGTAGAACACAAATAAGGTAAAATGCAGCGAAGAGTTAGTTTAAGGTGTTATGAGAATCCGAGTTCCTAAATCCGCCAATGTAGTAGGTTGATGCTGGCTTTGTATTGGGTCTTAAGTGGCATTTTGAAGTTTAGCTTTAGCACAGGGTTTTGGTGTAGAAACTTTAAGGACTAGGGATTTTGAATCATCGATGGGTATGATAATGGCTGAAGATATGTAATATTGCCAGAGTTGTCTTCGTAGGGATAAGTGTACTTGATTGTTGTGTACAATGTTCATCCCAGCGACAGTGTTTAAGATATTTTAGATACTATTTTTAAGCAAGTGTATGATCATCTAGGAGAAGCAGCAGCAATACTTAGGTGCGAATAGAGAGATGCTTTTTAATTATCGTTAGTAGTTTAGAGTGATCTTATCTGCAAATAGTAGAGGACATGTGTTAGATACGGATATTTAGACAACTTTAAGTTTCCTGAACCATTATTGCTTACTGTATTTTTTTAGAGTTAATTGTAATAGGTTTGAATGTCCTCCGCAGCACTGGTGACATCAAAGGTTGGGAAGCGTCACGCACTGACAGCCTTTGACGCTCTGAAGGAGTTGTTTGTAGAAAGGTGTGCCTCCTATTTTTAGTAAATTTACTTTCTTGTATCAAAATGTTCGATATTATAGACATATTTGCTCGTTTAGTTTCTGTATATATGACATTAATTGTGTTTGGAGGATGTCCACTCATGATTGTGTGAGGGTTCTATTTTATTTTTGTATTAGTTCATTACGCTATACGCCTATACCCGACTATTAATTTTGTCCCCTGTTGGTGCTATATGAGAAAGCTGCTGTTGTCAACTTCAAGCGAATTTTGTCATGGTTTTTTTGTTAAAGAGTTATTATAAACTATTGATTTTATTTTATGCTGCAGTCTCTTGCCTGATCGGAAATTGAAGACCCTTTTCCAGCAGCCCCTCAACCATCTTCCTGAAAATAAAGATGGTCACTCTCTTTTACTGTTTTGGTATTGGGAGGACTGTTTGAAATCAAGGTACCTTTCTGCATGGTTAATTGGGAGGAACCCTTTTTGTTTTAGGAAGAAGTTGTGGCTCTTCTTGCCTTAGACTAAAGTATGTAAAGACAAAACATACTGTCCATTATCTGGGTGAAACTCTAGTGCAAATCAATGACTTTGCCCCTCTAAGCACCAATCGTTAATTACTTAATTGTACTTGTGTAATTTATTTTTTTGGTGCTTCATTCAAGAATAAAACTAAATCTTGCATGGGTTTGTATGTTAGGTATGAAAGGTTTGTTTCTGCTCTTGAGGAAGGGTCAAAAGATATGTTGCGTATACTAAAGGACAAGTCATTGAAGGTGTGTGTAATGAGCCGCTAATGCATTCTCTGTATGTTATGTCGGACATATTTAGCTCTTGAACAATGCATTATATGTTCTGTGTATTATCTTTTCTTTGTTTTTGTAGACCATGTATGCACTTTTAAAGAGCAAATCGGAACAAGAGCGGAGATTATTGAAAGCATTAGTTAATAAAGTAAGTTTACATATTCTTGTAGAACTGATCAAAATATGTTGTATTTACTAGAATCATTGCTTATGTTTTAAATTCTTCTATTGTTTTGACCTTTAGTTGGGGGATCCTGATAACAAGGCTGCATCCAATGCTGACTTTTACTTGACTAATCTCTTGTCTGATCATCCAAACATGAAGGTATTGTCTTGAGTACTATACAGGCATCATATGTGATTTCAGCGCTCTTATTACACTATCTGATTTGGCTTTTATCCTTGCAGATTGTGGTGATTGATGAGGTGGACTCGTTCTTATTTCGGCCACACTTAGGGTTGCGTTCAAAGTATCATGCTGTAAGTTCTTTACCGACTTGGCTTAGTTGTGGCTTAATAATCTAGTAGTGAATTGAGATCTCGGGATGGCCCTTACCTTAGTCCTGACTCCTGCGTTGTTGGATGTTTGCTAGCCTTTTGGAATGAGTCCTACACTATCCTGCAGACATATTTTTTTGTCCCATCTAAACAATTAATTAGATGTATTAAGGATTTGTTCTGATGAAGTCTGTATTTAGAACACGATCTAGGTTCAAGTAGCCATATAGTTCAGTTAGCTATTAGGTAGCTATTGTTGGAGTTTATCTGATTTGATTTTGTTTATGGATGCATCTTTGTTTTTCATGATGAATACTTTGGAGTTCTTTTCTGCTGGTTGATAACTATGATAAGTATGAAGTTTGGTTGTAATGTGTTGAGCTCTCTACAGATTATGAGGCATGCTTAAATTTGGCATATTTGTTGGCTAGATATGTTCTCCTATGTTCCCTTGAGCTCAAAATATTTATAGAATGCGAACTTGAATGATCTATGGTCTTTACTGGTCACTCTTTTTGTGAGTAATTTGCTGTAGGCTTATTAGTTTAACTCAAGTATTATCGTAATCGGAACTAGTTTCTGTGCAAATACCTTGTAATTGAAGAGTAGACTGTATGACACTTTCACGGAGAACCCAGTACTGCACTGCAGATAATTCAAGAATCTAATTGTTGATTACGCTGCACGAGATATGTGATTAATTGTTGATTTTGCATGTGTATGGTAGACTTCAATATTAGACCGAATGCTGTTGTAATTTGTTTTGATTTCTGCAGATCAACTTCCTAAGTCAAATTCGCTTGAGTCACCATAGGGATGGGCCGAAAGTGGCCAAACGGTTGGTGGATGTATACTTTGCACTATTTAAGGTATATTTTTTTTTCTCTCTTCTCTGCCGGTTCAACTGTAATTCTAGTATGCAAAAGTGCACCACAAATTGATGATGTGCTGTTTAGTTGTCTCTTTAAGCCCAACCATATTTTTTTGCTTGTTGATGTATTAATAGGCATTTCTGTATTAGGTACTCGTCTCTGGGACAGGTGATGATCCTAAAGTTGAAAAGAGCAAAGAGAAAAAAAAGTCGAGTGCCAAGGACAATAAAGGGAAAGATGCATCTGAATCTCACGTGGAATTGGATTCACGGCTTCTATCTGCTCTTTTGACGGTAAGTGCGTCGAAAGGAAAATTTATGTCCTTCCCTCCTATATGAACTCTATTTATAACTCCTTTTGGTTTATTTATTCTGCTAAGGTATTTTCCTGTACCCCTGTGCCGCTGGCTCTTCTAGATGCTATCTCTAATTTATCTATATTTGGCAATCAACTAATGGAGCTAGAATACCAGGGTTTATTTACATAGAACAAGCGGCTGTTTGGTAAGGGGTTCATAGGAAAGGGTAAGGAATCAAAAGGATTCATTCCCTTTGTTAGTGTTTGTTTAGTACATTTAATCATTCCCTTTCCCCCTCCCTTACCCCCAAGCTCCTCCCCTCTCCCCCCTAGGGTAACCCATTCCCTTTCCCCCACTAACTCTAACCACCAACTACCAATCCTCACAACCATCAACCACGAGCACAACCTGTCACAACCGCTGTCCGACGCCGACGCTGCACCGGCGACCATAACAGCACATCGTCGCCGGCGTCCAGTCCTGTTACCCACCGTACAACCTCTCTACGAAACCTCACTTACCCCCATAAACACCAAATTCAAATTCTATCAAAGATGATTTTGAACTAAACCACATACTGCAAGTTAAACCAAAGCAAATACTTCGTATAAAACAATTGAGAAGTGTGATGAAAATCTAATTAAGTCAATGCCTTCTTGAACCCAACCATGTTAACCACAACCTGTAACCATATAATCTGCTAGCCCCATTTTATTTCTTACCTTCAACGTGATAAGTGATTACTCATGTTAACCGCAATCTAATTAACTACAGAACCATCATAACCATAATAATAACTAGGTGCCGGAGATTGGGCCATGCGCCGGTGTCTAGTAGTAAGTCGCAGGTGCTGGTGGTCGGTTCAGAGGATACTAGGAGGTGGGTGTGACATGTGGTGGTGGCGGCACTGGCGATGGTTGATGGTGGTATAGGGGAAAGAGGGTGGTTAGTGTCATTCCCTATTTCCTTTCCTTTGAATAACCAAACAAGGATGAAATTTTGGGGTAATCCCTTTCCTTACCCCTTGTTTCCCTTTCTTATTCCCTTTCCCTTTCCCTTATTCTAACCAAACGCCCCCGTACATTGCTGCTCTCTGAATAAGTGAAACACATAAAGAAGCATACTCGAAGTAATTTGAGGGACTGCCGTAGATGTTATCGCAATGACTACACTGCTCTCTGCCCATTTAGTATACGTTATGTTTAGATGATGTTAGATTCTTGAAACACGATAACTCATTGAAATCGTCTCTAAGAATGAGCTCTAAAGTGGAATTGTCGAAGAAATGGCGTTCTAAATTCTAAAGTTGGTTTAATGTTAAATCGATCTCTTTACAGAAACTTGAAGCCTGTTGTACTATGGGTGTCCTTTCATTGTTTCAGCGATACTGCAATCCCTCACTGGCAAACCTTGTTGTTTATATTCTTCACAGGGAGTAAATAGAGCATTTCCATTTGTTTCTGGTGACGAGGCAGATGAAGTTGTTGATGTCCAGACTCCAGTACTTTTCCGACTTGTGAGTCCTTGATTTTAATCATCTAATCTCTTATTTTGTATTTTAGACTTTTAAGCTTTAGATGTTCAGGATGCAGGACCCCTGTCCCCTCTTCTTTATGAGTTTGACTTGAGATTTTTTAATCAACACTCTGTCACTGTGCAGGTTCATTCACAAAACTTCAATGTTGGCATTCAAGCATTAATGCTTCTTGACAAAATTTCTTCAAAAAATCAGGTTGTCAGTGATCGGTTCTATCGAGCCTTATATGCAAAATTGCTACTTCCTGCAGCCCTCAATACCTCCAAGGTAGGTCATTATAATTATTCTCGGATTGCTTTGTCTGAACTCTGAAGTAGCTATCTTGTACTCAATGACGGATATATC
This sequence comes from Silene latifolia, assembly GCF_048544455.1. Taxonomy (NCBI): domain Eukaryota; kingdom Viridiplantae; phylum Streptophyta; class Magnoliopsida; order Caryophyllales; family Caryophyllaceae; genus Silene; species Silene latifolia. Next base: position 186,720,699 of record NC_133526.1, read on the forward strand.
TAGAACGAATGAAATATATATAGCAGTGCTATTTGATTAATGTGCTTAGCTGTCGATAGAAGTGGTAACATGATCTGAAGTAGCTTTCCTTGTCAGATGGTTTATATGCTTTGAAGTTGTTCAGTACTTCAGTAGACCTCATAAAGTTCCTGCAATCATTAATTCTTACTCTATTGCTCATCTGGCTTTCTTCTTGTTTATGGCTAGTTATACTATGAGATAAACCTTACTACTACTACTAGCAGTCTATCATAGTTGGCATATTGTAATCGGCCATGGAATTTAGTTATTCTTAGATGTTTGGGGTTGACCTCTATGCTCCTATTTCAATCAATATTTCAGGCCGAGATGTTTATCGGAGTACTATTAAGAGCTATGAAGAATGACATAAATGTAAAGCGTGTAGCTGCCTTTGCAAAGCGTGTGTTACAGGTTAGCCACTGGTTCCAGGGTTTATATAATCCTTTCTACTTTGTGCGTGAAATTTTAGTGATGACAAAGGTCTAGTTTAATGAAGTACTACCTCATCTTACTTATATTGCACCCTTTTGACTTTGATGGACGATCTTTACCATTTCTCTCTCCATACATGTAGAGTTATGATGTTCAATTTGTTGTGTTTGACTTATCAAACAACTATTTTCCTAATTTTTGTAAATTTATTGTTAACTATTGCATATTGTCACAAAGTAGTAGTCAATGATGGCTACCAAAGTCAGGGTGACGATATAAATGAGACGGAAAGACTAATAATGTTATACCGTTAATAACTATATTTGCGGAGTCTATCCTTGTTTACTCAATCATTTCCGCTTGACTTCCTCATATGAATTACCTCTGCAGGTTGCACTTCAACAGCCACCTCAATATGCATGCGGATGTCTGTTTCTTCTCTCTGAAGTTCTCAAAGGCCGGCCTCCTCTATGGTACGGATAAGACTGCTCTTTTCCTACTTCTATAAATCATGTTAAAACTTTAGTTCTTTGCGAATAATATCAGAATTTATAATTCCTTCTCATGCAGGAATATGGCAATTCAAAATGAGGCTGCTGATGATGATCTTGAACATTTTGAAGATGTTCTAGATGATTCGGAGGACGAACCTCGTAAAGGTGCTAAGATCCTAGAAATCACAAACGTTGATGAGGGTAGGAGTAATGCCTTAAACTCAGATGGTAATTCCTCAGAAGATGATGAAGCTTTTTCAGCTTCTTCCGAAGAAGATATTTCGGATGAGGATGGTGACTTTGTTATGAAAAGTGTTGACAAACCTCTAGAGTCTAGTTCTACAAAGCTGGCTGATCACAGTGGAAACAAACTTCAACCCTCTAAGAAGCATCTACTACCTGACGGATATGACCCTCGGCATCGAGAACCATCTTTCTGGTATAGTTGCACTAACTTCCATCTTTCTGGCCCTTAGAATATTGCTGGACTTGGATTGAATAAATTACCAGGCCATCATTGACACGATTGGCATTGGTCCCACACCACCATTAAAATAGAACTTCGTTAGCTCCCAAAAACCGATTTTGATTAAGGCTCATTGTTTAAGAAGCAAGGTAGCTGAGAAAGTTCTTAATCCCCCTTTATAGAACAAATGGTGCCCTCAAGTTGGTCTTTCCGTTTCCTTGTTATTATAGAGAGTAATATAGAAGTGAGCCAGTTATATTTTCGGGCCCAAAATGTTCATGTGATGAATCTGTATGTAGTACACTAGTACAGGGTTTAATAAGTTTGCTGAAACATTTTTCCGAGCTGCAAAACCTTTGAAATATATGCTACATCTATGTTGATGTGAATTTGTCTGATTTTAAACAGCAATGCTGACCGCACTGGTTGGTGGGAGCTGACCGTGCTCGCTTCTCATGCACACCCATCGGTCTCAACAATGGCAAGGACTCTTCTCTCCGGAGCTACTATCGTCTACAATGGAAACCCATTGAACGATCTTACTCTTACTGCTTTTCTGGACAAGTTCATGGAAAAGAAACCTAAGCTAAGCACATGGCATGGTGGCTCCAATATCGAGCCAGCTAAAAAGGTTGGTCTGTTAAACCTAATCATATTTATTAACTTTGCTTTGCTTAAAACCCATCAGCGTCAAAGGCACTGCCCTTGTGGCTAGACCTGGCAAATCTGACTCAACTTGAATGGCATGACCCGTGGCCCATAGATCGGAACTGCACAATTAGAATATGAACCAAACACATAATTCAGTCAACCCAAACTTAGCTCTGCTCTGGAAATGGGACTCGCTCAAAATGAATCACTGACCTATAATGACCTACATCAAAAGGCGACTGACCAAACCTAAATTGACATAATTCCAAGTGACCCAACCTGACCCACCCCGAAATGTAAAACTCAACCAACCGACCCTATCTAAACCTGGCCCGAATGTCCTTTTTGTCCGGTCTACTTGTCGGCTTGTGACTGTATCCCCCTTCTGCAGTTCAAATACTTTTGTAGCTATTCTGTGTTACAAACTTACAATTATTGTCCCTTCGTGCAAAATTTAGACAAGTTGTTACGGAATGCCGACTTATTATGAATTTATGATCATATTTTCTGGTGGCTGACCAAGTTGTTATTGAATGCTGACATATTATGATATTTTCACTCTATGGCAGCTGGAAATGAATAAACATTTGATAGGATCTGAAATTCTATCATTGGCTGAAGCCGATGTAGCCCCAGAGGATCTCGTTTTTCACAAGTTTTACATGAATAAGACGGGTTCATCTAAGAAGCTGAAGAAGAAGAAAAAGAAGAGGGGAGCTGAAGACGAGGAAGCAGCCGAGTTGTATGGTGGAGATGAGAGTGATAATGACGAGATTGAAAACATGTTGGATGCCAATGAGCCACCCTTGGATGCCGAGGCAGACTACAATTCCGATGATCTAAACACGGTTGTCGATGAGGACGACGATGATCTAATTGGCGATGCTAGTGACAATGACATGGAAATGGATGGAATGTCAGATAGCGGTGATGAGGCTCGGGAAGTTGACTTTGACGATGGCGATGACTTGCAGGCCGACGATTCTGATGATGTCAGCGATGAGGATATTAAAATCGGTGATGCCGATGATGTCACTGATGAGGAAGAAGACGATTTACCTGTGGTGAAGAAGGGTAAGAATAAACCGGGTAAAAAATCATCAGCTTCTCCTTTCGCAAGCCTTGACGAGTATGAGCATTTGATGAATGATGACGATTTTGAGGATGAGAAAGTAGACGAGGATGTTAAAGTTAAGAAAAGAAAACACAGCTCGACTAAAAACGAGGGTGATGAGAAAGATAATAAAGGAGACAACACGAGTAGAAAGAACAAGAGAAAGAAGAAGAAATCCTCCCAGTAGAGTGCAGCTGTGTTGATTATTACCAGTCTGCAGATATACGAAGCGGATTATATGGAACAGGTTTTAATGTACTCATACGACTTCATGGTTGGGGTTGATCACTTTGCAAATTCTTAATGCCTAGCATTCTAGGTAATATGCGTCGAGCAAAACATTTTTGTACGAGTAACTTTTACGAATTAAGTTCCTTGTCCATCTTCCATTTCACAAAAACGCTGATGTTTATGAAAGTCAATAGAAAAAAGCGGCCTGGTAGTACGAGTTGTGCAACCTTTTTCTCACCCGATCAATATGTTCCGGAGTAAGTTGTACGATAAATGAGATGCCGTCTATCTATCTTATTATTTTCAAATGTGAAATTATACCATTTCGACCTAGGTAGTATCAAAATGGACACGGACACGCGATACGGCATTCTATGAAATTTAGAACACGGGACACGTTATTTAAATTTAATAAAATATACTCCCTCCTATTCTGAATAACTGTCCCATTTGGACAATGGCACGAAAATTAAGGAATGAAGTTAAAATAATGAAAAGTATTGTATAAGGGTAAGAATATAGGAGTTAAATAATGAAAAATATTGAATATGATGGTTTAGGGGTGGTTGGGGTGGTAAATAAAGAAAAGAGAAGGGTAAGAAAGTCAAAAAATATGTCCAAATATGGCAAATGGGACAGTTATGTGAATAGACGGAAATGGCAAATGGGACAGTTATTCAGAATAGAAGGGAGTATATTTTATAGTTATAAACGTTCGACTTTATTTTTGTAAAAGTATTTGATATTAAATTTAAAAAGTGAAAGTAAAACTTGCCCTTGATTATAACTCATTTTCATTTGTCATCCAAACTCATCTTCTAATCGATTTCTTTCGACAACTCATTTCTCGAAAGAACATCATTCACCCTAAATGATGTTCCAAATACCATGGACACGCGTCGGACACGGCCCAAATACCATGGACAAACGTCGGACACGCGCCTAAATAAATGTAAAAAGTTAGACACGGCTTTATAGGTATCCGACACGTTTCGGCGTGTGTCTGACGAGTGTCGGTGTCGGATACGGGACGGCTGATTAAGAGAAGTGTCCGTGGTAGTTATATTTCGACTAACGTTCTATTAAAACAATCAATTTATGTCGTTTATATATAATAACAGTATAAATCTGTGTACAGCTAGTTGACTGCTATTTTCTGTTATACTTCCCCCGGTTTTTCAATATTATCGCTCAATACCGCTATTAAATAAATAAGAATAAGTCGAAATCATTAGTTTATCTCAAAATTTGGTGTAGATTTTAATCATCTCCTGACCAAAGTGGTCCTGTGAAGGATCCAGTACTCCTTAAGACCATCCCCAAGCAAAGGTCGCGCTAATTAGGTCACGACCCTGTTTTACTCTTAATCCCACTTTATTTATCTTGACCTACTTTCACCCTCCTCCCGTTGAAGGTCACGACCTGCGTCATCAATCCAATCATTTTTCACTTTCCAACCAATTACATCTCTCCACATTATATCACTTTTTCATATATATATTTTTTTATTAATTATTAATATTGTCAACCAATCACATATCGCCACATATAGGTCATGAGTTGGGTCAATTTGCTCTATCAAAGGTCACAAATTGACCACCAAAGGTCACAAATTGACCTCTTCTCTCCAAAGGTCACCATAATTTTTTTGTTAATTGATGATTAGTGTGACCAATCAAGGTCATGACCTAGCAATTGACCTTGCTTGGGGATGGTCTAAGACAAAACATCGACCAAGCCAGCCTGCATCTTACTTGTGCTTCCGCTCTACATTCATTCTCCCTCCGGACCACTTTTCGTCTTTTACTCGATCTAACTCTGTTTGTATCGCAAAATTCATATTATTTCAATGTGGTTGTTCACATTTCACTCTCTAGCTCCCTCAAAATTTCCTAATATTATTATCACCTTAAACAAGTCCAAATCCTCCCTCAAAAATAACCAACTTCGATTAAGTCGTCTGTAGTGTGCTCGAATTTTCCTCCCCTTATCGTCTCAATTGTTTTGTGGTTTAACCTCTGAACCAAATGTCCAACATTATTCTTCCTTTGTCACAGTTATTTATATACCTTTTATTAAATATACTCGAATTAATAAATAAAAGTAAATTAATGATCGGACGGAGGAATATTGACGAAGTAAGAGTCAATTCAAGGAAAGTGGTGTGTGATACAGTGTATGTATAACACAAGACAAAAACATAACTGCAGGAAACAGAAATACTACCAACCTACGTACATAAGATATAATAGAATATTTGTTGTTGGCAAATTGGCATGCAAACTTTGATATCATCGACTTACATTACATACTACTGTAATTGTTGTTGTTGCAACTTGTTTCTAAATTATACTTAATGAGTTTAAGCTAACTTAGCTAAGCAACAACAAGCATAATGATTGTCATTAGGTAATGTTATGGTACCAATAAGCCAATAATAATGTTAGTACTATGTACTACTCCTTTAACTACTCCTACTCTCCTACTACTACCCACTCCTACCCTAGTAAGTGTTAATAGTGTGTATTACATCTAGTACTAAATATCCGACCTAAGCTCGACATATCAATTGACCCGAAATGACACGACCGATCCAACTTGAAAGGGTATGCTGACCCGATATAACCCAAAACCGATATGATCCAACCTAGATCGACCCGATTGCCATTTGTAGTTGTCACACTAGATATATATCGATCATTATGTAAAAGATTTTTCAACTTTTCATGTCAATACTTTCTGATATATATAACGGATTGCTAATTTGGGTGACTGGTCAATGTTTGAACGAAACTATTGATATTTGATTGATTTTTGATGATATTGTAGGCTAATAAAGCTGATACGTCTTTTGACTTACATGCGTGATTAACAAAAAAAATAAAAAAACTCCAATAAACCAGGACATTAGAAACATCACCACATTGCATATATCAGCTTAGTTGGTAAAGTCACGAGAGTATGTACTCATTAAGTCATTACCTGGATTTGAATCCCGTTAGCATTAAAATCGCCCTTATAACTCCCTTACAAAAGCACCCCCACATTACACTATAAAATCACGATTTGCGACTGTTGCCATGATCGCGACCGCGATGTAATACCATGATTGTAATCTTTACCAATGATTATTATAGAAAATATAAACATATACCCTAGTGCATCACTTCACTCAATATGAGTTCTAATTGAATTGGCATGCTAATGCATGATCATAATAAAGTGGAGATATGGGTCAGTTATAAGAAAGTAAGTAATGTAGAAGTAATAATGATAGTATTTGATGTGATTAAGTAAGCGTAGTTAAGAAGGCGTTGGCCCATACGTACAATTCCGACAACAATATATAATTCTGTTTTCCAATTAAATCGTCCTATGTTCTATACTTGTAAACCATCCACAGAAATATTAGAAAAAAGGTTGTATAGCCACCTCATTTCTCTTGCTTTCTGCATATATGGCTCTTCATCCTTGTCAGACTGTGGAGCCTTCTATTATCTGCCCCCTTTTATTTGCATATACTTTAATTAATTATTGATACAACTACTTTTTCTTAATGATGGATTAAGTCTCCAAATCTCGAGATTGCAGATATCAGCTAGTTCGATTTTATATCACAAGTTACGGATATCAACTAGTAGTTTACCTATATTAGACTTGTGTTACTATTATTTCGATTTAGAGACTTCTCTATGTGATAACATGGGCAAAAGTTAGGAGTTACGAGAGATAATAATCGGTCACAACTATCAATATCATAAAGTCGTGTTAGTATTTTAACTTATGTCGTTTTTATAAAACATGAATACATACGATACTTGAATCGTATTGTTGCCAACGCTAAATAATTTAAAAATAAAACACTTGCGAATCTCCTTTTATCAATCAACCTAAACTTTATATAGTCAAATACTTCGTAACGCACTATAACTAATCCCACTAAATTTCCTTATACTGATCTGTAGTGGTGGATTTTGGAGCAAATAACGAGGCTGAGGTCTAAATTATTGACTTTGTGCGTAAATATTTACAGTAATATTTAACCGTTCAGCCAAGGATGATATACGATAATATCACACATAATTATGAAAAACCAGCAAAAATTACCCGACATAACTAAGTTTCTCCACCGACGATCTCCTAATCTTATCATATCTCAATATTATATACTCTGTATGTAATCATCTTTGTAGTAGTGGTGGATTTTGGAGCAAATAACAACGCTGGTGTTTAAATTATTGAATGTGCGTAAATATTTAATATTTAACCATTCAGCCAAGGGTATCAGTCTGTCAGACGATAATATCACCCACAATTATAAACAACCAGCAGAGACTACCCGACATAACTAAGTTCCTCCACTGCCGATCTCCTAATCTGATCTTATCATATCTCAATATTATACACACTGTATGTAGGTATTAAACGTCATACATCTCCCCAAACAACCACATGCACTTCTCTGGTTTGCCTCTACGACCTTACTTAAACCGGATCCGTTCTATGAACTAGTAATTCAATTCCCACAACACTTGCCTTGCCCTCCACTAGCTAATCCATCCAGAGTCCATACGTACACAAAATTGACAGTAATACGGCCAATTCCAACAAGTACCAGCTGTTATTGTATCTTTGTTTGTCCCCAAAGTATCTAGTGGACCCAACCCCTTAATATTCCCTAAAACACACACCTATTTCCCTTTATAAATACCCTTTACCCTTAACAAATCCCTCACTCAAACTTAACCCAAAAAAAATACATACAACAATCCCAACTCTACTAAAAAAATGGCAAATAAATCAAGCAACAAGCTAACAAAGTTACGTTCAGCCTTTAAGAAAATGAACTCCTTTGGCAAACCACGCCGCGACAACAACACCAGCAACGATAACAGCAACAACAACATTACCCCAGTGTCAGATATGACGGAGTTTCACACTGTGTACGTGGGAAAGTCTATGAGACCTTACCATGTTACTACACAAGTACTTGATCATCCAGTTATACAAGAACTTGTTGTAAGATCGGACGGTTGCGACGGGTCCACGATCACGGTTGTTGGATGTGAAGTTGTTTTGTTTGAGCATTTGTTATGGATGTTGCAACATTCTGACGTTAAATCTGAGCCCTTGGATGATTTAGTTTCCTTCTATGCTTATTGATTTTCTTTATTAATATAATTATTAATTAAAAATAATAATTTTATTATTAGTAGGTTGTATATTAAGCGATTAGATGGTTTTATTTTTTTAAGCCGAAGAAATTGTTATGATTAGATTTATTTCTAATTAGTTTGGATATATACGTAGCAACAAAGGGTTGTTACTTGTTACCATAGATTATTTGTATTGAAGAGTGATGATGATTGATTCAAGTGTGTTTTATTTAATGATTGATCATTAGGGTTTTAATCCTTATTTTCTTCGTCTTGATCGATATTTTATTTTATTATTGTTACGAGAATTTTAATTAAAAATAACATATGATCGTGATAGAATGAAAGTAGTAATAACACTGATAAAAATACAAACATCTCCCCTTGCGGGTGCAATTAGAGGTGTTAAACGGGTCAATTGGATCAGTTTTATTTCAGTTTATCTTTTTTGTCGATTTCAGTTCGGTTCAACTCAAGTTGGATTTAGTTTTCACTTTTAATCGGTTGTAGGTATTTTGGGTTGGTTCAGGTTCGTGTTGGGTCAATATCAGAGCAGATGAGATTCGAGTCGGGTTAGTATTAGAGCAGGTGAGATTCGAGTCGGGTCATAATCAGATCGGATGTCTAGAGATTAGGTCGTTATTCTAAATATTGGATATAATACGAATAATTTGTTTTTTAAAAAGTAATAAATAATGTATTTTTGTATAACTACGATATAATATTAATTCATTGACATCAAAAGGGTGACACTCATGTACATAAAGATACCCTAGATGTGACGCCTATGTACATTCGGGTCATTTCGGGTTTCAATGTTGGGTTTCTGTCATCAGTGTACGGGTTGAAATCGGTTCAGATATATATCGGTTCGGATTAAAACAATTCAGGTTGAAACAGTTCAAGTTCATTCGATCTTGGGTCTATTTCGGATATTACAAATTCAGTTCGATTTCGAATCAATTCAGGTCGATTCAGGTTTCGGGGTGAAATTCAGTTATACCTTTCGGGTGTACAGTCAGGTGTCGATTCAGGTATCGGGTTCGGTATACTTTTGTCAGGTCTAGGTGCAATGACTATGCACTAATGTAAGACCGTCTTACATATCAATAATAACAAATTTGATTGTCAACAATATCGGCAGCTCAATTGGTCCGTCTACACCGAAAACAAACTATGGAGTAAAAAATTAAATAAATGTTTTAATTCTATGATATGCAGTTTAATAATTGCTCAACAAATTGAGGTTTAATTAGTTGAAACACAAGCGTCACGCAATTGTCAAAAGCAGTCTTAGGTACGTAATTCTTCTTTTAATTAGAGGTGGGAGCCATGCTGAGCAAAGACAATGAACATGTTGTTCATCATACATTTAGGGTCGCCTTAAGTTTAAAACCGTCTACTCTTTTTATATTGCCTATTTTAATATAGTTAAACGGTATTAACTATTAAGTTTTAATATCATTATAATGTCATGTGGTATGGTAATACACCAACATTATCTGTTGATGGATAACGTTATCTTATTTTCCTTTTTAAATAGATTATTTTGATGAACATCGACTTTGGTAAATATCATTAATTGTGTAACACTGTAATTATGTGGGGTTACATAACTTACATACATCCAAGCATAGTCAAAGAGTCAATATTTGATGGAACTTACAAGAATACAACATGCAAGAGGCAAGAAAACAAGATACGATAGATACGTAATATAGAGTACATACACCGCTAATATTCCACCACTCACCTCTTCGACAAAGACTAAGGGCATTAGTAATAGATAAACCTCTTTTAAGGTTCATCTCTAGGGATGGCAGTCTCACCCTTACCCTGTGGATATCCATCCACCCGAAATTAAATGGGTGGGATATGGATGACGAATGTTTTTCGAATTTAGGATAGGATATGGATATGGGTGCATTTAGGGTGGGATATGGATTATCCTCTCTCACCCGCTTAACCACCCTGTGGATATCCGAAATTAATATTTATAATTAATTTTTTATTAAGTTAATAATTATTTAGGTCATTAATGATTTCCCTTCAAAAGTATATTTTTTTTATCAGAAATTTTACTTAGTTTTAATATCATACTGTTATTTAGGAAAAGTAAAACTTGTGTTTATGTGATATTGCTATTTTCACTAATCAAAGTAACTTAAATTTTGTTAGTTTAATCAATAATATAATTCGTTGGTGGTTTCTTTGCAAAGACACTTTGTTGTTTGATATATACCGGGTTGCTATTTGCTAACACATATTGTTACTTGAATTATGTATGCCTTTTAATTTTATCGCCACAATTTTTTTACGATATTTTATCTTTAAAGTTTATAAGCTGTGAAAATATCCAACGGGTACCCGCTCCACCCGCTTCACCCGGTGGATATGGATATGGATGGATGAAAAAATATTAAATGGATGAGGGTGGGATATGGATGACCATAAATTAAATGGATATGGATATGGATATGGCTCCACCCCATTCATATCCCACCCATTGCCATTCCTATTCATCTCATGCCAAATCATTCACAATACAAACCTTTTTAATAATAAATCTCTTCATAACAATAAACCAAAAATGTAAGGGTTCATATTATGAGCCCACAAACAAAGAAAATACATACTCCCTCCGTCCCGATCATTTGTTGTCCTTTGGTTTTGGCACAAAGACCAAGGAAAGGGGAGTGAGCCAATTACTAAATGACAAGTGGAATAAATTGAGTGTGAATGATCAAATTGCTTATCAAATTCATTCTTAAAATAGAAAGGACAACAAATGACTGAGACACCCCAAAATGGAAAAGGACAACAAATGACCGGGACAGAGGGAGTACATAACAATAAACTATTACACATAAGGACCCACTTACTATCAACAAACCTGGATACAATATTGTAACCATTCTCATGGATGGAGCTTCTTAACTTTATCCAACAATAGGGAGGTTTAGAGGTTTGTCGACAAACCTCTAAAATAATGGACAAACCTCTCTATAAACCCCTTATTATTAATGCCCTAACAAATACAGAGTATACTAGAATTAATAGTGGTCCATTATCATTCATCATTTTATTTAAATTTATTCTTATCTAATTATTAGTTGTCTACCCCTAACATTTTTATATATTATATACCAACATTTTTTTTTATTAAATTTGAGAGGTTTGATTTTAAAAGACCGTTTAAAATCTTATGTAATAGAAAAAAATTATATTTGTAGTAGCTGGTACTCTAATATGGATTTTTAAAGCAAATTAGATTCTAAAGAGTTTAGGGGTTTGGTTATGAAAGTGGTTTGAACTTACTACTAGTTTTAAACCCGTGCAAAATTGCACGAGTATGTATTTAGGCCAGTATTAATGTTTTTGGATGTATATTTGTTTTTGCATTTTTATTGTACTTATCTAGTTGGTCTAAATCTACGATCTACATAATCTATCATGACGATACTAACGTTGCCTATCATTTGTACTTGTAGAAGTAGAAATTACTCGGTAGCCTATCATTGTCATCTTCCGAATTCGGAATGCGAGACTGATAGTAAAATTGTCAGAATTTTTGCTCCAAGTACATAAATCATCGGTGATGAACGACTTTCTATACAGATCTGAGAGGATTATTTTTTCTAAAAAGAACTTTAAAGTTTTTCGACTGTTAACTTATCGTGTTGTTATTATTAAAAAAATATTTATTACAACAATTGCGAATTATTTATTATAAAAATTTTATTAAAAAAATTTTAATCACTTGTAAATTAAATTAAAATTTATTTGTTTTTTTACACTTAAAAAAAATTTAAAATTTGCTTTAAATTCTAGTTGAAGACTAAATTAACTCGGTTGCTTATCATTGTCACCTACCATTTTCGGTGTGCGTGGCTGATAGTTAAGTTGCCGAGTTTTATATTCCAAATAAATACTCCGTCATAATTGATTTTTTTTAAATAAAATTTTTGGTACCATGTACTTTTAAAAAATTATGTTGGGATGTTATTGCTGCATGGTACAATAATATTAACCAAAATACATGAATATTTTATACTCCAAGTAAATACTCCGTCAAGATTTATTTTTTTAACAAAAATTATTGTACCATGTAGTTTTAAAAAATTATGTATGTAATTCATTTGCGTTTTATGTTCGATCCCGTATATAAATATAATTCCTTCTTAAAATTATGTAATTTTATTATTATGTAATTTTGTTTTAAAAATTATGTAATTCAATTTCATTTTACTCGCATTTGTAATTCAATCTGCGTATATGTTATTAATTTTATTTACACGGAATGTATAAAATTATTTCATAATATTAATTCATAGAATTTTTTCATAATATTATTTCATAGAATTTGTGTAAGACGAAATTTATCGCATAAAGACGGAAATCTGAAGAAATAAATACATTGCACACTCACAGGTCCCACCATAACATGAATTTCCAAAAAAAAAAACTGCATTAATGACGTGGCGCGCTGAGGATTGAGTATTGTCTTTTGTATTAATATAGATAAGATTAGACGGTTCTGATTTCTATGAGCAATTATATGATTAGTTTGATAGGAGCCTTTTCTTAAGACAAAATTAATAACAAACTTATTATGTCCTTTGGGATAGTATGCTACTTGAATGAAATTCTTTTAGGTTTTTTAACGGTGTTAAATGAGTTGCAAGATCAGTATAATATAGAGGGGTTAATAGGGATACTCGCTGTCTCTAACAGTTGAAAGTTTCAAAGTTTTTAATTAATAATTTTTTTGAATTTTAACTGATTTTAATTAAACTCAGGTCATTTATCCTACCTCTTATGGCATTATTATAGATGAAGATAGTTGACATCTACTTGCTCACTAGTTTGATCTAAACTCATAATACTCTGTATCTTTTATTCAAGAGACTTACAATGTGTGACGGATTATTATGACAAAATGTAAGTATGTAGCAATTGTCAAATTCGTTCATTGACCATTGTTAATGGTTATCTAAAATTAAAACAATCGCTAATAATGACCAGTCTTATCTTTATATTTATATATTTTAGAACGTATACGGCCAATATATTACATCATTACATCGAGGTAGCGACAATGATAGAAGTATGTAGTTATCATTACTATATTAGGGTAAGAAACAAATTAGTTATGGTGCAAAAATGTCATTATAATGTGGTTGATAATAACCAAACAAACAAATAAGAAGATAAGACATAGGTGATGAAATGGTGATAATATTAGTATCACAATCATAAATGTCATATATTTTGTGATTGTCATACGATAAGAAAGACGTACCAAACATTGTGATACATAGTAGTACATGAATTTATATTTACTAATTAATTAATTAATTGGTAGACAAGAAGTAAGCATATTATGTAGGGTTTACCAAACAAAGAAGCAAGCTGGGAAGCATATCCAACAGCCAAACCGTTACTATCAAACACTATTCCATGCATTACGTTCATTCCAAAAACTACCTACACATTCCAGCCTGTCAAATAGCAACTACTATTTTAATTCCTTCTTGCTTTTTTTTTTTTTTTTTTTTTTTTTTGACAGCAATTCCTTCTTGCTTAAGACAGTCATACCGGTCTTAAGATTAAAACTGGTCAAATAACATCCAACTTGTATAGATGAGATAATTAAGTTTTCATTGTTAATTTCTAAACATTTTGTTTTTGTCTTATCTGTTTTATTTGACCAGTTTTAAGTTTAAACGGATATTACTAAATGTCTTAAACAAAAACTTTTGTATAATGTTGGGACTAAAAATTGCATTTTTATCAGGGACACGTGTCAAGCAGCGGATGGAGGAAATAATTGGGCTGGGATTGATTACATGGCAAATAGAAGTCCGTTGGGCCATAACAAAGAAACACACTATTAATGATATAGTGGTTGGCAGTCAAAGGGGGAGAAGAGGTCAAACCATTGACTCCTAAAAAAGTGATAACAACTCCTAGACGCCAGGAGGCTGTTTCTAAAAACCCGGCAGAAGCTAACCCCAGAGGAGGCGACTATAAAAAGGAAGGAAGCTCAATCAGAAAGGAACAACGCAGAAGAGCACAAATAACAGCTACAAAACCTTACCGTCTACCACTCGAAAAATCTCTGTGGTTATTATTCGTTGGAGCTTCTCCCATTGTATTCCCTTACTTGCAAATTTATTCCGATCATAGTGCAAATCTTGGTGGGACTCAGATTTCCCCCGCGGTTGTTCCCACAACGGGTTTTCCGCGTCACCAAAATTCCCTCGTGTTGATTTTTCTTTACCGTCTTCCATTTTGCTTTTTTGCACCATAATTTGTTATTTCATTCGCAACCACAGACGATCACTTTGACCCACTTAACATAAAACGACTAACCGGTAAAATTTTACCAAAACAATTTGGCGCCCACCGTGGGGCCTCAGTGATCAATCTCTCATAAAATCGAAATTAAGCAATCCGTCTGTCATCATGTCTGGAGCCAGCGCAAGTTCGTCCAGCACCCAGGGGGTGTCCTCCCAATCTTCTGGGGGAAGATCTCTTCCAGCAAGCGCGGAATCACTCTCCGCATCGTCGCCGGACCACCGGATGGCCTCGGTCACAACGATCTCCGAAGGCCATGCCACCACCTTTCAAGCCCCCAAGTGCCCAAGCGTCGCAAGAAGACCGGTGTTACGAGATCCAAGCAGGAGAGCACCCAGCAGACCGGATCCAGCGATCGCATCCGGAGGAATCCACCAGGAGACCGCATCAGGAGGAGTCCCGAAGAAGTCAGGAGCCTCATCACCAGACCCGATGCGAGTGGTGTTGGAAGAAATGGATACCCTGCACCGAGCCATCGAAAGCCTGAGGAGGGACAACTAAGACCTCAGGAATCAGATTGCAACAGTAACTAGGACCTCGTCACCCGCGCTGCCTCCACCTTCCGAGGCCCCAGTTTCAGTCACCAACGCGGGCCCCAGACAGATCCCATCAGAGCTGATCACTAGACTGGATCTTGAAGGAGTACCACCCAGAGGAGCCATCGAGCCCAGTGGATTAGGGTTCCTGTCTTTTGATCGACCAATCGGCTTGCAGCCAACCCCAGGTAGTGCTCTGTCTAATAGTCAGCCGGGAACTAACTCGCAACTTTTTGCAGGAACACCCCTCCAGCAGGTGGCAGGATGGAATCCAGGACCCAGCATCGGCATGAGGAACCCAGCAAGCGGACATTTCTCAGGAGGAACCTGGGTGGGAGGAACCTCTCCTCAACAAGCACCAGAGTGGCAACCAGGAACCATCATCCACGCAACACCTCTGGCAAGTCAGCCAGGCAGTCAATTCCCAGGAGGAGCCTGGTTGGGAGGTACATCTGTTGGCTCTTTTCCGCCTGTCTCTAACCCTCTCGCAAGAACAGGCAGCCTGCTGGAACAGCAATACCAGGAGTTGAGGGACCTGATGTACATGATTCCTGGTGTAGCGAGACCCTTGGAGAAGGTAACACGAGATAGCTACGCAGATTCCCCTTTCGTGGATGACATAGCCCTTGTCGGTGTCCCAAAAGGATGCGTGCCGCCAGCCATGACGCTTTACGACGGAACCACGGATCCTCTTGATCGACCATATCAACCACTACAAGCAAAAGATGATGGTGATCACCGCGACAGGCTCCTTGAAAGAAGCCTGTATGTGTAAAGGGTTTGGATCCACTCTGTCCGGAGCAGCCTTGCAATGGTTCGTCAGCCTGCCAAACAGGAGCATAACCTGCTTCGCCGACTTAGTCAATGCCTTCCACCAGCAGTTTGCCAGCAGCCGCAGACCAGAAAAACAAACCCGGCGACATGACGGATAGTGCAGGGACCTGAGGAGGCCACCAGAGATTTTCTGAACAGGTTCAACAGGGAGAAGGTGGCAATCCCTCGGTGCGACATAGCCACAGCCATAGAAGCATTCCGCCAGGGGCTCCGCCAGGAGTCAGACTTGTATAAAGATTTGACCAAGTACCCATGCACTACCTTCGAGGAGGTGCAGACAAAGGCAATTGCAGTCATGCGGCTGGAAGAAGACACAGGGCCCAGGAGGGCAGCTTATGGTACATATTCTACATCCAGAAAGGCACATGTGGAGAAGCAGAATGAAAGAGCCAAACCCTACAGCAAACCTGTGAATAAAGTATCGGAGGGCCCAGGAGGAAAGAACAACTCAGAGCCATCTCCGAAAGTAAGTGAGTATAAATTCTCAACCAATCTTGCAGGTGTGCTCAAGGCCCTAAAGGAGATCCGAGGAGTCAGATGGCCCAGGAAGCGGACTGACGAGCGTCCTAACGACAAGAGAGACTCCAGTAAAAGGTGCGAATATCATGATGACATCGGCCATGACACCGACGAATGCTACACCTTGAGAAAGGAAGTCAAATTCCAAAGACGATCGAGGAAACCTGGACCACCTATTGCCGGAGGAGGTCGCACCAAAGTTCATTCCACTAACCGGGTTCCGCCTACTCCTCCACTGTGTGCACTAGAATTGTAAATGTTATTACGAGGAGGCTCGGAATTGTGCGGCCCGACCTATTCGAGAGCCAAAAGACACGCCACACAAACCAAAGGAGATAAGCGAGTTTTCTGCAGAGTCGGCCCCGCCAGACCTCCCTGCATCACCTTTGATGAAACAGACGCACAAAATGCTCGAGAACAACACCACGACGCTCCGATCATCACCCTCCCCATAGGAAAGCTGCGAGGTACGGAAGATCCTGGTGGACACAGGAAGCTCCGTCAACCTGATTATCTTTGGAAACATCGAAGGTCATGGGGTTCAACGAGAAGGACTTGGCAACAAAAGAGGTACCTCTAGTCGGTTTTAGTGGCGAAACGAAGCACTCTCTGGGAGAAATCGTCATCCCGACCTATGCCAAAGGAGTCAACAAGCAGGTAAGATACTTGGTTATTGATGGGCCCTCTACTTACAATGTGATTCTTGGCAGGCCCTGGATCCACGAAATGAAGGCGGTACCTTCAACTTACCACCAATGCCTGAAATTCCCAACGCCTTGGGGAGTGCAAGAGATACGTGGGGATCAGGAGGAAGCCAAGAATTGCTACAAGATAGCCCTAAAACCAACAGCCAGACCGCCAGCATAGCAATTACAGAGCCAGAGCATCCAGGAAGAATACGTCGAGCCACCTCAGGCAGAGCTAGACGAGATCAGCCTGGATGAGCTGCAACCAGAACGAACCATACTCATCGGGTCAGAATGCACAGGTAAAGTCCGTCAGGAACTTGTTCAATTATTGAAAGCTAACATGGATTGCTTTGCTTGGTCCCACAATGACATGGTAGGTATAGATCCAAGTATCATAACACACAAGCTGAGTGTGGACCCAAGATGTAAGCCTATCCAGCAGAAGAGGAGGAAGATTGCTCCAGAGAGGAACCAGGTCATAAACCGGGAGGTAGACAACCTGCTCATTCTTTGGAAAAATCGGGAAGTAAAGTACCGGAATGGTTGTCTAATGTGGTGGTAGTTCCGAAAAAGAATGGCAAGTGGAGGGTTTGTGTCGATTTTACGGACCTAAATAAAGCTTGCCCTAAAGACCCGTTCCCGCTGCCGCACATAGACGCTATGGTGGATGCCACAGCAGGCCATGAAATGCTCACATTCCTGGATGCTTGGAGTGGCTACAACCAGATCAAGATGCACCCAGATGATCAAGAGAAAACGGCATTCAGATCAGAGCGAGGTATCTATTGCTATAACGTGATGCCCTTTGGCCTAAAGAATGCAGGTTCCACCTACCAACGGCTGGTGAACACTATGTTCAAAGAACAAATAGGCCGCACCATGGAGGTATACATCGACGACATGGTGGTGAAATCAAAGCAAGCTACCCAAAGACGTTGAACATCCGGGCCGACACTTTCAAAGACCCGAGAAAATATGAAATGAAGTCAATCCCTCGAAGTGCACTTTCGGAGTCTCCAGTGGGAAGTTCCTGGGATATATGGTCACCCAGAGGGGGATAGAAGCCAGCACTAATCAAATCAAGGCCATACTCCAGCTGGAGTCACCTCAAAAGCCAAAGGACGTGCAGCGCCTGACGGGGCGAGTAGCTGCCCTGAACAGGTTCATAGTAAGGTCCTCAGACAGGTGCAGGTTATTTTATGACATCCTAAGGAAGAGCCAGAAGTTCGAGTGGACGGAGGAACATGAGGCAAAGACTCAACGAGCCGAAAAGATATCCGAGCACTCCACCACTACTATCAAAGCCGAACACGGAGAGCCCTTGTCTTTGTACCTCTCGCAGAACGCAGTGGGTCGGTGCGAGACTAGTCCGAGAGCAAGAAGGAATACAAAGATCCAAAGATACTATGTCGTAAGTCCCCGCTACTGCAGAAACCAGGTACACCTCACTCGAAAAACTTGTACTTGCGCGGTCACGACCTCCTATAAGTTGCGACCTTATTTTGAATCCCATACTATCTCTGTGGTAACTAACTACCCTCTTAAGACTATAATGAGGAAACCGAGTTATCGGGAAGAATGGCCAAGTGGTCCATACACCGAGTGGCTACGATCCGAAATTCGAACCTCGGACAAAGAATCAAGTCCCGTGCTCGCGGACTTCGTCTCCGACTTTTCCCCCTCCCTCCAGATGCAGGCTGAGAAGGAAATCCTCACTCTGGAGGAGGATAAAGGAGAGCAGATGTGGGAGCTGAATGTAGATGGAGCCTCAAATATGAAGGGAGCAGGAGTTGGTCTGGTCCTTAAGTCACCCCAAGGGGACTCTTTGGTCCAGCGATTCGGTGCGAATTCAAAGCTACCAATAACGAGGCAGAATATGAGGCCTTGATCTTGGGTCTGCAGCTGGCTCTGGACCTAAAAATCAGGCACCTCCAGGTATACAGCGACTCCCAACTCATCGTGAACCATGTAAATAACTCTTATGCAGCTAGGGACCCCACTATGATGGCCTACCTGGAAATAGCGCAAGCGTTGAAACTCAGATTCCCCCCGCGGTTGTTCCCACAACGGGTTTTCCGCGTTACCAAAATTCCCTCGTGTTGATTTTTCTTTACCGTCTTCCATTTTGCTTTTTTGCACCATAATTTGTTATTTCATTCGCAACCACAGACGATCACTTTGACCCACTTAACATAAAACGACTAACCGGTAAAATTTTACCAAAACATATAAAATTTAATAATGATGATGATAATATATGATAATAGAGGAGTGTATATATATAATCAGCTATTCTCCCTTGCGACGGGTCGAATCCTTGCAACGGGTATTTTATAATCAGCTATAATATAAGTTGTGCAAATTGTGTGCTATGAAGTCATGCATGAATTATGAATGTATGTGTGTGGTGGTCTCCTGGCCAACAATAACAAAATACTTCCTCCATTCAACTCCACTCTACCTATTTCTATTTTTTATACTATTCACAAATGCACATTCAATCTCGATTTTCTCTCAATACATAAGTGAAAATATATTCATGTGGGATCTTGTTTGATTCGTCTTTACGAGTACATTAAAAATATATAGCTTTTATAATTTTTGCAAATACGTAACTAACGATATTGACCGCGTAAAATACGTGTTGGCAAACGTGAAAAAGCAAAGTGGTAGAGTGGAGTTGAATGGAGGAAGTATAAGGTTGTGCAAATTGTATACCATGAAATCATGTATTATATGAATAATTGAATAAGTGTGGTGGTCTCCTACCGATAGTAATATGGTCAAGGTTGGTTGGTGTGGCGGGTGTGCGGTCTCATCTTATCGTCTATCGACGGTTAATAATGTCGGTTTTTACCTTTGTTAATAGAAGTTAAAAAAGGAAAAAAAAAGTTGAGGGCATTTATCTGCCATTTAGAGTATTGATCGTTTCCATTTTGTTTCGGAAAGATTCTTGGGTACACCGGGTGTATCACGTCATCGTACACCCTAACCAATAAGTTCATTAGAATTACCCAAACTTTCCATAAATAATGAAGCAAAATCTATGTGGAATATGATTAAAGGTTTATCATTGGTTAGGGTGTACGATAATCTTGTACACCTGGTGTACCCAAGATTTTTTCTTTGTTTCGATTCATTTTTTTCCATTTTGTTTCGATCCATTTTTTTCCCATTTTCTCTAATAAAGTAATATTTAATTATTATTCATTCTCAAGCTCATCAAATAATCGGCCGTTAGATCATCCTCAAAAATAATTTGCTTTTTTTATTTTAGTGATTGTAATTTGTACCGATGTTAGTGATACATCTAATCTGTCATGAACTCATGATACATGATCGGACTGAAAACAATGTGCTATATATGGTCTAACGGTGGCCCATAGAACTATTGTGAATTTCTTTCAGTTGTATTGGAGGAAAGATTATTGACACTTGGAGGCTCTGAGATATACCTATTCGTCTCCATTACTCCCTCCATACCACACCAATAGTAATATTGAGAATCTTTGCACTATTTATGGTCGTAGGAAATCTTCGATATTATTCTTAATCTATAAGACAAAATATAGTCATGTGAGATCTTGTTTGATTTATCGTCATGAGTGCTATAAGAATATCAAATTTTTATATTTTTTAATAATGTGTAACTAAAGATATTTACGTTGCAAAACGTCTCTCGACAAATGTGAAAAAGTCCAATGTTACCATTGGTGTGGTATGGAGGGAGTATTAGTTTTCCTATTTTAGTTTACAGCCCCTCTTACATATTACGGTTACAAGTTTGTAACCTCTTACAACCATCTTCCGCTTGTCCCTTTATCTCACATCACAACCTTGTGACGGATTTTGTTCGTCACAAATGAGAGTTTGTGTTTATTTAGGGGGTCTCGGTTAGTTGTTTTGCCTTTTTATTTTAGAAATGCTTTGATGGACAATTGGATTTTCCACACTTAATTTGGTCCACTTGTCCTCTAATAATTAGCCTTACTTCCCCTCTTTCTTTTGTCTTTGTGCCAAAACTAAAGTTAAAAAAATGACAGGGACAGAGAGAATGAGGGATTATGAGCTAATTTGTGGATTTTATATTGGTCATTTATAGAATTTTACTCTGAGGAAAAAGGAGAGCTAGCTAGAAAAGAGAAGGTTGACAACAGTTTTACTTTATCGTAGTTTGGAGAATATTTGTTTTTTCTCTTTGTGCACGAAAGGGGGGTTTGGCCCCAAAACAAAAGCAATTAAAAAGATACTCCCTTCATTCAACAATTATCACCCCATTTCAATATAATACCTCTCACATATAATGGAGAAATGGGGTGATAATTGTTGAATGGAGGGAGTACTAAACGAGGCGTGGAGACTCCCGAGAAACCTTTTCATCTTCCAGGGCCGTCTTTGGGCTTGTGCGGCCCGTGCAACCGCACAGGGCCCCAAAATTTTGGGCTTAAATTTGCTAAAAGTCAGCCCAAGCATCATAGTAAAAAAAGGATGGAAATATCAACCACAAAACATTAAGCGAGAATTCCCATAGCTCTTCCAACTTCCCCTTTTAATTCTTTTCTGTATATAAATCTTTCCTAAAATCTTCTACCTTCCCTAAAATCATTAATTATTTCCAAAATTTCTCATTTTCAGAAATCTTCATTAAACTCAAATTGATAATAACTCTAACGACAGTCTTTCAAGTGACTTTGTCATCTTGTGCATATAGGAAGAGATTTATATTCATGTTAATCTACTGTTGGAATTCAAAGTAATTTTCTCCTCAGCAAACTTCTAACAAATGTTCTTTTATCCATTTTAAGCTCTTATTATAATTTGATTTTTATGGATAAATTTCGCCAATTTCAGATTTTTAGTATATTGCTTTGTTCAGTTGTATATGTATAGTAGACTAGTAGTTGATAGATGTAAATTTATAGGTTTATCGCTGTATCAACTAATTTGTATGTTTTTCTTTCTTTTTTGCCGAAATAAAAATCAAATTTAAAGTCTCATTTACGGTTCCATAATCAAATTAGGTGGTTTCTTAACGCCTTGAAGTTGCTACGATTTTATTTTGTTGACTTCATTGTTATTTGATTTTTTTAAATGGGTAGAGTTATTGGATGTCTTTAAAATCAGAAAAAATGATACAAGCTATGAAAAACTGTGTAATAACTGATACTCCCTTCATACCATACCAATGGTAACATGGACCCACTTTTCTCCTCACAAAAAGTGGGTCCATGTTACCATTGGTGTGGTATGGAGGGAGTATATAAAAAGATATATGATGGAATATATTTTTTAAAATATTATGAGGGCCCATGTTCGAAATTGGCACAGGGCCACCTTAATCCCCGAGACGGCCCTGTCATCTTCACAAAGGATATAGCGAAAAGTTGTCGGCGAATAGGGAAGAGTAAGATCGATCTAGTTCAATACTTCGAGCCCAAGTTATTATGATTGTCGAATTGTGTATATTATATGGCCTACTTTTTTGAGTTAAATAGAGCTGGAGTGAACTGAATTTAACTGAAGTGGATTGAATAAAGCTGAATTAATTGAAGTGAGCTGAGATTAAAATAGTTGAAATCAGCTGAGCTGAACTAAACTAAAGTGAGTTAAATAAAAACTAAAATTAAACTAAAAAAAACAAGGCCTTCTTAGACTCATTTCTCAATTATCGACCGATTCGACTCTACTAGTTATACACTTGAGTATTGTATGTCAAAATGCCTTGGGTAGAATGGAGTGGTGTGTTACTATTCAAAGCTTAGTTGGGATGACTCCGGAGTTGGCTGAAGCGTTGACGGTGTTGGAAGGTATCAAGGAAGCTAGGAACTCGGGATTTGCCAAGATAGAGGTCGAGAGCGATTGTCGTGGAGTCATTGCTGACTTGAAGGCGAGAAGAAGCGGAAGGAGCGAGCTTGCTTTAATTTATGATGAAATTCTTTCACTTTGTAATTGTTTTGATGTTGTTTCCTTTTCTTTTATTAGTAGGAACTTTAATACGGTTGCGGACGGGTTGGCTCATGTTGTGCCATGGACTGTTGGTAGACGTAGTTGGGTTTCTGATTTTCCGAATTGGATTTTGTGTAAGGCGAATGAGGATTTAATGAATATGAATGGGTTTAACCACTTTGGGTTTTCAAAAAAAAAAAAATGAAAAAAGAAATCCCAAATGGGCCCAAATATCTGTTAGCCCAAAATTTGTTGTATAAGGGACTGATTTGAATGGGCTATTCTAACATGCCCACTCCAACTATAGCCCACGTAACTACATAACATAAGTACGTAACTGTGTCCATTGAAATATTGAATCTTTGTAACTCATAGGCTCATAGCCATAGACCTATAGCTTTGTACACTTCAGTATTTATAAAATATAATTAAAACGCTACCCAAAAATGACAAATAAACGCAACCTAGACAAAGTCACGTAGGATCCAAAAAGTCACCTAGATTAAAATTTAATGTGACGTGGCATATTTTTAAAGTGACATGGCAAATTAATGTGACATGGATTATCAATTTATTATTACATGACAATTTAAATCATTTATCTATAAATTAATTTAATTCACTTATATCTATAATATTAAAGGATATTATCATTATTCTTAAATTAATTTTATATATTAAAAATATTATCTTCCAAAATTTATATAACCCTTACAAATTTACATCAAATTTCATAATTTATAATTAATATTGACATTTTAATTGAAATTTTTGTAATAAAACATGTTAATAAATTTCATAATTTATAATTAAAATTAAAATTTTTGTAATAAAACATGTTAAGGAATTAATTAAACCTCTTTATATTACTAAACACTCACCATTATTAACATTTTCCTATTTAATTCATTGTTTTTAAAATTTTTGTAATAAAACTTGTTAATAAATTAATTAAACCTCTTCATATTACTGAACACCAACCATTATTAACATTTTCCTATTTATTTATTTTTAATTAAACATGGTAATAAATTGATTAGAACTCTTTATAATACTTAACACATACCAAATTAATTAAAAAAATTTCCTATTTAATTAATTTTTGTAATATAATATGTTAATAATTTTATTAAAACTCCTTATATTACTCAACACCCATAATTTTCAATAACATTTTGTCCTATTTAATTCGTCTCTTGTGGTCCTCGGCAATATTATCTAATTTAACAATACCACAAAATAAATTAAAAGTTAAATTAAAATATGGGAATTTATGCTTGTGTAATGACTATAAAACCTATAATAGTTTCTATTCACTTTATTTATTTAAAATATGCCCATTTGTCATGAGTTTCTAAGTTGTGGATTGTATTTTATGGTTTAATTTTTTTTTTTGATTATATTGAGTATTATTGTCGAGTATTATTGTTGTTGTTGTTGTTGTTGTTGTTGTTGCTGATGTGTCCAATAAAGTATATTTTAATTTGTTATGTTGTTGATTTTATAAATCGTTTGCTTTATATTTGAATTCATGTTTTCCAGTTGGTTTAATTTAAGTGACTTACATAGTTACATGTGACAATGTTTTGATTCGTTTGTCAAGTTTTTACCAGGTTGATGTTTTATCTTTTGGTCAATGTATTTTTTATATAATTTTAAAGCACCATGAAATGTATTTGAATGCAGATAAGGCAAACCATCACGTGGGTAATCTGAAGAGAGAAGAAATACAAAAGGCACTAAACTGAGGTAAAATTAAAGGTAAAAAAACGTAAGGTAGAAACTCATAAGTAATGGATGATTGTTGATCTCAAAATAGAAGTCTTATAATATTTCTTTTAATTTGTTATTAAACGTATATTGTGGTGTAATTTTACTATTATACTTTCCCGATCAACATATTTGAATTTGTATTTTTGTATTCACGAGTATAGTCATCTATAACATATATTTTTTTTTCATTTTATATGAACTATTATTGACACGGCTGTCGCAGCCCTATCAAAAATAAACCAACCGACTCTAACTAATATAGCAGAGGTAAGTCGGGTATCGTATCCACATGGAGGCTATTGTATCTACTTGTTATTCTAGTTCGTCACGGTAACAAATTGGGGTGTTTTAATTTGTTTTCTAAACTATTGAACTGAAAATAAAGCAGAGAGAGAAAACAATAAAAATAGCAAAATGAAGTAAAGATGTAATCAAATGGAGAGAGGAATGACAGGATGTCGGTTCACCATGATATCACACAATTCCGCTAAAGGTAAGGTCAGTCGGTCTGATGTGAGAAGGGTAAAGAAAATGTCTTTCCGGTCCGCTATCCGCCCTAAAATACTACTAACTTAGCTTCCGCCCTCATTAGAGTAGTCTATTGTTCATAATAGGTCTGTTCATTCCAATCTTCCGATCTAGGTCTGAATTTAACCAGATTAATTAGTTTAAAAGCGTGCACTCAACTAAACGATTACAATTAAATTGCTATGAATCAATTCTCACATGTAAACCAACTAATCTAATTATAACATCATTGCTTTACTATTATGGCTCCCCTAATCCTAGCACTAAAAGATTAGCTACTCATGACGATAATAAAACCAATAACGATTGATGAAATAATAGAAGACATGATATAAAGATTAATAAGAAGAAATTGCATAAACTAATAACAATACTATTAAAACAGAAATTAAAGACAATGATAAAGTATGCAAAGGAGAGTTAAATTAAAAATAGAGAGTAAAGAGAGATTACAAAAGTTTAGATCCGGAAATAGAGAGCAAAGTAACGTCGAACCAGAGAAAGTGAAATCTGAATGATTAGCAGTAAAAGTGTGTGATTAAGAGATAACCTAAACCTAATGACGTCTTTCCTTTATATGGGAAAGATATTTATTGAACACGTACTTAATAAAATAAATAAGTTCACGTGATAAAATCTCGCGTTCAGATAGAAAAGTGGTCGATCGAGCAACTTGATTCTCCTCGATCGAACACTTCCTCAGCCAAACCTCTCGATCGAGTACAAAGACTACTCGATCGAGGACCTCCATTATAGCACCTCTCGATCGAGAACAGCAAACCCTTTGATCGAGGTCTTCTCTTCACCCTAGGCACTCGATCGAACAGTTAGGCCAGCAAAAGCCTTCGATCGAGTGAATCACCACTGAATCAGCTCCTTGTTTGTTGATTTAACTTCCGAGACTACTCCACGCTTCCCGAGGCAGTAGTATCCTTGCTCCAAATATTCCGTCTCCGTAAATGCAAGCCAAAAGGGACAGAAAAGGAATGATTCCGCCTTCTTTGGTACATTCCTGCAATAAAAGCCGAACAAACCAAAGTAGAGTATTCGGGGGACATTTGTAGCATAATACTACGAAAATTATATAGAAATACGTGTAGTAAAGGCTCAAAAAGACTGTATAAAATGCACGTATCAATTATTAAGGCGTGTAATAAAACGAAGCGAAAGTGAACCTTCAGGTAAATATTAAATAGTATGATTTCTAAATTCTACTTCGTATGTTTTTAAGTTTATGTGTTTTTTTTTTCAAAATAGGAATAATATATAAAACTTACTCTCTTAATTTCCTAAAAAAAAAATACTCTCATAATTAATGATAAATAAATAAGTACAAATAATTGAATAAAAAATCTTTAAAATTTCACAATTTACTTTTTGAACCATCATGACAGTAATTAATCATTTCAATTATGTCATTTCCTCTTCCAATTTAAGTTTTCTCCAACTCCTACCTTTTGATTGTTTTTCTATAAAATTTACTTTACTTTTTTAAGTGGTTTATGCTTTTTTAACCAGTATAAGATGATCGTTGATCTCAAAATGGAGATTTTATAATATTTCTTTAAATTTATTACTAAATGTATATTGTTGTGTAATTTTACTATTATGCTTTCCCGATCAACCTATTTGAATTTGTAGTTTTGTATTCATGAGTATAATCATCACCAACATATATTTTTCTTTCTCATTTCATATGAACTATTATCAAGGCATGTACTAAAAGGAAGCGAAATTAAGTGAACCTTCAGATAAATATTAAATAGTATGGTTTCTAAATTCTAATCCGTATATTTTTAAGTTTATGTGTTTTTTTTTCAAAACCGGAATAGATTATTTTATAGACTTTAATACTATTTTTATTTTTATATAGGATCGTGGACATAAGTATAACAAGAGATGGATCAAATTCTTGAAATAGTAATAAGGAACTTAAAAAAATTTATGAACCTTTTGGAATTCGGATTTAGGGAATATAGTTTTTTAGATTATTGAGCAATTGAAATGAAAATTTAATTCGTAATACATATATGAAGTAGATACCGACCATACCGTTGAATCGTATCTAATATTTTTCTATCGATATAATAAATATTTTTTGAATGTAAATAATATTTGAAGCATGCACGTGGTGATAAGACTTCAAAGATATTTCTATGGGAGGGTTGATGGAGAGGTCTGGAAATAATTTGGAGATGACTATACTAAGGTATTGAGTTTACAACCTTATAAGGCGTCATTGAAGATTTTTCCATACGGAATTTATTATATACGGATGGTTTCAACTTTTAATATTTGAAAACTAACTTTATTATATTGCGGAGTAAAACACACATATATATAATGATTCATCTTTGTCATTGCTCTGTTGTCAAGTCTCAAATTTTTTTTTTTTTGGGAAAGGTTAAGTATATTAATCATCAAAAGGGCAAAAAAATCATGCAGTTTTTACAAATTTGCTTATATGGATGTACAAAAGAAAAGAAAACTGAGAAACATATCTCTCTAAATCTTGTGAAACCAAGCTCTATTCCTATTCAGAAGAGTACTAGCATTAATCTTCAGGCATATAGCTTTCACATCTGCAAGAATTTGCTTGATAACCATCCTAGGACTTCTCACAGACTGTTCCATCCAAGCCTCATTTCGAACTCTCCATATCCAATAAATCAAGGCAACATGACACGCACCTGTATACTTCCTTTGCAGTTTAGTAACCCGTCCAGTTGAGTACCAAGCCACTAAATCAGGAAAATTGAGAGAAATCTGCAGATGCTGCTGTAAAAGACTCAAACAGGCTTTAGCATAGTTACACTCATACAACAAATGAGAATGACTCTCATTATGAAACTGGCAAATAGGGCACAAAACATCAGTCAGAATGTGCAATCTAAAAAGCCTATCTCTAGTAGGCAATCTCTGGTGCATAAATTCCTAACAGATGAAGGAGCATTTTGGATGATTGAGAGAGTTCCAGCAGATAAATCTCCAGTCCACCTTAGGATGAGTGTCTCTCAACCAATCATAACCTGCACTCACAGAGTACTCAACATCTTTGTTCAACCATTTCTGACCATTATAGGCTTGCTTAAAAGTGCTCATAGTGTGGGAGATCTTTTTCCATGACCAACTGCAGTCAGCAAGGGCCATGTAATCAGTCCAATCAATATTCTTCATATAGACATGGTAATATTAGGGACTTTTTTGAACTCAGAAATACCATCCACAGAAAATTTCTACAAATGGCATTTATCCTATTCATGAGTCCGCTAGAAAGCAGAAACAAAGAAGCCCAATAAGAATGAAGTGTAGTAAGAACTGAGTTGACCAGGACCACCCTTCTTGCATAAGATAAGTGCCTAGTCCCCCAACCCCTTATCCTTGCCCTTATTATGTCAGTCAGCTTCTCCTCCTCAGCCTTAGTTAATTTCTTAAAGGAGATCGGAACTTCCAAATATTTAAAAGGTAATGAACCCCTATGAAAACCAGAGATCTGAAGAATAGACTTCATAGTTTCATCATTAACTCCATTAAAGTAAATCTCTGACTTAGTCCTATTCATACTCAAACCAGAAGATGCTGAGAAAGTTGAGAAGGCCCTAAAAGTCCACATTATAGATGCAGTATCCCTTTTGCAGAAAAGTAAAAGATCATCTGCAAATAGAAGGTGATTCAATATAATGTGACCACACATAGGATGAAACCTATAGTCATCTTGTTAAGCTACAACCCCCAAAATCCTAGACAGATATTTCATGCACAAAGTAAACAGCAGAGGAGAAAGAGGGTCCCCTTGCCTAAGACCTCTTTTTCCTTGAAAGAAACCAAAGTGATTACCATTAACTGCAAGAGAATAGGTGGGACTAGTGACACACTACATTATCAAATCAATAAATTTTTGGGGAAACTTCAAGGCATGAAGCATTTGATGCAAGAATTTCCATTCAACTGAATCATACGCTTTTTTTAAATCCATCTGGATCAGACATCTAGGTGAAGCAACTTTCTTGTTATACATCCTGACCAAGTCTTGGCAAATGAGAACATTTTCCACAATGTTCCTCCCTTTGATGAACCTCCCTTGATTAGGGCTCACAACTTCAGGAAGAACCTTACTCATTCTTTTGCAAATAACCTTAGCCAAAACCTTATACACAGTGTTGCAGTAGGCAATAGGGCGAAATTCTAAAACACTGGTAGGATTAGTGCACTTAGGAATGAGTGTGAGGGTAGTAGTGTTTAGCTCCTTAAGTAAATTACCTGACTGAAAACAATCCTGAATAGCTTTAGTGATGTCAGCCCCAACTATATCCCAAGAGTCCTTAAAGAACTGACTAGAAAATCCATCTGGACCAGGGGATTTAGTGGAAGGAATATAGAACAAGCACTTCTTGACCTCATCAGGAGTGATAGCAGCTAACAAAATCTGAGAATGCTCCCCAGTAATCAAAGGACCCTTCCTAGCAGTAGGAACATGAACATCATGTGTAGGAAGTGAGGTGCCCAAAAGAGTCTTGTAGTACTCCAGGAAAGCACCTTCAATGCCATTACAGGTACTATGCAGCATCCTGTGGACATGGGCCACGGGGGCGCTTGGGAACAAGCGTTTGCATTTGTGGAGTCGCCACCAATTTATTGTGGAAAATTGGAAACCGTTCGAATACCTCGTGCCATGTCAAGACACAAAGTAGTGACATGAACACCAAGAACTCGTTACCCTTAGCATTCTATGTCTAGAATGACTCTCGTGGATGCCAATGAACACGGATGTTCACAGAGATCTGGAGTAAGGGGTGAGGGTACGTATTAGGAAGCTCTTTTGATCGAACACCTAATCCTGCCCGCCTCGATAGCGGCCTCTACTAATGATTAGGGAAGATCATCTATACTTGATATATTGTCGATTATATGCATGCAATGCAACATCCAAGTTTTAATCCTAACATGTGAAGATTAGACTAAGTCGGTTAACACATAATTAGCAAACAATTTGGTCGAAATAGGAATTTAAATTCAATTGCATGTGAAGGCATACAAATGATACAATAAAAGAAATACAATAATATACAATAAAGAAAATTACAATAATTACAACGGATTCAATGATTTATGTCGAAAATACTTTCAAAACGGATAATTTGAGAAAGAACAAAATAAACAAATAAGCGAACAGGAATTAGGCGATAATACGATTAATAGTTAATTAAATACGTAAGCTAATGAACTAAGTCAAGGTAGAACGGAAGTTCAGAGGCGTAAATCAACTGGGAACAGCAGCAAAGAGAGCCGCGCCCTCTGAAAAAGCGCGCAGCGATTCTTTGCGTCATTCAAGGGTGAGTTTAAGGCCGTGAAGCGAAGCGCAAATCGTTAATGTTAATTTGGTGAATTCAAGGATTAATTATGATGTTTGACTCGGATGAAAGTGATTTAATGTATTAATTACATGCAAATGACTCATAAAAAGCGATAAAACATGGATGAAACGAATGTAAACGAATTAATTACATGATTAATGAGAGTAATAATTAACAAATTAATGAACTAACTAATTAATTAGGTTAAATATGATGAACTAACGATGAATATGATAATAAACAGATGGAAATATATCAAAGATCGAATTCCAGAAACTCAATATGAACAAATTGAATCTCTAAAACCCGGATTGATTTTAATGACGAAAACCCGCAAATATTGGTTATAAGGGATTTAGGTTGGAATTAATGATAAATTATATGTTAATGATGATAAATAATATACATGTGAAATTATTATGTTATTATGTCAAAGAATTGCAAAACAAACGAAAACAAATAACAAAACAACGAATTGACAGAGGACGAAGGAAGAAGAAAGGAAGCAGGAACTGCGGCTGCCTCACGAAGAGGCGCAGCGGGTGCTGCGTCCCTTCGAAGAGGCGCGGCAGTTGCTGCGTCCTTTCTCGACGGCTTGTCTTCTGATAATCCGTAAAAAGGGTTTTAAAGCATGGTTTTATAAATCGGTTTTAAGAAGTATTTTCGACATAAAAGTAAATAACAATAATAAAATAGGGATTTACACCCTCAGACTTACATGTTTGACGAAACGAGAAGGACTAAGTTATCGATTAGTGATGCTCGACGCGAATGTAAAGAAAGTGCCCTCGTAAGAGGAAAACGATTAGATTAATTAAGTTGATTGTTGTGGAGTTGGTCAAATTGGTCGGTCATGCAAACGAGCCTGGTACTCAGAAGGATCCGAGCTTACGTGGTCGAATGTTCAAGCACGTAGGCGCCAAAAAGTAAGAACGTGGTCTAAAATGCAAAGGGAGAAGAGAAGGGCGGACACTCGCGTGAGAAATATGTGAGACCGAAGGTCTCTATTTATACTAATCACGGAATTAGGGTTTAGGAAAGGAGAGAAAGATCCGAAAACAACCGACTTAGGTTAAACACGGAAGCTTGGACAAAAAGAAAACCTTGAGGAAAAGGCGCAGCAGAGCTGCGTCCCTTGGAAGAGGCGCAGCACTTGCTGCGTCCTTTCCTCAGCGGGTTCCTCCTGCGCAAGAAAGCGCGTTTGACAGCCTGTCGTATTTTAGACATAACTTTCTCTACAAGACTCGGAATAAGGTGATTTCGGTGGCGTTGGAAAGCTAAAAGAAAGATGTAGAACTTTCTGTGAAATAGGCCTGACCCAAAAAAGTCGTTATCACCTCGTAAAACGGGCCTAAAGGTCGGGTTGTCATTTTAGCTAAATGAAATGCACATTTTGTAATGTAAACTTTATGTTTAGCCTAATGAAGTGACATGGGACTCAAAATGAGACATAATATCAACATTTTATGACATCCTAACCTTAGGTAGACAAACACATTGCTTTTGACTCGGGATTTGACGGTTTTAGGAAATGAAGACGGTTTTTGACCCGGACTCCAAATGTACTCTAATTACTGCCAAAACGACCGTAATGACACCTAGATGACAATTAAGAGGTAGAAATAAATGTTTGAGCGATCACTTGATGATAAACTTACGAACTGTCATAAATCGTTCCGCGTACCAAACATGCGGCCCAATCATCACCGGGTGGTTTGCGGGAGGTACAGAAATGAGGTGTCTACAGAGCCCCCACTTTGACTGAGGCTTGGACAAGGCGAAAGTCAAAGTATAGCCATCAGGTCAATCGAAGATTACAACCTGACGACTATGGCGACGCGAGGCGGCTCAAGGGGTCTGAGCCAAGGACCTGTCGTCGGGAACATTTTAGAGTCTGTCGACTATCGGGGAGGGTCGTTTAAAGTCCATTAGACTATGTAAGGAAGCTCGCCAGCCATAAGAAGAGACCATATCTGAGACTTCTTTCTCGAGATGTTTCCGGAGTTGCGTAGTAAGCGTAGAAGCTAAGGGTAAGCGTAGGAGCTAAGGTTAAGACCTGAAGGGTATGTACGGATTGTGCTAGGGTGTGGGACCCTAAAGGAAAACATCGTCGGGAAGGAGGTCAAATATAAGTTCAACTTAAGGGGTAACCAAGGTTTGAGTGTAGGAACTCTAAGGAAGTGATGATCCTAAAGGAATATGATCCAAAAGAGAAAAGGTGATCCTAAAGGAATATGATCCTAAAGAGAAAAGGTGATCCTAAAGGAATATGATCCTAAGGGTAGAAGTGTATGAACTCTAGGGAGTTTGGGAACTTAAAAGAAGCTAGGTGTGCGAACCTGGGTATATGAACCTAAAAGGGCGGCTGGTATGGGAACTTAAAGGCTTGTGAACCTAAAGAAATTGGGATCCTAAGGTTAAGTTTAGGAACTACTGGGTTACTAATTCTTGTTTTAAACGCGTACACTTAAGCTTTCTGGGATATGAGAACTCCAAAAGGATTTTATGGGTTTATGAACCTAAGGATGTTGGTGTGGGGGCTTAAAGGTTTATGAACCTATGGGAAGCCATTTTGGGATCTAAGAATCTAGAGGTCACAGGGATTCTGAAGAAACTTCTTAACACTTCCGAAGGCTAACTCTGAAGGCTATCTCTCACTAAAGGAAAGGCTGAAGGACAACTCTCTCTAAAGGACTGAAAGGGGACTTAACTGAAAAGGGGTTATCTGAAGGTTACTGAAAGGATTATCCTGAAGTGTTTGAAGGATTATCTGAAGGGAGGAAGGCTCAAGGAAGAATTATCCTAAAGGTTATCTAAAGGGTTGTTTGAAGGATATGAAGGTAAGTTTCTGAAAGATCTGAAAGGTTTATCCTGAGAAAGCGTTACCTGAAAGATATGAAGGTTTATCCTGAAAAGGGTTACCTAAAGATATGAAGGATCACCTGGGGGTATCTGCCTCTCTCTGTCCTCAAACAAACTCTCACTGGGGAATAAAACGATGATTTTGGGGAATCTGCATGTTTCTGTCCTCAAGCAAACTCTCGTTGGGTGATTACTCTAGGGAATCTGCATGTTTCTGTCCTCAAGCAAACTCTCGTTGGGTGATTACTCTAGGGAAATGATCTCCATGTCTCGCGAGGGAAATTCTATCCGTGCACTCTCGCTGGGGGAACGTAAAATAGGTGTGTCGAAACACCTGTCAAAGAATACTCGCTCGTTGTGGCAAGCGAGGTCTTGGCAAAGTACTGCTTCTGATACTTACCTGCATGGTTAGTAGGCACACAAGAATGCAATCTAATATATGCACGTAAGCAATATCACATGGATCTCGAATGAGGAAACACATAGGCTTTGCAAAAGTTATTTCTTTATAAAAGTTGTTTAAAACTTGTTCAAAGAAGTTTGTCGTTTGTAATGCGTTATGCATATTCAATGGGCTTTAGACATAGGACTTGACATGACACAGACCTTATATGGACGTGACGCGAAATGTAGACTTAGGTTTGACTGACGCGACACTAACTTAGATTTGACGCGACACAGGGATGACTTTGACAGACTTTGCTTAAGTATGCGCAACCCCTAGCCAAGTGTGGGTGCCAATGCGTATCAGTTCCAAAGGTATAAGAATTGCAAGAATGATGAAGGCATATAAAGGCAAGGCATGAGTCATGGATCAGTTGTCTACTTGGACATATTTCACCGTCGTTTGCTATAAAAGAGACTCCTCTTGAGGCACGATGACTTGGAGAATTGATCTAAGATCTTTGTCATTGTCCGGACCGAGTACTAACTTGGCTTAAAATAAGAGAGGAATAAAGGAAGGGTGGCATCTTGGAAGAGAAGCCCCCAGGATGAGAAGATGACTCTGGACTTTGGTAAAAAAGAGGTTGGGCGACAATAAGGAGCCCCCAGTATAGAGGTGTTGGTTGTGGAAGGGATGTTAATTGAGGTTGGAAGGGTGAAAATTGGGATGGTATTTGAGGTGGAAAGTTGGGAGTCGGGATGGTTGTGTCCTTGAGGACTGCCTACGTATTCACGTGAAGTGGTGAAATCAAACCAGATCGTAGTTCTGAGGTTTGGTTAATTTTGTTTGGGTGTTGTGGTTGTATCCTTCTTGTGTAAGAAAGGACTGCCTACGTATCCACCTGAAAAGGTGAAATCAAACCATGCTCGTAGTTCAAGTGTGTGCCTAAGCTTATGTTGTCAGGGCCCTAATGTGTATGGGTCAGGAGGGTATATTCCTTTGGTGACTCGAAGAATCGATTTGAGATAACACCCTTTGATCATAGATCAAAGAGGTGTAACTAATTTTGTAATAATTTCCTTGTCATGTAAGCGCACTTAGTGGACCCTAAGGATGAATATGGGTATGTCCCGTTCTGGTAGCAAAGTATTTGAAGACTCCGTGTATGGGTCAAGGTGAAACTGGATTGGATATTTGGAATGTGGAGCTTGGACATAAGAGGCTTTGATGAAACAAATCTCTGGAGCTTGATTTTGTGGAGTTAAGGCTCGAAGGGGTTATTGTAATGTGGCTTGGAAATGGAGTCTCTTGGCTTGATGTAGCCTGAGCACATAAAGGTAGGTTAAAATGACGTGGGATCAAGTTTCCATGTCTTGGCCCTAAAGGGTGGGTACACTTGACGAGCTTGAGAGGATTCTCAAAATTCCTAACTATCTCTCTGGTAACGGTCTCGAGAAGGACTTAGGGTGTGTGATGTATGAAAGGCTAAGTGAGGGTGCTAGCAGACCATCTTCGTTGGTGTCTTGATTCCATATGGAATTCAGCAGTATTCCGTACTTGATTTCAGGCTTGTTCTTGATTTAGACTCAGATTCTTGGTCTAGAATATATCTTGGCTTTTGCTCAGATTTTTGATTCGGGTTTTGAAGATAACTTTGACTTTTGATATCGACATTGACTTGCTTGATTGAACCTCTTCTTTTGACTCTTTTGTCTTGGATTACGGGCATAACCGCGGCCTCGGATATCGAGCTTGGGTATTTCTCTTGATTGAGCCTTTGGTCTTTGATCATGGCTCGTATCGTCTTGAATTTGCTTGCTACCATGTATTTGGGTCAGACTAGCACCTTTGGTGTGAAACGGGTTGGTTTTTAGTAACACGGGTTGTTTATTGTGGGTAATGGGCTTGCCTTCCATCATGGATTGTTAACAAGGGAGATGGTCTGGATTTGTCCTAGAATCTCTTGAGATAGGCTCGTCCTAAACTGAGGTTGTAGCAAGGTTTCTATTGCCAGATATGGAATAGGTAAGAAAAGAACACGGAGTTTCAGGTCCTCTACAACTCGGAATGGAACATCATCTAAGTTCACTCACATTGACTGTCATGTGTTGTTGTTTGTTTTTAAAAATGTCTCAAACCAATTCTTGTTGTCACAGGAAAAGGGTAAAGCAAAAGATAGAAGAATATGTGGAGTGAAAATTGTATTTTTATTGAAATGAATGATGAATGTATTTAACATAGACTCGAGAAGACACGTAACTCGTGGGACAGCCCCCAGATTGTCACTAGAAATAGAAATGGACACAAAGAAAGACACTAGAAAAATTATGGGATAGAAAGCCTAAGACTCAGACTCGGACTCGGACTTTGACGTGATCTTAGATCCAGACTCGTAATCATCGGCCCATGCTTGAACATTCTCTTTTCCAGCAACTGGCTTCGGCATCTGGCTTTGAGCATTCAACCATTTGAGCACCTCGTCCTCATCATTGGGAACACTGGAAGGATAACAATCAAGAAGAGTTTCTTGATAATTGGTATATCCATGAGGATTGCCTAAGCTACCTTGTGGGTTAAAGGTTGAGAGGGACAACCTCCCACTTTCAATCATATCCTGAATGACATGTTTTAATTTGTAACATTTCTCTGTATCATGCCCTTTGCCTCTATGGTATTTGAGATGCAATTTCGATCCCGAACTTGGATTTCTTCTCTGGGTCAGGCGTAGGTCCTATAGGCTTCAACATTCGTTGTTCCATGGGTCTCTGAAAGGCATCGGCGTATCTAATACCAATGTTGGTAAATTTCCTATGAGGTGTGCCCTTATTTTCGGAATCCTTTGTAAATGACCTTGGAGGGTTGTTAGGTTTCTTTGACGAAGGCTCCATGAGGTTGCCTTTGTTGATTTTGATTCCCGGATGAGAAGAACTAAGAATAGATTGTCCACTTGTTGCTTTCTCCTTAGGAATGTCAAGTTGAGGGTTTGTCTGGATATTTTTCATCTTGAGAGGTTGGGCATCAAGCTTCTTACCCATTTTGGCGAACTGGTTTTCCATGTTGGAAAGCCGAGAGTTTAGAGTATCAATGGCTCCTTCTATTTTGGAGAATTTATTGTTGAAGGTAATGGAAAGCATGAGCATTCCATTTTGGATATCTTCATCTTCGAGGACATTGATTTCTTTATCATCATGATGATTAAGGAGATGAGAACAATCTAGAGATGGTTCTTCATCATGCTTAATGATATTAGACCCAAGAGGGTCGATTTTCTTGGATTTTCCGACAGAAGGTGGCTTAGGAAGCTTTCCCACTTCGATCATATCTTGGATGGTGTGTTTCAAGAGAAAACACTCTTCAATATCATGGCCTCTACCTTGGTGATATAAGCAGTATTTGTTGCCCTTTCAGAGGTTCATCTGTTTCTCTAAAGGTGGATCCGGAGTCGGTCCTATTGGATGTAGCTTACCTTGGGCAGAGAGTCTCTTCAAAGCATCGGCATAAGACATGCCTAAATCGGTAAGCACCATTTAATGCCTCCCAGGTTTCCTTTCAGCTGTTTTCGGCTTTCTAGGACGATGGTTATTGCAAGATGTAAGCTTTGGATGACCTAGACTAGAGGTTTCTCCAGGTGGTGTGTTCTTTTCCACCCTTCCATTCTCAAGGGTGAGGACGCGAATGCTCAAATTTTCGACTGTAGCTTGAACTCGTAGGACCATGGTATAAACGTCTTGGAGAGACACGGTGATTATGGCTTGGTCTGCTTCGTGACTTTGCTGGCTAACGGAACTTGCTGGATTCCTACTCGACAGAAATGACGCGCATTACAACTCGATTCGACATGGGATCACGCATACTAAGGCAACAAGCAAAGGAAGGGACAAGATGATAAATCTAGACTTGACTCGTGAATTCGTGAAATGTCGTGAGCGACTTCTCGTGTTTGAATTCACGGTGCTTGACTATAATTTTAGACTAGAGTGTTGACTCTGACGGAGTGAACCTAATATGATTGACCTTATTGACGGGCTTGATGACACATGTTGATTCTGGACTCGAGGTTCGGGTATGTGTGTCCTGAACGTGTCATTAGGAGAATTCAAGAGACGGATTTTGGAATGACTCGGTGTGTTAGCCTCGAGTGTGTGAGTCGAGGTGTGGAAATGTTTAGATCCTAATTGAGTTGGGGTAGGGGGTCCAAAATGACGGCGTGACGCCTTAGGACTTGACTTGAATTTGAAAAGACCCAAAATGTAAAGAGAGACGGGTTTATGACTTGACAGAGCTCCGACTAGGCCATAGTCGGTTTGAACTCTAACTCTAACTTGGCCCAATTGAATTTACACATTTACATTTACATGCTTTGAAAATATTTTGGTTTAAAAAATGTTTTTTTTTTTTTACGTTATTTTTTTTTTCGGACCTTTTTTTTGTTTTTTTTTTCGTTTTTTTTTGTTGTTGTTTTGTATTTGGTTTTGAAATGGGTTTTAGGCCCGAAGTTTGACTCGACATATGGACAGAGTTTCGGCTTTGTTTTGCGCTATTTTGAAAATGTTTACATTTTTGAAAATGATTTTATTTTACAAAATTCGTCATGGTTTAGTTTACAAAAAAAGGTGATCACATATGATACAAACATTTATACAGGCATTATAACGGGATGCTGAGTGCATTTAAAAGGGTTTTGGTTTAAAGGGTGGGTTGCCATACCGAACAATCAAACCCGAAGTCTGTGGAGAGGCTCGTACCAAACAAGAGTAAGGCCGATTCCTAATCCATTTCCTCAAGTAGTGAAAGCCCTTGATACAAACAAGAGTAAGTACCATGGTATGGATGACGTCAATCGCTATCCATCCTTAGGCCCAAATAAGAATTAGGACCGTTTAGACGGGACGATTGGTCGAATGGGTTGGGTTGGGCCTAGGAAGACCGAATAAAACGGTCTAGGAAGACCGAGTTATGAAAACCGACGATTGTCTTGTACAAACTATTCCCTAACCTTGTTCAAGTTTCACCCTTTTGGCTACACGTAAGTGTATTATCCCCATCGGAGTCGCCAAACTGTGGACATGGGCCACGGGGGCGCTTGGGAACAAGCGTTTGCATTTGTGGAGTCGCCACCAATTTATTGTGGAAAATTGGAAACCGTTCGAATACCTCGTGCCATGTCAAGACACAAAGTAGTGACATGAACACCAAGAACTCGTTACCCTTAGCATTCTATGTCTAGAATGACTCTCGTGGATGCCAATGAACACGGATGTTCACAGAGATC
This sequence comes from Silene latifolia, assembly GCF_048544455.1. Taxonomy (NCBI): domain Eukaryota; kingdom Viridiplantae; phylum Streptophyta; class Magnoliopsida; order Caryophyllales; family Caryophyllaceae; genus Silene; species Silene latifolia. The sequence continues at coordinate 186,760,322 of NC_133526.1, forward strand.
TGGAGTAAGGGGTGAGGGTACGTATTAGGAAGCTCTTTTGATCGAACACCTAATCCTGCCCGCCTCGATAGCGGCCTCTACTAATGATTAGGGAAGATCGTCTATACTTGATATATTGTCGATTATATGCATGCAATGCAACATCCAAGTTTTAATCCTAACATGTGAAGATTAGACTAAGTCGGTTAACACATAATTAGCAAACAATTTGGTCGAAATAGGAATTTAAATTCAATTGCATGTGAAGGCATACAAATGATACAATAAAAGAAATACAATAATATACAATAAAGAAAATTACAATAATTACAACGGATTCAATGATTTATGTCGAAAATACTTTCAAAACGGATAATTTGAGAAAGAACAAAATAAACAAATAAGCGAACAGGAATTAGGCGATAATACGATTAATAGTTAATTAAATACGTAAGCTAATGAACTAGGTCAAGGCAGAACGGAAGTTCGAGAGTAAATCAACTGGAAACAAGCAGCAGAGCTACGCCCTCTGGAAAAGGCGCAGCAGTTGCCGCGTCTGTTCCAAGGGTGAGTTCTGGCTGTGAAGCCGGAACTGCAAATCGTTAATGTTAATTTGGTGAATTCAGGGATTAATTATGATGTTTGACTCGGATGAAAGTGATTTAATGTATTAATTACATGCAAATGACTCATAAAAAGCGATAAAACATGGATGAAACGAATGTAAACGAATTAATTACATGATTAATGAGAGTAATAATTAACAAATTAATGAACTAACTAATTAATTAGGTTAAATATGATGAACTAACGATGAATATGATAATAAACAGATGGAAATATATCAAAGATCGAATTCCAGAAACTCAATATGAACAAATTGAATCTCTAAAACCCGGATTGATTTTAATGACGAATACCCGCAAATATTGGTTATAAGGGATTTAGGTCGGAATTAATGATAAATTATATGTTAATGATGATAAATAATATACATGTGAAATTATTATGTTATTATGTCAAAGAATTGAAAAACAAACGAAAACAAATAACAAAACAACGAATTGACAGAGGACGAAGGAAGAAGAAAGGAAGCAGGAACTGCGGCTGCCTCACGAAGAGGCGCAGCAGGTGCTGTGTCCCTTCGAAGAGGCGCAGCAGTTGCTGCGTCCTTTCTCGACGGTTTGTCTTCTGATAATCCGTAAAAAGGGTTTTAAAGCATGGTTTTATAAATCGGTTTTAAGAAGTATTTTCGACATAAACCTTACATTAATGATACAAAAAGTAAATAACAATAATAAAATAGGGATTTACACCCTCAGACTTACATGTTTGACGAAACGAGAAGGACTAAGTTATCGATTAGTGATGCTCGACGCGAATGTAAAGAAAGTGCCCTCGTAAGAGGAAAACGATTAGATTAATTATGTTGATTGTTGTGGAGTTGGTCAAATTGGTCGGTCATGCAAACGAGGCTGGTACTCAGAAGGATCCGAGCTTACGTGGTCGAATGTTCAAGCACGTAGGCGCCAAAAAGTAAGAACGTGGTCTAGAATGCAAAGGGAGAAGAGAAGGGCGGACACTCGCGTGAGAAATATGTGAGACCGAAGGTCTCTATTTATACTAATCACGGAATTAGGGTTTAGGAAAGGAGAGAAAGATCCAAAAACAACCGACTTAGGTTAAACACGGAAGCTTGGACAAAAAGAAAACCTTGAGGAAAAGACGCAGCAGAGCTGCGTCCCTTGGAAGAGGCGCAGCACTTGCTGCGTCCTTTCCTCAGCGGGTTCCTCCTGCGCAAGAAAGCGCGTTTGACAGCCTGTCGTATTTTAGACATAACTTTCTCTACAAGACTGGGAATAAGGTGATTTTGGTGGCGTTGGAAAGCTAAAAGAAAGATCTAGAACTTTCCGTGAAATAGGCCTGACCCAAAAAAGTCGTTATCACCTCGTAAAACGGGCCTAAAGGTCGGGTTGTCATTTTAGCTAAATGAAATGCACATTTTGTAATGTAAACTTTATGTTTAGCCTAATGAAGTGACATGGGACTCAAAATGAGACATAATCTCAACATTTTATGACATCCTAACCTTAGTCAGACAAGCACATTGCTTTTGACTCGGGATTTGACGGTTTTAGGTAATGAAGACGGTTTTTGACCCGGACTCCAAATGTACTCTAATTACTGCCAAAACGACCGTAATGACACCTAGATGACAATTAAGAGGTAGAAATAAATGTTTGAGCGATCACTTGACGATAAACTTACGAACTGTCACAAATCGTTCTGCGTACCAAACATGCGGCCCAATCATCACCGGGTGGTTTGCGGGAGGTACAGAAATGAGGTGTCTACACATCCCATCAACACCATAGATGTTCATAACCCTGTTGTGAACTTGTCTTGCTCTGATCTGATTATGAAAAAAACAAGTATTCTCATCTCCAAACTTAATCCACTCAAATTTGGCTTTTTGACTTAGAAAACTATGCTGAACCCTATACAAGTGTCTATAAGCTTCAGCACCTTCACTTTCAGCAGCCAACAGAGTGTGATCAGAAGGATTCTGATGCATTTGAATTTGAATATCATCGAGCAAAGCTTTAGCCACTCCAACTGATTTCTCCACATTAGAAAAACCATTCCTATTTAGGACTTTCAGAGAGCTCTTGAGTCTTTTCAGTTTAGTAACCAGTTGGAACATAAGTGTCCCATTGACAGTATGATTCCAAGCTCCCTGGACCACCTCTATAAACTCAGGAGCAAGACTCCACATATTATAGTACCTGAAAGGAGTCTTTATCCTAGCCCTACTGGTTTTCCTAAAGCAAACACTAGGATTGTGATCAAAAAGACCCTCTGGCAGAAAATGAGCATAAGCTTCAGGATAGAGAGTCAACCAGTCAGAATTCACATGAATCTGTCAATTCTAGAGAACCCTTTTACACTTGGATCCTGCTTGTTATTCCAGGTAAAGAAAGCTCATTTCCCCTTAATGTCAACCAACCCACAATGATCCACACATTCTCTAAAGTGAGACACATCAGTCAACCTGACATCCCTCCCAATTCTTTCATTGAAGTGCAAGACATTATTAAAATCCCCACATATCCCCCAAGGACCCTGATAGTTATCATGAATAAACTTTAGATGGTCCCATAACTCCTTTCTCTCAACATCATCATTAGAGCCATAAACCACAGAGAATAGGAAAATCTCTCTAGTGCCTAACTCAGTAACAGAAAACTAATAGCTTGTGCATTCTTATGAAGAAGAGTAACCAAAAAATTCTGAGGATTCCGAATAAGCCAAACTCTTCCCCCAGGATGATAGTCATTATTATTAATGCCCTTCCAATGACTGCCAAGATTATTCAAAACCCTAGTAAAATCATTATCTTTTATTTTAGTCTCAACTAAACCATACAGACCAATATTATTTTGGTAAAGAAATTTTTTAACATCTAATTGTTTATTGACCCCATTTATTCCCCTAACATTCCAACATCCTAAATTATCCATTTAAACTGATACTTGGTGGTTCCTCCAGTCTCCCTTCCTCTTCCCCCTCACTAGAAGGACTAGCAGTGAGAGCCTCCACATATGACTTAGCAGGAGACATGGGACCAGGAACAGTATGCTCTTACCTTGAAAGTTGCTGAATTACAGTAGCAGGTGTTATAAGAGAGGAATTATGGTAAGTTGGACCACCAAAAGGTACTTCTTTTGGAGTAGCCTGAGTAGGCACAACAGTCCTCCTAACTGGTCTCCACACCTGTTGGACTTTTGGAGCAGGCTTTGCCACAGGAGCAGTCTGTTTTTTCTTGCACATATCAGTAGTATGCCTTATACCCCTGCAGGCTCCATACACAGATGGCTTCCATTCATACTCAACCAAAATACTCAATTCCTGTCCTTTCTCATCTAGAAAAACAAGTTTATCAGGAAAAACTTGGCCAATTTTAACCTCAACTAGTAACCTAGCATAACCCAACCTAGTTTTATCTTCTGTAGCACCATCTCTTTTAACCATTTTGCCCACTACTCCAGCCAACTTACTCAGACTAGTTTTACTCCAGAATTTAAGAGGAAGTCCACACAGACGCAACCAAATTGGGACAAATTTGACTCTCTCTTTATGCAAACTGCAGGTTTCAGTCCACTGTTTGACAACAAGAGGTTTATTGTCAAACATTGGGAAGCCTTGTTGTAACACAAGAGATTGACATTCCTTAGTCATGAACCTAACCAGGAAAACCCCATTTGGTAGGAAAGAGATCTTATCTATCTTATAGGCAGCCCATAATTTCCTGAAAAACCCCTCCAGCAATTCCCAGGGAGGGTTACCCCCCAGGACATAGCACACAACCGCAGTATCCCAAAATTGAAGCTCAGATTCAACATCTTCCTTAGTAAGTTGAAGCATATTCTTAGGAACAGCTGAAATAGGCGAATTCGGAGGAGATTTATTTTTCTTACCTCTTACTTCCGTCCATTCAGCTGCCTCCTCATCTGAGTTATGGTGAGACACCACTTCATCGTCCACAATAGTATCCAGTTGAATCACTGGTATCTCCACTATCTCGCTGACTTCTCGTGTTTTGCGGGCATCAGCAGTAAGCGGAATTCAAGAAGGTACATGAGACGAAGAAGGAGTATCCATATCAAGTCATAAATCGGAACAATTGTTAAAAGACAGACGAACTTTAGCTTTTGATTGTAATTTTTTATTGGAATTAGATTTTTTTTTTATAATTCTCCTTGCCATATGTGCAAGTTAAACCCTAATTTGAAGAGAGAATGAGGAGCTTTCTCTCTCTAATTCCATTTTTTTGATAACTTGTGCATTCGTTTGCAAGTCTCAAAATTAGTAGCTACCACATTGTCACTTGCAGAATTCGATTTAAAAAAATAAACCAAAGTTGTCAAAGAAATAATGTATTAACTAACTAATTTCTATGTATTTTAAGACTGTATATTTTTAAATGGATCAACAACTAATTGCTCGAACAAATATTAACAATACGATAAAAATATCAAAACTAAAACAGATAAACCCGTGAATTTCACGAGTCACAAACCTCGGTGAAAATTAATAAGGGTAATAATAAGAACAAACTCTTAAATAAGAACTTTAGTTTCCATTCACAAACCTATGGTATTTCGAAATCAATAAGTCTCTCTTGTGATGGATATCCGGCACAAGCTTGTAACGGGTTAAGTATTACCCACATGGGTAGATGAGACAACAATTAAAGTGCATAGGAAATCACAAGGGATTTATCTTATTAAGCCATTTGGGTTTTACTTGACCCGTCATAAACTTGTGACGGATATCGGCTGTTATAAATGAGAATTTGTGTTTCGAAATTTATTAAAAACTTATGAAATTTAGTCTCTAACTTGTTAATAAAGTGTCAAACCGATGAAATTTTAAGGTGGTTGTTTCTCATGAGTAGGACTGTATTGTTGCCTTGTTCCAACCATAATCCAAATGTAGACTAGTTTATTATCTCATCGCCACCAATTTAAAATTGGTTAAAGCAATTTTCTATATATTAGTCGTTACGTCGCGCCTTTTCGGACGCGGAGCCCCAATTTGACTAACCGTTGACATGATGATTACGTTAATTGTTTTTATTTAACGTGTGCTTGGCCTTAGAATGGCAGGCGAATTACTTTACGAAGTTGGACTCTACCATTTAACAGACTGAACGACATTGGTACACTACTACCTTCGGCAGGCTAAATGTTATAATATAGCGTTAGTGCGAGGACGTACAAGTACCGAAATAGCATAGTAAATGTAGGATGAAACCATCTAGATAGGATTCAGTAGGGACAAAGATAAGAATACATACAAGTAGTAAAACATAGGTTTGTAAAAAAGCTAGTTACTTATACACAAAAAACAGGGCTTGTCTACTAATTTTCCGCTACATTCTGATTTGATCTGTTTGTTATTCTCGCTATTGAAGATTGGCTAGACTTATCGTGAGTCTCCAAATTAGTATTTTTATCCACTACAAACTCAAACTAGTAGCAAGTATAAGTAGGGGTCGATCCCACGAGGAAGGTGTTTATGTTGATTAAATGTGTGCAAAAGTTAAGTAACCAAATGGGACGTTTTGATATGTTGATTGATTTAAGTCTACTAAACTAATAAACTAATGCAATGAAATGTAAGAACAATATAAATAATTGAATGTGTAAACAAATATGAGAATAATTCTTTGACCAAGTAATTTCCACCAACTAATTATTAATTGATCATTGACTCTTCTAATCTATTTCATTATTGAATACTTTGCTATGAAGTTGTTAACTTCTAATTCCACATAAGATTAGTTATTAGTTACAAGCGTAAACAAATAACCCTTACAAAATTGTCAATTTAGTCAAGCGCTTAATCGTATCAAGATTGTAGAATAAAACAATGAAATTTAGCAAAGATGAATTAATAAAGAAAACAACCGATGCTTCACTATGATTCATACAAGTTTAATCATTTATAACTCAACAATGATGAATTAGCATACTACTTGATGAATTATAATTGCTACAATGGAATAGGTAAACAAACAAAAGATTCATTCACCTAATCTAGCAATGGTTAATTAAATAATAACAACTAGTTGATCATTCTAGATGCATAATTAACAAACCAACAATAATCCAAATTAAACTTGATATTCAAACAATGAAATAGAAATAAAATAAGAGTCTTACAATTCAATAACTATTGGCTTCAAGAACTTGTTCCAAGACGTAGAACTTAGCCCTCCATACAAATGATAAAAACAAACTTCAAATTGGAACTTGTTTATGTATTCTAATGATTAAAAGGTAGAGAAAGTATGTAAAGTATATGGAAAGTGATCAACAACATCTCCTTATATAGGGTCTTCAAATCACCTCCATAAAGTCTCATAAAGTATGAGCGTAATTGCCAAAATCAAGGATAATTAAGGAGTTGTTGGAATCCAATGCGGAACCCAATGCTGAGCCACTCCAAGTGGCTAGAAATTCAGGAGTCTTTGTTTTGCCACTCCGAGTGGCATTTCCTTGTGATGCTTCATTGCTTTGACCTTAGTTTTTGGGCTTTGACTTGCTTTGGGACTTGACTTGTGATAGGCTATCGTACACCTATGCAAAGATAATTACCCTAGACACAAATTAATGTAGTAATAGGAGTCGAACACAAGGAGACAGGAATTGCGTTGTGAAATGCTATGGAAAGATTTCTATCAAGGTCGATTTCGTTTGGGTTTGTTTGTTGTTTGGTTTGATTAACAAATATTAAGATGTAAACTATATGATAAAAGGGAGTCTAGGGGGTCGGGTCACACATGTAAAGGTAAATATATGATTATGTTAAACTTGGTAATAATAACATTGTCAATTGTTTAGGTTTAGAGACACCCACCTTACGATATTAGTGTCAACCATAGACCGGGTCCTAGAGAAACTCTCGTTTATGACTAGGTCGTCCTACTACACATGCTTAGTCTAATCCGATTTCATGCCTCTCGACTTTTAGAACGAATTAACAAACTTAATCAATGAATAAGGCATTTAAACATAGATTAAACGTTAAGGTGCAAACATGTGATAGAAACAATTAGACAATATTATTTCAACTTAATTTATCATTTTATATATTTGATTTTGCATGGCTTCCCTAGCCCCTAGACTAAGGGAAATTAGCTACTCATGATGTAATGTAAACTATAAACTTTGTTGAATAAAATGCTAGACATAATTGTAGAAATGATGTAAGGTGAAACATAAAATAAGAATAATACTAATGTGATATAATAAAAGTGCTAATGATAAACTATGCGATAAAAATGTAAAAGGGTAAGCTAGAAATAGGAATACCGTAATGGAAATGGAACTTGAATTGCAAAGAAGAACAAAGTAGAACCAAATGCTTGAATAACCAAATGTTTAACAATCAAATGCTTAACGATATTGAAACTAAATATGAAAACTAATGAGAGAAATATTGCTTAAGGCTATTATAGAGTATATAAGACGTGAGAAAAGATAACCCTAATGACGGATTAAGGCCCCTATTTATAAGAAAATAGGGGCATAACGTAAAAAAGCAAGAGAGGGTCAACCCCGATCGGAGTTGCCAGCCCTGATCGGGGGCTTGGTTATCTGGGCATTTCTTCTTAATTCCTCGATTAATTGCTCGAGGAATCTCTATTTTCATGCTTTAATGCTCCCTTAATCACCCGATAATGCTTCTTATTCTTAGCATCCAAAGCTCCTTAGCATCCAATGCTTTCACCTCAATTTGGACCTTCATTTTGGGCTTGACTTTTGCATTTGACTTCATTTTTAATTCTTACTTCAATTCATTAAATCTTCATGCAAAAACCCATGCAACTTCATACACTTAGTCTAATACTTGGTCTTGCTTAGCTTTTGCACTCTAGCTTGCATCTTTGTTGGATTTTAGCTCCTAAAAGCTTAAACTCCTACAAAACATGTGGAAATAAGCAATTGCAACTAGAATAACAAATATTAGCTCAAAACACTATGATAAGTGCTAAATGACATGTAAAATGGAGCTAATATATGGGGTAAAACAATGTAAATTATGCACTTATCAACTTGGCTTCAATCCACAAGCATTTGATTCTTCTTAACCCATTAATTGACATGTTTTTTATCCAAGACATTAGTGTAGAAATGTCCAATTCACTTCCAAAACTCGGAACACGATGATCGATCGCGACACCTACACATTAAACCAAAATTGCGTAGAAACACATCTAAACAACGCAACTGCTACCAAAATGCATAAGTGAGCTAAAATAACAATAAATATCATAAATCGAGGATAAAATAGCTAAAAATTGGGTTGGTAAAGACGGTATAAAACCCTCACATCAAATAATGGAGAGAATATGTTGATAAAGTAGCTTCAAATAATCGAGGATAAAGTAGCTAACATGGCTCTTGGGCACGTAGCTTCTCCTATCCATTTCACAACATAAGAACAATCCAATTTATTTGTGATTTTTTTTAATGATTTTTTTTTCCATTTGGTTTTTTTGTTTTGTTTTTGTTTGGGAATAATGGAGAGAATATGTTGATCAACCTACATTCTTGTGACAATCATGACAATCTGATGCGTATAGCGCGGAAGCGTTAGACTTTTGGTGCATATGAGCGGAAGGGTTTGACATGTTGTTTGTTTTTGTGTTTTTATGTGAGGACTTTGTATAAATAAAAGGGGATATTTGCTCTATCTAGATCTATAGATCGACCAATGGGTGGATTACTCGATACGCGTCAAGTAATCCCACTCAAACTCGGGATCGCGTCCTTTGTTCGAGGCAAGGTTCGAAACTCGTCGAGCCTTTGGGCGTCCTCTTACTCATGTAAGCTACACGAAAATAATAAGACAAGATTAGAGAAAAAATCTCAATTTTTATTCAACAAAAGATGTTAAAACAAGTACATAAAATGGCCTTATATAGCCTACTACCATACGCCTAATCCAATGGATTATGGTGTTTTGTGCATTTTATTTAAGATGACAACTATCCTTAGTCTAGTTATCTTCACCTTTTAATTTAAGACCTTTATTGGAAAAGCTACAACTAATTACTAAACCTAGGAAAATACAAACACAACTAACTATAAATGATTAAGAGGAGATGCATGGAACCAAATCCCCATTTCCCAAGCCTAAACCGTGCGGCTCAAATGGGTTTAGAGGACAGGTTTTTATCAGGACCTGCTGGGGCAAAGTTCTCCTGTTACTGCTTTGGATACTGATTTTATTTCTGCTGGTAATATGGTTACTCCTTCTGATAGCCTTACCCTGACTAGGGAGATTACAACTACTGAAATCAGAGATGCTCTTTTTGGTATGGATTCTAACAGTAGTCCTGGTATTGATGGATTTTCTGCTGGTTTTTTTAAATCTGTTTGGCAGATTATTGCAAAGGATTTCTGTAAAGCTGTGAATCATTTCTTTCATCTGATCACATGTCTAAGCAATCTAACTCTACTGTTATTTCCTTAATTCCTAAGAAGGCCATTGCTAATGTTGTCACTGATTATAGACCAATTTCTTGTTGTACTATTTTTTATAAGACAATCAGTAAAATTTTGGCTAACAGGCTTCAAAGTATCCTTCCTTCCATTGTTGGTGTTGAGCAAGCTGCCTTTATCAAGGGTAGGAGCATCTTTGAAAATATTATGTGATCTCAAACATTGGTTAAAGGATATGTTGGGTTCCTTATGTTGATGATAACATGCCCATTTGATTTGTATTATCTTAGTTTACCTTTTCAGGATTAATGATGTAATCAAGCTTGGATTAAGAAGTGTTGAAGTTGTTATTAATCCCATTGTATTTAGTCGAGTGTCATCTAATGTACAAGCAAGAAAGTAGAGTATAGTAGAGTAATAGAAACAGTCCAGATGACTGTTTCTTCTACAAGTAAACAGCTGAGTGGACTGTGCCACAACTCGTAAAAACTTGAAACTTCCTTTTATCTTTCAAATGCTTTCACGTGACTCATATTTTTCAGAGATAAAAATTCAGATTTTTATTAAGGAGGAAGTATCCAATAAAGAGTGGTTTGAATTATTCAAAATGTTTCCTCTTTATGCAAATTCAATCCTTTGGTTTTTAAGAAAACAAAAGTTGTTTTTTGCCTTATTTGTGTTAACTTGTCATCATGTGACTTGTCTCACATCCTTTGTTTTCTGAAAATGCATGAGCATTTAAGGTTATCTTTCAAACCTTCTTTCTCTATTCTTACCTTTGCAAAAGACTCCCTTTTGGTGCAAGTTTTTAGGTGGTTGCTATTGCCCTTCACATGTGAGGTCTTTGACCCTTCAAAACCCTAGAAACTCCTTCACTCACCTCCTCTATAAATACCGAGTCCCTCCTTCATTAATTCCCAAGACTTTTCTGATTTAATTCTTCCATATTTGCAAAGTATTTTTAAAAAGCTTAAAAATCGTGTTTGTTTGCAAAATCCTTTAAAAGTCTTCAAGTGTCTTCAGTTTCTACAGTCGTGGCTACTGTTGCTTTTCTATACTAAACTCTCTTGCTTAAGAATTGTTGATCTTGTAAAAGTTGTCCACCTCTATTATTTGTTAAGAATGTGTTAGTGGAAACTTGATCCTTTTACATTCTAAGTGTGTTAGTAGAGTTTAGGACGGAGTAGTCTTTTACTCTTGACAATCGGAGTAGGTTGTGAGTTGGCAATCGGAGTAGATTGCGAGTTAGCTTGTCATAAGAACGGAGTAGTTCTTGTACTAGCTTTGCAACCGGAGTAGGTTGGCGTCTTTTATTACAAGGGTCTTTTAGTTTTCGGAGTAGATCACTAAAGGAAAGTAATAAAAAGGTAGATTGGACGTAGGCACTTGAGTTTCTTGCCGAACCAATTCAAAAATCTCGTGTTCAAGTGCTTACTTTATTTCCGCTGCTTTATACTTTGTTTGTTTGTTTTGTTTCGCTTAAACTTAGAAGTAATAGTTCATCATACTGTCGCATTTGGTCTGCAGTCATACTTCATACTTCACAAACTGAGACAAATAGATAATCGAACGATTGTTGCTTTCATACTTCAAAGAAACATTCATCGTGATACTTGTTCAATCTTTCAATATTATTCAAAGTATCCTCTAATCTCTTTTGTTCACTTAACTTACTTTAATCCAATAAAGTTGAAGTTAAAATTTTTAAAAGAGTACCTAATTCACCCCCTCCCCCTCTTAGGTACTTGAATCCATAAACTCAACAATTGGTATCAGAGCCTCGTGCTCTTGATCGAGGCTAACCGCCTTAGAGTTTGATTCGTGGGTAATGGATTCCGAGAAACACTCCAAGATCCCGGTCTTTACCGGTTCGAATTTTGGATGGTGGAAACTCAAAATGGAACATTACATCAAAAGTATCGATTATCAATGTTGGAACATCATCCAAAATGGACCTCTTGCCATTGAGGAAACCGATATTCTTAACGGTTTCACCAAGACAAAAGAGGAAAGAAATTACAATGAGAACGACTTTAAGCTTGCCGAAAAGAATTCCAAAGCAATGTCGATTCTTCAACGTTGTGTTGGTGAGGGGGAAGTTAGTCGAATCTCCGGGTGTCCTACGGCAAAATCTATTTGGGATTCCCTTGTACTTGCATATGAAGGGACGTCCCAAGTAAGAAAACACCGTATTGACCTTCTCATGCAACAATATGAAATGTTTAGAATGTCAAAGGACGAGTCTTTAAATAGTTTCTCTTCTCGTTTTTCTTGTATTATTAATGAGCTTCAAAGTCTAGGAAGGAATTTCGAGTCCGAGGACATCATTCGAAAAATCCTTCGTAGTCTAACCCCTAAATGGCAACCTAAAGTCACCGCCATAGAGGAAGCTAAAGACTTGTCAACCCTATCTCTTCATGAACTAATGGGATCACTAATGGCTCACGAGTTTAACCTCGATAAGCATTCTAGTGAGTCATCAAAGGGAAAGAGTCTCGCCCTCACATCTTCTCCAAGTGATGAAGAAGATGAGGAGGAAGACGAGTTTGCTATGTTCACAAGGAACTTAGCCGGGTTGGTCAATGGACAAGGTAACAAAAGGTTCACTAATAATTACTCGAAAAAACGTTTTCCTAAGAAACGACCTACCTCCACCGTGGGATGTTTTAAATGTGGTGATAAAACTCATCAAATTAAAGAATGTCCCAAGTGGAAAGAAATCAAATCTAAGGAAAGAAGAGAAAAGGTTAAAAAGGACTATAAACATAGAGTCATGAGTGCTATATGGGGAATGTCCGACTCCGAGGAAGATGAGGAACTCATCGAGGAGGAACTTGAGGCTAAAATGTGTCTTGCAAATCATGGTAAAGAAAAAGTCTCAAAAAACCCAAAACTTGAACACTTAAGATGCCTCATGGCTAATCCCGACGATTCCGACTCCGATTCCGACAACGAGGTAAATCATCTAAAGGCCAAGGCTAGAACTTACTCCAAAGAGAAAGTATGTAAGCTTCTTGACCAACTTTTTGATAAGTGTCGGTCTCAAACTAATAAGCTTGATATAATGCAAAATGAGATTGAGGAAATTGCTCAAGAAAACTTTAATCTGAAAAATGAACTAAAAGCAACAGACTGTGTCACTGTCACCTCTAAGACATATGATGAAGTTAAAAGAGTCAACAAGTTAAACAAACATTTGACTAAAGAACTAGAACGTCTTAGGTCGACACCCACGGACGTCTCTGACCTTGAAAATGTCAACACTACCTTGGTGATGCAAGTTTCCTCACTAACCAAGGAACGTGATGATCTTTTGAAGGACAAAGATGATCTTGAAAATGAGATCTATGACCTTGTAGTTGAAGTTGTAGACTTGAGAGAAAAAAGTGTCTAAGACTGTTTTCCGACCATGATTTAGACAAGTTTAAAAGAAAGAGTGAATGGTTGGAAAATGAAAACGAGTGTCTTAAGAGTGAGGTTGTTTGTCTCAAGAATGAAATAGAAGGTCTCCATGATAGGCTTACCTTCTTTCAAAAGGGTATGCCCGAATGTAGCACTTCTAGCTCTTCTCCTCATCATAGATCCGATGAAATCGTTGATCTAAACCAAAGACTTGACAAGATGACATCTAAGTATGAAGAGTCCAAAGAAAGAATCATTTATCTTGTGTCTAAACTCAACAATCACACCCATGACTTCATTGTTGAGAAAAGATTGTCCATAGAAAGTGTTAACAATGATGAACTTAAAAGAGAAAAAGAAAAGAATTTGCATCTTCTTTCACGTGTCCATGACTTGACCAATGAACTTGTTAATGCTAAGAACATCACTGATAAATGGGAAGGAAGTCAAACCGTGTTAAACTTCCTCACGAATCAAACCGAGAAATGTGATAAAACTGCTGGTTTGGGGTTCAAATGGAACAGTCGACCGATGATTGTTGCATCCGAAGCCTAAAAACGATTTTAGAGGAAGGAAGTATGTAGGTCTTCCCGAATATATCATTTGCAATTATTGTGGTGACAATGGTCATGTTTTTAATGGATGTACAAAACGATTTGATGACATTGACAAGAACACCAAAGCATTAAATGAAATGAACATTAAGAAAGACACCACAAGTTATGTTGATCACAAAAAGGGACCCAAATTCATTTGGGTTCCTAAACTCAAAAACTAATCTTGTGTAGGGCTTGGTGAGAGGCGGCCGCAATTGGTACTTGGATAGTGGATGCTCTCGTCACATGACGGGTGATAGAAGCCAATTCCTCTCACTTAAAGCATATGATGGTGGCACGGTAAGGTTTGGTGACAACAAGAAAGGTGAAGTAATTGGTATTGGAAAAGTTGGTAAGTCATCCTTACTTTGTGTCGACAATGTGCGGCTTGTCAAAGGTTTGAAACATAATCTCCTTAGCATTTCTCAACTTTGTGATAAGGGTAATGTCGTTGAATTTCGTGCTAATATGTGTCGAATTTTTGATGCCACTACTAATGAACTAATACTCGAAGGAAGACGTGTCAAAGATGTTTACTTAACTAATTTGAACTCTCTATCCGGTCACACCATGTCTTGCATGAGTGTAATGAACAATGATCCTTGGTTATGGCATAAAAGGTTTGGTCATGTTAGTACAAAAACTCTTAATACCCTTAAAAGACTTGATTTAGTTGAAGACATTCCTAATATAAAATTTGACATTGATAAAGTATGTGATGAATGTGCTAGAGGTAAACATGTTAAAAGTTCCTTCAAATCCAAAAGAATTATGAGTACATCTCAACCTTTGCAACTTTTACATATCGACTTGTGTGGACCTATGAGAACTAGAAGTAGAGGTGGTAGTCGTTATGTGTGTGTCATTGTTGATGATTACTCTAGGTTCGTTTGGGCACTCTTCCTAAGCTCTAAGGATGAGACATTTGATGAGTTTCTAATTTGGCTAAGAAAAATTCAAAATAAACTTGGTTTAAAACTTGTTTCAATGAGAACCGATCATGGAACCGAATTCGAAAACTCATCATTTGGTGCTTATTGTGATGACAATGGTGTAGACCATAACTTCTCGGCTCCTAGAACCCCACAAAAAAATGGTGTGGTTGAAAGGATGAATAGAACCCTTGAAGGAATGGCTAGAACAATGTTATTAACTAGTAAGTTGCCTAAGAACTTTTGGGCCGAAGCGGTAAATACCGCTTGCTACATTCATAATCGTGTCATGATAAGGAGTATTTTAAATAAAACTCCCTATGAATCATTACGTGGAAGAAAACCCAACATTTCATATTTTAGATGTTTTGGAAGCAAATGTTTTGTTCACAACAATGGTAAAAACAACTTGGGTAAGTTCGATCCACGTAGTGATGAAGGAGTATTTATTGGGTACTCCGATCAAAGCAAGGCCTATAAAGTTTACAATAAACGAACCTTGTTAATTGAAGAAAGTATCCATGTCATTTTTGATGAATCTAGTGTGCTTGGACAGGTACAAAACATGGATGATAATGATGAGGACGAGGATGATGAGTTTGAGATTGGTCTTGTTCGAAAAGACTTCGTGTTCACGGATGAAGAAGCTCCCAACACTGAATTGCAACAGACACAGAGACTGTCACCTTCAAAGGAGAGCAGCAACTCAGGGGGAACACGTAATACTTCTGATTCCTCTCTGGAAGCAACAGACCCAACGATCTGTTGCATCCACCTCCGTAATCGATGTAACCCAAATCGGTGAGGATGAAGAACCTTCAGGCCAATAGAAACAGATCCGTGATCGATGTCTTTGTTGAGGGGGAACAAGAAACCATTGTTCCAAGGAAGTGGAAACATCAAAGCTCTCATCCACTCACTAATCTCACAAGTGATCTTAACTCGGGAATTCGAACAAGATCATCCGTCAACAATCTCGCTCACCTCAATGAGTATTGTGTCCATAATGCCTTCCTATCTCAAATTGAGCCTTCAAATGTAACAGTCGCCTTGACTGATGCAGATTGGGTGCTTGCCATGCAAGATGAGCTCAATCAATTCAAACGAAATGAGGTATGGCACTTAGTCCCTAGACCGCCTAATCGTACCGTCATTGGTACTAGGTGGGTCTTTCGCAACAAGCTTGATGACTCGGGAGAAATTGTAAGGAACAAGTCTAGACTAGTGGTGCAAGGTTATAACCAACAAGAGGGTATTGATTACGATGAAACCTATGCACCGGTAGCTAGACTTGAGGCCATACGATTGCTTATAGCTTTTGCGGCTCACAAAGGCATTAAACTCTTCCAAATGGATGTCAAAACCGCTTTCTTAAATGGATATTTGGAAGAAGATGTCTTTGTAGAGCAACCACCGGGTTTTGAGAACAATGACTTGCCTAACCATGTTTTCAAATTAGACAAAGCTCTTTATGGTTTAAAACAAGCACCAAGATGTTGGTATGATAGATTGTCTAAGTTTCTTATTGAAAATGGTTTTAAAAGAGGCTCCGTTGACAAAACATTGTTCTTGAAGCAATGATCCAGTGAACTGTTGGTTGTACAAGTATATGTTGATGACATTATATTTGGTGCAACAAATGAACTCCTTTACTTATATTTTTCGGAACTAATGAAATCGGAGTTTGAAATGAGCATGATGGGTGAGCTAGGATTCTTCCTTGGGCTCCAAATTAAGCAATCTAATGAAGGAATCATGATCCATCAACAAAAGTATATTAAGGAAATGCTTAAGAAATTTGGGATGACTAATGGTAAGCCTCATGATACACCTATGGTAGCCGGGTCCAAATTGGACAAAGATGAACTCGGTAAGAATGTTAGTGATAAGGTGTATAGAGGTATGATAGGCTCACTTCTTTACTTGACCGCAAGTCGTCCCGACATTCTCTTTAGTGTTTGTTTATGTGCTAGGTTCCAAGCAAATCCAAAAGAATCACATTTCAAAGCCGTTAAACGAATTCTTCGGTATTTGATTGGAACACAAAATCTTTACCTATGGTACCCTTTACATTGTCCTTTTGATCTTATAGGCTTTTCGGACGCGGACTATGCGGGGTGCACGGTAGATAGAAAGAGCACCTCCGGAATTGCAACGTTCTTGGGTCCTTGCTTGACTTCTTGGGCCTCAAAGAAACAAAACACGGTAGCTCTTTCTACGGCCGAGAGTGAGTACGTTAGTGCGGCACATTGTTGTTCTCAACTCCTTTGGGTAAAACAACAACTCTTGGATTTTGGTATTATTTTTGACTCCATTCCTTTAATGTGTGATAATACGAGTGCAATAAATATTTCCAAAAATCCTATTCAACACTCTAAAACCAAACATATTGATATTCGTCACCATTTTATTCGTGATCATGTGGAAAAAGGACATATTAAACTTATCTTTTGCAAAACCGAAAATCAAATTGCCGATATTTTTACTAAGCCACTTGCAAGAGAACATTTTGAGAAATTTAGACTAGAAATTGGGTTAATTAATAGCTTGTGATTTTTAGTGTGAGTTTTACAAAATTCCTTAATTGATTAAATTAAAATTGGATATATGTTATTAAGTGTTCTAAGTGCATTGACATCATGTTTGGACCAAAAATTGACACCGTATTTGTGAGTCGGTAATCACTCAACCTCATATCTAAATTTACGTTTATTATATGCTACCTTGCGTTTTTATTTCGAGTGATTAAATTTTGTCTAGTCGGGCCAACCACCTCACTTACCTCATTAAATGGGCCATTAACTACTTCAATCCACTACCTATCCCTACTCGTCCAAACCGCCTAAACCCACTTACCCTTCCATCTCCCAAATCCATTAACTCCATCAAAGCTAACCTACCCTTAACCCACAATGGTAAAAACCTCCTTTAACACAATCATACCCATCAAACCCACAAAAATTACCTCCCCTGTCACATCAAATCCGCCTACATGACCAACTCCAACCATGACTCCAGTCAAAACATCTTATGCATTCCCTCCACAAACCTCAAACACGACCCCTTCAACAAACCCAGATCCACCTAACCCACAATCATCACCGAACTCCACTGCCCCTCCATCATCCGACGACATACCTATCGCCACTATGGTAGGACGGCGCACACGAGGTGGTCGAAAGAAAAGCTCCTCTATTCCAAGCTCTTCCTCTGAACCAGTGATTGTTGAAGATGTTGAAGAAGAGACCGAATTCGATTTAAATGAGAATCCGTCTAAGTCCGGCGAGTCTGACCCGACTCCGGCGAAAAAGACCAACAAAAGGAAAGAAAAAGCCTCATCATCCCAATTACCCCCAATCTCAGAAAATGTTGAGCAAAGTAACATCGAAAACCCCATTGTTGATACCTCAATTGAAAATCCCAGTGAACCTCCTCAGAAAAAATCGAAACCACTGAAGAAAAAGCTTGTATACCTTGCTCCCTCTGATCCGGTCTCCCTAACCTCAAAATGGGACTTGGCCGTGGTTTGGGATCACCTTGAGAGTATTGACCTCCCTACTTCCATTTATAAAAATTGTGAGAGGTTAATGAACATCAAAGCTATTCACTCCCCTCGGGTTTACAACCAAACTTGGTTTGACCCCCGCCTTTCACTCATCCGTGATATGGTTTTAGCTCAAGGTTGGGAGAAGCTGTTGGAAATGCGTGAGCCGGTGTTTGTGAGCGAGGTGATTCAGTTCTTTGCAACGGTTCGGGTTGAGAAGTCGGGTGAGGCTCTTACGGCTAAGGTGAACGGTAAGCCCCTTAAATTGTCTCAATCTGATTTCGCTACTGCTCTTAATATTCCAGTCGGAGGCTATGACAAACTCCCCTCCGAAACTTGGGTTGCCTTACCATATGCCTCCCCTCTTAGCATTGCTCAAACCGTTTGTCCCAAAACCGTTTCTCCTGGACCCGTAAGCAACACCCAAATCCCACCTCCTCTTCGAATTATTTTCAACATGTTGTGTAGGTCTATTTACCCCTCGGGTGATAGGGGAAAACTCACCATAGCCCAACAATACTTAATCTATCATATTGCTACTCATAAGAAGGTGAACCTAGTCGGGTTAATGTTTAAACGTTTTCAACTCATTTCGACCAAGCTTCGTCGACCTTCTTCTAGCTTGATTCACTTAGCCTATGGAATGTGGTTATCGGTTGTGCTCAAGGCACAAGGGGTGTTAGTGAATACTAGCTTGGGTTCGTTGGATATGTGTGATGTTATGAGTGATGGGCAAATGGGGAAGATGTTGATCAAAATTGAAAATGATGAATTGATTTCTGTGAAAATTAAGAAGGACCCGGAGGTTGGGTCATCAAGTCAAGTGAATACGGGAAATATGCGGGAAGTGCTTAATGTCGTGGCTGAGTTGGGTGCGTGGATTAGGGAAGATGCTCGTCAAAAGGACTTGGCAATCTCGGCTCTTGCTTCTACTTTGGACCTCATCCGTGGAGAGGTGGATATCATTTCCACCCTTGTGTCAACAAAAGAAAGTGGTGAAGATGCTCATGTGGATGATGATCCTTTGGGTAGTGGCTCGGATGGTGAACAAGCCTCCTCCCCTTAGCCTTTCCCTTTCCTCTCGGCCTATTAACATTTTACCCGTGCCCTTTTATTTTGCCTCACCTTGGTTGTGCCTTTCTAAGACTTGTTTTCTTGCTTGTTATTTTGAACATTTGGTGGTGTATGTTAAACTCTATTTAGCTTTGTTGAACTTTGATTAACATATGCTTAATCCTTGTTGATGTTGACCTTGTTACCTTGTCACATTTACATGTGTCTTTTTGTGTTTTCTTATGACTATTTGCACTCTAATGCTTGTGACATCTCTATCCTTTTGATGATGTCAAGAGGGGGAAAAGGTAAACTCATGCTTTAAATCTCCTTGCTTATTGATTAAACTAATGTCTTGCCTAACCTTCTTAGCTTGATTCTTGTTTGGGGCAATGTAAAATTGTCATGATAGTTTGATTCTAGCTTTTGCCCTTGGTAAGGTAATATTGTCCCTTCTCTATCATTTGATCTTGCTTGTTAAAAATCTTGAATCAAGGTGTTTACATTGCTTATACATTCGTTTGGGGCTTGTCATCATCAAAGGGGGAATTTGTTGGGTTCCTTATGTTGATGATAACATGCCCATTTGATTTGTGTTATCTTAGTTTACCTTTTCAGGATTAATGATGTAATCAAGCTTGGATTAAGAAGTGTTGAAGTTGTTATTAATCCCATTGTATTTAGTCGAGTGTCATCTAATGTACAAGCAAGAAAGTAGAGTATAGTAGAGTAATAGAAACAGTCCAGATGACTGTTGCTTCTACAAGTAAACAGCTGAGTGGACTGTGCCACAACTCGTAAAAACTTGAAACTTCCTTTTATCTTTCAAATGCTTTCACGTGACTCATATTTTTCAGATATAAAAATTCAGATTTTTATTAAGGAGGAAGTATCCAATAAAGAGTGGTTTGAATTATTCAAAATGTTTCCTCTTTATGCAAATTCAATCCTTTGGTTTTTAAGAAAACAAAAGTTGTTTTTTGCCTTATTTGTGTTAACTTGTCATCATGTGACTTGTCTCACATCCTTTGTTTTCTGAAAATGCATGAGCATTTAAGGTTATCTTTCAAACCTTCTTTCTCTATTCTTACCTTTGCAAAAGACTCCCTTTTGGTGCAAGTTTTTAGGTGGTTGCTATTGCCCTTCACATGTGAGGTCTTTGACCCTTCAAAACCCTAGAAACTCCTTCACTCACCTCCTCTATAAATACCGAGTCCCTCCTTCATTAATTCCCAAGACTTTTCTGATTTAATTCTTCCATATTTGCAAAGTATTTTTAAAAAGCTTAAAAATCGTGTTTGTTTGCAAAATCCTTTAAAAGTCTTCAAGTGTCTTGATTTCTACGATCGTGGCTACTGTTGCTTTTCTATACTAAACTCTCTTGCTTAAGAATTGTTGATCTTGTAAAAGTTGTCCACCTCTATTATTTGTTAAGAATGTGTTAGTGGAAACTTGATCCTTTTACATTCTAAGTGTGTTAGTAGAGTTTAGGACGGAGTAGTCTTTTACTCTTGACAATCGGAGTAGGTTGTGAGTTGGCAATCGGAGTAGATTGCGAGTTAGCTTGTCATAAGAACGGAGTAGTTCTTGTACTAGCTTTGCAACCGGAGTAGGTTGGCGTCTTTTATTACAAGGGTCTTTTAGTTTTCGGAGTAGATCACTAAAGGAAAGTAATAAAAAGGTAGATTGGACGTAGGCACTTGAGTTTCTTGCCGAACCAATTCAAAAATCTCGTGTTCAAGTGCTTACTTTATTTCCATTTGCTTTATACTTTGTTTGTTTGTTTTGTTTCGCTTAAACTTAGAAGTAATAGTTCATCATCTTTGTCGCATTTGGTCTGCAGTCATACTTCACAAACCGAGACAAATAGATACACGATCGAACGATTGTTGCTTTCATACTTGACAAACATTCATCGTGATACTTGTTCAATCTTTCAATATTATTCAAAGTATCCTCTAATCTCTTTTGTTCACTTAACTTACTTTAATCCAATAAAGTTGAAGTTAAAATTTTTAAAAGAGTACCTAATTCACCCCCTCCCCCTCTTAGGTACTTGAATCCATAAACTCAACAGGATATAATAGGGCTAACATTTCTCCTAGATGCATGATCAAAGTGGACATAAGGAAGGCTTTTGACTCTCTCCAATGGGATTTTGTTGCCAATATGTTCTCTGGTTTTGGCTTCCCTAAGCAATTTACTGATTGGGTGCTAGGTTGCATCCAAAGTCCTTGGTATTCTTTGAAACTCAATGGTGAGTTGTCTGGTTTTTTTCAAGGGAATAGTGGGATCAGGCAAGGAGATCCTCTTTCCCCTTATTTATTTTTGCTAAGCATGGAAGTCCTTTCTCGATATCTCAGGAAACATTGTGATCAGCCACTTGTCTCCTATCACCCTAAGTGTTCAAGGCTCAATCTTAATCATCTGATCTTTGATGATGATTTGATGATCTTTACTAGGAGGGATGTTCCCTCTGTTGAAGCTGTTAAACTCATTCTTAATCAATTTGCTGGACTTTATGGTCTTCATGCTAATACTGCAATGAGTTAGGCCATATACAAACTGTATGTCTTAAGGCAAAAGAAGATTTGAAAGAGTTGAAAAAGACTCGTGCTAGTGGGGTTGCAGCTATGGCAGAAGTTGATGATGGTGAGCTCTTAATGGTTCATGGTGAAAAGGAACCGAGTGAGAGTTGGGTGTTAGATTCGGGAACTTCCTATCACATATGTGGAAGAAGACAATGGTTCTCTTCTTATGAAAAATGTGAAGGAAAGATGGGTAGTTTGCCAAATAGTGAAAAGGCAAAGATTGAAGAGATTGGTGAGGTAAAGGTAAGACTTCATGATGGCCAAGTTAGAAGGTTTGGTGATGTTAGATACACACCAAACATTAATAGAAATTTAATCTCATTGGGTAGATTAGATGGATTAGGTTGTACCATTCATGTTAAGAATCGTGTTTTGGAGGTCACTAAGAAAAGTAAGGTGATTCTCAAAGGTAAAAAAGGTAAAACTAACTTATTCACATTTGATGGAAGATGTGGTGGAGATGGGTTAGTTCAAGGGAAGGTACTCTCAAGTGAAGTGGAGGTGCTTTCAAGTGAAGGTCGGATCATTCGGCCTAATGATTGAGAAGTCCAAAGTAATGTTGGGCTTAAGGGGAGGTTTGTTGGGAATTGTAACCCCACATTATTATGATAGTAACATATTGAGTCTTTATTTGTATAGTTTTATGTTTGGTTAAGTTACTAATATTTACATATTAGATGTTTATGTTACTAAGTGTAAATATTAGGAGTTATGTTAGCAAGTGTTAAAACTCTTAATGTTGCTAGGTAAGTTAGGACTTGGGACCTTATATAAATAAGGGTCATTGGTCATTATTGGAAAGTAAGAGTGTATGCTTAATATCCCGAGTTAAGCGCATAGTTGGAAATCTTAGCTAGTAGCTAAGTGTTGGAGGATTGAGATTGTATTATTGTTAAGATTTAAGAATAATAATACAGGTTGGGTTGTGGGTTAATCCAATAAAAATATATTGTGTCTTTGTATCTTTATGTTATTTGTACCAAAAACCCCAACACTAAAGATTACATATCTAACTCATATTAACCAATTAACCAATGCAAAAGCAGCATGAAACCATGGCTTTTCCCATAAGTTGTGTCACACCAATAAATGTTAGTGTTATACACAGGTAATTTGGGTTTCAAACCCAGAAACTAGATTTAGAGAAACACATAAATTAGAATTACAAACTCAAAAATTAGACTTAAAGCCACAAAAATTAGGGTTTAAAGCACAAAAATTAAGGTTTAAAGCACATAAATTAGGGTTATACACCAATAAATTAGGGTTTCAAACCCAGAAATTTGGGTTTAAAACGCACAAAATAATACTATAAACATGAGTTGGGGGAGAAAACTTATAGCTGTCAATCTGAAATCGCCACAGATTAAGGTTGCTTGATTCAACAAGGTTCAAATTTTGGGAAGATTTTAGAGTTAAAATTTGATTTGAATGTCGATGAAGATGAGAGAAAAAAGATGAGTGAAAAGTTTTTAAATATTATCATGGGGCATAACGGTCATAAAAAAACTTCTTTTCACCTGAAAGTCAAAATGGGTTTAATTTTTGACCTGAGAACATTTGAGTGGAGCAATTTATTAAAAAGTTTATATAAGGGAGTTGATTTTAAAAAGTGGTATATAAAAGGGTGTACTTGTTAATTTACTCTTATTTTTATTTTGTTGAAGAACAACACAAATTAGTAAATACGATTTGTAATCATATTCACTCTTATTTTGTTTAGGTCTCATCTTGTGAGGAGAATTCTTATTGTCGTACGACACCCGTACAATTGTGATTAAATATTAGTAGAGACTATAAAGGAAATTCATCTCCTTATTTGAATATTGACGTATAATTCAACACGTTATTGTTAAAAGTCTCCTTAGTAAAGCGGAACCTAACTCGTCATAAATTAGGTGATTGAGTTTGTGAGTTTTCAAGCCCTTGTGTTCGGACACCCACCCGGCCACAAGTCCTCAAGTCACAAGCTCCCTTCTAATTAAACTTAACCGATAAAACCGATTTGAGATTCGAACTTATACCATAATATAGAATCGAAACAAAATTGACGCAACTTGATCCAAGCTTTACGAGCTCGTAACCAATCTGAACCAAAATAATTCGATTCAAAGCCACACAACCGAATCATAAATAACTCACATTGGTACGAACTAACATGAAATTACACTCTCAGTATTATATACATCTAAATAATTAATAAATTGTCAAATCATTTTCCACATTTTTTTAGTCAAATTAACTTGTAGAATGACATGAAATTAGAGCTAGCTAATGTGACGGACCAACACAATACGGTCCAAAATATTGGACCCAATTTTCTCCAGCACGACACAACTAGCCTCCAATTTTCTCCCAAACCCATTAAAAAAACGCTTATATAGGTCTCGCTTGCGCAAGACATAGAGAAACAAGCCCAACCCGTCCTCTCCTTATGGCCATGATCGGCCACTCTATCGCACCCCAACCCTTTGCCCCATCTCTACCTTTTTTTGGGTGCAAAACTCGACCTTAAACGGCAAAACAGCATGTCCAAAACTCTAAACACCTAAATTGATCCAATTTAAATTTAGCCGACCCAAACTAAACCTGACCGACTAACCCATTGTCCCAGTCCACTTGTAACTTGTAAAGTGGTAACTGGTAACTACACTCACCGATAAAGTCATGGAGTAACTCATACGAAGTGTAACACACAACACATACCGATTACCGGCTATTTAACCTTTACCGATTACCGTCAACCTCACTTTCTCAATCCCAATTGGTCTCTTACCCTTTTCCCGGTCACCTTTACCAACACCTGCCAGTCTCACCTGCCGGACCAATACATAACCACAAACCCTCAACCCCCTATTTCCCGTCAATTTCCCCAACAAACTCCCTTTCTCTCTCCTTGAAACCCTAATTTTTTCCCCCTTTCTCCCGATCTCAGATCCGCCATGGATGTCGACTCTGAAGACCTCCAATCCCCCGCACCACCACCACCACAACAACAACCTCAACATCCTTCATCAGGCGAAATCTCCGTCACCGTCGCCGTCGCAACGCCGGAGAAAACACCTCCGCCGCCGCAAACGCCGTCGTCTCTAACCCTAGCGTTACCGATCCAGCAATATTCCGCTCGATCGACCGTCGTAATTTCCTCCGCCTCCTCCGGCGGCGGAAGAGAAGACTGCTGGAGCGAAGTAGCTACGGCGGCGTTGATCGAAGCGTGGGGAGACAGATTCTTGGAGTTAAGCAGAGGTAATTTGAAGCAGAAGGATTGGAATGAAGTTGCGGAAATGGTGAATAATAGTGATGATACCGGTAAAACTCCGAGAACCGACGTTCAATGTAAAAATCGTGTCGATACCGTGAAGAAGAAGTTTAAGAGTGAAAAAAGTAAGGTTGTTGCCGGTTGCGGACCTAGCAATTGGCGATTTTATGACCGGATGGAGTATCTTCTCGGTCCTTCTTATGCCGGTGTTAAACCGGCTGTTCCGGTAGGAATTCCGGTCGGTGTTAGGCAATCCACACCTATGT
Source organism: Silene latifolia (assembly GCF_048544455.1). Lineage (NCBI taxonomy): Eukaryota > Viridiplantae > Streptophyta > Magnoliopsida > Caryophyllales > Caryophyllaceae > Silene > Silene latifolia. Next base: position 186,785,960 of record NC_133526.1, read on the forward strand.
CGGTCCCGATACCAATGCCGACACCGATGTCGTTCGCTCCGCCGCATTTGCAGCAGCAACAATTTCATCAACGTCATCAACAGCTACTTCAGCAACAGCACCAGCAACAACAACAACAGCAACAGCAGCTGCAAATGAGGCAGAATTATCAAAACCTAATTTCTCAGCAGCAAAGGTTTACTCAAAATCTTAATCATAATAATCATAATAATCATCCGAATGTTGTTAATCATAATCATAATGTTGTTAGTAATGCGAGTGTTGGAAATAGATTTAATCATAATGTGAATTTCATGAGGAAGGAGCCGGTCCAGGCACCGCCTCCGCCGGAGGATTCCGAGTCGGAGGAGGAAGAGGAGGAGGATAGGCGGAGGAATGATACGGAGGAGAGTTCAGGAGCGGAGGCAGGGGATAGGAGGAGGAAGAGGAAGAGAGCGGGGAAGGGGAAGGGGAAGGGGAAGAAAGCGAAGGCGAAGGCGAAAGAGTGGGGGAAATCGGTGAGGGAATTGACGGTAGCGATATTGAAGTTCGGGGAAGCGTATGAAGCGGCTGAGAGTTCGAAATTAGAGCACATTGTTGAAATGGAGAAGCAACGGATGAAGTTTGCTAAGGATTTGGAGTTGCAGAGGATGAAGTTTCTTATGAAAACTCAGCTTGAGCTTTCGCAATTTAATGACGGTAGCGGTGGTAGTGGCGGGAGTAGTGGAAGGGTAGGTGGTGGGAGCGGTGGCAGTGGTAGCGGCGATGGTGGCGAGCATTTGAATAATCATAATGAGAATCATGTTAACCATGATGATGATGATGCTAATAGTGATAGCAGCAGTTAGTTTATAATAATATTGGTGTAGTTTTAGAGTAGAAGAGAAAATATGTTTAAGGATTTAGTTGAGTATCTGATTATCTTGTAGACGTCTCCAGACTCCGTAACGTTGTCTTGAGTCTACAAGTGAAGGAAACGATCATGAAAATTTGGGGCTTTATTATGATCAGCAAATGAGGGAGAGATTTGTGTATTGTTTAATTGTTAGTAGTATTAAATTAAGACTTACTAAGTTGCAACAAAGTGTAATTTTTATAATTATTTATTTGTGGGGGAAAAAAAGAGGAGAGATTGACTGTTGCTTAAGTGATGAATGTACAATGTGAAAGTTGAGTTTAATTAATTTCATATAAAAAAAGTTGAGCTTTTGCTTTTTTATGGACTTTGGACATTTTGTTGAGAAATTGCAAAGTGGAGAATTAAGTTTGTTCTTTGATGAAACACCAATCATGATCATGATAGTTGACTCTGCCAAGAAACATCTTAGATGTACTTTTTATGTTATGTAAAATCTTACTTTGTGTGAGATTGTTAATGATAGCATGTATACTAGTATTAGTTAAGTACAAGTGTACAACACATAGTCACATACATATCCGTATTTAAGACGGTAATATCTGTCCTAAATTTAAAACGAGACAAATATAGTAGATGCGATAAAAGGATAATGCCTCGAGGATAACAAAATATTTCTCTTTTAAATGCAATGGATAGCATATTTGACACGTTTAATTGTAGGACGGATACTGTTATCGCTAGAGAGACTTGTTGCAATACTTGCAACACATATATAATCTTTTCTTTACCTTTATACTCCGTGATAAATAAGAATTTGTAAACCTTAGTCTTTCCTTCAAATTGATACAAAATAATAATTTGGTACGTCTTTGAAATCACTTATCCCTTAAAATCTTAATTGGTCCTCAAAACAATGCTTCGTCCGATAGAAGCTACCCTAGCATACAAGACCTCTACCTCATCGTTGAACTCCGGGAAGGAGATTTTGGTGAGTGGGGGATGGGATATGGTGTTTGCGATGGGTACTTTTGTGTTTAGATGGAGTTGATGTTTTGAAGGGTGAAGAGTTTTATGATGGAGTGAAGGAGAAAATCGATGGCTTTTCAAGAGGTGGAGTATGTTCTGTGCTGGTTGGTGGCGACTATGGTAATGGATCGGGTTGGATCGGGTTTTGCTAGATCCAAACCCGATCCACTTACTTATTGGATCACAGATCCATATCCATACCCGATCCATATCCAAAATTTTAAAATCCATACTCGATCCATTATACTTTTTTCAAACCCATACCCGCTCCAAATCCATATCCGATCCACTACATTATCCAAAACCCAATACGAAACTTGATTTGACTACATAAAAATTTAATCTTATATAAGAAAATTTAAATTTCAAGGTTAGTAAAGCCTGAATTTTCAATAATATCCACTTGGATCGGATTCGGGTATGAATGGATCGGGTTTGGATTTGGTTCGGGTTTTCCAATAGTGGATATGGATATGGGTTTTTAAATAGTGGATCGGGAATGGGTTTTTACAGAGTGAGTTTGGATCGAATTTCTCCTTCGGTTCAATTCGGGTTCGGTTCGGTTTGGGTCATAATTGTCATCCCGATGGCCATAGATGCATCTCATCCTCTTAATTTGACTTACTAAATAGATAATTTGAAAATAGTACTCCTTCGCAGAGTATAGTGCGTCAGGTACCGGACCATCCAGTTCGTTAAACGATAAACGAACCGGAGAGAATCCTCTTGTTTGGTAAGGTGCTTATATGAATTGGAACTATGAAAGAACAATTGGTCTCCCTTGTGACGGGTTACCATTTGTGGCGGATATTTTGTGAGATAAAATGGTAACAAAATGGGTTAGTGGAGAAAGGGGACCACATGAATAGTGTTGCAGATAGAGAAAAAGTGGGCACATTGTGAGGTAAAATGGTATCCGTCACAAGCTTGTGACGGATATGTCATGTCTTCAATGAGAATTTGTGATGAAAGAAAGATGACAAGATTGAGGTAAGTAAGAACAAAGAACGATAATGTTCATAAATGAAATACGAGATTTTCTTAGTTGAAAATCCGCTCTTTTCAAACCTATCATGGATGAAATTTTAAACTTACTATTTGGAGTCGAACTCCCTGAATTATGATTTAAACGCAAATATAATAATTAACAGCCTAATTAGTGATTACTGTTTAGTATATAAAAAGTAAAAACAAAGGGAGTAGAAATAATGTCTCTTAAATTTTAATGGATTAAGATGTAACAAGCCATGTGCTTGTAATATTAGTCCCATGAATCATCCCAGAACAAGCACTCAATTATTTGGGCTCACTTATTTTTCAGTGACTCTTCCTAGAAGGCCACCCCCCATTTTTTCTTTGGTGCCAGACATGCTTAATTGTACGTCATTTAGCTCTTTTAGATCCAAATACTCACACAAAAAAACACTAATGGTGGGTTAGTGTCCCACGACATTTAATATTTTACAAACAACCATATTATTTGCTTATCACTATAATCACAAATTTTAAAATAAGACGGTGAGACGGTCAATATTTATAAAAAAATTATGCATTTAGTGCTAATAATAACTGCTTTAAATCTACATGTCTAACCACATTAAAAGATCACTCCTTATTTTTTTAGATTAATTTGTCTGCAGAACACAAATTTTTTAAATTAAAAAAGGATCAAATAGAGTAAATGAGACTATGAGATTATAACGGAATGTCAAGGACTATCAAAATTTGTCCATCTAAATCAGGTGGGGACGTGGGGTGTTATTTGATACTCCACACTACTTACATTTTAATATTTTAGACGGATATGTCGGTAATAAGAGCGATCAACTATTTATAAAAATGTTGTAAATAATGTTTTAATTTATTGATAAGTTGTGCTATTATTATTAGGTTAAAGGATCATTTAAAGACAAACAACTATATTACATGTTATCATTATAAAAAGTTTTTAGCTATTACACATCACTATCACTGATTCACTGGTAGAACGGGCACTATAACATAAGAGCAACAACTAATTAAGGTGAAGTAATAGGAAACAATAGCTAACTAAGGTGAAGTAATAGGAAACAATTATACTTTATTATATTGATTTTGTCGAAATTAATCGGCATTTTCAATAATTATGGGTGTATCAAAGAAGACATACAAATAATATCGTTTTTAGGCTGATTAGATTTGCATTTCTCAAAGATATAAAACAACTAAAGTAAAGTATAGCTATTCGGAGTATTTGTTTTCAAAATCATTGTTTCTTAGTTAGATCTTAAACATTAAAAAAACGATTAAAATCTACTCATTAAGCTCGTTTTAAGCTCTAATATCTAAGCTGATTTAAGGCTATATCGCCTCAGTTACACAGCTATATAATATACTTTCACTAACTTAATTTTAACTAATCGAACAAAATAAAAACACACATTATTAATATTAATCCAATCTACTCTCACCATAATCTGAAGTCTAAACACACCAATACTAAAAAAAATTCAAAAAGATACTAGTAAAACAAAATTCATCAAATTTGAGGTGGGGAAAACTTTACCCTAAATAGATAAACAACACATTTCAAATTTGCAAATTGCAATCCAATGACCCAACTAGGCAAGAAAGCAAAAACGATTCTTTCCTGAGAAAAACTATTCACCATGTGCTGTATTTTCAGGTTTTTTCAACTTAAAACTCCACTGTTATACTCCTGTCTCGATCATTTGTTTACTAAAGACCGGTATTTTAATCAAAGATAAACAAATGATTGAGTCGGGATTTATCTGATTGTTGTTAATGTACTGTTAATCTGCTAATGTTATGCATCTCTGCAAATGTTAACATGTTTAATTAAGTGAGAGACAAAAGAAAGTGACTTCTCTAAGAAACAAGTGAAGCAAAAACCATCTGTGGTAGTGACTGGTGAGAAGCACATGTACTATTATCATCACATCACTCATTTTTCTAGTTTTTTTCTTCATCTTTTTAATAAATTTGGTGTGTTTTACCCTACAAATGCTGAAAGTTGCAATCTTTCTATGTTTTAATGTAATTTGATGAGGTTAGATTGGTAGATTTAGTTAGCTAGGGAAGTAAAGATTGAAACTTGGAGTTGTATACTTGTATTTAGTGTTTTTGATTGAGAAATGTAAAATGTTGGTTTGAATTTGAACTGAATTTTGGGATGATCTATGTGGGTTGATTGAAGATCTCAATCTTTTCAAGTTTTGGGTAATTTTTCGGGTTTTCGGAGATCCAATTTTGATTACTTGGTTGATTTTTCTACTTGGGTAGTGCTCATTTTGGGTTTAATTAGTGTATTATTTAGATTTTTCATCTTGGATCATTCGGAAAAAGTCTCTTTGTGGTGGTGGTGTTGTTTGAGTTTTTTCATATTTGTGTTGAATTAGATCCATGGCATTTTCAAAATTCACCATTTTGTTGTTTTGAAATTGGGATCTGTTAAGACTGTTACTGTGGTTTTAATACATCATTTGTTTAGTTGTCACTCTAAATACTAGGTTTGAGTTTGCATGACTTGTAGCTAAAGATTCAATCTTAATTTAAGTGTAAAATGTGGGCTAAAAATCGGGTTATTGATTATGGTAATTAAGTTCCAGGTGTTTTTATTGATTAGTCGGTTGATTGATTGCCATTTTTATTGTACATGTACTTGTAAGATGTAAGAAAGGTAGTAATCTTGTTTGGAGATGTGTGCTACTGCAATACGTAGAACACTCGGTTCTTTGGTTAAATTTTGAGGTTATGACTGATAAAGTGGCAGTTGATTGATTCCACTTCAATCAATTCTATTTAGCGTTGCGCAAATAATTCTATACTTAGTCGTAGACTTGGTCAGTTGGTCAATGTTGTTTGGTACATTGTGTGAGTTATGTTTAAAATTCAGTTGCTCATTGTAATTGTTTTTGGAAACATTATGGGTGCGCGGGTGTAGTAGATAAATTTCCTTGTCTGCTTGTGGGTTGCGGATTGGGCTAACATGATTGTCAATTTTCTCAATCAGGAATGAGTTTTTCTCTTTTGACGGCTGAGTGATCGTAATTGTTCTGCTGGTAGTATCTACTTGTGGTTAAAGAATTAAGGGTTTAAAAGACAAGAGTGGAGGAAGGACTGTAGGTAAGTGTTACCGCGATAAAAAGAAGAATAATGGAATCAGATGTGCCTCTAGATTATGCTGTTTTCCAACTGTCTCCAAAACGGTCACGGTGAGAATTCGTAATTGGTAATTCTTCTGAAGTTATTGGGATTAGCTTATTTGCATGCTTATTTTCCTTGTGGGATCCACAGATGTGAGTTGTTTGTTTCTTATGATGGCACTACGGAGAAGCTTGCATCAGGATTGGTGAAGCCATTTGTTACAAACTTGAAAGTGGCAGAAGAGCAAGTTGCATTGGCGAGGAAGTCAATTAAACTTGATGTCGAGAGATTTAATGACGCTGAAACATGGTTTACGAAGGGTACTCTTGAGAGGTTATGCTCTTGGCTGCTGAATCCTACTTTATAAAATGTGTAAATTGTACTGCTTTTGTTTGTAAGGCTATTGACAAGTGTGTATCTTAATTTATAACCTACAATGTCAGGTTTGTGCGGTTTGTTAGTACTCCGGAAGTGTTGGAAATGGTCAATACTTTTGATGCAGAAATGTCTCAGCTGGAAGCCGCTCGGAAAATCTATTCTCAGGTTCTAATTGTACTTCTATTTCACTGTGTATTTGCACTTGTGTAATAAATATCTAATTTACTGAGTTAGCAAGTCTTTTTTTTTTTTTCAGGAACCGGCTGACGTTGGATTTGGTACGTTAGGTATTATTTATGTGCATTTATATCACCTTGTTACATAATTTAGAGAATAAAACACATTTTTTTTTTTAGTTATTTTTATTTTGCAATATTTAAGAGTATAGTTTCGTCTCCTAGGATTCTTCATGATGGGCTGTATTATGCCTTGCAAAGAGGAGGTTTGTGTTAACTTGAACGTCAGCAGTATAGAGAAGCATCGAAATAGAGGATAGAGGAGCATGGCGTTACAAATCTATATATAGTGCTTATAATCTTCTGTGTCATGCCAGCCCCTTTCCAATGCGTTTTAGAATTTGCAGTTTGCATGGAGGTTATTGATGCAACTGGTTTGATCTCATTACGCCCATACTACAACGCGATAGACTATAGGGTTTCTGGGCCTTAAGAGTAGAACAAATCGTGTAAAGCAATGTTTAGTGGCTCCCCTTTTTTTAGGTATGACAGTATATTTCTGTAGAAAATAATCAAATTTTATGAGGAGCCAAGGGGAAAGTATCGGAAATCGAATTACTTTATCTGCAGATAGTTTTCGTATTTAGTCCGTGCTAGGCACTAGTTTACATTTCCTCTTCAGGCATTTTTTGTGTAGTGAAAATGGATGTGGCACTCCCTATCTTACTTATATGTGCTTACTTAATGAAGAGATAAAAAAGCAAACGTAAACAAGCAGCCGTGACAGAAGGAGTCTAAACCACAAGTCCTTGTAACTTGTTCTATCTACGAGGATTCCTTATTGCGTTCAACAATATTGTTCCTATCATAAAGCAATTACGCCAGGGCTTGTGACTCAAATGATCCTCCATTTCCCGTGAGAAGTTTTCATGCCCATGTGATCTGAGGGCATGTAACGCTTATGCGCCTCTTTTATTCTTGTGCCTTGGCTAATGTTGCCCGTGGCCACGTATTGCGACATGGTTGAGCAATTTTATCTTCTTACTAAGCTGTAAATTTCCCGGAATCTGAAGTGAATTTAGTACATGTATGATTTATGAAATGCTTTTTCAAGTGCCACAGAATTGCATAACTGTGCTCTCAGTTTTAAAAGGCCATTGAAAGCCGAGGAAAAACTTTTAGGATTGTAGTCCCCACCTGCGATTTATGCTCATCATACTCATTATGGAATGTTCGTTCTTTTTTTTTTGTCAAAAAGATCAAAAATTGATGAGCTGTATTATAAACTCGAGGCAGCTGACAGTCTTCATAAGCTGTTATGCTTTGATATGAAAATAATGATTTTTGAAGACACAGCAGATATTGAGGCGTGATTCCCGTTGAATAGATCAAGAGACACCCAAAATTGGTAGAAAATTAGAAACTAACTTGTTGATAACCCTTTGTGAACCTTTGCTATCCTTTATTGTGGCATGATTTGCTTTAGCATATGGAAATAGGATATAACCACTCATTACTTGACTAGGCTATATATGTTAATTTTAGCTGTATTCAATTAGATCTTACGGACGTTGACGGTACTTTTATGGTAGTAATTTTATGCATTACCATTTACCAACCAGCCAATGTTGCTGAGGTCTCACTCTGGAAATTTATATAGAAGCACGTAAATAGTCATTGAAGGATGTGAACTAAACATTGGTTACCCTTCTACACCTATATGTTGCTTACCAGAAAACGCCATTTTAATCTCTAAAGCATTCATAAGAGCCGCAAGTGGCTTGAGGGGATTTGGTTACTTTGAACGTATTAATTTTTTTCTCACATGGTCAGTGTTTAGAAAAATGTTTGCACTTTAATGTGGAATATATGAAACTGGTTGTAAGTCTCATTAACATAATTTATTCTTTGTGCACCAGGTAGAGTTGGTAATGGAGCAACTGTGGCTTCTGATGCAACAAAGTAAAACATCTAAACTTTGTTAATCCTTTCCATTTTTCTGATTATTGTTGTCAGACATAGCGTGGCCTTTTGAAGGCAATGTCAGTGTGGAAATGTTATTTCTGTTATCTGTATACTACTCCCCTTCCTGGTTTAATTGTTCTGTATGTTTTCAAGTTTCGGTTGTATGTCTTGGGTATCAAAGAATGGCAAGTGAGATTATATGATTTAAACCTTGGTTGGATGAAACGAGGGGTGTTGACAATTTCCAATTTTGTTAGTAACTACTAACTAGGTTAGAAGGAAACGGAAAAGGAAAATGGAGGTATCCATTTTTCTTTCTAGTAAATTAAAAATCCTTCTAACATACTCCGTAAGATTTAATCCCCTTTCCCCTTAACTTGTATCCAAACAAAGGTTAATCTTACACTTCTTTTCATTTATTCTCCCGATCTTATCTCAGACTGTGGTAGAGTGACATAAGTAATTACTCCTTACTAATTACTCATTAGTATTAAGTGAAGGAATGCAATGCTTGGGGATTTGGGCTTAATTTAGTGTTTTTTTTTTTTTTTTTCTTTTTTTTCCCCTCCTGTGGCTATCATATTCTTATCTGTCTACTAGGAGTATCAGTTAACCGCTTATGTTCTTTTATTTTCATTACTTGTCAGGAAGGAACTTCTGAGAGCCATTGACGTAAGACTTTCTGCAGTGAAGCAGGACTTAGTAAGAGCGTGCAGTCGTGCATCTGCTGCTGGATTTAATCCAGAAACAGTCTCTGGACTTCAGTCCTTTGCTGATCACTTTGGTGCTCATCGCCTCAGGTAATACAATGCTTGTAGAGCGCCATTAAAAAGTACATTATCATTTGTTTCAGCATCGAATGTGAATAAGTTGTCATACATAACCTGCACTGATCTCCATGACCCATTGGCCATTGGCTTACATGGACCTTACCAAAATAAAGCTGGGTAAATCTCAAGAAGAATCACTCTGCAATGTAATTGTTTTTTTGTTTTGTTTGTAAGAAGAATCCAAGGAAGTATTATTAAATGTTAATCATCTGATCTTGTGAGTTTTGAGGGGCATGAAACATTTTCTACGGTTTCTTAAACTGGGCCAGCAAACTAAAAAATTCGTGCTTATTAGATAATATTTTTAGAAGTACATTTTAATTTTTAATAGTGCTTCAAGTCTTTCTGGTTTATTTCAATTTGCTTAACTTGAAATTGTGAGTTTAATAAAATATCCTAGTACGGAAATTTGGGCATTTCCAATGCACTCAACCTGCAATATCAAACTGTAGAAATTAAACCAAGACAAATACTTAATTAATCTATATGCATTACTAGACTAATTTGCTTCTGCATGCTTCCTACTCCTTACAAGTGTTATCACCCCCTGCCTAGTCTGAGTCTCCCGTTATATTTTTAGTACCTTTGTTTAATAAAACCTCATATTCATGCAGCGAAGCTTGCAGTATATTCATCACCAACACACAGCGGCGAGCGGATCTTTTCAATTCTGACAACGCAGCATCAACATGGAAAGCTCCGTCCGACAGCATCCTTCGCTCCTCAACTGGCTCTGATATGTCCCTTGACGACCCGATCAGTGAACAGCCCAAGCCCTCTACATGTACTACCAGCAAAATTACTACCAGCAAAATTATTTCTTCATCACACCACTTTTCTAGGGAGCCGAGCCCCAGCCCTGTTGACGTGGATGAAAAAGAAAGTAGTAAAGACAAACCCCTAGAGTCCACCACTTCTGCTACAACGTCAACAACTGAGTCAGTCTCCACGTCATCCGGGAAACCTCAACTCACAAGGCGGCTCAGCGTGCAAGAAAGAATCAGTCTTTTTGAGAACAAGGCGCAGGTTTCTCCCTCTACCACTACTACACCAACTACTACTACTCCCACATCAACGGGTGGAAAACCTGAGCTTCGACGTCTTTCCTCGGAAGTTACCTTATCCACCGACAAGGCTGTTTTAAGGAGATGGAGTGGGGCCAGCGATATGAGTATTGATATCAGTGGAGAGAGAAAGGAGCCTGACGGCAATGCGAACATTCCTACACCTTCTCCTGGTTCTTCAACACGTAGTCTTTTTCCTCCAAAATCTAAAGATCTGAATGATCCAAAGTCAGAGGAAGGGGATAATTCTATTAAGCTTCCTGTGTCTGCTGGATTAAATTCAAAAATTCCATCTTTGTCTGGGAGATCATCAGTAAAGGATCAACGTAGTGCGGGGCTTCAACCTTCAGCCATGCCTTTTGGCAGAACTGAGGAAGTCGAGATTGAAAATCAATCAACCCCTTATCCAACCCAGATTGAATCCCAGCAGTTTGGTTCCCCTAGTCAGAGTTCAACGGAGGACAAGCAAAATGGTCTGTCTGGTGAAGGCAGCATACGGGAAGATAAAACTGGTAAGGGTTCTGAACTATCAACCAAAAATGAGGGAACGTTAGTCGGCATTCAAGGTGAACGCAACAATAATTTGTTGAGTGATCAACAAGTTCTTGTATCACAATTCAGTGACTTTCAGAGGAGAGTTGTTGAAGGTGAATTAGATTCAGCAACCTCTGAAGTTGAGAGTGTTCCACTGTCAGGTCAACAAAAGTGGAATTCTGTAGGAGAAGCTGAGAAAGTTGGGCAGAATGTTTTTGAATCATTAGAGATTCAAACTGAAAGCCATTCAATGCCTATGAAAACCTCTGGTTTGCTTGGAGTAAAGTTTTCGGTAAACGATTCTAGTCCTAATCAAGTGACGAAGAGTGGGGGCAGAAAAGAGAGTGGTACTAAGGTGAGCGGCGCCCAGATGGGCTTGACTGAAAAAGGTGTAATAAAAAACCAGGAAGCTTTTCCTTCAATGCACATGGATCAAGTTCAGAGAGTGAGAGAACCAAAAGGGAACCAGGGAGTGAATGATGAGCTGAAAATGAAGGCAAATGAACTTGAAAAGCTCTTTGCGGCGCACAAACTTCGTATACCTGGTGATCAGTCTAATTCTGCTTCGAGAGTCAGGCCCACCAAGACAGATAAGGAGGTAGAAAGTGGTTTTGTGAATGGGATGCAAGAAAGGAAGGCTTCTCCTGCACGTAGTAGTACCATGAAGCCCATGGGTGAACCTGCCGGAAGTTCTACTGAGACGGAGAAGTTATATTCAACTCCATTGTTGAAAAGTGTAGATAATCATGATTATGATGTCACACCACATCACAACATCCAGAGTCTTAGTTTTTCAGATGACTCTAAAGGAAAACTGTACCAGAAATATATGCGAAAGAGGGATGCCAAATTAAGGGAAGACTGGAGCTCAAACAGGCCTGAAAAGGAGGCTCAGATGAAAGCCATGCAGGAAAGCCTTGAAGAAAGTAGAGCTGAAATGAAGGTCAAGCTAGCAGGTTCTGCAGATAAAAAGCTCGCTGAAAAGTTTTTGGGAGATTCATCCACCAAAAGTGCACAAAGCAAAAGGGTTCAACCAAACAAAAATATATCGTCCCCGTCAACCCGTCAATCAACAGCTTCCACTCCTCGAACTCCCGTGAAAGTTTCTAATTCTGCTGCTGGGAGACGAAGATTGCCTAATGACAACCCTGTTGCACAGTCGGTTCCTAATTTTTCTGATTTGAGGAAGGAAAACACAAAATCGTCATCTTTGGCAAGCAAGCCAATCCGTCCAGTAGGAAGAGTTCATGCTCGTAAAAAGAGCACAAGTGAAGATTTGCTGTCGGTTAATGAAGAAAAGCCACGGCGGTCTCAATTATTGAGAAAAAACTCTGCTTCTACTACAGAATTGAATACTTCCCGTAATTCTGATGATGTTGATAATACGAAGTTCATGTCTTCCAAATATCACAGTGAGGAAAATGAGGATTATGAAGAATTCTCTAATGGCATGGAGTTCAAGACTCTTCAGAGAAAGGGTAGTGCTGGTTCTGGTATGGGTGTATCAAAAGCTCCAGTGATGGGAGAGGCTGCTAGAAATGGACAAAGTTTTCTTGATACAGGTTTTGGGACAGAAGAGATGGTTGATATGACCCAAAACGAGGACTATGAAACAACATTAGCCGAAGAATCCACTTACATTGACAATAACAAGGGGAGACTGAGCAATGCATCTGACAAATATGGAAATTCTGGATATGAAAACAACAATGCTCTTAGATTTGTTTCTCAAGCAAAATCGGATCCGGCTGCAGATTTGCCTAATTCCATGCCTTCTCTTTTTCGTTCATTGGGGTCCACACTGGACTCGCCTGGGGAAAGTCCTGGATCTTGGAATTCTCGCCTACCAAATCCATTTGCATATTCACATGAAATTCTAGACATTGATGCGTCCGACTCGCCACCTGGTAGCCCTGACACTCTTTCTCAGTCTGAGGCGGAGGCTGCTAGAATAAGAAAGAAATGGGGAGCGGCTCAGAAACCTGTTGTTGGTATTGATTCTTCACATACCCAATCACGCAAAGATTTAACTAGAGGTTTAAAGCGATTCCTTAATTTTGGTAGGAAAAACCGTGCATCCGAGAGTCTAGCAGACTGGATATCTGTAACTACATCTGAGGGAGATGATAGTGAAGATGGAAGAGATATTGCTAACCGTTCCTCAGAAGATTTGAGGAAGTCTAGGATGGGATTCTCACAGAGCCACAATTCTGACGAAGGATTTCACGAAAGTAACATGTTCAATGAGCAAGGTGATCTAAACTTCCCTATTATAAAATATAAACTCTCTCAGTTTTGAAACTTGCTTTTTTTTGTCTCATTAAAATTTCCGCTTAACCCGCTTTCACAAGAATTCCACATCGTGATAACTTTCTTTCATTGTATGCGTACTCTTTTGTTATCATTGCTTCTTTTGGTATCTTACTCTTTTCTTTTTGACGTGTTCCCTGTCTCTCTCTTTTGTATTGACAGTTCCAAATGGTTCATGTTATTCAACTCCAAATCATTTTGGGACTAAGATTTTTTCTTTTTTGAAAGCAGTTATTCTTCTTGTTACACAATCTAGTTTGTTGATTTTGCGTCAACATGTTATCATTTTTTTGTTTCACACTTTGGTGTTGGACTATGAAAGATATCTACTAATGTCTGTATTATTTCAGTTCAAGCATTACGGAGCTCAATTCCAACACCTCCACCAAATTTCAAATTGAGGGAAGAAAACCTGTCGGAAAGTTCTTTGAAAGGTTTGTATTTTTTATCCGCGTTATTGAGCAATTGTGCAATAAAAGTAATAATCATCATGTTAAGGATCGTGTGGTGCCTTTCCCTTGAGAACCTGAACTTGGAACACCTATTGTTTGAATATATGAAGGGTGTGGATCGTGAGTTAGCTACTAGTCATCCAAACTATTCGGTTGAATAGTCTATGTAGGCATATGTGTCGTGTCAACCATGATCTATCTGTCAAACCTTTGGTGTTGTAGACTCTAATTCCCTTGATGCTATATTTTTTACGTTTTGATCGTCTATTCTTTAAACTTTCTGAAACTTCAGTGGCTTACGAGGCGTTGTAAGTTGTAACAAAGCAAACCTGCAAATGGTTTTTATGTTGTGGGTTTCTGGGATCCAAACCATGATTCAGTCTCCAGCTGGGCTGTTTTCTGCTGTGAAAATTAACACAATCGTATTCATTGTTTTCTGCTTTGTTTAATTTTGCAGCACCCAAGTCATTCTTCTCTCTTTCAAATTTCCGAAGCAAGGCTAATGACTCGAAGCCAAGATAAGAATCACACCCTCAATAAATTTCAAAGGCAAGACACAAATTAAGTCCGTCATTGTTTAGAATCATCTTGAGGAAATTCAAGTGAAGGAACGAGAAACCACTAGTCAAAGTTCAGGCACCACCCGATCATATTCATTGTTTACCCGATGAAGAGAAGTTAAAGTAGTTGTTTTAAGATATATGTACATTGGTAATGGCATTAAGACATTCTAATTTGCTAAGCCATACTGTAATTCCGCCGCTATTTTCTTATTTTTTTTTTTGTAAAGGGCGCCACAGGGCAGTTTTGATGCACATACAGGATTCAAATTGAAATTATAAGTTTAGTAGCGAGCCTAGCTGACATCTTTATTTCTTTCCCTAGTTTACCGAGTCTCTCTTGACTTTCCATCAACCGGTGTTGAATAGAAAGTGGTAGGATAAGAGGATATTTGGGTGGGAGGATTTCGGGGAAAGGGAGGGGAGGGCAGTAATTTTCTCGGTTTGGTTAGCAAAATCGAGACCGGGGAATGGAAAATACGACTCAAATGGGTTGTTGCTTCTTTTGCTATTTCCTTTCTACTATGCAATCTTGATTTAGCCTTGGCTGAAAGGTGGTAAAAAAAATTGAACGCCCACCGTGGGGCTCGAACCCACGACCACAAGGTTAAGAGCCTTGCGCTCTACCAACTGAGCTAGACGGGCTTAGTTGTTAACAGTTTGGTAAGAACTTTACTCTTATTACGCAACTGATGTTGAGGAAGTAAATCAACTACTACCCGTCCAATTAAATAGTTTACGATTGCTTTACTTTCCCCCCACGAACTAAAATAAAATATTCACGGGAACAGTGGGAGTAATAGTTTTCTTTTTGAGGTGTGCCAGTATGATAAAATGTCTTTTAGAAGAGTAAAAATTTAACTACTACGGAGTATAATCAACGATGCACATATTGATAAAGTAGATGATGATTGTTAATTATCCTCAAACTATATAACTTAAGTAGACCAATTCGTCAAAATCTTATTTCACAAGAATTAAGATCATCATTTTGTCCTACATTTACTCTGACATGTGGTCATAGAGTCACTCTCGTTGTCATTTTCAAAGATCCAAATGTAATATACCAATAAAAAAAATATACGAGTAAAAGTGAAAATGAAATTAAAGTAAAATATAACTTACCAAATACTGTACTTTTTTATCCACAATTGTATAAGAGATGATAATGAATACCTAAATTTCAAATGATGTAAAATTGTAAATACAGTATATGAAATGTTGTCTAAAAATAATGGCCACCACCTCTTCATTCCAAAAGCCATGAAGTGGACAACATGTTTAATTACAACTAGAATTAATTATGGATATTTATCATCCTTTATTCTTATTAAGGAAAACCCTACTCATTCAAAACATTGACTTTATTATTTTAATAAATGACCTTTTCAAATACATTTCACTATTGGTTCATCACAAATTCTCATTTACGACGGACAATTCGTAAATTTTAAGACGGATCAAATAACTACCACTTTTATAGATAAGACAAAAACAAAATGTCTAATCTAGATTCTAGCAAAAAACTTGTCTTTATCTATGCAAATGAGATGTATTTAACCCGTTTTAATCTTAAGACGGATATATCATCTGTCCTAAGAGAGACTTATTGTTTGTTCATTTATGTTTATGTGTCCCACGTTTATTTTGTAAGAAAAAGTCCATGATATTTTACAACTATATTCATTTCATAATTGTTGAATTTACCAATTTTTTATTTTTATTTTTTAAATTTGAAAAAGTTATGATTTGAACTAATCTTTTGCAAATCTAAGAAAATATATCCTCCATCTCCTAATCTCCTATACATCAAATTGACATTATATCAACTTCTGTTTTTATTTCTTGTCTGTCCTCTTACCACCTTCCTTAATAGCTTCATTTCCTCTTCCTACAAACATAATTCTATTGAAATAGACCCTTCAACCATTAACCAAAACCTATTTTCTCCTCGGTACGAATCACCCGCCTTATTCAGGATTTAAGTCGGGTAGGATTATAACAGCTCCTTCTCCTTGGTCTCAAATTTGTGACCTGTACTAGTTGATGCAAGTGCTCACAGGTAATATTATTTATCGTAATCTTATAAATTCTTATAGGAGGCTTATAATTTACGTGGGTCCGAAAATAGTATATGATGTTTTAAGAGGAGCCTATGAGATATTGACATGGTCATGGTCCCTAGTAATGTTAGGCATTCATTAGTTCATGTGAAGTTGCATCTTTTATGTCCTCTTAACTTAGAAAACAAGAGAAGTAGAAAATTACGTGACTGTCATGCAAAGTTAAAACATTACCAAGATTATTGTTCCTCACTTTCACCAAACACAAACAAACATTGATCATCATCCTCACACAAAATACCCAACTTAGATTTTGTGTGAATTTTACGAGATTATTTGTATATTTGTCGTCTTTTGTATATTAGCCGACTCCAAATCATTCTACAACCAAGGTCTGATTGTTAGTCGTTGCTGCATTCGTTGTCTGTCAATCTCTTATTCTGAACGGTCTCTCAGGAGACTTACTGTCCCTCCTTTGCAGGTACTGCCGCGCTTTTTCTTTTCTTTTTTTTTCGAAATTTGTCCTGTTTCTTGATGAAATGTAATCCTTGACACGATATTACAATGTAAGACCGTCTCATGACGTTTTTGTGAGTCAGATGGCTAAATGTACGCGACTGCTGTTTTCTAACCAGGTGCAGTCCTAGAAACTCTCTTAACAAAGGCGAAAAATGGCGACCTTAACACCAGGGGTACTACTAAAGCTTCTTCAAAACATAGACTCGAATATAAAGGTTCGAGGAGAATACCGTTCAGTCCTACTCCAGGTGATTAGCATTGTCCCAGCTCTAACCGGGGGTGACCTATGGCCGGACCATGGCTTTTTTCTTAAGGTTTCCGACTCATCTCACTCTACCTACGTCTCCTTATCAAAAGAAGACAACGAACTCATTCTCAACAACAAACTTCAGTTAGGTCAATTCTTCTATGTTGATCGCGCTGAGCCTGGGACCCCGGTTCCTACCTTACTAGGTTTACGGCCTCTCCCTGGTAGGAACCCTTTTATGGGGAATCCTAAGGATCTTATGCAAATCTTGGACCCTTCTGAGGGTCCGGTCCATGTTGACTCACGCGAACATGGGAATTGGAATGGGCCGAAGATGAGCAAGGGATCGGAGGGTAAAGTGAAGAGTTCAAGACATAAGGTTGTGATTAAAGAAGAGAGGTCTGTGGTTTTGTCGCGGTATATGGATGGGACGTTGGCGTCTCATCATAGAGTCACTAGTAGTGATTCTATTAGTTTGAAGAGCAGTGATAATGCTGACAGTGTTCCGGTTAATAAGAATAATGTTTTTTCCAAATCTAGACTACAGGAGGCTAAAGGTCAGGTATGATTCTCAGATTGAAACCGTCTTATATAAGACTCGCTTTTTATTAGGTTTCAACAGATGAAGTTTATGAAAAATGGCCTTTTCCGTCTGAAATTAAGACGGAGAAAATCTGACCATTTAATGACAAAATGTTGCAGCTAAAGTTACAGCTAAAATTAAGACGGAGTTATTTTGTTCTGAATTTTTTATGGTTTTAGGGACCGAGTCTGCCTACAACTCCTTGCAACAGTCGTCCAGTAACGCCTTCTCGTGCAAGGCCAACGACTCCTTCTCGTGTCAGGCCAACGACTCCATCACGTGCTAGGCCTGTGGTTCCTTCACGGTCACGCCCACAGTCTCCTCCTCGAGGCCGCCCTGACTCACTTGAAGCAAAGTTTGATGCTGCTAAAGAGACCTTACAGACTCTGAAGATCAGTACTCGAAAAAATAGTAGCAAACAGGAAAACATGAACTCAAATAATAGTAAACATACAAGTCAAATTTCCGAGCAGACGACTTCCCCTTGGAGTTATCTTCCTGCCAGTCTACTAAAACCCGGAAAGGTAATACAACAACAACATTACCCTAATGCCTCAAGAGTTCCTGCAAATTGCAGGGAAGAGGGTTGGATGTACGCAGCCTTACACTTGTGTTAGCCACACAAAGAGGCTGATTTTCTTAGAAATGTCGAAACTGTCAGAAGTTGTATTCTTCAATAATTTATTTTGTATGGTTGTTTCATTAGGCAATGGTCAAGAGAAGAGACTTAGCATCCTTAGTTGCAGCTGAAGCTCAGAAAGAAGCAAATGAAGCTGCAATTCTGGTCAAATGCATAGAGTAAGTCCAACATTCTTAGCAAAATTTCCGATATTTTCATTTAATCAGTCGCGCAGGTTTTAGTTAACACCGTCCTACCAAAATTTATGATAAAATGTTCGAATTTTCAAGGTCTCAGAAAAACTACAAAATCTCATATGAGACGGTTTCATAGTAGATTGTCATAAATTCATAATGATCATTATTTTATCTGTAACTGATCGTTTTTCTCGACTGTGACGTGATCTTACATAATTTCCGGTTAACTGACTGACATTCTGTTTTTGTTTTCTCAGCTTGTTTTCTGATCTATGTTCCTCTGCCTCACCATCAGACCCTCACCTATCTCTAGCCAAGTTCTTTGCACTCTACCAACTTATCGAACAACCGAGTACCTTAAAGGACAAACCTTACTCATTAAACCCTAATTCATGCTCAACAAGCAACCCCAAGTCACCTCACCTAACCACCAACACTAGCAAGGTCAAGTCCCCTAAGCCACCCTCAGAGCTAAGCTTCGCGATTAAGCTTGAATGGTCAAGAGGGCACGGAACAAACGAGATTAAAGACATGAAAGAGCTCTTACTGAAGGAAACTCAGTTCTGGTTCCTGAAATTCCTGGATGCTGCATTAGATTCCGGTTTCAGAATGGCTAAAAAATCAAAGGACAGTGGATTACTTAGAAGATCAGTTGAGCCTGAGAATCATATTGCAGCTACTTTATCACAACTTAAGCAAGCAAATGAATGGTTAGATCGATTAAAACGGAACGTCTGTAATTCAATGTATGATGATGGTATTGCAGATAGAATTGATAAACTAAACAAGAAAGTTTATGGTTGTTTGTTGGGTCATGTTGATTCAGCTGCATCTGCACTTGAGAACAGATCAGATCATCATCATTATCAACATCATCATCGTAAATGACTCGAAAACTAATCAAGATTGCAACTTTTTAACTTTACATTATTTGATTTTTTTGATGCTTTGGTTTGTGATTTGTAATGCTGATTTTGGCTGTTGATATTTCTGTAAATTATTAACCAAGCAATTTTGTAAGGCTTTGGACCTTGACGATATAAAGCAAAATGATTCACTAACGTTTCCCTTAATTGTCATTTCTTTTTAGTCTTGTGTAAGACTGTTATATGCAAACAACTAATTCATTAATCGTTCTTGGTATATAATACGAAATGTCAAACTGAGTTTGTGCATGCATACATACAACAGTCTCATTTGAGTTTGCATGGCATGCTTAGAACGTTCATGCCATGCAAATAGTAAGCCCGGCCTTACCTTCGAATCATCCTGAAACCAATTGACATCAGAAGGAGTATGAACCATTCTCGCTTCATCAAACGACAATTGGACCTTAAACCGACCTCCTCAACATCGATATTTCCAAGTTATGTCAACAATGAACAATTTACCAAGGTGGAGAAGTATGACACAAGCTTAAATGTTATCAAGACAAACATATGAAGCATGTGCCCTGCTTCTCCAGCATGGCTAACTTGCTCACATTTACTCCTTGCCCATATAACTTTATAATATACTCCTTCCGTCTCAGTCATTTGTGTACCAGACAATGTATATCAAAGGTAAATAAACGACCGAGACAGAAAGATTAGTAGTATGTGATTTAATATGATGACAATGTATTAGTTAATGTATATTTTAGAGTAAAATTATGGAATATATTTATAGGGTAATGTTGTGAAAATGATGGGTGTCAGATTAGTTGGGTTTGACTCAAGTGTTACGTCCATGTCTTATAGGTAAGTTGAGTCAGTTCTTAAAAAGGTGGTGGAGGAAGTTTTGGTGTGATGATAGATGAAGTTTGGCTGCCAATACAATTGTCTTTTTCATTTTCATTTTTTTCTTTTTAAAGATGGGATTTGTAGAGAAAATAGAGACGATATTGGGTTCGGAAAAAAGACAATTTACATCTGTATCGACAACTTCAAAATTAATTTCCTAGATATTTAAAGAAACAACTACTCTTATTTAAGACTGTCTTAACTTATGTTAGCTTTTATACCTGATTAAAATAGAGGTGGAAATAAAAGGAAGTATTGAGGGACTAAAAGATCTTCAGTTAAGACGGTTTTAAGCAAGACGAACTGTTAAAGAAAAGCTTCTTGAGAGCTTACTAAAGGATGCAAAGCTAAGTAAATATCATTCTCACTTTTTTTAACATCATTAGAATGTGCACATTGTCATGCTATAAAAAATTCTTAATCATGGGCTCTTTTGCAACATAAGCATATATCATTAACAAAGCTAAATGGATTATTTTAGTGGTTTTTAACCACACTTATTCACACCTGTTTTAGGGTCAACCACAATAGGTATGCTACAAGAAAGATCACATCACTAACAAAGCAAGGAAACTTATAGCTCATTTCTCATACACAAGGATCCAATAACTGGGAAAAAAAAAACTCAAATAAGGCCGTTGTACAGCATACAATGACCTTATCCAATAGTTATGTTGTACGATACTATACCAATTGGATTAACTGATACAAACGATGACCGAATAAGGAATTTACCTAATTTTTTCTCTCTAACTGCTAAACAAGATGTAAATGGTACCCGATTGTCAAAAAAAAAAAAAAAAAAAAAAAAAAAAAAAAAAAAAGATGTAAATGGTAGTAGGAAAGAAAGATCAGTCTGTTTCAAGCCTAGCAATATATTTGTCATAAAACTTTGCAGCGTTCTCGAGATCTCCAAGTTCTGTGTAGCAGTCTGCGATTGCACCATAGGCTTCGGTATTTCCTGATGTTTCTTTAACGCGCTTAGATATACCTAGAACCATTTTGTGGTAGTTGATTGCTTCACGGTACTTTCCCTGTCTTTGCAGGGACGCTCCTGAAAGCATTTGATCATTTTAGTCACTTATTTAGATTCAAATTTCTGAAGCAGGAAAGGGAATTAACTCCCGAGGAGCACAATCTGGGACCAACAATGTAATATTCCACTGTCCCAAGTTCTTCCAACGAAGCAAAATTTACACGACAATGCTACTGATTGAAGCTGACCTGACCTGACCTGACCTAAGAGATCCGACTGAACCCACCCAAAACAGAAAATTGGCGAACTGGACCGACCAACTTAACCTGAGGCCAAACAGACAACAGATACAACCCGAATACCTAATTTGTCTCAACTTTCAGCCCAACCTGACCTGAAACTGACCCTAGATGACTATGTCCCTGTAATGACGCAACCCGATTGATGGCCTAACAATGAATTAGCAGATTTTAAAAGTAATGATAAGTGAGAACACAAGGCAAGTAAACCAACCTAAGCCTCTAGCAGCTTTCTTCTCCTCAATGGGGTCCTTTAACTCTTGAGCAAGCTCTAGAGCAATTTTAAACTCCGTAAGTGCCTTGTCTGGGTCTAGATTTCTTAGATATTTCTTGCCATTCTTCAGCCGAGAAATTAACTCCTCTTTTTTAGGATCAACTATAACTTCAGTCTCCGCAACTCTTCCACCCACAGGAGCGTAACTCAAAGCAGGAGCATATGATTCTTTTACAGCTTGCCTTCTTAGAGCTGCATTAATCTGCCGTAGTTGTTCATTGAGCTTTTGAAGTTCTCCCCTTCTTTGTCGCGCCAACAATCCTGCAACAGAAAGACCCAAATGTCTGGAAAAACTCAAATTAAATCAAGGCACACTGTGAATGAGTTTTCCATAATTAGTCAAGTTTAATCTTCGCAGATGAGAAGTTCACCTATAGTTCTTACGACTGCTTACTTCTATAATCACGACCAAGGTTTCCTTCCCTTTTGGAAAAGTAACATGCTACTGAGGTTGTGGACTTGTGGCAGTTTGGTAGTCACAAACTCGTCATAACGTTGGTTGAATGAGAAACATCACATTTGTTACTTCGTAAAGTCCATATACAGATTCGACATACAGGAGCAGGCACATAGCAGTCTCATTTATCTACCGGAGGGTAAAAAGACAATAGAACCTCAGTTAGGACTGAACATATTTAGGTGTAATTGCGAACTATACTATACAAAAAATTATATTAGGATAAAGCTAGTGCTAATTTAAATCACTATGAAAATGTGTATAATATTTGATTAACACATAGATTTCTTAATTTAAGTTGGCAGCCATCAACAGGCTCTGCAGTCTTAGGGGGTGACGGGATGTTCACCCCTAGCCTTAGTTCAAAAAGTATTTGGGATCGGCTAAATCATTGTGCCAGGATACGTCAATTAATTAAAGCAAGATTCAGTTAGTGAGCGACATAAAATCAAATAAAGAAAAGACATCTCACCCCCGACAGTAGCTCCTACAAGAGCTACAAGTAGTAGCAGGGGCATGTTGAAGATGGAATTATCAGTCTCACATGTTTCTGCTAGAGCTTCCAAAGGCATAGCCAGGCTCATCAACGTCGCATTTGTTGACAAAAGGACTATGGCTATTAATCTGGTGAAATGTGCCTCCTGTAATATTAAAAGAAAGAAGTTAAACTAATAGACAACACTGTGAAGTGTGAAGTAAAGAACATGCAGAACCTTCCCCTCCCCCTTCCAACTTAAAACAAAGCTGTGGTGAAGCGTATGATATGACGACTCACCAGCATACCTGATTGACGTATGGGCATAGGGAAGTAATTTCAGAAAGTTGTTGGGAAGTATGAATGCTAATATTTCCAGAATTGTACATTTGAAACATGTTGAGAAGTTGGGACGTAGATGATTCTCCTGCAAAACATGAGCATGTATTTGGTGGTCGGGACGTGGAATATCGTCCTGGCAATATGAGGTTCCTAGGATTGGAAGGCACCATACCTGGTTCACCAATGTCAACACAAATATTCAGCTTCATATACATGCTAAATCCTATGACTTCCATTTATTGAATGTTCTCCCTTTGAGTTTTTCCCTTATATCGATTCTTGTACGCGGTGCAACAGCGTATTATTTCAAAATAGTCAGATCAAGATAAGAACACATGGAAAAGGCTCTAAATAAGTTAGCAAATTTGATATTGCAAAGTTTGGAAACAGCAGTTCACAAGTCCCTTTCAAAACAGAAAACCAGAAGTACAATCAGACAAATCTTAAATGTCATGAAGTATTGCAGGATGCTGAAATCCATTATAAGCATCAATTATCAATTCAGCTGCTGACGGTTTTCATCGACTTCCAACTTGTTTTACCTTCAATATCACTTAATTTCCTCCAAAAGTCGCATATAAAGAGCCACTAAGTCTTGAAACTACATTAAAGTTCCACACATATATGCAACTAGTAGCTGAGTACCCAGCTCACTTAACCAAGAGAAAAAATGTGTACTCGGCAACTCGGCATAACAAAATCAATCAGAATTATCACAAAAACATGGTGGCAATTTAGCAAAGTACAAGTTCGATTTTTGCAAGCAAGATCATCATGGAGTATTAATTAATCAAAGAACCTTCTCCCACTCCATCAATTTTATTATATTCACTAAAATCTACTCTCTTTTTCTACTTTCCTCGTTTCTTACCAACACTCAAGTCTTGAGTAGTACTTGTAAGCTAGGTAGCACGGACACTCCTCCTAACTAGCCGTCCCGTGTCCGACACCGTGTCCGACACCCGACACTCGTCGGACACACGCCTAATCATGTTATAGTTTACACGAGGAATAAATTCTCAAAAGAGATTGATTAGAAGATTCGTTTGGGTGCAAAATTAGAATTAGTTATAGTTAAGGTCGAATTTTACCTTCAGTTACCTAAATTTAGTATCAATTACATTAAATTTAGAATCAAATACATTACAAAAATAAAATCATACGTTATTTATAACCATAAAATATGTTTTTTTAATTAAATTTAAATAGCGTGTCCCGTGTCCTAAATTTCATGGGATGCCGTATCACGTGTCCGTGTCCGTTTTAGTGCTACCTAGCTTGTAAGTCGTAACCCCGATTAAAATATTGTAAGAATCAAAAGTCTCCTTGTAACTCCCTTTACACCAAAAATAAAAAATTACGTCATTCTCCAAAGTGTAATAAATTCATACACTACAACAACATTGCCCCAATGCCACAATGGCTCCCGCAAATTGAGGGGTAAGAGGGGTCAGATGTACGCAGCTTTACCCTTGTGTCAGCAAAATTAAGAGCTGTTTCTGAACTGCACAGAAGGACTGGTATTTCACAATAGAATGAAGAACAACCACTTTAGCGAGTTATTTTGCTTTATTCCATTCATAATCCAGGACCAAAGAGTAATGATTCTTTTGGCTCTATTGGAAATGGAAACATATATTTTCATACACTACCAGTCTACCCTTAAAATTCATTTTTGATATTCTGTTTTTGTTTCATCTATACTATTTGACTCGTTTTAAGTTTAAGACATATATATCCGTCTTAAACAAGAATTTGACATGATGGGAAAACTATAACTACAGCATCAGTCTTGTAAAATTGTACATGGGACCAAATCAAGATTAAATTTTTAGCAGCATACCAAGTAAATAACATGATTCTAGATAAAAGGGTACCAAAATTACTATGATCATAAGAATAAAGTGAAGAGACAAGTGAAGTTAATAAAACTGACCCTGAAAATGGAATTTAGTGGAGAAAAAGTGATGCCATGAGGAAAAAGCAGGGAGCTTTGGAGGACCAAGAACAGAAGAACAATGGAAAAGCATGTCTATTTGTAACTGTGTAAGTGTAGGAAATATGGGGAGATGAGGAGAAAAGAAGGGATTGAAAGATAGCGAATTGGATGTGGAAACTGGAAACTGCCAAACAAGGTAGTAATACCATAATCAAACATGGATTACATGTGTATAAGATGATATGCCATTTTCTGTCCCATCTCGTGTTCTATTATATTCTCCTTGTAATACATCAATAATTTACGAGAAATTTTGATATCAATTTATCATGCGATGTCAATGATGATGTGTCGTATGATAAAGACAGAAAGACAGAAGATGAGACGCAAAAATGTGACAGATGATCTCAACTCGTATAAGATGAATTGATGGTAGACAATTTTTCATGTTTTGCAATAGGAACACGAGTCCGGATCCTCTATTCCATTTTCCATTTTCCATTTTCCATTTTCCAATTTCATTTTGCGCATATTACCTCTCTTTTCGATGCGTAAGCATTGAGCCATTGATTATTAAAATGTGCAAATATCATATAACCAAAGTTGGTTGGTTGGTTGGTTTGAGTCGTAAAGAACCTAAGAGCGCTTTCATTTCTTAATCAAGTGATCAAAAGTTCAATTTTTTACTCTTGCGAATGAAAAGGCCAAACTAACACTTTATCGACTTTAACTAAGAATTTCAATAGGATAGACTCGATTGCAAACTATCAAATTGGTATGGTCACAAACTCACAGATGAGTTATATCTTGTAACTCGATCAAAACAAACTCGAGCTTAGATTGCGCACAAACCCGAGTGACTCTACCTTGTGTATTAGGAGTCAAATAGAAAAATAATCACTTGAGGTCGTCATTATGCTAAGCTTATAGTTGTATTTATTTCAAATCGATTATGAATTAGATACTAAAAAGACAGAATTATAAAAATGAAATACCGAGTAATTAATTGAGCTGGGCTGAGCCGAAATCTTACTCCACCACTGAGTCAATCTCGAGCAGATCAACCGCGTGCTCATGCAACTTAGTTACACGCCTAATTATACCGACTAGCTACTCTGTTATGATCCTTGATCGTGTAATGAATCAAACCTTTATCTTCTAGAAATACGCTTCAAAAATAAACTAAAAACTCAAATCAACACACATTCAAAAAACAGAAACGTAATACTAGGCAAAGAATTAACCCAAATGTTCCGTGAACCAGGAAAATAATATACACAAGATTCACCTCAAAGCAACTTTTTGGTATATATCACAAGGCTCGACCATAATAAGAAAAGAGATTTAAATCCTATAACAAAAACAAAACCAAGAAAATAAAAACTACAGCCTTCACAATGGATGAACTTTACTCTGGAACCACGACCATCGCTTCCTACGAAACAAAACAGAAAACTCCAAAGCAGAGTAATAATAGGAAGAAAAGTAAAAGGGGTTTACATCTTGCATTCAACACAGGACGACAATCATAAAAGATGGTGGAAAATAGATATTAGACAAATGGAGTAGTTGGGAAGGAGAAGAATGCTTGGGCAAAGCAGTGACTTAATGGTAGTACATCATTTGTTGGGCGGCTGCAATATTCTGAAACCCACCATCGTAAATGGCTTGGCTAGCTCCAGCGCCCGCCATTCCCATATTAGCTTTATTGAGTGGGTGTGGTCCTTGTGCGTGCATGAGTGCATGCATGCCACCCATCTTGCTCATTGCCAGTTGCCTCTCGTACGTGAAAAGATCGGCTGCTGACAGTCCTAGTGGTGCTGGAGCAGGAGGAGGGAGTGGATTCGAAGCTGTCCCTGCTGGTGTTGGCTTGCTTCCCCATGAGCACTAGAAGCATGAGCGAAGAAAATTAGCCAATCGTAGGAGAAATCATGGAAGGATAATTAAAACATTAGGCCAATTGGGAGAACGTGTTTGAATTTAGACGAGCCATTACAAAGTTCAAACACCGTGGATTGTTCAAGCATGGACACCTTTTGGATGAAAGGATTTGGAGAACAGGTAGAGGAGGGAAAGGGAGATGTGGATTTTTTATTGTTCAGTTAAGTTTGGTGGAAGGGAAATTGAGGGAAGGAAAATAGAGGGTAGTCTTTAACTTCCTTGACCTCTTTACCCCTAAAATTTTATCCAGACACACTGCTAACATCACTGAACAACGCACAAGAGAAAGTTCGGCTATGAGCAAGTTGATAGATATGGTCAGAAAAACAATGAATAACAGAACAAGATGGGTGAACATGCAGAGGGCCGAGAGGAAGTGGATGTTGGAATATACATCACAGCATCAGAGTCAAGCAACGAACATGGAGTCAATCTCTTTACAATCTAATACGAGTAAGCTTGAATCTACCACAATTAGAAATTGCAAAATTAAGAAGCACAGAAAAGGCTTAAGCAAGAAACAACCGTGAGAGAGAGGGGCAATCACGAGTAGGCATTCCAAACTACACACCTTAATTTGTTTACCCAACAGCCCATTTTGGGGATTATTACCAAACTGAATGGCCAAGGCAGCCTCAGCATGTGTGCTGTATCTGACAAAACCAAACCCCTTGTCGCGCTGCACCCTTACTTCTTCAATTGCCCCAGCGCCTAACTGATGAAAGTGGCGGTGGAGATCAAGCTGGGTTACCTACAAACCAAGCAATTGATAGAGAATATTTAGAGATTCTGACACGGATATGATAACATGCTTCAGTAGCCATGAAGTTATAAGACTTATAACTCATTAATACAAGGCTAAATCATGGGTTGAAAGTGACACAAGTATGAATCCCACCATGTAGTTCAAACTACATGTCAATCCCCAGAAACTACCAAATCGGTAAAGACTTACTTTCAAGTTTCAATAACAGAATTTTGTTTAGCATAGAGAAGAGGATCAAGAGCCAACAATAAATCAAACAAACAAGTAATTATACCTCAGGACCAAGATTCCCAACATAAACTGTTGTGTATTGAGGATTGTTTTCAGGAGCCTCACTGTTTGTAGTCTCTTTCCCATCTTCTAAAAATTGGAAAACAAACAAGTTATGTGTGAGTGCACAACTACATGGGCATGAATCAAAATTACAGGCTTATAGAGCAGCATTGGGATGGGAAGCATGCACAAAAGGAAACAACCGCAGTTGTTGAGCCTACGGCAGTAAGTGATATCTAACTATTCTCTCATAGCAACATTGGTATCGAGTTGAGAATTAAGCTCCTTTTCATAAGCTTTCAGGTTCCCACCACTTCTCTCAGGATGGCGTGAAGGTCAATAGCCTGAAATCATCCTATCATGAATTTGGCTTCTAAATGTACAGGAGAACACCTATTGAGATATCATTCTAATTGTTTCATTAACTGTCACAAGGTTCTATCCATTTTCAGGATTTAAGATGCTTACGTTCACCAAAACTATGCTACCAAACTTTTGCAACTAAAAGGGGCGCACTCAGGATTTTCACACATATATGGCATCTCCTTTATAACCCTCCAACATTTCCAGGAAACAAGTGTAGTTAAAGCCTTTGTAAGAAGGTAGCTTCTCATTTTTGCCATCCTGACAACTTATGGTGGCCTTTATCTTGTGAAACAGTGATGGAATAATTAGTTTGATTTCTTTGTAAAAAAAAGAAGTTTTTCAGTTCTAATGTGATCAACGCCATAGACAATAATGTTGACTAATGAGTCTTTATGTGACCAACTCCTCAACGTAGGATGATGGTAATGAGACAAACCTGATGAGCCATTTGTCAATTCTACTACACTTTTCGCATCAGTACTTTGTGTATCATCACCGTTAGTGGCTCCTTTAGTTGCCCAGTTGCACCGTATTTGCCTACTGCCAAGCCACTTGCCTGAAATATGAAGACAAATAAATTAAAGTTGTGTTCAATTACTACAGTAAAATATCATAAAGGCACTTAAAGAACCTAGGACTACCAAACCAATTAAAACAGATTTCATTACTAATTAGAGTGAGCCAATGTTGATCACATCCATACAATTAATTAGGTTCCCCATTTATTAAGTCAATGAGAGTGATATGAGACTGCGGAAACAATCACTCTAATAGGAATCTAAAAAAAATATGGAACTTTTGTCATTCAGATAACTGAATGGCATAAATCAACTGCGCAACATTTTCAATAGCTTCATTTAAAAAAAATGTCAAGTCCCTCCTCTCTAAAGAAAATATACTTTTGTTTTCATGTTTCTCACATAACCGCAAATTTTGTTGTCACCACAACAATAATAGAAGTAAGAATAATTGCACACTAGTTAAATGATCTTAAATCTTACCAGTAAGATCATTTATTGCACTTTGGGCATCCTGTAACATCAACAAGAAGTATTTCCAAGAGTTAAAAACCTACAAAGGACGTCACCTTTCCTCCATTAATTAAGAAACATTACATTACCTGCTGATTGCGGAAGGACACAAACCCAAATCCCCTTGAACGTCCAGTTTTCTGATCCCACATAACTCTTGCATCACTGAAAAGGAAGAAAATACTATGTTAGGCACCAAACATTACAGTACCTGCTGATTTTAGCTGCCAAATATACAGATAAGATCAATAAACACAACCAACTGAAACAACTAGTTAAGCTCTGGCGAGCAAGAAAATTAAAAGGAAGGAAAACGAAGCTTACGAACAACTAGGGTAAACAGAAAAACAAGCAAACAGCATAGCATCAGTAACTTCAGGACTCAGATCTCCGACAAAAACATTAAAATGGTCTGAAAGAAGATTTGAAACATGTCAGAAACCAGGTATAAATATTTAGAAACAAAATATTACAGTGTCTAACAAAACTGAAGAAGATGAACTCACTTGTAGTATCCTCGCGCTGACCACTAGTATACGCCCAATTAACCTTAATAGGCTGTCCAAACCTTCATAACAACGGTAAGGTATTAAAACAAGTGAAACACCAAAATTATCCAAGATCAATAACAAAACTGTATGTCTCAACACTTACAAATGCCTCCCATTCAGTGTTAGTATCGCCATGCTAGCGCACCTACGATCATAATAGTGGACAAAGCCATAGGATGACTGAAAATAGCACAGGAACATGTTAGCAATAACCATCTTATTTCCTATTAAGTATCACGGTTCATTCTTCAGGGGTATTTAAAAACAAATTATACATTGCATCAACAAAAGAATACCTTTTCCTTTCTAATTAACTTGCAACCTTCAACGGGTCCAGAACTCCCAAAAACTTCTTGGAGCAATGGTTCTGTGACTTGAGGATGGATATTACCCACATACCTGCATTTCCTCAAAAATAAATAAAACTAGAAAATTAAGAAGAAGAAAAATAAGAAAACAAACATAAACACAATAAGGTCTCCTTCAAAATAACAAGTACAAATGCTCAAAAGAAGAGTACATAAGCAACATTAAAAGAAAACTTACACACTGCGGCATGTAGAGGGGTCAAAGCCGGGAGGAAGGTTTCCACCGGGGTATGGCTCAATCTGAAACACGCAAAGCAAAAAGCTACGTAAATTGAAGATACATATAAACTGAAAGATTGGGAACCCTCAACTCACCGACCATATAAGGGTAAATCTAAACCAAACAAAGACGTGACAGTCACATACATATATTATAGTCTCACACGGCATAACACACACTTCATTGAGCTACATTCACATAACGGTTATGCATGATACGAGCTTTGCAACAGAAGCACCACCCACGACACACAAGCACAATGATTAGGACAATAGCTACGTAAACTGAAGGAACATATAAACCGAAAGATTAACATGGTCTCTAATCACATAAGATGATAAGGGTATACCTAACAAGCTACTAAGCTAGAACCAAAAATTGCACACGGGTTCTAACTTCTAAACCAAACAAAGACACGACACTGAGCCACGACTTAAATAAAGCTCAGATGTAGAACCCGCTTCAATGAACTGTATTCACAGAACGGTTATGTATGATACGAGCTTTGTAACAGTAGCATCATCCTTAACAAACAAGCACAACGATGAGCATATATGAACAACCTAAAATTCAACATTTAGGGCAACACGATACCAAGTTCAAAATAGTGTAATTTTACGCTCCATCCATTTCTTAATGCACTTAGGCGCCCCAGACGGTCAGGCCGAGTAATTGTATCTTCCCATTTCTTCCCATAACAAGCTCATAGTTCATAAAATCGGGCGACACATACCATAATAACAAAAATTGAAACTATACAACAGCTGGCACTAACAGCAAACACAAAACTAGCATACATTGCGACATTTCGAAAGCATACAATAAACCGTTTAATCATAATCTATGCTGCTTGTAAGCAGCTGCGAAATCAAGAGTTTCATTTCGGAACATCAAATCCAAACTTCCACAAGTTGCTTAATCGAAATTACAACGACAAAGAATCACAAACTTTATGCAGAAACCCTAAATTCGTCGGTCAATCAATAACTTTAAATCAACGAACTAAAATGAAATCAAACAAAAACACGAGAATTGCAGAATAAAAATTACCTGAGGAGCAGCGAGAAGACCAGGATGATAGAGAGATTGTTGTTGAAGAAGAGCTTGTTGCATCAAAGCTTGTTGTTGTTGCTGCTGCTGCTGCTGCTGCTGCTGCTTCATTCTTTGATTTTGCATTCTTAATTAGGGTTAGATAATGTACGGATAAGGATGAATTTGACAAAACAAGTGAGAAATTAGATAATTTGGGGAGATTTGAGAACTTAGGGTTTAGAAATTGGGGGAAAATAAGAAGAGATGAAGAAGAATGAAGACCCTCGATTAATGGAAAAAAATGCGAGGAGAGAGAGAGACAAGGAGAAGACAGAACGAGAGGGATGCCTCACTAAAGTTGTGAATTATTGGTCTGACGAGGTTTTTACATTAAAGTCACTCTCTTGCATTGATTTTCGTAATTCTTGTACTAGACGATCTTATATTAATCTTTTGGACTTAAAGTCACTCTCTTTAAATTAAATTCAGCAAAATTAAGTTTAGTTCAGAAAAATTTCAGCTCCTATAAATTGAGTTAAGTTCAGTAAAATTAAGTTAAAAAAAGTTCAGCAAAATTAAGTTCAGAAAAGTTCAGCAAAATTATTTATGTAATAATTTATGAGAATGATTTATGTAATTTAAAAGTTAATTAATGGCATTTCTAACAAATAATTGTAAATAAGAGATTAATTAAATAACAAAGTAAGTAAGTGAGTCGGGAATTTAACTTAAAGCTAGACGAGCCTTGAACCGTATTAACAGTGTGAAATAAAGAGTAATAGTTGAGATTTGAAGCGGGATTTAATAATAAAATAATTGGTATATTAATAATATGGTAATTACTAAGGCTCCGTTTGGCAAGATATTTCAGGTACCTGTTTTGACTGAACTAGCTTTTTTGATAAAAGTTTCAGGTAACTTATTTTTATGGATGTGTTTGGCAAGTATCTTTTTTGCCTAAATAAGCTATCTGAAATGAAATGCTACCTAGAGTAGCATTTCACATTTCAGGTACCTGATTCTTGGTAATATTACGTTTTTGCTCTTTCAATTTATAATATATTAAATAATTATTATATCCTTTTACGTCATTTTACCAAAATAAGCTACCTTTTCAGTTAGTTTGCCAAACAATTTTTTATATAATCATCACCTTATCGCCTCCTAATTTTCGATTACCTTATCGCCTACATTTTGAGTTTGATTAGCTTTTCGTTTTCAGTACCTTTTGATTCGTTTTACCAAACAGAGCCTAAATATAATCAAAACAAGGCAATGGTTTCCTAATCGACCTCATATCCTCTATAATTCTAGACTATGGTCCTATTCTTTAGATCGAAACGGATCGATCGAATCGAATCGAACTTATAGGATCTCGAATCGAATCGAATCAACTTATAGGATCGAACTTAACTTATAGGAACCGAATCGAACTTATAGGATCTCGAATCGAATCGAACTTATTGGATCGAATCGAACTTATAGGATCTCGAATCGAATCGAACTTATAGGATCTCGAATCGAATCGAACTTACAGGATCTGAACTGAACTTACACGATCTGAATTTAAATTAACTTAAATTAATTTAACTTAAATATTATTATTATTATTATTATTATTATTATTATTATTATTATTATTATTATTATTATTATTATTATTATTATTATTATTATTATTATTATTATTATTATTATTATTATTATTATTATTATTATTATTTTCTTATTGTTTATTGTTATTGTTATTGTTGTTGTTGTTGTTGTTGTTGTTGTTGTTGTTGTTGTTGTTGTTGTTGTTAATTTTAATATTTTTTAATAAAACCGCAACTTTTATTACTATTATTATAAAAAAAAACGCAAACTTTTATTGAGATTAAACAAAAATTTTACAAGAAATTAGTGGGCAGCCAAGAGAGAACACTGATAAGAAAATATAGTCTAAAACACAAGGTAAGATAATAACATTTTTTCGCTTTATATATATTAGTTTGTTCATACATTATACTACGGTTACATTACGATAAAAAATAATGAGAAGAGTGATAATTATGTTTTAAAAATAATAATGTATATATGTATCGAATAATTAATAATGTCAAATATTTTTGCATCGGTTTTTAAAAATAATACTCTGTATATAACTTTTCTAAAGTGAATTTATTGGACCTGAACTTATAGGATCTGAACTGAACTGCACTTATAGAATCTGAACTGAACTGAACTTATAAGAACTGCACTGAACTTATAAGATCTGAACTGAACTGAACTTATAGGATCTGAACTGAACTTATAGGATCTGATCTGAACTGAACTGAACTTATAGAATCTGAAGTGAACTTAAATTAAGTGACTTTAAATCCAAAAGAACAGGGCCTATATATACATAATAATCTGAAAAGTAATTCATAAAAGAAGAGAAGGAAATTTAAGAGACGGAAGGGGCGATTAAGGAATAAAAGGTAAGACCGTCATATAATTTAATGTATTGATTTTATAACCTTTATAACTCGTAAACTAGACCACGGTATGACTAACTAAGACCGTGACCATGACCGTGGGACACCAGAGGTTGATCGGACCCATCGTTGACCACCGTTGACCGACGGGAAAGGGTTATTCGAAGGGTTTTTCGAAGGGTGTTTGGGTTGTTACCATATAACTGAAAACGCAAAATTTAACCCGTAACTTTGACCATCGTGACCTGGGTTTGGGTTGGTTGGTCGTGGGGGGAATATTCGACCATCCTGGTGGTGTCATGGTGGTAGGAGATGGTGTTTTGTGGCGGTGGTGGCGGTAAAAACGCGAAAATAGGGGAATAATAGTGTTTGTATGTGACGGTCTTAAGACGAATGCCATAGTCGTGTTTGTGGCTGGCCCAGGGAGGTTATGGTCTGATTTTGGTCGTGGGTTTTGGGTGATGCTAGGGTACGGTGGTGAACCGTAGTAGTGGTGGTTAAGGTGTATAAAACGGGTTGTGCGTATAGGTCAGGCGAGTTGTTTGCTGCTGCTGTTTCTCGTTATTGCGGTTGGTTTAGAGGCTGTTTTGGGGTCATGTGTGGTGGTTGTCGTGGGTGAAGACCACCGTGCCTGGGTTTGATGGGTTGGTGGTCCACAGTGGTGTTGTAGTTGGTGGTTAATACCTTGTGTATGAATAGGTTACGTGGGGTTGTTGATATGTGGTAAGGACGAGAGTTAGGGCCATGCATGGCGGCTGTTGTGGTGGCTGGCCAGGTCTGTGGTAGGGCTGATGTGGTGGAGTCCACAATGGTGAGGAGGGGTGAGTGGCTGTCGTGGAGTATGGCTGGTGATGGGTGAGTTTTTACACGGTTGTTTGGGTCGTATTACTTGGCGGGTTAGATGGGGAAGTAGCATGACTATCATGTTGCATGTGACTTGTGGTCATTATTTTATTATAGGTGATGTTAGTTGGTTTTACTTATTGAGTCGGGTTTTTAAAGACGGGTTTTGATTTGGGTGACTCGGGTTTTAATGGGTAATCGGGTTTTGACTTATTAAAACGGGTTTTTGAATTATATTATACGAGATTATAATTAACGTAATTAATTAATTTATAATTAATGGAATTATTTGAATAAAGTATATAACTAGTAATTATAATTATTATTTTTATTAGGTGACGGTTTTATTAAGGAACTTTATTTGTTGATTGGATTGCGTAATTGGAGTGCGTAATTGGATATCGCTTGTCAGGTAGGATAACTACTCAACTGGCTGTTATTGTTGTATTTCACATGAGTATTGTGGCTGGAAGTATACCTGTTATATCGTTGTGGTTGCGTATTGTGGATTATATCCGACTGATTATTATTTATCGTTGCATTCATATAAGCTTGACATTTACATTAATTAGCAGATTTATTCTGGCAGACCTTAATTATGGTAATGTATCGTGGTTATCAGATTTATTCTTGCAGACGATTATAATTGTGAATTCTCGAGGCAGGCCCCAGGCTGGTTCTGTAGACCGTCCGATGGATATTTATCAACTGTGTGTTGAGGCAGACATTACTTTATAGTAATGTAGTGTGTTTTTTCACCTTCGGGTTGAGGCTGCCCCGACCAAGGATTGGCGGGATGAATTGTGTTGCGAATGATGAACTCGGTTGATTGGTTCTATTAAGTCATATCATGCATATTCATATTGTTATTGTCATCTACTGTTGTTAGTTATTCCTACTCAAACTCGTGGTTGACAGTGTATTCGTGAACACATGTGATGAACCATAATGGGGAACAGATTTGACAGGTACTAAAGATTAGCTGACTTGGGAGCATTGGAACGTGAGCTTGACTTGGACCATAGCTGCTGTCTAGATCACTTAGATTAGTAATCACTTTATTTATTCCGCTGTGAGTTGTATTAAGTTTTATATTATGTCTAGATTGAATAAGTTGTAATAATATGTAATCGCTAAGTTTTAATTAAAGTATTTTGGTATTGTTGTACTTTGTTATTCACTACTTCGGGAAACCGAGATGGTAACAGTCTTATTTAGTTGGAAATGTCTAGCTAAGGGCTCCTGATTAAATGGGGGTGTTACAAAGTGGTATCAGAGAAAAACGATCCTCGGACCTAACCAATGAACATAATAATGAACATAGGATGTCTTTAATAAAATGAATCCGGATAGAAACTGTTAGGAGCCCACTTAAGACTTGGGATGAGTTAGGGGCCCCCTCACACAAACTTCTGGCCCTTTCAGTTTTGAACCGGATACCTTGAGGGATGTTACAGTGTGGGGAAATTTCAAATGGATATTGTTTATGCGTCTTAGAAGTTTTGGTTGCTTTGTATAAATATTGTTTTTATTGGTGATTGCGGTTACGGGGACGTAATCTTCCTTTTAAGGAGCGGGGATGTGATATATTTTAAGAAGTGATATAAGCGTGTGGATATGATAAGAGTATGTTGGCATGTATGTGGGAGGTGTGATTAGGATTAACATGGGAAGCATTACGGAATTTGCGTGAAATTGTGAAGAATGTGTGAAGAATGTGATTTGGTTAATTTCTCAGAAATTTACTCTTGATTGCTTTGGATGCCATTTACTGCCTGTTTAATACATTTGCACAAAATTTTTATGTATGATAACATTGTGAGTTAAATTTCATATGCCACTAGTTTCATGTTCAAATAGTATACGTTTTAAGAGAAATAAATAATTTAGTAGACAGTGGTCAGAATATTCTTGTACAGTTATATTTTTGTCCCATGATCTTGTAAAAATTGCCATTTAAAACTTACTTATTGTTTTGGCATAATTCCAACTCCACTGTTTAATAGATTCATATTTTTTTTTCAATTTGATAAGCTAAATTGCAAGATAAGTTTTTGACATTTTATTGTGATTTTTACAAGTTGACCTAAGTTTATGCCAAGTTGCTGTAAAATTTCTGTTTCGACCAAATAATTTGTAAAATACATTATAAATTGACCTTATGAGTTTTTGACTTGATTCTTTTTCTCATAATTTGTTAACTCTCTTTATTTTCTATAAAGTATAAGTACTCAAGGAGTAATTAAGTTATTATTTATTACCATTTTTTGTTTTTTGAAAGTTGTAATATGTTTTGTTATTCTTGAAAATGGAAGTTTATGCTAAAGTTTCTAAAAGTTATTTCCTCATCTCTTGATATTTTGATATTGTAAATTTTGTGAAGTAGAATAACATGTCTAGTGATATGCGAAATGTGTTGCCCTAAGCCTATATCTATATTGCATCCATGTCTAAGTTAGGTGTCATTATTAAGAAACACTAGTAGAAAAAACCCCTATCACGACGCAGTTATCGTGGCGGTTCTAATAGAAACGACGCTAAAAGCCCAATAAATTGGCGGGAACGAAATTTTTATGTATATAGGAGGTCTATAGTGGCGGTTTAAGTAAGGACCGACGTGATAACATAAGCTTTTTATGGCGGTTTCAAATAAGAAACGCCACCATAGGTCAATTGTGGCGGTTCTATTAACAACCGACGTTAAAAATAACGCTAAAAGTTAATACAAAGTTATAATTTTTTTGATTAAAGAACCGCCATGATATGTTTTTGTGTCGGTTTCTAATTAAAACCGAATTTAATAGAAAAAAAAAAAAAAAACCCTCCAAAAACCTAGTATTATACGATTAATTCCTCTGAAACACGTTTCTTCATCTTCTTTATTTCGACCACCAAAACCTCGCATCCCTTATTCCCCTCACAATTCAACTCCGGCAACCGAAAACTTGCTTTTATCACGCCGCCCTTCGACATAGTATTGATTAAGTTCCTCAAAACTTGTTGTTTCCGTTTACACCAACTATTCTTCGACTCAATTCAATCATCAATTCCAATTTCAACTCCGGTAACCCCATTTTTCGAACTCCTCTCGATCTATACTACTGAATGTTTCTGGCTACACCGCACAAGCAGCAATACAAAGCCACCGTCCTTTTCCGCGACAATATCACAGGTACTTTTGACCATATTTAATTGCAGTTAGAGTATCTCAATTAAAATCTTTGTCAATATCATCAAATTAATCGTTATTGTATTATTGTACTATTGAATTATACAAAGTAGCATCTGCATTAGTATAAATGGAATACTTGTTTTAGGTTGGTAAAATATCGAGTTTAAAGTTGGGTATTTGCTGCCCCTTGTTCGTTTTGGTATGAGTCGTTTTTGGGGCGTATTTTATGTCGAGCTGTAGTGTGTTGATCGTGGTTGTTAAAGCTTAAAGGGTTCGAAGGCTATGAATCTAGGATGGGTTTCATCACGTTTTAGAGTCAATACTGACAATCCTTTGTTGTTCATGCTGCTCCAGCAGTTTGGTACTCCGTTTAATCCATCTTTCCTCGAGTTCTTGGCAAATCAGATTCACTAAACAGAAGGCATAATAACCTGATGATCAATTCTTGCACGATTCCTCGCATTCCAAATAGAGTAAGTAACGCCACAAGGCAAGCTCCAACAAACATCCTTTGAAATTTACTTCGACCTCTTCCAGTAGAGTACCATCTAGTCATATTATGGTCAAGGAACTTGACATGTATTTTTGTTGTACACCTTTTACTATATTCACAAGCATAGAATAGAATAGATGATTGTGATCTTCTGGTGCAGCATCACGCAGATGGCAATTCATATCCTGTCCCAAACTCATCCTTGCCATTCCGTCTCCATTCAGAAGCCTTTTATGCTGACTTGCCCAAAAAATAAAGGAGGTCCTAGGCACATTCAAACTATTCCAGCAAAGAAATCTCCAAGTAATCTTAGGGTTAGCAGACCAAAGCCATTGATAGCCAGTAGAAACAGTGTATTCTTTGTCATTGTTCAGCCACAAGTTACCAACAAAACCATTCTTAATATTATTCTTGACTTGGAAAATTTTCCTCCAAAAAATTGTCATTCTTTGTCATTGTTCAGCCTCAATTTTTATATCAAGGTCTTATCCTTCTCTATTTGTCCAATAATATAATTATTTTTAGAGTAAGATGTCACAAATTGCTACAAATACACATAACCAAAGTTAAAAAAAGAACGATTTTGCCATTTTGGTTAGGAATTCAAAATAGTAATTTTAACAATGAACTTATATGTGTAGCAACCATTGGATGTTGATCGTTACATGCTTGGGGTTAAACTATTTAGTAAAAGTTTTTGTAGCACGGAGAATAATTTTTCTATTAAACCCTAATTGATTGTAATTGATGTCAGCAAGATTACACAATTGTTATGAATTATGTACATTTTGCAGATGGAAAGAGATGTTGCGGAAGGCATTATGTGCTGTCGAAGTTGTTACTTTTATTTATCCATGTGAGTCTAGTTTCTATTTGTCGAAGATTATTTTGGATTGTCATATGATCGTCTGTCTCAGTTATTTGTTTACCTTGTTTACCTAGTATATTTTTTGTTGTTTCGGTTAGTTGTCCTGCTCATTCGTTTGGCTCTTCATTCTTATTCTTGAGTGCTTCATCTTGGATACTCACTCTACTTATCTTTATGCTTTGTGGGTACCTTCTTTCCTGCATCCCCAGTTTTTTTTCCATATCTTTATTGTAGTAGTGCTGAAATAGCAAGTGATATTTTTGCTTTCTCTTGCTATGAGGTGGGAGCCTAAGGGTGTGTCTGGATAGCAAAAGTGGAGGGAAAGGGAGGGGAGGGGGAAGGAGGGAAGGGAAAGGGAAAGGGAGAAAAGGGAAGGGGTGGAGGAATGGGGTGTGGGTGTTTAGATACAATTTCCCTCCAAATCTTGCCTATTGTGGAGAGATTTTGATTAGGCTTGGAGGAGGGAAATTGGATCCCTCCAAATCTCTCCCCTCTATTTCCCTTAATCTTCATTTCCTATCCAAACAAGGGATTTTAAATCCTCTATTGCCCCTCCCTTTCTTTTCCCTCCAAATCACTCAATCCAAACACACCCTTAGAGTCTCGGGAAAGGTCAGTGTGCCAGTCCAGTTCATGATGTGGGATTCTTGTAAGTATATATACCATAATATTGGGCAACCAATCAACATGGTGTGAGTATATTTGCAGTGAACCTTCTCAACAGTTACTTATCTAAGCATGAGTTAATGGCATTTGTGAGTTGCAGAGTATATTATTAGTGTTATTAGTGACTCCATATTTTATTGTGGGATATAATAACTTTTTTCCAAGTTCTCTCCCTTAATCTAATGAATTCTGATTGTGGACGCTTATTCTTTAGCAGGCATTGATGAAGAGGAGACTTATATATGGGGAAGATACTCCATTTGCGGTTTCCTCTGCTACATATATGTATGCTGGCATTAATTTGTCTGACTGTGGGGTATCTGATGCAATAGTCCTCTGAATTCTAGCTATGTGTCCCTCTATTGTACTTTGCAGGTGAGGATTATACAATATTCGAGTAATATTATTGTCACGGATTTAAACAACTCTTCCACGGAGTCTCGGTGAAGGTGTGTGAAACAGGACTTCGTAACATGCATTCATGCCCTTGGTGTTATATGCTCCTCAATATTAGATAATTTTATTCTGAAAGAGGTACTTGGCCTTTGTTGGAAGGATTCTGATTATTGCTGCTTTTTCTTTTGCAGGCATTTGATAAAGAGGAGAGTTAGAGGTATGAGTGTATGACGGTTCATTTGGGGTTTACCCTGACTTCACTTCTACAACTCTGGGAATCCAACGCAATGGTCTTCACAATTTTTTTGAGTTACTTTGCTATTGTTTGCGGGTGAGGATGATTATGGTCTTTAGTAATGTAAGATAGATTCATAGTTCTATGTTTATAGTATTTTTGGTTGATTAAGTAAAGGTGTACATATGTAAGTTTGTTAGACTTGTGCTGTTAGGAATACTATAAATGTGGTTATATTCTATTGACAGGTTTCATTTTGTTCGTATATAATATTTGGAGTTATCAAATTTATATGGAGGTGCTGCTGAAATTTCCGTAGAAATTATTATTTAAAAAAAAATAGATTTTTTTACAACGGTTCTTGTAGAAACGACGTGAAAAAATTAAATAATTCGAAAAATATTTTGCCTTAATGGCGGTTCTTTGCCAAACAACCGACGTTATAATTACTTTTAGTGGCGGTTTTGTAACAACAACCGTCGTTATGCTAACCTTTTACAACGGTTTTGTCAAAACAACCGTCGTTATAGAGAACATGTAGTGACACAATGATATTATTGAACTACTTATGGTGGCGGTTTTCAAACAATAACCGCCATTATAGATGAGTTACAGTGGCGGTTCTTATCTAACAACCATCGTTTTATATAAGCCTATAATGTCGGTTTTGTTTAAAAACCGCCACCGTAGGTAAGCTATAGTGGCGGTTGTACAACCGCCGCAAAGTCTATACAACTCCGTGATATACGGCGCACCCAAAATTTGCAAAAACCGCCATAAAAAGGTCATTTATGACCGCCAATATAGGGGTTTTTTCTACTAGTGAAATAAACGCGCAAGTAATAAATCTAAATTAATTCAAAGGTTGTAGTTATTTAATTTCTGTTTAGTAACTTTTATTATATCATCAATCAATATTATGTTGGAAATAATAATTGTCTTGTGTTACAATGTATATTACATATTTTGTGATAATGTTACAACAAATGGTTTGTTTATTTCTGTTGTTTGATATCCCGAACTTCGAGTACGAAGTTTATTTTTAGGGGGAAGGAATGTGATACTACAAATGTCTTGAGTTATTATTGTGATATCTTGTGATAGGATTGGTGTGGTTGATAATTGTAAATAGATAGTTGTGTACACATAAGTTGGATTGTGCTCGGTTATGTGGATGTTTATAGATGTTGTTATAATAGTTATGGGCGAACTTCGGGACGAAGTTCATTTTAAGAGGGAAATACTGTAATACTCCGTAATTTAGTAATAATTTATGAGAATGATTTATGTAATTTAAAAGTTAATTAATGGCATTTCTAACAAATAATTGTAAATAAGACATTAATTAAATAATAAAGTAAGTAAGTGAGTCGGGAATCTAACTTAAAACTAGACGAGCCTTGGACCGTATTAACCGTGTGAAATAAAGAGTAGTAGTCGGGATTTGAAGCGGGATTTAATAATAAAATAATAGGTATATTAATAATATGGTAATTCCTAAATATTATCAAAATAAGGCAATGGTTTCCTAATCGACCTCATATCCTCTATAATTCTAGAATATATACATAATAATCTGAAAAGTAATTCATAAAAGAAGAGAAGGAGATTTAAGAGACGGAAAGAGCGATTAAGCAATAAAAGGTAAGACCGTCTTATAATTTAATGTATTGATTTTATAACCTTTATAACTCGTAAACTAGACCACCGTGACTAACTAAGACCGTGACGATGACCGTGGGACACCAGAGGTTGACCGGACCCATCGTTGACCACTGTTGACGGACGGGAAAGGGTTGTTCGAAGGGTTTTTCGAAGGGTGGTTGGGTTGTTACCATATAACTGAAAACGTAAAATTTACACCGTAACTTTGACCATCGTGACCTGGGTTGGAGTTGGTTGGTCGTGGGGGAAAGATTCGACCACCGTGGTGGTGTCGTGGTGGTTGGAGATGGTGGTTTGTGGCGGTGGTGACGGTAAAAACGCCAAAACAAGGGAATAATAGTGTTTGTATGTGACCGTCTTAAGACGAACGCCATAGCCGTATTTGTAGCTGGCCCAGGGAGGTTAGGGTCTGATTTTGGTCGTTGGTTGTGGGATATGCTATGGTATGGTGGTGAACCGTAGTGGTGGCGGTTAAGGTGTATAAAACGGGTTGTGCGTATAGGTCAGGCGAGTTGTTTGCTGCTGCTGTTTCTCGTTATTGCGGTTGGTTTAGAGGCTGTTTTGGGGTCATGTGTGGTGGTTGTCGTGGGTGAAGACCACCGTGGCTGGGTTTGATGGGTTGGTGGTCCACACTGGTGTTGTAGTTGGTGGTTAATACCTTGTGTATGAATAGGTTACGTGGGGTTGTTGATATGTGGTAAGGACAAGAGTTAGGGCCATGCATGGCGGCTGTTGTGGTGACTGGCCAGGTCTGTGGTAGGGCTGATGTGGTGGAGTCCACGACGGCGAGGAGGGGTGAGTGGCTGCCATGGAGTATGGCTGGTGAAGGGTGAGTTTTTACACGGTTGTTTGGGTCGTATTACATGACGGGTTAGATGGGGAAGTAGCATGACTATCATGTTGCACGTGACTTGTGGTCATTATTTTATTATAGGTGATGTTAGTTGGTTTTACTTATTAAGTCGGGTTTTTAAAGACGGGTTTTGATTTGGGTGACTCGGGTTTTAATGGGTAATCGGGTTTTGACTTATTAAAACGGGTTTTTGAATTATATTATACGAGATTATAATTAACGTAATTAATTAATTAATTTATAATTAATGGAATTATTTAAATAAAGTATATAACTAGTAATTATAATTATTATTTTTATTAGGTGATGGTTTTATTGAGGAACTTTATTGGTTGATTGGATTGCGTAATTGGAGTGCGTAATTGGATATCGCTTGTTAGGTAGGATAACTACTCAACTGGCTGTTATTGTTGTATTTCACATGAGTATTGTGGCTGGAAGTATACATGTTATATCGTTGTGGTTGCGTATTGTGGATTATATCCGACTGATTATTATTTATCGTTGCATTCATATAAGCTTGACATTTACATTAATTAGCAGATTTATTCTGGCAGACCTTAATTGTGGTAATGTATCGTGGTTATCAGATTTATTCTGGCAGACGATTATAATTGTGAATTCTCGAGGTAGACCCCAGGCTGGTTCTGTAGACCGTCTGATGGATATTGACACGGCTATCGCAACCCTATCAAAGATAAAACCTAACGGTCTCAACTAAAATGTAGTAGAGGCAGTCGAGTATCGAATCCATAGGGAGGTAACGCAACTAAGCTGTCTATTTCTAATCCTATGGTAACAAATGGGGGGTTTGATTAAATTTGATTCTAAACTATGAGTAATAAAAGCGGTAAATTACGATTTAACTATCAAGAAGAGAGGGTCATGTCGGGAA
The DNA here is from genome assembly GCF_048544455.1 of Silene latifolia. Lineage (NCBI taxonomy): Eukaryota > Viridiplantae > Streptophyta > Magnoliopsida > Caryophyllales > Caryophyllaceae > Silene > Silene latifolia. The sequence continues at coordinate 186,830,103 of NC_133526.1, forward strand.
TTCGGTTCACTACGATAGTCTAACAACTCGGCAAATAAATGACTCGGGATTTAACTAATGCGAGACGGATGTTAGAAGGTCCTTTCGGTCCACTTCCTACCCTAAAATACCACTAATTTAACTTTCGTCCTCATTAGGGTAGTCTCTTGTTTATAGCAGGCCTATTTAGTCCAATCTTTCGATCCAGGATTAATTGTAGATTTAATGGGTGACATAGAAGCGTGCACTCAACTAGGTCGGGAATTACAGTTAAATTGCTATAGTGACAGAGTCTCTTAATCAATTCGTCCAATTCATTCACTACGTCGTCATTATTCTACCGCAGATTCCCTAATCCCAACATGAAGGGAGTTTAGCTACTCATGTCGATTGTTAAACTAACAAAGATATAGATTTCAGTGAGAAGACATAATGGAATAATAATAAAACGCAATAACGGAAATTAGGGCAAGGAGAAAAGATAACAAATACGAGAAATTAAAGCAACAAGTAATTCTTATTAATAAGGAGAAAGAAGGAATTACAATCCAAGCAAATTCCGGCGTAAAGACACGAAATCCAATGAAGAAATTCCGGAAACAAGAGTAGCAGTCGAAGGTTTAAGCAACGTAACAATGTTCTACTGTGAAGGATAGTAAAAAGATAGGTAAAAAAAGATAACTAATAACCTAGTAAAACATAGGTTATATAGCCAAACAACTTAAGAGTTTATGCGGAAAAGTAAAACATGGACTAATTAAAGCCCATAGTGTCGAAAGCCTCTCGATCGAGTAGGTTAAACCACTCGATCGACCATCATCCCAGCAGAAGTCCCTCGATCGACCCAATGGGTACTCGATCGAGGACTTGGTCAATGCAGCTCACTCGATCGACTGAAGGGTAGCTCGATCGAGCATCAGGGAGGCTAGAAACCACTCGATCGACCAGCAAACAACTCGATCGAGCACTTGTATCTTCAGTTCAGCTCACGTCTTCACCCAAATGCCTCGTAGTGCGTGCCATGATGCTTCCAAGTGCGGTACTCTATTCTGGGACAACTCCGTCTCCTCTAAATGCATGCAAAAAGGACGGAAAAGAATATGGTTCCACTACTTTCGCGATCATTCCTACAAAAAGGACAAAATACACCAAAGTAGCCAATTCGGGGCAAAATACCATAAAAATAGTGTAGAAAAGCATAGAAATACGTGCTGGAATAGGCTAAAAAGACTATACATTAGGCACGTATCAAATCTCCCCAAACCAAACCTTTACTCGCCCTCGAGTAAACTCAAAACTAAACTAATGGAACGGAAATGATAACTCAGAGCTAGCTTAACTTGTCTACTTGAACCAGTTTAATGCAACGAGAATCAACGATTAAAGCCAGTCAATACGCAAACGAATTATAAGCTGTTCATAAATAAAGCTGACCTATCGACCTTGCAAGACCAACAAAACTGGACTCTCACGTGGTCACTCTTCTCTCATGAAGCAAAGGGCAAATGTAATATGTAAAAGAGAGAAGAAAAGACAGTCACTCACCTAACTGCGACCTACATAGCATGCATGCAACAAAAATGAAAGACAATTCAAGTACTAATGCACAAATTCCAACCAACAATGTCCGTCACAGCCGAGGGTTGCAAATAATATGGGAATAGTGAGGTTCAGGTGAGAAAAGGCTAGACAAGTTATGGAAAAGTGGAGGTAAAAGCGTCAAGCTAGTTCCTAACAGGACCATAATGAAACCATCCGGATCTCAACTGACTGAAAAACTAAGTACTAGTGCCCTTCACTTGGCACAAAACTCACTAGACTCAAAGCACAATCTCCTCAAAAAAAGTGGGATAGAACGGAGGAGTCAGACGGTCACAAACCTTCCTTTTTTAAACACATCGTCTGAAACAGCTAACTGAAACAACCAACCCTCTTGTCGATTGTACATCTTCGAACATCTTCTCAACTCTGACAAGAGGGCACAACTTTTTACACAATTTCTCTTTCTTTCCTTTTCGTATTAGCTCTTTTTTTTTCTGTTTTCTCATGTAAATTTTTTTCTTTTTTTTTTCTTTTTCTATCGTCTTTCACGTTCTCTTTTTTTTTTTCTTTTTTTTTTTTTCTTTTTTTTTTCTTTCCTCCTTCCTTAATCCATACACCAACTCCAACAAGAATTACGGACCAAACTGCAATGGAAGACATACCACAAAAGACACACTAACTAGCTTGACTAGGCAGGCTTAGTTTGGAAAGTAGCTAATGGGTCAAAAAGGCAAGTTTTGGCTGAAGTGGAGCTAAATGGGTGAAGATATAAAGAAAGGGGGAAATTGCAAGACCCTCCCTGCATGTGACACCAACCACAAACCCGAATATGTGCATTTGATGAGAAATTGAATGTCATAAATGTGCAAATGAGACAAACATGCTATGCAAGGAGTACTACTCTCAAAATCCCTAATGAACTGGTCATGAATGTCACCAGTTATGGCTCTACAACTCAGAATTTTTAAGTAGTTTGCCAGTTTATAGGTCAAGTCTAAACAGTCAGCTATTATTTGAACAGAAATTCGTAGATTATGCGTATGACAAGGCTAAAAACTATCAATTAAAGTACAAGGCTCAAGTAATATGACAAGCTATAGTGCAATTTCATCACGGAAATCTACCGTTCCGACTCAACCTATATGCAAAAATAAACGTGAAATGTTTTTGAATTTTTGAAATTTTCTAATAAATTTTTTTTGTATTTTTGATTTTTTTTTTTTTTTAATGAAAATGAACAACAATGCAAGCTAGAAATTAAACGTGAATGCAAAACAAATGCAAATGCAGACTCAAAAGGATGCAATACCCTCCCCAAACCAAAACGGACAACGCCCTCGTTGTCCTCCAGCATACACCAGCAGAAATATGGGGGATGGGGGTATACAACCAGCAAAAAAAATAAAAAAAAATAAAGGAGACGAAATAAAAAGAGTAAGGTACATACAAAAGCGAACTTCCCCAAACCAGCCAGAAAACTGGGGAAGTGAGTAGACCAGTAGGTACTCGTCGTCGGCACCGCCGTCTCCTGTACTACTCGACTCAACAAAACGGTCTCCCAAAAAAGAAAAGACAAGGGGAGAGGTCGTCATCTCAGTGATCCTCCGGACCGGAACGAACGGAGGGGTCACTCTCCTCTCTCTCGGCGGCTTTGTGCCGCTGCTCGCTCGGCCAGAATCGCACCTCTCGTGCTACCGTGTCTCCTCCGCCTCCTCCTCCGAGTCGAAGGTAGTGGAGGGTACCCGTCGGCCGGGTATCGGTAGAAGGAAGGATGCGGCCACCCCCCTGGGAATCGGTCGCCGGGCTCGGATATGGAACTCGTAGAGCGGGAATACAGCCAAAGCCATATCCCGTCTCATCTCGCAATGTACCGCACATATCCGAAAGCACGGCATCACGACGCCCTTGGTCCATGACCTCGGGCGCCTCTAAGACAGGAGGGCAGACAAAATTGGCCGGAAAGGCCGGATCGAAAGGAGGTGGAGTGAGTGAAGGTGTAGGTGTGGGAGTCTGTGTGGGTCCGATCGAGTCCGAGACCGGGCTCGGGTCCGAGCCGAGTCCGAGAGCTAGAAGATGCTCGGCCTCCGCTTCCTCTTCCTAGAAGAAGAAGGAGGGGTAAGTGTAAGGTGGTAGGTGGGTGGAGGTGGCCTCGCTCCCTCAGCAGCAGTAGGGAGCGGTAACAGTGGAGGAAGGATAGAGCACGGCAAGGTAACAGACGTGGAACCACAGATCTTCCACGTCCTCGCGCTCCCCTTCGCCTTTGGGAACCAGGCGAAGTCGGTCATGGCTCCCAGGTCAAGGTAAGCCTCCCTATCGGGTACAGTAAGTGAAGAGTCAGTGGGGTAAAGGTGGCGGGCAATCCTAGTCACTAGCCCGCCGCAGACAACAAGCGGTCTTGACCGAGTCCCGATTCCGTTCCAATCCGAGCTACCAGATAGGCAATGTTTAGAACAAACGGGTACCGGAGTCAATGTTGAGGTACCCCGCGAGAATCGCTAGCTCGGTGTTGGTCACGTTATTGGGCTCAGGTCGCCCAAAGATGGTCTCTCCTATCGACGCAAGAAGTAACGGGGGCGGGTAAGTGAACATGAGCTCCCTTCCGTGAGGGAAGGGGGTGTGAGAAAGTGCAGCCCAAAGTGGCTGAAGGAGGTCTCGAGGTGGGTCGGTGGGACCGTCACTAACTAGGCCTAAAACCTGCCCAAACTTGGCCAAAGTCCAATGGTGTGACTCGTTGCGGAGTCGAAAGTGAATGCAAGAGCTGGAGTGGTCAGCATCATAAGAGTCGGTGTCAAAGGAATAGGAGCTAAAGAACTCGTACGTAGGGGTACGAATAGTAGCTTCCTGCATGGTGATCAGACCCGACATACCCGTCCCGTTCAACAAACTACAGACCTCCTCGTAAATGCCTAAGGTCTCTAGGTCGGTCCGTGCAAGGAAACGGGTGGAGGAGAGGGGGCAACGAAGTAAAGCGGCTAACCGAGTCCGGTGAGCCGCTAAGTAAAACGTACCGTGGGCATCCGCTGTAAAGGTGTGAGGTCGCCCTCTCCTGTAGCTGTAGCTGTAGCCCCTGATGGGCTGGAGGTGATGGCTAACTGGCTAGCCTGCTGATGTGGCCTGGGTGGCGCCATACCAGGAGACGGAAAACGAGGGATGAATCCTCGTTCAAAGCATGGACAAAGGTCCGGCAGAGGCGAGACAAAGAATGGAACTATGGTGGTAACCAAAAGAATAGTGGTGACAAGCAGGGACCACCGACTCGCTCGCGGACGGGCCGTGGAGGACGTACTAGTAGAAGGCAAAGAACTAGCATCCATCCTGCAAATGTAAAAGGGCATGATAAGAGAAGATGCTGCTAACCGTGGTTAAAACAACCGTTAACCAACACGTGACAGCAAATAATGGCCCTATCAGTCGAAACAAATCGACTTACAACAAGTAAAACCCAACAATTCCTCAAAACTTCGAAATGCATTATGCGAGTGCTGAATAAAAGACACGGTATGACTGCTGATAGAGACTGAAATGAGCAAAGAACGGCATATGGCAACATATAGTCTACTAGCAGGCGAAAAGGTCGACTCGCAGGGCAAGATTTCCGATTATTTATGGCATGTAATGGCGACAGGGGACGGAAAAAGCGATTAACCACAAAGAAGAAGGAAGCATGGATGAAGCTAAACGGAGCATGGCAAAGATAAAAACCGTCTAGCAAATCGAAAAATTCGATCGAGAAGCCCTAGTCGCGAAATCTTGCGCGAATTTCGAATTAAACAAGTGGAAACAGTGGGGAATTGGGGTAAGATCATCAACAAGCTAATCAAGGGTAAATAAACACAATTAAATCGAAACAAATCGACTAGACATGGGATTTTTGAACCCTAATTCAAATCACCTCATGAAAATCGAATTAATTGAAGAGAAAATGCAAAGAGTGTGAAAGAAACACTTACTTCTTGATGATGATCCTATACAAGCAATTAAACTTCAAATAACAAGCAACAAAGGCGGATTTTTAATCGAAAAACCCGCGAAACCCTAATTCCCTTTGAAAACCGTGAAAACGAACTTAAAAGAAGGGGAAAACAAGGGGCTATTGAAGAATTAAGTGCTAGTAATAGAATGTAGGTGGTGGATTTGATGAGTTTGGGCAAAAAATGGGGATTTGGGGGAAAATGGGAATCGCAATAAGGGAAGGGGTTAGACGGGATTAGGGATAAATGAAAATAGAATTAGGAAAATAAGAGTTTTAAGATAGAAAACTCCCGTGTCCTATTCATTTCACTCGATCGAGTGATTTTAAGTCACTCGATCGAGGACTTTTGATGTCCCCTTTGCTCGATCGAGTAAGAACCTTCTCGATCGACTGTTCCTCTCTCGGCCTTTCTCGATCGAGTAACTGGACGGCTCGATCGAACCAACTTCCACTCGATCGAGTACAAAAGTACTCGATCGAGGACTTCCTCTTGTAGGCTCTTTGAAATTCCGTCTTTACTTCCTCGAAATGCGTGACACTTCCCCAAACCTGCATAAAACACGTCCAAACACATCCCAAAATACCAAATACGCAGTCTGTAGCCTTAGTCTATGCTTAAAAATTGCCTAAACTAATTGTCCTAATTTAAAACATAATAAAACAAAGTTTAAAAGGAATTCAAACGAATTGTCTATTACAAATTGTTACACGGGACATTTCCCCGTTTAATCCTCATCAGCTTTCAGTAGCCCCTTCGTGGGCTTCTGACTGGAGGACGTCACCTCAGCGATACTGACCGACCTCTTCATCTTCCATGAGCTTGAATCACCATTTGCGACAGTAGGAGGAATGTAGTTCCCATCTATGTAGGTTCGAACCTTCTTCGTTCTCGCTCCTCTGTCATCTTCTTTGGCATCCTTACTGCCAGTTTGATTGATAATGGTTGCGCCATGTCCTTTGACAGTCCCATCCTTGCTTTCATCTGTACCTGCAGTGAGGACAACAGACGAACTTGCCTCCTTCTTGCTCTCAATCTGAGGCGGAGGGTTAACAATTACAGCAATATTCTCCAAATTTTCATCCGGAGTGTCAACAATAGGAACAATAGAAGAAAGAGCATTGCAAGGTTGAACTTGCATGGGAGCTCTCCGGAATTTGGACTGATGAAAAATCAGTTCCTCATCCCCTACCTGGAATGTCAAAGTCTTCCCACTGACGTCTATCACTGCACGGGCAGTGGATAGAAATGGTCTCCCTAAAATAATAGGGGTGTGTGCATCTTCGGGGATATCTAAGACGACAAAATCGACGGGAATAAAGAACTTCCCAATCTGGACAGGTACGTCTTCTACTATACCTAATGGCCGTGATAAACTACGGTCGGCCATCTGGACGGTCATGTTGGTGCAACTCAGTTTTGTCAAACCAAGTCTCTTAGCCAGAGACAAAGGTAAGACACTTACGCTAGCGCCTAGATCGCATAACGCATTATCAATCAACTGCATACCGATGTGACACGGAATCGAAAAACTACCCGGGTCTGATTGCTTAGGGGGTAACTTATTTTGAAATAGGGCTGACCCCATCTCAGTCAAAGCTACGGTCTCACTGTCATTTATAGTCCTCTTGCGTGCTAAAATGTCTTTCATGAATTTTAAATAAGAGGGTACCTTAGTCAGCAATTCAGTGAACGGCACGGAAACTTCCAAGCTCTTCAAAAGTTCAACAAATTTGCCGAACTGTTGATTAACCTTGGTATTCTGCAACCGCCTCGGGAAGGGAACTGTGATAGGAATCTCGAGTCCCTTGTTTCTCGCCTCCAAAGTGTCTTCCGGAGCAAGTTCAATATCCTTTGAGCGCTTCTTACCTCTCGAACGAGGTCTTTCCGGTGATTTCTCGCTTAAACGAGCACTAGCAGGCTCTCGAATAAGCTTCCCGTCATCAATATCACTCGATCGAGTATCATGCTCACTCGATCGAGCAGTTTCTTCAGCAACTTCAGTCGATCGAGCAACACTCCCACTCGATCGACCATCTTCAGCTTCCTGTTCACTCGATCGAGCAGAAGGACTACTCGATCGAGGGCTTTCCTCTCCATTTCCACTCGATCGAACACCTGATTTCAGTCGATCGAGTAACTCAATTGTCGTGAGCCCTTTTCTCTTAACAGAACACTGTTCATCATCAGTTACAGCTATCTTCGGGTCTGATTTCTGTACTTCCGGTCCCTCATAAGAAAGACCGCTTCTCAATTCTATCAAATTTACCGTCTCATGCGGATTCTTCTCTTTTTGAGTCGGTAAATGACCCTGCTTTCTTGTGGACTGATTCGCGGCCAATTGGGCAACTTGAGTTTCAAGTGCCTTTATGGACGCATCTCTCTGTTGATCACTTGAACTTCTTTGTTGATCACTCGCATGAAGCTGCTTTGTAATGGCTTGCATCATGGACTTAAGCTCACCCATTTCAGTCACCCCACTAGAGGATGATGCACCTTGATTAGGAGGGTTGAAGGATGAAGGCTTCTGATAGCCTTGTTGCTTCTGGTGTGGAGGAATGTATGGTTGCTGCGTTGGAGGAGCCGTGGGATTTTGTACATTCTGGCTTGTCCACCTCAAATTGGGATGGACGTTTGGCTCGTAGTAACTGTTGTTCTGCCTGTAATGTTGAAAGGCAGCGCATTGCTCAAAAGGACTGGGACAATGATCTGAGACATGTCCCTCTAATCCGCATCTTCTACAGACGAAAGGACCGTCTGTCACAGCATTAACCTGGTACATGCCCCCCTTGGAAACTCCCCCTAGCTCATACTTGTCGAACCTTGCAGTGAGGGCTTCAAGTGCAGCGACAGAGGAAGACTCAGCTGCTCTTCTTTGGTTTCCTCTCGAGTTCCCATATTCAGCCTTATGGATGGCCAAATCTTCTATGATCTTCCACCCTTTGGTAGCTCCCAAGTTTTATTGAACCGGCCATTAGCCGCAAAGATCCAAAATGTCCCTCTGATCATCATACAATCCATTATAGAAATGATTGCATACACTCCACTTTTCGAAGCCATGGTGCGGTATGGTTCGCACTAGCTTCTTAAATCGAGTCCATGCCTCGTGAAAGTTCTCGTCAGGCCCTTGTTTGAAGCTTGTTATCTGAGCTCTAATGGCAATAGTCCTCGATGCAGAGAAGTACTTCTTATAGAACGCTAGAGCCAATGAGTTCCAATCAGTTATGCCAGCAGCAGTTCGGTCTAAATCCCTATATCACTCCCTCGCAGCATCGCGGAGTGAAAAAATGAACAAGGTTTCCTTTATCTGGTCAGCTGTCACGCCGGCAGGCGGGGGTATGGAGCAGCAGTAATCAATGAAAGTCTCCATGTGCTTTGCCGCATCTTCGTTTGCAGCCCCACCGAACTGATTCTTCTCAACCATGTTAAGGTAAGAAGGTTTCGGCTCGAATTTTCGAGCTTCCCCTGGTAGCTCGAATCCTTTGTAAAGATCCTCAACTGAGGGTTCGGAATAACTGGCAATGGTCGCTTCTTCGGCCATTTCTGGAGTGTCTGGAAAAATAACGGATTCAACCGACGAATTGGAAACTGGAGAAGACGGTGGATTGTCTTCGAACAGTTCGTTCTCGTAGAAGTTGGAACGAGAACTGGACTCTTCTTCCAACTGTTGCTCTTGAAATAGTCTCCTCTTTACGTGCAGAGATCTCTCAATCTCTGGTTAAAATGGCAGTAGTGGACCACCCTGCGACCTGTGCATAAGAAGAAACTACAGCAGAAAATGAGAATAGTCCAAGGAACGGTTGTCCCTTAGACCGAAAAAGGATTAAAAACGAAACAACTAATAAATTGAACAATTGCCTCCCCGGCAACGACGCCAAAATTTGACACGGCTATCGCAACCCTATCAAAGATAAAACCTAACGGTCTCAACTAAAATGTAGTAGAGGCAGTCGAGTATCGAATCCACAGGGAGGTAACGCAACTAATCTGTCTATTTCTAATACTATGGTAACAAATGGGGGGTTTGATTAAATTTGATTCTAAACTATGAGTAATAAAAGCGGTAAATTACGATTTAACTATCAAGAAGAGAGGGTCATGTCGGGAATTCGGTTCACTACGATAGTCTAACAACTCGGCGATAAATGACTCGGAGCACGAACTAATGCGAGACGGATGTTAGAAGGTCCTTTCGGTCCACTTCCTACCCTAAAATACCACTAATTTAACTTTCGTCCTCATTAGGGTAGTCTACTGTTTATAGCAGGCCTATTTAGTCCAATCTTTCGATCCAGGATTAATTGTAGCCAGTTTAATGGGTGACATAGAAGCGTGCACTCAACTAGGTCGGGAATTACAGTTAAATTGCTATAGTGACAGAGTCTCTTAATCAATTCGTCCAATTCATTCACTACATCGTCATTATTCTACCGCAGATTCCCTAATCCCAACATGAAGGGAGTTTAGCTACTCATGTCGATTGTTAAACTAACAGCATATAGATTTCCAGCAGAAGACATAATGGAATAATAATAAAACGCAATAACGGAAATTAGGGCAAGGAGAAAAGATAACAAATACGAGAAATTAAAGCAACAAGTAATTCTTATTAATAAGGAGAAAGAAGGAATTACAATCCAAGCAAATTCCGGCGTAAAGACACGAAATCCAATGAAGAAATTCCGGAAACAAGAGTAGCAGTCGAAGGTTTAAGCAACGTAACAATGTTCTACTGTGAAGGATAGTAAAAAGATAGGTAAAAAAAGATAACTAATAACCTAGTAAAACATAGGTTATATAGCCAAACAACTTAAGAGTTTATGCGGAAAAGTAAAACATGGACTAATTAAAACCCATAGTGTCGAAAGCCTCTCGATCGAGTAGGTTAAACCACTCGATCGACCATCATCCCAGCAGAAGTCCCTCGATCGACCCAATGGGTACTCGATCGAGGACTTGGTCAATGCAGCTCACTCGATCGACTGAAGGGTAGCTCGATCGAGCATCAGGGAGGCTAGAAACCACTCGATCGACCAGCAAACAACTCGATCGAGCACTTGTATCTTCAGTTCAGCTCACGTCTTCACCCAAATGCCTCGTAGTGCGTGCCATGATGCTTCCAAGTGCGGTACTCTATTCTGGGACAACTCCGTCTCCTCTAAATGCATGCAAAAAGGACGGAAAAGAATATGGTTCCACTACTTTCGCGATCATTCCTACAAAAAGGACAAAATACACCAAAGTAGCCAATTCGGGGCAAAATACCATAAAAATAGTGTAGAAAAGCATAGAAATACGTGCTGGAATAGGCTAAAAAGACTATACATTAGGCACGTATCAGATATTTATCAACCGTGTGTTGAGGCAGACATTACTTTATAGTAATGTAGTGTGTTTTTTCACCTTCGGGTTAAGGCTGCCCCGGCCAGGGATTGGCGGGATGAATAGTGTTGCGAATGATGAACTCGGTTGATTGGTTCTATTAAGTCATATCATGCATATTCATATTGTTATTGTCATCTACTGTTGTTAGTTATTCCTACTCAAACTCGTGGTTGACAGAGTATTCGTGAACACATGTGATGAACCATAATGGGGAGCAGATTTGACAGGTACTAAAGATTAGCTGACTTGGGAGCATTGGAACGTGAGCTTGACTTGGACCATAGTTGTTGTCTAGATCACTTAGATTAGTAATCACTTTATTTATTCCGTTGTGAGTTGTATTAAGTTTTATATTATGTCTAGATTGAATACGTTGTAATAATATGTAATCGCTAAATTTTAATTAAAGTACTTTGGTATTGTTGTACTTTGTTATTCACTACCTCGGGAAACCGAGATGGTAACAGTCTTATTTAGTTAGAAATATCTAGCTAAGGGCTTCTGATTAAATGGGGGTGTTACAAAGTGGTATCAGAGAAAAACGATCCTCAAACCTAACCAATGAACATAGGATGTGTCTAATAAAATGAATCCGGATAGAAACTGTTAGGAGGCCACTTAAGACTTGGGATGAGTTAGGGGCCCCCTCACACCAATCTTCTGGCCCTTTCAGTTTTGAACCGGATACCTTGAGGGATGTTACAGTGTGGGGAAATTTCAAATGAATATTGTTTATGTGTCTTAGAAGTTTTGGTTGCTTTGTATAAATATTGTTTTCATTGATGACTGCGGTTACGGGGACGTAATCTCGCTTTTAAGGAGCGGGGATGTGATATATTTTAAGAAGTGATATAAGCGTGTGGATATGATAAGAGTATGTTGGCATGTATGTGGGAGGTGTGATTAGGATTAACATGGGAAGCATTACGGAATTTGCGTGAAATTGTGAAGAATGTGTAAAGAATGTGATTTGGTTAATTTCTCAGAAATTTACTCTTGATTGCTTTGGCTGCCATTTACTGCCTGTTTAATACCTTTGCACAAAATTTTTATGTATGATAGCATTGTGAGTTAAATTTCATATGCCGCTGGTTTCATGTTTAAATAGTATACGTTTTAAGAGAAATAAATAATTTAGTAGACAGTGGTCAGAATATTCTTGTACAGTTATATTTTTGTCCCATGATCTTGTAAAAATTGCCATTTAAAACTTACTTATTGTTTTGGCATAATTCCAACTCCATTGTTTAATAGATTCATATATGTTTTCAATTTGATAAGCCAAATTGCATGATAAGTTTTTGACATTTTATAGTGATTTTTACAAGTTGACCTAAGTTTATGCCACGTTGCTGTAAAATTTTTGTTTTGACCAAATAATTTGTAAAATACATTATAAATTGACCTTATGAGTTTTTGACTTGATTCTTTTTCTCATAATTTGCTAACTCTCTTTATTTTCTATAAAGTATAAGTACTCAAGGAGTAATTAAGTTATTACTCTCTCCCATCCAAACCAAAGGTTACATTTGACTTTTTGGCACTATTCATGATTGTAGATAATCTTTGGTATTACTAGTAATGTACGAGAGAAAACATAGTCATGCGAGATCTTGTTTGATTCATCGTCATAAATTCTATAAGAATATCAAGTTTTTATAATTTTTAATAATGTGTAACTAAAGATATTCACGTTGCAAAACGCACCTCGGCATGCGTAATAAAGTCAAATGTAACCTTTGGTTTGGATGGGATGGAGTATTTATTACCATTTTTTGTTTTTTGAAAGTTGTAATATGTTTTATTATTCTTGAAAATGGAAGTTAGGTGTTGCCCTAAGCCTATATCTATATTGCATCCATGTCTAAGTTAGGTGTCATTATTAAGAAATAAACGCGCAAGTAATAAATCTAAATTAATTCAAAGGTTGTAGTTATTTAATTTCTGTTTAGTAACTTTTATTATATCATCAATCAATATTATGTTGGAAATAATAATTGTCTTGTGTTACAATGTATATTACATATTTTGTGATAATGTTACAACAAATGGTTTGTTTATTTCTGTTGTTTGATATCCCGAACTTCGAGGACGAAGTTTATTTTTATTGGGAAGGAATGTGATACTACAAATGTCTTGAGTTATTATTGTGATATGTTGTGATAGGATTGGTGTGGTTGATAATTGTAAATAGATAGTTGTGTACACATAAGTTGGATTGTGCTCGGTTATGTGGATGTTTATAGATGTTGTTATAATAATTATGGGCGATCTTCAGGACGAAGTTCATTTTAAGAGGGGAAGACTGTAATATTCCGTAATTTAGTAATAATTTATGAGAATGATTTATGTAATTTAAAAGTTAATTAATGGCATTTCTAACAAATAATTGTAAATAAGACATTAATTAAATAATAAAGTAAGTAAGTGAGTCGGGAATCTAACTTAAAACTAGACGTGTGACACCCCGCGATAAAACGGAAATTATAACTTATAAAATTCAGCGGAAAAATAGGAGATTTTTGAAACTTTTAAAATTTAAGCGCGGGTTCATAAAATTACAAAACACGAATAGAGAATGCGGAAATAAAGTTTAAATTATACAAACGTGATAGTCAAGGTGAGGGAAAATATATCCCTCGAATGATACCTGTCATTCATGTAAATATGAACGCCACAGCCAGTGGGGAGTAACTCAAGGTTCTCCCAGCCACAAATTGTCGAAATGAACATAACAAATAACTACAACAAGTAAATTATGTAAGATACTTACAAAAGATGTGAATATCAAGTTTATATGTAAACAAGGCAATCAGATGAGATGGAACAAGATAGATGAACATTAGCATGATCACGGTTAAAACTATTCATGTGAGACAATTAAATAATATGAAAGACAAGAATACGGTAATCTATACCAAAGCACGCATTTCAAGGAAATACCACTTAGATGTGAGGGATCAACCAATGCAAATCACAAGAATAGAAACTGTAGCCATTATTTGGAAAAACCACTTAGCAATCATTGTACGAGACGTGGCTACTAATGTCACGTTCATACTTATGGCTTGCATCTCACCATAAGAACGGAAGGGAACATCAATCCCGACGATCATATCGCAACTAGAGGGCTTATAGCTCACCCCTAGTATCCGATAGGACCAAGTCAAACATCACAAGGCATAACTCTTGCCTTGAAAGACAAATACCAATATCTATAACCAAGCAAGACCTTTACTACTCATATATAAATATATAATTCCCTTGGTAAGACGACAATGGTACTCCCAAGACTCAGTCCTAGTCTAAATCTGGCCAGACTCTCGGGACAGTACAGTTCCCGATTCGACATGCGGCAGAACAGTCCGCATCCAAGACTCGAAGACAGATCGGAAATCGAGAACCCACAATCGGCGGGACGATCGAAAGAGGCGGAAGATATGAGCTAAACCCACAATCGGGGACGAGTCGAAAGAGGCGTAAAGACAAGTCAAGCAAAAAGGTATAGCATAAAGGCATTATCAAACGAACACGACTCAACCAAGCGATACGAATCAACTTGGAAAGAGACTACTAATGAAATGAGCCGATGATAATCCAAATGAGACATTTCATGCCAAATCATAATCATGAATATGAATAAGTAACCCATTTCTTCAATATTTGTCACTTGAATAAAAATGTAAACAAACGGAGATGAACCATTTATAATAAGCAAAACAAGCATCCAATTATAAATGACTAAATTTAATTAAATAAGTAGAATAATTCACTCATATTTGAGATACGATAAATAAATGAGAATGAACTGATTAAAAATTCATATTATAGGCAAGTGAGACATTTCATCACATTTTGACTTGAATAAATAATAAATTCCACATTTATAATTAATGTGAGAAAAATATATAAATAAACGATATTTAACGAATTAAGTTACATAAAGCATGAGACGGGATTTAAGTAATTAAAAACCAACACATTTGATTCTAAACAAGTTATCAAGCACGACTCAAAGTAGGGGACTTGGGCAGTCAACATCACGACCCAACCAATAGCCTTACACGGCCTCACAACTAACCACATACGTAACCCAAAAACAGCCAGAGACGGTCCACGCAACCACTTGTTTCACGGCTGCCAAATAGCCTGTAATTCAACCCCAAAAACAGTCGAAACCGGTCACAAATGACACCGGTTTTAAGGCTCTAAAACTTAGAAATTATAAGTAGTTTGCCAAAATCTCAGGTCAAGTCTATTTGTTCAGCTAAATTCAACATAAACTCGTAGATATGCAATAAGACAAAGCTAAAAGAGTATTAGTTAAGCAAAAAGACAATTGTAGTGCAATTTCATCATTGAAATCCACCATTCCGACTCAACCTATATGCAAAAATAAATATAAAATTTTGATTTTTTGAAATTTTTCTATTTTTATGAGATTTTTGAATTTTTATTAAAAATAAACAACAATGCATACATAAATTAAACGTGATAACAGAAATGCAATAAAACAATATGCAGACACAGATATGGATGCATAACCTCCCCAAACCAAACTGTACAATGCCCTCATTGTACCCGAAAATTGGGAAAGGAAATGCAAACTAAAAAGGAGAGAGTGGAGATACGGAAAACTCACAAGAATACGCGAAGTAGGGATCTCCCCAAACCAGCCAGCAACATGGGAGGTCGCTAAATAGCTCCAAAACAATGTCAGAGGAAGCTAATCCAAGCAAAAGCACTCGATCGAGGTGACAGAATAATCGATCGAGTGACTTGGTCATCTAAAACAGGTCGATCGAGGAAGAAGGGCTCTCGATTGAACGATCTTCTTTGGCAGGCACTCGATCGAGTAGAATTTGTGTTCGATCGAGTGAAATCAGCAGCAAAAGGGTTCGATCGAGTACATAAAGTACTCGATTGAGCCATCCTCAATATACTCCTGCAAAGACGCATCAAACAGCCCGCAAAACTAAAAAAACAAGCTTAGCCGATCCAGTCTATGGTATGACAACAAATTATTACAACGGAATTGAAATGAAATATTTTAACCAAACAACTAAAAATAAATATTCGGGTTGCCTCCCGGGTAGCGCTAGTTTCAGACAGGTCCCCCAGCTCGACCTTCTTTTCTTTGAGCCTCTCTAACTTAGCCTGGTCAAAACAGCTCAAAGCGTGCAGCAATCGATCAAACAGTTGCGCATGTGCTACACAAAATAGTAAGTAACACCATAGTAGAATAATTATATATGAAATTGAAATATACCACCATTTAAGCCTAAAAAGTTTCCTATGACAGCTCCTAAATTTATCTACAAAATAAAGGAGCTCAGAAGCAATTAACAATAATCTAAGGCACCGCTTCAGTTTAACGAATTTATGATGACAAGTATGGTGAAAAAATGTTAAATTGTTTGTCCAACTGGGAGGGGGTAGAGCATCGGAAGAAGAAAAAATAGGGGTCTTAAGAGATAGCGTACTTTTAATACCAACAATAATAAAATTATCGTTAACTACCTCAGGTTGGTTACTCTCAAAGTTGGAATCATTGAAAAAAGAATATATTACCTCTTCCGTGCTAGGAGCAATCACTAACTCAACTGTCTTCTCGTTACCCTCCTCTATGGGTTCCGTCCCGTAAATCACAGCCTCAAGCGCATCCAACTCGGCTTTGAAAAGGGGAGATTCACCGTAACCTTTGTCTTCGTCAAAGTCGTCATCCAAATTAAAACGAACCAAGATGACACATCATCACGCTCCATGGCCAAACTAGTCGATCCAGTAAAAATAATACTCGATCGAGAGCTTTTTTCCTGAATTTCACTCGATTGAGTACATGAAACTGCTAGATCGAGATCTTCCTCAAAACAGTTGTTCGATCGAGTGGTATTTGCTGTTCGATCGAACATTTCCTCAGCTTTTTCACTCGATCGACCACTATAGTCATTTCGATCGAGTACAAGTTGTTGTACAACGCAAAAATCTTCGCATGAAGCTTCGTGTTCAGATTGACTTTCATACTCCGAGTCATATGGATCATCAATACCAATAGGCGATTCGGGTCCTTCATGGGAAGGACCACTCTCAGCGTGCCTAAAGTTCGTCTCAGCATCTAACTGAGCTATTTCATACTCGAGCTCATTAATTTGAGCGTAAATAAGTCTATCATGCTCCTGCAATTGGAGCGCAAGCGCGTTCACCAAAGATTTCAGTTCAGCAATCTCTTATTTCTGCTTATCAGGAGGAGGAGCTTGTTGTTGCGGTGGCCAGACAAAAGATTTCAGTTCAGCAATCTCGTCGTTCTCCGCCATGCAAATAGCGGCATTGTGCCCAGCAGCACCACATCTCCCACAACAAACCACCTTCTGCGCCATAGAATGGAACATAGGTAGAGGTCAAAGGTACTCAAGCCTTCCTTTTGACGATCTTTTACCTAGAACTGTCTAGGTAGGACCTGTAGGACCTATCAAAACAGCACTAAAGAAAAAGATGAGAACGGCCTCAAGGAATAAATTCTTTGAAAAAAAAAACAGACAAAATTAAAACAAGTAAATAAAGTAGTTGCCTCCCCGGCAACGGCGCCAAAATTTCATACCGTGATCAGGTACCAAAAATAAATACCTAAGTACTACTAACAGAAGTCAATGGTAAGTAGGTTCGATCTCCACAGGGAGGCGGTCACTATCTACTTGTCAACTCGGTTTGTCTACGGTCACAAGATGGGGGTTTGATTTGAATAAACTAAACTAAAGGAGGTTAAGGCAAGAGGAAAGATTAAGAGAAATTGATAAGAGGGAAAGGAAACTAGGATTGTACGGTCATCAATGAATGTCAGATAATTGCAGCTAAGGTCACAGATCAGTCGATGTGTGGTCTAAAAGGCAACGAATATCTCCTTCCGGTCTCAATTCGCCCTAAAATACTATTAGCTTAGCTTCCGCCCTCACTAAAGCATCCTATTTTTCACTGCGGGTCTCACCCCTTCCAACCTTCCGGTCTAGGTGTGGACGTGGGCCCACGGGGGCACTTGGGAACAAGCGTTTGCATTTGTGGAGTCGCCACCAATTTATTGTGGAAAATTGGAAACCGTTCGAATATCTCGAGCCATGTCAAGACACAAAGTAGTGACAAGAACACCAAGAACTCGTTACCCTTAGCATTCTATGTCTAGAATGACTCTCGTGGATGCCAATGAACACGGATGTTCACAGAGATCTGGAGTAAGGAGTGATGGTATGTATTAGGAAGTTCTTTTGATCGAACACCTAATCCCGCCCGCCTCGATAGCGGCCTCTACTAATGATTAGGGAAAATTGTCCATACTCGATATATTGTCGATTTATATGCATGCAATGCAACATTCATTAGATTAATCCTAACATGTGAAGAATTAGACTAAGTCGGTGAATAAGTAATTAGCACACAAATTGGGGTCGAAGTGAATGTTAGATTAATTACATGTGAATGCCAAGTAAATAAATCATAAATACGAATACGAAATAAAGAAATAAATTACAATTGATAAACTTGAATTTACGTCATAAACATGCCCAAAAGAGTTTTAGAAATAAAATAAAAGAATAAATTAAAATTAGAAAATTGGAAAAAATAAGGAAATTGGAAATTGATTTAAATTAGGAAAATTGGAAAATATGGAAAAAAGGAAAATTTGGAAAATAAAGAAAATATGGAAATTTGGAAAATAAGGAAAATTTGGAAAATAAGGAAAATATGGAAATTATGGTGAATAAGGAAAATGGTTAATTAAAATCCTAATTAGAAACCCTACTTCAAAACGAGAAGAGTTCAGAGACAGAAACCACCTCAGAACAGGCGCAGCATCTGCTGCGTCCTCTGGAAGAGGCGCAGCACTTCCTGCGTCTGTTCTTGAGTTGGGTTCTGACTGTGAAAGTCAGACTCGCGGTTTTTTAATGTTCGTTGGTTAATTTACATTGATTTATTGATTGGTAACTCGAGTAGAAGTGATTAATTGATTTACATGCATCTGGGATCGTCATGAAGTGAAAGAAAACAATTTAAAACGAATTATTATAAGTTAGATATTATTTACAATGTTGGAAATGATTTATTTACAAACTTGAAGTTAATGGTGGAAACAAAAGATTACGAATTGATGAAGAAAACAGATTTAAAACATGTATCAAAGACGAAATCAAGGGACTTGATATGAACGAATCGAGTCTCTAAAATCCGAGTTTGAATTTGTGACGAAAACCTACAACTATTAATTATAAGGGATTTTAAGTCGAAAATTATTGAAATGGATTCATAAAAACTAATTTGAAAATTACTAGGTGAAATAAGGGAAAGAACGAAGAAAGAAAAATAAAAGACGAAAGGAACAAAAACCCGAGGAAGAAGAAGAAGTGCATCAACAGAAAGCAGCCCCTGAAAGAGGCGCATCAGATGCTGCGCCCTTTCCAGAAGGCGCATCATGCGATTCTTCCCCACGTCAGATCTGTGTTAATTCCGTTAAAAAGGGTTTTAAAAGACAGTTTCGAGCATGTTTATGACATAAATTCTTACATTAATTATAATACAGAAAATAAATACATTAAATAAAATACATTAAATAAAATTGGGATTTTACACCCTCAGACTTACATGTTAGCGTCGCGAGATTTAACTAAATCGGTTTTTAGTGGTAACTCGACTCGATCTATAATGCAAATATGAAAGTGCCCTTGAAAAAGGATTTAAAAACAAATTGAATTGATTAATTGATTATGGTGTAGTGGAGTTGGTCAAATTGGTCGGTCATGCAAAACGAGGCTGGTACTCGGAAGGATCCGAGTTTACGTGGTCGAAAGTTCAAGCATGTAGGCGCCAAAAAGTAAGAGCGTGGTCTTAGAATGCAAAGGGAGAAGAGAAAGGCGGACACTCGCGTGAGAAATATGTGAGACCGAAGGTCTCTATTTATACTAATCACACAGAGGGAATTAGGAAAGGAGAGAAAGATCCGGAAACAACCGACTTAGGTTAAACACGGAAACTTGGACAAAAAGAAAACCTTGAGGAAAAGGCGCAGCAAGTGCTGCGTCCCTTGGAAGAGGCGCAACACTTGCCGTGTCCTTTCCTCAGCGGGTTCCTCCTGCGCAAGAAAGCACGTTTGACAGCTTGTCGTATTTTAGGCATAACTTTCTCTACAAGACTCAGAATAAGGTGATTTCGGTGGCGTTGAAAAGTTATGAAAGAGATCTAGAACTTTCCGTGAAATAGGCCTGACCCAAAAAAGTCGTTATCACCTTGTAAAACGGGCCTAAAGGTCGGGTTATAATTTTAGCTAAATGAAATGCACATTTTGTAATGTAAACTTTAAGTTTAGACTAAAGAAGTGACATGTGACTCAAAATGAGAATACTCATGACATTTTATAACATTCTAACCTTAGGTAGACAAGCACATTGCTTTGACTCAGGATTTGACGGTTTTAGGAAATGAAGACGGTTTTTGACCCGGACTCCAAATGAACCCTGATTACTGCCAAAACGACCGTAATGATACCTAGATGACGACCATGAGGTAGACACAAGTGTTTGAGTCACCTTTTATTAACCGATTTATGAAACGTCATAATATCGCGACATATGCTAAACATGCGGCCCAATCATCACTGGGTGTTTGGCGGAGGTGCAGAAACGAGGTATCTACAGAGCCCCCACTTTGACTGAGGCTTGGACAAGGCGAAAGTCAAAGTATAGCCCTCAGGTCAATTGAAGATTACAACCTGTCGACTATGGCGACGCGAGGTGGTTCAAGGGGTCTGAACGAATGACCTGTCGTCGGGAACATTTTAGAATCTGTCGACTATCGGGGAGGGTCGTTTAAAGTCCATTAGACTACGTAAGGAAGCTCGCCAGCCATAAGAAGAGACCATACCTGAGATTTCTTTCTCGAGATGTTTCCGGAGGTGCGTAGGAGCTAAGGTTAAGATCTAAAAGATATATAAGGATTGTGCTAGGGTGTGGGACCCTAAAAGAAAACATCGACGGGAAGGAGGCCACATATAAGTTCAACTTAAGGGGAAGGAGGCCAAATATAAGTTCAACTTAAGGGGTAACCAAAGTTTGAGTGTAGGAATTCTAAGGAAAGGCGATCCTAAAGGAATATGATCCTAAAAGGAAAAGGTGATCCTAAAGGAATATGATCCTAAAGGGTATAAGGTGATCCTAAAGGAATATGATCCTAAAAGGAAAAGGTGATCCTAAAAGGAAAAGGTGATCCTAAAGGAATATGATCCTAAAAGGAAAAGGTGATCCTAAAGGAATATGATCCTAAAGGGTATAAGTATATGAAATCTAGGGAGTTTGGGAACCTAAAGAGCTAGGTGTATGAACATGGGTATATGAACCTAAAAGGACGGCTGGTATGGGAACTTAAAGGCTTATGAACCTAAAAGGAATTTGGATCCTAGGGTTAAGTTTAGGAACTACTGGGTTACTAATTCTTGTTTTAAACACGTGCGCTTAAGCTTTCTGAGGTATGAGAACTCCAAAAGGATTTATGGGTTTATGAACCTAAGAACGTTGGTATGGGAGCTTAAAGGCTTATGAACCTATGGGAAGCCATTTTGGGATCTAAGAATCTAGGGGTAGGAATCATACTTTGAGTTTACGAACCTAAGGAAGGAGGCTCTGGCTTGGGAACTTCTGGAGAACGACACCTTTGCCGAACTCTGTGAGGAAACAAAAATGTCAAGGGTAGCAGGACGTAGGCGGGAACTGCTGGGAAGCTGCTTGGGGTCGATGTTGATCTCCATGTCTCGAGAGGGACGATTGAACTCTCGCTGGGGGAACATAATCGGGAACTTATCTCCATGTCTCGAGAAGGATTGTCTGTCCGTGTACTCTCGCTAGGGGAACATAATCGGGAACTGATCTCCATGTATCGAGAGGGGCAATTGGCTGTCCGTGTGCTCTCGCTGGGGGAACATAATCGGGAACTGATCTCCATGTCTCGAGAGGGGCGATTGGCTGTCCGTGTACTCTCACTGGGGGAACAGAATAGAGGTATGTCGAAACACCTGTCAAAGAATATTCGCTCGTTGTGGCAAGCGAGGTCTTGATAAAGTACTGCTTCTGATACTTACCTGCATGGTTAGTAGCCACACAAGAATGCAATCTAATATATGCACGTAAGCAATTATCACATGGACCTCGAATGAGGAAACACATAGGTTTTCAAAAAATTTTTCTTTATAAAAGTTGTTTAAAACTTGTTCAAAGAAGTTTGTCGTTTGTAATGCGTTATGCATATTCAATGGGCTTTAGACACGTGACTGATGCGACATAGACCTTATGCGGACGTGAAAATATAGACTTAGGCTGGACATAGGGATAACTTTGACAGACTTTGCTTAAATATGCGCAACCCCTAGCCAAATATGGGTGATAATGCATATCAGTTCCAAAGGTAGAAGAATTGCAAGAATGGTGAAGGCATATAAAGGCAAGGTATGAGGCGTGGATCATTTGTCTACTAGGACTTCTTTCACCGCCGTTTGCTGAAAAGAGACTCCTCTTGAGGCACGATGACTTGGAGAATTGATCTAAGATCTTTGTCATTGTCCGGACCGAGTATTAGCTAGACTTAGAGGAATAAAGGAAGGGTGGCATCTTGGAAGAGAAGCCCTCAGGATGAGAAGATGACTCTGGACTTTGGTAAAAAAGAGGCTGGGCGACAATAAGGAACCCCTAGTATAGAGGTGTTGTGGACACGGGGGCCACGGGGGCACTTGGGAAACAAGCGTTTGCATTTGTGGAGTCGCCACCAATTTATTGTGGAAAATTAGAAACCGTTCGAATACCTCGTGCCATGTCAAGACACAAAGTAGTGACATGAACACCAAGAACTCGTTACCCTTAGCATTCTATGTCTAGAATGACTCTCGTGGATGCCAATGAACACGGATGTTCACAGAGATCTGGAGTAAGGGGTGAGGGTACGTATTAGGAAGTTCTTTTGATCGAACACCTAATCCCGCCCGCCTCGATAGCGGCCTCTACTAATGATTAGGGAAAATCGTCTATACTCGATATGTTGTCGATTATATGCATGCAATGCAACATCCAACGTTTTAATCCTAGCATGTGAGAATTAACTAAGTCGGTGAACATGTAATTAGCATACAATAGGTCGAAGTTGGAATTAAGATTGATTGCATGTGAGAGCATGTAAATAAATCATACAAATGCGATAAATAATACAATATTAGAAAATTATAATAATTACATTGGATTAGGTTGATTTATGTCGAAAATACCTTTAAAACGAATAATTTGAGAAAAGAAAGAATAAAGGAATTAACGAACAAGAATTAAAGGTGATAATACGATTAATAGTTAGTTAATACGTAATTAATAAATTAGGTCAAAGCAAAAACGGAGTTCAGAGACAGAAATCAACCAGGAACAGGCGCAGCAGAGCTGCGTCCCTTGGAAGAGGCGCAACACTTGCTGCGTCCGTTCCTTGGCTTAGTTCTGACTGTGAAGCCGGAATTACAAATCGTTAATATTCGTTGGTGATTTAATGATCGATTAATGATTTTTTACTCGGATGAAAGTGATTATCAGATTATTTACATGCGATTGACGGTCATAAAAGCAATAAACATGGAAGGAACCGAATTAGGACGAATTAATACAAGATTATAAGGATTAATTAACAAATTAATAACTAAACAAAATTATTAGGTTAAATATGATGGATTAATGATGAACTAATGATGAATATGATAATA
The DNA here is from genome assembly GCF_048544455.1 of Silene latifolia. Lineage (NCBI taxonomy): Eukaryota > Viridiplantae > Streptophyta > Magnoliopsida > Caryophyllales > Caryophyllaceae > Silene > Silene latifolia. The sequence continues at coordinate 186,853,743 of NC_133526.1, forward strand.
GACAGATAAGAATATATCAAAGATCGAATTCCAGAAACTCAATATGAATGAATCGAATTTCTACAACCCGGTTTGACTTTAATGACGAAAACCCGCAAATATTGGTTATTTGAGATTAAAGTCGGGAATTAATGAGATGAATTATATGTTAATGATGATGAACGATATGTTAACGTATTAGAATTATCATGCTTAAGTCGTCATATGAACAATGAACAATAAACGAAAGAAAATAACAAAACAAACGAATTGACAGAAGACGAAGGAAGAAGAAAAGAAGTAGGAACTGCGGCAGCCTCACGAAGAGGCACGACAGGTACTGCGCCCCTTCGAAGAGGCGCAACAGTTGCTGCGTCCTTTCTCGACGGTTGTCCTCTGATAATCCGTAAAAAGGGTTTTAAATAAAGGGTTTTAGAAATCGGTTTTAATTGTATTTTCGACATAAATCTTACATGATGATTACAAAAATAAAGAACAATAAATAAAAGAGAGATTTACACCCTCAGACTTACATTTTGACGAAACGAGATGAACTAAGTTAACGATTAGTGATGCTCAACTCGAATGTAACGAAAGTGCCCTCGTAAGAGGAATTAAAACAGATTGATTAAAGTTGATTGTTGTGGAGTTGGTCAAATTGGCCGGTCATGCAAAACGAGGCTGGTACTCAGAAAGATCCGAGCTTATGTGGTCGAAAGTTCAAGCACGTAGACGCCAAAAAGTAAGAACGTGGTCTAGAATGCAATGGGAGAAGAGAAGGGCGGACACTCGCGTGAGAAATATGAGGAGCGAAGGCTCCTATTTATACTAATCACGTGGAGGAATTAGGGTTTTCGGAGAAACTTTGGAAGTGAATCTCGAAAAGATATGAAAAGATACGAAAAATACGCCGAAAAGGACCTGGGAAGAGGCGCAGCAGTCACTGCGTCTCTTGGAAGAGGCGCAACACCTGCTGCGTCTGTTCCCAAGTGGTTTCCTCCTGCGGAAGAAAGATTTCCGTGTTTGGTTTATGGAATGACGGGATAATCTTATTTTCCTTAATATTTTGTATGAATATTACGGGAAATACTTTACCAAAAAATAAAAGATTGTGAAAGATTTATAAAATATGGAATAGAAATATCCGGAACATTCCAGAACATTCTGACTTGGGATTTGGCGGTTATCAGAAAATGAAGACGGTTTAAGGCCCGGACTTCAAATGTACTCTAATTACTGTCAAAACGACCGTATCGGCGCGTAGATGACAATTAAGATGTAGACATCAGTGTTTGAGCAATCACTTGACAATAAACTTACGAACTGTCACAAATCGTTCCGCGTACCAAACATGCGGCCCAATCATCACCGGGTGGTTTGCGGGAGATGCAGAAATGAGGTATCTACAGAGCCCCCACTTTGACCGAGGCTTGGACAAGGCGAAAGTCAAAGTATAGCCATCAGGTCAATCGAAGATTACAACCTGACGACTATGGCGACGCGAGGCGGCTCAAGGGGTCTGAGCCAAGGATCTGTCGTCGGGAACATTTTAGAGTCTGTCGACTATCGGGGAGGGTCATTTAAATTCCATTAGACTACGTAAGGAGGCTCGCCAGCCATAAGAAGAGATCATACCTGAGACTTCTTTCTCGAGATGCTTCCGGAGGTGCATAGGAGCTAAGGGTAAGCGTAGGAGCTAAAGGATAAGCGTAGAAGCTAAAGGATAAGACCTAAAAGATAAGTAAGGATTGTGCTAGGGTGTGGGATCCCAAAGGAAAGCGTCCTTTCCTCAGCGGGTTTCTCCTGCGCAAGAAAGCGCGTTTGACAGTCTGTATTATTTTAAGCATAACTTTCTCTACAAGACTCGGAATAAGGTGATTTCGGTGGCGTTGGAAAGCTAAGAAAGAGATCTAGAACTTTCTGAGAAATAGGCCTGACCCAACAAAGTCTTTATCACCTCGTAAAACGGGCCTAAAAGCCGGGTTATCATTTTAGCTAAATGAAATGCACATTTTGTAATGTAAACTTTAAGTTTAGACCAAAAAAGTGACATGTGACTCAAAATGAGAATACTCATGACATTTTATGACATCCTAACCTTAGGTAGACAAGCACATTGCTTTGACTCGGGATTTGACGGTTTTAGGAAATGAAAACGGTTTTTGACCCGGACTCCAAATGAACCCTGATTACTGCCAAAACGACCGTAATGATACCTAGATGACGATCATGAGGTAGATACAAGTGTTTGAGTTACCTTTTATTAACCGATTTACGAAACGTCATAAAATCGCGACATATGCTAAACATGCGGCCCAATCATCACTGGGTGTTTGGCGGGAGGTGCAGAAACGAGGTATCTACACTAGGTCAAGGCTTACCAAGGTTAAAAAGGCTAAATGCATCGATTCAATTAGCTAGATACAGTTTAAGGCAGTGATTAACAACATAGACTTAACAACAACGAACGATCTATAAACCTATTTAGCAATTAATAACAATCCATTTATTCCCCTAAATCCTAGAAAGGGAATTAGCTAGACATAGATATAAATAAAGCAAGAACAAGAGATGAAGGAATAGTAAGCATCATAAATTAAAGAGAGAATAAAAGAAAGAGAAAGAGGAATTACAGATTAAAAGATCCGGAAAAGAATAGAGGAACAAAGTAGCAACAACATTAATGAATATGTTATGCAATGAGTAACTACTCTCAATCCTACATGAAACCGGTCACAAATGACACCAGTTTTAAGGCTCTAAAACTTAGAAATTATAAGTAGTTTGCCAAAATCTCAGGGCAAGTCTATTTGTTCATCTAAATTCAACATAAACTCGTAGATATGCAATAAGACAAAGTTAAAAGAGTATTAGTTAAGCAAGGCTTAAGCAAAAAGACAATTGCAGTGCAATTTCATCATTGAAATCCACCATTCCGACTCAACCTATATGCAAAAATAAATATGAAATTTTGATTTTTGAATTTTTTCTATTTTTATGAGATTTTTGAATTTTTATTAAAAATAAACAACAATGCATACAGAAATTAAACGTGGTAACAGAAATGCAATAAAAAATATGCAGACACAGATATGGATGCATAACCTCCCCAAACCAAACTGTACAATTCCCTCATTATACCCGAAAATAGGGAAAGGAAATGCAAACTAAAAAAGAGAGAGTGGAGATACGGAAAACTCACCAGAATACGCGAAGTAGGGACCTCCCCAAATCAGCCAGCAACATGGGAGGTCGCTAAATAGCTCCAAAAAAATGTCAGAGGAAGCTAATCCAAGCAAAAGCACTCGATCGAGGTGACAAAATAATCGATCGAGTGACTTGGGCATCTAAAACAGTTCGATCGAGGAAGAAGGGCTCTCGATCGAACGATCTTCTTTGGCAGGCACTCGATCGAGTAGAATTTGTGTTCGATCGAGTGAAATCAGCAGCAAAAGGGTTCGATCGAGTACATAAAATACTCGATCGAGCCATCCTCAATATACTCCTACAAAGACGCATCAAACAACCAGCAAAACTAACAAAATAAGCTTAGCCGATCCAGTCTATAGTATGACAACCAATTATTACAACGCAATTGAAATAAAATGTTTTAACCAAACAACTAAAAATAAATATCCGGGTTGCCTCCCGGGTAGCGCTAGTTTCAGACAGGTCCCAGCTCGACCTTCTTTTCTTCGAGCCTCTCTAACTTAGCCTGGTCAAAACAGCTCAAAGCGCGCAGCAACCGATCAAACAGCTGCGCATGTGCTAAACAAAACTGTAAGTAGCACCATAGTAGAATAATGATATAGTAAATTGAAATATACCACCATTTAAGCCTAACAAATTTCCTATGACAGCTCCTAAATTTATCCACAAAATAAAGGAGCTCAGGAGCAATTAACAATAATCTAAGCCACCGCTTCAGTTTAACGAATTTATGATGACAAGTATGGTGAAAAACTGTTAAATTGTTTGTCCAACTGGGAGGGGGTAGAGCATCAGAAGAAGAAAAAATAGGGGTCTTAAGAGATAGCGTACTATTAATACCAACAATAATAAAATTATTGTTAACTACCTCAGGTTGGTTGCTCTCAAAGTCGGAATCATTGACAAAAGAATATATTACCTCTTCCGTGCTAGGAGCAATAACTAACTCAACTGTCTTCTTGTTACCTTCCTCTGTGGGTTCCGTCGCGTAAATCACAGCCCCAAGCGCATCCATCTCGGCTTTGAAAAGGGGAGATTCACCGTAACCATTGTCTTCGTCAAAGTCGTCATCCAAAACGAACCAAGATGACACATCATCACGCTCCATGGCCAAACTAGTCGATCCAGTAAAAATAGTACTCGATCGAGAGCTTTCCTCCTGAATTTCACTCGATCGAGTACATGAAACTGCTCGATCGAGGTCTTCCTCAAAACAGTTGTTCGATCGAGTTGTATTTGCTGTTCGATCGAACATTTCCTCAGCTTTTTCACTCGATCGACCACTATAGTCATTTTGATCGAGTACAAGTTGTTGTACAACGCAGAAATCTTCGCATGAAGCTTCGTTTTCATATTGACTTTCGTACTCCAAGTCATATGGATCATCAATACCAATAGGCGATTCGGGTCCTTTATGGGAAGGACCACTCTCAGCGTGCCTAAAGTTCGTCTCAGCATCTAACTGAGCTATTTCAGACTCGAGCTCATTAATTTGAGCGTAATTAAGTCTATCATGCTCCTGCAATTGGAGCGCAAGCGCGTTCACCAAAGATTTCAGTTCAGCAATCTCTTCTTTCTGCTTATCAGGAGGAGGAGCTTGCTGTTGCGGTGGCTAGACAAACAGAGGCTTTTGATAGCCTCGTTGATAAGGTAGATGTGGCGGCACAACTACAGTGGAATAGCTAGCTTATCTACGCAGCTTGAACGCATAGACCTCGTCGTTCTCCGCCATGCAAATAGCGGCATTGTGCCCAGCAGCACCACATCTCCCACAGTAAACCAACTTCTGCGCCATAGAATAGAACATAGGTGGAGGTCAAAGGTACTCAAGCCTTCCTTTGAAGATCTTTTACCTAGAACTGTCTAGGTAGGACCTGTAGGACCTATCAAAACAGCACTAAAGAAAAAGATGAGAACGACCTCAAGGAATAAATTCCTTGAGGCTAAAAACAGACAAAATAAAAATAAGTAAATAAAGTAGTTGCCTCCCCGGCAACGGCGCCAAAATTTCATACCGTCGTCAGGTACCAAAAATAAATACCTAAGTACTACTAACAGAAGTCAGCGGTAAGTAGGGTCGATCTCCACAGGGAGGCGGTCACTATCTACTTGTCAACTCGGTTTGTCGACGGTCACAAGATGGGGGTTTGATTTGAATAAACTAAACTAAAGGAGGTTAAGGCAAGAGGAAAGATTAAGAGAAATTGATAAGAGGAAAAGGGAACTAGGATTGTACGATCATCAATGAATGTCAGTTAATTGCAGCTAAGGTCACAGATCAGTCGATGTGTGGTCTAAGGGGCAACGAATATCTTCTTCCGGTCTCAATTCGCCCTAAAATACTATTAGCTTAGCTTCCGCCCTCACTAAAGCATCCTATTGTTCACTGCGGGTCTCACCCCTTCCAACCTTCCGGTCTAGGTCAAGGCTTACCAAGGTTAAAAAGGCTAAATGCATTGATTCAATTAGCTAGATACAGTTTAAGGCAGTGATTAACAACATAGACTTAACAACAACGAATGATCTATAAACCTATTTAGCAATTAATAACAATCCATTGACTCCCCTAAATCCTACAAAGGGAATTAGCTAGACATAGATATAAATAAAGCAAGAACAAGAGATGAAGGAATAGTAAGCATCATAAATTAAAGAGAGAATAAAAGAAAGAGAAAGAGGAATTACAGATTAAAAGATCCGGAAAAGAATAGAGGAACAAAGTAGCAGCAGTGAAAGTAACGTAAAGTGTAAAAGTGATGTCTATAGCGTCTGTCGTCTTTCCTATTTATAGGAAAGACAATTATTTGACCTAAAAACGAAATAAAACTGAAAAAGCCCGAGTCCACTAGATAACTACTCGATCGAGCCATTTGAAACTGCTCGATCGAACAGAATCTAGCAAAAACCACTCGATCGAGTAGAAAACCTACTCGATCGAGGAATCCCAAAATAAAGCAATTTGATCGAACATACGCTTTACTCGATCGAAGTCTTCTTCTAACCAAGACCACTCGATCGACCACAAAAGCTTTCGATCGAGTGATATTTGACTCAGCCAGCTACTTGTTCGTTGGTTTCAGCTTCGACTTGTCTTATTTAGCTTCCAAAATGACTTCACGTATCCCAAGGCAGTAACATTTCCGCTCCAAATTCACTCTTCCTCTAAATGCAAGCAAAGTGGACGATAAAAGGCTCGATTCTACCACTTCCTGGTCCATTCCTGCAAATAAAGCAAAACAAACCAAAGTAGAATATTTGGGGCATTTCGTAGCATAAAACTACGAGGATAACATAGAAATACGTGCATAAAGAGGCCTAAAAAGACTATATAAAATGCACGTATCAAATCTCCCCAAACCAAACCTTTACTCGTCCTCGAATAAACTAAATGCAAACTAAGGAACGGATAAAAAAGCTTAGAGCTAGCTACAAATGCCCACTTAAACCAATTTAATGCAGCAACTAACACTTATAGCAAAACAGTCAAATGCAAACGAGTTATAAGATGTTTATAATAAAGCTGAACTGTCGACCTTGCAAGACCTTTAATAATGGACTCTCACGGGTCACTCTTCTCTCATGAAGCAAAGGGTTGAGTTCTACCTTTGAACTTCCGTTATTGCTTTCACCTAATTATTAGTTTACGTATTAATTAATTATTAATCGTATTATCATCTAATAATCTGTTCGTTTATCCATTTTCCCTTTCTTTTCTCAAATTTTCCGTTTTAAATGTATTTTCGACGTGAATCATTCAACCATTGTAATTATTATAATTTTATTATTGTACTTTGTTTTATTCTTTGTTATCGTTTGTTTGTATGCTCTCACATGCAATTAACCTAAATCCCTACTTCGACCCTAATGTATGCTAAATTACATGTTCGCCGACTTAGTTTAATTCTTCACATGCTAGGTTTATAACATTGTTTGTTGCATTGCATGCATATAACCTTCAACATATCAAATATAGATGATTTTCCCTAATCATTAGTAGAGGCCGCTATCGAAGCGGGCGGGATTAGGTGTTCGATCAAAAGAGCTTCCTAATATGTACCCTCACCCCTTACTCCAGATCTATGTAAACATCCGTGTTCATTGGCATCCACGAGAGTCATTCTAGACATAGAATGCTAAGGGTAACGAGTTCTTGGTGTTCATGTCACTACTTTGTGTCTTGACCTGACACGAAGTATTCGAACGGTTTCCAATTTTCCACAATAAACTGGTGACGACTCCACAAATGCAAGCTTGTTTTTCCCAAGCGAACCCGTGGGCCCACATCCACAATAAGAAAAACTCAAAAGTCATAAAACACATACCCATTTGGCTATAAATGCTTGATGGAAGGCAACATTTGTTAGCCGAAATTCAAGTGAATATTTTTTTTACCCCCGTCGCCAAAATAATTATATATATGTGTCAATAATCTTTCTTATCATTGTATCAACATCGAGGTAAGTGTACTAAGGTTTTAAATTAATAATTTATTTATTTATTTCTAAGGTCCATTGGTTATGAATCTTCACATTTTTAACCTTCACATATATGTTGTTTTGTTCTCATTTAGGGGCTATCAAGATTGTGGAGTTGCACTATTCATAGGTAAATATACTTAAATCTTTATGATTCAATTCCCTATTTCTTACATTATTTAAGGGAAAACTTAAATTAATAACGATAAGGTTAATATTACATAAATCAAATTCCTCCATTTTGTTTTTTATTAATCACTCAGTGAATTTTTTTAGGGATAGTTCTTTGGAGAAAGAAGACTATTTGAAGAAGAGAAAAACTAGAATTGCTTAAACAAATATTCCCTCCATTCCACTCAATACTAATGTCACGACTGTCGCAACCCTATCAAAAATAAAACCAACTGGCTCAACTAATAAATGTAGTAGAGGTAAGTCGGGTATCGTATCCACAGGGAGACGGGAAAATGTATGCTAAACTAAGTCTGCCTAAGTAATCGATTCTTGGGGTTTTGATGGTTTGTTCTAAACTACGGAGATTAAAAGAGAAAGAGAGCAAGAGAAATCAACAGACAGAGAAAAATAGCTAGGACAGTCAGTTCACCATAGTTCTCTAGGAGTCTAGTCTAGGGTCATAGGTCAGCATAAACTCGATTTGCAGGGTAATGAAAAAGTCCTCTCGGTCCGCTATTCGCCCTAAAATATTACTAGCTTAGCTTTCACCCTCACTAGAATGCCCTAATGTTCATTGTAGGTCTTACCCCTTCCAATCTCTCGATCTAGGTCAAGGCATAACGATATTAACTAGCTGAATGCGTCGACTCAAGCAACTAATTACAGTTAAGTGCAATGATTAACAAGACAGACTAAAATTACACCAAACCCTAATCACCTATTCATGATTCCCTAATTACCATGGTTCCCCTATGTCCTAGCATAGATGAATTAGCTATGCATGATAGATATTGAAGAAATAATAAAAAGCATAACAAATAAATTGAACATACTAATTAACAAAGAGACAAGAGAAATCAATAGATGAAATAAAGACAAGGATGTAATTGCAATAAAGATTAATTAAAGCGAAGATTAGGAATACCGAATATAAGAGAGTAGTAATGGAGTAATTAGGTCTAAAAAGTAAAGTTCTAAGAGAGAGAATAAGCGAGAAGAGAAGAGAAGAGAGGAAAAAAGAGAGGGAGCTCCTATGACTGCCATCACTTCTCCTATTTATTTCCTGGTTACAAAAGAATATCCGAAAATTAACTAAAAATATGCGTATAAAGCTAAGCCTCTCGATCGAGTATAATGAGACCACTCGATCGAGGAAAATCCAGACCAAATGTCTCGATCGAGTACATTAGGTGCTCGATCGAGGAACCAGAAAATACCCCATCTCGATCGAGTAGAAGGATAACTCGATCGAGAATCTTCGATAGCATAACGCATTCGATCGACCGCTTTCAGAAGCCAACTTGGTCGATCGAGCTGTATTAGCGCGGATGAACTCTTGAACACCTTCCGAGGCCACTTCACGCATCTCTAGCTGACAGATTCCAAGTTCTGATTCCCCCTTCTCCAAAATGCATGCGATTGGGACAGGTTCAGGCTCAATTTCGCTCCTTTCCGGTTCATGCCTGCAATTTTCCAATTTTCCGATTCGATTCAAAGTCATATTTAAAAAATGGATATTTGTTCCAGAAAATAATTTCGAGTGGAATATCCATCCGTGCTTCAGGTATCGGATTGGATACACATCCATTTCCAAAATTGCAGATATCCAACTTCAACGAATAAACCGGATCAAGTATTACCTTACTTAGCAAGATAGGACAACTATTTTGCTAATATTAGATATTTTTGACCGATATGTTATGTGAGATTTATTTACCGGATAAAGATTACTAAAGAACAATATATGGAGTACTTCATTTGTACCAATTCGACCATTTGTTTGCCGTTTTAATTCTTTATAAGGGTTATTTTAATCAGAGGCAAACAAATAGAACAAAGGGAACATCTACATTCAAATAGTTCAAAATAAAGAAAATATATTAATAGTGATAAAACTCTTTTACGGAACTCATTTTTCTTTTGTACGATTTGACAGAACTCATTCAAATGCCAAATAAAAAACATGACAACTAAAGGTGTAAGTATTGGAATGTATCCTCAGGGCATTTAAAAACCCTTTTATTAAATGCCCAATATTTCAATTTGTCAGGGGAGGAGATCTTATTTAATTTGAAGCCCATCATACCATTAATGTGAGCAAAATAAACCTAAATTCTCTGCCTCAAACTCTATCTATACTTTTACAGTTTTACTCTCCAGATTTATATGGAGCAAATTAACTTATTATTATATTAACCCTAACTCCCCGCCTCACTTCGTTACTACTCGAGCTCTCTCACTTTAAATTTGATCTCATGATCTCATCAGTATCATAAAACCACCAAAATCGTTTCCCTCACCCACACACTACATAAATTTGGAGTATTATCTAATTATCTTTATGTTTTTTCTCATTTCATCCATATTCGATCTATAAATATATGTTTGCATGTCTCCTTTGAAGGATAATTAATGGTAAAGTTGATTTTTTGCTTATAAGGTTAATTTTTATTCTTCAAATTTATTTTTCAATTATTAACAGTACGTGTAAATCTGATCATTTGCAACTTTTTATTATATTTTTTGTTACATAAAATCAAAATCTTCTAATTTTATTGTTGATTTTTCTTGTTTAACTTAGATAATACTACTTGTGTACTTTCAGGTATCGGATTGGATACACATCTATTTCCAAAATTGCAGATATCCAACTTCTACGAATAAAACGGGTCAAGTATTACCCTACTTAGCAAGATAGGACAACTATTTTGCTAATATTAGATATTTTTGACCGATATGTTATGTGAGATTTACCGGTTAAAGATTATTAAAGAACAATATATATACTTCAGTAGAAAAGAATTTCGAGTAGAATATCTATCTCGATCGAGTAGAAGAATAACTCGATCGAGAATCTTCAGTAGCATAAAGCATTATTCGATCGACCGGTTTCAGCAGCCAACTTGGTCGATCGAGGTGTATTAGCGCGCATGAACTTTTGAACACCTTCTGAGGCCACTTCACGCATCACTAGGTGACAGATTCCAAGTTCCGATTCCCCGTTCTCCAAAATGCATGCGATTTGGATAGGTTCAGGCTCAATTTCGCTCCTTTCCGGTTCATGCCTGCAATTAATACAAGACAAACCAAAGTAGTCTATTCGGGGGTATTTGTAGCTAGATGCCACATAAATAACATAGAAATGCGTGTAAATATAAGGTAAAAACCATATATAAAATACACGCATCAAATCTCCCCAGACCAAACCTTTGCTTGTCCCCAAGCAAACTATAAATGAAAATAAAGACAACTAATGGAACGGGACCAACTTGTAGATACCTAATTTCTGCACCTCCCGCAAACCACCCGGTGATGATTGGGCCGCATGTTTGCTACGCGGAATGATTTGTGACAGTTCGTAAGTTTATCGTCAAGTGATTGCTCAAATACTAATGTCTACCTCTTAGTTGTCATCTACGTGCCGATACGGTCGTTTTGACAGTAATTAGAGTACATTTGGAGTCCGGGCCTAAACCCGTCTTCATTTTCTAATAACTATTAAATCCCGAGTCAGAATGTTCTGGAATGTTCCGGATATTTCTATTCCATTTCACAATCTTTATCCTTTGATAAACAATTTCCCGTAATATTCACATAAGATATTAAGAAAAACCAAATTATTCCGTCCTACCATAACTCAAACACGAAAATCTTTCTTCTGCAGGAGGAAACCACTTGGGAACAGACGCAGCAGGTGCTGCGCCTCTTCCAAGAGACGCAGTGGCTGCTGCGCCTCTTCCCAGGTCCTTTTCTGCGTAATTTTCGTATCTTTTTCATATCTTTCCGAGATTCACTTCCAAAGACTCTCCGAAACCCTAATTCCTTCACGTGATTAGTATAAATAGGAGCCTTCGCTCCTCATATTTCTCACGCGAGTGTCCGCCCTTCTCTTCTCCCTTTTCATTCTAGACCTTTGTTCTTACTTTTTGGCGTCTACGTGCTTGAACTTTCGACCACGTAAGCTCGGATCTTTCTGAGTACCAGCCTCGTTTGCATGACCGACCAATTTGACCAACTCCACATCAATCAACTTAATCAATTTGTTATAATTCCTCTTACGAGGGCACTTTCGTTACATTCGCGTCGAGCATCACTAATCGATATCTTAGTTCATCTCGTTTCGTCAAACATATAAGTCTGAGGGTGTATAATCTCTCTTTATTTATTGTTATTTATCTTTTGTATCATCATTAATGTAAGTTTTATGTCGAAAATACCTCTTTAAAACCGATTTATAAAACCATGCTTTAAAACCCCTTTTTACGGATTTCCAGAAGACAAACCGTCGAGAAAGGACGCAGCAACTACTGCGCCTCTTCGAAGGAGCGCAGTTCCTGCTGCGCCTCTTCGTGAGGCTGCCGCAGTTCCTGCTTCCTTTCTTCTTCCCTCGTCCTCTGTAATTCGTTAAGTTTTTGTTTTGTTTCGTTTGTTCTTTGATTCTCTGATATCATAGCACAATAATTTCACATGTGTATTGTTTATCATTCATTAACATGTTTAATTTATCATTAAACCCGATTTAAATCCCAAGTAATCCAATATTTGCGGGTTTTCGTCATTAAAGTCAATCCGGGTTATAGGAATTCGATTTGTTCATATTGAGTTTCTGTAATTCGCTCCTTTGATATATTTCCATCTGTCTATTGTCATATTCATCGCATGTTCGTCATTAATTCATCTTGTCTTGTTTATTTCATTCACTCATGTCACTAATTATTAATCATTCGTTCATGTAAATAATCCGTCTTTATTCCGTCTCATCCATGTTTTATTGTTTTATGACCCTTCAATCACATGTAAATAACCTATTAATCAATTCTATCCGAGTAAATAATTTAATCGATCATTAAATTCATCAATGAGTATTAACAACACGCAATTCCGGCTTCACAGCCAGAATTTAGGTCAGGAACAGACGCAACAACTGCTGCGCCTATTCCAAGGGACGCAGCTCTGCTGCGCCTGTTCCGGGTTGAATTCTGTCCCTGAACTCCGTTTTTGCTTTGACTTAGTTATTTAGCTTACGTATAATCAACTATTATTCGTATTATCACCCTCTGTTGTGTTCGTTAATTCATTCTTTTGTTCGTTTTTCTTAAATTATCCGTTTTAAGGGTATTTTCGACATAAATCATTAAATCCGTTGTAATTATTGTAATTTTCATTATTGTAATTTTCATTATTTCTCATATTTCTTGTATCATTTGTATGTTTTCACATGTAATTGAACATTAGATCCCACTTCGACCTAATTGCATGCTAAACTACATGTTTCACCGACATAGCCCAATTCTCACATGCTAGGATTAAAACGTTGGATGTTGCATTGCATGCATATAATCGACGATATATCGAGTATAGATGATGTCCCTAATCATTAGTAGAGGCCGCTATCGAGGCGGGCGGGATTAGGTGTTCGATCAAAAGAGCTTCCTAATACGTACCCTCACCCCTTACTCCAGATCTCTGTGAACATCCGTGTTCATTGGCATCCACGAGAGTCATTCTAGACATAGAATGCTAAGGGTAATGATTGCTTGGTTTTCATGTCTCTACTTTGTGTCTTGACATGACACGAGGTATTCGAACGGTTCCAATTTCCCATAAAAATTGGTGGCGACTCCAACAAAAATGCAAACGCTTATTCTGTTTTCCAAGCGCCTCCGTGACCCATGTCCACAATTTGGCGACTCCGCTGGGGATAATACACTTACGTGTAGCAAGGGTGAAACTTGAACAAGGTTAGGGAATAGTTTGTACAAGACAATTGTCGGTTTTCATAACTCGGTCTTCCTAGATCGTTTTATTCGGCCTTCCTAGGCCCAACCCATCCAATTCGACCAATCGTCCCGTCTAAACGGTCCTAATTCTTATTTGGGCCTAAGGATGGATATCGATTGACGTCATCCATACCATGATGCTTACTCTTGTTTGTATCAAGGGCCTTCACTACTTGAGGAAATGGATTAGGAATCGGCCTTACTCTTGTTTGGTACGAGCCTCTCCACAGACTTCGGGTTTGATGGTTCGGTATGGCAACCCACCCTTTAAACCAAGACCCTTTTAAATGCACTCGGCATCCCGTTATAATGCTCGTTTGTACCTTACGTGATCACCATTTCTAAACAAAACCATGACGATTTTTGCAAAAATCAAAACCCTCTTTTTTTAATCAAAATTTCAAAAAATAATAAACAGGCCTCTGATTAGCGCAAAACCCAGTCGAAACTCTGTCCGTTTGTCGAGTCAAAATTCGGGCCACAAGCCCATTTCAAAACCTCACTTTGAGTCCACTCCTACAACTACACTATAGTTGACTAGGATACACATTTTCAAAAACCTTGTCTTTCTTCAAAGCTCACTCAACGCAAGTGGCACACACCCACTTCACGAGTCAAAACATTCCTTCTTTTAGAAAGTGTGTTAGAATGGTCGATCGTGTTTTGATTCGTCATCGATCTCTTATCCAGTTTTCAAGATGCCTGGATCCAGCGAAACAAACCTCCACCAACTTCAAGATGGTAATGATCGAATCCTAGCCGCGCTAGCCCAAATCCAAATTACCCAAGACCAAGTCCATGATCGCCTTGAGACCATCGAGGACCGGATCTACGCCGTAGAGGGAAGGTTGCCTCCCCATGAAAGTGAAGTAATAGGTGACTCCGCGGATGAATCCAGGGATGAAAATCCTCCCATGGGACTAACTGTAGCCGAGAAAAGACTCCAGTACTTAGAGGAGCAATTGATGTACCTTAAAGGGGATGACATTTATAGGGAGAATAATCGCAAGTATGAAGCCGTCAATTCCAAATTGCCAACCAACTTCAATATGACGGATATCCCTAAATTCAAGGGACACGAGAACCCTTTGAACCACATCCGTGCCTTCAAGGATTACATGTCTATCAAAGGCATCAAACCCGAGATGTTCTTAAGGATCTTTCCTTCATCTCTTGACACCATCCCGAAGCAATGGTTCTACTCTTTAGAACACAAGAAGGTCGCTACTTGGGAAGATGCCGCAATCGAGTTTTCTAAACAGTATGCGGATAATGCCGAGATCCAAGTTAACATGCGCACTCTAGAGGTTCTTACCCAAAATGACAAAGAAGGATTCACCGACTTCCTAAGTAGGTGGAGGAAGACTAGTACCCAACTAGTTGAACGCCCGGATGAGGCTACCCTTGTGGAGAAGTTTGTGGACAATCTCAAACCCATCTATGCCAACCATTTGAGATACCAAAATATCAAAACTTTCAAGGACTTAACCGTACTAGGGACAAGGATTGAAGATGACATCCGTAAAGGACTCTTGTCCAAAACGGTAGGTCGAGGATATCAAGACTCAACAAGTCGTTCATACGGCTCCACTAGCAAGACCGATGAAGTTAATCTTCTCGAGCCATCCAAGAAAAGTACCCCACCAAGGAAATTCACAAATCTTGGGGACACTTACTCCAACGCTCTAAAAAGGTTAATGAAGCAAGGCAAACTCCAACCCATTGGACCTACTCCCGAACCCGAAAGGAAATCCAAATTCTGGCACGAGAACTTGTACTGTGAATACCATAGGGGCAAGAGGCATGACACAGAAAAATGCTACAAGTTGAAAAATGTGCTTCAAGACATGATTGAAGATGGACGATTGCCAATACCACCGGGAGGCAAACCTAACAACACTCAGAATCCTCTTGGAGTTCTAGTGATTACAAGTGACGAATCTACCTTAGATTGTTCACATCTCATTTCTCCAGTCGAAGATAATATCCACGTAATAGAGAGTGAGGGGTTCTACTCTACCATCTCCCCTACCATTTCCGACTTCATCACATGGGCAAGGAGTGTGGATAGGCAAGTTTGGGAATTAGAAAATGTGGTGATAACTCTACATGATCCCAACGCAACACCCAAGGAACATATGCCACTAATCTTCTCTCAAGACGCTACTATGCAAGAAATAGTCGCCGTGATAGATAAACTAGTTAACCAAATCATATGACTAGAAGATGAAATCATGAGAATGAGGAAACTAGCTACAATCAATGGAGTTTGGTCCGACGATGATGAATATGAGTACCTCATTGAGAACTCCCTAGTCAAGGAAATAGTCCAAAATGGTGAAGACCAAGATGTGGACCACTTAACTCGTTCGGGTCGTCCATATCAAAGCACTACTCAAAACGGTCCAACCAACGTTGTCACACCAAATGATAACAAAGAGGACTCCACAGACCATTTGCTCAAGCAATTACAGAAGACGAAGGCTGATCTTTCAGTCTGGCAATTAGTAGCAAGCTCATTCCCACATCGCCAAGCTTTACTGCAAGCTTTGGCCAAACTAAATGTAGCACATAACTCGACGCCTGAAGATGTAGTCAACTTGGTCTTCCAAGAATCACCAAAGCTAAGTAATCCTATTACTTTCTCAGACGAAGATTTGCCACCTTTTGGCGCTAGTCACAATTTAGCTCTTTACATCACTATAATTTGTCTAAAGAAGAACGTACCAATGACCTTGGTAGATGATGGCTCCGCGGTCAACGTCATACCCCTCAAAACGGCATACAAATTAGGCATGAAAGAATCGGATTGGACCCCTACCAATCAAGGTGTGCGTGCATATGATGGTACACGACGAAAGGTGGTAGGACCCATTAACCTAACCATAGCCACAGGGCCAATTGAGCGAAAGGTTAACTTCCAAATAGTGGACATCGAAGCTTCCTTCAACATACTCCTAGGAAGGCCTTGGATTTACGCTTCCAAAGCGGTAACATCCACCCTCCATCAAAAGATCAAAATCCCATTAAATGGCAAAGTGGTGACGATCACTTCGTCGCCCATCAAGGCAATAATCGAAAAACAGTCGAACAATCAAGTCCTTGCAGATCCCGTATACGAACTTGGGGGCTTCCAAAGCATAAGTGTCATAGAAAGCGAATTGGCACCCTTATACTATGATCCCTACTCCAACTTGGTGGTCAACCACATGCTCAAAACCCAGGGATACTTCCCTGGAATGCCCTTGAACTCTACCCGAAGAAATACCTTCGCACCATATAAGGAAGGCAACTCAAAGAGTGATAAGTGCATATTTTATACATTTTAACCCCTTATATTAGTTTGATTTTACATATCATTTAGCACTTATCAAAGTGTTTTTAAGCTAATATTGTGTTTCTAGTGCAATTGTGTGTTCAAGTGTGTTTTGTAGGAAAATGAGCTAAATGAGCTAAAGTACTATAAAATGTGCAAACACTAGAAGCAAGGCTAAGTATGAGAACAAGATTGGACTAAGTGTTGGAAGTACATGGATTTTGCATGAAGAAAGTGTTGGATCAAAATGAAAATGCAAGCAAAGTCAATATCCAAGTCAAGCCCAAATTCAAAGTTCAAATTATGGTGGAAAATATTGGATGCTAAGAAAAGCTTTGGATGCTAATATCACATTTAACCATGTGATTAAAGAGTCATTAAGAATTTGCATGGGATTACTTTTGGCAATTACTCAAGAATTGAAGGAAAATTAAGAGTGTGTTTAGGATGACATTTTGGGATTCCTCTACAAAGTTTACTCCCTTATTTCCTATATAAGAGATGCTAATCTCACACACTACACACCATCTTTCTACACATATTTTTCCATCTAAATTCTCTCTAAATTTTAGTAGTTAGTTTAGGTTAGCTTAGTTTAGTTTAATTTGTTTACATTTCATTTTAGCAATTACATTACAATTCCATTTTAAGATTTATTCCAAGTTATTTCCAAGTTATTTCTATTTGCAATTGTTCTTCTATTTGCATTCAAGGTAATTCTAACTTTATTTTAATTATGTTATTTACCATTTCATTTAACATTAATTTAGTTTACATTTCCACCATGTTAGAGTAGTCTATCTTGTCTAAGGAGTAAGGGAAACCATGCATGACTAAGTAAATTGTAAATGTTAAAATGAGGCTAAGTTAAATTGATAAATTGTTTCTATCACATGTTTGCATCGTCACGTTTAATCTATGTTTAAAGGCCTTATTCATTTATTAAGTTTGTTCATTCATTCTAAAAGTCGAGAGGCACGGAATTGAATTAGACTAAGCATGTGTAGTAGGACGACCTAGTCATGGACGAGAGTTTCTCTAGGACCCGGTCTATGGTTGACACTAATATCATAAGGTGGGTGTCTTTAAGCCTAAACATTTATCGTAAAATCAATTTCCTAACTTGACATGAGTATTTACATAATTAGCATGTGTGACCCGACCTCCCTAGACATCTTCTTTTTATTGTTGTTCTTACTTTACATCAAACCCATCAACCAAAGCAAACGTTAATCTACCAAGGTAAAATTCAATCCAAAACAATTAATTAATAACTCCCGTCTCCTTTGGGTTCGACCCCTAAGTACTACATTCATTTGTCGTCTAGGGTATAAATATTATCTTTGCATAGGTGTGCGATAGCCTATCAAATTTTGGCGCCGTTGCCGGGGAGACGGTTTTGTTTGCTAATTAGTTGTTGAATTTTATCTTTTTTATTTTGTCTCGAGGAACACTTGTTCCTTGGGATTATCTCACTATTTTCTTGTAGTTTTAGTGCCTATTTTGTAGGTAATAAAGCTTGGCCTTACATAATGAGTTACGAATTCATCCCACAACTCCAAGATGAGCCTTTTCCTGACTATCTTGACCGATTCTACTACTTTTGCGATAGTCTCATCTCGTTTGGACATGTCCTTGATGGAGATTATTTGGGTCATTTTGTGCTTGGCGGCATGGATTCCGAGACCCGTGGATTGGCTCTAAAATTGAGTAGTGGGAATCTCTACAACATGATTGGGCCGGAACTTTGGAATTTCTTAAATTTCTTGGCTTCCGAATGTCGGGAATTAGCACGCCAATTCCATTATTGGCGCATCGAAGAGGAGCTTAAAGTGTTACAGGCTCATTTGGGAAAAAATTCTCAAGAGAAACCGAGACGACGTGAGCCTATCTTCTCTCATTTTGCTTTTTCACCTCCCCAATGTGAGTCTTTTCAATCTAATGATTTTGATTTATTGGATGATGATGATGGTCCGATTTTATCTTTTAAAATCTCCCATAGTGTCATTCAAATAGAAAATGTAGAGACTCATGTTGATGACATTAACCTCATAGTAGATGAGTCACCTTCTATAAATGAATTTGTCGAGATTCTTTGTACTTCTAATGAGGTTTCTCCCGAGTCTTTTGACCCCATTGACAATTTATTTGTAGAAGATATTGTTGATCCATTTGAGGAGGATAGAGGTCTAAGCACTTTCTACTTAGAAATTAAGTGGGATAAACCTCCCATTTTTGATGATCCTCTCTTCTTTCATTCTACTTACCACCCATTTGAGACCATTTATAATTATAATTTGTGCTCTAACGATTTATTTTATGGTCTTAAGCATGATGCTCCATCTCTTGCTGACGAGTGGAGTGATACGGTGGTACTATTTGAAGTCTCTCTTGCGCCCATCGATAAGATTTATAAATTTTTACCCTTGCTCTTTCATGTTTTAATCTTATCAATTGCGTACATATGTTTTCATGTTGCTCATGCGCAGATATACGATAGACTTCTAAGGGCATTGACGTGCTTTTTAGAGGATGATGGAGGATTCATTAGAAAATAACTAGTTTGTTTTGTTTTAATTTTTACGCAATTTCATGTTTTATTAGAATTAGGAATAAATTTTAGACTAATTAGCTATTTTGAGTTGTGATTTGTAGGTGTTGGAAGAGGAGAAGAGGCGTTTTGAAGGATAGCATAATACCCCGTGTTGTAACCCCGTTCGGGGTCGTAACATTTCCATTTCAAAAAAAAAAAAATTTTAAATTTTTTTTTTTTTTTAAAAAAAAAAGTCAACGGTCAACCCCGATCGGGGTTGACCACCCCGATCGGGGTCGTGACTTTCTTCCTTTTTGCGCGTTTTAATAAAATACGGGATATGCTAAATCTTTTCTATATGCTTCAAAAGCAGAGGACGGTACTCCTTCTCTCCATTTTTCTTCATTTCCCAATCAAATCACCTCCGAAAACCTCTGTTAGCATCAAGGACAAAGTACCCACCGGAATTTTGACCCATTTTTTTGATGAGATGCTAAATGGAGGAATCTCCCAATGTTTATGCTAGCTTGGAGGAGGCTCGTTAGTCTAGTAAGTTTTCTTTGTTTTGCACTTTAGTTTATTTCTCGCAACCCATTAAATATGACCTCTTGTCCTTCTTGTTTATGTGCTTTGCGCCATTTTTATGGTTTAGTTGGGTAATTTAATTGTTGGCACATTGAGGACAATGTTATGTTTAGCTTGGGGGGAGATTGCATTTGCATATTAGTTAGTTTGCATTTAGTTAGTATAGATTTAGTGAGAATTTTTGAAAAATTTGTGTGAATTTTTCCTTCTAATTCTTTACTTGTCCTACTTATGCTCTCTTGTTTGTCCCATTTTTGGCTTGATAACTCTTGATTCGCTACTTTTGACGGGATATAGCATGCATGTGGATGTCTTGACATAGTAGGTGGAAGATGGATTTTAGACCAAGTAAGCTCGATCTTGACTTTTGGCAAGCCATAAAATGGTAAGGTAGAGCCTTCTTTAAACCAATGCATCCATATCCGGTCTCTCTTAGGTGAGTGTAGGTCTCCTTATGTTGTGTGTTACATCAAAACGCACAAGTATGGTCTTTATTTCATCTCTTGTTAAGCATGCATTCATTTGTTAAAGCATTTTGGAGCCATTCACATGATAAATTTAGCCTTTTTGACCCATTCACAAAATTTATCCCTAGCTACATCATTGAAATTGCCTACCCTTGTTGAGCTAGTAACTTTGTTTGTTCTTGTTTGGGTGCTCAATTGGGATTTGTTTCAAAGTTTGGAGAATCATGTGAGCTTGGTCTTAATGCTCAAGAAAGAAAAGAAGAAAAAGTGATGATGAATTGAAATGGAAAAAATCAAGAAGGAAAAAAAAAAGTTGAGAAAAAGAAATGAAAAAAAAGCATGAAAGAAAATGAAAAAAAAAAGTGTGAATTAAAAAAGAAAAAAGAGAAGAAGAAGTTGATGTGAGAAATTCTCATACATTATTCATATATTTTGGAGAGTTTACTTATGATTAAATTGTAAATTGGGTTGTAATTGGGATTGAGCACCTTTACATTTTGGTAGTTGCTAGCTTGACTTAGCTCCACATTACCATAACTCATTTGTTCCCCTTTCTTGCCCATGTTTATTTACCTTCTTCTTACCCTTGGCTCCTTTACATGCTTGCATTTGATTGTTTTGTCTTAGAGTTTTGAATTGATTACCATATTAGATTGCGGGCACACTCTCATGAGTCGAGGATTGTTGAGTGATTAATCACAAAATGTCCTTTTACACAAAATTGAGTTATGAGTGGATCGTGAGAGTCCGAAAGTCAAAAGATCATGCAAGAGCCGAAAAGTTTACTTGAAGTCATCCACGCTACGCCGCCATGTAAATCTCATCCATGATTTTGCTTATCCTTATGCCCATGTGTTTTCGGGATTTGAATCAATTGCTTGTTAGCTGCTTGGGATTTGCAATGTTGGGATGATCTTGTTTGAGGACAAGCAAGGACTTAGCTTGGGGGAGTTTGATAAGTGCATATTTTATACATTTTAACCCCTTATATTAGTTTGATTTTACATATCATTTAGCACTTATCAAAGTGTTTTTAAGCTAATATTGTGTTTCTAGTGCAATTGTGTGTTCAAGTGTGTTTTGTAGGAAAATGAGCTAAATGAGCTAAAGTACTATAAAATGTGCTAACACTAGAAGCAAGGCTAAGTATGAGAGCAAGATTGGACTAAGTGTTGGAAGTACATGGATTTTGCATGAAGAAAGTATTGGATCAAAATGAAAATGCAAGCAAAGTCAATATGCAAGTCAAGCCCAAATTCAAAGTTCAAATTATGGTGGAAAATATTGGATGCTAAGAAAAGCTTTGGATGCTAATATCACATTTAACCATGTGATTAAAGAGGCATTAAGAATTTGCATGGGATTACTTTTGGCAATTACTCAAGAATTGAAGGAAAATTAAGAGTGTGTTTAGGATGACATTTTGGGATTCCTCTACAAAGTTTACTCCCTTTTTTCCTATATAAGAGATGCTAATCTCACACACTACACACCATCTTTCTACACATATTTTTCCATCTAAATTCTCTCTAAATTTTAGTAGTTAGTTTAGGTTAGCTTAGTTTAGTTTAATTTGTTTACATTTCATTTTAGCAATTACATTACAATTCCATTTCAAGATTTATTCTAAGTTATTTCCAAGTTATTTCTATTTGCAATTGTTCTTCTATTTGCATTCAAGGTAATTCTAACTTTATTTTAATTATGTTATTTATCATTTCATTTAGCATTAATTTAGTTTACATTTCCACCATGTTAGAGTAGTCTACCTTGTCTAAGGAGTAAGGGAAACCATGCATGACTAAGTAAATTGTAAATGTTAAAATGAGGCTAAGTTAAATTGATAAATTGTTTCTATCACATGTTTGCATCGTCACGTTTAATCTATGCTTAAAGGCCTTATTCATTTATTAAGTTTGTTCATTCATTATAAAAGTCGAGAGGCACGGAATTGAATTAGACTAAGCATGTGTAGTAGGACGACCTAGTCATGGACGAGAGTTTCTCTAGGACCCGGTCTATGGTTGACACTAATATCGTAAGGTGGGTGTCTTTAAGCCTAAACATTTATCGTAAAATTAACTTCCTAACTTGACATGAGTATTTACATAATTAGCATGTGTGACCCGACCTCCCTAGACATCTTCTTTTTATTGTTGTTCTTACTTTACATCAAACCCATCAACCAAAGCAAACGTTAATCTACCAAGGTAAAATTCAATCCATAACAATTAATTAATAACTCCCGTCTCCTTTGGGTTCGACCCCTAAGTACTACATTCATTTGTTGTCTAGGGTATAAATATTATCTTTGCATAGGTGTGCGATAGCTTATCAAAGAGGATACCACTTGGACTAGGGTACAAACCCACTAAAGAAGAGGTTCTCGAGATGCTTGCTCAAGTTCAAAACCGTAAGCATGTAGGAGTCCAAATGCGACCCTACTTCCCCACCCTAAATGGGTACTTTGTTGAAGAAGGAAGTCTAGAACTCTTTCACGGATTTCCCGAGCCTTGGCATTATCTTGAGAGGAAGCTAGCCGGAATCGAGATCTTTCACGATTGCTACTTCATCCCTCCAGAAACGGTTCCTACCGTCAAAGCCCATCAAGCACCTTGCTTAGACGAACAAGTCGTTAGCCTATTGTTTGGAGAAGATCGATTTGTTAGGGCCGCGCAGGATGAGATCATTACCATGATACTTCAAGACGATCGCTTTAACCCCACCGCATTAATCACATAAACCAACGCAAGTCAGCTGAAAGGATGGAGAAAATCAATCAAGTGGACCAACAATCAAGGAAGACTCTTCAAGCTCACCACTGGAGAAGGAGAGATGTTCAAAGGAGAACCAGAAGAAGATGAGTTCGAGTCGGAGTCGGAGTCAGAGTCGGAGTCTAGAGAAGTCATTAGAGAGTCTCCTCCTGTCGTCATCCCCACTCCCTTTGTTTCTCCTAGCTTAGCCTCGAGTAGTCACAGTAGTTCGGGAAATGTCTCAACCATTTGTCCTTTGCCGCCACCGACCATGGATCGGTTGGCTTCTTTGTTTCAACTCTACTCAAATTTTAATATGAATAAATCAGTTCTCGCTTACTTTTGTGTTATCTTGAGTGCAATTCTTTTTACGATGATACTGAGGATGACCAAGACCCAGACTCAATTGAAATACCTCCCTACGTAGCCAAAGAAATACTACAGGAAGGGGAAGAGGGACCAGTAATAGAGGACACCGAACCCATCAACGTAGGAACCGAACTAGAACCCCAAGAACTTTGGATAGGGACTACCTTGAGCTCTACCGAAAGGGCCGATTTCATAGACCTCCTAAACGAGTTCAAAGATGTTTTCGCTTGGTCCTACAAAGACATGCCAGGGATTGACAGGGATATCGCCGAACATAGAATCCCGATTAAGCCGGGTTTCAAACTCAGTAAAATGAAGCTTCGACGAATGAGGACAGAATGGGCTCTCAAGATTAAGGAAGAAGTTGACAAGCAATTCAAAGCCGGGTTCATCAAAGTTTCCGAGTATTCTGACTGGGTAGCCAACATAGTACCCGTACCCAAAAAGGATGGGAGAATCCGTGTTTGTGTTGACTTTAGGGACTTAAACAAAGCAAGTCCTAAAGATGACTTCCCTCTACCACACATCGACATATTGGTGGACAATACTGCAGACCACGCGTTATTATTTTTCATGGATGGGTATGTGGGTTATAACCAAATCAAGATGGCCATAGAGGACATGCATAAAACCGCCTTTGTCACTCAATAGGGAACCTATTGCTATACGGTCATGCCATTTGGATTGATCAACGCCGGAGCTACATATCAACGCACCGCAACTACACTCTTACATGACATGATGCACAAAGAAGTTGAGGTATACGTAGACGACATGATTGTCAAATCCAAGGATAGAGAAGGGCACATTCGGAGTAACATCTGGCAAACTCCTGGGATACGTCAGTAGCCAACGAGGTATAGAAATAGACCCTTCCAAGATCAAGGCTCTGATCGAAATGCCACAACCTCAAACAGAAAAAGAAGTCATAGGATTCCTGGGAAAAGTGCAATATATAAGTCGATTCATATCGAAACTCATCATGATTTGCGAGCCTATCTTCAAGAAGCTCAAGAAAACAGACCACACCATGTGGGATGATGATTGTCAAAAGGCATTCGACCGCATCAAAGAAATACTGGCTAAACCACCAGTGCTCATGCCGCCTCAACGAGATCAACCTCTTGGTTTATATCTCACAAGAATCAAATTGACCATGGGTGCCATGCTAGCTCAGACCGTAGGAAGTGAAGAAAGAGCTATCTACTACCTTAGTAAGAAGTTCTTGGAGTACGAGTGCAAATACTCACAACTCGAAAAGACATGCCTCGCTCTTGTGTGGGCAACGAAGAAGCTACGCCATTACATGCTTAGCTACTCCGTCAAAATATACTCCAAAATGGATCCAGTCAAATACCTCTTCGAGAAACCCATCCTCAACGGACGCCTAGCAAGATGGACTCTGATGCTCTCAGAATTCGACCTCAAATACGTGCCTCTAAAAGTTATAAAAGGGCGCGCCGTTGCCGAATTCTTCGCAGAAAATCCCATCAATGAC
The DNA here is from genome assembly GCF_048544455.1 of Silene latifolia. Classification (NCBI taxonomy): domain Eukaryota; kingdom Viridiplantae; phylum Streptophyta; class Magnoliopsida; order Caryophyllales; family Caryophyllaceae; genus Silene; species Silene latifolia. Next base: position 186,878,882 of record NC_133526.1, read on the forward strand.
GCACAAACGATAGACACTTGGTCATTTCCAGATGAGGATATACTTCAAACTGACGTAGACTCCTGGGACCTTTATTTTGATGGAGCATCAAACTTAAGAGGATTTGGAATAAGAGTGTTGCTCATTTCTCCTGAAGGCGAGCATACACCAATTACTGTCAAACTCGACTTCGAGGTGACAAATAACGCTGCAGAATACGAAGCTTGTCTCATTGGACTACAAGCGGCAGTAAGGTTAGGCATTAAAAACCTCCGAGTACATGGGGATTCATCCTTGATCATCAACCAAGTTACGGGATCTTGGAAAATTCGAAGCGAAAGCCTAGCACCTTATCAAGCCAGAATAGACCAAGTTGCCCAATTCTTTGATCACGTGACATATCTACACCTACCTCGGGAAGAAAATCAATTTGCAGACGCTCTTGCGAAACTTGCATCTTTGATTAATATACCGGATCACATGGTGGAAGTGCCTTTGTGCATCGAACGACGGTCAGAGCCGGCTTACGTCCACCAAATCACCGACGAAGAGGAAATCGCGCAGGAACCCTGGTTCCAAGCAATCCTGAATTTCAAGCTCAATGGTACCTATCCACCCGATATGGAGAAGAGGGGAGAACGTGCTATACGCCTACTAGCTTCCCAATACGTTCTCATGCAAGGAGAATTATACAAAAGAACACCTCTTGGTGTAATCCTACGTTGCCTTGATCATTCACAGGCGCGGAAAGTGATGGAAGAGGTCCACGATGGAGAATGCGGTCCTCACATGAGTGGGCCCATGATGGCAAAGAAAATCACGCGTTTGGGGTATTATTGGACCACAATGGAATTCGATTGCATCAAATATGTAAGACATTACCATAATTGCCAAATCTTCGGGAATGTACAACATGTCCCTCCTTCATTGCTCTACACAATGACATCTCCTTGGCCATTTTCTGCTTGGGGAATTGACATAATCGGGAAGATAACCCCAGCAGGAACAGGAGGTCACTGTTTCATCCTAGTGGCATTCGACTATTTCACCAAATGGGTAGAAACAGCTTCCTACACCAGTCTCATGGCAAAAAATGTGGCAAAGTTCATACAAAACAACATCATCTGTCGATACGGTTGCCCATATGAGATCATTAGTGATAATGGATCACATTTCCAAGCTGAGACTGAGCAATTGCTAGCCAAGTATAAGATTAGGCATCACCACTCTTCGCCCAATAGACCACAGACTAACGGTGCGGTAGAGGCGGCAAACAAGAATGTTGTCACGATTCTCAAGAAAATGATTGACAACTATCGAGATTGGCCAAGCAAAATACCCTTTGCTTTGTGGGGGTATCGTACATCTGTTAGGGACGCCCACGGGGCTACTCCTTTCTATTTGACCTACGGCATGGAAGCCGTACAACCAGTCGAGCTAGAGATACCATCCTTGCGTATCCTACTCGAAAGTCAAATCCCGGAAGCTGATTGGAAAAGGGATAGATATGAAGAACTCATCCTCTTGGATGAACGTAGGCTACGCGCCTTGCATAATGTCCAAACATATCAAGCACGTATCAAACGAGCTTTCAACAAAAGGGTGAGGCCAAGGAACATCAAGGAAGGAGACTTAGTACTTAAACCGGTTAGAGCTCTTCTACCTGTCGATCCACGGGGAAAATTCAAACCTAATTGGTCCGGACCATTTCTAGTCAAATCCATACTTCCAGGGGGTGCGGTTAGAATCACCGACCTAGACGGGAATGAGTTTTCAAACCCAACAAATCTTGACCAACTAAAACGGTACTATGCCTAGAATAGGAACAAAAACGCGCCTCGCGTAACCCCACGTGTCGCTCTTGTGGCACTAAATAAACGGCCCCTAGCCAAGCTGAAATAAGCTAATGTCACTATGCTCTTGCATTTTGACAAATTTGTCATCCTCATATCATCAAATAAACTAAATTTGCACCTTCAGAGTAAGCAAAAAGCTCATGCTTATTTTCTAAGTTCATTACAAGCTCTTGCTTAGAACAATTATTCTTTTACATTTATTTGAACTACGCGCAAGGGTTTGATTTCATTTTTTTAAAGTGAATACGTAGGCAATCCTTCACAGGATACAACCCATTATATTTAAAATGTAAATAGAAGGACATTTGCTTTGCATTTGGAATTCGACGAGAATAATAAATAGAAAATAACAACGGTTTCATAACCATTTAACCTCTTTATTTCATTCATTCTAATAATAATAGTAAGCTACATAATAAAAGTAGAATAGGCTAGGATTCTAAAAACCCCACCTTTTTATTACAACAACAATAATAATAATAATAATAATAACAAATAATAAATAAAGACTCGGGCTATTCCTCCATCTTCCCCTCGCCCTTATCATTCTTGTCATATTTCTTGTCACGACCTCGAGCCTAACGCTCTTGCGCCACTTCAGACCTAATCACCAAAGGTCTTTCTCGAGGCCTAGACTTTCCATTCTTGCCAATCACCATCTCTACGGCAGGAGAGGTCTTCGGTTTCTTCGAAGGATGAACAACTCGAAACCCGGCTTCTTCCTCTCCCTCACTCAAATGCTTCTCCTTTTCTTTCTCTACCTCGCGCACCTTGTATTCAACGGGCTCGCGCTTCCTCAATCTCTCGCGCTCTTCCGGAGTAGTAGCTTGTCTCCATCGCAGATAAGAATCCGACACCCACAAGGCATTTGCAGAAGAGTTCAAGAACCACACATTTATTTGAGCCCATTTAATGGCCCACTCCCTTTGGCTCTCTGTAGTAAGCGCCACAGCAGTCTGCGGGACAGTGTCAAGCTTCGGGATTGTTTGTTTTAGTCCCACCTGTCTCATAAGCCTCTCCGGGAAGATGCACACCATAAATTCCAAGCCAGGAATGCGCACGGACCGAGTAGGATCCAAAGAAGACACTCCAGTAACAGATTTGAGATGCCACCACGGAACAATCCACCTAATCAAGGGACCATCATCGCTCTTCAGTTTGTTCTCCCAATAATTGCAGACTCGGGTGAAATCCACCATGTAAAGCCTAGTCCTCATTGCAATAGAACGAGCATGATAGGAAGGAACAAGAACTGGGGGCTCGATCAATCGGAGCCGTTCCATAAGCCAAACCTACCAAAAGCGGGTATTAGACATAAAAAAAAAAAAAAAAAAAAAAACGAAAAAAAAAAGAAAAAAAAAAACGAAAAGAAAAAGAAAAGAAAAAAAAAAGAAGAGAAGAAAAAAAAGAAAGAAAACAAAAAAGAAAAGAAAGAAATGTCTTTTATCTGCAGAATGACGGGACTTCCCAAATATGGTAGGTCACGATTGGCCTTCCTATTATCCAAGCCCAAAAGGATCTCTCCTAAGCATAAACAAGCTGGGCTCCTGCGCAGCTCCATTTGCTCAACAAGGCCCAGAAGACGGGGATCACCTCTCAAGTCTTCATCAACATGCCCTTGGAAAACATACACATGTAACAAGCAAAAGCCAAATGCCCTCCGCCTAGCAACATGAGAAACGGTGGGGTCGGCCCTGTTGATGAATCGATCTATAAAGTCCAACATTCGCACTCCCTTCGAAGTCACTAGACGGTCCACCTCAAGTCTAGTCAACCCAAGCAAGTCTCTAAATTTGCTCTTGTACCCTTGCGAAGTAGAAGGAATGGCGGGCAAGTGTTCAGGGTCCAACCCACCAATAGCGGCAATTTCTTCAGGAAATGGGCAAATATCACCTCCATGGCAAAAACATGGTAATTCGGGTCCCAATAGTCAACACAAGCATCCAAGAACGGTTTAACAACCTTGATGAGTTTTAAACTCAACAAAGACCCAAGGTTATAAGCGCCCATATCATATTTCTCCATGTTCGAAAATTCATTGGTCCATTCCTTCAAACGGATCTCCAAAGTATTCATAATGAAGAGCTTATTTTGAGAATTTTATGTAATTAGATGAAGAAGAGACGGAAGAATTGTGTGAATAAAAGCTCCATCGACGTTTCTATTTATACTAATTTCTGTTTCCAAAAATCTGCCAGAATAGAACAACTTGGGAACAAGCAAAGACTGGCCGCGCCTCTTCAAAGGGACGCGACTCATCTGCGCCTCTTCCTCGCCTTCACTTCTGTGATTTTCCGCGTTGGATCTTTCCTAATTCCATGACGAATAATTTCCTATTCCTACGGGTTATTATTTTGGTAAATACGTGAAGATTACCATGTTTCAGGTTTCCTAATTCCGCGGGCACGCATTTCGAGGCGACATCGACATTTTTGCCATTTTACCGCACTTTCACATTTTCATTTTAGGAAACAATTTTCATTTTCATTTTGGAAAATAATTTTCATTTTCGTTTTAGGAAATAATCTTCATTTTACTCCACTTTAGGACATAGCTATCATTTCGATTTACATTCATTACATTTATTTCATTTCTTTTTTAAATCGTCTCACTTCTAACTTATAGATTTCTGTTTTTTTCTTTTTTAGGGGGTAACCCTCCCTACTGTCCGGTCATTTCCGGCAAAATTTTTGCAAATTTTTTGCATTTTTTCGAGTCTTTCGTTTTGCGCTAATTAAGGCCATATGTATATACAAATGTATGTTTTGCGTGATTTCTATGTAAATTTCGGCAGCATGACGGCGTAAACCGTCATCTACCAAACCTGTTCAAAGCTAACCTGCAGGTACAAGCAACGCAACCCAGCAGCAAAGGCACTCATGCCATCCTATATACAACTCAAAAAGGGAAATGTACAACAAACTGGGGGCTCGAGTCCCAAACAAAGTCCAGAATGTTCAAAATGAAGGTCCAAATGTAAGACTGTGCAAAATACAGCCAACAAACAAACAAAAACTGTACAAAACTACTGCTGGTCGCCCTCCAGCTCCGCAACTCTCGCCGCAAGAGCGACAATCTCGGCGTCTCGAGCCTCAAGCTCCCTCAACAAGCGAGCTGTCTCCTCCCGAGACTGGGTCAATTCTCGCTCTAGCTCGCGGTCACCCTGTAAACAACAAAATTGGCTCATGTCAATCGTTTCAAGCAAAGTCGGAAAATCAAAATTCAAAAATGGAACAGGCACAAGGTTCATACCTGACGGCCTCGACCGCCGATAAGTGCCTCGACGGCAGTAGTTCGCAGCCGGTTGGCCACCCTCCATAACGCCACGAACCAAGACGGCGCAACCTGCATTTTCAAAAAGAAGTTCTCAATAATCGAACAAACTCAATCAAATGTGTTCTTACACAAAAAGTTATGCAAAGTTAGAGGTTTACCCTCCGAATCGATCTTGCCGTCGTCCGAGGCCGGCAAGATCCGTCACGGCCCACGTCAAAGTCACGCAGCTCGGAGATCGTCGTCCTCCCGGTCGCGTCAGTGTACTCGAGGGTCTCGGGGTACTCTGGGGGCTCGATGCCCGCCGTCTCAACCTCCTGCAAAGTCAAAAGTCTCTCATTAATCGATGATCTTTCATCATAGTTCCCAAAAGGAAATCAAGTAAAAAAAGAAGAGTAAAGATGCTCACCACTACCGGCCAGTATGCCAACCTCCCGTGGAGGAACGCCGAGTAGTCCTCGCCAGGAAAAAGGAGGGCGTCACCACTGGCGCCATCCAAGTCCGCCTCCCTCTCAGCCTCAGAAGGCTCCCTGAACATCCTCCTGGGAGGATCGACGGGAACCGTTAACACGTCCCGAAAGCACTGACGAGCCAAGCGCTCGCCCAAGTACCACACAGGACCCATCGACGTCCTCAACAGCAGCCGGCTCGAGCTCCTAGGTCGAAGGACCTCGGCCACAAAAGGAGGCACGTCAGCGTACTCCGCCCAAGGCCTGGGCACCCACCGGGACAAGATAAACAAAGGAATCATTCTTATGATCAATTTAAAGGCAATATAGAAGGAAATGGATATAAGTGAGATACTTACGCTGTCCAGCTGAAGAGCGTTCACGTCCCGCCGGTAGACACTGTGAGAAGAACGCTTGCTCTTCGTCCTGCACATCACCCAATCCCTCACCATGGGATAGTCCTTCTCCAGCGGCTCCGTCCTCTTGGGCGCGAGGCCCGGGAAGTAGGAGTACACCCACGCCTGCAAAACAAGATAGTTAATGACGATCTTTCGTAATTTGATAAGGAAAGGAATTTATTTCGGTCTAAATGAAGGTTCATACCTCCAGCAGTAGTCCAGGTCCGACAACGCCAGCAGAAGTCCCCTTCTCCATCAACTCCGGACGAACCATGGCCCTCATGAAGCGGATAAGGACCGCAAAACCAGCAGTGACCCAGTCCCAACGCCCTAGGGAACTCAGGTCAGAAAGGAAGGGAAGAAGCTTCGTCGACAGCCTCTCGCCCTTGTCTCCGAGGTAAATCGAAGACAGAAACCACCAGAGCTACAAACAGACCCTCTGCTCAGCTGTACAGGGAGGAGGAGTCGTCTCCCTCCCATCAATCGTCACCAGCACCGGGATCTTTCCCGCAAAGTAGTCTCGAACGTAGGAGCTGGGCACCAAACCCGGCACTGTGACAGCCCTCGGCGATAAGTTCCAGCCGATCAACTTCCTAGCCTCGGTCGAGTCCGCCCTCATGGCAGTCTCCGACCACTCCACAGCCTCAGACCCACACGGCAGACCAGAAATCATGCCGTAGTCCTCCAAAGTGACTCCCACCTCACCAAAAGGCATGTGAAACGTGGAAGTCGTATCCCAGAATCGGTCCAAGAAGGCACGGACCAGGCTAAGGTTAGCCCGCAACTTCCTCTTCGCGATATCCCTCCAGGCCTGCACCAAAGGACCGAACGCTTCGCGCTCGATCATGGCGCGCTCCTCCGCCGACAGCCGCTCGTAGCACTCCATCGCTGTCGTGTAGCCCGAGAATGACCTGATGTTCCCGGCCTCCTATTATGATTTGAAACAAGAGCTATCTTTAGTTTTGAATGAAAATTGAAAGAAATTATGAACAAATGAACGAAAGGACATGAATAATGAGTAGTGAATTCCTATTTACCAAGGTCTTCACCGTCCTGTAGGACAGGTGACCTTCTGCAGCCCACAACAAGTGCCTACTCTCCCAGGTCTCAGCCCACGCAGGAGCTCCTCTCAGCTGACGACCTCCTCGTCTAACGTTGGCCCGTCTCGGGGCCCCATCCTCCTCAAAAGCCTCCTCCTCATGGATCTCGTCCCCAGCAGCCATCACCGCAGTGGTGAAGGCCTGCTCTAAAGCCTCCTCAACAGTAGCAACATCTATCTCCATGGGAGTCCTCCCAGAAGTAGAAGCCACGTCACCTGCAACATTAAAGCAAATATTAGGCCGCGTCACGTGACGACAAGCCTTGGTTAAGGGATTTTCAAGCCATTGGAAGCCCCGAAACCGCTCTTTTCTCGTCATCTTTGGCCATATTTTCACCAACCCGATCACCCATGTGGTAATTTGGGTCAAGTCAAGCCTAATTTGAAGCCTAGTTTCGTGTTCAAGTCGAAATTTCGGCAGCATGTCGCTATAACGGCAATTATGCCCTAGAAAAGTGTCCTGAAAAAGCTGTCACAAACCAAAATTCCGAGATGGTAGGAAGTTTACCCATCATTCAAGGATCCCAAATATCAAGTTTCATCGCAAATGGGCAATCCTAAGGCTATTTTCGAAACAATTTACGGTTTAGTTATGAAACCGTCTCAAATTTCACTCAAAGGCTCAAAACTCAACGAAAATTCAAGACAAATACATGGTTATGTTCCTTATATTACTAATTATCGGTTTCCAATGTCAATTTGACAAGGAAAATGCATTTGGGGGAAAAGCCCCAAATTTTCGATCAAATTGGGTCATAAACCTTAATTTTTCGATCCAAAATTAAGCCAATGCGGAAGATTAATGCAAAAATGAGACACATACCTCGATTAGTCATGATTAATGCAAGCTTTTGGATCAAACCTTGGCGGAAATGGTGAAGATTTGAGAGAGAAATATGTGAATTATGTTTCGAACAAATGAACATAAACCCTTCTGATTATCGTGTTTTTACGCAGAAAAGACACTTTGGGGAATAGACGCAGCAGGCGCTGCGCCTCTTCCAAGAGACGCAGCTCTTGCTGCGCCTCTTCCTTGTGTTTCCTCCATACGAATTTTCAAAAATTCGTTATGAGTTCGTTATTTGTGGGCCCATCTTTGGTGCGCCTCTTCCCCGATGCTATTTTATCCTTTTGGTCCGTTTGACAATTTTCTTTCGTTCTGGAACGCATTTTCCAAGCCAGCAGCAGACTGTTGCATATTGTTCATTTCTTCCAAAACCTTTGCTCGTCGCAACAAGCATTTATTCCTTTACAGGTGTTTCGACGCGCCTTCGTTATAACGAGAGTAAGCGGATACACTTTCCCTCTCAAGACATGGAGATTAACATCTACCTAAGCAGATTTCTCTCAGCAGTTCCCGCCTGTGTCCTGCTACTCGCAATTATTTCCCAAAGACTACCCAAGCAGCCTTCTCTCAGCAGTTCCCGCCTGTGTCCTGCCATCTCGCAATTATTTCTCGAAGACTACCCAAGCAGTCTTCTCTCAGTAGTTCCCGCCTGTGTCCTGCTACTCACCTTACACTTGATCTTCGCTCAATAGCTCCCATATACCTCCGGAAGCGTCTCGAGAAGAAATCTCAGGTATGGTCTCTTCTTTTGGCTGGCGAGCCTCCTTACGTAGTCTAATGGACTTTAAACGACCCTCCCCGATAGTCGACAGACTCTAAAATGTTCCGGACGACAGGTCCTTCGCTCAGACCCCTTGAGCCACCTCGCGTCGCCATAGTCGTCAGGTTGTAATCTTTGATTGACCTGATGGCTATACTTTGACTTTCGCCTTGTCCAAGCCTCAGTCAAAGTAAGGGCTCTGTAGATACCTCGTTTATGCACCTCCCGCAAGCCACCCGGTGATAATTGGGCCGCATGTTTGGTACGCGGAACGATTTGTGACAATTCGTAAGTTTATCGTCAAGTGATTGCTCAAATATTAATGTCTACCTCTTAGTTGTCATCTACGTGCCGATACGGTCGTTTTGACAGTAATTAGAGTACATTTGGAGTCCGGGCCTAAAATCGTCTTCATTTTCTGATAACCGTTAAATCCCGAGTCAGAATGTTCTGGAATGTTCCGGATATTTCTATTCCATATTTCATAATCTTTATCCTTTGATAAACAATTTCCCGAAATATTCGCATAAAATATTAAGGAAAACCAAATTATTCCGTCCTACCATAACTTAAACACGGAAATCTTTCTTCCGCAGGAGGAAACCACTTGGGAACAGACGCAGCAGGTGCTGCGCCGCTTCCAAAAAAAGACGCGATGGCTCTTTGCGCCTCTTCCCAGGTCCTTTTCTGCGTATTTCTCGTATCTTTTTCATATCTTTCCGAGATTCAATTCCAAAGAGTCTCCGAAACCCTAATTCCTTCACGTGATTAGTATAAATAGGAGCCTTCGCTCCTCATATTTCTCACGCGAGTGTCCTCCCTTCTCTTCTCCCTTTGCATTCTAGACCTTTGTTCTTACTTTTTGGCGTCTACGTGCTTGAACTTTCGACCACGTATGCTCGGATCTTTCTGAGTACCAGCCTCGTTTGCATGACCGACCAATTTGACCAACTCCACATCAATCAACTTAATCAATTTGTTTTAATTCCTCTTACGAGGGCACTTTCGTTACATTCGCGTCGAGCATCACTAATCGATATCTTAGTTCATCTCGTTTCGTCAAACATGTAAGTCTGAGGGTTTATAATCTCTCTTTATTTATTGTTATTTATCTTTTGTATCATCATTAATGTAAGGTTTATGTCGAAAATACCTCTTTAAAACCTATTTATAAAACCATGCTTTAAAACCCCTTTTTACGGATTTCCAGAAGACAACCCGTCGAGAAAGGACGCAGCAACTGCTGCGCCTCTTCCAAGGAGCGCAGTGCCTGCTGTGCCTCTTCGTGAGGCTGTCGCAGTTCCTGCTTCCTTTCTTCTTCCTTCGTCCTCTGTAATTCGTTAAGTTTTTGTTTTGTTTCGTTTGTTCTTTGATTCTCTGATATCATAGCACAATAATTTCACATGTGTATTGTTTATCATTCATTAACATGTTTAATTTATCATTAAACCCGACTTAAATCCCAAGTAATCCAATATTTGCGGGTTTTCGTCATTAAAGTCAATCCGGGTTATAGGAATTCGATTTGTTCATATTGAGTTTCTGTAATTCGCTCCTTTGATATATTTCCATCTGTCTATTGTCATATTCATCGCATGTTCGTCATTAATTCATCTTGTCTTGTTTATTTCATTCACTCATGTCACTAATTATTAATCATTCGTTCATGTAAATAATCCGTCTTTATTCCGTCTCATCCATGTTTTATTGTTTTATGACCCTTCAATCACATGTAAATAACCTATTAATCACTTCTATCCGAGTAAATAATTTAATCGGTCATTAAATTCACCAATGAGTATTAACAACACGCAATTCCGGCTTCACAACCAGAATTCAGGTCAGGAACAGACGCAGCAACTGCTGCGCCTATTCCAAGGGACGCAGCTCTGTTGCGCCTGTTCCGGGTTGAATTCTGTCCCTAAACTCCGTTTTTGCTTTGACTTAGTTATTTAGCTTACGTATAATCAACTATTATTCGTATTATCACCCTCTGTTGTGTTCGTTAATTCATTCTTTTGTTCGTTTTTCTTAAATTATCCGTTTTAAGGGTATTTTCGACATAAATCATTAAATCCGTTGTAATTATTGTAATTTTCATTATTGTAATTTTATTTATTTATCATATTTCTTGTATCATTTGTATGTTTTCACATGTAATTGAACATTAAATCCCACTTCGACCTAATTGCATGCTAAACTACATGTTTCACCGACATAGCCCAATTCTCACATGCTAGGATTACAATGTTGGATGTTGCATTGCATGCATATAATCGACGATATATCGAGTATAGATGATGTCCCTAATCATTAGTAGAGGCTATCGAGGCGGGCGGGATTAGGTGTTCGATCAAAAGAGCTTCCTAATACGTACCCTCACCCCTTACTCCAGATCTCTGTGAACATCCGTGTTCATTGGCATCCACGAGAGTCATTCTAGACATAGAATGCTAAGGGTAACGATTGCTTGGTGTTCATGTCTCTACTTTGTGTCTTGACATGACACGAGGTATTCGAACGGTTCCAATTTCCCATAAAAATTGGTGGCGACTCCAACAAAAATGCAAACGCTTGTTCTGTTTCCCAAGCGCCCCCGTGGCCCATGTCCACAATTATTTATTCTTCATTAACATGTTTAATTCATCTTTAAATCCGACTTAAATCCCTTATAATCTCATATTTGCGGGTTTTCGTCATTAAATTCAATCCGGGTTGTAGAAATTCGATTCGTTCATATCGGGTTTCTGGAATTCGATCTTTGACATATTTTCGTCTGTTTATTGTCATATTCATCACATATTCGTCATCATTCCATCATGTTTAGTTTATTTCATTCACTCATGTCACTAATCAATCGTTCGTTCATATAAATAATTCGTTTGCATCCGTGTCATCCATGTTTTGTTGCCTTTATGACCATTAATCACATGTAAATAACCCATTAATCACTTTCATCCGAGTCAAATATCGTAATCGATCCTTAAATTCACCAATTTACATTAACGATTTGCAGTTCCGGCTTCACAGCCAGAACTCACCCTTGGAACAGCGCAAAGAATCGCCGCGCCTCTCCAAAGGGCGATCTCTTGCTTTGTTCTAGAATGAGTTCTGTCTCTGAACTCCGTTGTTGCTTGACTTAGTTTAATTAGTTACGTATTTAATTAACTATTATCCGTATTATCACCTTCTGACTTGTTCGTTAATTCTTTCTTTTATTCCCTTTCTCAAATTATCCGTTTTAAAGGTATTTTCGACATAAATGACCTAATCCATTGTAATTATTGTAATTTTCGTTATTGTAATTTTCCTATTGTATTTATCATATTTTTTGTATCATTTGTATGTTTTCACATGTAATTGAACATTAAATCATACCTCGACATTAATTGTTTGCTAATTACGTGTCAACCGACTTAGCCTAATTCTCACATGTTAGGATTAAAACTTGGATGTTGCATTGCATGCATATAACCGACGATATATCAAGTATAAATGATGTCCCTAATCATTAGTAGAGGCCGCTATCGAGGCGGGCGGGATTAGGTGTTCGATCAAAAGAGCTTCCTAATACGTACCCTCACCCCTTACCCGGATCTCTCGTGAACATCCGTGTTCATTGGCATCCACGAGAGTCATTCTAGACATAGAATGCTAAGGGTAACGATTGCTTGGTGTTCATGTCTTTACTTTGTGTCTTGACATGGCACGAGGTATTCGAACGGTTCCAATTTCCCATAAAAATTGATGGCGACTCTAACAAAAATGCAAACGCTTGTTCTCTTCCTCCCAAGCGCCCCCGTGGCCCCCCCGCTATCCACAGTTTGGCGACTCCACTGGGGATAATACACTTACGTGTAGCCAAGGGTGAAACTTGAACAAGGTTAGGGAATAGTTTGTACAAGACAATTGTCGGTTTTCATAACTCGGTCTTCCTAGATCGTTTATTCGGCCTTCCTAGGCCCAACCCAACCCATTCGACCAATCGTCCCGTCTAAAAGGTCCTAATTCTTATTTGGGCCTAAGGATGGATAGCGATTGACGTCATCCATACCATGATGCTTACTCTTGTTTGTATCAAGGACCTTCATTACTTGAGGAAATGGACTAGGAATCGGCCTTACTCTTGTTTGGTACGAGCCTCTCCACAGACTTCGGGTTTGATGGTTCGGTATGGCAACCCACCCTTTAAACCAAAACCCTTTTAAATGCACTCAGCATCCCGTTATAATGCTTGTATAAATGTTTGTACCTTACGTGATCACCATTTCTAAACAAAACCATGACGATTTTTGTAAAAATCAAAATCCTTCTTTTAATCAAAATTTCGAAAAAGGCCATTTGATTAGCGCAAAACCCAGTCGAAACTCTGTCCATTTGTCGAGTCAAAGTCCGGGTCACAAACCCATTTCAAAACCTCACTTCGAGTCCACTCCTACAACTACACTATAGTTGACTAGGATACACATTTTCAAAATTTCCATCCTTTCTTCAAAAACTCACTCAACACAAGTGGCATACACCCACTTCACGAGTCAAAACATTTCTTCTTTTAGCAAGTGTGTTAGAATGGTCGATCGTGTTTTGATTCGTCATCGATCTCTTATCCAGTTTTCAAGATGCCTGGATCCAGCGAAACAAACCTCCACCAACTTCAAGATGGTAATGATCGAATCCTAGCCGCGCTAGCCCAAATCCAAGTTACCCAAGACCAAGTCCATGATCGCCTTGAGACCATCGAGGGCCGGATCTATGCCGTAGAGGGGAGGTTGCCTCCTCATGAAAGTGAAGTAATAGGTGACTCCGCGGATGAATCCAGGGACGAAAATCCTCCCATGGGGCTAACTGTAGCCGAGAAAATACTCCAATACTTAGAGGAGCAATTGATGTACCTTAAAGGGGATGACATTTATAGGGAGAATAACCGCAAGTATGAGGCCGTCAATTCCAAATTGCCAACCAACTTCAATATGACGGATATCCCTAAATTCAAGGGGCACGAGAACCCTTTGAACCACATCCGTGCCTTCAAGGATTACATGTCTATCAAAGGCATCAAACCCGAGATGTTCTTAAGGATCTTTCCTTCATCTCTTGACACCATTCCGAAGCAATGGTTCTACTCCTTAGAACACAAGAAGGTCGCTACTTGGGAAGATGCCGCAATCGAGTTTGCTAAGCAATATGCGGATAATGCCGAGATCCAAGTTAACATGCGCACTCTAGAGGTTCTTACCCAAAATGACAAAGAAGGATTCACCGACTTCCTAAGTAGGTGGAGGAAGACTAGTACCCAACTAGTCGAACGCCCGGATGAGGCTCCCCTTGTGGAGAAGTTTGTGGACAATCTCAAACCCATCTATGCCAATCATTTGAGATACCAAAATATCAAAACTTTCAAGGACTTAACCGTACTAGGGACAATGATTGATGATGACATCCGTAAAGGACTCTTGTCCAAAACGGTAGGTCGAGGATATCAAGGCTCAACAAGTCGTTCATACGGCTCCACTAGCAAGACCGATGAAGTTAACCTTCTCGAGCCATCCAAGAAAAGTACCCCGCCAAGGAAATTCACAAATCTTGGGGACACTTACTCCAACGCTCTAAAAAGGTTAATGAAGCAAGGCAAACTTCAACCCATTGGACCTACCCCCGAACCCGAAAGGAAATCCAAATTCTGGGACGAGAACTCGTACTGTGAATACCATAGGGGCAAGGGGCACGACACAGAAAAATGCTACAAGTTGAAAAATGTGCTTCAAGACATGATTGAAGATGGTCGACTACCAATACCGCCGGGAGGTAAACCCAACAACACTCAGAATCCTCTTGGAGTTCTGGTGATTACAAGTGATGAATCTACCTTAGATTGTTGACACCTCATTTCTCCAACTGAAGACGAAATCCATGCAATCGAAAATGAAGGGTTCTACTCTACTATCTCCCCTACCATTTCCGACTTCATCACATGGTCAAAGAGTGTGGACAGACAAGTTTGGGAATTAGAAAACGTGGTGACAACTTTACGTGATCCCAACGCAACACTCAAGGAGCATATGCCACTAATCTTCTCTCAAAATGCTACTATGCAAGAAATAGTCGCCATGATTGATAAACTAGTCGACCAAATCATACGACTAGAAGATGAAATCGTGAGAATGAGGGAACTAGCTACAATCAATGGAGTTTGGGCCGACGACGTCGAGGGCGAGTACCTCATCGAGAACTCCCTAGTCAAAGAAATAGTCCAAAATGGTGAAGACCAAGATGTGGACCACCTAACTCGTTCGGGACGTCCATACCAAAACACTACTCAAAATGGTCCAACCAACGTTATCACACCAAACGACAACGAAGATAACTCCACCGACCATTTGCTCAAGCAATTGCAGAAGACAAAGGCTGATCTTTCAGTCTGGCAATTAATAACGAGCTCGTTCCCACATCGCCAAGCTTTACTGCAAGCTTTGGCCCAACTAAATGTAGCACATAACTCGACACCCGAAGATGTAGTCAACTTGGTCCTCCAAGAATCACCAAAGCTAAGTAATCCTATTACTTTCTCAGACGAGATTTGCCACCTTTTGGCGCTAGTCACAATCTAGCTCTTTACATCACTGTAATTTGTCTAAAGAAGAATGTCCCAATGACCTTGGTAGAGATGGCTCCGCGGTCAACGTCATACCCCTCAAAACGGCATACAAATTAGGCATGAAAGAGTCGGATTGGACCCCTACCAATCAAGGTGTGCGTGCATATGATGGTACACGACGAAAGGTGGTAGGACTTGTTAACCTAACCATAGCCACAAGGCCAATTGAGCGAAATGTTAACTTCCAAATAGTGGACATCGAAGCTTCCTTCAACATACTCCTAGGAAGACCTTGGATTCACGCTTCCAAAGCGGTAACATCCACCCTTCATCAAAAGATCAAGATCCCACTAAATGGCAAAGTAGTGACGATCACTTCGTCACCCATCAAGGCAATAATCGAAAAGAAGTCGAACAATCAATTCCTTGCAGACCCAGTATATGAACTTGGGGGTTTCCAAAGCATAAATGTCATAGAAAGCGAATTGGCACCCTTATACTATGATCCCTACTCCAACTTGGTGGTCAACCACATACTCAAAACCCAGGGATACTTCCCTGGAATGCCTTTGAACCCTACCCGAAGAAACACCTTCACACCATACAAGGAAGGCAACTAAAAAAGGATACCACTTGGACTAGGTTACAAACCCACTAAAGAAGAGGTTCTCGAAATGCTCGCTCAAGTCCAAAACCACAAGCATGTAGGAGTCCAAATGCGACCCTATCTCCCTACCCTAAATGGGTACTTTGTTGAAGAAGGAAGTCTAGAACTCTTTCACGGATTTCCCGAGCCTTGGCATTATCTCGAGAAGAAGCTAGCCGGAATCGAGATCTTTCACGATTGCTACTTCATCCCTCCAGAAACGGTTCCTACCGTCAAAACCCGTCAGGCACCTTGCTTAGACGAACAAGCTGTTAGTCTATTGTTCGGAGAAGATCGATTTGTTAGAGCCGCGCAGGATGAGATCATTACCATGATACTTCAAGACGATCGTTTTAACCCCACCGCGTTAATCACAGAAACCAACGCAAGTCAGCAGAAAGGATGGAGAAAATCAATCAAGTGGACCAACAATCAAGGAAGACTCTTCAAGCTCACCAGTGGAGAAGGAGAAATGTTCAAAGGAGAACCAGAAGACGATGAGTTCGAGTCGGAGTCGGAGTCTAGAGAAGTCATTAGGGAGTCTCCTCCTGTCGTCATCCTCATTCCCTCTGTTTCTCCTAGCTTAGCCTCGAGTAGTCACAGTAGTTCGGGAAATGTCCCAACCACTGTCCCTTTGCCGCCACTGACCATGGATCAGATGGCTTCTTTGTTTCAACTTTACTCAAACTTTAATATGAATAAATCAGGTTCTGCTTACTCTTTGTGTTATCTTGAGTGCAATTCTGTTTACGATGATACTGAGGATGACCAAGACCCAGACTCAATTGAAATACCTCCCTACGTAGCCAAATAAATACTATAGGAAGGGGAAGGGGGACCAGTAATAGAGGACACCAAATCATGGATGGGTATGCGGGTTATAACCAAATCAAGATGGCCATAGAAGACATAAATAAGACCGCCTTTGTCACTCAATGGGGAACCTATTGTTATACGGTCATGCCATTTGGATTGATCAACGCCGGAGCTACATATCAACGCACCGCAACTACACTCTTACATGACATGATGCACAAAGAAGTTGAGGTATACGTAGACGACATGATTGTCAAATCCAAGGATAGAGAAGGGCATATTGCGAACCTTCGCAAATTTCTCGCAAGGCTACGAAAATACAACATGAGGCTCAATCCTCAGAAATGCACATTCGGAGTAACATCTGGCAAACTCCTGGGATACGTCAGTAGCCAACGAGGTATAGAAATAGACCCTTCCAAGATCAAGGCTCTGATCGAAATGCCACAACCTCAAACAGAAAAAGAAGTCATAGGATTCCTGGGAAAAGTGCAATATATAAGTCGATTCATATCAAAACTCTTCATGATTTGCGAGCCTATCTTCAAGAAGCTCAAGAAAACAGATCACACCATATGGGATGATGATTGTCAAAAGGCATTCGACCGCATCAAAGAAATACTGGCTAAACCACCAGTGCTCATGCCGCCTCAACGAGATCAACCTCTTGGTTTATATCTCACAAGAATCAAACGACCATGGGTGCCATGCTAGCTCAGACCGTAGGAAGTGAAGAAAGAGCTATCTACTACCTTAGTAAGAAGTTCTTGGAGTACGAGTGCAAATACTCACAACTCGAAAAGACATGCCTCGCTCTTGTGTGGGCAACGAAGAAGCTACGCCATTACATGCTTAGCTACTCCGTCAAAATATACTCCAAAATGGATCCAGTCAAATACCTCTTCGAGAAACCCGTCCTCAACGGACGCCTAGCAAGATGGACCTTGATGCTCTCAGAATTCAACCTCAAATACGTGCCTCTAAAAGTTATAAAAGGGCGCGCCGTTGCCGAATTCTTCGCAGAAAATCCCATCAATGATGCACAAACAATAGATACTTGGTCATTTCCGGACGAGGATATACTCCAAACTGATGTAGACTCCTAGGACCTTTACTTTGATGGGGCATCAAACTTAAGAGGATTTGGAATAGAAGTGTTGCTCATTTCTCCTGAAGGTGAGCATACACCAATCGCTGTCAAACTCGACTTCGAGGTGACAAATAACGCTGCCGAATACGAAGCTTGTCTCATCGGATTACAAGCGGCAGTAAGCTTGGGCATTAAAAACCTCCGAGTACATGGGGATTCATCACTGATCATCAACCAAGTTACAGGATCTTGGAAAATTCGAAGCGAAAGCCTAGCACCTTATCAAGCCAGAATAGACCAAGTTGCCCAATTCTTTGATCACGTGACATATCTACACCTACCTCGGGAAGAAAATCAATTTGCAGATGCTCTTGCAAAACTTGCATCTTTGATTAATATGCCAGATGATATGGTGGAAATGCCTTTGTGCATCGAACGACGGTCAGAGTCGGCTTATGTACACCAAATCACCGACGAAGAGGAAATCGCGCAGGAACCCTGGTTCCAAGCAATTCTAAATTTCAAGCTCAATGGTACCTATCCACCCGATATGGACAATAGGGGACAACGTGCTATACGCCTACTAGCTTCCCAATACGTTCTCATGCAAGGAGAGTTATACAAAAGAACACCTCTTGGTGTAATCCTACGTTGCCTTGATCATTCACAGGCACGAAAGGTGATGGAAGAAGTCCACGATGAAGAATGCGGTCCTCACATGAGTGGGCCCATGATGGCAAAGAAAATAACACGTTTGGGATATTATTGGACCACAATGGAATCCGATTGCATCAAATACGTAAGACATTGCCACAATTGCCAAATCTTCGGGAATGTACAACACGTCCCTCCTTCATTGCTCTATACGATGACCTCTCCTTGGCCATTTTCCGCTTGGGGAATTGACATAATCGGGAAGATAACCCCAGCCGGAACAGGAGGTCACTGTTTCATCCTAGTGGTAATCGACTATTTCACCAAATGGGTAGAAGCGGCTTCCTACACTAGTCTCACGGCTAAAAATGTGGCAAAGTTCATACAAAACAACATCATCTGTCGATACGGTTGCCCACATGAGATCATTAGCAATAACGGATCACATTTCCAAGCTGAGACTGAGCAATTGCTAGCCAAATACAAGATTAGGCATCACCACTCTTCACCCTATAGACCACAGAGTAATGGCGCGGTTGAGGCAGCAAACAAGAACGTTGTCACAATTCTCAAGAAGATGATTGACAACTATCGAGATTGGCCAAGCAAGATACCCTTTGCTTTGTGGGAATATCGTACATCTGTTAGGACGCCCACTGGGGCCACTTCTTTCTATTTGTCCTACGACATGGAAGTTGTACAACCAGTCGAGCTAGAGATACCATCCTTGCGTATTTTACTCGAAAGTCAAATCCCAGAAGCCGATTGGAAGAGGGATAGGTATGAAGAACTCATCCTCCTAGATGAACGTAGGCTACGCGCCTTGCATAATGTCCAAACATATCAAGCACGTATCAAACGAGCTTTCAACAAAAGGGTTAGGCCAAGAAACATCAAGGAAGGAGACTTAGTACTTAAATCGGTTAGAGCTCTTCTACCTGTTGACCCACGGGGAAAATTCAAACCTAATTGGGCCGGACCATTTCTAGTCAAATCCATACTTCCAGGGGGTGCGGTTAGAATCACAGACCTAGACGGGAATGAGTTTTCCAACCCAACAAACCTCGACCAACTAAAACAGTACTATGTCTAGATTAGGAACAAAAACGCGCCTCGCGTAACCTCACGTGTCGCTATTGTGGCACTAAATAAACGACCCCTGGCCAAGCTGAAATAAGCTAATGTCACCTTGCTCTTGCATTTTGACAAATTTGTCATCCTCATATCATCGAATAAACTAAACTGCACCTTCAGAGTAAGTAAAAAGCTCATGCTTATTTTCTAAGTTCATTACAAGCTCTTGCTTAGAACAATTATTCTTTTACATTTACTCGAACTACGCGCAAGGGTTTGATTTCATTTTTAATGAATACGTAGGCAATCCTTCACAGGATACAACCCATTATTTTAAAATGTAAATAGAAGGACATTTGCATTGCATTTGGAATTCGACAAGAATAATAAATAGAAAATCACAACGGTTTCATAACCATTTAACCTTCTTTATTTCATTCGTTTTCTAATAATAATACGCTACATAATAAAAATAAAAATAGGCTAGGATTCTAAAAACCCCACCTTTTTATTACAACAATAAATAATAATGATAAATAATAAATAAAGACTCGGGCTATTCCTCCATCTTCCCTTTGCCCTTGTCATTATTGTCATACTTCTTGTCACGACCTCGAGCCGGACGCTCTTGCGCCACTTCAGACCTAATCACCAAAGGTCTTTCTCGGGGCCTAGACTTTCCATTCTTGCCAATCACCATCTCTACGACAGGAGAGGTCTTCGGTTTCTTCGAAGGATGAACGACTCGAAACTCGGCTTCTTCCTCTCCCTCAGTCAAATGCTTTTCTTTCTCTTTCTCCACCTCGCGCACCTTGTAGTCAACGGGCTCGCGCTTCCTCAATATCTCACGCTCTTCCGGAGTAGTAGCTTTCCTCCATCGCAGATAAGAATCCGACACCCATAAGGCATGAGCAGAAGAGTTCAAGAACCACACATTTCTTTGGGCCCATTTAATGGCCCACTCCCTTCGGCTCTCTGTAGTAAGCGCCACAGCAGTCTGCGGGACGGTGTCAAGCTTCGGGATCGTCTGTTTTAGTCTAACCTGTCTCATCAGCCTTTCCCGGAAAATGCACACCGTGAATTCCAAGCCAGGAATGCGCACGGACCGAGTAGGATCCAAAGAAGACACTCCAGTGACAGATATGAGGTGCCACCACGGCACAATCCACCTAATCAAGGGGCCATCATCACTCTTCAGTTTATTCTTCCAGTAATCACAGACTCGGGCGAAGTCCACCATGTAAAGCCTGGTCCTCATTGCAATTGAACGAGCATGATAGGAAGGAACATGAACTGGGGGCTCGATCAATCGAAGCCGTTCCATAAGCCAAACCTACCAAAAGCGGGTATTAGACATAAAAAAAACGAAAAACAAAAAAAAACGAAAAACGAAGAAAAAAAAACGAACGAAAAAAAAAAGAGAAAGGAAAAGAAAAAGAAAGAAATGTTCTTTTACCTGCAGAATGACGGGACTTCCCAAATACGGTAGGTCGCGATTGGCTTTCCTATTATCCAAGCCCAAAAGGATCTCTCCTAAGCATAAACAAGCTGGGCTCCTGCGCAGCTCCATTTGCTCAACAAGGCCTAGAAGACGGGGGTCACCTCTCAAGTCTTCATCAACATGCCCTTGGAAGACATACACATGCAACAAGCAAAATCCAAATGCCCTTCGCCTAGCAACATAAGAAACGGTGGGGTCGGCCCTGTTAATAAATCGATCAATGAAATCCAACATTCGCACTCCCTTCGAGGTCACTAGACGGTCCACCTCGAGTCTAGTCAACCCAAGCAAGTCTCTAAATTTTCTCTTATACCCTTGCGAAGTAGAGGGAATGGCAGGCAAGTGTTCAGGGTCCCACCCACCAATAGCAGCAATTTCTTCAGGAAATGGCAAATATCGCCTCCAGGGAACGCAAAAACATGGTAATTCGGGTCCCAATAATCAAGACAAGCATCCAAGAACGGTTTGACGACCTTGATAAGCTTCAAACTCAGCAATGACCCAAGATTATAGGCGCCCATATCATATTTCTCCATGTTGGAAAATTCGTTGGTCCATTCTTTTAAGCGAACCTCTAAATAAAGTATTCATGATGAAAGATTATTTTGAGAGTTTTATGTAATAAGACGAAGAAGAGACGGAAGAATTGTGTGAATAAAAGCTCCATCGACGTCTCTATTTATACTAATTTCTGTTTCAAAAAATCGCGAACAGATCCACTGGGAAAAAGCAAAGACTGCTTTGCGCCTCTTCAAAGGGACGCAGCTCATGCTGCGCCTCTTCCTCAGCTTAACTTCTGTGATTTTCAGCGTTAAATCTTTCCTAATTCCATGACGAATAATTTCCTATTCCTACGGGTTATTATTTTGGTAAATACGTGAAAATTACCATATTTCGGGTTTCCTAACTTCCGCGGGCACGCTTTCTGAGACGACATCGACATTTTCGTCATTTTCGCACACTTGTACATTTTCATTTTAGGAAATAATTTTCATTTTTTTTTAATATAATTCATTTTAGGAAATAATTTTCATTTTTATAATTCATTTTAGGAAACTCTAAATTTAAATTTGTTCCATTCATTTCATTTTTTTAATCATTTCATTTCTAACTTATAGATTTCTATTCTTTTTTTTTTAGGGGGTAACCCTCCCTACCGTCCGGTCATTTTCGGCAAAATCTTTGCAAAATTTTTGCATTTTTTGCATTCTTGTGAGTCATTCATTTTGCGCTAATTAAGGCCATATGTATGTTTTGCGTGATTTCTATGTAAATTTCGGCGGCATGACGGCGTAAACCGTCATCTACCAAACCTGTTCAAAGCTAACCTGCAGGTACAAGCAACGCAACCCAGCAGCAAAGGCACTCAAGCCATCTTATATACAACCAAAAAGGGAAATGTACAACAAACTAGGGGCTCGAGCCCCAAACAAAATCCAGAATGTTCAAAATGAAGGTCCAAATGTACAACTGTGCAAATACAGCCAACAAACAAACAAAAACTAAACAAAACTACTGTTGGTCGCCCTCCAGCTCTGCAACCCTTGCCACAAGAGCAGCAATCTCGGCGTCTCGAACCTCGATCTCCCTCAACAAGCGAGCTGTCTCCTCCCGAGACTGGGTCAACTGTCGCTCTAGCTCGCGGTCCCCCTGTAAACAACAAAATTGGCTCATGTCAATCATTTCAAGAAAAGTTGGAAAATCAAAATTCAAAAATGAAACAGGCACAAGGTTCATACCTGACGGCCTCGACCACCGACAAGTGCCTCGACGGCAGTAGTTCGCAACCGGTTGGCCACCCTCCATAACGCCACGAACCGAGAATGCGCAACCTGCATTTTCAAAAAGAAGTCCTCAATAATTGAATAAACTCAAATCAAATGTGTTCTTACACAAACATTACACAAAATTACAGGTTTACCCTCCGAATCAGATGCTGCCAGTCATCCAGCCCAGCATCTGTCACAGCCACGTCAAAGTCACGCAGCTCGGAGATCGTCGTCCTCCCGATCGCGTCAGTGTACTCGAGGGTCTCGGGGTACTCTGGGGGCTCGATGCCCTCCGCCTCAACTTCCTGCAAAACCAAATGTTTCTCATTAATTGATGATCTTTCATCATAAGTTCTCAAAAAAAATCAAGTAAAGAGGAAGAGTAAAGATGCTCACCACTACCGGCCAGTACGCCAACCTCCCGTAGAGGAACGCCGAGTAGTCCTCGCCAGGAAGGAGGAGGGCATCACCATTAGTGCCAGCCAAGTCAGCCTCCCTCTCTGCCTCAGAAGGCTCCCTGAACATCGTCCTGGGAGGATCGACAGGAACCGTCAACACGTCCCGATAGCACTAACGAGCCAAGCACTCGCCCAAGTACCACACAGGACCCATCGACGTCCTCAACAGCAACCGGCTCAAGCTCCTAGGTCGAAGGACCTCAGCCACAAAAGGAGGCGTGTCAGCGTACTCCGCCCAAGGCCTGGGCACCCACTGGGACAAGATAAACAAAGGAATCATTCTTATGATCAATTTAAAGGCAATATAGAAGCAAATTAATATAAGATGCTTACGCTGTCTAGCTGAAGAGCGTTCACGTCCCGCCGGTAGACACCGTGAGAAGAACGCTTGCTCTTCGACCTGCACATCACCCAATCCCTCACCACGGGATAGACCTTCTCCAGCGGCTCCGTCCTCTTGGGCACGAGGCCCGGAAAGTAGGAGTACACCCACGCCTGTAAAGCAAGATAGTCAATAACGATCTTTCGTGATTTGATAAAGAAAGGAATTGATTTTGGTCTAAATAAAAGTTCATACCTCCAGCAGTAGTCCAGGTCCGACAGCGCCAGGAGAAGTCCCCTTCTCCATCAACTCCGGACGAACCATGGCCCTCATGAAGCGGATGAGGACCGCAAAACCAGCAGTGACCCAGTCCCAACGCCCGAGGGAGCTCAGGTCAGAAAGGAAGGGAAGAAGCTTCATCGACAGCCTCTCTCCCTTGTTTCCGAGGTAAATCGAAGACAGAAACCACCAGAGCCACAAACGAACCCTCTGCTCAGCTGTACAGGGAGGAGGAGGCATCTCCCTCCCGTCGATCGTCACCAGCGCCAGGATCTTTCCCGCAAAGTAGTCTCGAACGTAAGAGCTGGGCACCAAACCCGGCACTGTGACAGCCCTCGGCGACAAGTTCCAGCCGATCAATCTCCTAGCCTCGGCCGAGTCCACCCTCATGGCAGTCTCCGGCCACCCCACAGCCTCAGACCCGCATGGCAGACCAGAAATCATGCCGTAGTCCTCCAGAGTGACTCCCACCTCACCAAAAGGCATGTGAAACGTGGAAGTCGTATCCCAGAAGTAGAAGCCTCATCACCTGCAACATTGAAGTAAATTTAGTCCGCGTCACGTAACGACAAACCTTGGTTAAGGGATTTTCGAGCCTTTAGAAGCCCTGAAACCGCTCTTTTCTCGCCATCTTTGGCCATATTCTCACAAAACCAATCACTCACGTGGTAATTTGGGTCAAGTCAAGCCTAATTTGAAGCCTAGTTTTGGGTTCAAGTCGAAATTTCGGCAGCATTTCGTTATAACGACGATTATGCCCTAGAAAAGTGTCCTGAAAAAGCTGTCACAAACCAAAATTCCGAGATGATAGGAAGTTTACCCATCATCCAAGGATCCCAAATATCAAGTTTCATCGCAAATGGACAATCCTAAGGCTATTTTCGAAGCAATTTACGGTTTAGCTGTGAAACCGTCTCAAATTTACTCAAATGCTCAAAACTCAACGAAAATTCGAAACAAATACATGGTTATGTTCCTCATACTACCAATTACCCGTTTCTAATACCAAATTAACAAGGCAAATGCTTTTAGGGGAAAAGCCTCAAAATTTCGATCAATTGGGTCATAAACCCTAATTCTTTCGATCCAAAATTGAACAAATACAAAAGATTAATGCAAGAATGAGACACATACCTCGATTAGTCATGATTAATGCAAGCTTTTGGATCAAACCTTGGCGGAAATGGTTAAGATTTGAGAGAGAAATAGAGGATTTATGTTTCGAACAAATGAACACAACCCCTCTGTTTATCGTGTTTTTACGCAGAAAAAAACACTTTGGGGAATAGACGCAGCAGGCGCTGCGCCTCTTCCAAGAGACGCAGCTCTTGCTGCGCCTCTTCCTGGTGTTCCCTCCTTACGAGTTTTCAAAAGTTCGTTATGAGTTCGTTATTTGTGGGCCCATCTTTGGTGCGCCTCTTCCCCGATGCTATTTTATCCTTTTGGTCCGTTTGACGATTATCTTTCGTTCCGGCCCGCATTTTCCAAGCCAGTAGCAGACTATTACACGTTATTTATTGCTTCCAAGACCCTTGCTTGTCGCAACGAGCATTTATTCTTTCACAGGTGTTTCGACACGCCTTCATTATATTTCCCCAACGAGAGTAAGCGGATATACTTTCCCTCTCGAGACATGGAGATTAACTCCCGATTAGGTTCCCCAACGAGAGTAAGCGGATATACTTTCCCTCTCGAGACATGGAGATTAATTCCCGATTATGTTCCCCAACGAGAGTAAGCGGATATACTTTCCCTTTCGAGACGTGGAGATCAACACCAACCCCTATCTTTTCCGAAGTTTGTTGGCGAACACGAACAGATTTCTCCCAGCCAGTTCCCTTTGTGTCTGCCGCTCACAACATTTCTTGTTTTCCCTCGGAGTGCGACGAAGGTGTCGTTCTCCACAAGTTCCCAAACCAATGGAGTTCCTGTACTCGAGCCTTTAGTTTAAACTTGTATTAGACCTCCTTCCCACCGATGCTTTCCTTTAGGGCCCCATACCCTAGCACAATCTTTATATATCTTTTAGGTCTTACCCTTAGCTCCCATGCACCTCCGGAAGCATCTCGAGAAAGAAGTCTCAGGTATGGTCTCTTCTTATGGCTGGCGAGCCTCCTTACGTAGTCTAATGGACTTTAAACGACCCTCCCCGATAGTCGACAGACTCTAAAATGTTCCCGACGACAGGTCCTTGGTTCAAACCCCTTGAACTGCCTCGCGTCGCCATAGTCGTCAGGTTGTAATCTTCGATTGACCTGATGGCTATACTTTGACTTTCGCCTTGTCCAAGCCTCAGTTAAAGTGGGGGCTCTGTAGATACCTAATTTCTGCACCTCCCGCAAACCACCCGGTGATGATTGGGCCGTATGTTTGCTACGCGGAACGATTTGTGACAGTTCGTAAGTTTATCGTCAAGTGATTGCTCAAATACTAATGTCTACCTCTTAGTTGTCATCTACGTGCCGATACGGTCGTTTTGACAGTAATTAGATTACATCTGGAGTCCGGGCCTAAAACCGTCTTCATTTTCTGATAACTATTAAATCCCGAGTCAGAATGTTCTGGAATGTTCCGGATATTTCTATTCCATTTCACAATCTTTATCCTTTGGTAAACAATTTCCCGTAATATTCACATAAGATATTAAGGAAAACCAAATTATTCCGTTCTACCATAACTCAAACACGAAAATCTTTCTTCCGCAGGAGGAAACCACTTGGGAACAGACGCAGCAGGTGTTGCGCCTCTTCCAAGAGACACAGTGGCTGCTGCGCCTCTTCCCAGGTCCTTTTCTGCGTAATTTTCGTATCTTTTTCATATCTTTCCGAGATTCACTTCCAAAGACTCTCCGAAACCCTAATTCCTTCACGTGATTAGTATAAATAGGAGCCTTCGCTCCTCATATTTCTCACGCGAGTGTCCGACCTTCTCTTCTCCCTTTGCATTCTAGACCTTTGTTCTTACTTTTTGGCGTCTACGTGCTTGAACATTCGACCACGTAAGCTCGGATCCTTCTGAGTACCAGCCTCGTTTGCATGACCGACCAATTTGACCAACTCCACATCAATCAACTTAATTAATCTAATCGTTTTCCTCTTACGAGGGCACTTTCATATTTGCATCGTAGTTCGAGTCGAGCATCGCTAATCGATATCTTAGTTCATCTCGTTTCGTCAAACATGTAGGTCTGAGGGTGTATAAAATCTCTCCTTTTATTTATTGTTATTTACTTTTTGTATCATTAATGTAAGGTTCATGTCGAAAGTACCTTTTAAAACCGATTTCTAAAACCGTGCTTTAAAACTTCTTTTTACGGATTTCCAGAAGACAGACCGTCGAGAAAGGACGCAGCAACTGTTGCGCCTCTTCGAAGGAGCGCGGTTCCTGTTGCGCCTCTTCGTGAGGCTGCCACAGTTCCTGCTTCCTTTCTTCTTCCTTCGTCCTCTGTAATTCGTCAATCTTTATTTGTTTCATTTGTTTTCTTTAATTCTTCGATACAATCGTCTAATAATCTCATGTATATTATTTATTCATCATTAACATGTTTAATTCATCTTTAAATCCGACTTAAATCCCTTATAATCTCATATTTGCGGTTTTCGTCATTAAATTCAATCCGGGTTGTAGAAATTCGATTCGTTCATATCGGGTTTCTGGAATTCGATCTTTGACATATTTTCATCTGTTTATTGTCATATTCATCACATATTCGTCATATATTCGTCATCAATCTATCATGTTTAGTTTATTTCATTCACTCATGTCACTAATCAATCGTTCGTTCATATAAATAATTCGTTTGCATCCGTCTCATCCATGTTTTGTTGCTTTTATGACCATTAATCACATGTAAATAACCCATTAATCACTTTCATCCGAGTCAAATATCGTAATCGATCCTTAAATTCACCAATTTACATTAACGATTTGCAGTTCCGGCTTCACAGCCAGAACTCACCCTTGGAACAGACGCAGCAACTGCTGCGCCTCTTCCAAAGGGCGCAGTCCTGCTGCGCCTGTTCCAGGATGAGTTCTGTCTCTGAACTCCGTTGTTGCTTGACTTAGTTTAATTAGTTACGTATTTAATTAACTATTATCTGTATTATCACCTTCTGACTTGTTCGTTAATTCTTTCTTTTATTCTTTTTCTCAAATTATCCGTTTTAAAGGTATTTTCGACATAAATCACCTAATCCACTGTAATTATTGTAATTTTCGTTATTGTAATTTTCCTATTGTATTTATCATATTTTTTGTGTCATTTGTATGTTTTCACATGTAATTGAACATTAAATCCTACCTCGACATTAATTGTTTGCTAATTACGTGTCAACCGACTTAGCCTAATTCTCACATGTTAGGATTAAAACTTGGATGTTGCATTGCATGCATATAACCGACGATATATCAAGTATAAATGATGTCCCTAATCATTAGTAGAGGCCACTATCGAGGCGGGCGGGATTAGGTGTTCGATCAAAAGAGCTTCCTAATACGTACCCTCACCCCTTACTTCAGATCTCTGTGAACATCCGTGTTCATTGGCATCCACGAGAGTCATTCTAGACATAGAATGCTAAGGGTAACGATTGCTTGGTGTTCATGTCTTTACTTTGTGTCTTGACATGGCACGAGGTATTCGAACGGTTCCAATTTCCCATAAAAATTGGTGGCGACTCCAAAAAAAATGCAAACGCTTGTTCTCTTCCTCCCAAGCGCCCCCGTGGGCCCCCCGCTGTCCACACAACTAACCAGCTACAAATTGTCCACCAAAGCCAATTTAATGCAACAACCAGCAAAGTGGCGAAAGGTAAGTGCAAACGAGTTAAATCAATGCTTTAAACTATTGAACCGTCGACCTTTCAAGACTCATATATATCGGACTCTTACGGGTCGCTCATCACACAAATTAGGCACAAGGTGAGTATAAAAGTATGAGATAAAAAGAATTAAAGACATTCACCTAACTCGACCTATAAGAACATGCATGCAGCTAACATGAAACCGATTTCTACCGACCGTACATATGCATTCCAACCAATCAGGACCAAGACATTCGCCGAGGACTTACATATAATGTGAGGTGAGACAATTGGGTAAGAAGAGGCAAAATAAATTTGGATAAGTGGAGGTAAAGCCAAGCCAGTACAACCATAACCAAATAGTAGACTCATTCCGCTTCGCTACTCAATACAAAACGTAGAACTGTGCCATTGTGGCAAAACATCACTCACATCAACAAAGGGCCCCCCATAAAAAGTAATGATAAGCATGTGAGTATTATTCAACGATCTTTTTCATATGTTTTTCTCTTTTTCTTCATCATTTTTTTTCTTTCATATTTCTTTTTCAATCTTTTCCATTCCATTTTTCCAATTCACTTCTTCAATTCATACCACCAACTTCAGGTCTTTCAAAGCGAGCCAAATAGACATGGATAACAACATACCCACAAAAACCACTGAACTAGCTTGACAGGGCAGGCTAAGTTTGGATGTAGTTAAGGGGTCAAAAGGCAATTTTGGCTATTGTGAAGTTTATGGGTAGTAATAAAAGAAGGGTTGTAAGTTACCTCTTCACGTGTGTCACCACCACAAACCGAATGCATACAGGTACCGAGAAAAGGGCGACATGCACGTGCAAATTGATGTTATATGCCTTATAGAGAGTACTACCCATATCCTATATGAAACTGGTCATGAATGTCACTAGTTTATCAAGCTTTAAATCTTAGAATGTATATGTAGCTTGCCAATAGAAGAGTCAAGTCTATTTGTTCAGATGAGTTTAAACCAAAAACTCGTAGATTATGCACATTACCATGCCAACAAAATGTTAAGAATGTGCAAGGTAAGGGTAAAAGACTCAAAGTAGCATAAAAGTTCAACGTTCTGACTCAACCTAATTGCAAAAGTAAACGTGAATTTTTTTTGAATTTTATGAGAATGTTGTAATTAAAACAAACATGCAATTAAAACAAATAATGCATGCGAAAATAAACGTGCAAACTAAAATGCAACAAAAACAGCATGCAAACACAGACATGGATGCATACCTCCCCAAACCAAACCGTACAATGCCCTCATTGTACCAAAAATAGGGAAAGAAAATGCAAATTGAAGAGAAAATAAGAGGATAAGCTCGGAAGACTTACAATATAAGTATGAAGTAGGGACCTCTCCAAACCGACCGGCAACATGGGAGGTCGGAAACAGCCCACTAACATCGCAGCAAGCGAATCGAAGCAGAGGGACTCGATCGAAAGGACACAGTGTCAGATAGAGTAAAATGGGCAGCAAAGTTGCTCGATCGAAGAAGTAGAGCTCTCGATTGAGAAGGCCTCATTTTTAGATACTCGATCGAGGGGGAGAGGTGTTCGATCGAGTAACATGGGAAGCAAAGTGTTCGATCGAGTGTATAAAGTACTTGATCGAACCTTTCACGTTGGGCTCCTGCAAAAATGCAACACTAGCTACGGAACCAACAAAACAAGCTCCAACGTTCAGTCTATCGTTCCTAAAACCTACACTAAAGCACACAAAAATAGCTAAAAGTTTTATCAAAAGTACAACAAATTACAGGCCGGGTTGCCTCCCGGATAGCGCAGGTTTAAGAGGTCCCGCACGACCTTTTGGCTTCAATTATCTGGCTCATCTGAATTGTCGAAGTAGAGAACTTCAACTTTGCCAACCAAGTAATATGCTTCATAGTAATGCTTCACGTATTGGCCATTCACTTTAAATCTTTCTCCCTCGGAATTCTCTAACTCAACGGGCCCAAACTTAGTGACAGCAGCCACTGTATAAGGGCCACTCGACCTGGACTTCAGCTTACCAGGAAATAAGCACAGTCGGGCGTTAAACAGCAACACCTTCTGCCCGACATGAAATTCTCGAGGTATGATCCTTTTGTCGTGTCATCTCTTCGTTTTCTCTTTGTAGATGCGTGAGCTATCATAGGCATTTAGCCTAAACTCCTCCAGTTCATCTAGCTGCAATAAACGGTTCTGACCACACAACTTAGGATCATAGTTTAGTTCACGAATAGCCCACCAAGCCTTACACTCTAACTCAACAGGTAAATGACAAGACTTCTCATAAACCAACAAATACGGTGATGCACCAATCGGTGTTTTAAAGGTAGTCCGATATGTCCATAATGTGTCATCTAATTTAAGACTCTAGTCCTTCCATGATTCAAAAACTACCTCAACCAAAATCTCTTTTAGTTCCATATTAGAGACCTCAACCTGCCCACTAGTTTGGGGATAATACCCCAAACCACGGCGATGTTGGACACCGACTTTAGACAATATAGATATAAGTTTCCTTTCTTTAAAGTGCATTCTCTCATCACTAGTGACGACCCTAGGGACACCAAATCGGGGAAAAATAATCTTTTTAAACATTTTAATCAGAGTCTTGGCATCACAGTTAGGTGAAGCAATCGTTTCCACCCATTTAGACACATAATCTACGGCTACCAATATATACCTGTTAGAATGCCATTTTGTGGCATCTCATGTCTCTTAGAAATATTCCCAGAGCGTTGCCAAGCATCACAAGCTGAAACAAACACTTTAGCATTGGCAAATAAAGTAGGCCAGTAAAAACAAGATTGAAGTACTTTAGCCACGGTACGCGACGGACCGTGGTGACCACCATAAGAGGACGAATGACAGCCTTCTAGGATTGCTTTGGTCTTCCACTGCGGAATACGTCTGTAGAGACCATCTGCACACTCCTTATATAAATAAGGATCATCCCAAAAGTACTGATTAACATTATAAAGAAAACGCTTCCTCTGCTGATAAGACAAGTCAGGTGGTAGCTCGCCACTGACAACGTAATTAGCCAAATCTGCATACCATGGATCATGGTTAATATTAGTAAAAATATAAAATAAGGAATCATCGGGAAAAGAATCATCAATAGGTAGAGGATCATCTCCCTCCTGCCGCGGCAATCGCGACAGATGATCGACAACTACATTCTCGGCGCCCGTCTTATCTTTGATTTGCAGATCAAATTATTGGAGAAGGATTATCCATCTCAACAGTCGTGGCTTAGCTTCCTTCTTAGCAAGAAGGTGTCTCGGCGCTTCATGGTCAGTAAAAACAGTAACTTCTGGCCCTATCAAATAAGAACGAAATTTCTCCAGCACATAAACCACAGCTAGCAGCTCCTTCTTAATAGTGGTGTACTTCACTTGAGCCTCATCCAGAGTTCGGCTCGCATAGTAGATCGCATTCAAAGCCTTGTCTTTCCACTGGCCTAACACCGCTCCTAGTGCATAATCACTAGCATCGCACATAATCTCAAATGGCAACTCCCAGTTGGGAGGTTGAATAATCGGTGCTGAAATCAAGGCCTGCTTTAACTTGTTAAAAGCAGAAAGATACTCATCAGTAAATACAAAGGGGGCATCCTTAAGCAACAGCTGTGTAAGTGGTTTAGCAATTTTTGAAAAATCCTTAATGGACCGGCGATAAAAGCCGGCATGACCAAGGAAACTCCTCACTCCTTTAACATTAACAAGAGGAGGCAATTGCTGAATCACTTGCACCTTTGCTTTATCAACCTCAATGCCCCTATCAGAAACTAAGTGTCGTAAGACAACTCTCTCGTTGACCATAAAATGGCACTTCTCCCAATTAAGCACAAGATTAACCTGAATGCAGCGCTGCAACACTTTATCAAGGCTAGACAGACAATTATCAAAATCACATCCATAGACATTGAAATCGTCCATAAAGACCTCCATAATAGACTCTATGTACTCAGAAAATATCCCCATCATGCACCATTGAAAGGTGGCAGGGGCATTACACAAACCAAAAGGCATCATGCGATAGGAAAAACACCTTGAGGATAAGTGAAAGTAGTCTTTTCCTGATCATCCGGATGAATAGGGATCTGAAAGAACCCTGAGTATCCATCTAAATAACAGAAAAACTTATGAGAGGCTAAGCTTTCTACCATCTGATCAATGAAATGAAGGGAAAGTGATCTTTCTTTGTGGCGACATTTAGCTGTATGTAGTCTATGCACATCCGCCAACCAGTTACTACTCTAGTAGGTATCAAATTATTTTTATCATTCTTAGCCACTGTAGTTCCTCCTTTCTTAGGAACCACCTGAACTGGACTCACCCACTTAGAATGACCAACAGAGTAGATAATATCTGCGTCGAGTAGCTTCATTACCTCAGCCATCACAACATCTTGCATCTTCTGGTTTAGCCTGCGCTGACCTTGTCTGCAAGGTTTGTGACCTTTCTCTAGCTCAATCCTGTGCATACAAATATCAGGGCTGATGCCCTTAATATCGTCTAACGAATAGCCATAGCTTTCCTATTTTTCTTCAGAACAGCTAACAAAGCGGTCAGCTGCTTATCATCCAATTTAGCACTAACAATGACTGGATATTGCTATGTATCATCTAAAAATGCATATTTAAGATGAGAAGGAAGAGGCTTACGCTCGGGTACCTTTACCTTCATAGCACAAAGAGTATTTACCAATTGTTCTACCCTCTTGCCTTCGACGTCGGTGAGTTCACGCTCATCTAAGGCAGCTTCAAGCAAATCCAACACAGCGTCATTGTTTTCCTGGTTATCTGCACACTCATCTAGCAACGTCAAAGCTTCCAGTGGATCCTTAATCAAGGAATCCGACCAGAACTCATAAACAGACTCATCAACGATATCAACCGAATAGCAAGTATCCTCTATCATTGGTCTAGCTAGTACTAGGCAAACTGAAAGTGATGGCGTCATCCCCCACTGCAAGAGTCAATCGCCCTTGTTTGACATCAATAATGGCCCCAGCTGTACATAAGAATGGTCTTCCTAATATAAACGGGGTCCGGGTATCCTCAGCTATGTCTAAAATAATAAAATCCACTGGTATAAAGAACTTGCCTACCTTAACAGGCACATTATATAGGATACCTAAGGGTCGTATAACTGATCTATCAACCATCTGGAGGGTGATATTAGTCAATTTAAGGTGACCCATATTAAGTTTCTTGCAGACAGAGTAGGGCATGACACTGACACTGGCTCCTAAGTCACAGAGAGCCTTATATATCACTTCATTCCATATGGTACAGGTAATAGAGAAACTACCTGGGTCTTTCATTTTAGGTGGAGCTTTGTTAAAAATTAAATTACTAGACTCTTCCATAAATGCAACAGTCTCAAATTCACTAAGCTCTCTCTTATGCGTCAAAATATATTCATAAATTTTGCATAAGAAGGTACCTGGGTTCAGTAAAAGGAACGGTCACCTGAAGATTCTTGACCACATCCACAAATTTACCGTACTGTCGCTCGACCTTAGCATCTTTCAGACGTCCTGGATAAGGAATTCTGGTAACAATAAGTAGGTCTGCGACCTTCTCATTACCTTTGTCTAAACGTGGCATCTCCGCAGCAGAGGAAGATGACCCATCAGCAAGTTTAGACGTCAAAACAGCATCTGCACTGTTACTTTTACTCGATCGAATACAATCTTCACTCGATCGAGAGCATTTGTCAAGGGAATTACACGATCGAATAACATAATCCTCTCGATCGAGAACTTCAATTTGGGCACCATTCGATCGAGAGCCTAGATCACTCGATCGAATACTGTCAGAGGAGAAACCACTCGATTGAGGACCAGATCCACTCGATCGAATAGTTGGACGATATTCAGCAGCTACGTCGTCAATTAGTTCCTTAAAAACAGATTCCGGAATTTCATCAACAATTATATCATCATTTCCCGGCATATTCGGTACATCATAAGTAAGACCACTTCAAAGATTGATTGCATTAAGCAGGTCGCAAGGAGGTGATCCATTCACTCGATTTGTTGGCTTAGATGTAAGTTGTGTGACTTAGTCTTGCAACTTTTCTATAGTATTTTCAGCTCTGTCGAAATTTCGCTCGAGTTGAAGTGCTAGGGTTAGCACCAAGGATTTTAACTCCGCAATTTCTACATTTATAGAAAGTAAATCGACTTGTTGTGGCATCGGGTTAGGAGGACTAGAAGTACTTGGCATGGTTAAATCTTCAAAAAGTTTAGAGAACGGAACTACTTGCTTATATTGTTGGTAAGCACGAACTCGCTCTACATCCGCCATACAAGTAATAGGATCGTATCCTTCGGTACCGCATCTACCACAAATCACCTATTGCGCAATCATAGCATGAACTTGCCCATGTTCACCTGTAATTTGTAGAATCTCCGAATTGTCATACTTCTCATCAAGAATTTCCACGTCAGCTACAAAAGAGTCACCAGCTCTTTCATTCACCCGTCTGCCTCTTCTGGGATTTCCATATTCAGCTACATGAATGGCCATATATTCAATAAGATGTCATCCCTTATCATCTTGAACATTTTTCCGGAACCTCCCTTTTGTTGCGTTGTCCAATATGGCTCTTTGATCAGCATACAACCCATTGTAAAATAGGGTGCATAAGAACCAATGTTGGAAACCATGATGAGGCACAGAACGAACAAGTTTCTTGAACCTAATCCAAGCCCCATTTAGATCTTCAGTAGGCAGTTGTGTGAATGCAGTGATCTGGCCTCTTAACGCATTAGTGCACTGTGGTGTAAAATACCTTTTATAGAAGGTCAGGGCTAGGGAATTCCAGTCAGTAACACCGGCAGCTTCCCTATTCAAATCTCTCAACCATTCCCGGGCGTCATCAGTCAAAGAAAAAGGAAAAAGAACTCCCTTGACCTTACCCTATGTCACTCCAGCAGCTAAAGGGATGGTGGAGCAGTATTTAGTAAACAACTTCATGTGCTTACACGGATCTTCGCCAGCTGCTCCCTTGAAGAGATTCCTCTCAACCAACTGAATGTAGGCCGGGTGAATCCCAAAGGTGCCCGAATCTGTAGTAGGTAGCAAGAAACCTTTGGGTAGAGAATCCATCGTAGGTTCTGAGTGACTGGCAATGTTCGGCATTTTAGCAATAAAGTTGAAAGAACAGCAGGTATGACAATGTCCTCTTCTAGGACAGATTTCCTACAACACAGTTAAAGCACTAGAGAAAAATATTAGATCATTCTCAAGGAATAAATTCCTTAAGACAAAAGACAAACTCAAATATAGCAACAAAATTACGCCACCTCCCCGGCAACGGCGCCAAAATTTGACACAGCTGTCGCAACCCTATCAAAAATAAAACCAACTGGCTCAACTAATAAATATAGTAGAGGTAAGTCGGGTCTCGTATCCACAGGGAGAAGGGAAAATGTATGCTAAACTAAGTCTGCCTAAGTAACCGATTCTTGGGGTTTTGATGGTTTGTTCTAACCTACGGAGATTAAAAGAGAAAGAGAGCAAGAGAAATCAACAGACAGAGAAAAACAGCTAGGACAGTCGGTTCACCATGGTTCTCTAGGAGTCTAGTCTAGGGTCATAGGTCAGCATAAACTTGATTTGCAGGGTAATGAAAAAGTCCTCTCGGTCCGTTATTCGCCCTAAAACATTACTAGCTTAGCTTTCACCCTCACTAGCATGCCCTAATGTTCATTGTAGGTCTTACCCCTTCCAATCTCTCGATCTAGGTCAGGGCATAATGATATTAACTAGCTGAATGCGTAGACTCAAGAACCTAATTACAGTTAAGTGCAATGATTAACAAGACAGACTAAAATTACACCAAACCCTAATCACCTAATCATGGCTCCCTAATCATGGCTCCCATATGTCCTAGCATAGATGAATTAGCTATGCATGATAGATATTGAAGAAATAATAAAAAGCATAACAAATAAATTGAACATACTATTTAACAAAGAGACAAGAGAAATCAATAGATGAAATAAAGACAAGGATGTAATTGCAATAAAGATTAATTAAAGCGAAGATTAGGAATATCGAATACAAGAGAGTAGTAATGGAGTAATTAGGTCTAGAAAGTAAAGTTCTAAGAGAGAGAATGAGAGAGAAAAGAAGAGAAGAGAGGAAAAAAGAGAGGGAGCTCCTATGACTGCCGTCACTTCTCCTATTTATTTCCTAGTTATAAAATAATATCTGAAAATTAACTAAAAATCTGCGTATGAAGTTAAGCCTCTCGATCGAGTAGAATGAGACCACTCGATCGAGGAAAATCCAGACCAAACTTCTCGATTGAGTACATTAGATGCTCGATCGAGGAACCAGAAAATACCCCATCTCGATCGAGTAGAAGGATAACTCGATCGAGAATCTTCAGTAGCATAACGCATTCGATCGACCGGTTTCAGCAACCAACTTGGTCGATCGAGCTGTATTAGCGTCGATGAACTCTTGAACACCTTCTGAGGCCACTTCACGCATCTCTAGCTGACAGATTCCAAGTTCCGATTCCCCCTTCTCCAAAATGCATGCGATTGGGACAGGTTTAGGCTCAATTTCGCTCATTTCCGGTTCATGCCTGCAATTAATACAAGATAAACCAAAGTAGTTTATTCGAAGGCATTTGTAGCTAGATGCCACATAAATAACATAGAAATGCGTGTAAATATAAGGTAAAAACCATATACAAAATACACGCATCAACTATGTTATAAACTAACTACAAATCTGACTACATGAATGTGAATGATTAATTGTTTTTTGGTTCATAAATAAAATTTAGTGTTTCAGAAATGATGGGGCATATTCTGCACCCGCTGGCCGAGTCAACATATTGAGAAAGGTCAAAGATATCCACAGCAAGTCAACGACTTAGACAAACTGACCTAACCGACGCAAAGATGTCGCTCTGTCTCTTGTGCCTCTACTGGACAACAACTAGCAGGGGCACATATCCGCGTACTCATATCCAAGACCCCTCGGCATGGAGTCAACAGGGCCCGTCGGCCTGCCATGGGTCCCTCAGCCGAGGGTAGATCAGTCTTTCCACCTGCTAGCCACTTGGCCACTACGTGACAAAAGGTGAAAGTCTATAAATACTCCTCAACCCTCATTGAGGAAAGGATCCAAGAATCTAACCTAAAACACCTCATAATCTGGTAATATCTTCCTTATCTCTCTAGAACATATACTTCGCCAAGTAACACACAACTTATCTCTTTAAGTTCACTGACTTGAGCGTCGGAGTGAGTACGCTCGGCCAATGCCGAGCCCTCAGTTCGTTCATTGTTTCAGGAGAGGCCGAAAGAAGGATTCAACCAAAGACGTCATTCTACAAGCCACGAGTGGTAACAAATAACTGCTTCAGAATTACACCCGGAACAATTGGCGCTGTCTGTGGGGATAGATACTAGAAGCTAGCCAAATCCCTTACAAAAAAAAAAAAAAAAAACCCACCCAACGAGCTAAGAAGATGTCGAAACAACCAGAAACGGTGCTTGTGGAAACTGAATTCTACCAAGATGACACATTGCACAACTCTGAAATCGGGCAGTCCCCCACCGACCGTATCACTGATACGACGAACGGGATGCCGAAGGAACAAGATACACCGCTACCCGCCGACCAAGTCACTGTCATGCGACATGTGGTTGATGCAGCTAAACTGAAGCTACTCCTGGAACTAATGGGTAGCACACCGACTCACACTGTCACAACGACAAGAGCGGCGGCACCCCCACAGGAGATCAGGGTCCCAAAAGTGACTCCGAGAAACTTAAACGAAGCATTGGAGGAAGCTGACCATGTCAAGACGCCGGGGGATCCAGAGTGCAAGTGGTAGACTGAGTCCTTCCCGCTCGCGCGGAGGACAGTGTCGCCGCAAAGACCGACGAGGCTCGCCCAGGAGAGGAGTGAAAGAAGTCTGACTCACCAGAGTCGGAGAAGAAGCCCTTCCCGCCACGGGGAGAGAAGCCGGACTAAGGATGCGAGGAGCCGATCGCTGCGTGTCATTCGACACGTGGTCAGACAGCCCCTCGATGCCTATGTCCTAGAGGTCCCGGTGCCGACTAAGCTAAAGTTGCCACCCATATCATACAAAGGAGAAGGCGACCCAACCGACCACGCCGAGGCTTTCGAGTCTTACATGTCGGTATGGGAGCAACCTGATGAGGTTTGGTGCCGAGTCTTCCCAACGACTCTGCATGGGATGGCGCAAAATTGGTACAAGGGGCTACCCGATGGGTCGGTATACTGTTATGCCGACCTAAGGGACATATTTTTGGCCCAGTATTCTTGCAATAAGAGGAGGGCCGTCGAGACATCGGATCTCCTGACTATCAGACAGGAGGGAGGCGAGTCTCTCCGGGTTATGTGAAGAGGTTCGACGCCAAGGTTCAGCAGATTCGTGAGCGAGCAATGAACTGGCGGCCTTCGCATCGATGAAAGGCCTCCCGAGAGGAGACTTAAAAAACGAGCTCATCAAGTGCGTAGGCCTGAACCTAGACTCCGCCAGGAAGATGGCCGACCAAGCCATAAAGGTGGAGAACTACCACAAAACCTGGGTAGGCCCCAGCGAGGCCGGGCACTCAGAGAGAAAGAGCCGCCGGGAGGACAACCCGGATGAAGGACGCCGTGACAATAATAGGTCACGGTCTGACAAGTCCGCCAGGAAACAGAACTCGGCGGGCGCCGGGGGGAGTTCAGGACCGTACTACCAAAAGCGGTTCAATGGTCACACCCCTTGGTCGTATCGCTGCCGAGGTCTTTGCCCGAGCAATAACGAGGGTCGAAGTGGGAAAGGCCTCCCAAGGCGAGGGGGACGGTGACACGAGCCGATCTTGTGAGTACCACGGCCACACCGGCCACTTAATCGACAAATCGCCGCATCTCAAGAATGCCATTGAAGAGCCGATCCGGAAGGGGAGCCTCAGCAAATATGTTGTCGGAGGCCAAAAGACTAATACCGGCGGCTCAAATAAAAAATCCGTCTTTGAACAGATAGAAGTAATCCATGTGGTCATCGGGGGCAACGAGAACGGTGGGTCCGCTCATGGGCACAAACGGCACCTGAACGAGCTTTATCAGGCCATCAACTTTGTGCCCAAAACAGCGATCCCCGCTTCCAACATCCCCGATATGACTATTGGGAAGAAGGACTACGAGGGAGTCATCGCCCCGCACAGCGACCCACTTGTAGTCCACTTGGACATAGCCAACCACCTGGTCAAGAGGTGCCTGATTGACACAGGCGCCTACACGAACATCATGTTCAGGGAGTGCTTTCTCAACCTCGGTCTGAAGGTTGAGGACTTGAGCCCCTGCACCAATCCGTTGTACAGTTTTTCCGGGGCCGGCCTGGTACCCCAGGGGGTCAATCAGCCGCCGGTGATGTTCGGCGAGGGAATGCGGCTAAAAATGTCCTGTCTGAGTTCGTGGTCATTGACGGCTCGTCCGCCTACAACGTTCTTATAGGCCGAGTCACTCTGAGCGAGGCCGATGCAGTAATGTCCATCCGGGCCCTGACACTGATGTATGTCTCGGACCGGGGGAAGCGCATAAGCTCGTCTCAAAGGACGAAAAAGACGAAGTAGTCAACGTCCAGATATCTGCCAGAGGGTGCAACATGCAATCCCTCAAAGTGGCGAAGAAGTCAGAGAAGGGGAAGAGCCCATCCCTACAACAGAAAGGCGATCTCATGGATGCAACCGTCGGCATGGTCGAAGGAGCCGAGACCGAAGAAGTAGAAATTGACCCAGGGCGCACCGTGAATCGCTTCGGTGTCAACCTCGGGAGCCAAAATTCAGGGCCGCTCTCCTAGACCTGCTGAGGAAGAACAAAGACGTCTTCGCTTACTCAGCAGCCGAGATGCCAGGCGTGAGCCGGGAGGTAATTGTTCACAAGCTGAACGTACTCTCCACCGCTCGCCCTGTCAAGCAAAAGATGAGGAACTCCTCAGCCGAGAAAGATGAGGCCATCAAAGCCGAGGTAGATAAATTACTAGCGGCGGGCTTTATCATGCCTTGTGCTTATCCTGAGTGGTTAGCTAATGTTGTAATGGTGAAGAAATCATCGGGGGCGTGGAGGATGTGTGTAGATTTTACCAATCTTAATAAAGCGTGCCCCAAAGATTGTTATCCCTTGCCTCGAATAGATAGTTTAATCGACGCCACGGCAGCTACACTATCCGAGCCTCGCCGGACGCCTTCTCGGGTATCATCGGTATTCATGGCCGAAGAAGACATGCCTAAATGCCCATTCATCACCGGTAACGGCACATACATGTATAAAATGATGTCGTTCGGTTTGAAGAACGCCGGCGCAACTTACACAAGACTGGTGGACAAAGTGTTCCAGAATCAAAAAGGGCGAAACATTGAGGCTTACGTCGACGATGCTATTGTAAAAAGCAAGTCCGACAAATGAGCACTTAGCCGATTTACACGAGACATTTTGTTCACTAAGGAAATACAAGATGAAACTTAACCCAATGAAATGCAACTTCGGTGTCCGATCAGGTAAGTTCCTCGGCGTGCTTGTCAGCGCCAGGGGAATTGATGCTAATCCAGAAAAAGTCCAAGCAATACTGGACCTGCCGGAGCCGAGGAATCGAAAAGAGGTTATGATGTTGACCGGAAGGATGGCGGCTCTAGCCCGTTTTATCTCTCGATCAGCCGACAAGAGCACCCCGTTCTTCAAAGTGTTGAAGGGAAATAAGGACTTCAGCTGGGGGGAGGAACAGAGCACAGCTTTCAAACAACTGAAAGCTCATCTTCAAACTCTCCCAACCCTGTCCTGGCCGATCCGGGGAGACGCTATATCTATACATAGCAAGATTACCTCGGCCACGGTCGTCGCCGTGATCATCGAGAAGAAGACAACAAAGAACACCTAATCTACTTTGTCAGCCATACATTGCTGCCCGCCGAAAGAAATTACCCACTGATTGAAAAAGCAGCCTTTGCTGTCGTCGTTGCCGCAAGGAAAATGAAGCCTTACTTCGACGCACATCCCGTGACGGTCTTAACCGACCAACCATTGGAGAAAGCATTGGAAAAATTTGAGCAATCCGGCAGGCTCATCAAATGGGCAGTAGAGCTATCCGGCTTCGGCATTCAATACAAGCCGAGGCCCTCCATAAAGGGACAGGCACTTGCAGATTTCCTGGCCGAGTGCACATATCAAGAAGAGCAAAACCCCGGAGTATGGGAAGTATACACCGACGGGTCCTCCACGGCGAACACTCAGAGCCGGCATACTTATCATCGCCCAAACGGGGACGAGTTTGAGTACGCCTTGAAATTTACCTTCTCGGCCTCAAACAACGAATCCGAATACGAGGCGGTGATAACCGGAGTCGAGCTAGCTAGAGCTGCCGGGGCGGAACACATCATTTTGAAAACAGATTCACTTTTAGTGGCTAATCAAATTAGAGGAGAGTACGAGACTCGAGACGACGGGATGGTAAGATACCTGGAAAGGGTAAAAGCGACACCTCAAAATTGAAATCTTTTCGATACAATGCATTCCAGTGTCGAGAACAACCGAGCCGACGCTCTCTCAAAGCTTGCCAGTTCAACCATCAAGAATGTCAGTCGAACCGTGCTGGTAGACGTCAGGAATGCCAAAAGCATTACTGAGACCGTCGGCATGGTGGGCGACATAGAGGCCGGGACGACGTGGATGACTCCGATAATGAAGTACAAACTGATGAATGAATTACCGGAGGACCGCAGTCTCTCACAGAAGATAAAGAGGATCGCATCAAGGTACTTGGTGTTTGAAGGAGAATTATACAGAAGGTCCGTAATAAGGCCACTCTTGAAATGTGTCGGCCCACCGACGCGAGCTAATCGACGAGAAATTCACGAAGGCATCGTGGTCATCACATGGGGGCAAGAACACTAGCCCACAAATCTCTCCGAGCCGGCTACTTCTGGCCCACCATGCTTGAGGATTCCAGAGCCAAAACCAAAAAGTGCAACAATTGTCAAATGCATGCTCCGGTGATACATGCACCTTCCCGAGACTCGCAGGTATTTAGTCCCCTTCCTTTTGCACGGTGGGGATGGATCTACTAGGGCCATTTCCAACGGCATCCGGAGGAAGAAAGTACTTGATTGTCGCCGTTGACTACTTCACCAAATGGGTTGAAGTCGTAGCGGTACTGCCAAGACCACGGCGGCCGTAAGAAAGGTAACGGGAAAATGTCATAACTCGTTTTGGGTTACCCCAAGTCATGGTATTTGACCACGGCCGAGAGTTTTGGAGTGACACAATAATGAACTGGTTGGAGGAACTTGGTATCAAATTTGCATACTCCTCCGTCCGCCACCCACGAGCAACGGACAAAGCGGAGAGCGACCAATAAAACAATCCTCAACGGTTTGAAGAAGACAGTTGAAGACCTAAATGGAAGATGGGTCGATGAACTACCCGGCGTCCTGTGGTCCCTCCGGACCACGGAGAAAGAAGCAACGGGGTACAGTCCATTCCACTTAGTCTACGGATCCGAAGCAGTCCTGCCAATTGAAGCAGCGGTGCCGACATTCAGAACGGCCACCTTTAACCCGGTTGAAAATGAGGAAGGTCTGAAAGCCTCCCTAGACCTGGTCGAAGAAAGCCGAGATACAGCACGCCTCAACTTGGCAGTATACCAAAACCGAATGAGAAGAGCCTACAACCGAAGAGTCCACAAAAGGGACTTAAAAGTAGGAGATCTAGTCCTAAGAAAGTCGGCTGCCACCAACAAGGGAACATTCATGGTAAATTGACGGCTAACTGGGAGGGTCCCTACAAAGTGGTTGAAGAAATGAGGCCGGGTACATACCGGCTGACAGACATGGAGGGTGTGCCTTTGATGAGCCATTGGAACACTGACAATCTCAGGAAATACTTTGTATAGCGGCGGAGGTGTCCGAGACAATTGTTGGCACCCCGACGCGTGTTTATATCTAATAAAGAATCATCCAAGTTTTCCATCAAAGTGTTTATCCCCTCCGTAGTCATATCGAGGTAGACGCCACGGCCCAAGCCGGGCAGTCACCCCAAGAAGTAGACGCCACGGCAGTCACTACACCGTTAGCGATTAGATTGATACTCGCGAAAGCGACCAACATGCCTTAGGAACGTATAAGTACAGTTGAGACGCAATTCTAGCCGCCTCGGCCAACCGAAGGCCTGGCAGAGGAAGCGATCAACATGTTTACAGATACGAACGCTGTCGAGCCGTAACCTCTAGCCGCCTCGGCCAACCGAAGGCCTGGCAGGGGACACAACGGTCGATACGCTAACATGTTCACAGCGGCGGTTGGAAAACGCAAATCGGACGCCTCGGCCAGACCGAGAGTGAAAGAGGAAGCGACCAACATGCCAACATGTTTAAAAAACGTTAAACACAGTTGAGATACGCATTCTAACTGCCTCGGCCAGGCCGAAGGTAAAAACGAAAAAGTGCTCAATTAATAACGTAAGAAGACAAGTGAAGGATTGTGATCAAACTTTACTGAAAATGATTACAAGGAGAATACAGACGACGGCCGTCCCCATAGGGATAAGCCAAAACACAACCTACCAAAGTTTTACAAAAAACAAGGAAAAGAAGAACAAAAGGTTACAGACATATCATTTGAAGCGCCAAAAGATGGCAGGGAGGAAAGGCTTAATAATTGGCCCCCGAACAGCTGAAGCTATCCGAGATGTCAGGTGAGTCTGGTGACGACCGCCCGTCTCCCTATGCCTGTTGCTGCCCGCCATCGGCGACGTTAGCAGTATCATCTTTGGTAGGCGACCCAGAAGCTGTCTTGGCAGCCTCAGCCTCAGCAGCCTCAGCTGCCCTCATTCTCTCAGCTTCCTCCTTGGCCGCCTTAGCTTTCTCAGCAAGAGTCGCCTTCTCCGCGGCCTCCTCTTCCTCCTTCTTCACCCTCGCCTCCTCAGCGGCCTTCGCCTCCGCGGCCTTCTCCTTAGTTTCGAGCTTGTCATCAAGCAGCTCGTCAAATTTTGGCCACGGAAAGGAGCCATCAAGAAAGAGCTCCCCTATCACTTCCCTGGCAGCTTCTTCGGCCAGGTCCCGGTATTGGGCGCACATGTTAGGGAGGATAACGGTTTGGAGCGTCTCAATGTCCTCCTCCCTCTGGGCGATGATAGCATCCTTATTCCGAACCACCTTCCCCTGGGCCTGAAACATGGC
This sequence comes from Silene latifolia, assembly GCF_048544455.1. Taxonomy (NCBI): domain Eukaryota; kingdom Viridiplantae; phylum Streptophyta; class Magnoliopsida; order Caryophyllales; family Caryophyllaceae; genus Silene; species Silene latifolia. The sequence goes on from NC_133526.1 coordinate 186,923,777, forward strand.
CTTCCATTCGTCCCTCTTCTTAGCATTAAAGTCGGCGACTTTCTGAAGGTGGTCACGCCCCTCCAACAGACTTAGCAAAGATCGGCCTCCGCAGCCTCGGCCTTGGCTCTCTCGGCGAGGATCGCTTTTCGGCGTCCTCCCTAAGTTTTCTCTCAGCACGGACCGCCTCTTCAGTCTCAGCCTTGGCCCTCTCACCTTCCTTCTTCGCAGCATCGAGTTCAAGCCTAAGCCGCTCGAGCTGTGGGGCAGCTTCAGCCATGGCCTTTTCTTGCTCCACAATAAGAGCATCGGCCACATCAGCCCACTTCGACAGCATCCTGGCCAAACTCAGGCCCTCCGACCTAATCTGGACGGAGGTAGGCTTCGGGAAGGAGGAGACGACGGTGGCATCTTGACCACTTGTCTGCGCAGTTTGCTTCTCAGCACGCCGTTCAACAGTGTGTCCAGTAGATGGCGGCGGTGGATCTACAAAAAATTCAACCAAAGCATCCATGTCAACATTCATGGACATACCAGAGAGCCTGTCATCAGGAACGCCTAGTGAAACGGCTAAGTCTGAGCCACAGGATAGATCTGTACCAGGCTTGGCCTTCTTGGCCGGAGGACGCATTTCTTTACCGGCCCCGGCAGCAGTAGCAGCAGTAGAAGCAGAAGCATCAGCGGCAGTAGTAGGCTCTTTCCTCTTGCGGAAGAGAGGAGATTCCACTGCCAAGGTGACCACCTCCTCGGCGGTAATATCAACGACCTCCACCGTCTCTTTCTGGACTGAAGGGATGGGAGGTGTAACTGATGTCGACGCCGTCGCCGCCGAAGACTTTGTTTTCCGCGTTCGGCGCGGTATGTTACCAGCAACCTTCGCCTGGGCCGCCTTCGTATCTAGGGCCTTCAGCTGCTGATCCATGAGATCATTTGGCGGCGGTCTGCGATCACGGGTCTGGGCCTTAGGATGCAAATTAACAACTGTCTTGTCCTTGTCAAGTCCCATTCTCCCAAGGATATCTTCAGACAGGTCCGGGCCGAAACGGTCTGCAAAGGAAACGAAGCAAGGGTTAAGTAGAAGAAATAAATCAAAGTTCAAATAACAGAAACATTAAAAGCAGAGATGGGCCTCACACCGACCCCACTCACCCCGTTCGAGGGCCGGTATGAGGCCGACGTGGCAGAGCAGCTCATCCTGAAAAATGATCTGCGTCGGGGGCATCCATCCCTTCGGCATCCCATTCTTCTCAGCCTCATCGCCCGCTTCTCATCCGCATTAAGAGAGACCCTGCTGGCGTCCATCTTAAGCTTACTCCGGGAGACCCATTTGTCATGCTCCACCTTACTCTCGCACCGCAAATTGACTTGGTGCTGGAAGGACCGGGGCAGTGGATAATCCTCCGGAACCTCAACGTACACCCACCGCGCCTTACAGTCCTTGCAGGAAGAAAGCTTATCAACGGAGACGTAACCCGGCTCCGTCTGCACGTTGTACCACCCAACGCGACCAGGGGCTGACGGTCGAAGGTGATGAAGCCGGCGGAATAAATTAACCGTTGGGACCTCCCCCTTGAAAAGGCAGAGCCACACAAAGTCGACTATAGTCCTAATGGCCAACGGGTGCAGTTGGGCCACGGCGACGTTCATGGCTTTAATTATGGCCATATCGTGTTCATTTAGAGGAAACCGGAGCCCATACTCCAGGTGTCTGATGTACACGCCGATACAGCCCGGAGGAGGGCAACAGACCGCCTGACCTTCCCCAGGAATAACAATACTATACTCCCTGCCGAAGGAGAAGTGACGTTCGAAAAAGTCGGGACCGAACAACCGGCAAACTTGTGGGTCCAAGCACGGTCGTGCGGACCTTACAAAGGCGTCGCGTGATCCATGATGTACGGCCTCTCCTCATTAGGACGAGTCCTTTCAACATCATCACCGTCATCATCATCATCATCCTCCCAATCCTCCAGAGCTTTTGGATCAACTTCAGGAGAAGGAGACCTAGGGCCCCCAGACCTTATCGGGATGGCGGCCAGTGCCTCCTCCTCATCAAGGCGCGACGGGAACCCCGGCGCAAGGTTACTAGGTCCGGCATCAGCAGAAGACATGTTCACAACAAAAACTTAACAATTAAAAGTTGGAAAATTTGTTTGTTTACCTTGAAGAAAAAGTGCTACGCCGAAGTAACGATTCTGAAGATTAGAAGAGAAAGAAACCCTTGAAAATCTAAGAAAGAAAAATTTTTTGAGAAGTTGAACTTTGTGCGAAAATTAAGGGGCATACTGCTCTATTTATAGAGCAAAGCCCACGAAGACAGACCAATCAGGGCAAAGCCCATGAAGCGTCAACCAATCAACAACGAGACACATGTCAAGCATGCAGCCATGGAATGTCAATCGACAAACAGTTACAAAACTTCTTCAACACGCTCCTTGACAGAATGCCAATCGACGTATCTTCTTCAACACGCCCCTTGGTATCTGCTTGCCAAACGGCCCGCTGATTCGACCAAGCTTGGCAAAGACCTACTGGGGAAATCAAAAGCACACGGCACTCACAACCTCGGTCTCGGCCAGCGCCACTTTCTTTTCCACATCTGATGTCCATTACACATCCATGTGGAGGGGGGATACGGTACGGCCTAAGCAGCACCAAGCCGAGGTAGAAGAAGCCGGGGCAGAAATTTTTTGCTTGCGCAGAATACGCTCAACACTCATCGAAGGTCCATACTACGGCATAGACTACGCTGGGGGCAAATTGATGGGGCATATTCTGCACCCGCTGACCGAGTCAACATATTGAGCAAGGTCAAAGATATCCACAGCAAGTCAACGACTTAGACAAACCCTAACCGACGCACTGTCGGCTGTCTCTTGTGCCTCGGCTGGGACAACTAGCCAGCCGGGGCACATATCCGCGTACTCATATCCAAGACCCCTCGGCATGGAGTCAACAGGGCCCGCCGGCCTGCCATGGGTCCCTCGGCCGAGGGTAGATCAGTCTTTCCACCTGCTAGCCACTTGGCCACTTGGCCACTACGTGACAAAAGGTGAAAGTCTATAAATACTCCTCAACCCTCATTGAGGAAAGGATCCAAGAATCTAACCTAAAACACCTCATAATCTGGTAATATCTTCCTTATCTCTCTACAACATATACTTCGCCAAGTAACACACAACTTATCTCTTTAAGTTCACTGACTTGAGCGTCGGAGTGAGTACGCTCGGCCAATGCCGAGCCCTCAGTTCGTTCATTGTTTCAGGAGAGGCCGAAAGAAGGATTCAACCAAAGACGTCATTCTACAAGCCACGAGTGGTAACAAATAACTGCTTCGGAATTACACCCGGAACAAGAAACTTTCAAATGTATGTTTTATTTGGGTATGTGTTTCTATTTTATTAATCATTTTTCCTTTGAAAAATAGCTCTCATAGAATGAAATTAGAGTTGCGAGGATCTCAATCTTATTAACAAGTTGGACAAAAAAATTCTATTGACATAGATATTAGCTAAATGTAAATTATTATCTAATATTTATGCGTACATGTCATATTATCTAATGCATATATCTTATAACACATAAGGGCATTAGCAATAGACAAACCTCGAGGTTTGTTCTCATGCCACATAAGCAAATATACAAATTCATTTACCTACAAACCTCATACCAACAACAAATAAACCTCTTCAAGGTTTATATCATGACCCACCATACTTTTTCTCCTCACACATTCTCTCTCCACAAACCTGGTTACTAATTTGTAACCCCTCTCATCCATGAACCTCAACACTCATCACCAACAATAGAAGGTTTGTTGACAAACCTCTAAAATTATGGACATGTCATCCTACAAACCTCTTGATGAACCTCTATTACTAATGCCCTAATAGATTGCAATGAGATTTGTAGTAGGCTCCTTACATCGTGAAATTTATTATTCTATATGTTTTAACCTCTATTACTATATGATTTATGACAATTAAAATATTGAGAAGATAAAAAAACGTTATAATTCTATATGTTTTAAGCTCCTTACATCGTGAAATTTATTATTCTCAAAAAAAGAATGAAAAAAAGAGATATAATTCAACATTATGCCTTAATTTGCTCTTTCGTCTTTACTTATTAACTTTATTTGCCGGAAGACAAAGCGACGTTCAAACTTTTACATAGAAAATTTAGTACAAAATATGTACAATCTAATAGAAAAAGCAACCTTAAGTACTTAATTTTTTTACATGGTGTCATGAATTACTGGACTCATTGAAAGGTAATTTTTTTTAAAAACCGCATGTTTTTAGTATATTAATCAAAATAACAACTAAAATACAATATGTAGTTTTGAAAATAAACCAAAAGTGTCAAAGAAATAAGACATTAACCAACTAACTTTTATGTATTTCAAGACTATATTTTTTAAATGGATCAACTCATTGTTCAGACAAATATAAACAATACGATAAAAATAACAAAACTAAAACAAATAAACCCGTGAATCTCACGGATCATAAACCTAGTTAATGGTAAATAAATAAGTAACAATAATTGAATGAAAAATCTTTAAAATTTCACAATTTACTTTTTGAACCATCATGACAATAATTAATCATTTTAATTATGTCATTTTCTCTTCCAATTTAAGTTTTCTCCAACTCCCGCCTTTTGATTGTTTTTCTATAAAATTTACTTTATTTTTTAAAGTGGTTTATGTTTTATTAATCATTATAAGATGATCGTTGATCTCAAAATGAAGATATTATAATATTTCTTTAAATTTGTTATTAAGCGTATATTGTTGTGTAATTTTACTATTAGGCTTTTCCGATCAACCTATTTAAATTCGTATTTTTGTATTCATGAGTATAATGATCTCTAACATATACTAGTTTTATGCCCGTGCATCGTGCACAAAATGCACGGGCTGCTTTTGAGAACACAAAATATGTTATTTATATGTATATTATTAAACACCGTATTTTAAACTAATACTAACTAATTTAAATTTATTTGGATAGCAAGAGAAACCATAGACCAACTAAAAAATTGGATAGCTCATCCCCATAAATGTATGGAAGTTTATAGAAAAAATGGGGTGATATATTATTAATAAGACACTATTAATAAGACGTTTTATAACAAATTAACAATATGGTTGAACAATATACAATTTTCCGATTCGATTCAAAGTCATATTTAAAAAATGTATATTTGTTCCAGAAAAGAATTTCGAGTGGAATATCCATCCGTGCTTCAGGTATCGGATTGGATACACATCCATTTCAATTGCAGATATCCAACTTCAACGAATAAACCGGGTCAAGTATTACCCTACTTAGCAAGATAGGACAACTATTTTGCTAATATTAGATATTATTGACCGATATGTTATGTGAGATTTACCGATTAAAGATTACTAAAGAACAATATATGGAGTACTTCATTTGTACCAATTCGACCATTTGTTTGCCGTTTTAATCCTTTATAAGGGTTATTTTAATCAGAGGCAAACAAATAGAACAAAGGGAACATCTACATTCAAATAGTGCAAAATAAATAAAATATATTAATAGTGATAAAACTCTTTTACGGAACTCTTTATTTTTTTTGTGCGATTTGACAGAACTCATTCAAATGCCAAATAAAAAACATGACAACTAAAGGTGTAAGTATTGGAATGTATCCTCGGGCCATTTAAAAACCCTTTTATTAAATGCCCAATATTTCAATTTGTCAGGGGAGGATATCTTATTTAATTTGATGCTCATCATACCATTAATGTGAGCAAAATAAACCTAAATTCTCTGCCTCAAACTCTATCTATTCTTTTACAGTTTTACTCTCCAGATTTATATGGAGCAAATTAACTTATTATTATATTAACCCTAACTCCCCGCCTCACTTCGTTACTACTCGAGCTCTCTCACTCTAAATTTGATCTCATGATCTTATCAGTATCATAAAACCACCAAAATCGTTTCCCTCACCCACACACTACATAAATTTGGAGTATTATCTAATTATCTTTATGTTTTTCTCATTTCATCCATATTCGATCTATAAATATATGTTTGCATGTCTCCTTTGAAGGATAATTAATGGTAAAGTTGATTTTTTGCTTATAAGGTTAATTTTTATTCTTCAAATTTATTTTTCAATTATTAACAGTACGTGTAAATCTGATCATTTTCAACTTTTTATTATATTTTTTGTTACATAAAATCAAAATCTTCTAATTTTATTGTTGATTTTTCTTATTTAACTTAGATAATACTACTTGTGTACTTTCATTAGCCTACTTTTAATTTTGTATAATTATGTCTTTAATTTTTATATCTTTTAATTTCGTGAATTTATATATCTATGTAATTTTTTTTACACTTTGTAATTCATCTGATGATATTTTTTTAAAATAATACATGTGTATTATTCTAAAAATAGCAACTATTTACAAAGACGGGAATTAAACAGTCATTATCAGCAAATGTGGAGAGAGAGTAATTAATTTCCCAAAATTTTGTAGGGGCCCACCACTCCTAAATATAAGGAACCAATAGAAATCCAAAGAAAAACCTAGCTTTTATAGTAGGTAGATTTTTCTTTTTTCATTTCATATGAACTATCAAGGCATATACTAAAAGGAAACGTACTAAAAGGAAGCGAAAGTAAACCTTCAGATAAATATTAAATAGTATGGTTTCTAAATTCTAATCCGTATATTTTTAAGTTTGTGTTTTTTTTTTTCAAAACCGGAATCGATTATTTTATAGTCTTTAATACTATTTTTATTTTTATATAAGATCGTGGATATAAGTATAACAAGAGATGAATCAAATTCTTGAAATAGTAATAAGGAACTTAAAAAAATTTATGAACCTTTTGGAATTCAAATTTAGGGAATATAGTTTTTTAGATTATTGAGCAATTGAAATGAAAATTTAATTCGTAATACATGGGAGTAGATACCGACCATAGCGTTGACTCGTATCTAATATTTTTCTATCGATATAATGAATGTTTTTCGGATTTAAATAATATTTGAAACATGCACGTGGTGATAAGACTTCAAAGATATTTTTATGGGAGAGTTGATGGAGAGGTCCGGAAATAATTTAGAGATGACTATATTGAGGTATTGAGTTTACAACCTTATAAGGCGTCATTGAAGATTTTTCCATACGGAATTTATTATATACGGATGGTTTTAACTTTTATTATTTTAAAAACTCACTTTCTAATATTGCGAAGTAAAACACACGTAAATATAATGAGTCGTCTTTGTCATTGCTCTGCTGTCAAGTTTCTCAAAATTAGTAACTACCACATTGTCACTTGCAGGATTCGATTTAAAAAAACAAACCAAAATTGTCAAAGAAATAAGGTATTAACTAACTAATTTCTATGTATTTTAAGACTCTATATTTTTAAATAGATCAACAACTAATTGCTCAAACAAATATTAACAATACGATAAAAATATCAAAACTAAAACAGATAAACCCGTTAATTTCACGGGTCACAAACCTAATTACCACCTTAAATAACCACTTAGAGGGCGTTTGGTTAGAGAAAGGGAAAGAGAAAGGAAATTAGAAAGGGTAAGAGGGGGAAAGGTAAGAGATTACTTAAAACGTAACTAGTTGTTTGGTTACATCAAGAAAATGAGGTGTGGTGGGTTGTGGTTTGTTTTGGTGTGCAGGTGGTGACTTAGGTGGGTGGTTGTGGTGGTGGTGGCGGCGGCGGCAATGAGGCGGTTGTCCGTGGTGGTGATGGTGGTGGCGGCGTCATGATGGTTGTTGCGGTGGTGTTTTGGTGGTAGTGGTGGTTGTGGTGGTTGTGGTGGTGGTGGTAGTGGCGATGACGTCTTGATGGTGACTAGTGTGGTGGGAGTCGCAAGTGTTTTGGTAGGTAAATAAGGTGGTTGAAGGGTAAAAAGGGTAATGAAATCTCATACCTTGGGGGCGGGGGCCTGGGTGATAGTAGGGTAAAGTCGTCACACCCTTATCAAAAATAAATTTATAAAGCTCGATACCTAACTAGTAAAGTCGGGCAAGTCAACGTCGATCACAAGGATGGTGGGGTTAGAATCGGGTTATAAGTCTCGGTCTTTGCTTTAGTCTAGTCAATCAATAATGACAGGTTTGCACTAAACATTTAATTCAAATGATTAAAAACATGAAGTGAATAACTAAGTCAATTAAATGAACTAACACGAATAAAGCAACTAAATAAACAAGTAAATGAGATTAACCTAATTTAAAAGGTGTTGGAGGGTTTACGGGGTTATGCACAAGAAATAACGGTTTAAAGCGAGTAAAAGAAAGGACCAAATCAGAAACCAAAGTAGGACGGAGTTCTCTCGAACCCCCAAGACCCAAAAGAGATAACTTCCCACTCTCATGGTGAAGTCACTCTACTAAGAACCCGAAATAAAGTCTACTCGCTCTCACGACAATAGACTCTAAAACCCACCTAAAGTGTGTTCATCCCGCCCCAAATCTCTTTGTCAACGGGGTTACATAAAGAATGAGACGCCTATTGGCCTCTAGGAAGTCTCTAGACAAGCAAATCCACTAAGGTGGTCAATCACACATGATGAGATTAGTGACTAAGCAACATGACTCAAATACCCACTAATTACCCATCATTCTTTGTACAAACCCCAACCTCCAACAAATAAAACTACTCACTAAACATGTGAAATTACACTAATCAAACAATCCACTAACAATATTGTATTACCAAACATGATTAAAACGATAAAGAAATATGCTTTTATCTAAACAAACATGATTGAAACAATAAAGGTATGAACTTTAATCTAAACAAACAATTAAACTAGACTTGAATTAAGATAATAAAATAAGAAAAGGGAAGAAAATTATACCATCAATACTATATATTAATTCCAGAAACCAAGGGACTTCAATGTAATTAAAGAAATCTATACAAATTAATTATACTATATAGTTTTAAATCGATAGCACCGTGTGATGGACCTGATAAAGGGACCTCAATGTAAATATTACATAGTTTTGGTTAAAAGTATAATATAAAGATGACTTGATGAAGAATATTTATGGAAATTAAAGATTAAATTTAGCAAACACAATAATATAGTGATTTTCCTTAAAATTAGCATGCCCCACTAATGGAATTAATTAGTATCATCATAGAATTATACATTAAATTAAATGTAGTAAAAGTAATAGTAGCAGCAACGGGATTAATAAAATTAACGGTATTAATGTGGGAGTAGTGACAGTTATAATAATGATAGTGGGAGTAGTGAAAGTAACTACGAATGTAGTGAAAGTAACCGTGGTAACAATGAGAAAAAGTATGAACAATTAAATAACCAATCGACTCAAAGAAATATTTTATTTATTTAAATATAGGCCGGATAAAATTAACGGGAATAAGGAATTTAACCGAAAAAAATAGAGGAATTAGTAAAAGAAACAATAGTAACCACGGGAGTAGTAATGTCGTGAAAGTAATAATATTAATAGCGGAGTAGTGAACGTGTCTCATAATTTGAAAATAAATTTTACATTTTATCATAATTACAAGATATGTTGTAGAAAAATATATTACAATTTACAAATAGTAAACGTGTGAGTTAGACAACTCCGACATATTTTATTTCATTGAAATTAAAATTTAACGGTAAATAGAGGTAGCCCGGGCGAAGCCGGGCACCAAACCTAGTTGATAAATAAAGTAGGAAACTTGGTTGAATATGATAAGGATGAATCTCTTCTCCCTTCAATTACAACCCACTAATCTAAAGGTAAACTATTGATAATTGTAGAACTTTGATAAACTAAAAAGAAATTGAAGATTAATTAAATAAAGATTAAAATTTGATTAAAGGAGTAATTGATAGATTAGATGAAATAATTAGGGTTCTTACATACTTGAGAGAATGATAGAGAGACTAATTTTCTAATCTAATTTGAGAGAGTATTCTATTCTAATCTAAGCTAGACTAATTCTAAGGTAGTGTAATAATAATGAGAGTGTGTATTTATACTACTAATCTAATAATAATAATAATAATAATAATAATAATAATAATAATAATAATAATAAACAAAAGACAAAATACCACTCAGCCATTCAAGACCAAAAATGGGGGAATGATACACGGGTTACTAAAACAAACAAAATCAAAGGGCAAAAGAGGAAAAACGGAGCACGCAAAGCAACAATTGATGTCCCAGCCGGGTGGCCGGCGGTCGGTGATGGCACCGGCTGGGAGGTTCCTGGAAAACAATTAATTTTTGCATGTATTCCCAGCCGGGATGTGGGGCGGCAGACGGTCAACCGTCTGGGAGTACGATTTGATGTTGGGAGCCGGTAGGGAGGCAGCCGGGTAACCGTCTGGGAATGCACTTGTGCTGCTGCTCGGTTGTTGTGGGCTGCTGTCGTGGTTGCTGTTGGTGTCGCCATGGTGGTGCAGAGGTGAGGCAGAGATGAAGGTGGAGGCGAGGTGGTTGCAACTGTGGTGGTGTACGGCTGCTGCTACTGGTGTTGATGCCGATTTAATGAAGGATTGGAGGACGGTGTTGGGTTTAAAATGATGGAGGTGGAGGGGAGTGTTGAGGTTGCTGATGTTGTTGATTAATGATGATGATGAAGTGATGATGAAAGTGGTGGTGTTGTAATGGTGTGCTGAAGGGTCGTCTGATGATGGAGCATGGTTGATTGTTGTTGTTGTGGGAAGTGGATATGGTGAGGAGTGGAGGTGAGCGGTGGTGCGAGCAGGTCGTGGTTGCTGCTCTTGTATGGTGATTAATGTCAGGTATGATGCGAGTTCGTTGGTGGTTGAATTGAGCCGGAAACGGAGTTGAATTGAACAAGGGAGCGCATGGTAGTTGAGGGAGGATAGGGACGGTGGTTTGATTTCAATGCTGCATTGATGCGTGGCTGCTACTGACGAGTTCAGGCCAGATGCAGGTGGTGAAGACTGGTTGAAGATGACGGTGATGAGGTTTTATTTGAATTTGGTGATGGTGTATTTGACTTTGGTTTCTTTATTAGTTCGCTCCATTAAATTATCAGATAGCCGTCTTGATTCATCTCGTTCCATTTCATCTTCTTTCATCACGAACTGTTTCCTACAAATTGTGTAATATAGCAACAAGTATTTATTCTCGAATAATAAGCTAATTATTTGCACTAAGAACAATAAAACAAATATTTATTAATTAATTAGTGAAATGAGCTATTTAATCGATTGAAGGGCACAAAAATCGAGTCAAGTAAAGGATTAAATATGGGGTAAAATGACACTAAAATTATACTTATCAAATCTCCTCACACTTAAAGCTTACTCGTCCTCGAGTAAGCTCATTTAAACTAAATTGAGACCCTTAATATAAAAGACTAGCTAAACTAATAATATCCGATGAGAGGCAATTAACGGGCCTTCTCCGTCCCTTCAACTCACAACGAAACACAATGAGATATGTGCTCCCTTGTAAGGCAAGTGGGGGCTTGCGGAAAATTTTGACACATCCAACATTTAAGCACGAATCAACATATAAGATGCATCGCAAAAAGTCAAACCGCTTTCCTCATCTAAGCGGCCGTTTTGTTTTCAAAATCAAAGGTCTAAGTCGGGAGATACCGTCTCAAAATCTCAACAAGGTGTCAACCTCCTAAAAGTGGCCCAAGCAAACCTAAACGTGACAACCAAGTGCCAATAAAACGAATTCAAAGGCGGGAAAAGGAAGCAAGGCTAAAAGTCCAAGATTGACATGACACGACACAAGATTCAACCAAGAGAGACCCATGACTAAGGGGACCTAGACTACCGACTTCCTCGCGGTTTTCACTCGTCACTCATTGAAGAACGGGTGTTTTCATGTGACAAAAAGTAGTAAAAAACATTCACCTACTACGACTCGTGAAACGTGCCCGCAATCTAACGTGTAATTCTATCCTATGACCATGTGAGATGCAAAAAGGAAGAATGCACACAAGTTCAAACAAAAGGTTGTAACGGGGCTTGGGGGACGGGTCGAAACGGGATTGGTGCAAGCACCGTTATGGATAATGAGATGTTACATATCAAGAAATTGTCAAAATTCTCTATCCTTCCAACTTATTACAACAAATGAATGAATAAAAAAAAACCATGATATTAGTTGCCTACATCACAAAAAAAATTGAAAATCCGACTCATTTGGAAAAACATCATTTCCATTTTATTTTGCAACGCCTTTTTCTACTCATTTAATGATGAATAAGGAGTGTTGCTTGGCTTTTTCTCATATATCAAACATAATTCAAATACATAATAAGTAAATTTCTTTTCTTTTCATTTTTTTTTCTTCTTTTCTATTTTTCTTTTCTTATCTTTTTTCAAGACCTCTTTATTCAATTTCTTGCCAAAAATAAATACAAATGTTCCAACATAAGTGAAGTGAGCTCAACTTCACCAAATTAGGACGCAATACCCCCAACTCATGCAACCACAACCATGACAACTTCTTGATCGGGGAAGGATGTTTTTGGAATGTAGTTGATATAGTAGGTTCCAAATGGAAAGGCAAGGCTCAAGGGGGTTAAACAAAAGGTTGTCCTAATCTAGATGGTAGAAACAAAGCTTAGTTTGGCAATGTGAGGTTAAAACAAGTATATGCAACGAGTTTGTTTCAAAATTGTGCAAAGAATGAACACCTCATGGTCTAAGGGCCGAATGACACGTTTATGCGTATGAACATGACACGTCTCGCGAGGAGACCCACTCACAATCCTAAACGGGGGCCGGGTATGAATGTACCGGCCCAAAGAAGGCTCTAAACCTTACATGTATGTAGTTAGGTCGAAGTCAAGGCCTAGCCTACGGTCCACTTGGTCTCACAACGCGGTCAACACTTTTCTTTCAAGCCTCATTTCCCATATATAATGAGGAGGTCACAAGGTGCAAAGCCAATGGGAGGGGGAAGACACGGCCAAGACAATATCATCATTGAGGGTATCATGCTCCCTTCCTAGACCACATTTATGCAAATATTTACAAACTCAATGCATATAAATGAATGCAACTAGAACATATATACAAGTTATGAAAATGCACTAACAACTATGTGCAACAATTTCTAACTAATCATGCAACAAGATACTAAGCCTAACTACGCATCAACACACAACCACAAGTTCCAAAAAGGAACATCCTCATCAACATGGCTCATCCTCCTCCATATATATAACAATTGTAAAAGAAAAGGAATGGAAAAGGAGAAAGAGATAAGAAAGATTAAACCGAGCGGTCTTCTAGTCTCCTAATGCCTCTAATGCCCCGTATGTGCCTGCACCAATTGTTAGACAACATATATATACAATGCAATATTTTTTTGAAATTTTCCAATTTTTAGGAATTTTTTGAAATTTTCTCAAATTTACAAGTAAAAATATATAAATATAAACAAATATACACAAATGGATATTTTCCTCCCCACACTTAAAATTTACATCGTCCTCGATGAAACGAAGTAGGGAAGAAATAGGAAAAATAAAAGACATGTTTTTGTATTTTTTAAATAATAGAATTTTCTCCCCACACTTATTTATTTACATAATTTCCAATGGAAAATAAATGTGGAGGAAATTCGGAAATGAAATACATGTTTTTGATTTTTTTTTTTTTTTTCAAAAATTTTCAAAGAAAAGAACATGTTTTTGGGTTTTAGAAAAATTTATCAAAAAGAAAAAGAATGCATTAAAAGCTTGGGTTGTCTCGCAAGAAGCGCGGTTTTGAGGAAACCGCCAAACCTACAAGCCATCCAAACAACTAGCGGGGATCCCACAATCTATGGGCAAGGCTACTCATCGCCTTCCCATCATCATTTAAGCTCACATCTTTGAGGTTCCTCCTTTCATCGAGAATTTGATCATTCTCCACCCCATTTTCAAATTCAATGGTGTAAAATGTATCCTCCCTAGTGGGAGGAGGATGATCAAACCCTATAACACTTCTTGGGCATTCAACAACATTGGAGACTTCACTAGCCTCCTTACCCTTCACTTTATCTTTCCTCCCTTTCATTTCAAACACAAATTCTTCCAAAAGGGAGGGAGAAGCATCATAATGATCACATGTATAAGGGAGGGGGGTTTCGAGCAAGTCACCCATGCAAGCTTTATAAGGAAAGTGAGCATCATACTCCACATCAAAAGTAACAACCTCAAGCGAGGGGGCATAAGAAATGAGGTCTCACATCAAAAGTAACAACCTTAAGCGAGGGGGCATAAGAAATGAGGTCCAAGTCATATGAGTGCCTAAGGATCTCGTCCTCACCACAAAAGGGACCCTCAAATTTCTCAAAAATGGGTTCACCAAGTAGGTGCACCTCACAATCCCTCTCACCATCAAAGCTTACACTCTCCTCCTCAACATACATGACCTCCAATAAGGGTGTAAGAGAAATGAGGTCTAGGTCATGGGTGTTTATAAGGAGCTCATCCTCACCACAAAAGCGATCCTCAAATTTCTCTCATAAACATCATAAAAAGTATCCCCTCCCTCATTAAGGCTATCAAAGACGGTGTCCACAATCTCTTTGTCATATGAACTCTCAAGGCATTCATTTACCAAGCTAGGAATACAAGCATCCTCAAGACTAGCACACGAAGCACCAACAATCCTAATTTAATTAATTAGATAGATAAAAATTGACAGATCCTAATTTCATCTTTAACAAATAAATAAAATTTGGTCGATTAATTAAAACTCAACAAATAATATTAATAATTGATAACAAGTAAATTAGTTTATTATTTGATAAATTAGAATCTATCTTGTAAGTTTTTAGTCATTTGAGCAATTAAATTAAGTTTTAGGGAAAAATATTGATTTAAGAGTTCACTTGATTCAGTTTTAGGTGAAAAGGGTACAAAATAGAACGTTATGAAAAAGTGTGTGTGAAAGAGTAAAGTTCGTATATGAAAAATTAATTAGGTATTAATAATAGTAATATTAAAATTAACAATATTAATAATAATATTATTATTAATTAATATTCATAATAATAATAATAATGGTAATAGTATTAATAATAATCATATTAATAAATATATAATATTAATATCACTAATAAAACTATTGAGTTTAAGATTCGCAAAATTGAAATTGGCTGAATTTAGTGGAGCTAAACTAAATTGAGCTGAACTGAATGGAGCTGAATTGAACTCAATAGTTTTATTAATATTATCTTCCTAATTTAGTCACATTTTTATCTTCCTAATTTAGTCACATTTTTATATTTTGGCATAATTTTGCGTTTTATTAGTGTGATTTTCGTCAGCTTGGAGCTTAATTAGGTCTTCGAGTCGCGGAGCACTGATGTAAATGGATGTTTATTCTTGTTAGAATGTTAGTTACGGAGTATGTGCAGCTTGTTTATGATAAGGGCTGAATTTTGTTATCTTTATGAGGACTATATATTGTTTTAACTACTTGTGTCTGTAAACAAACTTCGTTATTATGGATTTATGAGCAGTAGCATTTGGTGATTTTGCATTAGATGACTCTCATTATTTTTGCCTGAAGTTTGATGGTCACAAATGTTTTCGGGAATTTGGACAGTGGAAGTGTTGACCTATTATAAAGAGACAAATGTATTCCCTTTTTCTCGGCAATCATCTACTCCCTCTGTCCCGGTCATGTCCCGGTCATTTGTTGTCTTTTTCCATATTGGGGTGTCTCAATCAATTGTTGTCCATTCTATTTTAAGAATGGATTTGATGAGCAATTTGATCATCCACATTCAATTTGTTCCACTTGTCATTTAATAATTGGCTCCCTTCTCTTTACTTGGTCTTTGCGCGAAACTAAAGGACAACAATTGACCGGGACGGAGGGAGTAATTCATTCCAGACGATTCCCTCCTTTCTATTTCACCACCTTCCTCATAAAATTAATGCAAACTCTAATGAGGCATTGTGATTTTAGTAACTATTTTTAACGCTTTCATAATGTTAGTAACTATATTTCGTCGTTCATAGTTACTAGCTTTATTTAGTGAACCCGTTATGTGATTTGTGACTATCTTAGAACCTTAGCGACCCTTTTACTGTTAGCTGTTAAGTGGTTACTAGTGACCGTCTTCTAGAAGACTAGCCTTCTTTCATAATTATGCATCGGAATCTTCTCTTAATTGCTTGCTTTCTTTTAGTGTCATTCTGTAGGTGGAGAAAAACACTCGAATGAGGAAGAGAGAAGTCCAATGGGGTTAGAAGCTTTGCATGCCACAAAAGTTTTTAGGCATCTTCTCAAGTCTGTGAAAAAGCATGTTGGACAAGAAGATTACAAGAGGAACTTCACTAATTTTATCACGCAAGAGTTCAAAAAGAACAGTCAACTATCCGATCCATCATCTATTCAGAATAAACTAAAGCTTGCCCATGATTACACTTACATGCTAAACAGCGTGCATCATCACAAGGTACTCTGTCATGAAACTGTTTGAAGTTTTACGTATGTACATAGATTGAGGATATGCTCTCCCATGTTTTTCTTGTGATCTATTTCATTTGTGCTCCAGCTACTTGTCTATGTTTTCCATCCAAACTTACAATTTTTGCCGATAAATGAATGATTTTTCAAAGGTGGCCTAATGGCACACAACAACTATTCTTTGTTCCCTGTATGACTGTCACTTTATTGTTTAATTTTTTCCCGAGTTTGTATTGACTTTGGAGCCAAGGACTGTTGGAACAAAGCAAATTGAATTACTAATTTGGTTATGCTTCTTTTTACTTTAAACTTTGTCATTCGATGCTATTTTACATACAATTTTCACTTTGGGTAGCTAACACATGGGTAAGGTTGCGTATATCTTAACTTCTTACCCCGCAATTCGCAATAGCCCTCGATGCGGTGTTTAATGTTATTTGGTTACAATATTCTACATTTGAAAACCTTATTACTTGAAAACTGGCAGAGGAATAACATGAAACATTTTTATCAAGTTTTTCGCTCCAAAGTCAATATCCTATTACTCTTTGCCATAAGCCACGCCCTTACAAAACAAAACAACACTGCTAACAAGTCACGGCACACTTCCTATATTCACGGTTGCTAACATTAGTAACATACAGGACAACATAAAACTAACAACATACAACAACATAAAACTAACATACGCATAAAGTTTGTTGAGACGGTAGGACCCATATATGGCAACCCCCGCATGGGGTCACAACCTACCCAGGCGGTAGGGCACCAGCACCAGCAGGACCGAAAAAATTTACCTATTCGACATAAAATACACAAAAGCTTAACAAACCATAGTTTTAAGTCATACAATTAAGAAACAAAATATTGTTCGATCCAGCCTTTTAACTTTCAACCTTTGACAAATTGATCACCTGTACCTCCTAGCCTCCTTAATTTGGTCACGACGATTAAACCTCAACCATACATGACACGTACCAGGGTAATCACTAAAATGTGTGCAGACATATCCGACTTGAAATTAAGTGACTAATGTTGTGTATATATTCACCATTACCGCTTCTCGAGCTTCTCCTACTAGTAGATGACATCTGGCTTCTTAAACCTAACATTCTATTTTCATTTGGAAACGAGCGATAGTAGGGTCTCTCAAAAACTGCCATATACAAGTTGAACTGCGGGATGTATCCGGTAGGATCAGCATTACCCTACAATATATGGGGAAAAAAATAGGATTACATACTTTACTAAAAAAGAAAAAAATAAGAAATGAAATCTCCTAAAATAAGTAATGACCTTGTATTTATAATAACATTTCCGTAATCTATCTCCTTGGTTCGTAACTTGATAGGGAGCAAAACGCTTGAAAGAGCGTCTCTCCAAGGGAAATGACCGTATAATCCGGCGATTCAGAATTCGCGTGAATTCCGACCAAAATGGCATACTCCATAACGGTGATTGAAAAACTCTTTCCCCCATCATGCTTTGATGCACGAGAGTTAAGAAAATTTCGTTATATTGACCGTCTTTCCGGAGTGGAAGATCCGGGTCAACACGGTTCCGGTTCCGGTTCCGGTTCCGGTTCCGGTTCCGGTTCGTATTTAAATCTATTTGTTCGAGTACGTTTTCGATTTGCGTAGATCGTTCATGTATTGCGTTTTTCTCTACTTTCTCCATTTTTGTCATTTATGTTATCTTATATCTAATGAAGTCTATCTTGACATAGATGAACCGGAACCCGAACCGAGTTGACCCGGATCTTCCACTCTGGAAAGACGGTCAATATAACGAAATTTTCTTAACTCTCGTGCATCAAAGTATGATGGGGGAAAGAGTTTTTCAGTCACCGTTATGGAGTATGCCATTTTGGTCGAAATTCACGCGAATTCTGAATCGTCGGATAATACGGTCATTTCCCTTGGAGAGATGCTCTTTCAAGCGTTTTGCTCCCTATCAAGTTACGAACCAAGGAGATAGATTACGGAAATGTTATTATAAATACAGGGTCATTACTTATTTCAGGAGATTTCATTTCTTATTTTATTTTTTTAGTAAAGTATGTAATCCTATTTTTTTCCACATATATTGTAGGGTAATACTGATCCTACCGGATACATCCCACAGTTCAACTTGTATATGGCGGTTTTTGAGAGACCCAACTATCGCTCGTTTCCAAATGAAAATAGAATGTTAGGTTTAAGAAGTCAAATGTCATCTACTAGTAGGAGAAGCTCGAGAAGCGGTAATGGTGAATATATACACAACATTAGTCACTTAATTTCAAGTCGGATATGTCTGCACAACATTTTAGTGATTACCCTGGTACGTGTCATGTATGGTTGAGGTTTAATCGTCGTGACCAAATTAAGGAGGCTAAGAGGTATAGGTGATCAATTTGTCAAATGCTGAAAGTTCGAAGGCTGGATCGAACAATATTTTGTTTCTTAATTGTATGACTTGAAACTATGGTTTGTTAAGCTTTTGTGTATTTTATGTCGAATAGGTAAATTTTCTCGGCCCTGCTGGTGCCCTATTGCCTATTGCCCGGGTAGGTTGTGACCCATGCGGGGGTTGCCATATATGGGTCCTACCGTCTCGACAAACTTTATGCGTTTGTTAGTTTTATGTTGTTGTATGTTGTTAGTTTTATGTTGTCTTGTATGTTACTAATGTTAGCAACCGTGAATATAGGAAGTGTACCGTGACTTGTTAGCAGTGTTGTTTTGTTTTGTAAGGGCGTGGCTTATGGCAAAGAGTAACCCGTCCTGACAATCTCTTGAATAGCAATACTCGGTATCAATAGTAGGTGTCTGAAATAGCCTTCCGATGTGGAAGGCAATGCATCACCGTGTCCCTTTGGAACACCTTTTCAACAACCTCTATTCTCCATTTTAGTGTTAATTACATCTTGGCCAATCAAATAAATGAAATGTAAGAAATATTAAGCTGAAAACCATCTCAAAGTTGGTACATCAATTGCATTGTTAGCTAATAAGCTGCTAATCTAATAGCAGTAGCAAAAAGATGGTTCTTGCTGCCAATTTCCATCTCTATTGTTAACATGAGTTTTAAATACTAAGAGTAAAGTCAAGAGGATTGGATGTACTGACTACTGATGATAATAGTTGCTACTTATGTGCTCAAAAGGAAGAAACCTTAGAGCATTTATTCTTCAGTTATGACTATATCAAAAAGATGGTTCTTGCTTTCAATAAGGAGACTGGTTGGAATGTTACCCTGAAAAAATGCAGCAGGATTATCAGAGGATCCAAGATGTAAAGAGGTGTTGTGAAATTGATAATAATGTCTGGTTGTACATATTCTTTTGCCAGTTGTAATTAGGTTTGGTTGGTTTTCAAATTACAGATACTCACATAATACCAGACCAGGAGTGGAACACCACAAGATGTAAAGAGGTGTTGTGAAATTGATAATAATGTATCAGCGCGTATATGGCCATGCACTGCTGCACCCGATTCATGAACATTTACAACACAGATACCCGTCATCTTGTTGCTGAAGCGGCACCACTTCTATGTTCATATAGGTGAAGTTATATCAGATTCTGTTACTTCAATCATAACTCCATTAAGAGCATACGCTCATCCTACCATCGTAACAGTTGTCACCCTTCCACTTATTTATTAGTTTCCTGAGGCTGTATAGGTGTGACACGTGAAACATTACAACAACTTGTTATTACCCTTTGAACCTGAATTAGTGATACTAATTCATAGTTGGGTTCCCATTGTTGGTTTCCTTAACGGGTTTAAGCCCCATTTCTCTAGCTGTTGAACTTACTAAATCTCTTGGTAATGATTTAGTAAGTGGATCTGCTAGATTACTTTTAGACTTACATATACAATTGTGATCACTCCATTTGAGATTAATTCTCGTATATAGGCATGCCTTAAACCAATATGTCTCGATTTTCCATTGTATACGTTATTATAAGCTTTACACATTGTGGATTGGCTATCCCAGTATAAGGAAAGGAAAGGAAATAGCTGGCATCGGTTGTGGCCACAACTCTATATCAAGCAATAAATTTCAACTGTTTGAAGCGGTATATTTGATAAACAAGGGCTTTGTGTAAACCTTACGAGATGAAAGTGTGTGTAGGACAAACGTGGTATTAGAGATATTAGTAAAAAAAAAAAAAGGGGGTAGCTTGATGCTGTGAAAGTTTAAGCATATTAGTGTTATTTGAGGTATCATAGTTATTTGATTTTATTGTAGAATAAAATTATATGGGTAGTTATTGAACCAAACTAGCATACATTGCGACATTTCTAAAGCATACAATAAACCGTTTAATCATAATCTAAGCTGCTTGTAAGCAGCTGCGAAATCAAGAGTTTCATTTCGGAACATCAAATCCGAACTTCCACAAGTTGCTTAATCGAAATTACAACGACAAAAAATCACAAATTTTACGCAGAAACCCTAAATTCGTCGGTCAATCAATAACTTTAAATCAATGAACTAAAATGAAATCAAACAAAAACACGAGAATTGCAGAATAAAAATTACCTGAGGAGCAGCGAGAAGACCAGGATGATAGAGAGATTGTTGTTGAAGAAGAGCTTATTGCATCAAAGCCTGTTGTTGTTGTTGCTGCTGCTGCTGCTTCATTCTTTGATTTTGCATTCTTAATTAGGGTTAGACAATGTACGAATAAGGATGAATTTGACAAAACAAGTGAGAAATTAGATAATTTGGGGGGATTTGAGAAATTAGGGTTTGGAAATTAGGGGAAAATAAGAAGGAGATGAAGAAGAATGAAGACCCTCGATTAATGGAAAAAAAAAATGCGAGGAGAGAGAGACAAGGAGAAGACAGGACGAGAGGGATGCCTCACTAAAGTTGTGAATTATTGGTCTGGCCAGGTTTTTACATTAAAGTCACTCTCTTGCATCGATTTTCGTAATTCTTGTACTAGACGGTAGAGGTGGCAATTGGCTCACTCGGATCGGTTACGGGTCGGGTTAATATGGGTCGGGTCATAAAGTGTTCGGGTTATGACAGGTCAGTGATGGGTTCGGTTCGGGTCGTCTTCGAGTCGGTCATCAACGGGTGACAAGTCGAGTCGGGTCATTAGCGGGTCAATGTCAGGTCATGTTATCAACATATATTTTATGTTATATATTTAGTTTTAGATGGTAGTTTTATGTTTAAATAATAGGTAAGTGTATTAATTGTAGTTTTAAGTGAAAATAATTAAGATGGATGTCAATTTGGTGTTATTTAAACCATTATTAAGCTAGTTCATTATCGGGTCATCTATCGGGTTAGGAAAATATCGGGTCACGGGTCGGGTTAGGTCGGTTCAGGTCGGGTTTGGGTTGGAAAAAACAAGGTTTCCTTCATTCTCTAGACAAGGTAAACTACTCTAACATAATGTAAATGCAAACTAAACTAATGACAAATAAAATTATAAACATAATGGAAATGTAAATAGAAATTACCTTGCAATATAAATAACTTGTAAATGTGAATTGTTTTATAACTTGAAATGTAAATTGGAAATGTAAATAACATAAATAAAATCTAAACTAAAAGCTAATCTAAACTAAAATATTTAGGAGAGAATTATGAGAAATTGTGTATGTGAATAGTGTGTAGGATTATCACCCCTTACATAGAAAATAAGGGAGTAAAATTTGTAGAGAAATCTAAAATGGCATCCTAAGCACACTCTTAATTTTCCTTCAATTCTTAAGTAATTGCCAAGAGGAATCGCATGCAAATCTTTAATGCCTCTTTAATCACTAGGTTAAGTGTGATATTATCATCCAAAGTTTCACTAAGCATCTAAAGTTTCCACCTTAATTGGACTTCAAATCTTAGGCTTGACTTTGCATAAGACCTTATTTTGCATTTCTCAAATTAATCCATCACTTTATTCATGCACATCTTCCATGTTGGTCCATCATCTTGGCATTGTTAGTCCATGCAACTTCTCCATGCTAGTCCATTTCCTTCCTTAGCTTAGCTACTTAGCTCATGCTTATAGTACTTGCAAATGTTGTAGAATTAAACTCCTAAAAGCTTATGTACCCACAAAACATGACAAAACATACAAATAGAACTAGAAAACAAATATTAGCTCATTAACACTAAAGTTAGTGCATAATACATATAAAATGTAGCTAAATAGGTAAAAATGTACTCCGTATATAATTTGGACCTATCAGGGTATTTTGGAATGGAGTTAGAATCCTGATGGATTATAATTCCACCACAACCCCTTAGAATCTGATACCCACCTTCCCACCCAGGTTTCTAACTTCATTCCCCCTCCATACAATTTTAGAGTAAACCAAACAATAAATAATAGGTATGGGGTTCTAAATCCATTCTCCCATAGTATCTCATTCCTTTCCAATCCATTCCGACCTTTTGAACCAAACGGCCCCAAGTTGATTCCGATCCCCTAATTACTGACTTACCTCAAAGAGGTATTTTCGTAAGAAATTTTATGGTATAACTTTTAGACTAATAATACTTCCTCCGTTCCATATAATAGTTTACGTTTCCTTTATTCACGTATGTCAATGCTTGTTTTCTTTTATTCTATTTACGTATGCCAATACTTGTTTTCTTTTATTTATATCTTCAGTTATGAACCATTCAAAATTTTAAAAAATTAATATTCATAATGTACTCGGTAATATAATTCAAACAAGATCTCACATGACTATCTTTTATGTTATACATTAAAAGTTACGCCGTATATTCAAGATTCTTCTTACCTGTGAATAATGCCCAAAAAAGCAAACGTAAACAATTCAATATAATATGAAACGGAGGGAGTAAAAAATAGGTGGATTATCTATACTAAAGAATGGGCTGGGAGCGGCTTTTGTTATCATTTGTCTTATAAATTTAAAGAAAAATATTTTTTTTACAAATAACCCATTTTTATGTTCACTTTTTTTCCATCTACCACCTTAAATAACCACTTATGCCCGGTTTTGTTTATTGAAATTATCTGAACTGAACTTATCTAAACTGAAATATTAATAAAAAAGACTATACTAATAATAATAACATAATACCAATAATAATAATAATAGTAATAAATATTATAATAACAATAATACCAATAATAATAATAAAAATAATAATAATATAATATAATAATAATAATAATAATAATAATATAAGATATATAAAAAATTAAATAGTAATATAACAATAAAAATAGTAATAATAATAATATATTAGTGATATAAATGGTAACATTATTAATAATAATATAATATATTAATAATAATAATAACCGAAAAATAAATAATATAAATAATAATAATAATAATAATAGGTCTAATGTAATAACTTATTAATATAATAATATTAAAAATAATAATAAAAATAAATATGTGATTAATAATATTAATAATATTGAATATATGAATAAAATAATAAATATAATATAATAATATTAAATATAATAATAATAATAATAATAATAATAATAATAAATATGTTATGAATAATATTAATAATAACTAATATATTAACAAAATAAAAAATTTAATATAATAATAATAATAATAAATTAATTAATTAAATATAAATATATATATATAATAATAATAATAATAATATAAATAATGCGAATTAATTATTAATTGATAGGCTTATCGCGTACCTATGCAAAGATAATTACCCTAGACAACAAGTTAATGTAGCAATAGGGGTCGAGCACAAGGAAACGGGAATTACTTCGTGAATTGCTATGGGTAGATTTTTATCAAGGTCGATTACGATTTGGTTTGGTTTGGTTGTTTGGTGATTAATAACAATAATGATGTAAATTATATAATAAAAGAGAGTCTAAGGGGTTCGGGTCACACATGCAAAAGTAAACATATGAACATGATAAACTCAGTACTAATAACATTGTCAATTGCTTAGGCTTAAAGATACCCACCTTGCGGCATTAGCATCAACCATAGACCGGGTCCTAGAGAAACTCTCGTCCATGACTAGGTCGTCCTACTATACATGCTTAGTCTAATTCAATTCTGTGCCTCTCGACTTATAGAATGAATGAACAAACTTAATCATTTGAATACGGCCTTAAACAACGATTAAACGTGACGATGCAAGCATGTGATAGAAGCAATATGAACAATATTATTATTAACTTATTTTATCATGTTTATATATTAAGTTTATGCATGGCTCCCCTAGCCCTTAGACTAGGAAATTTAGCTACTCATACTAAAATGTAAATTGCAAACTAAATTAAGAGAAATGGTGAACACAATTGTATGATTTATATAAACTAATTGATTTAACATGTGGAAGAATTAAACTAAAGTAATCTAAAAAAATTATTTAATTATAAACTATGTAATAACTGAAATAGAAATGTAGAGATATAAACTATAAGTAGAAATACCTTAAAAGTA
The DNA here is from genome assembly GCF_048544455.1 of Silene latifolia. Lineage (NCBI taxonomy): Eukaryota > Viridiplantae > Streptophyta > Magnoliopsida > Caryophyllales > Caryophyllaceae > Silene > Silene latifolia. The sequence goes on from NC_133526.1 coordinate 186,948,647, forward strand.
GAGAACTTGTATGGAAGAACAATGTATAACCAAAAGCTGAAAATAACTTAGAACCAAATGTTTGAAGAACTACAAGATTAACTAATTTGTAAACTAATATGAAAACTATTGAGAGAATTATAATGCTTAAGGCTATTGTAAACTAAAACTTGGACGTAAAATTGGATGCCCAAAACCTAGGAATACCTCTCCTATTTATAGGAGAGGAGGATGCAACGTAAATACCAAGGGGCATGTAACCCCGATCGGGGCCACCCAACCCCGATCGGGGTCGTGTGTTTCCGGGTAATTTCTCTTAATTCCTCTCTTAATTGCGTGAGGAATCCAAAGTTTATACTTTAATGCTCCTTAATCACCCGGGTAAATGCCTCATCTATGATCTTTAGAGCTCCCAAAAAGCATCCTAAGCATGTTGGAATCTTATGCTTTCCACCTTGACTTGGATTTGATCATTGGGCCTTGACTTTGGTTGTTGTCAACATTTGCATTACACATAATAATCCATCAATTTCTCCATGCAAAACCCAATCCAATGCGCCATGCTAGTCCAACACTTGGTCTTATTTAGCTTAGTGAACTTAGTGTATAAAATGATAGGAAAAAGCCTCTAAATGCTTAGATTCCTACAAAAACATGTTAAGACAAGCAAATACACTAGAACAACAAATATTAGCTTATGACACTATGATAAGTGCTAATTAAAAAATAAAATGAAGCTAATATAGAGGATGAAAGTATATAAAATATGCACTTATCATTAATAAATATAAAATTAATATAATAATATAATAATAATAATGATAATAGTAACAATAGTAAATAAATTAATATAATAATAATTATATGAATAGGAATAAAAAATAAGAATAAAAATATTAATGTTGAAATAAGCTAAATTTAATTGAGCTGATGTAAACTGAACTGAACTTCCGCATGCATTTTTTTAGAAATCTCGGTCTATATACAATATTACGACTTAAACTTAGAATATACCTAAACTAACGTTACCACTCATAAATCACCCAACTAATTAAACTCATTTATTTCGGGAAATATAGCAAATCACCCCCATAAGTTTGATACTATGTGCAATAAAGCCCCTCAACTTATAATTGTAACAAAATAACCCCATAAGTTTCTCTTAATGTGCAGTTAACCACATATCTTATTTTTAAAAATAAAATTTGCTAATTAAATATTTTACTATTATTAAAAATCAAAATTATTGATTAAATTTTAATCATAAAATTCTTGTTTATTAAAAAACATGCTCAATTTTTTTTTCTTTTTTTTTTGGCGGAAAATGTTCCTAATATAAGAATTTTTAATGATGTTACAATGAAAGTTACATGACCAAATTTTTTTATTATACTAAAATTGGTTCCCATTTTTTGTTGAATATGTAAATATTATATTTAATTATTTAAGAAATATATTTATAATCATCTATATCTATATATATTTATAAAAGAGGCTTTTTTCCAGCGATTCTAAAGCGTCCACATCATCAAAAATCAATTTAGGAAAGTATCATAAATAATAATTTTTGATATAAAAAATAAAGTTGAGAATCTTTTAATTATTATAATATCTATATTTCCTAAATTATATTCAAGTGGTATTTCCAATTTTTATATAAAAACTTTTCCATTTCATTTGACAACAAAGTATTGTTAAAAAAATTATGAAAATAATATAATTATATTCGTGATAAAAAATACTATCATTAGAGTATAGATTTTATATCATTTGCACATAGTAAAGATAGTGTAACTCTTAGTTCTTGAAACATCATATATCCCACATTGAAAAATAATGTAGGTGTGGACAATATACTACGTATAAGTATAGAATTGTCCCATATCGAAAGATTAACAAAGTGGATTAATCTTATGATTATGAATACGAGGCATATTTTAAACTAAGGTATTAACCCAAATCTTTTTAGGTCTCTTAAGTATTGTCTTAAAGAGCTCTTAAAAGTTTGTATCATATCTCCACAATATGATATAAAAAAATAATGCGGATTTTTTTTAATTATTATAATATATATTTCCTATATTATATATCCAAGTCATGTTTATAATTTTTATATAAAAATATTTTACACTAGGTAGTATCCCGCGCTTCGCGCGGCCTGTTTTATAATTTTATTATTATAATTGATGAAAATATTATAATTCATATATAAGCTTCAATATTTTTACTTATTCATAAAAATAAATTATTTTTTCTCAACTTAATTCTTTTAGATTTAACTTCAATGTTTTAAAATAAAATACATACAATTTTAATTAAAACTAATAAGTGATAATTAATTATGCATTATCAACGTTTTATAAATAAATTTGTGACTGATCAAATATCATATTAATTAAAATAAAATTTATTCGAATAATGAAACAATCAACACTAAGTTTTTTTTGGTCAAATGTGAGCTTTTATATTAATATGATCAAACAGTTTAATACATCGATCCTTCATAATCAAACGACTACTAACCTACTGACCTTCCTGGACAACTAACATACAATGTCCACATCCCTTAACCAGGTTTTGTTAGCACTACTAACAGGCCTATTGATTACCATCTTAAATCCAGAATGTATTAGTCTTTTAACTTCTTTCACTTTAATTTCTAGGCGAGTGAGCTTCAGTTCTAATCTGCATGTGTTCCTTTCCAGCCAGATATTATACCAGATAGCCATATAAGCCATCCTGCAAAGTTTCTGTTGCATTGTTGTTCTTCTCTGATTTCAATCAACACTAAGTTCTCAAATTATATCATTTCATGATTTGTTATGTTCAAAATCAATTAAAATTGTTCAAATTTATGTGAATAGTATTTTATGTAATTTGTAATTTTTTCTGTATAAAGTGTATGTGATATTTATGTATCAAATATATAGGGTCCAAACTAACTTATTCAAATGTTTTGATTGTGTCTTGCATGTGCTATGTGTCAAACATATCTGTAAGAAATTTGCACTTTTTATTTTTTGAAACAACTATATATAATGATTTTTAAGAGTTAATCTATAAATAAAATAGGTTAAACTTTCTCAAATATTTTTTTTTTAGGTTTAACTTCAAAGTATTTAAAATATAACATATAAAATATCTAACTAAAAGTAATATTTAGTTAGTCATAATCAATATTTTATACTTGACGTATACTTACTTGAGGATATTAAAGAAATTTGTAAAGTGTTTTTTACTTTTTCATGTCGTTTATAATACTATATTACTTAATAATTATTATTATTGACTTGATTATTCAGATGCAATCGCGATCACTGTGTACATACATACTCGTACACAGACTCGTTATTACACTATATAAACCTACCAAAATCTCGATCATATGTATTCAATTTCTCGCAGTATAATTTTTTTCATTTACACACTATAAAAACATATCTCTTAGTAGTTTTCTTTAAGTTCTGTTTTTAATAAATACATCCAAATATATTTTTCTTAATGAATTTAATGGTAAGTTTTACAACTTTCTCAAAAAAAAAAAAATTACGTCAATTTAAAACATTCTGAGACGCTCACTTTAATCATCTCTACATATCAAAATATTTCAATAAATGTAATGAAAATTATACTCATATGAAAGCATTTTTCGGTAATGAACGTATTTATTTACATTTTAGAATTTTTATCAAAAAATTTTTATATAAATTTAAAATCAAATCACCATAATTTTTATATGTAATTTTATAATACATATTAAACTATAATTAATATTTTACTGAGATTTATGTAGCATTTATTATGTTTATATTTAATGTTCAGCTGTAATTAATACTTGTATTTAATGCTGAGTTGACACGTGGCGCATCCACAACGCTTCAACTTGATTATATATATATATATATATATATATATATATATATATATATATATATATATATATATATATATATATATATATATATATATAGATTTGGGATATAAAAAAATGAAATTATTAGAATATGAATTTCATATCATTTGTACAAACAAAAAAAAGAAAAAAAAAGTACAATTATTAATAGACAGTATAGGAAAAAGAAGACGTGCTTCTTAGTATGTTATATGTCATACATTGAAAAATAATGTAAATGTGATGAACATACTACGTATAAATAGTAAAATCGTCCCACATCAGAAAATTACCATAAGGTGGGGTTATCTAATTACAAATAATAGAATTATCCTACATCGAAAGATTAACATAAGGTGTGATGATCCTATGATTATATATACAAATTTTTTAGTCTCTTAAGTATTGTCTTAAAGAGCTCTTATATGTTACAATTGTCTTATATGTTACATTTGTTGTGCTCTAACAGTTAAATTGATACAAGTGACCTTGATTTTCTATAAGACAAACTAACAAATGTAACAATAAGTATGCATGATCTCCATAACTAATAAGTCTTAAAAGCAATTAATATTGATTAATTCTATTTAGGTGGTGTTTGGCCAAGCTTTAAAAGTGTTTTTGTAAATGAAAAGGCTAAATTTGGCCAAACACTATAAATTAACGATATCAAAAACTACTTTTAAGAAGTCAAAAACTGTTTATTGACCCCAAAAAGTAGAAGTAGATATTTTCTGCTTCTCATTCTACTTTTCACAAAAGTGCCAAATAATCCAGTTGTTTTCACCTTGCGCCAAAAACCCCAATTATTTGCGCCTTTTTTTATTTTGCCTCCAGAAACCCCTACCCCTTATATACTGAATAATGGTATGTTCCATCTTCTCTCTGCTACTCAATTCATTGCCTCCCTGACATACACCGACATATACCATCGAAGTACCAGGTAATGGTGTGTAAAATTATAATTTTGAACGATAATTATATAGTTTTATGTAGTTATCGAGTGGTTACATAAATTTTTTAAATATTACTTTGTATTCAATTTTAAAAATAACATGGTTAATAAGAAAAAAAAAAACAAAAAAGTTGGATGTAAGTAGTTAGGCCAAACAACCAAAATTTATAAAAAGTAGTTTTTACAAAAGTTATGGCCAAACAATCAAAATTTTTCCAAAAAGTAGCTTATGAATAAACTCCTTTTAAAAAGGAAAATCTATTTTATAAAAGCAAGGCCAAACGGCACCTTAATGAGAATGATGATGTGGTGAACATACTACGTATAAATAGTAGAATTATCCACATCGGAAAATTACCATAAGGTGTGGTTATCCGATTATAAATAGTAGAATTGTCCCTCATCGAAAGATTAACATAAGGTGTGTTGATCCTATTATTATAAATAGTAGAATTGTCTCACATCGAAAGATTAACATAATGTGGGGTGATCCTATGGTTATAAATATGAGTTATCCTTAGAACTTAAATATCAACCCAAAATCTATTGAGTCTCTTAAATATTGTCTTAGATAGATCTTATAAGACTGTATTATTACCTCCACAATAGTGAAATTTATTTGTATTATACTTTCTATTTTGGTGGTTTCACAATTATATAATTATATATTGTTATATCATCCCCTTTTCTACTCAAATTTAGTAGTTTATTAATAAGTTATTTATTTTTTTATTTTTAAGTTGAATTTTTAAATAAAGAACATACATTAGTAGTAGTATTATTAATGTATAAGAGATTTTAAAAGTAACGTTACATAATTTTAATTTTTCAAGTTTTAATATTTTTTTTCATCTAGGGAGTCCTACCTTAAAAACTACCAACATTTATAAGAAAAAAATGTTAATTTTATATGTAAGAAAAACTTTGGACTTTAGATAAGATTAGTTTGTCAGCAATAAGATAAAATTGCACAAATGTTACCTATATACGTGCGCAAAACTTTAGACTCTAGATAAGATTAGTTTGTTAGTATTTGCTCATTATTAATCGGATTAGATGTTGAACGTACGAATATTAACATATAGTATTTGCTCATATTATTAAATATTAAATATAACTACTATTAGATATAATGAGTAGCAATTGTCCGTAATTCGGGATTTGGGTTGGATGTCGAGTTAGGTGTGAAAAATATGGTGTATTTATTAGTATGTTATTTGACCCACGTTGAAAAATAATTGAGGTGTTGTGAATATACTACGTATAAATAGTAGATTTGCCCCACATTGAAAGATTAACGTGCGAAAGATAGGGTGATCCTATAATATATAAATAAAAGTCATCCTAGAAGCTTGGGAATCAACTCAAAATCTTTTGAGTCACTTAGCTATTGTGAAAGAGAGCTCTTAAGAGTTTCTATATCAACGGTTAAAATTAAAATTTAACAAACTATAATTTTGTTGTCGCTAAATTGTATGTTTGCTTATAGTGGCAAAAAACATAGACGGAATTATCTTTTACGCCTTTACGATGGAATAATAGCAATAAGATGATCATAGGAGTATACATTACATGTGCTTTGTAAAAGAAAGAACATAAAAATGAACTCTATGTATAAGTAATTAGAAGATTAATTATTACTCCCTCCTAGTCTGAGTGTTGGTTCCCTTTCTTTTGGGCACCAAAATTAAGGAAATGAATTGGACCACGCAAAACACTCTACCCTACATGAAATTGAATTTGGACCACACAAAACTTACCAAAAAAGGAAAGAGGAACCAACACCCAACTAGCATGAAAATGAAAAGGGGAACCAACACTCAGACTAGGAGGGAGTATTATTTTGTAAGACGGTCTTATTAATTGAACAAAAAATTTTGAAATGACTAATTTATAAGAATGACATGTGTAAGTAAATTGTCCATATTTGAAGGGTAGGTATATGGTTTAAACAAAATATATACTCCCTCCGTCCCAGTCAATAGTTTACATTTGCTTTATTTTCCCTACCAAAATATAGCAAATGTAAATTATTCATTAATTACACACCTATCTTTGTATTAATTATAAGGGTTATCAAAGCGTCCCCATTGGCTTACACTTATGATGATCAGTAATTAATAAATTTTGCTAGAAATCGAGATAACAAAGTTTTAGAGGCACTATTTAATGCTTAGAATCAAGTACGTATCAAGATACCATGAGGTATTAGGATATTTCATTTTTTTTTGGATTATGTGACACCCGGATTTGAACTTCGAAACACCTATCTTTATATTAATCATAATGGCTATCAAAGCGCCCCGATTGGCTTACACTTATGACAATTAGTATTTAATAAATTTTGCTAGAATTCGAGATATCAAAGCTTTAGAGGCTAGTTAATGCTTAGAATAAAGTACGTATCAAGAGTCCATAAGGGATTATGATATTTCATTTTTTTTTAGAATTACATGGCACCCGGATTTGAACTTCGAAACACCATTTGATAATGTTCTATAACTTAGTTTTAAAATAATTAAAGTCATTAACCCGTACGAAGTACGGGCTTTTAAACTAGTTTTTATAATAGAAAACGATAGGTTTTAGTTAAAAAAAAAGGATTATTTCATGGGAATAATCCATCCTATGAGTGCCATGCAAATAACACTCTATCCTATTGATAGGTTTATCGCGTACCTATGCAAAGATAATTTTTCTAGACACAATTTAACGTAGTAATAGGGGTCGAACACAAGGAAACGGGGATTACGTCGTGAATTGCTATGGGTAAATTTTTATCAAGGTCGATTACGATTTGGGTTTGGTTTGTTTGGTTGATGATTTAATAAAAATGCAATGTAAATAATATGATAAAAGATAGTCTAAAGGGTCCGGGTCAGTCATGCAAAGGTAAACATATGAACATGATAAACTCGATACTAATAATCTTGTCAATTGCTTAGGCTTAAAGATACTGTAATACTCCAAATATTTAAAGAAATTTTAAATATCATCCAGTTACAATATTTAATTTTTAATTACAATTTTGATTGTTGAGTTTCAGCAAAGGAGGGAAATTTTCGGATTTGCTTTCTTTATGAAATAAAGTCGGGGTAACCCATAAATTTCAATTACAATAGATAAATATATATAAAGAAATAAAAAAGAGGAAAAAAAAATAAAAAAATAAAAGTATAACCCTCTACACACTCACCGACTCACCAATCTCACATTTTTTCCCCTTTCACACTCCCTCCTCCATCCAGGGTTCTCATTCTTCACTTCATCATATAACAATTTCCAAAAGCTCAACTTTCAGAGGCAATCTCCACATAGCTATCTTCAGATCACATCGATGTATGTACTAATTTATTTTATTTGTATTATCTTATTAAGTTGGAGTTGATTAAAATATAATTAAGGATGAAATTGTTTGTGTGTGTAATTTTAGTTGGGTCTTGCGTTGTATTTTTCTTCAATTTAGAGGATTTAGATGATGTTGAATCATTCAATGATTAGGTTATTGTTTATATTTTGCTTAAATGATGATTATGTAGTGTTTGGTGTTTTCTGGTACATCGTTTAATAGAAATAAAGTGCAAGAATTCTAAGTCAATAGGGAATTATTTGGTATTTTTATTATTCCATGGTTTTGTCAATCTAACCTCACTTATGATAATCAAGTGAGTTTCATCCTTGATAGTAGTACATAGCTAATTGATGTCAGGGAGTTTTAGACAAGAACATAAGCTCAATTTTAATTGTTTTGGGAGTGGTAATCAAGAACATAAGCTCAATTTTAATTGTTTTGGGAGTGGTAATCAATTTCTGTTGGTTATACTTTGCTTGGCTAATAAAAGGACAACTATAAAAAGAATTGTAGATGCAGAGTTTATAGTAGAAACTCTTTGAATGGTCGTATTATCACTGTAAGGTAAGAGACTTAATCCTTTTGTAACTGAAATGTTGATTTGTAGTAGATCGCCTACCCCTTAATTGCTCTATAGTATCATCTAAAGTAAGATAAGTAAGTTCTTGAGTTATTTTCTTCTTTGTATTATGAAGGTCGAGCTTTGACTACTGGGAATCCTACTATATTTAGTATATTAGTTAAGATTTTAAAAATAGTTTGGGCTCATAACCCGCATTGGTGAGCCGTAAAATAGTTTGGGCTTATAACCCGCAGTGGTGAGCCGTAAAATAGTTTGGGCTCATAACCCGTAGTGGCGAGCCGGTTTTGAAATAGTTTGGCTCATAGCCCTCAGTGGCGAGCCGGACATAAGATAATCCCTTTAATAGTTGTATGAGGCAGAGTGAATTCTACCTCAGCCGTTTGATAGACACAGAAATGTGCGCATAAAGTTTATGGCCAAACCTCTTAGTCTCGAGAAAGTAAAGTTTCTTACTTGCTAGCACATGAATTGTTTTATTACCAAAGCATTTGTAAAGACAAAATTAGTTCATTTGTTTTATCGTCTAAAAATTAGTAACTATGATAATTTTATCATACGGAGTATATAGTATTGATGGTTTATTCCTATTGTTTAGTTGGTTCTATGTGAGATGGATGATCTAAGGAGTTGGAATAGGGAAAGACGAAGGTATATATGATATTGTGTATAGTAAGATTACTTGGTCTAAAGACTAATTTGATGATAATCTCTGACTTGTAAGTATCATTTAGTGAGATTAATTCGAGCAATAAAACTTTATGGAAAGGCCAATTTGTGTACAGTGACGTTTGTTGCTTCTTAAGGCTTATTGTTAGTGGTAACATGTGATAAATTACCAAATTACGTGTGAAGAATATTATGTTAGCCGATAGGTCCAGATTATGGTTATGTTGAGAATTAAGGTACTGAATTTTTGATATCGTATTTAATTTGTCGATTCCTTTGATCTTTGACTTGTGGGTGAATAGATATGCGGATTGCGGACCATGATTATTATTATAGTGTTACAAGAGCTGACTGTTTGTCTCATTGTGCCTACCCGTCAAGGTGACGATTTATTTTCAGGTGACTTCCGTTACGGTTCAAAAGATTTTAAAGTCGAGCTTTTGGTTAAATACCTTGTGAAAGTTTTATTTCATTTTATATAAAAAGAATTTTGTAAAGAGACTTTGTATATTGGTTATAATATCTCCGTATTTTAGCGATTTTTAATATATAAATGTAATTTTTAATTTTGCTAAAATCCGGGGTGTTACAATTGGTATCAGAGCGGATTCTTTCTTGGTCAGGTGTTGAGATCCTCATATCTTGATGCCGATTTTTCACTTTTCTAATATTTATATGAAATTCTTATTTGAGGTACTTTTAGCTAATATTTTCTAATAGTTCAAATTTCATTTTATTTTTTTTACTTTTTATTTTAAGTTCGGAGACGACCTTTATTTTTAAAAAGGATGGATTTTAATACCCTTAAATTTTCTAGAGTTCCAATTTTCTTAAATATTTCAAACAAATTGTTGGATCTAATTTTCAGAGGAGTTGTGACTAGGAATCACGCTAGCAATTCATATATTCAGTTTTTGGAATACTAGGGTCAAGATGTATCAGAGTGCAAATATTATTTTTATTCTGTTCTTGCATTATAGGCCCTATTTGATTAGAGGGTGATATATATATGTAGTGTGTCACTCTGGTCTTTTGTTGAGTTGACGGTTTATATTATGAAGCTTGTAGATTTTGGCCATGAGGCCAGAAGGAGAGAGACAAATAGCTTCTGTTTTTGAGAGGTTGTAACCAAAAAAGTTGTTTTGGCTTGAGAATAACTGAATGTACAGGTTAGTTAAGACGAGTTTTTGATTATACTCTATGTTTTTTTTAACCATTATTGCCTTCCATGTAACACGAATTCAGAATAGAGCGGTTAACAATAGGTGCAAGCTTCGAAACATAGCTATTATTGGAAGTCAATGATTTCAAATTTATAATGGTTGAATAATCAATTTAGAGGATTTATTTGTGATAGTGGATTTGGAGCGATAGAAATGTAGCAAAACTAAGGAAAGCGGCTTTTTGGTTAGGCCATTACTGTTGGCACGACTTTTAGGGTGAATTTTTATTTATCTTCCTTAGTTTTAGTGCTTTGGTTGTATTTCTTTCATTCTTTCTTTCCTTCTCACGAGCTCTATTTATTTTCATTGTTGCTTGCATATGATTGATGCATGTAAAAGGAAGTATGCTTGAGGATTATCACTAGAAAGGAAGTTGTGTTTAATGTCGTAGGTCATAGTGCTTATACTCAAATGGGAGAGACTGGAAATGGCGGTTCTATAAAGCCAGCAAGTTCACATAAATAGAAAGAGATGTATTAAAAAAAAACATATGAGTTCTGTTTATACTCTCGACAACTGAAATTGGAGAAAGTTTCTGGATTAGTGGTTATTGAACGCTTGAACCTAGTCCAAGTAGCAAAAGATTATCACCTTGCCAAGCTGTATCACTTCCTATTTGGCAGAACTTATTGACATATTGTAGATTTCCTGTCATTAAGTTTCTTAAAAAGTTGGGTGTAGTTGAATTATTTATACTTAGGACTGTTGATGTAGTACACTTTTCTGAACTTTGCTAGAATTATATGCGAGAATAGATGATTGATTATGTCCTCAATTTTTTTTCTTCGAAAAATAAATAAATAAATAAATTTGATGACCATCTACTTATTTTGAGACACCATATTGTGAATGAGTTTTGCGAAGAATGTAGTGTGCGATGACACTAGTATGTTTAATCTTGCTTTGCTTACTTCAAACTATTTGTGAAATTGGAGATGGAAATCATACATTAGCTCGGCTAAGGATGACAAATATGAACTTCGGGGAAGAAGTTTCTTTTAAAGGGGGAAGATTGTAATACTCCAAATATTTAAAGAAATTTTAAATATCATCCAGTTACAATATTTAATTTTTAATTACAATTTTGATTGTTGAGTTTCAGCAAAGGAGGGAAATTTTCGAATTTGCTTTCTTTATGAAATAAAGTCGGGGTAACCCATAAATTTCAATTACAAGAGATAAATATATATATAAAGAAATAAAAAAGAGGAAAAAAAAATAAAAAAATAAAAGTATAACCCTCTACACACTCACCGACTCACCAATCTCACATTTTTTCCCCTTTCACACTCCCTCCTCTATCCAGGGTTCTCATTCTTCACTTCATCATATAACAATTTCCAAAAGCTCAACTTTCAGAGGCAATCTCCACATAGCTATCTTCGGATCACATCGATGTATGTACTAATTTCTTTTATTTGTATTATCTTATTAAGTTGGAGTTGATTAAAATATAATTAAGGATGAAATTGTTTGTGTGTGTAATTTTAGTTGGGTCTTGCGTTGTATTTTTCTTCAATTTAGAGGATTTAGGTGATGTTGAATTATTCAATGATTAGGTTATTGTTTATATTTTGCTTAAATGATGATTATGTAGTGTTTGGTGTTTGCTGGTACATCGTTTAATAGAAATAAACTGCAAAAGTGCAAGAATTCTAAGTCAATAGGGAATTATTTGGTATTTTTATTATTCCATGGTTTTGTCAATCTAACCTCACTTATGATAATCAAGTGAGTTTCATCCTTGATAGTAGTACATAGCTAATTGATGTCAGGGAGTTTTAGACAAGAACATAAGCTCAATTTTAATTGTTTTGGGAGTGGTAATCAAGAACATAAGCTCAATTTTAATTGTTTTGGGAGTGGTAATCAATTTCTGTTGGTTATACTTTGCTTGGCTAATAAAAGGACAACTATAAAAAGAATTGTAGATGCAGAGTTTATAGTAGAAACTCTTTGAATGGTCGTATTATCACTGTAAGGTAAGAGACTTAATCCTTTTGTAACTGAAATGTTGATTTGTAGTAGATCGCCTACCCCTTAATTGCTCTATAGTATCATCTAAAGTAAGATAAGTAAGTTCTTGAGTTATTTTCTTCTTTGTATTATGAAGGTCGAGCTTTGACTACTGGGAATCCTACTATATTTAGTATATTAGTTAAGATTTTAAAAATAGTTTGGGCTCATAACCCGCAGTGGTGAGCCGTAAAATAGTTTGGGCTTATAACCCGCAGTGGTGAGCCGTAAAATAGTTTGGGCTCATAACCCGCAGTGGCGAGCCGGTTTTGAAATAGTTTGGCTCATAGCCCGCAGTGGCGAGCCGGACATAAGATAATCCCTTTAATAGTTGTATGAGGCAGAGTGAATTCTACCTCAGCCGTTTGATAGACACAGAAATGTGCGCATAAAGTTTATGGCCAAACCTCTTAGTCTCGAGAAAGTAAAGTTTCTTACTTGCTAGCACATGAATTGTTTTATTACCAAAGCATTTGTAAAGACAAAATTAGTTCATTTGTTTTATCGTCTAAAAATTAGTAACTATGATAATTTTATCATACGGAGTATATAGTATTGATGGTATATTCCTATTGTTTAGTTGGTTCTATGTGAGATGGATGAACTAAGGAGTTGGAATAGAGAAATACGAAGGTATATATGATATTGTGTATAGTAAGATTACTTGGTCTAAAGACTAATTTGATGATAATCTCTGACTTATAAGTATCATTTAGTGAGATTAATTCGAGCAATAAAACTTTATGGAAGGGCCAATTTGTGTACAGTGACGTTTGTTGCTTCTTAAGGCTTATTGTTAGTGGTAACATGTGATAAATTACCAAATTACGTGTGAAGAATATTATGTTAGCCGATAGGTCCAGATTATGGTTATGTTGAGAATTAAGGTACTGAATTTTTGATATCGTATTTAATTTGTCGATTCCTTTGATCTTTGACTTGTGGGTGAATAGATATGCGGATTGCGGACCATGATTATTATTATAGTGTTACAAGAGCTGACTGTTTGTCTCATTGTGCCTACCCGTCAAGGTGACGGTTTATTTTCAGGTGACTTCCGTTACGGTTCAAAAGATTTTAAAGCCGAGCTTTTGGTTAAATACCTTGTGAAAGTTTTATTTCATTTTATATAAAAAGAATTTTGTAAAGAGACTTTGTATATTGGTTATAATATCTCCGTATTTTAGCGATTTTTAATATATAAATGTAATTTTTAATTTTGCTAAAATCGGGGGTGTTACAGATACCCACCTTACGACGTTAGTATCAACCATAGACCGGGTCCTAGAAAAACTCTCGTCCATGACTAGGTCGTCCTACTACACATGCTTAGTCTAATTCAATTCCATGCCTCTCGACTTTAGAACGAATGAACAAATTTAATCTACGACTACGGCCGATAATCAAAGATTAAGAGTAACAAAGCAATCATGTGATGGAAACAATCGATCAATGTTATTATGAACTTTATTTAATCATATTATATGTTTGATTTTGCATGGCTCCCCTAGCCTTTAGACTAGGAAATTTAGCTACTCATACTAAGATGTAAAATGTAAACTAAATTATGAGAAATGTTAAACATGATTGTTTGATTTATGTAAATTAGATGGTATAACATGTGAAAGGATTAATGCTAATGTAGAATGAAATGCTTGATTAAAATAACTATGTCGTGACTAAAATAACAATGTAAATTGCAAACTCGTAATAAGAAATACCTTATAATGGAGGACTTGTATGGAAGAACAAATAACTAATAACCAAAAGCTTGAATAGCAAATGCTTAAGAATATCTTGAAGTACAAAATGTTGAAAGATTAACTAAGGAATGCTTAACAACTTATAACTTAAGATGAAAACTAATGAGAGAAAACTTATAATGCTTGAGGCTTATTGTAGTAAACTTGGACGTAAAATTGGATGCCTAAAACCTTGGAACACCTTTCCTATTTATAGGAGAGGAGAAGGAAACGTAAGAAACCAAAGGGCATGCAACCTCGATCGGGGTCGTGTGTTCCACGGTTATTTGCCTTAATTCCTCTCTTAATTCTTTGGAGAATCCTATGTGGGTGATTAAATGTGCGATTAATCACCCGGTTAATGCTTGCATTTGGCATCTTAAGATCATTTGGAATCCCATGCTTTCCCCTTGACTTTTGACTTGCAATTTGGGCTTGACTTGGTTGTTTGATCTCATTTGTATTTTGCTAATTGATCCAACAAATTCTCATGCAAAAATCCATGCAACTTGAGGCACAAAGTCCATGCAACATCCAATCCTTAGTTCATTTGGTCTTCTTTCCTCTTAGCTTGCAATTTCTAGTACTTTATAGTTATTTTAGCTCCAAAAAGCTTATTCCCTACAAAATATGTCAAAGTATCCAAAACAACTAGAAATGAAAATATTAGCTATAAAACACTTAAGATAAGTGCTAAAGACATGTAAAATCAAGCTAATATAGGGGGTTAAAATGCATAAAATATGCACTTATCAAACTCCCCCAAGCTAAATCCTTACTTGTCCTCAAGCAAGAGACCAAATCCCATCTTTTGCATCATCCAAACAAGCTAAGCATAATGATTTAAAAACCCGAAACAACATGGGCAAGGAATAAAGTAAGACATGGATGAGATTTACACGACGGCGTAGCATAGAAAACTTTGAATGAACCTTTAAGCTCTTGCATGATCTTTCGACTTATGGACTCTTACGGTGCACTCAAACTCTTTTTTTTATGTGGAAGGACAATTTTTGTGAATGATCACTCAACTATCCTCGACTTATAACAATGTGCCCGCAATCTAATATGGTAAACATGTCAAAATTAGCAAGCAAAGACAATAAAATGTAAGCATGATAAAGAAGCCAAATGGGTAGGAAGAAGGCAAATAAGACATGGGTGAAAAGGGGAACAAATGAATTATGGTACTGTGGAGCTAAGTCAAGCTAGCAACTACCAAAATGTAAGGATGCTCAATCCCAAATTCTAACCCAATTTTGCAATTCAATCCATAAGATAATTCTCCAAAATGATATAAATAATGCTTGAGAATTTCTCATATCTTTTCTTCGTCTCTTTTCAATGCATACTTCTTTTTTTTCTCTTTTCATGCTTTTTCTTATTCATTCATTTTTTCCTTTCTTCATTTTTCATTTTCTTTCATTTTCCAATTTTTTCAATTTTTTCATTTCTTTTTTTTTCTCTTTTTTTTGAGCATTAAGACCAAGCTCACATGATTTCAAACAAAAAAACATATCCCAATGAGCACCCAAACACTATCCAACTAAGCTACTAGCTCAACAAGGGTAGGTAATTTCAATTATGTAGCTAAGGATAAATTTTGTGAAGGGGTAAAAAAATGCTAAAATATCATGTGAATGGCTCCAAAATGCTAAAACAAATGAATGCATGCTCACCAAGAAATGTCATGAGAACCATACTTGTGCATTTTGATATAACACACATTATAAGGAGACACCTACACTCACCTAAGTGAGACCAAATAAAGATGAAATGGCCTTAAAGGAGGTTCTATGTAACACCCGTGAATTTCCCTTTTTGACATTTATAATTTATTTAACCGTTCAATTACCTTATTTATATTTTTAAATTATTTAATTTAATTAATTCATTTTAAGCACGAATTTTATGAAAAGAATATTTTAAAGCTTGATTTATATAAAAATACTTATTTCAGTCGGACAGTAATAATAGTGACAATACTAATATTTGTTTCGTATTAAATTATAATAGATTTGAGACGTATTCCCGTCTAGCATAAGACCGTCACATTTTCATCTTGAGGCTAATTTATTCGGACTAATCTGATTCCTACTACACATACTTACACTCAACTTATCTCTAACTCAAAATATATGATTATTATCATTATCATTATCATTATCATTATCATTATTATTATTATTATTATTATTATTATTATTATTATTATTATTATTATTATTATTATTATTATTATTATTATTATTATTATTATTATTATTATTATTATTATTATTATTATTATTATTATTATTGGTGTTGTACCTTATCCCAATCCCCGTCACTTTCCCCCCTTCCGTTTTTTTTTTCCAATTCTTTTTCAATCCACAGCAACAACAATCAGCAAATCACCATTTTTCCTCCCGAGCTTCAAACTCCGATTTCTCTTCCGTTTCTTAACCAAATTCGATAATTTTTGCACCAATGGCTTCCTCTCCTCGTCCTCCTTCTTTGTATGTAAGAAAGAGTCCAGCTTTCATCTTGTTTCATTCGGTCGTCTTTCAAAGGATGCGGATTTTGGGTTAATTTATTCCATTTTTGGGTTTAGAGTCATCCCTGGGCAGTTCCTGTGGCGTTTGGGAGAGCAAAAAAAAGGTAACGGTGATAGGTTACTCGACAAAGTGTCGGAATTCCATCTCTTATCTCGGTTTTTCCCTCTTGTTTGCATCTTATTGTCACTACGCTTATTGTGCTTCTTTATTCTTACTACTCTCGTAGCCTAATTGTATATGCCTCTGTGCGTTTATACAAATGAAACCATTGTTATTTCATTCATTTTAAATAGATTTCATAGTCAGTTACTTAGTGTGCATTTAGATAGTGGACATTTGCTTGGTGTGGGAATGGCGATAGGCATATTATATTGTAAATCTCATAAGGCATCCCCTGACGAGTCGTTTTTTTTCGTCCCCTTATTTGTACGTTCTATGATATTTTGGGTATAGTATCTGTGAGAAGGGGGAATAATGCGTAGAAGGCTAACAGGTTAGCTATGAGGATATTAGAAAATGCACGCAAGCTATATTAGGTTGAGAGGCCACATTTGTTTACGTCTGTCTCAAGTGTATATCCAAGTATGATGTGGGCCCTTTGTAATTTTGTATGGTTAATTTTCGCCTTATAACATGCTTAAAAACTAGTCTTAAGACGGCCCCTTGAATTTGCTAAAAGAACCATGTATATATAAGTTGTTGATGGGTGACTTTTGTGGACTGTTTTTGAGTCGATCTCACGGATGATTTGAACCAGATAGTTGATCCCCGCCTCCTTTGTATATCCAAGTATGTAATGGGTTGGTTAGATGTGATAAATTTCACCCTTTCCATGCTTAAAATTTCGTCTTAAGACGGTCACAAATGAACTTTATAAATTGTGAAAATGGACCTCGTCAAGCAGTTTTCGCGGGCTGTTTTGACGGGTTTCTTTATGTTAAATTGAACCAACTTTCTTGCTACTGTCTCAAGTACATATACATGTTTGGATTGGGTCTTTTGTTTGGGTGAAATCCGTCTTGGTTTGGCCTAGGAAATCGTCCTAAGACGGCTGAACAGTAGGGATTGGATGCGTCTGTACTGTGTTGTTGTTTGCTGCTGGCTGTTCTGTGCAGGGACTGTGGCCAGGCCTTGCAGGCCGTGGCTGAGCCATGTCGAGTTTGCGGTCAGGCCGTGGCTGGGCAGGTGCCGGTCATGGCTAGGCCGTAGCCTCGGTTAGATTGATTTTGACCGTGAAATACGTGTATTCGGCCTCAATTCATTTAACTTCCGTCACATACTTATGCATCCTAAATCATTTTCCTACCGCCCATTTATATTTATATTTCTCACATTAATCATAAATGTGGAATTTATTATCTATTCAAGTCAAAACTTTATGAAATGTCTTCATTTACCTGTAATATGAATTTTTAATCCGTTCATTCTCATTTATTTATCGTATCTCAAATATGAGTGAATTATTCTACTTGTTTAATTAAATTGAGTCATTTATAATTAAATTCTTGTTTTGCTAATTATAAATGGTTCATTTCCGTTTGTTTACATTTTATTCAAGTGACAGCTATTGAAGAAATGGGTTACCTATTCATGTTCATGAATATAATTTGGCATGAAATGTCTCACTTGGATTATCATCGGTTCATTACTTGTAGTAGTATCTTTCCAAGTTGATTCGTATCGCTTGGTTGAGTCGTATTCTCTGATAATGCCTTTATGCTATACCGTATTGATTGACTTATCTTTACGCCTCTTTCGGACTGTCCTGCCGATTGTGGGTTTAGCTCATATCTTCCGCCTCTTTCGGAATGTCCTGCCGATTGTGGGTTCTCGATTTCCGATCTGTCTTCGAGTCTTGGATGCGGACTGTTCTGCCGCATGTCGAATCGAGGACCGTTCTGCCCCGAGAGTCTGGCCAGATTTAGACTAGGACTGAGTCTTGGGAGTACCATTGTCGTCCTACCAGGGGAATTATATATTTATATATGAGTAGTAAAGGTCTTGCTTGGTTATAGATATTGGTATTTATCTTTCAAGGTAAGAGTTATGCCTTGTGTTGTGTGTCTTGGTCCTATCGGATACTAGGGGTGAGCTATAAGCCCTCTAGTTGCGATATGATCGTCGGGATTGATGTTCCCATCCGTTCTTATGGTGAGATGCAAGCCATAAGTATGAATGTGACATTAGTAGCCACGTCCCGTACAATGATTGCTAAGTGGTTTTCCAAATAATGACTACAATTTCTATTCTTGTAAATTGCATTGGTTGATTCCTTACTTAACTGCTTCACATGATCCGGATTCTAATCTCATATCTATGTTGTAATTCTTTGAAATGCGTGCTTTTGTATAAATGACCGTATTCTTGTCTTTCATATTATTTTATTGTCTCACATGATCAGTTGAACCCTTATTAAGCTAATGTTGGTCTATCTTGTTCCATCTCAATTATTTGCCATGTTTACATATAAACTTGATATTCTTATTTTTGTATGCATCTTATATGGCTTATCTGTTTTAGTTCTTTGTTATGTTCGTTTTGACATTTTGTGGCTGGGAGAACCTTGAGTTACTCCCCACTGACTGTGGCGTTCATGTTTACATGAATGACAGGTACTAGTTGGTGCATTTATGGGGTGAAGACATGTGTGAGCTAGCGAGCACTTTGGCCTTGTAGTCGGTTTATTAGGATTGTTTAGACCTACCTTTTATTGTATTGTCATTCGAGGGATATATTTTCCCTCACCTTGACTATCACGTTTGTATAATTTAAAATCTTTATTTCCGCACTCTTTATTTATGTTTTAGATTTTGGTGAACCCGCGCTTTAAATTTTAAAAGTTTAAAAAAATTTCCTAAAACTCCGCATTTTATTAGTTATATTTTTCGCTTTATCGCGGGGTGTCACAGTTGGTATCAGAGCCTATGTTGCTCCCGACGCACACACGTGTACCCCAAATTTAAACTTGAACTTGACCTTTAATAATGAATGAGAGATGGGTAGAATTAAGGACCTAAATTGGTAGTCTCTTTGTGTATGCTTCGTGGTAGGTTCTAACATGTTTGTTGATTGTCAACTGTTTTTGTGCCCTTGGATCAATGACCGTAAACCTACCAACGTGAAGATCAAGATTTGGTGCCTATTGCCAGAAATTGAAGATTTGCCCAACATTGAAGAATGCTTCTACTTCCTCGAAGATGTTTCTCATTCTTTATTCTTTCTCTTGGTGCTTATCCTTATTCTAAACTTTCTTCTGTTTTGCTTGAAAGATATTCTTGTACCCCCAACTTGTCCTTTGTTCTCTGCTTATCCTCTCTTAACGCTTTTTTGATAGTTCTCTTTCTTTTGTGGGATGTTAACCTTGGTTGGATAATTTGGCTTTGTGGAGTTTGTTTGTGGTTGACCTATAACCCTAGCTTTGAGAGGTTGTGATGTTAGAAAGACTTAGCTAGTGTAGTAGGAAATACCTGGATGTTTCTTAGTTGCTTGACATGAAGTGAGTGTGCTTGATTAATGGAATTGCTATTGTTGTAAAGTGTGAGTTGCATATGTTACTAAAGTTATAGAACTTGGCCTTGTTTATACTTGGAATTTGAGAATTTGGTAACTCGAGTATTGTTGCTTGAGGTTTTGACATGGAGTAGGGTTTATGATGAGAGCTTAGAAGGAAACACCTCTAGGGAGTTGTTGGTCATTGGTGATGAAAGTGTTACTTGGAAGTTTGAGTTGAGCTTGAGGTTAGCATAGTCGGTATACTTTTGTGAGTGTTGTGATGATTACATAAGAACTATGTTAGGCGAGAGTTGTTGTTAGTTTTGGAATCTCATTTGGGTATTCACTTTGCGGTAATGAGGATTAGTAGCCAGAGTTCTTGAGAGGTGATTATAAGTTGGGATCGATAGATGTTGAACTAAGATGAGTTAGGTGTTTTGGGTGGTTGTCTCGTAACTTGGAGAATGTCACCATTTATGCTTTAGGTTTCGAGAGTATAACAAGATCTCATTCGGATGATAGAATATGCAAAAGAACTATTGAATTTGGATTTTTGATTGAGAGTTTTACCATTTTGAGAAACTCATAGCTGACATTAGTTGGATATGAGTATAGTTTTGTTAGAAGCTTTGACCTTGATCTCGTGGAGGTTGTTTGTAGATGTTAAGGATTTAAAGTGGTGAAATCACACTTATAGTGAAGTAACTTGTTTCATGGGATAGCTTAAGATGATGTAACATAAGTGTTTTGAGGAAATCCTTAGAAGTGTTGTAGTTATAAGTTTTGTTGTTAGGAAGTTTTCGGAACCGTTTAGGATGATGTGGTTATTTGGGATTCGAGTATTTGGCGTTTCCTTCTTGCCTAATTCCCTTTTTTCTTGGACCATAAGCGTTACCGTTCATACCTCTCTTTCTCGCTACGTCGTGCTCCTCCTTTAATTTTGATGCTGGTAACCTATAAAGCTCTATCTTTGACATCCTGGTTGACCTTACTTCAATTCTTACCCTAGGAAGTTCATCGTAGCTCTTTTGTTGGTTAGGTTTTGGATCCTCTTAGCATACTTTGTTCTTATGGTATCTAAGTTCTTTTCATTTCGTACAATTACTAAATATTTCAAGCTACCATTTTTTATTCGTTGTTAAAAGTTTATGTTACTTTTACAAAACCTTAACTATTTCAAGGGTTTGAAAATGAAAATTTGATTTAGTTCTCCTTTGTTCCTTGAGTATAGATTTCTTTATCATGATTTTAAATGCTAAACCCGAAATTTCTTTAAATTTTATCCAATTTCTGTTAACTTTGATCTATTTATGATTTCTTGGTCAAGGTTTAATACTATATTTTCAGGAATTTAACTCCCTTTTGAGTTTAAAGGTGAAATCTTCATTTCTATTTTGGCTTTCACATGAGAAAATTTGAGTGAATTACCCTTTTCTTTTGATTTTAACGTTGATCGGATGTTAGAAGTCGTTATTGGAGACGTTTGATAACTTGTTCTACGCTTGTCGACGAATTGATTTTGTTTTGATTCTGTCTTTAACTTGGAAAGTAGGCGTTCTTGTGTGCACGACAAGAGCAATTTCGTTTCATGAATGAGACTTACACTTTCGAAAACTCTTCATTTATGTTTTGAAAGCATTTTGATTTTTGATTTATACCAATGATTTACCTTTCAATCTGGTTTTGTCGGAAAATTTTATTTGAAGCTTTTGAAATAATTTTAATTCTTACGATAAGTAACCTTTTAATGTTTTGGTTACCGATTTCAAAATTCCGGTTTTACTTTTATATAACCTTTCATTTCTACTTTCAAGTTTCGAGGACGAAACTTTTTAAAAGATGGGGTGATTGTAACACCCGTGAATTTCCCTTTTTGACATTTATAATTTATTTAACCGTTCAATTACCTTATTTTATATTTTTAAATTATTTAATTTAATTAATTCATTTTAAGCACGAATTTTATGAAAAGAATATTTTAAAGCTTGATTTATATAAAAATACTTATTTCAGTCGGACAGTAATAATAGTGACAATACTAATATTTGTTTCGTATTAAATTATAATAGATTTGAGACGTATTCCCGTCTAGCATAAGACCGTCACATTTTCATCTTGAGGCTAATTTATTCGGACTAATCTGATTCCTACTACACATACTTACACTCAACTTATCTCTAACTCAAAATATATGATTATTATCATTATTATTATTATTATTATTATTATTATTATTATTATTATTATTATTATTATTATTATTATTATTATTATTATTATTATTATTATTATTATTATTATTATTATTATTATTATTATTATTATTATTATTATTATTATTATTATTATTATTATTATTATTATTATTATTATTATTATTATTATTATTATTATTATTATTGGTGTTGTACCTTATCCCAATCCCCGTCACTTTCCCCCCTTCCATTTTTTTTTTTCCAATTCTTTTTCAATCCACAGCAACAACAATCAGCAAATCACCATTTTTCCTCCCGAGCTTCAAACTTCGATTTCTCTTCCGTTTCTTAACCAAATTCGATAATTTTTGCACCAATGGCTTCCTCTCCTCGTCCTCCTTCTTTGTATGTAAGAAAGAGTCCAGCTTTCATCTTGTTTCATTCGGTCGTCTTTCAAAGGATGCGGATTTTGGGTTAATTTATTCCATTTTTGGGTTTAGAGTCATCCCTGGGCAGTTCCTGTGGCGTTTGGGAGAGCAAAAAAAAGGTAACGGTGATAGGTTACTCGACAAAGTGTCGGAATTCCATCTCTTATCTCGGTTTTTCCCTCTTGTTTGCATCTTATTGTCACTACGCTTATTGTGCTTCTTTATTCTTACTACTCTCGTAGCCTAATTGTATATGCCTCTGTGCGTTTATACAAATGAAACCATTGTTATTTCATTCATTTTAAATAGATTTCATAGTCAGTTACTTAGTGTGCATTTAGATAGTGGACATTTGCTTGGTGTGGGAATGGCGATAGGCATATTATATTGTAAATCTCATAAGGCATCCCTGACAGGCTGTTTGTTTTCGTCCCCTTATTTGTACGTTCTATGATATTTTGGGTATAGTATCTGTGAGAAGGGGGAATAATGCGTAGAAGGCTAACAGGTTAGCTATGAGGATATTAGAAAATGCACGCAAGCTATATTAGGTTGGAGCTGGCCACATTTGTTTACGTCTGTCTCAAGTGTATATCCAAGTATGATGTGGGCCCTTTTGTAATTTTGTATGGTTAATTTTCGCCTTATAACATGCTTAAAAACTAGTCTTAAGACGGCCCCTTGAATTTGCTAAAAGAACCATGTATATATAAGTTGTTGATGGGTGACTTTTGTGGACTGTTTTTGAGTCGATCTCACGGATGATTTGAACCAGATAGTTGATCCCCGCCTCCTTTGTATATCCAAGTATGTAATGGGTTGGTTAGATGTGATAAATTTCACCCTTTCCATGCTTAAAATTTCGTCTTAAGACGGTCACAAATGAACTTTATAAATTGTGAAAATGGACCTCGTCAAGCAGTTTTCGCGGGCTGTTTTGACGGGTTTCTTTATGTTAAATTGAACCAACTTTCTTGCTACTGTCTCAAGTACATATACATGTTTGGATTGGGTCTTTTGTTTGGGTGAAATCCGTCTTGGTTTGGCCTAGGAAATCGTCCTAAGACGGCTGAACAGTAGGGATTGGATGCGTCTGTACTGTGTTGTTGTTTGCTGCTGGCTGTTCTGTGCAGGGACTGTGGCCAGGCCTTGCAGGCCGTGGCTGAGCCATGTCGAGTTTGCGGTCAGGCCGTGGCTGGGCAGGTGCCGGTCATGGCTAGGCCGTAGCCTCGGTTAGATTGATTTTGACCGTGAAATACGTGTATTCGGCCTCAATTCATTTAACTTCCGTCACATACTTATGCATCCTAAATCATTTTCCTACCGCCCATTTATATTTATATTTCTCACATTAATCATAAATGTGGAATTTATTATCTATTCAAGTCAAAACTTTATGAAATGTCTTCATTTACCTGTAATATGAATTTTTAATCCGTTCATTCTCATTTATTTATCGTATCTCAAATATGAGTGAATTATTCTACTTGTTTAATTAAATTGAGTCATTTATAATTAAATTCTTGTTTTGCTAATTATAAATGGTTCATTTCCGTTTGTTTACATTTTATTCAAGTGACAGATATTGAAGAAATGGGTTACCTATTCATGTTCATGAATATAATTTGGCATGAAATGTCTCACTTGGATTATCATCGGTTCATTACTTGTAGTAGTCTCTTTCCAAGTTGATTCGTATCGCTTGGTTGAGTCGTATTCTCTGATAATGCCTTTATGCTATACCGTATTGATTGACTTATCTTTACGCCTCTTTCGGACTGTCCTGCCGATTGTGGGTTTAGCTCATATCTTCCGCCTCTTTCGGAATGTCCTGCCGATTGTGGGTTCTCGATTTCCGATCTGTCTTCGAGTCTTGGATGCGGACTGTTCTGCCGCATGTCGAATCGGGGACCGTTACGCCCGAGAGTCGGCGATTTAGACTAGGACTGAGTCTTGGGAGTACCATTGTCGTCCTACCAGGGGAATTATATATTTATATATGAGTAGTAAAGGTCTTGCTTGGTTATAGATATTGGTATTTATCTTTCAAGGTAAGAGTTATGCCTTGTGTTGTGTGTCTTGGTCCTATCGGATACTAGGGGTGAGCTATAAGCCCTCTAGTTGCGATATGATCATCGGGATTGATGTTCCCATCCGTTCTTATGGTGAGATGCAAGCCATAAGTATGAATGTGACATTAGTAGTCACGTCCCGTACAATGATTGCTAAGTGGTTTTCCAAATAATGGCTACAATTTCTATTCTTGTAAATTGCATTGGTTGATTCCTTACTTAACTGCTTCACATGATCCGGATTCTAATCTCATATCTATGTTGTAATTCTTTGAAATGCGTGCTTTTGTATAAATGACCGTATTCTTGTCTTTCATATTATTTTATTGTCTCACATGATCAGTTGAACCCTTATTAAGCTAATGTTGGTCTATCTTGTTCCATCTCAATTATTTGCCATGTTTACATATAAACTTGATATTCTTATTTTTGTATGCATCTTATATGGCTTATCTGTTTTAGTTCTTTGTTATGTTCGTTTTGACATTTTGTGGCTGGGAGAACCTTGAGTTACTCCCCACTGACTGTGGCGTTCATGTTTACATGAATGACAGGTACTAGTTGGTGCATTTATGGGGTGAAGACATGTGTGAGCTAGCGAGCACTTTGGCCTTGTAGTCGGTTTATTAGGATTGTTTAGACCTACCTTTTATTGTATTGTCATTCGAGGGATATATTTTCCCTCACCTTGACTATCACGTTTGTATAATTTAAAATCTTTATTTCCGCACTCTTTATTTATGTTTTAGATTTTGGTGAACCCGCGCTTTAAATTTTAAAAGTTTAAAAAAATTTCCTAAAACTCCGCATTTTATTAGTTATATTTTCCGCTTTATCGCGGGGTGTCACATTCTACCTTACCAATTTTTTAGCTTGCCAAAAGTCAAGATCAAGCCTATTCGGTTCATTCTCCATCTCCCACCTACTATGTCAAGACATCCCCATGTAGCTATTATCCCATCATAAAGAACAAATCATTAGAAACAAGCTATTATTAGGGTAAACAAAGAGGGAAGTAGGCAACAAGCAAGCACAAAGGAAAAATTTCTCTCAAAAATTTTCAAATTTTCTACACTTCATGCAAACTACACTATATGCAAATGCAATCCCCCCCCCCCCTCCCCCCCAAGCTAAACATCACATTGTCCTCAATGTGCCAACTATCCAAATCACCCAATCAAACCATAAAAATGGCTCAAAGCACAAAACAAGAAGGACTAGAGGTTATGTTTAATGGGTTGCAAGATCTAAACTAATATGCAAAGCAATTAAAAACTTACTCAACTTGCTAGCCCCCTCCCCCCCCCCTCAAGCTAGCATGAATTCAGGGGATTTCTCATCAATCAACTAAGAAAAGGGCCAAAAATTGAACCCCTTCCTCCCTTTCTTCTTCTTCTTGCCACTACCACTTGATTATCCTTGATGGCCACTTCTACTTGAGTCATCCCCTTGAAGAGGAGTGACATACACCAATATCTTGCCCACTACCAAGACCATCACCATAACTACTAATCCCACTATAGCCACCATAGCCACCTTGCAATGCCTCAACCCCATAATCCGAACCACAAAAGTCCGGGCCGGGTTTATATTGAGCAAATGTACCTGCATCATTGTGAGTAGGGGGGGGGGGGGAATAGGAGATGGAGGAGGAAATCCACCCGGAGGATAAGTATAGAATGAAGGGTGTGGTCCCTCGGGTGGGATAACTCCTTGCCTAGCAAAATGATCATAAATAGGATGCAATGCAAGACGTTGGTTATCACGAATTTGGTTAACACCTAAGTTCATTTTCCGCATCATATTCATCATGTCTATGCTAGATGGTGACTCAATGCTAGAGGTGGAGTGACGCGCTTGGGAGGATTAACCTCTCACACGTCTCTCAACGGTGGTAGTTGACTCACCTCTAAGGGCTAGATGGTAAGTCGGTCTAACAAAGGGGTCACTTCCACGACGAGGCTTAGTGTGAACTAAAGCCTTTATTTCTTTCTTTTTCTCGGGTAGACGAATGGAGTCTTGCCTACCTATATTCCAAATCATGTTGGGATGAGCATATTTAAACCAATTACAAGAAAGAAAGTACTCATAATCAAGACCAACCCCCTTATCCCTAGACTCAAGCAATGGTCTCAAACCGGTAGTCTCTTGGTTAAACCGACACAAATGATGAGCAATTTTAGTGACCAAACCTCCTAGGACAATGCAACTATTCTTGGTATTAGTTTGTTTGGTAAAGTGGACCGCAAAGTGGTAGGGGATATTGATTCCCCAATTCTCATCACCATTAACATTCAAGAAAGCACCCAAGATTTCTAACTCAATCTTCCTCACCGAGTGAGGTTCATTTCTCCCAAAAAAGGTTCATCCCATAAACCTTTGCCAAATTCTTATGTCGGGATAATGAATAAATTGATGTGGTGTATGATCCCAACCCGGAAAAGTCAAGTGAGAAATGGCATCCCAAGTTAAAACGGGGTTATAATCATCGGGTGATTCGGTGGATAAGTCTTTGTGAGGCAAATCAAAGATAGCGGCGAAATCTGCTAAGTCCTGTGGACAGCGGGCCGCCCACGGGGGCGCTTGGTGAAGGGGCTCGAAAACAAGCGTTTGCATTTTGTAAGGAGTCGCCACCAATTTTTATGGGAAATTGGAACCGTTCGAATACCTCGTGTCATGTCAAGACACAAAGTAGTGACATGAACACTAAGCAATCGTTACCCTTAGCATTCTATGTCTAGAATGACTCTCGTGGATGCCAATGAACACGGGTGCTCACGGAGATCTGGAGTAAGGGGTGAGGGTACGTATTAGGAAGCTCTTTTGATCGAACACCTAATCCCGCCCGCCTCGATAGCGGCCTCTACTAATGATTAGGGAAGTTTATTCGTACTCGATATATCGTCGGCTATATGCATGCAATGCAACATCCATAGATTAATCCTAGCATGTGAAGATTTAACTAAGTCGGTTGACATGTAATTAGCATACAATTGGGTCGAAGTTGGAGTTAATGCTCATTTACATGTGAGAAACATACAAACAATGAAAGAAATACAATAATTATAAATTACAATAATTATAAATTACATCGGAATAGGCGATTTATGTCGAAAATACCTTTAAAACGGATGATTTGAGAAAAAAGAATAAAAGAAAATAAAAGGGACAGATTAGAAGGTGATAATACAGATATTAGTTGATTAATACGTAAACTAATTAAACTAGGTCAAGGCAGAAAAGGAGTTCAGGGACAGAATTCACCCTGGAACAGGCGCAGCAGGCATTGCGCCCTTTGGAAGAGGCGCAACAGTTGCTGCGTCTGTTCCAAGGGTGAGTTCTGGCTGTGAAGCCGGAACTGCAAACCGTTAATGTTATTTGTTAATTTTAAGGATTGATTACGATATTAGACTCGGATGAAAGTTATTAATGAATTATTTACATATGATTAAGGCCATAAAACAGTAAAACATGGACGAGACGGAAATAAACGGATTAATTATGTGAAGGAGCGATGTTAGTGAATGATTAATTAAACTAACTAACTAAACGAATTAGGCTAAACATGATGAACGACGACGAATTAATGACTAAACAGGTGAAAATATATCAACAATGAATCCCAGAAACTCAATATGGTTAAACTGAATCTCTAAAATCCGGGTTGAATTTAATGACGAAAACCCGCAAACATGAATTATAAGGGATTTAAGTCGGACTTATGACGATTAAAACATGCTAATGATGATGGTTAATACACATATGAATTATTAAACTATCATGTGAACGAATTAATGATTTAACAAAACAAAAGAAATAAATTCGACACGAATTACGAGAGGACGGAGGAAGAAGAAAAGAAGCGAAGCTGCGGCGGCCTCACGAAGAGGCGCGGCAGTGCTGCGCTCCTTCAAGAGGCGCGGCGATTTCTTTGCGTCTTTTCTCGACGTCTCTCTCACCGGAAATCCCAAAAAAGGTTTTAAAGACGGTTTTAGAAATCGGTTTTAATGAGATGCTTTCGACATAAACCTTACAATTGTTATACAATAAGTAAAAATACAATAAATAAAAGAGAATTAATACACCCTCAGACTTACATGTTGACGGAACGAGGAGAACTAAGAAGATCGATTAGTGAATGCTCGACGCGAATGCAAGGAAAGAGTGCCCTCGAAAGAGGAAAACGATTTAACAAGTTGATTGAGTGTAGTGGTCAAATTGGTCGGTCATGCAACGGAGAGGCTGGTACCCGGAAAGATCCGAGCTTACGTGGTCGGAAGTCCAAGCACGTAGGCGCCAATTAGTAAGAACGAAGTCTAGAATGCAAAGGGAGAAGAGAAGGGCGGACACTCGCGTGAGAAATATGAGGAACGAAAGCTCCTATTTATACTAATCACGTGAAGGAATAAGGTTTCGGAGACTCTTTGGAAGTGAATCTCGGAAAGATATGAAAAAGATACGTAAATCATGCAAAGAAGGGCTGGGAAGAGCGCGGCGACCATCTGCGTCTCTTGGAAGAGGCGCGGCCAGTCTTGCGTCTATTCCCAGGAGGTTTCCTCCGCTTAAGAAAGATTTCCGTTTGAGTTATGGTAGGACGGAAATAATTCGGTTATCTTTTGAATATTACGGGATATTATTTGCCAAAAGATAAAATTTGAGAAATATGGAATAGAAATATCCAGGAACATTCGAACATTCGACTCGGGATTTAACAATTTGCTATCGAGAAAATGGAGACGGTTTTGATCCAGGACTCGAATGTACTCTAATTATCGCCAAAACGACCGTATCGGCACGCAGATGACAACTAAGAGGTTGACATTAATTTTTGAGCAATCACTTGACGATAATCTTACGAACTGTCACTAATCGTTCCGCGAATCAAACATGCGGCCCAATCATCACCGGGTGGTTTGCGAGGGGTGCAGAAACGAGGTGTCTACAGAGCCCCCACTTTGACTGAGGCTTGGACAAGGCGAAAGTCAAAGTATAGCCATCAGGTCAATCGAAGATTACAACCTGACGACTATGGCGACGCGAGGCGGTTCAAGGGGGTCGAGCCGAGGACCTATCGTCGGGAACATTTTAGAGTCCGTCGACTATCGGGAGGGTCGTTTAAAGTCCATTAGACTACGTAAGGAGGCTCGCCAGCCATAAGAAGCGATCATACCTGAGATTTAATCGAACTTCGCGGGGAAACAAGATATATTGAAAACAGCAGGACGTCGGTAGAAACCGCTGGGGATCCGCTTGCGTCGGTCTCAAACGAACTCGGGTTGGGGAACATGTCGACGACTAGGAACATCTTGATCGTCGTAGGGGAAACCTTGAGTAAGCAGTACTGCAAAATACTACTGCGCTGGGGACAGACGACCAGGAACATCTTGATCGTTGTAGAAAGGAAGTCTTGAGTGAGCAGTACTGCAAAATACTACTGCGCTGGATAAAAATTGAGCAATACTGCGAAATACTGCTGCGCGGGATAAAATGATCTTGGACAATACTGCGAAATACTGTCGCGCGGGATAAAACGTGGGCCGGAATGAAAGAAAATCGTCGAAACGGACCAAAATGATAAAACGTCATCGAGGAAGAGGCGCACCAAAGACGGGCCCACGAATAACGAACTCATAACGGATTTTTGAAAATCCATATGGAGGGAAACAAAGGAAGGAGCGCAGCAAGAGCTGCGTCTCTTGGAAGAGGCGCAGCACCTGCTGCGTCTTTTCCCCAATTTGGCAATTCTGCGTAAAAACGCGAAAATCAGAAGGTTTATGTTCATTTTATTCGAAACATAAATCACTCCATTCTCTCTCAAATCTTCACCATTTCCACCAAGGTTGGATTCAAAAGCTTGCTTAAAATATGACTAATCGAGGTATGTGCTTTAATCTTGCATTAATCTTCCATATTTGTCGAATTTTGAGCCGCGAACATTAGGGTTTTCGACCCTTTTGATCGAAAATTTGGGGCTTTTCCCCCAAATGGATTTGTCTTGCCAAATTGATGCTAGAAATGGATAATAGGTAACGTTAGGAACATAACCATGTATTTACTTTGAATTTTCATCGAGTTTTGAGCCCTTGAGCGAATTTTGAGACAGTTTCACTGACTAGATCGTAAATTGCTTCGAAAATGGCCTTAGGATTGCCCATTTGTGATGAAACTTGATATTTGGGACCCTTGGATGATGGGTAAACTTTCTACCATCTTGGAATTTTGGTTTGTGACAACTTTTTCAGGACACTTTTTAGGGCATAACCGCCATTATAGCGAAATGCTGCCGAATTTTCGACTCGAACCCGAGACTAGGCCTTGACTCGGACTTGACTTGACCCAACTCATCACATGAGTGATTGAATTGGTTTGAACATGGCCAAGGATGGCCAGAAATGGGGAATTCCCGGGCCTTGAAGGCTCGAAAATTTCTTAACAAAGGCTTGTCGTCATGGGACGCGGCCTGAATTTGCTTTAATGTTTGCAGGTGACGATGCTTCTACTTCTGGGAGAGATCCCATGGACATAGACGCCGCTGTTGTTGAGGAGGCGCTAGAGCAGGCCTTCACCGCTGCGGTGATGGCTGCTGCGGACGAGGTTCCCGAGGAGGAGGGCGAGGAGGAGGAGATTCGAGACGGGCCCACCTCGGACGAGGGGGTCGTCACCGAGAGGAGCTCCGCGTGGGCCGAGACACGGGAGAGTAGGCACCTTGTGTGGGCTGCAGAGGGTCACTTGTCCTACAGGACGGTGAAGAGCTTGGTAAATAGGAATTCCCTAACTCGTTACCTATCCTTTTCTATTTTTGTTCAAATTTCTTTCAAATTCACTCAAAACTAAAGATAGCTTTGTTCCAAATCATAATAGGAGGCCGGGAACATCCGGTCGTTCTCGGGGTACACGACGGCGATGGAGCACTACGAGCGGCTGTCGGAGGAGGAGAGGGCCATGATCGAGCGTGGAGCGTTTGGTCCCTCGGTTTGGTCTGGAGGGATATCGTGAAGAGGAAGTTGCGGGCCAACCTTAGCCTGGTCCGCGCTTTCTTGGATCGGTTTTGGGATACGACTTCCACGTTTCACCTGCCTTTTGGCGAGGTGGGAGTCACTTTGGAGGACTACGGCATGATTTACAGTGCAGTGCGGGGATCGAGGAAATGGTGTGGCGGAGGCGGCATGAGGCGGATTCGGCCGAGGCGAGGAGGTTGATCGGCTGGAACCTGTCGCCGAAGGCTGTTGCGGTGCCGGGTTTGGTACCCAGTACCTATGTTCGAGACTACTTCGCGGGGAAGACCCCGGCATCGGTGGTGATCGATGGGAGGGAGACGGCTCCTCCTCCTTGTACAGCTGAGCAGAGGGCTCGTCTGTGGCTTTGGTGGTTCTTGTCTTCGATTTACCTCGGAGACAAGGGTGAGAGGCTGTCGACGAAGCTTCTCCCCTTTCTTTCGACTTTGAGTTCCCTAGGGCGTTGGGACGGGTCCTGCTTGGTTTTGCGGTCCTCATCCGCTTTATGAGGGCCATGGTTCGTCCGGAGTTGATGGAGAAGGGGACTTCTCCTGGCGCTGTCGGACCTGGGCTACTGTTGGAGGTATGAACCTTCCTTTAGACCAAAGTAAATTCCTTTCTTTTATCAAAGATCGAAAGATCGTCATTGACTATTCTGTTTCACAGGCGTGGGTGTACTCTTACTTTCCGGGCCTCGCGCCCAAGAGGACGGAGCCGTTGGAGAGGGCCTATCCCGTGGTGAGGGATTGGGTCATGTGCCGGACGAAGAGCAAGCGTTCTTCTCACAATGTCTA
This sequence comes from Silene latifolia, assembly GCF_048544455.1. Classification (NCBI taxonomy): domain Eukaryota; kingdom Viridiplantae; phylum Streptophyta; class Magnoliopsida; order Caryophyllales; family Caryophyllaceae; genus Silene; species Silene latifolia. The sequence continues at coordinate 186,981,568 of NC_133526.1, forward strand.
CCGGCGGGACGTGAACGCCCTTCAGCTGAGCAGCGTGAGTATTCCACTCGTATTCATTATATATTTCTTGTCCTTTGCTCTTAATCGATCATAGAAATGACCTTTGCCTTATCTTGTCGCAGTGGGTACCCAGACCTTGGGCGGAGTACGCTCGAGCGCCTCCTTTTGTTGCTGAGGTCCTTCGACCTAGGAGCCCGAGTCATTCTTTGTTGTGGACGTCGATGGGTCTGTGTGGTATCGGGCGAGCGTATGGCTCGTCGGTGCTCTCGGGCGCGTTGACGGTTCCCATCGATCCTCGAGGACGATGTTCGGGGAGCCTTCGAGGCCGAGAGGGAGGCGGACTTGGGCGGTGCCGATGGCGACGACCTTCTACACTGGCGAGGACTACTCGGCGTTCCTTTACGGGAGGTTGGCGTACTGGCCAGTAGTGGTGAGTATCCTTTGTTTTCTTGTTGGATTTTGATTTTCGAGAATTGCGACGAAAGATCATCGATTAACGAGAGCCATTTGTCTTTGCAGGAAGTCGAGGCGGCGGGCATCGAGCCCCCAGTGTACCCCGAGACTCTTGAGTACACTGACGCGACTGGGAGGACGACGATCTCCGAGTTGCGTGATTTTGACGTGGCTGTGACGGATGCTGGCCTAGATGAGTGGCAGCATCTGATTCGGAGGGTGAGTTCCCATTTTGCATAGTTTTCGTGTAAGAACACATTTGATTGGATTTGTTCAATTTATTGAGAATTCTTTTGAAATGCAGGTCGCGCCGTCCCGGTTTGTGGCACTATGGAGGGTGGCCAACCGGCTGCGAGCTACCGCCATCGAGGCACTTATCGGTGGTCGAGGTCGTCAGGTATGAACCTCATTTGTTTTTCCTTGATTTTTGATTTTCCAATTTTGTTTGAATTGATTGACATGAGCCAATTTCTTGTTGTCCACAGGCCGATCGTGAGCTGGAGCGAGAGTTGACCCAGTCTCGGGAGGAGACGGCACGTTTGTCGCGGGAGCTCGAGTTTCGGGACGCCGAGATTGCCGCTCTTATGGCGAGGGTTGCCGAGCTGGAGGGTGCCCAGCAGTAGTCTGCGTGGTTTTGTAGACTTGATTTTGAACATTTTTGGACTTGTTTGGGACGCAAGCCCCCAGTTTACTTGGATTTGGACTTGTTTGGGGCGGAGCCCCCTAGTTGTACATTTGGACTTGTTTGGGGCGAAGCCCCCCAGTTTGCTTGTACATTTGCTTTTTTGTTGTATATACGACGGCCTGAGTGCCTTTTGCTGCTGGGTGGTGTTGTTTGTACCTGCAGGTTAGCTTTTGAACAGGTTTGGTAGACAACGGTTTACGCCGTCATGCTGCCGGAATTTACATAGAAAATCACGCAACACATGCATTTTATATACACATAGGGCCTTTAATTAGTGCAAGAAATGAGACTCGAAAGGACGTGTAAATGCAAAAATGCAAAAATGCAAAAAATTTTGCCGGAAATGACCGGACGGTAGGGAGGGTTACCCCCGAAAAAAAAGAAAAAGAGAAACCTATAAGTTAGAAAAAGGAAAAAAATTAAGAAAATGAAATGACTAAGTAAAATGTTGAAATAAAAAAGAATTAAAATGAAAACTAAATATAAAAGTGTGAGAAAAATGGCGGAAAATGTCGATGTCGCCTCGAAATGCGCGTCCGTGGATTAAGGAAACCTGAAGCATGGTAAATTTCTCGGACTTACCAAAATAAAATCCCGTAGGAATAGGAAATTATTTGTTTATAGAATTAGGAAAGATCCAAACGCGGAAATCACGAAGTGAGGTGGGGAAGAGGCGCGCATGAGTGCGTCCCTTTGAAGAGGCGCAAAGCAGTGCCGCGCTGTTCCAAGCAGGTCGGGTTCGACGGATTTTTGGAAACAAGACAATTAGTATAAATAGAAGCGTCGACGAAGCTTTAAATCATATAATTCTTCCGTCTCTTCTTCGTCGATTCACACATAAAAACTCCCAATAAATTTTCAAGAGAAAATTATCATCATGAATACTTTGGACATTCGCTTGAAGGAATGGACTAATGAGTTTTCGAACATTGAGAAGCACGATATGGGTGCTTATAACCTTGGGTCTTTATTGAGTTTGAAACTCATTAAGGTTGTAAAACCGTTCTTGGATGCTTGCCTTGATTATTGGGACCCAAATTATCATGTTTTTGCGTTCCCAGGAGGTGATATTTGTCCTTTTAGGAGGAAATTGCTTTCGCTATTGGCGGGTGGGACCCCGAACATCTACCCGCCATCCCTTCTCTCTGCTCAAGGGTATAAGAGCAAGTTCAGAGATTTGCTTGGACTTACTAGACTCGAGGTAGATCGTCTCGTTACTCCGAAGGGCGTGAGGATGCTAGATTTTATAGACCGATTCATCAACAGGGCCGACCCTACTGTTTCTTATGTTGCTAGGAGGAGAGCATTTGGCTTGTTTGCTTTGCATGTGTATGTCTTTCAGGGACATGTTGATGAAGAACTGCGAGGTGATCCCCGTCTATTGGGTCTTATTGAGCAAATGGAGCTGCGCAGGAGTCCAGCTTGTCTATGCTTAGGGGAGATCATTTTGGGTTTGGATAATAGGAAATCCAACCGTGATCTGCCGTTCTTGGGAAGTCCCGTTATCCTACAGGTAAAGACACCCTTCTTTCTCTTCTTTTTTTTTTTTCGTTTTTCTTTTTTTTTTTTTTTTTTTTTTTTTTTTTTTTTTTTTTTTTTTTTTTTTTTTTTTTTTTTGCGGGTGTCTAATACCTGTTTTTGGTAGGTTTGGCTTATGGAACGGCTCCGATTGCTCGAGCCCCCAGTTCATGCATTTTCCTATCATGCCCGTATGATTTCGATGAGGACACACATTTGTACATGGTGGACTTCACCCGGTCTCTGCGACTATTAGAAGAACAAGTGAAGAATGATGATGGCCGTTGATCGGGTGGGTCGTACCGTGGTGGCACCTCAAGTCTCCTTTGGAGTGTCTTCTTTGGATCCTACTAGGTCCGTGCGCATTCCTGGATTGGAGTTTATGGTATGCATCTTCCCCGAGAGATTGATGAGGCAAGTTGGGTTGAAGCAGATGATTCCTAGGCTTGACACCGTTCCGCAAACAGCTATGGCGCTTACTACAGAGAGCCGAAGAGAGTGGGCTATGAAATGGGCCCAAAGAAACATGTGGTTCTTGAGTTTCTCCTCCAACGCCTTGTGGGTGTCGGACTCTTATCTGAGGTGGAGGAAGGCTGCAACTTCGGAAGAGCGCGAAAGACTGAGGAAGCGCGAGCCCGTTGACTACAAGGTGCGAGAGGGAGAGAAAGAGAAGGAGAAGCATCTGACAGAAGGAGAGGAAGAAGCCGGTTTCCAAGTCATTCATCCTTCGAAGAAATCAAAGACTACTCCTGTCGCAGAGGTGGTGGTTGGCAAGAATGGAAGAGTCAGGCCTCGAGAAAGACCGTTGGTGATTAGGTCTGAAGTGGTGCAAGAGCGCCCGGCTCGAGGTCGTGACAAGAAATATGACAAGAACGACAAGGGCAAGGGAAAGATGGAGGAATAGCCCATGTCTTATTTATTATTTAATTATTATTATTATTGTTGTAATAAGAGAGGAGGGATTTTTAGAATCCTAGCCTAATCTATTTTTATTATTTGTCGTACTATTATTATTAGAAATTGAATGAAATAAAAAGGTTAAGTGGTTATGAAACCGTTGGTATTTTCTTTAATTATTCTTGTCGAATTTCAAATGCAATGCAAATGTCCTTCTATTTACATTTTAAATATAATGGTGGGTTGAATCCCGTGAAGGATTGCCTACGTATTCACTTAAAAAAGCGAAATCAAACCCTTGCGCGTAGTTCGAGTAAATGTAAAAGAATAATTGTTCTAAGCAAGAGCTTGTAATGAACATAGAAAATAAGCATGAGCTTTTGCTTACTCGGGGGGTGCGAATTTAAGTTTGTTTGATGATATGAGGATGACAAGTTTGCCAAGATGCAAGAGCATAGTGACATTCAAATGGGCCAGGGGCCGTTTATTTAGTGCCACAAGAGCGACACTTAGGTTTACGCGAGGCGCGTTTTTGTTCCTATTCTAGGCATAGTATCGTTTCAGTTGGTCGAGATTTGTGGGGTTTGAGAACTCGTTCCCGTCTAGGTCTGTGATTCTAACCGCACCCCCTGGGAGTATGGATTTGACTAGATATGGTCCGGCCCAATTAGGTTTGAATTTTCCCCTTGGGTCGACAGGTAAAAGAGCTCTAACCGATTTGAGTACTAAGTCTCCTTCTTTGATGTTTCTTGGCCTAACCCTTTTGTTGAAAGCTCGTTTGATACGTGCTTGATATGTCTGGACGTTATGTAAGGCACGAAGCCTACGTTCATCCAGGAGGATGAGTTCTTCATATCTATCCCTCTTCCAATCGGCCTCCGGGATTTGACTTTCTAGTAGAATACGCAGGGATGGTATTTCTAGCTCGACTGGTTGTACGGCTTCCATGCCGTAAGTCAAATAGAAAGGAGTAGCCCAGTGGGCGTCCTAATAGATGTACGATACCCCCATAAAGCAAAGGGTATTTTGCTTGGCCAATCTCTGTAATTGTCAGTCATTTTCTTGAGGATTGTGACGACATTTTTGTTAGCCGCCTCTACCGCGCCGTTAGTCTGTGGTCGATAGGGCGAGGAGTGGTGATGCTTGATCTTGTACTTGGCTAGCAATTGTTCGGTTTCGGCTTGGAAGTGGGACCCATTATCGCTAATGATCTCATGTGGGCAACCATATCAACAGATGATGTTATTTTGTATGAATTTGGCTACATTTTTGGCCGTAAGAGCGGTGTAGGAAGCCGCTTTTACCCACTTGGTGAAGTAGTCAATTGCTACTAGGATGAAACAGTGACCTCTGTTCGGTGGGGTTATTTTCCCAATTATGTCAATTCCCCATGCGGAGAATGGCCAAGGAGATGTCATCGTATAGAGCAACGAAGGAGGGACATGTTGTACATTCCCGAAGATTTGGCAATTGTGGCAATGTCTCACATATTTGATGCAATCGGATTCCATTGTGGTCCAATAGTACCCTAGACGTGTGATTTTCTTTGCCATCATAGGTCCACTCATGTGAGGACCGCATTCTCCGTCATGGACTTCTTCCATCACCTTTCGTGCCTGTGAATGATCAAGGCAACGCAGGACTACACCAAGAGGTGTTCTTTTGTATAATTCTCCTTGCATGAGAACGTATTGTGAAGACAATAGGCGTATAGCGCGTTGTCCCCTTTTGTCCATATCTGGTGGATAGGTACCATTAAGCTTGAAGTTCAGGATTGCTTGGAACCGGGGTTCTGTGCGATTTCTTCTTCATCGGTAATTTGATGGACATAAGCCGCTCGACCGTCGTTCGATACACAAAGGCATTTCCATCATGTAATCGGGCATGTTTATCAAAGATGCAAGTTTCGCAAGAGCGTCTGCAAATTGATTTTCTTCTCGAGATAGGTGTAAGTAGGTTACGTGATCAAAGAATTGAGCGACTTGGTCTATCCTAGCCAGATAGGGTGCTAGGCTTTCACCGGATTTTCCAGGATCCCGTAACTTGGTTGATGATTAATGACGAATCTCCATGCACTCGGAGGTTTTTGATGCCTAAGCTTACTGCGCCTTTGTAGTCCAATTAGACAAGCCTCATACTCTGGCGTTGTTTGTCACCTCAAGTCGAGTTTGACGGCGATCGGTGTATGCTCACCTTCAGGAGAAATGAGCGACACTCCTATCCCAAATCCTCTTAGGTTTGATGCTCCATCGAAGTACAGATCCCAGGAGTCTATATCTGTTTGAAGTATATCCTCGTCGGGAAATGACCAAGTATCTATAGTTTGTGCGTCGTTGATGGGATTTTCTGCGAAGAATTCGGCGACGGCGCGACCCTTTATTACTTTCAGTGGCACATATTTGAGGTCAAATTCTGAGAGCATCATGGTCCATCTTGCCAGGCGTCCGTTGAGGACGGGTTTCTCGAAGAGGTATTTGACTGGATCCATTTTGGAGAATATCTTGACGGAGTAGCTAAGCATGTAGTGACGTAGCTTCTTCGTTGCCCACACAAGAGCGAGGCATGTCTTTTCGAGTTTGTGAGTATTTGCACTCGTATTCCAAGAACTTCTTACTTAGGTAGTAAATAGCTCTTTCTTCACTTCCTACGGTTTGAGCTAACATGGCGCCCATGGCGGTTTTGATTTACCGTGAGATACAAACCAAGAGGTTGATCTTGTTGTGGTGGCATGAGCACTGGTGGTTTAGCCAATATCTCCTTGATTCTGTCGAACGCCTTTTGACAATCATCGTCCCACATGGTGTGGTCTGTTTTCTTGAGTTTCTTGAAGATAGGCTCGCAAATCATCGTAAGTCTCGATATGAATCGACTTATGTATTGCACTTTTCCCGGGAATCCCACGACTTCCTTTTTGTTTGAGGTTGTGGCATTTCGATTAGGGCTTTGATTTTGGAAGGATCTATTTCTATGCCTCGTTGGCTAACGACGTATCCTAGGAGTTTGCCAGATGTCACCCCAAATGTGCACTTTTGAGGGTTGAGTCTCATGTTGTACTTCCGTAGCCTTGCGAAGAACTTGCGAAGGTTCGCAATATGTCCCTCTCTTTCCTTGGATTTGACGATCATGTCATCTACATATACCTCGACTTCTTTATGCATCATGTCATGTAGGAGTGTAGTCGCGGTGCGTTGGTATGTAGCTCCGGCGTTGATCAATCCGAACGGCATTACTGTATAGCAATAGGTTCCCCATTGGGTGACGAACGCGGTCTTATGCATGTCTTCCATGGCCATTTTGATTTGGTTATAACCCGCATATCCATCCATGAAGGATAGTAATGCGTGGTCTATTTGTGTTGTCCACTAATATGTCGATGTGAGGTAGAGGGAAGTCATCTTTTGGGCTTGCTTTGTTCAAGTCCCTAAAGTCAACACAAACTCGGATTCTCCCATCCTTTTTGGGTACGGGTACTATGTTAGCTACCCAGTCAGAATACTCGGAAACTTTGATGAACCCGGCTTTGAATTGTTTGTCAACTTCTTCCTTAATCTTTAGAGCCCACTCTGTTCTCATTCGTCGAAGCTTCTGTTTCACAGGTTTGAAACCTGGCTTAATCGGAATTCTATGTTCGGCGATATCCCTGTCGATCCCTGGCATGTCTTTGTAGGACCAAGCGAAAACGTCTTTGAATTCATTTAGGAGGTCTATGAAATCGGCCCGTTCGGTAGAGCTCAAGGTAGTCCCTATCCTAAGTTCTTTGGGTTCTAGTTCGGTCCCTACATTGATGGGTTCGGTATCCTCAATCTACAGTCCCCCTTCCCCTTCCCCGTAGTATTTCTTTGGCTACGTAGGGAGGTATTTCGGTCAAGTCCGGGTCTTGGTCATCCTCAGTATCATCATAAAATGCATTGCACTCAAGATAACGCAAAGAGTAAGCGTAACCCGATTTATTCATATTAAGATTTGAGTAAAGTTGAAACAAAGAAGCCAATCGATCCATGGTCGGTGGCGGTAAAGGACGATAGTGGGGCATTTCCCGAACTACGTGGCCACTTGAAAATAAGCTAGGAGAAATGAAGGGAGTGGGGATGACGACGGGAGTAGATTCTCTAATGACTTCTCTAGACTTTGACTCGACTCGACTCCGACTCGATTCGATTCGAACTCGTCGTCTTCTCGGTTCTTCTTTGAACATCTCTCCTTCTCCAGTGGTGAGCTTGAAGAGTCTCCCTTGATTGTTGGTCCATTTGATTGATTTTCTCCATCCTTTCGCTTTGCTTTGTGTCGATTTCGTGATCAATGCGGTGGGGTTGAAGCGATCGTCTTGAAGTATCGTAGTAATGATCTCATCCTGCGCGGCCTTAACAAATCGGTCCTCTCCAAACAGGAGGCTCACAGCTTGCTCGTCTAAGCAAGGTGCTTGACGGGTTTTGACGGTAGGAATCGTTTCTGGAGGGATGAAGTAGCAATCGTGAAAGATCTCGATTCCGGCTAACTTCCTCTCGAGGTAATGCCAAGGTTCGGGAAATCCATGAAAGAGTTCCGAACTTCCTTCTTGAACGAAGTATCCATTCAAGGTAGGGAGATATGGCCTCATTTGGACTCCTACATACTTGCGATTTTGGACTTGGGCAAGCATTTCGAGAACTTCTTCTGTTGTGGGTTTGTACCCTAGTCCAAGTGGTATTCTCGATGAGTTGCCTTTCTTGTATGGCGCGAAGGTGTTCTTTCGAGCCGGGTTCAAAGGCATTCCGGGGAAGTATCCCTGATTTTTGAGTATGTGGTTGACCACCAAGTTGGAGTAGGGATTATAGTACAAGGGCGCCAACTCACTTTCTATGACATTTACACTTTGGAAGCCCCCAAGTTCGTATACGGGATCCGCAAGGACTTGATTATTTGATTGCTTCTCGATTATGGCCTTGATGGGTGATGAAGTGATCGTCACAACTTTGCCATTTAGTGGGATCTTGATCTTTTGATGAAGGGTGGATGTTACCGCTTTGGAAGCATGAATCCAAGGCCTTCCCAGAAGTATGTTGAATGAAGCTTCGATGTCCACTATTTGGAAGTTAACCTTTCGTTCGATTGGTCCCGTTGCTATGGTTAGGTTAGCAAGTCCTACCACTTTTCGTCGTGTACCGTCATATGCACGTACACCTTGATTTGTGGGAGTCCAATCCGACTCTTTCATGCCTAGTTTATATGCCGTTTTGAGGGGTATGACGTTGACCGCTGAGCCATCGTCTACCAAGGTCATTGGCACATTTTTCTTTAGACAGATGACGGTGATGTATAGAGCAAGGTTGTGATTAGCGCCAAAAGGTGGCAAGTCTTCGTCTGAGAAAGTAATAGGATTACTTAGCTTGGGTGATTCTTGGAAGACCAAGTTGACTACATCTTCAGGAGTAGAGTTATGCGCTACATTCAATTTGGCCAAAGCTTGCAGTAAAGCTTGGCGGTGTGGAAAGGAGCTTGCCACTAGTTGCCAGACCGAAAGATCAGCCTTGGTTTTCTGTAATTGCTTGAGCAAATGATCAGTGGGGTCGTCTTCGTTGTCATTTGGTGTGATGACGTTGGTTGGACCGTTTTGAGTGGTGCTTTGATATGGGCGACCCGAACGAGTTAGGTGATCCACATCTTGGTCTTCACCATTTTGGACTATTTCTTTGACTAAGGAGTTTTCAATGAGATATTCGTCTTCATCATCATCGGCCCAAACCCCATTAACTGCGGCTAGTTCCCTCATTCTCATGATGTCACTTTCTAGTTGTATGATTTGATCGACTAGCTTGTCGACCACGGCGACTACTTCTTGCATAGTGGCATTTTGAGAGAAGGTCAATGGTACGCGCTCTTTAGGTGTTGCATTGGGATTGCGTAAGATCATTACCATGTTTTCTAATTCCCACACTTGTCTATCTACGCTCCTTGCCCATGCGATGGAGTCGGAAATGGTAGGGGAGATGGTAGAGTAGAGTCTTTCTTTCTCAATTGCATGAATTTCATTTTCGGTGGGAGAAATGAGATGTGAGCAATCTAAGGTAGATTCGTCACTTGTAATCATTAGAACTCCAAGAGGATTCTGAGTGTTGTTGGGCTTTCCTCCTGGCGGGATTGGAAGTCGACCATCTTCAATCATATCTTGAAGCACATGTTTCAATTTGTAGCGTTTTTCTGTGTCATGCCCCTTGCCCCTATGGTATTCACAGTAGGAATTTTCATCCCAAAACTTGGACTTCCTTTCGGGTTCGGGAGTAGGCCCAATGGGTTGGAGTTTACCTTGCTTCATTAGCCTTTTTAGAGCATTGGAGTATGTATCTCCAAGGTTTGTGAACTTCCTTGGTGGGCTAGTTTTCTTGGAAGGCTCGAGAAGGTTAACTTCGTCGGTCTTGCTAGTAGAGCCGTATGAATGACTCGTGGACCCTTGGTATCCTCGACCTACCGTTTTGGACAAGAGTCCTTTGCGGATATCATCTTCAATTCGTGTCCCTAACACGGTTAAGTCTTTGAAAGTCTTGATATTTTGATATCTCAAATGGTTGGCATATATGGGCTTGAGATTGTCCACGAACTTCTCCACAAGAGTGGCCTCATCCGGGCGTTCAACTAGTTGAGTACTAGTCTTCCTCCACCTACTTAGAAAGTCGGTGAATCCTTCCTTGTCGTTTTGGGTAAGAACCTCTAGAGTACGCATGTTGACTTGGATCTCGGCATTATTCGCGTATTGTTTCGAGAACTCGATGGCGGCGTCCTCCCAAGTAGCGACCTTTTTGTGATCTAAAGTGTAGAACCATTGCTTTGGGATGGTGTCAAGAGATGAAGGAAAGATCCTTAAGAACATCTCGGGTTTGATGCCTTTGATAGACATGTAGTCCTTGAAAGCTCGGATGTGGTTCAAAGGGTTCTCATGTCCTTTAAACTTAGGGATATCCGTCATGCTAAAGTTAGTGGGCAATTTGGAATTGACGGCTTCATACTTACGATTGTTCTCCCTGTAAATGTCATCCCCTTTAAGGTACATCAATTGCTCCTCTAGGTATTGGAGTCTTTTCTCGGCTGCGGTTGTTCCTAGGACAGGATTCTCATCTTTAGACTCGTCATCGGAAAATTGTAGCACGCCACCTTTAGGGGGAGGTAGCTTTCCCTCTACATCAAAGATACGGCCTTCGATAAGTTCAAGGCGGTCATAGGTTTGTTCTTGAGTGATTTGCATTTGGGCTATTGCGGCTAGGATTCGATCATTACTCTCTTGAATTTGCTGGAGGTTCGTTTCATCACTTGACCCAGGCATCTTGGAAACTGGATAAGAGATCGGCGACGAATCAAAACACGATCGACCATTCCATCACACTTGCTAAAAGAGGAAAAGGCTTGACTCGTGAAGTGGGTGTGTGCCACTTGTGTTGAGTGAGTTTTGAAGAAAGACAAGGTCTTTGAAAATGTGTGTCCTAGCCAACTGTAGTGTAGTTGTAGGAGTGGACTCGAAGTGAGGTTTGAAATGGGCTTGTGGCCCGAATTTTGACATGACAAACGGACAGAGTTTTGACCGGATTTTGTGCTAATTAAAGGCCCTATTTCGAAATTCTTGATTAAAAACGGGTTTTGATTTTTTTCTGAAAATTCGTCATGGTTTTGTTTAGAAATGGTGATCACATAAGGTTTACACATTTATACAAGCATTATAACGGGATGCTGAGTGAATTTAGAAGGGTTTTGGTTTAAAGGGTGGGTTGCCATACCGAACCATCAAACCCGAAGTCTGTGGAGAGGCTCGTGCCAAACAAGAGTAAGGCCGATTCCTAGTCCATTTCCTCAAGTAGTGAAGGCCCTTGATACAAACAAGAGTAAGCATCATGGTATGGATGACGTCAATCGCTATCCATCTTTAGGCCCAAATAAGAATTAGGACCGTTTAGACGGGACGATTGGTCGAATGGGTTGGGTTGAGCCTAGGAAGGCCGAATTAAACGGTCTAGGAAGACCGAGTTATGAAAACCGACAATTGTCTTGTACAAACTTATTCCCTAACCTTGTTCAAGTTTCACCCTTAGCTACACGTAAGTGTATTTCCCCAGCGGAGTCGCCAAAGCGTGGACGGCGGGCCCCACGGGGGCGCTTGGTGAAGGGCTCGAAAACAAGCGTTTGCATTTTGTAAGGAGTCGCCACCAATTTTTATGGGAAATTGGAACCGTTCGAATACCTCGTGTCATGTCAAGACACAAAGTAGTGACATGAACACTAAGCAATCGTTACCCTTAGCATTCTATGTCTAGAATGACTCTCGTGGATGCCAATGAACACGGGTGCTCACGGAGATCTGGAGTAAGGGGTGAGGGTACGTATTAGGAAGCTCTTTTGATCGAACACCTAATCCCGCCCGCCTCGATAGCGGCCTCTACTAATGATTAGGGAAGTTTATTCGTACTCGATATATCGTCGGCTATATGCATGCAATGCAACATCCATAGATTAATCCTAGCATGTGAAGATTTAACTAAGTCGGTTGACATGTAATTAGCATACAATTGGGTCGAAGTTGGAGTTAATGCTCATTTACATGTGAGAAACATACAAACAATGAAAGAAATACAATAATTATAAATTACAATAATTATAAATTACATCGGAATAGGCGATTTATGTCGAAAATACCTTTAAAACGGATGATTTGAGAAAAAAGAATAAAAGAAAATAAAAGGGACAGATTAGAAGGTGATAATACAGATATTAGTTGATTAATACGTAAACTAATTAAACTAGGTCAAGGCAGAAAAGGAGTTCAGGGACAGAATTCACCCTGGAACAGGCGCAGCAGGCATTGCGCCCTTTGGAAGAGGCGCAACAGTTGCTGCGTCTGTTCCAAGGGTGAGTTCTGGCTGTGAAGCCGGAACTGCAAACCGTTAATGTTATTTGTTAATTTTAAGGATTGATTACGATATTAGACTCGGATGAAAGTTATTAATGAATTATTTACATATGATTAAGGCCATAAAACAGTAAAACATGGACGAGACGGAAATAAACGGATTAATTATGTGAAGGAGCGATGTTAGTGAATGATTAATTAAACTAACTAACTAAACGAATTAGGCTAAACATGATGAACGACGACGAATTAATGACTAAACAGGTGAAAATATATCAACAATGAATCCCAGAAACTCAATATGGTTAAACTGAATCTCTAAAATCCGGGTTGAATTTAATGACGAAAACCCGCAAACATGAATTATAAGGGATTTAAGTCGGACTTATGACGATTAAAACATGCTAATGATGATGGTTAATACACATATGAATTATTAAACTATCATGTGAACGAATTAACAGACGAACAAAACAAAAGAAATAAATTCGACACGAATTACAGAGGACGGAGGAAGAAGAAAAGAAGCAGGAACTGCGGCAGCCTCACGAAGAGGCGCAGCAGGTGCTGCGCTCCTTCGAAGAGGCGCAGCAGTTGCTGCGTCTTTTCTCGACGTCTGTCTACTGGAAATCCGCAAAAAAAGGTTTTAAAGACGGTTTTAGAAATCGGTTTTAATGAGATGCTTTCGACATAAACCTTACAATTGTTATACAATAAGTAAAAATACAATAAATAAAAGAGAATTAATACACCCTCAGACTTACATGTTGACGGAACGAGGAGAACTAAGAAGATCGATTAGTGAATGCTCGACGCGAATGCAAGGAAAGAGTGCCCTCGAAAGAGGAAAACGATTTAACAAGTTGATTGAGTGTAGTGGTCAAATTGGTCGGTCATGCAACGGAGAGGCTGGTACCCGGAAAGATCCGAGCTTACGTGGTCGGAAGTCCAAGCACGTAGGCGCCAATTAGTAAGAACGAAGTCTAGAATGCAAAGGGAGAAGAGAAGGGCGGACACTCGCGTGAGAAATATGAGGAACGAAAGCTCCTATTTATACTAATCACGTGAAGGAATAAGGTTTCGGAGACTCTTTGGAAGTGAATCTCGGAAAGATATGAAAAAGATACGTAAATCATGCAAAGAAAGTGCAGGAAGAGGCGCAGCAGCCCACGCTGCGTCTCTTGGAAGAGGCGCGGCAGTGTCTTGCGTCTATTCCCAGGAGGTTTCCTCCTGCTTAAGAAAGATTTCCGCGTTTGAGTTATGGTAGGACGGAAATAATTCGGTTATCTTTTGAATATTACGGGATATTATTTGCCAAAAGATAAAATTTGAGAAATATGGAATAGAAATATCCGGAACATTCCAGAACATTCTGACTCGGGATTTAACAGCTATCAGAAAATGGAGACGGTTTTTGATCCGGACTCCGAATGTACTCTAATTACTGCCAAAACGACCGTATCGGCACGTAGATGACAACTAAGAGGTTGACATTAATTTTTGAGCAATTACTTGACGATAATCTTACGAACTGTCACTAATCGTTCCGCGAATCAAACATGCGGCCCAATCATCACCGGGTGGTTTGCTAGGGGTGCAGAAACGAGGTGTCTACAAGTCCAACCTATAATCTTCATTAAATAAGCGAAAGGTAACAAAAACAATAAAATCGGGTTTCCTAGACCTATGAAACTCGAAAGAGCTCAAGAACTCGAGGGTGAGTTCGGGGAAGGTCTTATAATTCATGGTATAACAAGATTTCATGCCAAGATTTTTAAACAAAGCTTTAACATTTTTCTCTATTCCAATATTGTTTAAAGATGCTTGGTTAATGAATTTTGTTGGTTCCATACCTTTGCTTTTCAAAATAACCCAATTGTTGTATTGAGCTAGTGAATTGAAGATCACATTTGGATATTCCGGGTCATGCCATTGTGGGACTTCCTCCATTTGGACATCATTGCTTTGCATTTGAAGGCTCGCCTCACCTCTCCTTCTCTTAGAAGCACCTTGTGAAGGAGCTTTTCTTGGTGCCATTATTCTGAAATTTTAAGACAAAATTCATCTTAAGACAAACCAAAATTCATCCTAATAGGCATAATAGTATGAATTAGTAAACTAAGTCACACTACAAACATGTAATAAACATTCTACAACCAATTTCTAGTACCAAAAAGCACAAAATCGAATTCCTCCAAATTGATTTAGGGTTTGCATAATCCAATTAATTGATTGCAATAGATGAATTTAAAGAGAAAAGAGAGGAGATCTTACCAATTTGATGTTAATGGATGAATAAAGCTTGCAAATCAATGAAGAACTTGAAGTTTCCTTGTGATTTTAGGTAGAAAAATGAAGAAAATGATGAAGAAAGGGAAGAGGGAGTACCGTCGGGTTTGCTAGGATATGAAAGAAGCTTTTTTTTTTTTTTTTTTACATACCCGTCAATTAATAAAAAAAACAGCTACATAACCACGACCCCGATCGGGGCCACCAACCCCGATCGGGGTTGACCGCTTTTCCCGTTGACTTCCTCGCATGCGGAATTGAATTGTTTTCTTATTTTTTTCGAAAACCACGTCCCCGAACGGGGTTTTTGCATGGGGTTGCGTGTCAAGTGCACTCCAATTTCTCCTTTCTTCATTTTCACCTAGGAATCACAAAAGAAATATCGTTAAGTCGAGTATTTTATTACTATTCTACGGAAAACAATAAATTGCAGAAAATTAAAAACGAAAATAAACAAAAGCAATAAAAAGCTTGGGTTGCCTCCCAAGAAGCGCTGGTTTAACGTCCCGCACGACGAAAAAGCTTGAGTCGGTTTAAGCTTTCTTTGGTAGAGGTTGAATGGCCATTTCCTCTATCACACTAACGATCACATTCTCATGGTAGAGCTTCAAACGATGACCGTTTGCTTTGAATTTTTCACCCTTGGTGGTCACTACTTCAACGGAACCGAACTTGTTGACATTTGTGACGGTATATGGACCGGTCCACCGTGATCGTAACTTTCCCGGAAATAGCTTGTATCGGGAATTGAATAGCAAGACCTTGTCACCAATTTGAAATTCCTTGTTCAAGATCTTCTTATCATGACATCTCTTTGTTCTCTCCTTGTAGAGACGGGAGCTCTCATAAGCTTGCAAGCGGAATTCATCGAGTTCATTGAGTTGCAACAACCACTTTTCTCCACTCAACTTCGGGTCCATGTTAAGCTCCTTAATTGCCCAAAAAGCCTTTTGTTCCATCTCAACGGGAAGATGACACGCCTTTCCATAGACCAACCTATATGGTGAGGTACCAATAGGTGTCTTAAACGCGGTACGGTAGGCCCATAAGGTATCATCGAGCTTCATACTCCAATCCTTTCGCGATTTGGCAACAACTTTCTCAAGTATGGACTTGATCTCACGGTTGGAAACCTCTACTTGGCCACTAGTTTGTGGATGATAAGCCAAGCCCCTTCTATGATAAACTCCATATTTTTCCAACAAAGCATCAAGTTGTTTCTCACCGAAGTGAGTACCACGATCACTAATGATTGCTCTTGGAACACCGAACCTTGGGAATATGATCTTCTTGAACAATTTAATCACGTTGCGACCATCATTGGTAGGAGTAGCAATTGCCTCTACCCATTTAGAGACATAATCAACGACAACCAAAATATACCGATTCCCTTTCGAGGAAGGAAACGGTCCTTGATAATCTATGCCCCAAACATCTAACACCTCTACTTCCAAGATTCCATTTAGAGGCATCTCGTGTCTTCTTGATATGGAACCCGTCCTTTGGCAAGCATCACAAGCCATCACGAAATTTTTGGCATCTTGGAACATAGTTGGCCAATAGAAGCCGGATTGCAACACCTTTGCAACGGTCTTGGATGGTCCATGATGACCACCATAAGGAGAAGAATGGCATCCTTCTAGCACCCCTTTCACATCCAATTGTGGGATACATCTCCAGAATAGCCCATCGGAGCAATGTTTGAACAAATGTGGATCATCCCATAGGAAGAACTTGGCATCATGTAAGAACTTCTTCCTTTGTTGATATGAAAGGTTGGGTGGCAACTCTCTTCCAACTAGGTAGTTGTCTATGTTGGCATACCAAGGAGTATTGACTTCCAACATCATTAGAACATCGTCGGCGAAGGAATCATCAATAGGTAACTCAATACCTCCATCCTTGAACTTCAAACGGGATAAGTGATCGGCAACAACATTTTCGGCCCCCTTCTTGTCTTTAATCTCAAGATCAAACTCTTGCAAGAGCAAGATCCATCTTATTAATCTTGGCTTAGCTTCTTGTTTGGCTAGGAGATGCTTTAATGCGGCATGATCGGTATGAACAATGACTTTGGAACCAATCAAGTAAGAGCGGAATTTGTCTAAGGCATAGACAATGGCAAGTAGCTCTTTCTCCGTCGTGGCATAATTGATTTTAGCCGCATCCAAGGTTTTGCTAGCGTAGTAGATAGCATGGAGAACCTTGTCCTTTCTTTGTCCTAGCACGGCACCTACCGCATAGTCACTTGCATCACACATGAGCTCGAATGGCAAGTTCCGATCCGGTGATTGGATGATAGGTGCGGAAATCAAAGCCTTCTTGATCCTATTAAAAGACTCAAGACAATCGTTAGTAAACACAAAGGGAGCATATTTTAAAAGAAGCTCCGTAAGGGGTTTGACAATCTTAGAAAAATCTTTAATAAAACGGCGGTAGAAACCCGCATGGCCTAAGAAACTCCTTACACTCTTCACATTTACCGGTGGGGGTAGTTGCTCAATAACTTGGACCTTAGCACGACCCACTTCAATTCCTCTTTCCGAAACAATATGACCAAGTACCACTCCTTCATTTACTATGAAGTGACACTTTTCCCAATTCAACACCAAATCAACTTCTTCACAACGCTTCAAAACTTTGGACAAGTTAGTCAAACAAGCATCAAAAGAAGAACCATATACACTAAAATCATCCATAAACACCTCCATGATAGACTCAATGTAGTCAAAAAATATGCTTATCATGCAACGTTGGAAAGTGGCGGGGGCATTACAAAGACCAAAAGGCATTCTACGGTAGGCAAATGTACCATAAGGACATGTAAACGTAGTCTTATCTTGGTCATCCGGGTGAATGGGTATTTGAAAGAACCCGGAAAAACCATCTAGGTAGCAAAAGTATTTGTGACATGCCAACCTTTCCAACATTTGATCAATAAAGGGTAATGGGTAGTGGTCTTTCTTGGTGGCTAGATTTAGCCTCCTATAGTCAATGCACATTCTCCAACCCGTCACAATTCTAGTTGGAATTAACTCATTTTTATCATTTTTGACTACGGTGGTTCCTCCTTTCTTAGGAACCACTTGGACCAGACTCACCCATTTAGAATCGGAAATTGCATAGATAATTACCGCATCTAACAATTTAAGCACTTCCTTTTTGACCACTTCTTGCATGTTAGGATTTAGTCCTCTTTGACCTTGGACACATGGTTTATGATCTTCCTCAAGATTGATTCGGTGCATACAAAATTCGGGACTTATACCTTTTAAATCATCAAGTTTATAACCAATGGCTTTCTTGTGAGACCTTAAGACATGAAGCAATTTAGCCAATTGAATCTCATCTAATTTAGCGCTAACGATTACCGGACACATACCCTTATCATCTAGAAAAGCATACCTCAAATTGGAAGGAAGGGGCTTAAGCTCGGGTTTTTGTACCTCAACATCTTCAGGTGTAGCAACCAAGCCTATAAAGTGCAAGCTCTCCTCCAATGATAGCTCCTCTCCATCCAATTCTTGCTCCAAAGCATCAATCTCCTCATTTCCAATCTCATCATCATCTGCAAATGATTCTAAAAGCAAGAGTGCCTCCAAGGGATCTTTTGACAAAGATCGAGGTGTAGAGTCTTCTATAACAATGTCAACAACATCCAAAATGTCAATAGAATAACAAGACTCTTCTATCATAGGACTCTTCATGGCACTATTCAAATTATATGTGACCTTATCGTCACCCACTTCTAATGTAATTTTACCGTTCTTGACATCAATCAACGCACCCGCGGTGTGTAAAAATGGTCTTCCCAAAATGATTGGGATTTGGGCATCTTCGGCCATGTCAAGAACAATAAAATCAACCGGAATGAAAAACTTACCAACCTTAACGGGAACATCCTCCAAAACTCCCAAAGGGCATTTTATAGAATGGTCCGCCATTTTCAATGTGACACTAGTACATTTTAAGACTCCCATATTAAGCTTAGCACAAATAGAGTAAGGTATTACACTCACACTAGCACCTAAATCGCATAAAGCTTTATCAATTTGGTAGGTGCCAATTGTGCATGGAATAGAAAAGCTACCGGGATCTTTTAACTTAGGAGGGGACTTGTTTTGCAAAAGAGCACTCATCTCGGCGGTGAGAGCTATTGTTTCAACCTCATCAAAAGTCCTCTTCTTAGTTAAAATATCTTTCATGAACTTAGTGTAAGATGGAATTTGAGTGATTAATTCGGTAAAAGGAACGGTTACCTGTAGATTCTTCACAACTTCCATGAATTTACCGAATTGAGAATTCTTTTGATGCTTTGCAAACCCATGAGGAAATGACACTTTAACTTTTTCTGGAATCTTTGCTTCAACATCTTTCTTTGGAGGAGCATCCTTCACTTCCTTGACTTTCTCAACAACAACAAGTGGGTCATCCACTTTCTTGGGAATTTCTTCAACTTCTTTATCATTTGGAGAGACCTCCAACTCAACAAGTACCTCCTCATCATCTTTGGGCATGGATGGCCCATCATATTTCGTACCACTTCTTAAGAAGATAGCATTAAGGGTAGCATGTGGTTGCTCACCTTGAGGGGGTAGTTGACCCGATTTCCTTGAAGAGCTAGATGAGGCCAATTGAGCCATTTGTTGCTCCAACATTTTGATTGCGGTATTTTGAGCTTGTTCATTCTTTTGGATTTGAGCCAACAATTCCTTTTGCATACGGATTATCAAGCCCTCAAGCTTACCTCCCTCTTGGTTATTTTGTTGGGCATTTTGTGGTGGAGGTTGAGTTTGTTGAAAATTGTTTTGTGAGGGCATTTGTTTATTTTGATAACCCGGTGGAGGGATATATTTTTGTTGAGGGACATAGGCATTTTGTTGTGGTGGGGGTTGTGGTTGAGGATTTAGCACATTGTTGCTTCTATAAGACATATTCGGGTGGAATTTTGAGTTTGAGTTATACGTGTTTGAGAATGTACCCGGTGGATAAGCATTTTGTCTTAAAGCTAGAAAAGCATTTACCTCTTCAATGGGAGCTTGGAAATAGGCGGCATAATGACCCGCACCTCCGCAACCTTCACACACAACGATTTGGCTTGTTGAGGACATGGCATTGACTTATTGAACGGAATCTCTAGCATCCCTTTCCGCCAATTGTTGTTGGAGCAAGGCAATTTGAGCTAGCAAAACGGAGTTGTTGGAGGATTCTTCTTTACCTTTGGATGGCACAAATCGGGGATTGACATATTGGGCATCATGGACCGCCATAGACTCGATCGTGGAATGAGCAAGGTCGGTGTCAATTTGATCAAATCGCCCGTTGTTGGCGGAATCAAGAATCCTTCGGGACTCGGCACAACACCCATTGTAGAATGTTATTGCTAGAAACCAATCATCTAGCCCATGATGTGGGCTTTGCCTTTTAAGCTCTTTTTACCTCTCCCAAGCCTCATATAAGCTCTCAAGAGCTTGTTGACGGAATCCGGTGATTTGGCTCCTTAAAGTTTGAGTTTTCTTCGGTGGAAAAAACTTTTGGTAAAAAGCAAGAGCCAATGTCTCCCAATTGGTGATTCCCAAGGTGGTGCGGTCAAGGCTGTTGATCCAAAGCTTGGCCTTGTCCTTCAAAGAGAAAGGGAAAAGCATTTCTCTTATTTGGGCTTGGGTGACGCCCGTTTGACGGATTATGGAGCAATAGTCACAAAAGTTTTACACATGCAAATTGGGATCCTCCAAATGACTTCCTCCAAATTGCTTCCTCTCCACAAGGTTAATGAAAGCCGGTTTAATCTCGAAGTCCAGAGCGGTGATTTGAGTGGTTGTGATTCCGGTCGGAAGCATGGCCGCGGTGGGCTTTGAGTGATCGGAAAGTCTCACCATCTTTTTGGTAGTAGATGGTGGTGGTGGTGGAGTAGATGAACAAGAAACCTCCTCCTCTTCAAGAACCTCTAGATCGTCTAAGTAAGACTTTCCAGCACTTTCAACTTGTATGGGAGAAGTGACTTCTTTCACTTCCTTCCAGAAACGTCGTCTTCTCCTAAATGTTTTCTCGGGATCGGAATCCGTTGAAAGCAATTCTCTACTTCGAGAGGACTTGGGCATAAGACAACAATTTCTAGAGAAGTGATAAGTAACGGTCTCAAGGAACAAGTGTTCCCCAAGACAAAGGAAAACAAGATAAAAATCGACAATTCAAAAAGCAATAAAACCGTTTCCCCGGCAAAGGCGCCAAAATTTGATAGGTTTATCGCGTACCTATGCAAAGATAATTTCCCTAGACACAATTTAATGTAGTAATAGGGGTCGAACACAAGGAAACGGGAATTACGTCGTGAATTGCTATGGGTAGATTTTTATCAAGGTCGATTACGATTTGGGTTTGGTTTGTTTGATTGATGATTTAATAAAAATGCAATGTAAATAATATGATAAAAGATAGTATAAAGGGTTCGGGTCACTCATGCAAAGGTAAACATATGAACATGATAAACTCGATACTAATAATCTTGTCAATTGCTTAGGCTTAAAGATACCCACCTTACGGCATTAGTATCAACCATAGACCGGGTCCTAGAAAAACTCTCGTCCATGACTAGGTCGTCCTACCACACATTCTTAGTCTAATTCAATTTCGTCCCTCTCGACTTTAGAACGAATGAACAAATTTAATCTACGACTACGGCCGATAATCAAAGATTAAGCGTAACAAAGCAAGCATGTGATGGAAACAATCGATCAATGTTATTATGAACTTTATTTAATCATATTATATGTTTGATTTTGCATGGCTCCCCTAGCCTTTAGACTAGGAAATTTAGCTACTCATACTAAGATGTAAAATATAAACTAAATTATGAGAAATGTTAAACATGATTGTTTGATTTATGTAAATTAGATGGTATAACATGCGAAAGGATTAATGCTAATGTAGAATGAAATGCTTGATTAAAATAACTATGCCGTGACTAAAATAACAATGTAAATTGCAAACTCGTAATAAGAAATATCTTATAAAGAAGGACTTGTATGGAAGAACAAATAACTAATAAGCAAAAGCTTGAATAGCAAATGCTTAAGAATATCTTGAAGTACAAAATGTTGACAGATTAACTAAGGAATGCTTAACAACTTATAACTTAAGATGAAAACTAATGAGAGAAAATTTATAATGCTTGAGGCTTATTGTAGTAAACTTGGACGTAAAATTGGATACCTAAAACCTTGGAACACCTCTCCTATTTATAGGAGAGGAGAAGGAAACGTAAGAAACCAAAGGGCATGCAACCCCGATCGGGGTCGTGTGTTCCACGGTTATTTGCCTTAATTCCTCTCTTAATTCTTTGGAGAATCCTATGTGGGTGATTAAATGTGCGATTAATCACCCGGTTAATGCTTGAATTTGGCATCTTAAGATCATTTGGAATCCCATGCTTTCCCCTTGACTTTTGACTTGCAATTTGGGCTTGACTTGGATGTTTGATCTCATTTGTATTTTGCTAATTGATCCAACAAATTCTCATGCAAAAATCCATGCAACTTAAGGCACAAAGTCATGCAACATCCAATTCTTAGTCCATTTGGTCTTCTTTCCTCTTAGCTTGCAATTTCTAGTACTTTGTAGTTATTTTAGCTCCAAAAAGCTTATTTCATACAAAATATGTCAAAGTATCCAAAACAACTAGAAATGCAAATATTAGCTATAAAACATTTAAGATAAGTTCTAAAGACATGTAAAATCAAGCTAATATGGGGGTTAAAATGTATAAAATATGCACTTATCTCTTATCGATAATTTCAATTAAATCCATCCTATCCCCCTTTCTTCCCAGAACAAACTTACCCAATTTTTTGACCGGTTACATTAGGTCATCATCACTAACTTCCTCCTTTTTATAACCAATCTTCTTCTTCGTCCCAGTAATACTACGGTTTTATGAGCCTTTTGATACTCTATCGAGTGGGCCTTACTCTGTCGAGTAAGGATGTTTTGCATTTTAAAATAGTTTCTGACCTGTAGGGTACTCGATCGAGTAGCCTTGGTACTCGATCGAGTAGCCTTGGTACTCGATCGAGTAGGCGGCACTCGATCGAGTACGTCAGTCACTCGATCGAGTAGCCCGGTTTACGGGTAATGTTTTGTCGGGTTTCGTTAATAATGCGAATTAGTATTTAAGCCTTTTCCGTCACTCTCATAAAACGCTTTTACAAACCTAATTACATTGAAAAGAGATTGCAACCTACGTACTTCGCATCCTTCGCATTATTGACAAATCCCGGAGCTTGGGAGGTCGGAATTCATCATTCTTTACATTCTTGTGATCCTTGCGTCGAGGGTAAGATCTACGTACTGTTTTTAGGTATTTCGTTAAGGTTGTTTAAACCCTAATTTGGGGGTTTGCGGGTTTTGTTGTCTTTTATGATTGTTAGTAATTGTATGATTATATGTTAGGAGAAGGATTCGTAGAGGAGGCCTTTTGATAACAGCTGTTGAGACCGTCTGATTGTATTGCATTCCAGGTAGGGTTTCCCTACTCAGTATTAGTCACATAATGTGGTTTGGTGTTGACTGTGATTGTTGTTAAAGTATCATATTGGTATTGTGACGGTTGTAGATTTAAATATTGTTTCGTTATTGTCTTATGATTATCATTGTCTCGGGAAACCGAGATGGTGACATCTTTATACCTGAGTGGTCCTGGTAAGGCACTTGGAGTATAGGGGTGTCACAAAGTGGTATCAGAGCGACGATCCTGAAACCTGTAACTAATGAATATAATGAACATAAGGAGTCAATTAAAATGAACCCGGGGTAAAGTATGTAGGAGCTAATGCAAAGGCTTGGGAGACGTCCTAAAGTCGCGAACTCGCCCTACAATTTTGAACCGGTCACATGGGGGGTATATGTCAAGGTCGTATGTGGTGTCCGTTAGTTTGTATGTGAACGTAACGATACATGTTGTGAATTGTTGGATGTTGGGAGTGGAGGATTGGAATTGTGATTGAGAAGTTGGTAGGGTGTGTTTATATGTTGAGTTTTGTTTTGGTTGTTGTGTCGGGAGTGTAGTAGTATGTCTTTGTTTTGTTGTGGTTTGAACTTCGGGGACGAAGTTCTTTTTAAGGAGGGAATAATGTAATACTACGGTTTTATGAGGCTCTGGATACTCTATCGAGTGGGCCTTACTCTGTCGAGTAAGGGTGTTTTGCATTTTAAAATAGTTTCTGACCTGTAGGGTACTCGATCGAGTAGCATTGGTACTCGATCGAGTAAGTGGCACTCGATCGAGTACGTCGAGTCACTCGATCGAGTAACCCGGATTTACGGGTAATATTTTGTCGGGTTTTGTTAATAATGCGAATTAGTATTTAAACCTTTTCCGTCACTCTTATAAAACGCTTTTACAAACCTAATTACATTGAAAAAAGATTGCAACCTACGTACTTCGCATCCTTCGCATTATTGACAAATCACGGAGCTTGGGAGGTCGGAATTCATCATTCTTTACATTCTTGTGATCCTTGCGTCGAGGGTAAGATCTACGTACTGTTTTTAGGTATTTCGTTAAGGTTGTTTAAACCCTAATTTGGGGGTTTGCGGGTTTTGTTGTCTTTTATGATTGTTAGTAATTGTATGATTATATGTTAGGAGAAGGATTCGTAGAGGAGGCCTTTTGATAACAGCTGTTGAGACCGTCGATTGTATTGCATTCGGGTAGGGTTTCCTACTCGTATTAGTCACATAATGTGGTTTGGTGTTGACTGTGATTGTTGTTAAAGTATCATATTGGTATTGTGACGGTTGTAGATTTAAATATTGTTTCGTTATTGTCTTATGATTATCATTGTCTCGGGAAACCGAGATGGTGACATCTTTATACCTGAGTGGTCCTGGTAAGGCACTTGGAGTATGGGGGTGTCACAAAGTGGTATCAGAGCGACGATCCTGAAACCTGTAACTAATGAATATAATGAACATAAGGAGTCAATTAAAATGAACCCGGGGTAAAGTATGTAGGAGCTAATGCAAAGGCTTGGGAGACGTCCTAAAGTCGCGAACTCGCCCTACAATTTTGAACCGGTCACATGGGGGGTATATGTCAAGGTCGTATGTGGTGTCCGTTAGTTTGTATGTGAACGTAACGATACATGTTGTGAATTGTTGGATGTTGGGAGTGGAGGATTGGAATTGTGATTGAGAAGTTGGTAGGGTGTGTTTATATGTTGAGTTTTGTTTTGGTTGTTGTGTCGGGAGTGTAGTAGTATGTCTTTGTTTTGTTGTGGTTTGAACTTCGGGGACGAAGTTCTTTTTAAGGAGGGAATAATGTAATACTACGGTTTTATGAGGCTCTGGATACTCTATCGAGTGGGCCTTACTCTGTCGAGTAAGGGTGTTTTGCATTTTAAAATAGTTTCTGACCTGTAGGGTACTCGATCGAGTAGCATTGGTACTCGATCGAGTAGGCGGCACTCGATCGAGTACGTCAGTCACTCGATCGAGTAACCCGGTTTACGGGTAATATTTTGTCGGGTTTTGTTAATAATGCGAATTAGTATTTAAACCTTTTCCGTCACTCTTATAAAACGCTTTTACAAACCTAATTACATTGAAAAAAGATTGCAACCTACGTACTTCGCATCCTTCGCATTATTGACAAATCACGGAGCTTGGGAGGTCGGAATTCATCATTCTTTACATTCTTGTGATCCTTGCGTCGAGGGTAAGATCTACGTACTGTTTTTAGGTATTTCGTTAAGGTTGTTTAAACCCTAATTTGGGGGTTTGCGGGTTTTGTTGTCTTTTATGATTGTTAGTAATTGTATGATTATATGTTAGGAGAAGGATTCGTAGAGGAGGCCTTTTGATAACAGCTGTTGAGACCGTCTGATTGTATTGCATTCCAGGTAGGGTTTCCCTACTCAGTATTAGTCACATAATGTGGTTTGGTGTTGACTGTGATTGTTGTTAAAGTATCATATTGGTATTGTGACGGTTGTAGATTTAAATATTGTTTCGTTATTGTCTTATGATTATCATTGTCTCGGGAAACCGAGATGGTGACATCTTTATACCTGAGTGGTCCTGGTAAGGCACTTGGAGTATGGAGGTGTCACAGTCCCCTTTCCACATTCTCCTTCACCATCATCACAACTCCCATTCGCCCATCACCACCACTCAACAACCGCCAAAATCACCACCGTCAAAACCACCGCCACACCTTCGCTGAACTCCGATGAGGTGGCGAAGAGCAGAGAGCACCAATTTTTGTAAAATATTATGTGAACAAATTAAAATTTGGATTTGCTTTGGAATTATGGGCTTAATTTGGTTCGAAGTTGATGCAAGTTGAGCTGGTGTTAGTGAATTGAATAGGGTGATTTAGGAATTGATCTAATGAAGTTTGAAGTGATTTTCTAAGAGGAAGTTGTGAGCTGCATCCGGGTTGGTCGAATTGGGCTGTAACTATGGTAGCTACTGGGTGCTGGAATAATGCGAATCAAATGGGTTTGAATATATGACGGGTTATAACTTATAAGCACCCTTATCACCAAAGGAAACTCATTAAAAAATGCGCAGACGAGTTTATTACCAAAGTTAAATTCCTTGAGGAAACTCATCGCAAGCGCAACAATCAAGTAGTAGAATACACCTCTGACTCTGCTAATGCCTCTAAACCATAATTCATCTACTTCCTCTTTATTTTAATTGTAATTGTGATTTTTCCGCGACATTATATTATTTACTTGTAATTTTTCTAATGCGACAGTAATATACAGTATTTGTGTTCATAATTAACAGCAGAATGTTAGAAATTACTTTTTAATACAATTGATCTAGCATATAACTCGTTATTATGATATTCCTTTAGCCTGATAAGAGTGCTTATTATAACCCGTTATTATGTTTTCCTTTGGTGATAAGGGTGCTTATAAGTTATAACCCGTCATATATTCGTATGGAGTTCGACGACAGGAGGTGAATGTGAATAATGGGGTTGCGGACTGTCAGTAGATCGTTCGATTCAGACATCGAGACGGTTGTTTCAATTGGTGGTGAAAGACTGAAAGGTGACAGTGTTGATGTACGGGAGGGGAGTCGTGTTTGAGGTGTGGGCCAGGTCTCCGGCGGCCGTCGACAATGATGGTGGGGTGGTGGTTGACGGTGGTTGGGGTTTGGTATTGACTGTCTCAAAACAGTCTACTTGTAGTTGTTAGCGACGGTGACCTGTTCTTCAGGTTGTCCGTCTTCCGAGAGTGTTATGGCAAGAAAGGAAGATAGGACAGATTTAATTGAAATTACTGATAGGTTGGAACGTTATTTGCAGGGTACCCATAGGGTGGATTATTCCCATGAAATCATCCTAAAAAAAATGGTAAAAAACTTAATTTTGCACGTTTTTGGAAAATTATGGGACTAATTTGTTACAAGTGAAACTTAAAAACTGATTTACACCTAATTCATAAGTTATGGAGTAATTTACTACCTCCCGCATTTATTTCAGTCATCTAATTTAACAGACAAAATTCCCAAATCAAAACTCCCTCACCCAAATCAATCGACAAACATAACACCCAAATCAATTGTTCATCCCTCTCTTGAACCCTAATTTGTCGACATCGGTTTAATCACACTAATCCTCACCTTAATCCCAGGTTTGATCCAATTAATATTTTTCTCACTTTCAATTATTGCATTTATCTCTCATTTTCACATCCTATTTACTGAAAAACTAATCTCAATTTGACGAGTTTATTCTTGTCATTAGATTTAATTCCAATTATTATAATATCCAAACAAACATTCTAGTGAGTTTAATTTCTGCATTACGTGACAATTTTGCTGTTATTCTCTGTATTTTGATTGATTCTACTAAACATTGTTGATGGAATTTAATACTTGTTGTAGTCTAAGATACAATGTTGTTATTTTTTATGTTTCGATCAATTAATTTGTTAGCCTTTTCATCGCTCCCTCCTTCCTAATTTAGTCACATTTTTATATTTTGGCATAATTTTGCGTTTTATTAGTGTGATTTTCGTCAGCTTGGAGCTTAATTAGGTCTTCGAGTCGCGGAGCACTGATGTAAATGGATGTTTATTCTTGTTAGAATGTTAGTTACGGAGTATGTCCAGCTTGTGTATGTAAGTATGATAAGGGCTGAATTTTGTTATCTTTATGAGGACTATATATTTAACTACTTGTGTCTGTCTATAATTAGAGGAGAACTAAACAAACTTCGTTATTATGGATTTATGAGCAGTAGCATTTGGTGATTTTGCATTAGATGGCTCTCATTATTTTCGGGGATTTGGACAATCAAAGTGTTGACCTATTATAAAGAGACAAATGTATTCCCTTTTCCCCGGCAATCATCTAATTCATTCCAGACGATTCCCTCCGTTCTATTTCACCACTTTCCTCATTAAATTAATGCAAACTCTAATGAGCCATTGTGGTTTTAGTAACTTTTTTTAATGCCCGCGATGTCTTTTTTCGGCAGTTACCCCGTTTTCATGATGTTAGTAACTATTTTGTCGATCATAGTTACTAGCTTTATTTAGTGAACCCGTTATGTGATTTGTGACTATCTTAGAACCTTAGCGACCCTTTTACTTTTAGCTTTTAAATGGTTACTAGTGACCATCTTCTAGAAGACTAGCCTTCTTTCGTAATTATGCATCACTATCTTCTCTTAATTGCTTGGTTTCTTTTAGTGTCATTCTGTAGGGGAATAAAAACGATCGGATAAGGAAGAGAGAAGTCCAATGGGGTCAGAAGCTTTGCATGCCGCAAAAGTTTATAGGCATCTTCTCAAGTCTGTGAAAAAGCATGTTGGACAAGAAGATTACAAGAGGAACTTCACTAATTTTATCACGCAAGAGTTCAAAAAGAACAGTCAACTGTCCGATCCATCATCTATTCAGAATAAACTAAAGCTTGCCCATGATTACACTTACATGCTAAACAGCGTGCATCATCACAAGGTACTCTGTCATGAAACTCTTTGAAGTTTTACGTATTTACATAGATTGAGGATATGCTCCCATGTTTTTCTTGTGAACTATTTCATTTGTGCTCCAGCTACTTGTCTATGTTTTCCATCCAAACTTACAATTTTTGCCGATAGATGAATGATTTTTCAAAGGTGACCTAATGGCACACAGTAACAATTCTTCCCTGTATGGCCGACACTTTATTATTTTATATTTTCCTGAGTTTGTATTGACTTTGGAGCCAAGGACTCATTATTCTGTAGTTCTGTAATATGTTGGAACAAAGCAAAATGAATTACTAATTTGTGCTAATTTGGTTATGCTTCTTTTTACTTTAAACTTTGTCATTCGATGCTATTTTCAATACAATTTTCACTTTGGGTAGCTAACACATGGGTAAGGTTGCGTATATCTGACCCTCTTACCCCGCAATTCGTGATAGCCCTTGATGCACTGTTTAATGTTTAATGTTGTTTGGTTTCAATATTCAACATTTGAAAACCTTATTACTTGAAAACTGGCAGTGGAATAACATGAGAACGTTTTTATTAAGTTTTCGCTCCAAAGTCAATACCCTATTATGATGGAGCACACGCTCGAAGAACTGGCAGACAAATTACATGAAAACATTTTTTCGATTATGTATTAGACGTGTGATTTTAACCAAAAACAAAAGACTTGAGTTTTTCTTTTTTAGACAAGTAAAGACTTGTGTTTTTATTGATACTCTTATTCCCATTTTACTTATCTGCCACCACTGACCCAGCTGGATTAGCTAAAGCTTGGCGTGATGTGCCTGTTCTTGAATCACTTTTAGCGCAATTGAATTTTGAAACATATGCATGTAAGAAATGAGTAGTTGTCTCGCTTTTGAATTCCAAGTGATATATTGTTTATCGATTACCTGTGATTTTTTGTTTCTGCGTGTGCATGTGTGAAGGGATTGAGGCAGTTTAATGCTAAGGGATTTCTAACCAAGCTCATCAGTACTGAGTATTTAATACCATCTCTCTATAATTCTAATAGCGTAGCTGGCTGAAATGTGCTTGAATCCTTGTGAATGCATTAATCAATCATCTATAAACTCTTATGTTCAAGTTTGGCTTTTGATGCCTATACTTTATAGTACTTCCCTGGTGATTCTACAGGAGCTTCTGTTCTCATACAACATTGCTGTGGATAGATCAGATGAGATGAAAAGGATACTTGGAAAATCTGCTGCAAGTGTTGGGCTTCAGCTTCCAGAGGTTTATCAGCCATGATTCTGGAATATTACACACCATTTCCGTTCAAGAAGAACATTATTTGCGTATGCACCCTTTTTGTATCCATTTCTTTTGGTGCGTTGTCATAAGTTGTGGCGAAGCAAAATGGAGTTCGAGAGGCTGCTAGTCCTGCCACTCGTGAAACAGTGATAAATATATTTCTGAACTTTTTAAACCAAAATTCTTGGTTTTTACTGTGCTACAAATTGTCTAATTTGCCCCCCCAAAAGTTCTTCAGTCTTTGCTCTCAAAATATCGAAATCTCGACTCTCTCACTGATGCAAGGCAATTTCATCAGCGGAATGTTAACAAATCTAACTAGCTGGAATAAAGATTGGCATAGCTGCTATGTGCAATAGCAGAGTCCAATAAGATTCTTGTGAGTCATCCATCTCTCCATTGACTGAAAGACAACTTCGTGATAAACCTTGTTGGAAGGTATATGATATTACTGAACAATTTACCATGTATCCAAAAAAGTTATGGAGTATTGTTGGAGGGAGTTGTGTGAGGATGATCGTGTTAATCTGATGGTCGGATGCCGGGCTATTTGGGAGCACCGTAATAAGGTTATTTTCGATGGGGTGGAGGTGGTTCCGGATATTATTGTGAGACAGGTGCGGGATGTGATTCATGAGGGAGTAAGAGCGGATGTCAAGATTAATGTTGATGCAGGGGTGAAGGAGGGGGAGGGGGTTGGAACGGGGGTGGTGTGTCGAGATGTGACGGGTTCCGTGCTGTGGGGCTTGTCCATTGTTCGCGTAGAAAAGTTGGGAGGTTCACATTGCGGAGGCTATGGCGGTGTTAGACGGATTAGAAGAGGCTGCGAGACGAGGCTTACAACATGTGGAGATGGAGAGTGATAGCTTGTTGGTGATTGAAGCAGTCAAGGAGCAAAAGCAAGGAAGGAGTATATTCTCGCTCATCATTGAGGATATTATCGCTTTGAGTCATAGTTTTCAGTCTATTCTATTAGTTGGTTGCATACAAATCGCATTAATAATTGTGTTGCTCATGCTTTAGCGCATGTTGTTCCTAGAGTTACTGGTAGAGTCCTTTGGGCAGATGGGACTTGCCTCCTCCGAATGCTGTTGTTTTATTTGATCAGGGTTATTAATTGGGTAATGCCTTCGGGCGTTTTCTTTCAAAAAAAAAAAAGTTTGTTGAATGAATAACAATGGTCAATGGTTCTCGACCTTGCGGCTTGTGCTGCGAAGATGAATGTTCCATCCGTGATTTGTTCAGATACAGAGTGAAACATCGATTGCATGTTCTTGCGACATTGTTACACTTAATTGTCGTCTCAGATCCCATAATAACACTTGAAAGCTTAATATTCTAATTGTATTTACAAACGGGAATTAAATAAGATTCCACATGAATTTTTTTTTCTCTTATTTATTACAAGGAATATCGAATATTTTCTATAAACATGAATAGTGTCAAAATATGAGAGGTTGTATTTGGAATTGAATGAAGTACACATTAAACTATCCGCAACATGCTCATATAACCAAGAGCAAAAGACTTCTCAAAAGTCTATCCAAATTCAATTCTAAAATCATTTGTTATACGAAGTATGTGACATGTAGTCCCACTAGTTTATCTACTAGCTTCCAACTCCTAATTCTGTGATGTGGAAGAATGACCCACATTATACACATGGGGAGAGTGGGAATGACAATTTGGTCGAGTTTACATCCAAATTCTTTTAATAATAAAAACTCAAAAGTTATCTCAATACCAATATGATGATGAAATATCCCAAAACAAATCAAATATTATCTCCTTTACATAATAATAATGCTTATAAAATAATATAAAATCTATTAATAACACGTTCCCTTGAAATACGAGGAAGTCTACCATAACTTGAACTCTAGCTGCTGCTCAAACAATTGTTTACTTGAATTTGAATTGTTTACTCGGTAAGGTGCACTGGCAGCAATCCTGAAAATCATCACATAATAAAAATTAATTAACAACCTCGTATTTTAATACCGTTTAATTTATTATATAAAGCGGTTTTAACTTTTAATAAACTTTATGATTCTTAGGCTCTGTTTGATAGAGCATTTCAGGTACTTTATTTGGTCAAAGTAGCTTATTTGACCAAAATTTCAGGTAGCTTATATTTTTGCAAGTGTTTGGTAAGTAGATTATTTGTCCAAATAAGCTACCTGAAATGAAATGCTACCTAGAGTAGCATTTGGGATTTTAGGTACCTGATCCTAATTTATATTTCCTTTTTGCCCCTTCAATCTATAATATTAAATAGTTATTATATCCTTTTTCGTCATTTCATCCAAATAAGCTACCTTTTCAGTTAATTTGCCAAACACTTTTTTCATATAATCAGTTACTTATCAGTTCTTAATTTTCAGTTACCTTATCAGCTACTTTCAGGTTTCAGCTACCTTTTCAGTTAATTTTATCAAACAGAGCATTATTATAAAACGGTTTTACTATAAAACATTATAGAAAGTTCTACAAAATAGTTTGATACCCTTATCACGGTGAAAGTTATTCTAGTGGGGTAATAAAGTAAAGAAGTAGCACATGGTTTACGTTACGATAACAATTGCATAAAACTGTTTACTCAGGAATTCTTGTGACTATAGTAAATAGATGACAGCTTTACAATTAAGTTATTGTAAAATGGTTTTTTACATTATTTTTAATCTATGAATATATTCATAAATGCTTAAATAAGATCGTTTGAATAATTAATTACCTACCGGTCTTTCCTCTTCTCCATGAAGCGGAGAAGAGACGCGCCTCGAGCAATGGGTAGATCAGATAAAGCGTGAGTAAGATGAGTAGTGTTGGTGTAATTGTTGCGCTGGGAAGTTTCACATTGAGGTGTAGTTGCGACGCTTTGGCTTGCTAACGACACTATTTCTTGCGCCATTTCATCATGTAAACCGTCGAAAACTAGCACTTTTCCGTCGTAAATTATGGTCATGCTTCCCAAAGTCTTTTCCGGCTCATCCTTTGATTTTGCCGAGTTTCTGATCAAATGAATAAAATTACTTTTTGGTTAGTTTGTTGTAACTTAATTTAGTTCTATAAAATTAATTAGTAGCTCCACCTAGTAGTCAAGATAGAGATATCACGAAAGAAAACTACGCCAAAAGTAAGTTTCGGTTGCATGTAATTACCTTTTTTAGAACACGAACCTAAAAGCAGATTTCACTAACTGAAAGTACATTTCATGACGAATCTAATAATATACTCCAACTTTCATAAATTTTTGTTTTTAAAGTCTTTTTTTATATAATTGAAATTCGAAGGCTTATCTCATAAAACAAACTGTAATTCTTATAACATTCTCATCATCGTCACAACATGTTATATATTATTCTTTTCTTAAATTTGGCATCATGGGTTATTAAGAATAAAAAAATTAACAAATAAAAAGGATCCAATAATACAAAATACGGAGTATATAATTAATTAAAAAGTATTCAATGTACCTAGAGAGAGCCAAATGTTGGGTGGATTCTTCAAAGTTGAGGTTTGATGAAGAGCTAGTCAAAGGAAAGAGATCCAAAGACTTCTTCTGATCAACCTTTGGAGAAGTAATAACACTAGTAAAACCAACCTCACCAAAACTCCTCCTTTCCTTCAAAAACCGACTAAATCGATTGCATGTTCTTGCAACGTTGTTACACTTCATTGTCGTCTCAGAACCCATAATAACACTTGAAAACCTCAAAAATATCGACTTTTTCAAAATACCCACCTACCTTAAAATTCACGTTAAGATCGAAAATAAGGGATTTGTAGTAGCGATTAATGAGAAATGAATGAGAATGAGAAAGAGGAGGGGTTGATAAATAAATAAATAATGAGGAAAAAGAAGTACGGTTGTTAGTTAGTTTGGTACGTGGATTAGTCGTGTATTATAAAAGGGACCGGGGTGAGATGTGTGTGAAGATGTGCCTACTATTTGCTTTACGGTTTTTTAATTATGTCACATGTTAATTGTGTGTTTTATTATACCAAGGATTTCCTATTCCTCTATTGGTGCGTCGGCATGCCCGACACATCTAACATTTTACAACTTGAATATTACTCGTATGAATAAGTCAAATTATTATTTTGTTCATTTCTTTTAAATTTCTTTTTATGTCTAATACGGAGTATTATTTCACAAATTCTCATTGAAGATATGACATATCCGTCACAAGCTGAAGACGGATGCCATTTTACCTCACAATGTACCCACTTTTTCTCTCTCTGCAACGCTATTCATGTGGCCCCCTTTCTCCACTAACCCATTTTGTTACCATTTTATCTCACAAAATATCCGTCACAAATGGTAACCCGTCACAAGAGAGACCAATTGGTATTATTTATGGTGCCACTTTGCGGCTTTGGCTTTATAATACAAATTGATTGATGTACTGTATATTTGTAAAATCGCTTTCGGCACACACAAAATGTGTTTAATTTGACGGAAAATGATAACGGCAAAGTAATTTTAAATTATATTATTCGAAATGGATAATTATATTGGTTTTTAAAAAATAGATTTACTCCCTTTTGAAATCAAAATTTTTAAAATTACTACCTTAAGTTGCATTTTTGTTTTGCTAAAATAGCTTCCAAACTCCACTTTAAGTAATTTATTTCGTCTGTTTTTGAACTTATTCCGTTTGTGGCTTAGTCAATCTATACTTTGAAAGGTATAACTATGTACACAAATGTAGAGATTTTTAAAGATAGAGGAAATAAGTCAAATTAAATTGGAGTTTTGAAGCAATTTTAGGAAAAAAATGCAATTTAAATGAGTAATTTTAGCAAAAAAAAAAAATACAACATAAGGGAGTAAGTTAAAAAAAAAATTAAAAGGGAGTACTTTTAAAAAAGTTGGTTTCAAAAAGGAGTAAAATCTAATTTACTCTAAAAAAAATATATAAACCCGTTTTAGAAAATGGTTACTACTATTAGAAAATTATAATATTAAATCACGTTATTGTTAATATACGAGTTTAATTATACAGCTTAAAATTGGCACAATTTTATATTTATTTATTATATTTTCAATATATAAACAATTTAACGGTCACCTAACAGGCTAACATGCTCTTTTACGTCCAATTCATAATAATTTAGTTCTATTTATATCCACTTTACTATAAATTCAGTTTAGAAAATTTCAAATTTTATAAACTTGGTTAAAAAGAAATTTGAAGTAACAACAAAAAGGGACCTAATACTACAATCAATTCGTCTCATCATAGACGGACACTATCCGACTAAAGCTGTAGACAGATATAGTTGTCCTCTCACAAAATGCAAGTGGGAGGGCAAGTGGAGGTATCCATTTTCCATCCACTTGTACTATCCACTCTCATTTTGTGAGAAGGGCACTATCCATTTACAATTTTATACGGATAATGTCCGTTTAAAGTGAGAATTTGTGTAAAGATTGAGATGCATGTGTTTTCTTTATTTTGGTTGGATGATAGTTTGAGTTTGAGTTGGATACCACCTTTTTTGCCCACCAAATTAACCAAATTTATCACGTTAGAGCCTCTCTCTATTTCTCATAAAATAAAATAAAGGTAGACTTCACAAGTTATCATAGTCAAAACCTTTGTGTTATATTTGTATTTTTTAATTAATACTTCCTTTATTTTTCTGTTTTCTTCTTATTTGTCTAATATATGTGAGAAATATTTTAATAAATTGAGAAGAAAATAGAGAAAAAAAATGGAGTAATATATGACTAGTTATATCATGCCCTTTCTTTTTTTATTTTTCTTTGTTGTCCTATCACACACCTTTACTTTAATATATCTCGATATCACCTTTTTACATATTTTTTTAATGTAAAAAGAGACCGTAAATAAATTGAGGTTGACATGATTTTAACTCGGATCATGAATACCACGATTTCATGCCTTCATCAGTTAAGCTACAGGCCAACTAGCTGATATATGCATTCACGTACCTTTATGTAGAATAGTCCGTCTTGCTTATGACGGCCACAAGCTTGTGACCTCTCACAATCTCCTCCCTACTTGCTCTCCCACTTGCAAGTTTGTCTCACGTCACAAACTTGTGACGGATTTAGCCCGTCACAAATGAGAATTTGTGTATGTAGAAATGAC
Organism: Silene latifolia; assembly: GCF_048544455.1. Taxonomy (NCBI): domain Eukaryota; kingdom Viridiplantae; phylum Streptophyta; class Magnoliopsida; order Caryophyllales; family Caryophyllaceae; genus Silene; species Silene latifolia. The sequence continues at coordinate 187,017,654 of NC_133526.1, forward strand.
ATTCACAGACGTGGATTGGCTGGCTGGAGGAGTTTGACTCGGCTCGGTTCTAGGGAGGAGGTGGGCTAAAGGGCTACCATATATTGAGTCGATTCGATGTACGTACCATTGTGATATTGTCCATTTAAAGTTGTGACTTACGAAGTATTATAATACATACAATGCAAACTCAATCTCCACTTTTAAACCAGATAAAATCTCTTGAATCTCATTTCGGAAAAAAAAATTTATACTGTGAGACCGTCTTACGTAATAACTAATCTATTTTAAAATGTTAGGGCATTAAAAGGCTCCAAACACACATGTAAATCCAAGGAATTAACTTTACCAATCTAGCTAGCATTGTGCCTTTTTGTGATGCATGTAACTTTTTTAAGGTTCTGTTTGGTAAAACTGATTGAAAAGGTACCTGAAATTTGAAAAGGTCCTGAAACCTGATAAGGTGACTGGAATTAAAAAGGTACCTGAAAAGCTAGCTGAAAATTGGAAACTGATAAGGTAGCTGATTAATTGTAAAGTGTTTGGTAAACTAACTAAAAAGGTAACTGATTTTTTGTAAAATGACATAAAATGACATTAATAATTATAATAAATTAATTTAAATAAAGGGTAAATATGTAAAGTATAATATTTCAGCTACCTGAAACTTTAAAAAGCTACCTGGAGTAGCTTTTCATTTCAAGTACTTGAAAAGTCATTTTAGGTACCCGAAATTGTAACACCCCCATATACCAAAGAGCCCTAACAAGACCTTCCCTAGCATATAAGGGCGTTACCATCTCGGTTGCCCGAGGACAGTAATAATCAAATGTCGATCAAAGAACAATTAAGTTATATTACAAGTGATTACAAATAACAGATGGTACAAAAGGAACAACTCAAAACCACTATCTACTATGTGCGTAACACCCCCTCATACCAAGGTACCTTACCAGGACTACCCCAACATGAAAGGTTGTTACCATCTCGGTTGCCCGAGGTTAGTAAATATCAATAGCAACGGTCTCAAACACATTTATTAAAGTACAAGAATTATAAAAGTTACATTGTCTCAAAAACCAACGAAAGAAATATCCAAATGCTAGCAACTACAAAACAACAGCTAAGACTCATGACGGTGATAACTAGTCCGGCGTGGTGACTCTCCCATGACCGCCCCAAGCTCACCAAATGCATCACCTGTCACAATCTGCTCACCATCCCCGAATAGATCACCACAGATTTTACAAAACAACAACGGGGTCAGTTCTGCATAATTAAAATAAGACAAGTGCATAAAGTAACCAGCTGATCATCCTCCAACTCCAGTCTCCCGATCTCACACAGTAACCGACTACACACCGAGGTGTGTAGCCCTGCCAGACTACCCATCGCAACAGGTAGCCCACGCCGCCAGTGGGGGACCGCAGCCAATCCCCACCAAAATCCCGCTCATCAACGAGCGATAACCCTGTCCCTTAATGTGCACATCCCCTCCCGTGGCGGGTTCCACGGAGGGCGAACTAGGGCGTGAAGCTGTAGACACCTCGTTTCTGCACCCCTCGCAAACCACCCGGTGATGATTGGGCCGCATGTTTGGTACACGGAACGATTTGTGACAGTTCGTAAGATTATCGTCAAGTGATTGCTCAAATATTAATGTCTACCTCTTAATTGTCATCTACATCCCGATACGGTCGTTTTGACAGTAATTAGAGTACATTTGGAGTCCGGGTCAAAAACCGTCTTCATTTCCTAAAACCGTCAAATCCCGAGTCAAAGCAATGTGCTTGTCTACCTAAGGTTAGGATGTCATAAAATGTTGAGATTATATCTCATTTCGAGTCTAATGTCACTTCATTAGGCTAAACTAAAAGTTTACATTACAAAATGTGCATTTCATTTAGTTAAAATGACAACCCGACCTTTAGGCCCATTTTACGAGGTCATAACGAGTTTTTTGGGTCGGGCCTATTTCACAGAAAGTTCTAGATCTCTTTCTTAGCTTTCCAACGCCACCGAAATCACCTTAATCCGAGTCTTGTAGAGAAAGTTATGCCTAAAATACGACAGGCTGTCAAACGCGTTTTCTACGCGCAGAGAAACCTACCCGGGAAAGGACGCAGCAGGTGCTGCGCCTCTTCCAAGGGACGCAGCCCTGCTGCGCCTTTTCCCAGGGCTTTCTTTTTGTCCAAGTTTCCGCGTTTAACCTAAGTCGGTTATTTCCGGATCTTTCCTTCCGTATCCTACTCTTACCATAATTCCGTCGCGTGATTAGTATAAATAGGAGCCTTCGTTCCTCATATTTCTCACGCGAGTGTCCGCCCTTCTCTTCTCCCTTTGCATTCTAGACTTCGTTCTTACTAATTGGCGCCTACGTGCTTGGACTTCCGACCACGTAAGCTCGGATCTTTCCGGGTACCAGCCTCTCCGTTGCATGACCGACCAATTTGACCAACTACACTCAATCAATCTTAATTAATCAATCGTTTTCCTCTTACGAGGGCACTCTCTTTGCATTCGCGTCGAGCATCACTAGTCGATATCTTAGTTCATCTCGTTCCGTCAACATGTAAGTCTGAGGGTGTATAATCCTTATTTATTTCTTGTATTTTACTTTTCGTATCACCACTGTAAGATTTATGTCGAAAACACCATTAAAACCGATTTCTAAAACCGTGCTTTAAAACTCTTTTTTTTGCGGATTTCCAGTAGACAGACGTCGAGAAAAGACGCAAAGAAGCGCTGCGCCTCTTGAAGGAGCGCATTCTGCTGCGCCTCTTCGTGAGGCCGCCGCAGATTCTCGCTTCTTTTCTTCTTCCTCCGTCCTCGTAATTGCGTTCCTATTTTACTTATTTTCGTTTGTTCTTCAATTCTTCATCATGATAGTTTAATAAATCACATGTATATTATTCATCATTAATATGTTTAATTCGTTTAAGTCCGACTTAAATCCCAAGTAATTCATATTTGCGGGTTTTCGTCATTAATATTCAATTCGGGTTTTAGAGATTCAATTCGTTCATATTGAGTTTCTGGGATTCATCGTTGATATATTTTCATCTGTTTAGTCATTAATTCGTCATCATTCATCATGTTTAGTCTAATTAATTCGTTTAGTTAGTTTGTTAAATCATTCATTAACATCGACCCTTCACATAATTAATCCGTCTTATTTCCGTCTTACTCATGTTTACTGTTTTTATGACTCATTCATATGTTAAACAACATGTTAATCACTTTCATCCGAGTAATTATTATCAATTAACCATTAAAGTCATCAATTGACATTAACGATTTGCGATTCTCGCCACGCCAGAACTCACCCTTGGAAGACGCAAAGAATCGCGCGCTCTTCAGAGGGCGCGCTCTTTGCGCTGTTCGAGATGATTTGTCTCGAACTCCGTTGTTGCTTTGACTTAGTTTAATTAGTCTGTGTATAATCAACTATTATCCGTATTATCACCTTTCGATTTGTTCGTAATTCATTCCTTTATTCTTTTTCTCAAATTATCCGTTTTGAAGGTATTTTCGACATAAATCGCCTGTTCCATTGTAATTATTGTAATTTCCATTATTGCAATTCATAATTATTGTATTTCTTTCTTTGTTTGTATGTTCTCACATGTAAATGAGCATTAAATCCTACTTCGACCCAATTGTATGCTAATTACGTGCCAACCGACTTAGTACTAATTCTCACATGCTAGGATTAAAACTTGGATGTTGCATTGCATGCATATAGCCGACGATATATCGAGTACGAATAACTTCCCTAATCATTAGTAGAGGCCGCTATCGAGGCGGGCGGGATTAGGTGTTCGATCAAAAGAGCTTCCTAATACGTACCCTCACCCCTTACTCTAGATCTCCGTGAGCACCCGTGTTCATTGGCATCCACGAGAGTCATTCTAGACATAGAATGCTAAGGGTAACGATTGCTTAGTGTTCATGTCTTTACTTTGTGTCTTGACATGACACGAGGTATTCGAACGGTTCCAATTTCCCATAAAAATTGGTGGCGACTCCATACAAAAATGCAAACGCTTGTTTTCGTTCCTCACCAAGCGCCCCCGTGGGCGGCCCGCTGTCCACAGTTTGGCGACTCCGCTGGGGAAAATACACTTACGTGTAGCAAGGGTGAAACTTGAACAAGGTTAGGGAATAAGTTTGTACAAGACAATTGTCGGTTTTCATAACTCGGTCTTCCTAAACCGTTTTATTCGGCCTTCCTAGGCCCAACCCAACCCATTCGACCAATCGTCCCGTCTAAACGGTCCTAATTGTTATTTGGGCCCAAGGATGGATAGCGATTGATGTCATCCATACCATGATGCTTACTCTTGTTTGTATCAAGGGCCTTCACTACTTGAGGAAATGGACTAGGAATCGGCCTTACTCTTGTTTGGCACGAGCCTCTCCACAGACTTCGGGTTTGATGGTTCGGTATGGCAACCCACCCTTTAAACCAAAACCCTTTTAAATGCACTCAGCATCCCGTTATAATGCTTGTATATATGTTTGTACCTTACGTGATCACCATTTCTAAACCATGACGATTTTTTTCAAAAATCAAAATCCTTTTCTTAAATAAAATTTCGAAATAGGCTTTCAATTAGCACAAAATTCGGTCAAAACTCTGTCCGTTTGTCGTGTCAAACTTCGGGCCTAAAACCCATTTCAAAACCAAAAACAAAAAAAACGTAAAAAAAAAAAAAAATACAAAAACGTTTTTTTAAAAAAAAAAAAAAAAATCCAAAAAAAAAAACGTTTTATTCAAAATATGTAAATGTAGATGTGTAAATTCAATTGGGCTAAGTTAGAGTCAAAGTTCAAACCGACTATGTCCTAGTCCGAACTCTGTCGAGTCATAAACCCGTCTCCCTTTACATTTTGGGTCTTTTCAAAATTCAAGTCAAATCCTAAGGCGTCACGCCGTCATTGTGGACCCCCTACCCCAATTCAGTTAGGATCTAAACACTCGAGTCACACGTTCCGAGGCTCAAACACACGAGTCTTAATGGGCCTCATATTTGAGTCTAAACTACAACAGTCTTCTTAACACCTATAAGCAAACCTCGAGTCTAGAATCAACACGTGTCATCAATCCCGTCAATCAAGTCAACCACATAAACGTCACTCTGTCAAAGTCAACACTTGAGTCTAAAGGTCAAGGTCAAACACCATGAGTCCAAACACGAGAGGTCACTCACGACATTTCCTGGATTCATAAATCAAGAGTCTAGTCATCGCGTCTCGTTATATGTCCTTTGTTTTTTGCCTTAGTATGCGTGATCCCGTGTCAAATCAAGTTGTAATGCGCATCATTTTCTTCTCGGTAGGAATTTCGCAATTTCCAATGAAAGTGTTCAAGAACGTTTATCGGTCGACGTCATGGGACTAAGTGCTGCAATCATTAAGCTTCAGGCCACCATCGAAGACTTGAGCACTCGTGTCATCAATATGGAAAAGAAGATAGACATGATGAAACCTTTACCATCTTCTCATACCCCAAGGCCAGGGCATAGCTTCAACACAACTCACCCATCTAAGAAGACCAATGAAGGAAAGGGAGTCAACCTCTCACAAACTCCACTCAGAAGGCCGGGACGAGCTTATAGAGAATTCGTTGACCTCGGAACCACATATGAAGTAGCTCTACAAAGACTGATTTCCCAAGGAAAACTTCATCCAATTGGTCCAACCCCAGACCCTGAAAATATATTCCCTAGATGGAAGGGCGATTCATATTGTCAGTACCATAGAGGTAGGGGACACGATACGGAGGAATGCTTTTGTCTAAAGCATATTATTCAGGATATGATCGATGATGGCAGGCTTCCTGTGCCACCTTCCGCCAAGAAATCCAAGAAGACCGACCCTCTTGGGTCCAGTATCATTAAACATGATGAAGAATCATTCCTGGATTGTTCTCATCTCCTCGACCGTCATGATGACAAAGAAATCAAAGCGTCAAAGGAGGACGATGTCCAAAGTGGAATGCTCATGCTTTCCAAGATAGAGGGAGCCATTGATGCTCTAAACTCTCGGCTTTCCCACATGGGGAATCGATTTACTGAAATGGATAGGAAGCTTGAGACCCAATCTTTCAAGATAAAGAATGTCCAGACAAACCCTCAACCTCATGGTCTCGAGGAGAAAGCAATAAGTGAGCGACCTGTTCCTGGTTCTTCTCATCCAAGAATCGGAATCTACAAAGGCAACCTCATGGAGCCTTCATCAAAGAAACCTAACAACCCTCCAAGGTCATTTACAAAGGCTTCCGAAAATAAGGGCACACCTCCTAGGAAATTTACTAACATTAGTATTACATACACCGATGTCCTTCAGAGACTCATGGAACAACGAATGTTGAAGTCTATAGGACCTACTCCCGAACCCGAAAAGAAATCCAAGTTCTGGGATGGGAATTCCTACTGCAAATAACATAGAGACAAAGGGCATGATACAGAGAAATGTTACAAATTAAAACATGTCATTCAGGATATGATCGAAAGCGGGAGGTTGTCCCTCTCAACCTTTAACCCACAAGGTAGCTTGGACAATCCTCATGGATATACCACTTATCAAGAAACTCTTCTTGACTGTTATCCTTCCAATGTTCCCAATGATGAGGACGAGGTGCTCAAATGGGTGAATGCTCAAAGCCGGATATCAAAGCCCGTTGCTGGAAGAGAAAATGTTCAAGCGTGGGCCGATGATTACGAGTCTAGTTCTAGGATCGAGTCAAAGTCCGAGTCCGAGTCCGAGTTTTAGGCTTTCTATCTCATATTTGTTCTAGTATCTTTCTCCATTTTCATTCCTAGTGACAACCTGGGGGCTGTCCCACGAGTCACGTGTCTTCTCATATCTATGTTAAATACATTATTTATCCATTTCAATAAAAGCACAATCTTCAATCCACATATTCTATCATATCTTATCCTTTACCATTTCCTGTGACAACAAGAATTGATTTGAGACATTTTAAAAATGAACAACAACAACGCATGCCAAGTCAATGTGAGTACACTTAGATGATGTTCCATTCCAAGTTGTAGAGGACCTGAAACTCCGTGTTCTTTTCTTACCTATTTCATGTCTGGCAATAGAAACCACAATATAACCCTAGTCTAGGACGAGCATATCTCAAGAGATTCTAGGACGAATCCAGACCATCTCCCTTGTTAGCAATCCATGACGGAAGGCAAGCCCATTCCCCACAATAAACAACCTGTTTACTAAAGAACAACCCGTTTCACACCAAAGGTGCTAGTCTGACCCAAGTACATGGTAGCAAGAAAGTCCAAGACAATACGGGCCATGATCAAAGACAAAGGCTCAATCAAGAGAAATAACCAAGATCAATATCTAAGGCCACAATTATGCCCGTAATCCAAGATAAAAAGAGTCAAAATAAGAAGAAGGCTCAATCAAGCAAGTCAAGTCAATATCCAAAGACAACGTTATCCTTCAAAACCTGATCAAGAATCTGAGCAAAAGCCAAGATATATTCTAGACCAAGAATCTGAATCTGAATCAAGAACGAGTCTGAAATCAAATGCTATACAGAATACTGCTAAAGTCTAGGTAGAATCAAGACATCAATCAAGATGGTCAGCTAGCACCCTCACTTAGCCTTTCACACATCACACCCTAAGTCCTTCTCGAGACCGTTACAGGGAGATAGTTAGGAATTTTGAGGATCCTCTCAAACTCGTCAAGTATAACCATCCTTTAGGGCCAAGACATGGAAACTTGAACCCACGTCATTTCAACCTACCTTTATGTGCTCAGGCTACATCAAGCCGAGAGACTCCATTTCCAAGCCACATTACAAGCCACATCCGCATCAAGCCTTAACACCACAAAATCAAGCTCCAGAGATTTGATCATCAAAGCCTCTTATTACCGAGCTCCACATTCCAAATATCTAATCCAGTTTCACTTTGACCCATACACGGAGTCTTCAATACTTTGCTACCTAGAATGGGACATACCCATATCATCCTTAGGGTCCACTAAATGTGCTCACACGACAAGGAAATTTTTACAAACTTAATTATACCTCTTTGGTCTATGATCAGAGGGAGTTATCTCAAATCGATTCTTTGAGTCACCAAAGGAATATTACCCTTGTGACCCCTGCACTTTAAGGTCCTAACAACATAGCTTAGGCACACACTTGAACTACGATCTGGTTTGATTTCACCTCTTTAGGTGGATACGTAGGCAGTCCTTTCTTACACAAGAAGGATACAACCACAACACCCAAACAAAATTAACCAAGCCTCAGAACTACGATCTGGTTTGATTTCACTTCACGTGAATACGTAGGCAGTCCTCAAGGACACAACCATTCCAACCTCAATTAACATCCTTTCCACAACCAACACCTCTATACTGGGGGCTCCTTATTGTCGCCCAGCCTCCTTTTTACCAAAGTCCAGAGCCATTTTCTCATCCTGGGGGCTTCTCTTCCGAGATGCCACCCTTCCTTTGTTCCTTTGAGTCTAACTAGTACTCGGTCCGGATAATGACAAAGGTCTTAGATCGATTCTCTAATTTATCGTGCCTCAAGAGGGGTCTCTTTTATAGCAAACGATGGTGAAAGATGTCCTAGTAGACAACTGGTCCATGGCTCATGCCTTACCTTTATATGCCTTCATCATTCTTGAAATTCTTATATCTTTGGAACTGATACGCGTTATCACCCACATTTGGCTAGGGGTTGCGCATACTTAAGCAAAGTCTGTCAAAGTCATCCCTGTGTCGCGTCAAATCTTTTGAAAATTCTGTCAAAGTTAGTGTCGCGTCAGTCCAACCTAAGTCTACATTTCGCGTCACGTCCGTATGAGGTCTGCGTCATGTCAAGTCCTGTGTCTAAAGCCCATTGAATATGCATAACGCATTACAAACGACAAACTTCTTTGAACAAGTTTTAAACAACTTTTAAAAAGAAAAAAACGACTTTTGAAAACCTATGTGTTTCCTCATTCGAGGTCCACGTGATAATTGCTTACGTGCATATGTGTTTATGTTCTATTTGCATATTAGATTGCATTCTTGTGTGACTACTAACCATGCAGGTAAGTATCAGAAGCAGTGCTCGCTCCGACTAGGGGCTTCACCCAAGTCTTCATTCGCCCCAGCGCGGCAGTATTTTGCAGTATTGCTCACTCAAGATTTCTTCCATGACGATCAAGATGTTTCTAGTCGTCAAAATATTTGTCCCCGGCGCAGCAGTATTTTGCAGTATTGCTCACTCGAGATTTCTTCCATGGCGATCAAGATGTTCCTAATCGTCAATATATTCCCCAACAAGAGTTCGCTTGAGACCGACGCAAGCAGATTCAACCTCAAGTTTTTGCCAGAGTTCGCTTGAGACCGACGCAAGCAGATTCCCCAGCAGTTTCTACCGACGTCCTGCTACCCTCAATATTTCTTGTTTCCTCACGGAGTTCGGCAATGGTGTCGTTCTCCGAAAGTTCCCAAACCAAAGCCTCCTTCCTTAGGTTCGTAAACCCAAAGTTAGGATTCTTACCCCTAGATTTTTAGATCCCAAAGTGGCTTCCTTTAGGTTCATAAGCCTTTAAGCTCCCACACCAACATCCTTAGGTTCATAAACCCATAAGTCCTTTTGAAGTTCCCATGCCTAAACAAGAATTAGTAACCCAGTAGTTCCTAAACTTAACCCTAGGATCCCAATGCCTCTTAGGTTCACAAGCCTTTAAGTTCCCATACCAGCCGTCCTTTTAGTTTCATATACCCAGGTTCACACACCTAGCTTCTTTTAAGTTCCCAAACTCCCTAGAGTTCATACACTTCTACCCTTAGGATCATATTCCTTAGGATCACCTTATACCTTTTAGGATCATATTCCTTTAGGATCACCTTTCCTTAGAGTTCCTACACCCAAACCTTGGTTACCTCTAGGTTGAACTTATATTTGTCCTCCTTCCCGTCGATGCTTTCCTTTAGGGCCTCACACCCTAGCACCAATCCTTATATATCTTTTAGGTCTTACCCTTAGCTCCCATGCTCAACCTTAGCTCCTATGCACCTCCAGAAGCATCTCGAGAAAGAAGTCTCAGGTATGGTTTCTTCTTATGGCTGGCGAGCCTCCTTACGTAGTCTAATGGACTTTAAACGACCCTCCCCGATAGTCGACAGACTCTAAAATGTTCCCGACGACAGGTCCTTGGCTCAGACCCCTTGAGCCGCCTCGCGTCGCCATAGTCGTCAGGTTGTAATCTTCGATTGACCTGATGGCTATACTTTGACTTTCGCCTTGTCCAAGCCTCAGTCAAAGTGGGGGCTCTGTAGACACCTCGTTTCTGCACCCCTCGCAAACCACCCGGTGATGATTGGGCCGCATGTTTGGTACACGGAACGATTTGTGACAGTTCGTAAGATTATCGTCAAGTGATTGCTCAAATATTAATGTCTACCTCTTAATTGTCATCTACATCCCGATACGGTCGTTTTGACAGTAATTAGAGTACATTTGGAGTCCGGGTCAAAAACCGTCTTCATTTCCTAAAACCGTCAAATCCCGAGTCAAAGCAATGTGCTTGTCTACCTAAGGTTAGGATGTCATAAAATGTTGAGATTATATCTCATTTCGAGTCTAATGTCACTTCATTAGGCTAAACTAAAAGTTTACATTACAAAATGTGCATTTCATTTAGTTAAAATGACAACCCGACCTTTAGGCCCATTTTACGAGGTCATAACGAGTTTTTTGTGTCGGGCCTATTTCACAGAAAGTTATAGATCTCTTTCTTAGCTTTCCAACGCCACCGAAATCACCTTAATCCGAGTCTTGTAGAGAAAGTTATGCCTAAAATACGACAGGCTGTCAAACGCGTTTTCTACGCGAGCAGAAACCTACCGGGAAAGGACGCAGCAGTCCGCGCCTCTTCCAAGGGACGCAGCCCCGCTGCGCCTTTTCCAGGGCTTTCTTTTTGTCCAAGTTTCGCGTTTAACCTAAGTCGGTTATTTCCGGATCTTTCCTTCCGTATCCTACTCTTACCATAATTCCGTCGCGTGATTAGTATAAATAGGAGCCTTCGTTCCTCATATTTCTCACGCGAGTGTCCGCCCTTCTCTTCTCCCTTTGCATTCTAGACTTCGTTCTTACTAATTGGCGCCTACGTGCTTGGACTTCCGACCACGTAAGCTCGGATCTTCCGGTACCACCTCTCCGTTGCATGACCGACCAATTTGACCAACTACACTCAATCAATCTTAATTAATCAATCGTTTTCCTCTTACGAGGGCACTCTCTTTGCATTCGCGTCGAGCATCACTAGTCGATATCTTAGTTCATCTCGTTCCGTCAACATGTAAGTCTGAGGGTGTATAATCCTTATTTATTTCTTGTATTTTACTTTTCGTATCACCACTGTAAGATTTATGTCGAAAACACCATTAAAACCGATTTCTAAAACCGTGCTTTAAAACTCTTTTTTTTGCGGATTTCCAGTAGACAGACGTCGAGAAAAGACGCAAAGAATCGCTGCGCCTCTTGAAGGAGCGCAGTTCTGCCGCGCCTCTTCGTGAGGCCGCCAGCAGATTCGCTTCTTTTCTTCTTCCTCCGTCCTCTGTAATTCGTTCCTATTTTACTTATTTTCGTTTGTTCTTCAATTCTTCATCATGATAGTTTAATAAATCACATGTATATTATTCATCATTAATATGTTTAATTCGTTTAAGTCCGACTTAAATCCCAAGTAATTCATATTTGCGGGTTTTCGTCATTAATATTCAATTCGGGTTTTAGAGATTCAATTCGTTCATATTGAGTTTCTGGGATTCATCGTTGATATATTTTCATCTGTTTAGTCATTAATTCGTCATCATTCATCATGTTTAGTCTAATTAATTCGTTTAGTTAGTTTGTTAAATCATTCATTAACATCGACCCTTCACATAATTAATCCGTCTTATTTCCGTCTTACTCATGTTTACTGTTTTTATGACTCATTCATATGTTAAACAACATGTTAATCACTTTCATCCGAGTAATTATTATCAATTAACCATTAAAGTCATCAATTGACATTAACGATTTGCAGTTCCGGCTTCACAGCCAGAACTCACCCTTGGAACAGACGCAAAGAATCGCGCGCCTCTTCAGAGGGCGCAGCTTCATTGCTACTGTTCCAGGATGATTTCTGTCTCTGAACTCCGTTGTTGCTTTGACTTAGTTTAATTAGTCTGTGTATAATCAACTATTATCCGTATTATCACCTTCTGATTTGTTCGTAATTCATTCCTTTATTCTTTTTCTCAAATTATCCGTTTTGAAGGTATTTTCGACATAAATCGCCTGTTCCATTGTAATTATTGTAATTTCCATTATTGCAATTCATAATTATTGTATTTCTTTCTTTGTTTGTATGTTCTCACATGTAAATGAGCATTAAATCCTACTTCGACCCAATTGTATGCTAATTACGTGCCAACCGACTTAGTACTAATTCTCACATGCTAGGATTAAAACTTGGATGTTGCATTGCATGCATATAGCCGACGATATATCGAGTACGAATAACTTCCCTAATCATTAGTAGAGGCCGCTATCGAGGCGGGCGGGATTAGGTGTTCGATCAAAAGAGCTTCCTAATACGTACCCTCACCCCTTACTCCAGATCTCCGTGAGCACCCGTGTTCATTGGCATCCACGAGAGTCATTCTAGACATAGAATGCTAAGGGTAACGATTGCTTAGTGTTCATGTCTTTACTTTGTGTCTTGACATGACACGAGGTATTCGAACGGTTCCAATTTCCCATAAAAATTGGTGGCGACTCCATACAAAAATGCAAACGCTTGTTTTCGTTCCTCACCAAGCGCCCCCGTGGGCGGCCCGCTGTCCACAGAAGCCACTCCCGCAAGTGACTCCACCACAAACATCACAACACCATCACAACCATCACCACACCACACTCCAGCGATGATCAGCGAGCCACAATCACACACATTACAACAAAGCATCTCAAATCAATTAAGCACAACTGAGTAGGGGAAACCCTACCTTAGAACAATCAGCAAGGAATGCGAGCAAGCAACCTAGAACGTCTCCTCTACGAAGTCTCCGCCTAAACAACAATCACATAACACAATCACTAATTGCAAAACCCCATTTCCCCCAATTCATAATCAAAGACAAACCCTAGAAATATAACCCATTGAATATGAGAATAAGAACTTACCAACGAAGAATTAAAGGAATGAATACACTTGCTAATGATCACACACACTTTAGGGAGAGATTTGGAGAGGATTAGAGCGTCGTTGAGTGATTATGTTTTGGAACAGTGTAATTAGAAACTGATTTACGTTTTAATATAACCCTAATCATCTCCAAATCAAACCGCTGAAATAATACCCGTCAGACCGGATACTCGGTCGAGTATAGACTATACTCGGCCGAGTATCCTTTACTCGGTCGAGTATTCCACATACTCGGCCGAGTGTTCCTGGGCAGTAGCCAAACCCGAATACACGACACACTTTACTCGACCGAGTAGGCGTACTCGACCGAGTACCAACTTAGGAAAACCGTAGTATTACAATGTGAACTACTTCTGTCGTGACCCGTGATAGACTCGTCCCTCCGAGCACCCAGCTATCATCCAAACAACACCTGCTAAGACTGATTGCTCACCATAGTGGATCACGGCACACACAACAGAAACAAACAACAAAACAAAACCACACAAAGTCAGCAGTTGAGGAAACAGACACACAAACACAGACACCAAAACAGGTACAACAGCACACACACACACACACACACACACACCACATCCTCCTCCAATCAATCTCCGTCACCGACTGTCCACTGGACCAGCCCAGCCAGTGGGGGACCGCAGCCGTTCCCACCTAAGCCTTACTCATCATACCGAGCGATAAACCCATGTCCATTAATGTGCACATCCCCTCCCGCGGCGGGTTCCACGGAGGGTGAACTACGGGCGTGAAGCCACTCCCGCAAGTGACTCCACTTAGGCGAAGACGCACCTCGAGAACCATAGACAAACAATCACAATCAGCTGCACCACAACAATGATAAACGAAGCAACACAACACCAACCAATTACCACAATCAATCAACCACACGGACACTACAACAACCGAACCACATCAAAAGACACTCTAGACAACCAACAGTACTGAGTAGGCGAACCTACCTTTAGCGCACCGTAGCGATTCCGCTTCCGATCACAAGACACCAATCAACCAAGCAACACACCTATACAAACAGTACAACCATCTATCACTATCGCTACAATCCTAACTGAAAACAACGACGACGATGATGATGATGATGACGATAACATACCTAAGCATAGCAACCCGGCGTCAAGACCGTTACCCGACTCAAGCATCCCATTCCCATGGTGTAAGCATCCTCAAGGCAAGGGCTAAGGTGAAGGAGAAGGAGAGTGACGACATCTAGGTTTAGGAAATGAAGTGCGGAAATGATTTGGGGTTTCACGAAACACGATTTATAATTTGCCGCTGCAAACCCGTTACTCGATCGAGTAACTAACTTACTCGATCGAGTGACACCTACTCGATCAAGCTCCCAAGCTACTCGATCGAGTAGCCTCAGCTAGATCGAGTCCCACACAAAACACAGCTCACATCGTCACAAGATATAACTCGTAAGGTTTCCCAAGGTCAAGATCAATGTCTAAGGTCAGTCAACGTCGGTCAACGAGTCCCTAAAAGGACGGGTATTACAGAAATGACTTTACCAAACAACACTAGGTAGAACAACTACCTGAAATATTAGTCAAACCAGGTTGATTGGTCAAATCAGGTACCTGAAATGCCTTGTCAAACACAGCCTAAGGCACTGTTTGGTAAAACTAACTAAAAAGGTAGCTGAAAACTGAAAAGCTAACTGAAACCTGAAAAGGTAACTGATTAGGTAGCTGAAAATTAGGAACTGATAAGATAGCTGATTATATAAAAAAGTGTTTGGCAAACTAACTGAAAAGGTAACTGATTTTGATGAAATGACGTAAAAGAATATGATAATTATTTAATAGTATAAATTTAAGGGGTAAAACTGGAAACTTAAATCAAAACAGGTACCTGAAATCTCAAATGCTACTTTAGGTAGCATTTCATTTCAGGTAGCTTATTTAATTAAATAAGCTACTTGCCAAACGCGTACAAAAAAATAAGGTACCTGGAATTTTGATCAAATAAGCTACCTGAAATGTCTTGTCAAACGAAACCTAAATATGAAAAGATGAATAAAGATTAATACTACGGCCTACAATTGTAGACAACTAAACAACTTTCAAGCTTTCTTAATCACCGAATTAGTCGGCATTTTTACATATTAAATCTACACACACATTTATATATCATGCCTAGTTAATAAAGTAGATGGATATAAGTAACTTTTATTCCCCTCTCAATTCTCACGCCTTTTTATCATGCATACAATTATGCCAAGTATAAGTTTGACATTTAAAATGGTCACGGGATTAACTTTTCATGAAATAGTTATGAATTAATTAACACAAAATCTCATTGAAGACGGCACGTATCCGTCACTTTGGAGTGATGGATACCATTTCCTCTCACAAATGACCCAAATAGAGGAGAGAGGGAAGCACATGGGGGTGCCCCCACCTTGTCCCCTCTATCCGTTTTGTGAGTGACATTACCCGTCACTTGCTCCGACCCGTCTTTAGCAAGATTAACTGATTAATTAAATACTCGTACTACTCCTTTCGCATTGATTACTCCCTAGTCCTTCCAATTTTCTTTACACAAATTCCTTAATCGTCTCAAAACATAAATGGAAAGTAAAATAGATGAGATAAAAGTATGATGTCTAGAGACAAACAAAATACAGGTTGAAGTATATGTGATCTGTTTTATTTTGAGATATTACTATTGACCTAAGAAAAACTCATTGTTCTCGATCTTAAAACTTCATCAATTTTTGAGTTTTGAGCACGAACTACCAAAAACAACTAAAATAAGGGAATAGGTGAGTTTACAATATAAAAAAGTGTATAAAAATATTGAAATAAATTTACTTAGAGTGTTCCCTACTGATAGTTGAGATAATCTCCTTCGGGGTATTGAAGACAACTTACCAATTGGTCTCTCTTGTGATGGTCACAAATTATGACCACTTTAAGATAAAAAGTAATCACTCATAAAATGTTACCTATTAAATAATGGTCACATTTTCTCATTAAAATGGTCATATTTGGGTCCGTCACAATTTGTGACGAAAAAGAGCCCGTCACAAATGAAAATTTGCAGCAACTTAATGGGTAGAGTGGTAGGCTCCTCCTAGGTTTGGATTTTTCATTCGCAAAAGTCAGAAATCGAATCCCTAACCGGCTAATCACTTGTTTAAGAGATAATAGTCCTTATTAGTTATCACTCACCCCAGGCAACTTTGATACGGTGCTTTTATCATTAAAGAGTGAGACTAATCGTGGTAGTATCAAGGATGTGAAATTAGACTTTCATTTGTTCGATAAAGTGATAATTAAACATTGTTTCCGTGAAGACAACAAGGTTGCTGACTTCATGGCTTCTATTGAACATTCATGTCCAACTCTTTCGAAGTGGTTTGAAAGCCGGTGGCTTCAACTTACCTCTCTCATTCAAAAAGATGAAATAGGTTGGTCCTACCCTAGAATTTAGGATCAACCTAATTTTCTTAACTTATAAAAAAAATCGTGTAATAAAATTAATTATTAAACCACCTTTATCCAAGTTGGACAATAGACAATTGATTTATGAAAGATAGTGACGCCGACGTGCCGCAGCTTGAAAAATGGGGTGCCTAACTTGAAAGTTCAAATATTGGATTTATGTCAAAATTTATGTCTCTAGTACCAAACGAGCATGTGGATGGCATTTTTGTAAATAATAGAGCACAAAGTTTAAGAAAAAGTTGTTCACAGCTCAATTTTTGAATAGTGACCAATAGACCATGTTTTTCACATGTCTATCAAGTATCAACATGTATTACGTTTTGGAACCAGCCAAACTCAAAAGCCATAGACTCCGTCTCCCTTTAGGTGGATTATTTCAGTTTGAAATAATAAGACGGAATCTTGATACAGTTTTAGAGTTAAAAATAGTCCGTCTAAATTTTATTACCATTGTGACGGAAGACGGAATAGTAATAAGCTGTAACATTAGATGTACCGTACCATTGTGACTACATTTCACCATAAAATGATAATAAAAGCCCGTCTTACTATTTCAAACGAAAATAGTCGGTGGAAAGTCATAAGCTTTCTAGGATTCCACTTTGTCATTGTAATCACATTACCAAGTAATATACGGATTATATATTTTTATTTAATTCAACTATTAGTTTGATTTTACTTTTTGTGCATGGCTTCCTATTGTCTAATACTTGTCGACAACTTCCTAACTTTATTTTATCTTAATAAAACTTACTAAAAGGAAAACATTAAAACTAAAACTTAGCGACTATTATATTGGTTGACTAGTTGGAAAGCCCGTGCGATGCACGGGGCTCCCATTAGAATTATCTGTAAAAATATACTCTTAAGTTTGATTAAAAAAAAAGTCCAACAATATTGAATCATTAATGAAAAAAAAATTGTACTTGATGTACGTAGTTGTCTAGTTAATCACCGATAAATTATTAGTAGTTTTAGCAGAAATATTTTGTCCTTCATAGGTATAACATCAAGAGTACGTATTTAACTTTTTCATTGTTACATGCACATCCGGTTTTAGTTAAATACAAAACACTATGTCTATAACACATGCTGCAGCACACCATAATGAACCTTTAATAACGAAGACGTGCCTTATGAGTTTTACAAATTATTTTCACCAACAACAACTAAGCAATACATAATGATGTTACGTAAAACAACAGGTGTCATAATTATATAAATTTAGTGTATTCAGAGAAAATGCTAGATATCTAACAATATAATTCTATCTTGAGTATCTACATACAACTAAAAGTATTTAATCCTTATAAACTTCTCGCAAAATCAATCCAAACTAAATTCTAATATAATTATTATTCTAAACAATAATCAGTCAAAAATATATGTGATTCTATTACATAAAATGCAAGGGGCACCTAGTAGTATCATATTTGACAATATCGTTTAATAGTTTATGGCATCAACAAAATCGTTGGGTTACCAAATTATTATTTTAGGGCATATTTGAAAACGTGTATGCGTTACCATGGTCCGCATAACGGCATAGTCCTCTTACGGAGTTAATGTTCTTACAGAGTTAATGTTCCTCAACAACATAACTGACATGCCACACTGGTAATCGTGATAGAGCTTATCATTATGAGTTATATTTAAAAATGTATTATGTATACTCCCTTCCCTTCTTAAACATCTTCCACCTTTCTTCTTAAGGGGCCAAACTTTTATAATTTTGACCACTAAAATGTCGAAAATCATGGTCAAACTACCGCATTGACAACTGTGTAAAAGCAATACAAAAGATAATTGAAAAGAGGATGAAGTACATTTAGTGTGAGAAATTCCTTAAAGATAATGAATTTCGCTCCTTAAGTCTAACCCTACTAAAGTATTCTGCCAAGTCTTACATAACGAAAACTAAAATTACATGCTCCCTAGTTGTCATAATTTCTGTCGCGAGTAAAAAGTTTACAAACTATAACCGACTCAACTTGTGGAGATCTTTACTCGTTTATTCTATAACTTTCTCAAATAATTCTCATAATATTTTTACCCATGTCTAACACTCATGGTTGTCATCATTTAGAATTCAGTTTGAGTCTAAAACTTTATTTATATTTGCTGCATCCAAGACAAATGCGACATAATTGGACACTTGCGATAGATTTTCCTTTTTTATCAAATTTGCTTCTTCTTATTGTAGAGCTGACAATTTTTATTCTCATGTAAAAAGCTAACGTTTATTTATTTTGAACCAATTGCTTATTATTTTGTTTCTCGTGATTATTATAGAGTATATTTGTAATCTGTGTTATAATGTCTAATTGCTAATATTTATTCTGAACCAATAGTTATTTATTTATCAATCAAGTTTATAAAATTAAAAGGAACTTGAGATCAACTCCTAACAATAGGCTAGAAAGCAAGTAAACATGGCCAGACATAAATAAGAAATTAATTTGACATGAGTAAGGTCGGGAGATTATGAGAAATCTCATATTTAGGATCTGTTTCTAAGAATTAAGCTTACGCTTATTTGACCAAAATTTTATTTATCTTAATTTCTTATAAGTATTTGGTAGATAAATTATTTACCCAAATAAGAGTAGCTTGTGAGTAATAAGTTACTTGTTTCTTATTTTTAATCATTCAATTTAAAATATTAAATATGGAGTACTTACTAAGTCTTTTTACTAAAAAGTAACTACCTTTTGGTTAGTTTTCCAAACACTTTTTATTTAATCAGTTAACTTATCAACTCCTACTTTTCAGTTACCTTTCAACCTATTTTTTTAGCTTTCAGTTAACTTTTCAATTTTACGATGACTAATGAAATATGAGATATAGTATATGAATAAGTACTTTGTATGTTATTAATATACCATATAATTAGTTACATTGTGTATTTAGAGTACCACTTACTATTATTCTTTTAATCTTTCCAAATTTCCATGAGTCCAACACTCAAACTCTAAATGGTTAAAAATTGTTTCGATTTTCTGCATTGTAATTAATTTTTTTTGTTCTCCGTGTTTAACTTAAGAAGAATTGTGCATTAAGTAAAATTTTATCCTTGCAATATGAATCTAAGAAGAAATCAATATTATGTAATGGTTAGATTACAATTGATCATCAGTTCATCATATATGAATAATACTATGAGTTGCTGCAAGCTTTAAGTTGTTCAAACCACAAAATTTTACTTCGGTTATTCTTGGTTTTGTTCCTCTACGATCTAATGATCTACACATTCTTATTTAGTATAAATTAATGAAACAAAATAGTACTCCCTCTAACCCGATCAATAGTTTACACTTTCTTATTTAAGGTGAAATGGTGAATAAGTCAAATAGTTTACATTTTTCTTTTCTAGTAAATAAACAAACTCATGTGGGTGGGGACCATTTTATTTCCTCCTCATTTCGTATTTCTTTTGTTTTTTTTTAATAATTATAAACTCATTCCTCTCTCATTATCTTAATAATCGTGTATAAAGTAATTATAAACTATTGACCGGGAGGGAGGGAGTAACGTATATAGATCAGTGAATTATTTTATATGTATTGATCACTTGAATGCATGTTTATCGAGGCATGTATGATTTATATACACACTCCAATAATTATTTTGTGATTATATTTTGATAAAGTAACCGTAGTTTATACTTCATGTAACTACGAACTACATCATCTTACCATCTTACCATAACACTTTAATCAAATAAATTCATTATTTATCCATCAGCTTCTTGAATTTTGATGCGGGAATACAAACTACAAATGTATGAGACCATAAGTGTGAGAAAAATAAAAATGATAATTTGTTTTATTATAATTGTCTGTTATCTGTTTGATAATTGTAATCTACTTATATTAGGATAATTTTACTAAAGTATATTTGATCTACTTATATTAGGATAATTTTATTAAAATTTGTTTTAAATATTAAGAAATCTACTTGTATTAGGATAATTTTAGTAAATTTGTTTCGAAATCTACTATTGTTAGGATTTCTAAAAAAGTTGGACTCTCTAATATCGTTTGAAAAGTTTCTGCTTTATATATATGTATTGATTGTGAATATGACCAAAATTTCGAACTTTAGGGCCACACGCTTCATATGCTCATGCTCATAATCATAGATGTGAACTTAAAATTCATATTTATGAAAACTCAAAAACATCTCAGTCCTCAGATAATCATTGTTCTGTGATGACTGGCTCCTAATAAATTTATCACCTACACCCTTAATTATTTCATTATTAAGGGTTATTGTTACGGAAACGGTATATTTTTGTTCAAACCAAAAACCTTGTCAAGACCGTAAATTTGAAAAGAAAAACAAATCACGTGTTTTGAACTCGTAGTCGAAAGTAGGGATGGCAATGGGTCGGATTGGATCGGATTTTGCAAGATCCAAACCCGATCCACTTACTTATTGGATCACAGATCCACATCCATACCCGATCCACACCCAAAATTTTAAAATCCATACCCGATCCATTATACTTTTTTCAAACCCATACCCGCTCCAAATCCATACCTGAAACACCATATAATCCAAAACCCAATCCGAAACTTGATTTGACTACATAAAAAATTATTCTTATATAAGAAAATTGAAATTTCAAGTTTAATAAAGCCTAAATTTTCAAAAATATCCGATTGGATCGGGTTGGGGTATGAATGGATCGAGTTTGGAGTTGGTTCGGGCTTTCCAATGATGGATATGAGTATGGGTTTTTAAATAGTGGATCGGGGATGGATTTTTAAAGGGTGGGTTCGGTTCGAATTTTTTCCTTCGGTTCGATTCAGGTTCGGTTCGGTTTGAGCCATAATTGTCATCCCTAGTCGAAAGGTATAATCAAAGTTTATTCGTTAAAAAAACGTTTGACTAACCATCATCAATCAATACTATATATTAAATCCAGAAACCAAGGGATTTCAATATAATTAAAGAAAGTTATACAAATTAATTATACTGTATAGTTTTAAATCACTAGCACCGTGTGATGGACCCGATTAAGGGATCTCAATGCAAATATTATAGAGTTTGGGTTAAAATTAAATTATATAGAAACTTGGTAATTTTCCTAAACATAAGAGACTAAAACATGGTCAATTTCATTAAAATATAATAATTAATTAAGATGGTCAATTTCCTTAAAATAAAATTGTTCCGGGTGTAATTCCAGAGCAAGTATAGTTACCACCCGTGGCTTGTTGAATGATGTCTTGAGTTGGATTCTCCCTTGGTCTTAATCGTTCCTCTCGGCCTCTCCTGCAACAATGAACGAACCGAGGGCTTGGCTTTGAGCCAAGCGTACCCACTCCGACGCCCAAGTCAGTAAACTTAGATGTATAAGTTGTATGCTAAATGGCTAGGAATATATTGTAGAGAGATAAGGAAGATTATACCAGATGAATAGTGTATTTAGGTCAAGTTGTGTATTTCTGGATTGGATGAGATCCTTTCCTCAATGAAGGTTGAGGAGTATTTATAGACTTCACCTTTTGTCACGTAGTGGCCAAGTGGCCAAGTGGCTAGCAGGTGGAAAGACTGATCTACCCCTCGGCCGAGGGACCTATGGCTGGCCGGCGGGCGCTGGTGACCCGCCGCCGAGGGGTCTTGGATATGAGTACGCGGGTATGTGCCCTACGGGTGAGGTTACAGCCGATGGGTCAGATCGGCTAGGTTGTCTAAGTCGTTGACTTGCTGTGGATATCTTTGACCTTGTCTAATGTGTTGACTTGGTCAGCGGTGCAGAATATGCCCCATCAAAAATAATTAATTAAGATGGTCAATTTCAAGGAGACTAAAAGAAAGAAGATATTGGTAATTTTCCTAAATATTAATAGAAGACTAGGAGATAGTCAATTTCCTTAAAATAAAATAACTAATTAGTATAAACATGCACACTTATGGTACTAATTATTATCATCATAAAATTATATATTAAATTTAAAATATATGTAATTTTATTAAACTTTATAGTTTATTAGATGTATAGAGATGTTAATTATTTAACATACAAAAATATAATATAAGTAGGTTATAAATAATTCAAGTTAGATTCCATAATATATAATATTGCATAATTATTTCGATTTGATTTAATGCATATATGTAATATATTTATATAAATATATAATCCTCTTAAAATTGCATGCCTAAGTAGTAAAAGTAATTTTGTCAGGAAAGAAAAGAATTGTAATAACATTGGATATAGTTATATGATAGTAATCACTCATTTGAATAGTAAAAGTAACAATATTATCACCGAGATTAGTGAAAGTGGTAGAAACAACAACAGGAGTAGTGAAATTATCAATATTAATGCGGCAATATTGAAAGTAACAATAATTACGGCGGGAGTAGTGAAATTATCAATATTAATGCGGCAGTAGTGACAGTAACATTAATTACGGCGAGAGTAGTGAAAGTAACAATGATAACGGGCAAGTAGTGAAATGTTATTACTATTGTTTCATTAATAAGAGTAAAATATTAATAACGGGAGTAGTGAATTTGTCTCAAAATTTATTTCATCGTAATTTTCTGATATGTCATAGGAAAATATATTAATGATAAATTTATGGGTTATGCAACTTTAAGTAATTTTATTTAATGAAAAAAAAATTAATGGTAAGTAGAGGTAGCCCGGGCGAAGCCGGACACCAATACTAGTAACTTCCGATTTACGATTACAAGTTTCAAAAGTAGTATTTCTTTTTCAAATCGAACATCTCGTATTGATAATCAATTTGAAGAAAAATATTGTTTTCAAAATTCATAGCTAAAATTTCGCACATTTAATATTTTTTTTTTTTTTTTTTTTTTTTTGCAGAAAAAGAGCACACACCTCAGAAAACAAAATAGTCGAATACAATGAAAAAATCCCTAAAAATCTTTTTATCAGAAAAACCAAGAAAATATGCTTGTAAGCAAATCTGGGCCCATGTTAGTCCTTACGCCAGCCCATTTAATTGATTGATTTAACACGCTTGTGTAAATTTTGGAGTTAAGGTAAGACACGGATCTAAACTTTCATACTCCCTCCTATTCACAATAAACCTCCTATTTTATTTTGACACAAAAATTAAGAAAATACACTACCCCATCATCAATACTATATATTAAATCCAGAAACCAAGGGACTTCAATGTAATTAAAGAAAGTTATACAAATTAATTATACTATATAATTTTAAATCACTAACACCGTGTGATGGACCTAATTAAGGGATCGCAATGCAAATATTATATAGTTTGGGTTAAAATTAAATTTAATAGAAGCTTGGTAATTTTCCTAAATATTTGTAAGAGACTAAACCATGGTCAATTTCCTTAAAATAAATTAATTAATTAACATGGACAGTTTCCGTAAAATAAAATAATTAATTAAAATGGTCAATTTCAAGGAGACTAAAAGAAAAAAAAATGCTTGGTAATTTTCCTAAATATTTATAGAAGAATATAAGATGGTCAATTTCCTTAAAATAAAATAATTAATTAGTATAAAAATCCACACTTATGGTATTAATTATCATCATCATATAATTATATATTAAATTTAAAATCTATACAATTTTATTAAACTTTATAGTTTATTAGATGTATAGAGATGTTAATTATTTAACCTACAAAAATATAATATAAGTAGGTTATAATAATTCAAGTTAGATTCCATAATATATAATATTGCATAATTCTTTCGATTTGATTTAATGCATATATGTAATATATTTATATAAATATATAATCATCTTAAAATTGCATGCCTAAGTAGTAAATGTAATTTCGTCAGTAAAGAAAATAATTGTAGTAACATTGGATATAGTAATATGATAGTAATGACTCATTTGAATAGTAAAAGTAACAATATTATCAGCGAGATTAGTGAAAGTGATAGAAACAACAACGGGAGTAGTGAAATAATCAATATTAATGCGGCAATAGTGAAAGTAACAATAATTACGACGGGAGTAGTGAAATAATCAATATTAATGCGGCAGTAGTGACAATAACAATAATTACGACGGGAGTAGTGAAAATAACAATGATTACGGGCAAGTAGTGAAATGTTATTACTAATGTTTCATTAATAAGAGTAAAATATTAATAGCGGGAGTAGTGAATTTGTCTCAAACTTTTTTTAATCGTAATTTTAGGATATGTCATAGAAAAATATATTAATGATAAATCTATGGGTTATGCAACTTTAAGTAATTTTATTTAGTGAAAAAAAATTAATGGTAAGTAGAAGTAACCCGGGCGAAGCCGGGCACCAATACTATTTATATAAATATATAATCCTCTTAAAATTGCATGCATAAGTAGTAAAAGTAATTTCGTTAGTAAAGAAAAGAATTGTAGTAACATGGATATAGTTATATGATAGTAATCACTCATTTGAATAGTAAAATTAACAATATTATCAGCGAAATTAGTGAAAGTGAAAGTGGTAGAAACAACAACGGGAGTAGTGAAATAATCAATATTAATGCGGCAATAGTGAAAGTAACAATAATTACGGAAGGAGTAATGAAATTATCAATATTAATGCGGTAGTTGTGACAGTAACAATAACTACGGTGGGAGTAGTAAAAGTAATAATGATTACGGGCAAGTAGTGAAATGTTATTACTATTGTTTCATTAATAAGAGTAAAATATTAATAGTTGGAGTAGTGAATTTGTCTCAAAATTTATTTCATCGTAATTTTAGGACATGTCATAGAAAAATATATTAATGATAAATTTATGGGTTATGCAACTTTAAGTAATTTTATTTAATTAAAAAAAATTAACGGTAAGTAGAGATAGCCCGGGCGAAGCCGGGCACCAATACTAGTATAAATAAATTTGAACAACACAAATACACTACCCCACCATACAATTAAATTTGGACCACAAAAACACTTACCAAAAAAGGAAATAGGGAAGTTATTGTGAATAGACGAAAATGGAAATAGGGAGTTTTATCTTGAATAGGAGGGAGTATTTTTTTCAGTTATGAGATTATACTTTCAAAGTTTCCAGGTGTAAAGAATAAGAATGAATGTATATTGATTATATTAACAACTAGATTTTGTGCCCGTGCGTTGCACGGGTTATAATATTGGTTCACCTCTCAATATTAATTAAAAAGGTAAGATATTGTAAATGACATGAACAGAAATGTGAAATTATTGTTGAAGTCAAATTTAAGTTATCAACCTCTTTATTTTTAAAAAATATTTAAATTTAAATTTTTATTTTATAATTTTTAATTTAAATAATAATTATCTAATCAAAACTAATTTAATCCAGATAATTAATAATTGCGTTAGCAATAATTATCCTCTTTATATATAGATAGAGTCCACATTATACCTAAAATAATTTCGCCAAATACAATTGCACCATTCTTTTTTTTTTTTTTTTTGAAGGACAATTGCACCAATCTTAATTCTAAACTATGAGTAAAAATTCAACGAAAAGCAAGTAACAATATGACCCGGTATTATAACCCAGGGTTTATTTATTAACCAAGATAGAATAAGATTGTGCAAGGATGAAGTTTCCAGATACAACAATCTTAGTCAATTAACTCAACTCGATAACACCCGAGGTCGCCCTAACACTTTCAATAGCATTATAATTGTTTCATTGAGATCTCTTCTTTAACAAAATTTTATCTTATTCAAGGTAATTAGCACATGTATCCAGTATCCAACCAAATATGCGGATCTTTCAAAGAATTTTTGACGGAGCATAGCCGCATAACTAATACTCCACGTAACTGTGTTGCCTCTGTCAAATTTTTCCTCATAAGTTTGTGCTTTTTGAAATTTGAAACACTAAAAAAACCCTTCGACTTTGAGGCTATTGTCTCATGTTTCCCCCTTGAAATCAATTATAGGAAATTAGGAAGCGTATAAGACTAAATTTTAGGACTTGTATCATTATCGCAATTGTTGATATGATGAAAGCTTTTACATTGTATATTAGCGTTTTCTTTTTCACAAAAATAAAAATAGAAAAGATGCAAAACAAAATGATAGTCTAGATCTTCTCTAATTCATATTCGGATCCGCTAAGTTTTAGCTGCATCGCTACTACAGAATCATATTTCATAATAATGTTACGTCATCCATTTCAATCGTTTCTATACACTTGCTATAAATTTGTTGAATATAGGTAAGTTATATTTTAATCAAATGTATAGAATTGATGGGAATAGAGGGAGTATATAGGAAGGGAGAGGAGGATCGTTGTTCTCTGATTTGAGACCTCGAAGCCCAGGCCAAATAATCCATATAGATAGAGTTATATACGTAAAATTCTATGCCTGGCCAAATTCATCCCACCAAGATTTGCATTATCTTAAACAAAATTTTATCTTGAGGTAATTAACACCTATTTATTTTTTCTTTTCTTAATTATTTTATTATACGGAGTAACATATTCATATCTTAACAGTAGTCTCAAAGTAATAACAGGAGATTAACATACTAACCTAATCTTGGTTGAGGTATAAATTGAACCCTCACGAAACATGTTTCTAAAGTAATCTGATTTTAAAATGATCCGTAACAGCCTATAACAATGATTTAATACATTATTAAGAGTAGAATATTGATTATTTTGTAGACAAGTACGGAGTAACTTATTAATAACTAATGTTGGTCACGTAGACAATCATGGTAGCTAGTCGACAATAATAATCCATGGGGTAATAAAAATCTCTCCCAGCAACGGTCATCTTAATGGACGATCATCTTCATGTACAAACTGCCGCAACCTAATAATCAGTTATACGCACATAATGAAGAATTCTGTAAAAAAAAATTCCTGTTAGAATCTGAATACAACACTAAAGAGTCCTCAGGATCATTGTTATGATTAGAATAATCTAAACTCTAAAGATATCATCAATAGATTTTGCATTAGAAAATACTGAAAGACACGCCTGGATTTGTGTATAGTGTGTCATTTTGGTGCGTACGAAAATAAAAAAGGTGACCTACTCATCTAGGAAGCATATAGAGCAATAAAGAAGAGATCAATTAAAATCATCCTAGTAGAAGCTCACGAATTCTCAATATCTACAAAAACATAAACCATAAATAATAATCTTTAGTCTTCATCAATATCAATTCAAAGAACCATCCTTCATAAGCTTTAAACTGAGGTTATTAAATCTGCCTCTTGAATAATGTCGAGATGCTTTTTTCCAATCAGTTCCAGTTTTCATCATTGCCACAAACTCGTCGTAGCTTATCTTCCCATTCTAAACCGTATAAATTTTGTTTAGGCACGCATTTTGATTTGTAGTACGAAAACTCTCATGCATGGTTTATATATATATACCTACTTTGTAATTAGTGTTTTAGTTCTTAACAAATTCAAATGGAAAATAAATCTTTTGTAGTTGTGATTAATTATAATATAATAATTATATCTTCTGCATTATCTGTGTGGCCAAATTTATATCTTTTCGTAGATATTAATATTTAAAGTATATAGGTGTTTTACAAAAATTGGAGACTCTAGAATTGTCTGAAAAAAGCCTCTTTTATATATATATATTGATTACAGTGTACAAGGGATGATTATATACTAAAGAATAGGGTGAAACCTAAGCTAACTAAACTCCTAGAGAATAGGTAACAGAAGAGTAAAAGAAGGAAGTACAAGCTAAGATTATTGACTAAGCTTTAACAACTAAGACTAAGTCTAGCTAAAGATTAATCACGTGGGATTTGAAGTAGTAGACTTAGTATCTTTAACATGCTCCCTCAAGATGGACGGTCGGAGAGTAAGGCCAATCTTGGATGATAATAGTAGAAACCGGGCCATTGATAATGGTTTAGTGAGAGTGTCTGCGATTTGATCGTCACCATTAACATGTTGAACTCGTATAGACCCACGTTAGACTTGTTCCCGAACAAAATGAAAATTTAATGCAAGGTGTTTCATACGGGAATGAAAAATCGGGTTGGCGGAATAGTTTTTAGCACCCAAATTATCACAGAATATAACCGGGGGCGATGGGACAGCAATGCCGAGCTCACTAAATAATGATTTTAACCATAAAAGTTCCGCACTGGTATTGGCAACATCTCTAAATTCCGCTTCAGTAGATGAGCGTGATATAGCCTTTTGCTTTTTGGACGACCAAGATATAGGATTTTGTCCAAGAAATACTACATAACCGGTGGTCGAGACATAATCATGAGGATCACCTCCCAAATCCGCATCACAAAAGGCATGAAGATTGAAGGGAGTATTCTTGAGTAAATGTATACCATGATGAATCGTACCTTTGAGAAACCGAAGCAATCTTTTAAGCGCGGTCCAATGATTTGTTGTCGGGTGCGTCAAGAATTGAGCTAACTTATTAACAGAAAAGACAATATCGGGACGCGTAAGTGAAAGGTACTGTAAGCTTCCAACAATGGCGCGGTACTTGGACTCGTCTTGAATTGGGTTGGAATCTTCACGATGCAGGGGTGGAAACGAAAGCATGGGAGTCGTAGAGGGACTACAATCAAGCATATCGTATCGGGTAAGAACATCAGTAATATATTTGGACTGATTAAGATGAAGGCCGGCTGATGTCGGGGTGACCTCCATTCCAAGAAAGTAAGAAAGGCAGTCGAGATCTTTGAGGGAAAAACGCACTGATACGGCTGCAATGAATTTATTAACTTCATTCGAATGAGAACCTGTGACAACTATATCATCAACGTAAACAAGAGCATAAATACGGACATTAGTTTTATCGTAAATAAATAATGACGGATCAGACAAGGAATTGCGAAACCCGTATGACAGAAAATAATTTTTGAGCTCAGTAAACCAAGCACGAGGTGCTTGTTTGAGCCCATAAATAGCTTTACGTAATTTACAAATATGAGACGGAAAGTTGGGATTTATAAAACCTGATGGTTGTTCCATGTATACATCCTCGATTAGCGTGCCTTGCAAGAAGGCATTGTTAACATCGATTTGACGAAGCGACCAACCATGTAAAACAGCAATGGAGAGTATAAGGCGGATGGTGGTTGATTTAATGACGGGACTAAAGGTTTCAGTATAGTCTAAACCGGGTCGTTGATGAAAACCTTTAGCAACTAATCGAGCTTTGTGTTGCTTTAGGCTGCCATCGGGATTATACTTGAGGCGAAAGACCCATTTGCAACCGATTACATTCGGGGCAGAATCAGGGGGAACAAGGGACCAAGTTTGATTGCGAGAAAGGGCATCGAACTCGGCCTGCATAGCTGCTCGCCATAAAGGGTCAATAAGAGCCTGTTTAACAGTCGATGGGGTTACAAATTGGGTGGAAATAGTGGAGAGTTGGGCATATTTCGGGTTAGGTTTGCGGATGTTGTTGCTTTGGCGGGTAACGGTTCGGGTAGGAGGAGGTGGAGGTGGTGGAGGGGGTGCGGCAGAGGCAGGGGAGGGAGAAACAGGGGAGTTTTCGGGTTCGGTGGGAGAGGGAGTGGTGGAACCAGGGGTGTGCGTGGGGTTGGGAGTCATGGCAGGGGTGGGTGTGGTTGAGGCAGGGGTGTCGGAGCTGGAGGAGGTTGAAGGGATAGGCGTTGGTGATGGGGTTGAAGCTATAGGAATAGCAAAGTTGCACCAGTCAGTAGAGGTAAGGGTTGGAGAGGATGCAGTAGGTTTTAAAAGCTCAGTGTAGGGAAATTGATCATCTACAAAACGAACATGACGGGATGTATAAATACGGTTAGTGAGCGGGTCAAGGCATAAGTAGGCACTTTGGGTCGTGGAGTAACCAATAAAAATGCATTGAGTGGAGTGGGGCTGGAGTTTGTGATCCGTGTAAGGTCGAAGCCAAGGAAAGCATAAGCAACCAAAGCTATGAAGTTTTGTAAGATTAGGAATTTTATTGAATAATTTAGTAAAAGGAGATGAATTTTGAAGGGACGGGGTAGGAAGTCGATTTATTAAATAAACGGCGGTTGAAAAGGCGTGAGGCCAAAAGGAAGTAGGTAATTTAGCGTGAGTAAGGAGAGACATACCCGTTTCGACGATATGGCGGTGCCTACGTTTAGCAAATCCGTTGTGCTCCGGTGTATGAGGTGGACTCGTTAAATGGTTAATACCCGTGAGATTGAGATGTGACGTTAATTTTCGAAATTCCCTACCATTGTCGGAATAAAATTGCTTAATTGGCTTATTAAAATAATTCTCAACAATGGAACGAAATTTAAGAAATGTAATTTCGGTGTCGGACTTACGTTTTAGCGGGTATAACCAAATATAATGAGTAAAGTGGTCAACAAAAATGACATAATATTGAAACGAATCGGTGGACAAAATAGGTGAACTCCAAACATCGGAAAAAATAAGATCTAATGGTGCCTTAGAAATTAAAGTAGTTTGTCCAAAGGGTACTTTGTGACTGTTATTAATGTTACACGAAATGCATTGCTCGGAATGGGAAATTCGAAAATTAAATTGCGAACTAATAACTTGAAGAGTTTTATTTGATGGATGGCCAAGTCTATGGTGCCACGAAGCTTGACCTGGGGCGACAACTATTTGAGCTTGAGGCGATGTCGGATGCCAAACGTAGGAACCGTCAATAAGGGGCCCTTGAAGAAGGACCGCTCCCGTCGGATTTGCCTTAATACAAAAAGAAGTAGGTGAGAAAACGGCATAGGCATTATTATCGGTACAAAATTGCGAAACGGATAATAATTTTCGTGAAATTTTAGGAACTACGAGAACATTAGTAAATTTAAGAGGAAATGAAGAAGAAGGCATAGTAAAAGAACCAGAGTGAGTTATGTTGAGCGCGGAGCCATCGCTGATGACGAGATCATCAGCACCATCATAAGCTTGATGAAGGGACAAAGTATTTAAATCATTAGTGATGTTGTGCGAAGCACCACTATCCACGGTCCAAGAAGTGGGTGGATGGGTAGAGGGATGAGTGGCGGAATGGGCCTGGGGTTGAGGGCCGCGGCGTTGACGAGTTGGGAAGACTACATTCGGGTATTTGGCCTGAAAGTCATGACAATTAGAGGCAACATGACCAACTTCGTCACAAAAATGGCAGCGACCCTTGTAGAGTTTGGAGTAACCGGGTTGAGGGGTTTCGGGATAGGACTGTTTGGGCGGATAAGATTGGCGTGGTTGGGATTGACGGGTATTGTAGTTATGGCGATTATTATTATTATTGTTGGGTCGATAGGTAGCAGCATGAGCGGATGGATTAAAAGCTTGGGTATTCGGGTTTGGGGTGTTTTTCAGACGGAGTTCTTGCTGTATCAATTTCTCATGAAGAGATTCAAAAGAAATTGATGTGTCACGAGCACGAACTGCCTCAATGACGGAGCGATATTTATCGTAGTTTAGGCCGTTGAGGATTTTATTGGTAACATCATCGACATCCATTGGATGTTCTAACTGAGCCAAATCATCGCTACATGCTTTGATAGCAGTCATGTACTCGGTGATGGTCATGTCATCGGTGTGAGATATGTTTTCCAAACGATCTTTAATTTGGAGACGATGGCCACGAGACGAGTTGGCAAAGGTGCGAGTTAGGGTGGTCCAGGCTGCGGTGGAGGTGGTGTCATTAACAATAAGGGCAGCAATCGGAGGGGCTAGGATACCGGTCAGGACGCCTAGTATAAGCTGATCTTGCCTATACCAGGTCGAAAAGGCAGGGTTGGCAGCGGTAGTGGATTCGGTTGCGGGTGGGACAGGGTCGACAGTGATGGTGCGTGGTGGTACAACGACGGTTCCATCGAGATAAGAGAAGAGTTCAAGTCCGTTCATAATAGCACGGACTTGAAACCTCCACTGTCGAAAAGTGATAGTGTCTTTCAACTGAATGCAATTGGCAAAGGTTACGAGGGTAAGGGGTCGGGTGGGTTCAGCGGTATTGACGATTTGAAGTTGATTGTTCGACATGGTTGGTCGGTGTTCGAAAAAGTCGAGTTGCTAACGTAAGAAGGTAGACACGGATTTGGTTTGATCGTGAGTTTGATCGTGAGGATCGGAGACTCGTGATACCATGTAAAGAATAAGAATGAATGTATATTGATTATATTAACAATTACAGTGTACAAGGGATGATTATATACTAAAGAATAGGGTGAAACCTAAGCTAACTAAACTCCTAGAGAATAGGTAACAGAAGAGTAAAAGAAGGAAGTACAAGCTAAGACTATTGACTAAGCTTTAACAACTAAGACTAAGTCTAGCTAAAGCTTAATCACGTGGGATTTAAAGTAGTAGACTTAGTATCTTTAACACCAGGTAAGGACTTCTAAGCAAACTCTGTCAAACTTCTCCGTTAATAATGCTTTAATCCCAGTTACCCTTAATACCTTGAAAAAAGATGCATAATACCTTGAATAAAGATGTAAATCTCAACAATGTCTAGAATTCAAGAATCTAATTGATGATGTAACTTCTGCGGATTGAAGGCCAGCAAAATATAAACATAAAAGATGAAAGTTACAATTTTAGAATACTTTGATTCCCAAGATTTAAATCTTTGATTGGTGGCACTGTCGAAAGAAAAAATGAGAAAAGAAACGATGACAAATTGACAATAGCCACTCTATCAAAGCAATCTTTAACTCCTCTCTTTATACTCACACTATTTTTGCTAAGCAACCACGGTAGAAGCCATATACTCGTCGCCGTCTAGCTTCATCAATTCGTCATCATTGTTACTCCGTTCGTCGTAATTCATTGAGCTCGGTCCCATAAAAATGCCCCATCCCTCCTCTCATTACAAGTTAATAAGCGGACTTCACCATAAGTAAGTCGTTCGCCGTTGGTCTAGTAAAACAAAAAATCGGCCCGTTTTTAAAATAACAAGCTCAAAGGAGTCGGGCAACAACGACAGTCTCTGATTGTTCAATAATCTCCAAACTGGAAATCTCATTCATAGGCTAACTTAACTGATTCATCTTCTTGATTTATAGTTCGTTTGATTGTGAAATGTGGATAGTAATGAACAAGGAGAAATATGTTGGTGATGGCAGGATCAATTAAGATGAGATCAACATAAATTTTGTAAAACCATGCATTGTGTCACGGTCCGGTACTTTTGCCGGATCGTGGCGCGCACCCTTGCCCGTCTCAAGGCAAGATGTAAGCGACAAGGATCTTCGAACTAGTGATGGATCGCTCACTAGCACGTTACTCGGGTCTCGGCAACACTCGACGGGATGCAACGAGAGCGTTAGGTTCTAGTGTTTGTCAGGCACTAGGCACTCGTAATCGGTCTCGGGGGTGTGAGTCGGGATCCTAGTGTCGATCCCACAAACACGGCTTGTTAGTAAAGTGAAGGCTAAGAGTCGTTCACAACAAAGCAACAACAAGCAATACGAAGGCACAAGGTAGGAAGCAGATTTTCATTCACTAGTACTCCCTAAAGAGGGAAATATGATAGTTACATCCTGGTAGCAGGAAACATTGATTTTACAAGTTTAGTTCAGAATAGCGATATACCTATTTATGGAAAGAAAAGCTATTCTAAAACTATGCTAGACTAAGAAATTATTTACTACAAATGTACAAGAGAAATGAAATTACATAAGCATAAATAAATCTAAGGGTTCAAGTGTGCGGATCGTCACACTCTCCCCCACCTAATCTAGCTGTTGACACCCTCGGCAACACAAAAATCTTGAATGGTGCTTCAGTGAGACATCCTCGGTGAGCTCTGACCGTCCATGCAGTGTTGGGGATTGGCTTGTACAACTCGGCTTGAATGTGCGTTTCGTCCCAAACAATGACTGGCCTCTTCGTCCCTTCAAGGATAGGCTGGAGTTCCTTGACATAGAAGTTGCCGAACATCATGTTCTCCAAGTCCACCACGTGCTCCTTGTCTATCGGGAAAGTCCACTTTGCCGTTGCTTGAAAAGACCTCTCTCGGGATTCCTTCAAGTACTGGCCCCAACGGACCTTCATCTTGTCTCTCGTCACTTCAGCACCTGCATTCAAGGGAATGTGAGATCTCCAGGACGCCGAATCAGCACTTCGGCGCGGCCCTCTTATGGTACGAGGCCTTATCTCTTGGGTCGACTGACCCGCAAACCAGGACGTCGATTCAGCACATCGACGCGGCCCCCTGATGGTACGAGACCTTATCTCTTGGGTCGACTGACCCGCAAACCAGGACGTCGATTCAGCACATCGACGCGGCCCCCTGATGGTACGAGGCCTACTTCTTTGGGCATCTCGGCCCTCATTGTCTACTCCTCGGTGAGGAGGTAGACTCTTCTTTCGTCCCCCAGGCCACTTAGCATTGTAGTTAGCCTGGGTCTTGTTCGCCCTCGGCTCCACCGAACCTTTAGGCATTCTCCAAGGTCGCATCCCTTGTTTCGGCGTCGGTATCACCCTCATAGCCGAAATTCGATGCTGCCCCTTGTCTTCGTCGCCGTCTACCGTCTTCACTACGATAGACCCCATTAGTAGCATCGATCCGTCACTCGGTTTCAATACCACCAAGGCTTTCTGAAAGAACTGCATCCCGAGTACTAACTTGAAGTCATCCAGCTGAACGGTGGTGAAGTCGAGCTCCCCCGCCCACTCACCCACTTGGACCGCGACCTTCTTAGCCACTCCTTGGACGCGTCTCAATTTCCCATTGACCGCTTCAGCACTGTTAGCATCCCGAGAACTAGCCCCAACCGATCAGCTTCCTCTTTCGTAACAAAGTTGTGGGAGGCGCCCGAGTCGATCAAGGCTCGTGCTTGCTTCCCATTCACCATCAAGTCCACGTACATGAGCCCGTTGGATTTCTTGGCGGAGGAATCTTCGTACTTCCCCATCGCGCTGATCCTTTGAAGTGAGTCCATCCGCTTTCTTGTGAAATTTACGGGGTTTTAAGATTAAAAACTCCGATAAAAGCGTTGAAATACCTTTGGTTAAAATGTCCTTGATCTCACTCGCTTACTATAGAGACGTAACACCAGGTCAGAGGACACTTCTTCATTCAGGGGGAAGGAAACTAGCTTTCCACTGGGTTGGTCTTCACCATCACTCGAGTCTTCGTTACACTCTTGGTGATAGTCGGCCAACGCCCCATCAAGACGTTCTTGAGCCCCTTTCGGCATCTTCTTGAACATGGCATTGAACTCCGCTTTGTTCGGACAATCGGCCATCTTGTGAGGACCCTTGCACACAAAACACGCGAACGGTCTTTTCGTTGTGGAAGCAGTATAGTTTCCCGCCTTCGAAGACGAGCTTGAGGGCGAGTTTGTAGTGCTCGCCGATTGGGCTTGACTTCCTTGTGAGCGAAACCGACTGTTCCCAACTGAAATGGCGCTGTTTTGTGGCCTTTGTCCGTTACCTCCACTTTATGACGCACCAGTATTCCCCGTTGGTGCCACAATTCTTGGTGCCTCTCGCTCCCCGTGAAAGTCGAGCAGGCGCTCCGCAGCCGATATGGCCGAAGACAGAGTTTTGGGATTTTGCCTCATGACCTCCTGTTGTGCCCACCTCTTCAACCCATCAATGAATTCGAATGTCCTGTCCGTCTCGGACATTTCGGTAATCTCGAGCATGCACGCTGAGAATTCCCTCACATATTCCCGGATTGATTTGGTGTGCTTGATTTCCTTCAACTTCTTCCGAGCAACAAACTCCGTGTTCTCGGGGTAGAAGTGATCCTTCAAGATCCTCTTGAAATCGGCCCACGATGTCACCGTAATCGTGCCCGCATCGATTTCCTTGTACCTAGCCCTCCACCACATCTTGGCATCGTCGACTAGATACATGCTTGCCGTGACAACTTCCGCGTCTTCGTCGAGCCCACTTACTCGGAAGTATTGCTCCATATCGAAGATAAAGTTATCGACCGCTTTCGAATCCCTCGCCCCATCGTAGGCACGAGGTGGAGGCGCCTTCACCTTATGGCCCCCCACAGATTTCCCGTCATTGGCCACCGATTTCATGAGCGTGGCGCAAGTATTCTCTAACATCTTGACCTTTCGATGCAGATGATTGATCTCTTCCTCCCGATCATCGGGGATCGCACCACTGATCGTTTGGATGCGGGTGTTCATCCCGTCCACCTTCGTCTCAAGGTCACAAACCGTCTTTTGCAACTCCTCGAGGCTCGCGGCCATTCGCATAACGATGCCCTCGAGTTTGGGAAGCTTGACGTCGATTGAGTCCTCTAAGGCATCCACTCGGTCCTCGATTGTTTCGCCCATTTTCTCGATCTCGATGAACAAATGCGGCGAGCAGAAACCCGTCCGAAGACCGGGCTCTGATACCAAATGTCACGGTCCGGTACTTTTGCCGGATCGTGGCGCGCACCCTTGCCCGTCTCAAGGCAAGATGCAAGCGACAAGAATCTTCGAACTAGTGATGGATCGCTCACTAGCACGTTACTCGGGTCTCGGCAACACTCGACAGGATGCAACGAGAGCGTTAGGCTCTAGTGTTTGTCAGGCACTAGGCACTCGTAATCGGTCTCGGGGGTGTGAGTCGGGATCCTAGTGTCGATCCCACAAACACGGCTTGTTAGTAAAGTGAAGGCTAAGAGTCGTTCACAACAAAGCAACAACAAGCAATACGAAGGCACAAGGTAGGAAGCAGATTTTCATTCACTAGTACTCCCTAAAGAGGGAAATATGATAGTTACATCCCGGTAGCAGGAAACATTAATTTTACAAGTTTAGTTCAGAATAGCGATATAACTATTTATGGAAAGAAAAGCTATTCTAAAACTATGCTAGACTAAGAAATTAATTACTACAAATATACAAAGGAAATGAAATTACATAAGCATAAATAAATCTAAGGGTTCAAGTGTGCGGATCGTCACACATTGCGTAGCACTTATGGAAAAGTTAACAGAATTGGCATAGAGGTCCTTAAACGGATAATTTTATAGTACAATCCCTTAACTGGAAAAAAATGTATAGTTTGGGTCCTTATCTTACCGTTATCTCGTAAATTTTGACATAAGTTCACTGTCAAGTGTCTAGTGTCAAGTGTCCCCTTGCAGCGGGTTGTCACCACCCACATCTTTTGGGTCTTTTGAGAACATCCAAGGCGCCTAACCGTGTTCCAAGCGTGTCCGGGGCACTCAACTTTAATCCACACCAGCTCAATACGAGTCCAAGCAAGTATAGTCAGGTCACGCTGAGTAGAGGTTAGCTCACACCAAGTCGAGGTTATCTGGAGCAGCTCAAGCCTAAGTCCACCCGAGTCCACCAAGCTAGGTGGCTACTTATATACTGTAATACTTTACGATTATTCCGCATACATATTGTTTCGTATAAGTATATTACTTTGACTACGATTTCCAAGTGATGCTTGTTGGTTTTTGCCTGACTCGCACCAAGTCGATAGTTTGGCACGAGTGGCACACGCCCTATTCTACTCTCAAAATTCAAAAAGTAACGACGTGACAGGGTGCTCTTAAACGGCTGGCCAAGAATTTAAACAAATATAAGCATTAAAACAGGTGTACAGAAGCTTATACAATCGATCAGCATGTCAGACGAAGATACTAAACAACAATGAAGAAATATAGAACCTACAGATTTCATGGTGGAGTGAAAATTAAGACGACATGCCGGGTGATATCATGGCACATCTGGGCATATCAGGAGACTAAGTCTACGACTTCAGAGATTTCAGGACGACCAGCAGATGATGTCAGTACGTCAACTGAAGATATCAAGATATATTTCAGTCCATATCCAAGAACTCCATTCTCTTTCTCATCGTTCCTTTAAGATCACAAGCATCCCTCTCTGCTTTTTGGGCCTGAAAAAGGAATGGTTAATGCGTGATGTACCAAAATCAGTTGAAAATAATGTCAGAAATATGAATTGGTCTAATTGGACAAGGCTAAGTGACTTTTTTCAATTCCTCAAAGCCACCGAGTTAATGAAAACTAGCCACGAGCTTGCTGTAAGACTGTCTACTTCTAACACAGCGCATCTTGCATCTTTGATCAACAATTCCAATGATATGTTCTAGGGAGTCGAGAACACTTGATGGTAACGAGTAACTTCAGATAAAGAAAACAATTCACTGATACCGACCTTTCTAATCTCAGGGATGGGTACACGAGTCATATGAGGCGGAAGATCATCCTTCTCTGAGTCCTAACCATTCATACAGAAGATAACAATAAATAAAGTTTGACAATTTAGTACTCAAAGCTAAGTTAAGAAAAACGTTGAATCGTCGAACTTATTACATACCAATTCACCAATCAAGACCACATTCTCCCCACGTATAACATACAGACCTAACGGGATATCGCAATAAAGTTCACCGACGATGACTCTTTCACACGCACCTTCAAGAACAGCATTAGCTGCAAAAAAACAAAAAATAAAAATAAAAAAGTCCTCAGCATAATAGGCACATATTTAGCCTAAACTATGCAAAAAAATAATTCAGGGGCGAAAAGATACCAAATTGATCAAATGAACAAAGTGTGCCCATAAGTTTTCTTCCATCTCGCAGCAAGACAAGAATTTTTCCTACACAAAGTTCGGAGATAATTTTAGACCAAAATGGAGTAAACGCTTCACACCAAGAAATTATGTAAAGATATATGGAGTACTTGGTAAATACACCCTGTAAGCAAAGTTTGAGCGATTTCAATATGACGAACATCAGTCACTGATCATCAGTCGCCTATTGTGCTTAAAACTACTATATGATGAGTTGTACAATGCCACAAAGGTGGCCAAAAATTGAAAGTGACGCACCATTGACCATACACACCATGCTGGATAGCATGGAACTTTTGTAAAACAAGAATAACAAAATACTAACCTCCATTTCACCGTGTTTTTCTCACAATTCAAAGTAGTGAGGGGGATTTCGGAGGGAGGAAAAAACTCAAACTAAATTCCCGAAATTAGGCGACAAAGATCAGAATTAGAGGGACGATCCTAGATATTGAGCTCCGAATCTACTAAAAA
Organism: Silene latifolia; assembly: GCF_048544455.1. NCBI lineage: Eukaryota > Viridiplantae > Streptophyta > Magnoliopsida > Caryophyllales > Caryophyllaceae > Silene > Silene latifolia. The sequence continues at coordinate 187,057,285 of NC_133526.1, forward strand.
ATAACCCTAATGCCTCAAGGGTTCCTACCCTGGCCTCCCAAGGGAGGAAAAGGGTGGACGACTGTACACAACCTCACTCCAATGTTAGATAACATAGATAATTGTTTCTAAATGATTCATAATGATGATTTCCAATTTCCAATTTCCATCATTGAGAATTGCAGTCTGGCTGCTGCTCCACATCACAAGAAGTGCACAGAGTTTAATGTGCCATTTTTCTTTAAATCATCATCTTCCAAAGACAAACGGGGAGTCTTTTGCTCAAAAGAAATATATTTGTAATTTTGTATACATTCTGCAACAGAACCACAAGATTTCATACCCCCCAAAAATTTACCTAAAACCTTTAACACGAGCCCTAACCCTCCAAAGTTATGCATACTGGTAGACAATTGAATGTCAATGGAAAAGCTCCAAAATCGGATCTTCATTACCATTTCAGGTCCCTAAACCCTGCATTTCTACATTTTGAGCAAAAGTGCAAAACTAACCAACGCACAATACAACTTTGCAGCTAAAACAACTTAATGACTAGGATATGAGCACAGTAAGAAAGTCTTCCATTCCTGAACCCACGATTTCACGCTACAACAATGCAGTTAGACTGTAATCTACTGCTTATGAAATAAGTAGCATCTAATCATGCCTTATCTCGTCCACTATATTTTTCTTAGCTTCCGTAACAATCTATGTGCAAAGCTAATTCTCTACAAGGAGTTATGTCTGTATATACATATATTAGTTCCTGTTAGGGTGCAAACCCTTGTCCCACATCGGTAGAATAAAGATGGAAGATCATCTTTATAAGTGTCTACAAAATATAATAGTACGAGGCCTTTGGGGAAGGAGCCCTAGAGTAAATCCGTGAGGGCTTGGCCCAAAGCGGACAATATCGTACTATTATGGATTGTGGACACAGATGCAGCAGAGGCCCAACACAAGGATATTCATGCTTCCCCACAACAGTTCCCAAGATCCTTGAGTATCTAGTTCGATTCTACCTTGATTGACACTACACTTAAAGAAACCAACTACTTCTGTACTACCACCGTGCAATCAGTTGCTTACCTTTTCTATTCTCTATGACGGGTATTTTAATCAAAGGTAAACAAATGATCAGGACGGAGGGAATATAACTTCAATCTCAAAAATTCCAACCCTTTGATTCAAACCTTTCAAATTTACTCTTTTAATATCTAATTAAACTTGAATCACAAAATTAACCAAGACCCAGATACCCAAAACAATACATAATCAAACCCATCAACCTAAAATTGATACCAAACTCTGAATCTTGGAAATATGAATTCAACAAATTCAATTAAACAATAGCACAAACATAAGAAAGATGGAAACTTTAAGCATAAAAAGTCATTAAAATAGCAAAAAGATGAAATCTTTAAGAATAAAAGGAAGAATTAAAGAGACAAAGAGGAGATTACTATCAAGATAACTGGCTAAGGAAGTTGAAAGGTAGAGATCTTCAGGGCCTGCCCACGACATTGCAGCAACTCAACTATTGTTGTTGTTTCTTGTTCTTGTTCTTATTTTGTGTTTAACTGGTTTTTTAAGGTTTCTTGTGTTTCTTATTTGAAGATTTGACGCAAAAAAATGAAACGGAAATTGTTTATGGCAAATTGGCAATAATCAATCGGTATACAATAATTCAACTCGGTATATTATTATTATTATTATTATTATTATGATTTTTTTATTTATTTTGATATATACCCGTTATTCACTTTGCTTGCTCAAGGACATCCTTGCGGATGAGAAAGGTAAATAAAATTCAAAGAGTATTCGTTTACTATAAAGAACCACAAAGTAAAAAAAGGGTTTTTGTGAGAAACTACCTTTTATTTAGGGTTATTTGTAAACAACTACCTTTCATTTTATTTTTGGCATTCAACTACCTTTCATTTCTTCATTTTGCGAAAGACTACCAAAAATCTACTTCCGGCGCCATTTCAGGTTGAATCTAACTCTTTACTTCATAACCCTAATAATCGATGATAAAGATTGATTAAACCCAACATTAATCACCTCAATTTGTCTATCTCTTACCCGAATCAAAGTCCTAATCCCCGAAACAAAATCATCATTGATATTGATCTTAATATTGTAAATAATTTTTCAACAATAATGATCAATTATGGCCTTGTTGGCAAAATTAACTCTGAGTGTTAACTATTCGAAAATAATCATGGATTCACTCTTAGGATCACTTGTGTGCTACTATCTCATTAGTTTTCTTATAACCACCATCTTACCATGAAGAGAGAAAGAATGTACTTTAATATGACTTAAATGGACAGTAGGTTGATGAATCATGAGTAGTGTATAAGGTTGTTGAAATGTAAGGGTGAAGGTGACACTGGTAGTAAAGGTGACGACGGAGATAGAGATGAAGATTGAGATGGTTTATGCGTTGGTATTGCTTAGAACAAATTTTTGATAAAGTGTTGGGCATGGAGATGGATTTTTTCATATTTTGTTTGGTGAATAAAGGGAGAAATATAAGTTATATGTTTGAAAAAGGGATAAAAGAGCAAGTCAACGTCGGAAAGTTGACATTTTTTTCGCCAGAAGTGGATTTTTGGTAGTCTTTCGCAAAATGAAGAAATAAAAGGTAATTGAAAGCCAAAAATAAAATGAAAGGTAGTTGTTCACAATGACCCTAAATAAAAGCTAGTTTCTGACAAAAAAACCCTAAAAAAAAGGTAGAAAAAAGGAGACTCTCATCGAAAAAGTTCGTCACTTTAAAACCCAAGAAAAGAATTAAAAAATAAATTCATCACGATCGGATATAAGCTTAGAAGTCATTGTATTTTTAATTATTATTTTTTTTTTACAGAATTTGACTATTGTATTACTCCATATGGGTCGGTCTTGTGTAAGCCTTTTTTTTTACTCACATAGCTATAGCTAAAATGAGAGGGGATCCTCTCCCTTTCCTATTCTCTCCATTTCCTTCCATTTCCTCTAATAGAACAATATTTAATCATTATCCACTCTCAACCTTTTCATTCAACTGACCGTTAGATCGTTTTGAGACGGAATCTAAACCATTAATAGGAAATGGAAGGAAATGGAGAGAGGAATAAATGGAGAGAAACTCAATTGAGCTAAAATGTACTCCCTCCATTCAACCCCACTTTGCATGTTTCTTATTTGCACACTATTCACAAGCGGACATTCAACTTCAATTTTCTCTCGATACATAAGTTAAAATATATTCATGTGGGATCTTATTTGATTCGTCTTTAAGAGTACATTAAAAATATCCAACTTTTATAATTTTTGCAAATGCGTAGCTAAAGATATTTACCGCGTAAAAGTCGCGTTGACAAACGTGATAAAGCAAACATGTAAAGTGGAGTTGAATGGAGGGAGTACTTCGTAATTACTAAAAGATTCGTTTTACGATAAATTTATGTAAAACTAAACCACCTTCTTACACATGTATTTCGGATAATATAAGATATATATACAAACATAAGATTGATGTAGGAGAATTTGTGATTTTTTTTCTTTTTTTTTTTTTCTTTTTTTTTTTCTTTTTTTTTTTTTTTTGTGACGAGGAAACCTGACGCCGCTATCTTCGGTGTGCACTGGGTAAACCTTCGGGTATACGAGATAGCCTGCAAACCCCGTAAACCGGGTAAGCCCCCTGAGAGTGACAGACTCAAAGCACAAATTCAATATCCGTTTATAGTTATAGACCGGCCAAATATCCACCCACTTTAAGCAAAACGGGCCAAATGTCACCACCTCAACGCCAAATGTCACCAATGCCATTTCCTAACTACAACAGGTAGTTTATCACATGGAAACGGAAATGGTAATGGTGACTTTTGGCATTAAGGTGGTGACATGGTCGTTTTGCTTAAAGTGAGTGGATATTTGACCCGTCTATAGCTATAAACGGATATCCCCGTCTATAATGAGAAGCTTTGGACTCAAAGTCCATTAGCATAAACTCAGGCTATAAATACTCACGAATTCTCCGCAAGATTGCTCTAGGAGGCTTGAACTTTGGTCTTTGAGAAATTTCATCCAAATTTTAACTACTAGACTCCTCTTTCAAAATTTTACAATTGCTTATTGTACCCTGAAGAGATTCTATATACGGAGTACCAAATAACAGTAAATAACCTATACAACCAGTTGTATTGGTTGTATAGAAAAGAATCCGAGCTTTAGAATTATTTAGTTGAGTTTAGACCTATAGATTACGAGCTTTGTTTAAAAGAATCCGAGTTTCATTATAAAAATATTGAACTTAAAAAATTATAATGAAACTCAAAAACAATATATAGGAGCTCAACTAAATTTTAATTTTTGACATCAAAAAATTAAAATATAAATAAAAAATTATAAAAGTTCGACAAAAATACACATAAGCTCGACAAGATTGATTATGATTGTACAATGCTCTTGTACAACCAGTTGTATAATAGTATTTGTGACCAAATAACCATAACCGTATTTTTTTAAAAAAATTCTTGTTTAAGATGGTAAAATGGAATCAAATAGATAATTAGATATCACATAACAAGGATAATTGTCTAGGTAATACCAAAAAGCTTGTGAGCTTTTCATTAAAATGAGATGAGTTAGCCAAGCTGTGTGCACCCTCATGGCCACATATAGCTATAATCTACTTATGTAAAGAGAGCGATCTTACACGAAATTTGCGTGATACATCGTAGTATTATGTAAATAGAGCGATCTTACAAGAAATTTGCGTTATATACCTTATTCGAAAATCTATGTAAATGCTCGGGAATTAACAACTGCACGATCTAAAATCTTTTTGCTATCATATAATCCACATGGTAGGTGTTTACAGATTACATACGCAACAGAACGTAAAAAAGAAAGAAAAACAGAAAGTTACGTAGTAAAGAGTACATACATAACATGAGTTGATCTGTGTATCACCAGATGCAACCATGAAAAAAGGGGTAAATTTCCCCGTTTCACAAAAGAAATACATATAGCTATAACCCCTTGTACTTTTGAAGCATAATCTGATTTTTTTCGTTTTATTTTCAGCTTACAGGAACTCAATCTTCTTGATGAATCCAAGTTATTGAGTCAAAAACGCATATGCATACGTATACCCAATCTGCAGAAATAAGAGTTGCAGCAAGTTAGACACGAATCAAAAGTCATCTAAACTGAAGACATTAACTGGCATAGTATTAATCTCGGTTTCGTATGTCATGGCAACATTTTGTTTGATGCTGTAAATATCCTCTCAAAAATGTAGTTAAGCTTTGGGTTACTAAACGATCGCACATCAGTGCACCGTGCACAACCTTAACTTAAAGCCATGCTACTTGGTGTACCCGTTTACAGTTTATTGTTAAGCTTTGGGTTAAAGCTTGAGAAGAAACTATTTACCTTGTATTAAAAATTTGTAGGAAGTGTTGATGCGATGTTAAATATCTAGAACAATAACTGCAAACAACAAAATAAAAAACACAAATTAATCTCATGATAATCACATAGATCTGGCTTTTGTGCAGTAACTTTTTTCCTCGCAAATAAGCATGATACTAGATATGCATTGGACTTACATTCTGAATCCGTCTTGTCCCATTTACATGACTCACTTGCTCTTGGTCTCTCCTCCGATTCCTCTTCGTTATCTCTCTTTTCTGAATCATGTTTGTCTCCAAGATATCTCTTCACTGTTGATGTGCGAGAAGGGGTTTTTGGGTACATCTTCTTATGAAGGATAGTCCGTAACAGCTGTATTCAAACAAGACATAATGCACCAACTCGGCAAGTTTGTAAACAAGACAGAAACTTATATACAGTACATTTTCTGATTTATGTAAAACACAGAGCGACTAATAATTAAGTAAAACGCAAAGTAACAGAGTTAGAAATTTATACCTTCTCCATTCTGGTTTCTTGGAGAGTATCTCTCAAGCTAGGAGTTGGTGAAAACCCATTTGCACAAACAAACATCTTCTTGAGCAGGAAAGTGAGAGACTTCTTCCCAATCGCATTCTTAGTCTTCTCAGCACGAACTTCTTTGCATTTACCAATAATTACACTTATAGTGCGCTCAATATCATCCTCCTTATTCTCCGGGTCCGTGCAAATCACAGCATTTGAGATCCTTCGGCTGACCTCCAAGCTTGAAGGGCAGTTGAGGAATCTATCCAAAGGAAGGTCTGCGTTCTCCTCCTCTTGCTTGGCTGATTTTCGCTTCAAGAGCTTTGTTAATTCCTTTTGCAATTGTCCAACCTCTTCAGGGGTGAATTCTGACAAGTCTGGAGATGAAGCCGTGGTCGGACCCTGTTCTTGTTCTTGTTCATAGCTGGCTGTATGGATCTCAGATCTAACGGCTTGATCTTTGAGATTATTGTTCCCAAATGTTCCAATCGTTAGTAGTCCTTGAGGCCAGTCATTGAACTCTTCTCTCTGAGGAGCTTGCTTTGATAAATCTGCACAGAGATAAAACAAACAAAAGAGGAGTAACAATTTTTTTTTTTTTTTAAATGCAGATCGATCTCAACAACTTATTAAAGAGGCTATTGAATGCTTAAGTCCAGAATGTCAAGAGACACCAGTATAACTATAGATGCACCAGCACCCTAGATATCACCAAAATGGAGACGGACACGAAACGGACACGTGACACGACATTCCATGAAATTTATGACATGGGACATGTTATTTAAATTTAATAAAATATATATTTTATAGTTATAATTTATAAACGTACGATTTTATTTTCGTAAAAGTTTGATATTAAATTTGAATTAGTGAAGGTAAAAAACTTGACCTAGACTATAACCCATTCTCATTTCCCACCCAAACCCATATTCTAATCAATCTCTTTCGACATCTCAATCTTCGTCTAAAGAACATCATTCACCCCAATTCAACTCATTTCTCCACCATAAAACAACGCACACTAATCATCTTAAATTCAAGGTGGGTCTAAAATGTGTCCAAATACCACGGACACATGTCCGAGACGTATCCAAATACCACGGACACGTGTCTTACACATGCCCTAATAAATGAAGAAAGTTAGACACGGCTTTATAGGTGTCCGACACGTTTAGGCGTGTGTCCTATGAGTGACGGTGTCGGACACGAGACGACTAGTTAAGAACAATGTCCGTGCTACCTAGCCAACACCACACAGCTTGATAAATAATCAAATTTCAGACGCTGTGGTAAAAAGATTTAGACAGGGCAAGGCAAGGATAGGAGTCAATTTACAAAAAAAAAAAAAAATTACTATGCTATTGACGACTGACGAGAGCGTAGAGGGACCCTATGCCTATGTAAATTTATTTCTAATACAGAGTAATTTATTATAGTTTCAGAGGATGATTAAATAAATAGATATAAGAAACCGTGCTTATTGTGCGAATATTGATGTTCAAGTATGACTAGAGATTACTGAAACTATGAAGACGTGATACAACAGACAAAAAAAGTTAATCTTTGGTTAATGGGGAATTGGGGATGAACTTGCAAATCGAGGATTATGCACGAGAACCAATCAACACCGATTTAAGAAGAGTACTATGAGATGAGAGCACTCAATCTCATACCGAATATAGATGTAAAATATGTACACCATTTCATCGGGTAGTCAATGGTGTAGACAATTGATAATTGCGGTCCAATTTTCCTGGGAGATCCACCGTAATAAACAATGCCTTGGACTAAACTATGTTTCAGGAAGAGTTATATATATGAACATAAAATAAACATCCAACACAAATTCGTGCAGGGGACAGTTAACCTACATAACCAAGCAAGAATGTTGGCTTGCCTGTAGCTAGAAGAAGAAAGGCACTTGTTTTCCAAACACGGCCAACATATTTTTTAAAAATCCTAGAAGAAAATCACGTATTTATGGCGACCAGATTAAACAGGAGGAGTCCTTACAGACAGAAGGGTAGCTTATAGTCAGACAAACAACGAATCCCCAGATAAGCAGCCGCTAAATTATTTACCTATTATTATTATAATTGTTTTGGTGATTTAAATGGAGGCTTAAGGTTTTACAAGTAGTATGAAAAGCTGTCCGTCCTCTAGCACAAACAGTGTGTAGTTTATTCGTCTCCTATTGTATGAAGTCTTGCTTTAAGGGTTAAACAACACATCACGGATTATGTTATATGCATGGATCTGAATACTTAATACGAGTACCTTATTTCATCTTCCAGACCTCCAAATATAATATCTTCCACAATCTAACATGCTGAATCCAAAAGCATGAGTTTCTAAACACACATACTCGTGTAAGGCAGTTTTACAAAGTTTTCGTAGTGATAGTTGGGTAAATAACACGCGGTATCCTCTCATCCATCCTATCCTTATTACCAAATTAGATTGATATATTAGCTCACATAGCTAAAGCGGACTTGAAGTTAAAAAAAAAAAAAAAAAAATGCGCCATGAAGCTCTAAAAATTAATGCATTTCTCATGCGATACGGGTTTCATCAGGAGTAGGGTTTTCATGGTTGTATGGACCTGAGAAGTTGCATGATAAGTTGTTAAGAGAAAAATAAGTTGGTGTAAGAGAATGAGAGAGTCATACTATTAAGTGGAGGTGTACTTTGTTTCTGGTTCCCTGGTTTTCCATTGATCTTGTTCTGCATCCAGTTGAAAAACTACAAGAACAATAATGATAACAGCAACCAAATAAAGCTCAGTTAACAAACAACACCGAATTATAATTTATTTAATTTCTATAGCAAAATATTACGAATGCTGAAACATTTGTCCTTCTCTAACCTTCATTGCTGTGGAAGCGAGATTCAGTAAAGCAAAACTAGGACTGCTATTTTTTAACAAAGGAGGAGAAACCCTTCACTAAACAAGATCCTGGAAGTCAATAAGAATCAAGCTGTGAAAGAATGAATAAGAATAAGTAAAACTAGGAGCTCTCTAATGGCTCAAGTTCCTAAATAGGGCTCTTGCTTCTCTCTCCTTCTTTCTCTCTTTCACATCGACTCAAATCTTTTTTTCAATGTTCTCTTAACCCTGTTTTCACATCACCTATTATACTCCCCCTCCCATACCTCTCTCCAACTAACATGCTTGTCTAAACTAAGGAACATTCTATTATAATATTGTCGATTAGCAAAATGTGAATCTTTAAAATATTATTATGTGATTGTGAGCATTTGTCGTAGGCATGCTTCCCTAAGAAAACTTACTTAGCCGCGTGTCTTAACACAGCTCCTTAGATAATTGGGATTCCTTATCCCGAAAAAACCTTGCTTTCAGCAAAAATGTTCAAATGCAATCCCCATAAATCATACCTTACAAAGATAAATATCATGCAAAATATCACTAAGAAAGCTTTCAAAGACGGATAATTTCATTCATATCTATAAATTGTTATCTTGAAGTTTCAGATTACAGTGATCGACAGATTGTAAACGACGTCAAACCTCTCCACAGATTACTTTGAACTAACTAGAATGCACTTTTCAGTAACGCTGATCAATGATGCTCTCCTTGCAGAACAATTCCACCACCTGTAATCACATGCAACATACGGAGCAGCATTTCAGTTTTACAAAGAACACGGAAATATAAGTGATCAAGATAAAGATAAATGCAAACAGTTTTTAGATATACAGAAAAGGAAAAAAAGGAACAGTCTAAAGAACTTTAAATGACAGCAATCCTTTCACAAAAATTTCGTGATGCAACTTCCAGATGATGGTACACTGTGAGATGGTAATTCAGATAATTATTGACAGTATTAGAGGATGGATTATATCCGGTGCAAAAATTACTAGTTCTTAGACAAGCATATGCAATTGGAAATCCCAGAGTTCGTCTTTGAAAAATGAAGTGAGATGCACCGATACAGAATCCAGAAAGTTTATAGGGCATTTGCAAAATTGCAAGCAGTAAACCTGTATTGTCATCATATGAACAAGGAAAGTGAAATTCTATAATCCTGCCATGCAAAGTGTACGAGGAAGCAAGGCATGCATGTTGCTAAAACGTATGCCTGAAGGTATACAACATATTATATTCTTAATTTCACTCTACTAATGTCTCTTACTAAAGTAAGAGTATATCGGGCTATCAGCTATACATGTATTGGCCACTAGCAATTTAAAATTCTCATATTTATGAACTACTATAATAATTCAATTTGTGCCCTAAAAATGAACTCAATATAAGGGAAAGATTGATGAATTTTTTTTCTAAACTGGTCGAAAATTGGGTAAAAAATTTGGCAGCGTCATTTTAATTTGTAGTGAGATGATATAAAATAGACAAATAAGCAAAAATAATTCAAATTCATAATAGCAATTAATGTACTTAGTACTTAAGAAAACAATAATAAAAGAGATTTAGGTTTCACAAATTTCAATAAATCTACTGCAACAAGGGTTTAAGCTTCCACAAAAAGCACAGCAGTCAAAGAAAATGCACCCTAAAAATTTATTGAAACCAGAGAGAGCAAGCAAAAGAATGACACAATAAGCGACATAGAATATACTTCCTCCATTCAACTCCACTCTACCATATTAGTTTTTGCACACTATTCACAAATAAACCTTCAATTGTAATTTTCTCTCAATACATAAGTGAAAATATATTCAAGTGGGATCTTATTTGATTCGTCTTTACGAGTACATTAAAAATATCTAACTTTTATAATTTTTGCAAATACGTAGCTAACGATATTTACCACGTAAAACACGCGTTGGCAAACGTGAAAAAGCAAAGTGGTAGAGTGGAGTTGAATGGAGGAAGTATTTTTCTTGACATTGTAGTCTATTGTCTCGTGAGATCAGCGGAATTCAGAAAATTTTCATTTGAACGGGGACAAATAAACAAGATAAAACACTATGCCTTCCGGAAGGTGAGCAAAGTACCTATGCACGCACTTCACACAATACAAGCTCAGCCAAGCAATGTTCGGTCTTTGGCGTATGATCAGAACTACAATATGTTGCAAGGGTATTTAAGAGTGCATCCATTTATGTTTTTTTCTTGGTTTTTTTTTTCAATCACTCTATATAACTACCAAGAAAATCACCATGCCAAACTGAGAACAACAGGTTGAAACCCCTAGATGATATACTCATATGGTATTTTCAAGTAGGACACCACAGTGTGATTCATACCACCCTCTCACACGCCTAATGTAACTTCCACATAAAAAAGAATGATTAGGTTACTAGGTGGGTGACCGTTAAACTCAATATCACGAGATGATTGCTTTCAGATTCAGTTTTGCGTTATTTTAAGAAGGCCTGAATTAACCATTGATCCAGAAGGCAAGTATAAAAACAAACTAAAATACATTCGACAATACAGTAAGCAATCTTGGTGGCAGACTTTGGTTTAATTTGGGCAAGGGGTCGACCCTTTAAGTCCACTACATCTCTTATTTGTCGCACTCTATCATTTGCTCAAAAATATCAAATCTTTGATGTTAATTTGGTTGAAAAGCACTAAATCTACATCAATGAAGTTTCCTTAACACTCCCTCTCATGCAAAAGCTATTTGGACTTCAAGCATGGATCAAATTCACAAGCCCCAATATCCTGTGCACAGTGCACTAATGTTACATTATTTGGACTAGACTTTAAATCTACAGCTAAGATACTCTAGCTTAATGTAACTAATATGTCATGTGAAACTCGATCAAAAAGATATGTGGTGGAGGAGATTGTAGAAATTCAGCCCTCCTAATAGTATCCAAAATTGAATAACTAAAATAGAACTAGCAAAATTCGGAACAACTTAATCCTTTATTGAGCAAGCAGACGCAAATATTTAAGTTAACGCTGCCATATTGTGCGACTCCGGATTAGAAAGACCGGCTATCACGTCTTAGTTTTCAGTTTCTCCTACTCGAGATTATACTCTTTTAATAAATGTTTTCTAAGGTGAAAGATATAGAACTCTTTAAACCAAACGTAAACTACCTACAAGAACAGATGAATTATAAATATTAAACCCGTTATTTACTAGATGTTAAAACAAAACGGAATATTTAGAGAAAATAAGTAACATGAGGCGCAAAATGTAAGTTGAGATAACAGGTTGAAACCCCCTAGATCACAATTCACAAATAACCATAGAAAAACAAAATATTTTAGTTAGAAACTTCATGCTTTCAGCAGAAAAGAGAAGTACAATCTTTACTATTGGCGAAGGTAGAAGATCAATAAGTCAAGCCATACATGCACAAATTTAGCAGGAATAAAACTAGAAATATGGCTATACAGAGATGCACTCAACTAGATAATCTGATTGGCAGACACATATCACAGCTGCCTGGACCACCTAAAGCAACTCCATGGTATCCTTCTAAAGTTTTGCCAAGATGAAATCATGAAAACTGAAAAGGATAATCATTTTAAAATGAAGAATGAAATTGTTTTGAAGATTGCCACGTATGTACCTCTACATTAATTATGTTGAAACACCACATTAAGCTATGTGTAAGACATTCTGTGGCTAACAGAATACTTGAGAACAGTGCTTAATCACAGATAATGAGCACATAACCAATCAAGTTTAGCTTAAAGTCCTAAATATTTCATAATCAAATCATGAAATCATTTCACTAATTTGGCTTCCGTCTTTCCTGGACACTTCCCTTCAAATTTCAGAAAACTCCACCTCGAGATGCAAGAGATAGAAGTTGCAAGAAAATAGTAGAAAATCCAAAAGAAATTCTTTTACACCCACCAAGAATGCAATATGTAGGAACTTTTTTAGGTAACTGGGAAATCTTGCATGTGGCAACGGCAGCTATTGGATGAAAATATATTATGTTATTAGGTATTGGGGGATCCGCCATAACCTAAAATGGCAAGTATGAGCTAGTCTATCCAAAAATGGAAATTCCACTTGACCAAAAGCCAATGATGTGGACCTCAATCCTCCAAGTCAGTGGCCGTAATTATTAAGGCTTTGACTGTCTCGCCCTCTCCCATTGGATCTTTCACAGTAAAAAAAAAAAAAATATATACTTTACTACACAAGTAGTAGCACAGATGTTAAGTGGCTAGCATGTAGACAAAAGTTGAAATCCTAAAAAGTAGTAAAATGGAGAATTTGGGTGGTCACCTTGTTTAGCACTTGATGATCATAGCCCGACTTTGGTGGGATAAGCTGTTCCTTCCTTATATTAGTATTGAGAACCAAGAAGATATTAAGCAATCCCATAGTTACAAGTTAATTTCAATAGCATAATCTGTATTATTAATCTAATTACTTTTTTTTAGTTAGAATTTTTTAATTAAAAATAGAGGTTCATTTCTATATAAAGGTAATAACGGGCTAAGCAAGCTTGGCTTTGCTCGGTTTGAGCTTAAGGAGTAAGCCGAGCTCACCCAAGCTTTGAAAAAATTTAGCTCATCGTCAAGCTAGCCAATTTAACCCAAGCTCAAACCAAATTCGAGTTTAACTTGAACCTATATATTATTAAATTTTTGTTTTTTTTTTTCCTTCGATATATTTTAAGAATTTGAGATTCGAAGGTTATATATAAAAATATACAAATCTATGAGAACATTTGATATGATGAAACAAATGTACAATCATGATATATGATGTTATAAATTAAGAGCGAGATATTATCCAATCACACAAGCCCGAGCTCCTCACGAGCTTTTCAAGCCGAGCCAACATTAACGCGACTTGAGTTAGTAAGTTCTCAAGCCACCCTAACTCGAGTTGAGCTCACACACACCGAGCTTTGACCAAGCTACGCTCGGGCTGCTCGCTAACTGTCTCGTTTCATTATCACCTCTATCTTTACATAATGGTTCAAACTTGCTTACAAATGTTTTCTAAGGATCCATACATGATATTGTAAAGAAATGAAAAGATGATATGAAGAATTTATAATAATCCATCAATTATAACCTTTAAATGACATTTATAAGATAAATTATGACCTCTAAATGACATTAATAAGTAAATTGGACTATTAAAGAAATAAAATAGACCCTTCATTTATTTGAAAAAATGGTACGAATTCCAACTTGTTCTTCAACATGCCATCAACAACATCAGAGCCTTAATCTCAAAATGATTTGTTGTCATCCTTCAGAACCGGACATCGCACGCCTCAAAATGCGAAAATATAAAAAAGAACCGTCCCGGGTTTTCTTCAACATGCGATACTAGTAAAAATATGTATTAAGGGTGGGGACCGTGGGAGCATCTCAGCCAAGATGTTAAGTATATAAATGAAGAAAACATATGCCTCTTCGCGCAAAAGTTTGGGTTAAATTTATGAAAAAAGGTCTTCGCTATACTCATAAAGGGGAGAGAAAGTTCGCTTCATAAGCCGAAGAGGTTTCATCTAAAAAACAATTGGTGATAAGAGGAGTAACTCCTTAACTGATAAAAGTAGTGAATCCCCTCCTAATTTTGTCAATGTAGGTCACTCACATGCGGGTAAGCCATATAAGGAACTGATCTCAACATCCTCCCTCTTATGTGTGATCTCTTAAAAACCTCGGACTATGCCACAGAAGAGGTAAATAAAGTCTCACCCACCTTGCTCTGGTACCTTGTTAAATCAGCTCTGAGATCCTGTTGAACTTTTAGTAAGACCAAGTCAAAGTATCTATACTGTATTACTGTTGGACACCTTATTGATGTTTCTTTTTCATAGGGGTAAATCTTTTTCATATAGACAATACAACAACAACAACATCAGAGCCTTAATCCCAAAATGAAAACTGGCCCATTAAAAAGAGAATGTTAATTACTTAACTCATCTCCAAGGGTCCAATATTAAAACTCGTCATGTATTCCCTTGGAGAGAATAGTGAAGACAAATCCCCTTCTGTATAAAAGTAGGGGACTTTAATACTAGCCATTATAATTTGTGAATTAGAACTTAAAAATCGCAAGTATTGATGGATTACACGGTCTTTTCATGCAAATATATGCAATATTGGAAGGACAATTTCAACAAGAAAATGAGAGCCAATTAAACTGTTTTATGCTTAACAGACCCCCTCATACTAGGTTTAGTACACAATATACATGGACCACTATGCATTGAGCTATTATTTTACGTTGACGAGCTATAAGCCCTCAAATTTCACAGCTCATGCTTTGCATGTACGAATGTCATATAAATAAAAGATATCGACCAAAACTTGAAATAAAGGTCAAAATCCTTTGATGATTTAAGTCTAATTAATGTGTTACACTTTTCAATTACATATATATGTATTAGTGTACAAAGCATTTTTTTTTTATATTTAGTTTGAGCCAAATTATCAAACTCCTTGTACCTAGTTAGCTATTGAAAAGTGAAAACTATTCAACAAAATGAAAAATTACAAATACTCGCACTACATATTCTGATATAACTATAAACAATAAATTAATACTCACTGCATTCTTTATTTTATACCTAGAGGCTAGAGTATTTAACACTGATAACACTTATATCAATGTATTAGTGTACTGCACTCCTAAGGAGTAGTACTACACCTAGTAGTGGACCAATACTAGGAGTAACGAGTAATGAGTAGTAGTGATTAGTCTCACAATTATGTTTAAGAAAATTATAGAATAAGGCGGTCTCTATTACTAGTGAAATTTAGGATCACCTCACAATTTAAGACCATCTTATGCAATAACTACTATTGTATTTATACAAATACAAATTATAGAGTAAGATGGTCTTACGCTGTGAGACGGTCCATTCTTGTAAGAAAAGTATTCATTTAGTACTAATACAAGAGTGACGAGTCTTCTTTTCACAATGGAACCGTCTCACAATGTGAAACCGTCTCACGTGATAACTCTTGTTATACTACTAAGGTTGGGGTAAATGAGCTTATATAGGGTTTCTTTTTCATAGGGGTACAACAACAACATCAGAGCCTTAATCCCAAAATGATTTGGGGTCGGCTGACATGAATCATCCTTTAGAACCGTCCATGGGTGAATGCACACCTCAAAAATGCGAAAAACAGAAAAGAAAAAGTGAAAAACAAAAGGGGAGTGAAACATAATACGAAAGCCAAGTAAACTTATAGGTTTTAAAATCGAAGTCCGGATTTCTTTTATAAAAACTTAGAATTTAAATCGAGAATAAAGATTAAAACGATTTTGAAAACCGAAATAAAACTTAAGGGTCCGGAATACCTTAAAAGTGAACCAAGTATTAATATATAAGAAAGTTGTTGGTAAAAAGGTGTAATAAATCCGAAAGAAACAAATAAATTTAAAAATTAAATAAAAAACATTAAATATATCAAAAAACGTCAAATACTAAAAATCCACATGTCAATTATTTTTTTGAACAAATTCCAAGATTTGTTATGTGAATTTAAATGAATAGGCGATTCATTACTTCTTAAACAGATTGATGATGGAGGTCAAGCATTAAAGCAGAGAGTATTTAAGTTGCATAATTTTCATCATCCTATACTCCGAGACTTCTATGTGGCAACAAGAGCAAATGAGCAATTAAATGTACACAGAAAACAGCAGATTAGTGTAGAAACAATCTACAACTCACAAGGCAAGAAACTAGGTGGGTGGAACCATTAAAGAAAAGAAAGCTGATGTAATCGCTTATGTCACATCAGAAGTAGAGTTACCCCTTTGGGCTATTGGAAGGATCAGAGACTCTAGGAGAAAAGGTTACATCAAGTAAAAAGAGCCAGTTTTGGTATAATTGCTCAAGAATACATAATAAAGTCAACGTCCAATATGGATTTCAAGAGAGTCAGTAGAAACATGGGAGAATGTTTAGGCATTACTTCTCCTGTCTGCCCCTTGGTTATGATCTCTAAAAAGAGGGTGCTAGAGAGTAAAGACCCTTATCACTCCCTGTGATTTAAGTGTTAAACTGCTGATTTGATCAACATGATAAGCAAGCTTTGAACCCTAACCTAATTAGGAAATGATGTAACCTAAAGATGCTAATATGATGTTTCCGTTGCCATGGGCATACTCGACTTCAAACCTCCAACCAACCACATTCAGAGTAGTATTGTCCTAGAGCAAGCATCCGCCTTCCCCTTCCTTCAGAAAAAAAAATCTAGAATGACTGCACCTTCTATAATAAGAATACGTCAATCCCCTACTGTGTTATACAGAACAGTCTGTACGAAGATTGTAAAACCTTTTCGGTGCTAAAAAAAGAGCAAAGAAACTGACAGTTCTACACCCCTTAACAAACATTTACTTATATAGGCCACACCCCTTAATTTTCAAGCAAAATACCATGAAGGGGATTCATGTAGACAGTCAACTAGCCAAGAGGTGTCTAGTCAGCTAATCCAATCCATCCACAAGTCCCAATTTCTGGGAAAAACATAAGCCGCTTGTATATATTATACGTCTAACCCCATCTCTGGAGAGGTGTGATATAATCCCTGTTTTTATAAGGTGTTTCCTGGTTTCTAAGTCAACATGCAATATATAAACTACTAGAATAAGCAGAAAGACAGGGAGAGATTAAAAAAATAAAAATCTAGGTCTCTTCAGATAACTAAAAACATACAAATCAGTCCTTATATACTCTACGCAAAACTTCAAGCAACTTGTTGAGATGTCCTAGCTGCTAGATTCAATACCTCAAATCAAAATCAAGAACTGGCAAAGTTTACTGGGGGGATCATAGAAAAGGTAGACCTAAGTATAATCTAGCACCAAGGAGATATTACATCACATTCCTATGAGCACATGGGGGATAAGCAGTATAGTAAACTGTAAAAGAACTGGTTTAAGTTCTTTACCTTCACAGCTCATCATGCCTTGTCTCATGTATATCTGTAATTTAGAAGAATAAATGAAAATAAAATAAGAAAGTCATTCACCATCAAGATATTAGTATATTACATAATTTAAAGCACGAACGACCCTCAACAATAACTAGCTTCTGGATCACAGAAATATCAGCCTCCGACCTATAGAGACACACGGTAAAATACGAAGTCATACCAAACAAAAACAACATCATCCCTAAAACCACCAGAAGGAATATAAGCAGAGGGTAACCAAGGCTTTCACCCTCATGCTATTTAGTATGGTTCTAGACTACATGACATAATAATCATGTGAACGTATCAACTGCCAACTTAAAATAGAATATATAATTGGGTAGAAATTTATACCAAAGAAAAATGATATCTCCCTAGTAGCTGATTGAACAGAATCTGAACCATGGACACAATTCCTTTGTGAGTTAGAGCCACACACCGCCCTAATGCTGAGGACAAAACAAAACAAAACCAAAATTGTAATGCAAATAAAACAACAGTAATGCCTTAGTCTAAATGAAAATAATAATAATAATAAAATAATTATGTAAATAACTACTCCGTATTATAAACTGCTATAAAAAGTACTGTACACAATTTGCTGTCTACACAAACGAATGTAACCTCTAGTCCTTAACATTCAAATAACAACCTTTTAGGATGAGTAACTCTAGCCTTCTCAGCATCAGTTGGTCCAATCAGCATACGCCAGTCAGCAACGGCATTGTCTTTCTCCAGAGCCATTACCAACACCGGGCCACTAAATATAGAGGGACAAACTGGTAAGAGAGAGGAGAAAGGGTGTACTGTTTACATTATATTACCTCTGTCAACGAGTATGTGCCAAAGCGATGAATATTCATAGCCACATTCATCCAATAACCACATTGTCCGTTTACCTATGTTATTTGGATTATTGGATACCTCGTTTTACGCAAAAATATCCAAATTTTTCATGAAAATAGCCGAGTCTCACACTTTAACACGCACCCATGTCGAATACTTCTAAATGAGTCTGAGTAACATAGCTCTATACATCTTTCATACAGAAAAAAATCTGCTGGCAGTATTAAGCTTTAAATGGCATGCCTATCATCAAACACTTCAACTTCCTTCTCAAGATCACTAGGAAGTAAAAGTAAACAAGAGAGCATCATGACACTTTGATCAAAAAGTTAAACAGCATTGTGGTTGGGATGGAGCATGACATGTGCCCAAAATACTCAAAAAGTATACAAAATTTGCCGCAAGACTAGGACGTCATTCTCACTCAATAGGTGAAAAATTATTGATATCCATAGTGCGATGGCTGAGTAGTGTGGCAAAGGCAAAGAGGTGGTGCATGCGTGGGTGATGGATGGGATGACAGTAAAGGTTCAAAATCTTGGCCGAGTTGTATCGTATCGGCCGAGTTGTATCGGATTTTCACTCTACCGATACGAGATATCACCCGAGAAATCACCGAGATTCACCGCGATCTGTCTGTGATGACCGATTATACCGATAACGCGACTACGACCGATACCGAGATTTAAAATCATACAAAATGGGGTGGCTGAACTGATATCTAGTGATATAATTTGGGGTAAAGGTGGACCAAAGCACTTCTACCCCACTTGCATTACCCAAAAACATGATCTAAACCAAGCGTAACTATGGAATGAGACAGATAATATACTAACTATATCCTTCGATTATAGAAGAAAGAAGAATTAAAGACAAATCAATGCTTTTTTTTTATGAAAGACAAAGTAATGCTCGGCGATGGATACAAAACCGTAAGAGGATTAGTAGAAATGAGCAGCTATCCCATCACAAAGAAACATGATGGGTAATTGAGCTCCAGTTTCATGATACCACTTAAAAGAATTAACAAGATGATATACCACAAAAGATTACTCTTCTAGGAACTTAGGTTAACATAACAGATTACCAGTTCCAAAACAATTATAAATTTGGAACTCGCTATTTGTTCTGACGGGAAGATAGGAAATGGAGGAGGGGGATGCGCAGGGATATAACTAACAAAGTTCTCTTATTGGATAAAAGCGTGGAGGGAAGGGGAGGTAGTAGTAGGGATCAATTTCACCTTTGTCACCAAATATCTCCACAGTTGGTGATAATAGGGGAAAAAATGGAACACTCCGTCCCTTCCCTAGCTCAACTCCTCACTCCCTTTTCCATCCTCTGCCCTTCAACTTAAGTATCCAAACACTCACTTAAAAGATACTAGTGTTAGACGCACAATCACAAAACCATTGTCCTGCTACCATGGGGCAGTCACAGTAACCCACCAAAATATAGTGGATGATCACACTTTTCTCTTTAAATGTTAAGTATATGAATAAAAAACAAGGTGCAGTTCATCAATAAGCAAACAACTCCCAAGGAAATGTACAACTCTCCGTAGAATCATGCGAATCCTAAAAAATAACCTATCTCCTAAAGAATTCATCTGAAAACAATAAGTTAAAAGTTGAACTGCTCAGCCATGCCCATATACCTCGTCATATACTTCACGAGATTAACGAAAAAGCTTTTGGAAGAATGCTCGGCGTAGAATCTTCCAGCAGTATCTTCATCAAGCTGGATCGTCAACTCCCTTGTAATGCTAAATCCAGAATCCAGAATTACTTTTTTGATTCTATCACTGTAGTTACCAGACAATCCATCTGGTTTTATCATAGCCAATGTTTTCTCTTTCTCAATTGCTCCGCAGCAAGAAAAACTGCAAGATTTTAAGTGTTAAATAATCAAGATTTCAAATCCTACATGATAGAGACTCTGAACCAATGCTAACTATGAAACCAAAGAAATCAAGATTCCCTAGGCCAGAAATTATGAAAATTCGATGAATAGGAGAGTCGCGTTCCTGGAGAAAGTATCACAAGTGTTCTATTTGGAGGGAATCCCGATAATCCAAACATGATGGAAATACAACAGTAAGTTTTTGTTAACTCCAGTTCTGAGATAACTTTGTTGCTATGAGCTAACTGGAACAATCTTGGTGTCGCAGTTCATGGAAACTTCATGCAAAATATGCTTCGGATAGACAGCTACTAGTTAAATAATGTACGCTAAGTAGAATAAGCAGAATACAATAATTTCTCAACTATGGCTTTCCATACTATAAATTTTCAGTTCTCTAGCCACAGTGCCACACTCGAGCACTCAAGCAGTCAAACAAAAGCTATTTCGCTTCCAACTCGTCAACAAAAAAACAATTCAAACTCCTCGGCCTCATTATTATTGTCACTTCTCCAACAAAACACCCAAGAACATACTATTTTTCAAAGAAGCTTACACCAAACATTTTTATTATGATCCGAACAGTTGTATCCTAGGATCTCGACTTACATCAAACACTCTTCGACATATTTGACTAACTCCAAATACAATTTACACACACACATAAACAACACGAACTCTAATTTACATCATTCCTGGTTTAAGGCCGTTCTAAATGTCACATTACAATGCATCAAAATACTAGTAACCAAATCAAAGATTCCTAGTGCCAAACAATTAAATAAGCTACAAGATATACTCATTTTCAGCAGAAATTTTAATACTAACACGATTAGGAAACAATTATTCATATAAACCTAAAATTACAACCTAGCAAAAAATCGACATCATTTCAGTGAATCAAGAAACAATAATTCAAGGATTTCTAGTGCCAGAAGAACAATTAAGCTACAATAAACGCTCATTTTCAGCAGTGTTATTAATTCTAACACAATTAAGCAACAATTATGCATATAAACCTAAATCAAAATCAATCGACATCAACATCCGAGTAAAAAAATAAAATAAAAATTACAAATTGAAGATAAAATAGAGCGAAAAGTAGTTAAATTTGAGTGAATAAACTCGTGAAAAGGAGAGAGAAAGAGAATAATATACCTGCAGGTATGAAAAACGGCGAAAAGGAGGAGGGAGGAGAGAGAAATGAGCATAATGGAAGCCATGGATGTGGCTTGAAGTACCAAATTAGAGAGAATTCGAGTGATATGAAAAGGTCAATTTCGTAGATGAAACGCCATTGAAATGAAGAGACCTTATTAGACTCTTTAAGAGTGCGAAGAGAGGTTTAAGGTAAGGCAAAGGCGCATATCGTCTATAGCTATAGACGGCACATATTCGTTTATCACATGGAAATTGTACCGATAACATTTGAGGGTGTTTGGTTCACCCAATATAGGTATGAGGTATGAGTTTGAAATAAACTAAACCCATACCATGTGTTTTTTGACGAAAATGAAGGTTTCATACTCATACCTCAAACCCATGTATAGGTTTCTCATACCATGGGAGGAGGTGGGTATGAGATTAATACCCATGGTATCAAATTAGAAATATTAAAAAGTGATAAAAACAATTGTAAAAAAATCTTTTTATATATTTATTTGATTAAATTTTATCTACATGATTTAATAGTATAAAAATTATTATTAAAAATATTGTATTTTGAAGATTTTTTTGCTTGATTGATTTCTAACCTCATACCCCTAAAATTAAACCAAACACAAGGTATGAGGTATCAAGTTCCAACCCGATACCACCCAGGTATGATTCCCGATTCTAAACTCATACCCACGCGTGAACTAAACACCCCCTTGGTCCGTTTTGCTTAAAGTGGGTGGATATTTGGCCCGTCTATAGCTATAGACGAATATGCGCCGTCTATAATGAGAATTTGTGTAAGGCAAGAGAGAAACTTTTTCCGACACTAGTTCTTAAAATCACAAATTATCGTTGTAGACGGATAATATCCGTCTCTTTGAATAGACCTCTCCTTAAAATACGTGAAATTGACCCGATTTGAATTTAATTTAATTTAACTTAAATATTAATTATGGACGTACAGTACAATTTAAGTTGATACGGACAATTTGATAGGTGTGGACTCGAAAATAACCATTTGTGACTTGGATTTTACATTTTATGCAGTAGGTGAATTATACATCTGATGTATTACCACTAATTTAATAGTTTCTGAGCATTTTAATAAAAATTTTGAGTTTTGTTTTAAAAATTACTCCCTCTAATTCACCATATTCTTCCCTATTTCCTAAAACGGTTATTCAGGTTTTCTTTCCCTTTTTATTTTTGGTAACTTTTACTCTTATTTTATTCATAGCTCTCTCCTATTATCACACCCCACCCAACTCTTTTAATCCTATTTTATTCCTTACTTTAATATTTGTGACCCACAATTCATTATTTAACTCTTAATTATTCATCTCTCCTGTCACCAAACCCCATCCAACTTTTTATCAATATAATACTCCATTTCTTAATCTTTGTGCCCAAACTAAAGAGGAAGAAAATAGTGGATTGGAGGGAGTATGAATTTACTATAAAGTTTCTGAGTTTATTCACTTAAATATTAAAC
The DNA here is from genome assembly GCF_048544455.1 of Silene latifolia. Taxonomy (NCBI): domain Eukaryota; kingdom Viridiplantae; phylum Streptophyta; class Magnoliopsida; order Caryophyllales; family Caryophyllaceae; genus Silene; species Silene latifolia. The sequence continues at coordinate 187,080,462 of NC_133526.1, forward strand.
TCTAAAAAATTACAATAAAACTCAAAAATATTACATATAAATTTAGTAAAATTTGAGTTTTGAAGGAAAAAAATTTAAATCTAACTTATAAATTTTAATAAGCTCAAAAAGAATATACATACTCAAAAACAAATAAAGTTTGAGGTAATAAGCTCAAAAAATATGCATATGCTCAAAAACAAAAAAGTTGGAGGTAGTACCTCCGAGGCTCCGATGTATGTTCCTTTTTCTCCATTTTATGGACGGAAGGACGGGTTAGCGGGTTTAAAATGAGCTATCTGAACAGGGATAAATACTATCAAGTTTATTTCTTGAAACGGTTTTTTTCCTTGGTCGCGCACGTTTAGCCTATGAACCAGATGGTGGACGATAATCTATAATATTGATAGATGAGGGATGTGGTGCAAAAGGTTTTAGGTTTAGATTTTCACTCCTTTTTAATAGTCAAAGTGGGATTATTGAAATTTTTTACTACTAGTTTTCGTAGTACTATCTCATTTTCCAATCAGGTTACCATATGTCGCGAGAAGTCGAAAAACATGATCTTAGTAAACTATTGCCAAGACCACTAGAACGCCCCTGGAAATCTGGAATGCATCAAAAACATTGACATTTTCAAGTACAGATATACTTACATAACAGGCACTTTTCATACATGTAACATAATACATATTGCATCTATGGTACAGCTAACAGTTGTCGCATAGATCATAGCAACATTCGAGGCATTCGCAGCAAGATAAGGCTGCGACAATTTGGGAGAGAGTAATTACAAAGCGATCGCTCACAGCCGAGAGTGCCTGAATGAAGCACATGCAGCAGAAACGATCGAGGAACTGGTGGCAGCATCCAGTTGCAGCTCTAACTATCTTATCTGTTGCATCCGGGTCTTTTACTGTCACCCCTGGTGGTAGGTTTTGGGCAGTCTTTTTTAAGTCCCCAAAGCCAATACCGAGACTCTGCAAGGGTAACAGTTTCTTACACCTCACCATTTGCGGCAGGTTTTGTTTGTCATAAGCCTCTTTCTGCACATTCAGATGAGCAAGCACAATTGTTAGTGAAAGAAAAAAAATGTCGTATTGGAAGGAGTGTCGTGTTGACACAAGACACACATGCAAAGTTTAGCGTCAATGAAACATAAGTAGCCGTTTTGTTCTTAGCAATGAAAGAGAGGGACAGTGACAAACTCCTGCATACATACCCCTTGGATGGTAATGAAATCCGACCCTTGATCTCCACTTTCTAACCGGGCTAAAATCATCCGAGTATACTCTGATGGAAACCCTGTTTGCATACTTAACTCCGCAACCTACAGAGGTTTCAAAATGAACAAGAACTCAGTGAACACATACAAACAATCAACTCAAGACTGGGTATGACCATGTGTATGACTATCGTCAGCTGAAGCGTCTCTAAGTTACACTTACGATGATGACATGTTATCCCGTCAATCAATGTTCTTGATTAATAAAAAAAACCATGAGACGGGAGAAAGACTGTCCTTGAACATACCTGTTTTTCCACTTCCTTGCTGCCAGTAAACCAAGCTAATGCTGTGAGCACATTGATTTGTGTCTGTGCATTTACCTACACGAAGGAAACAATATTAAGGGGGCATTATAGCCATACTATTTAGTTTTTACCATGACTTTAAAATAAAATAAAACAGAATAATAAGGACTTCTGAAACCAGGGAAAATGCTCGAAGGCCTTCACTAGCTAAACCCATCGCCCTTTTCTGCTTTTATTTTCTAAATTTTCGTAGGAGTCATTTGTGATGTTCCATTACCTTGTCCAGAGGTATATCTTTGGCCACCTGTTTTTTGAGGTTTGTCGTGAAACTACTCGTATCTGCGAAGGTAGCACGTATTTCAAGAGACTCTGGTAGTTTCCCTTTGTATCTTCCTGACGCTATCAGTGGACATTCATATGAAAGGTCTTGAATGGAAGCTGGATATAACTGCACTTGACAGATACAGAAAACCGTCAGTTGAGCAAACAAATCATTTTGCCCAAAGGAACAATTTATTTGTTGCCAACGATAGCAAACATACACACAGGAAATGTAACCTGCAGAGTAAAAGTTGGAAGAGGAAAGGCCAACGGCAAATTCACAAGTTGTTCAGTTTGACGAAGAGAAATCTGAGAATTGTCCTTAACTCTTTGTGTAAGAATCTTAACATTTTTTTTGGATCAAATAGAATACATGTTGTGAGACTTCCAAGGTCCGGTTAATGAGGTACCAGAAAGCAGAAAATTCTCTAAAAATGGAATTTGAACAAGGCAACTAAAAGTCGAGAGACCGGTCATTCACAGAACTAGTTTAAAGAACATCTATCAAAACTCTCAGTAAGTGCAACTCACCGTTAGTGATTCCGCTTGGTCCAAGCAATCAACTTCTATATTGGAAAGAATTACAGACGAAGACACTGTCAAAAACCTTTGCAATCGAAGAGCAACAGAATCTGCCCAGGAAAGTTATCAAGGTTAGACAGGTGATAAGACGTTAATAATCACAAACGTCCAGAAATCGGAAATATAGCACCCATGAGAGTTGGACTTGAGTAAAGAACAAGTTACAATTAAATACCATCCCAATTCCCATTCCATACCATTTATACTGTTCTCATTTGACTTCGATGGTCAAATGGTGTCAAATTTAACTTAATATTTTCTCCCAATGTACAAACAAAGCTACATCTTTCCAAATGTTATAATATGAAATAACTATTTTGATAAATCAAATGTTACAAAGTTTACATTTTATAGAGGTTAATCGTCAAAGCTGACATGATCACCAAAGTTAAATGGGAACAATATTAAGGAGATTGCGGAAGTATCAACCAGTATGCTTGTAGTTTTCAGAGCTAAACCAGAATGCTTAATACGAGTTACCTGCATCATAAGCAGAATCATACTGGCCTCTCCCTAGTTGTGCCAACATTTGCAAGAAGTAGTGATTACAGTATGAACCTGAAATATTTTAAATAGTTGACTTAGAATCTTAACTCAATGTCATGTAAACTGTGCATGTCAGTCAGATACTACAATGGGACAACAGTAAGGCAGCTCATAACTGTCATAACTTAGAACTTATAAGCACATACGGCCAGCAAAACAAGCATCGAATATAAGATACAAATACTTGTGTAAACCCGTCTTACTTAATTTACCATTAACCACTTTGGCTACAAAATAAAAGTCACCCCGTTTATATCATTAGTGAGTTAGTGACCCTTTTTAAAACTAACAATGACCATCTTAGTACTCATCATTCTCCTATTAATAATCAGTCAGTCGCCATTTTATCAGTCAGCAGTGATCTTCGTTGATTTACGGAGTAACTTGAGTTGAATTATTAGTGATCTTTTGACCAGTGTAAAAGACCCTTTTATTTTTAATCGTTGTGCAGTTTTACTATAAGTCGTATGACCGACAGAAGAGACTGATCAACATAAGGATCTTAGTATAACTGTATAAGAACAAAATGCAAATTTTAACCGTTGAGATTGAAGTCAGGCAAAAAAAGACAAGACAGACGCTATGAAGTACTACAATTTATAGATCCTGGTTCAGCAAGTGAGAAACGATAACTTATCGCATCCTCATATCGAACAAAAGCTATTTGAAATGAATGCTTAGTTGCTTACCTATGCCAAAGGTAGATATACGGGGAGAAGACGACCTTTTCATGCAAGAATCTTTCACCATATTGCAAATGTCAATTTCATTTTCAACGGCCCCATCAGTAACAAGAAACACAAAAGAAATGGAGTTGTCTTCATGCGAGACCATTTCTAGAGCCTGTATGAGCAAGAGGAGAAAACAAAAGTTTCAACAAAGCTCAAAAATGCTGAAATGCAGTGTGTGACAATAACCTTAAGCAGAATAAAGTAGAACAGATGGGAGTAAGAAAACGATGCAATGAAAGGACAACTGCCTTAACTGACATTGTCATCAACTCATCATGTAAAGCTGAGAAGAAAACAATAAAATAGCTAAGTTTGCAGTAAATTGGATCCATTAGGGAGAGCCATGAACCTGTTTCATAGGGAGCATAATGTTTGTATCTCCCTCTGCTACTAACTTACAGCTGAACCACTCACTAGCTCGTTCCAGCGCTTCTTGGGTTGCGAGTTCCATTGATGAAGAGAACATGTAAATTTCTCTATTAAAAGCTATAATGTTGAAATAATCATTTTGGCTAAAATTAGAAAGAGCTCCTAAGACTGCTTGCTTGACATTTTCAAGAGGTGCTCCTGCCATGCTTCCACTTATGTCAATGAGAAATACAGCTCTCTTCCTGAACACCTGACAGATCAACGAAAAGATACTCTTTAAGTAAAATATATTTTGTACAGACATAGCAGCAACAACATTAAGTCCATGGCTCAATGGCTCATGTCTGCGGCTGGGTAGAGAAAAAGGGGTGGGGGTACGCAGCCTTACCCTTTCTAGATGACCCATAACGAAAACTGCATCGTAAAATGCTTGATTCGCTGCACCTTCACGGTACAAGTATAGATAGTTTAGTGAGCCATTTTACTTTGTTCCTTCAAACTACGTGTACAGAGCTAGAGTTAACATGATAAAATCTTCATAATTAATTCAAAGACCAGGTGACACAGGTGAAGATGGTGGTTCATTAGGTTCTAGCTCTGAGAAAAATTAACCGAAATAGCGATATTAACCAGTAAAGACTAAAGCTCATGAAAGAGGTCAAAGTACAATGAAACACACCAGACAATCTTGGGGGTAACCAGGGAATAAATAGAAAGTGAAAATCTCCCTTTGATCAAGATCATTTGAAGGAGGAGTTTGAACAAGCATTCCACCGTGTATGTCTTTGGAAGAGACCTAGATTCAGCAAATTGATGACGTAAGCAAGCCCGTGAAACTTAGCCCAGTGCATTCAGAAACAGGGTTAAACTCTTAAAACAGTATGAAAATTGTAACGTGTATAATGCCTTACACGGTATGAGAATTCAAAATCAGTCTTTGACCACGTATCAGCCTTGGATTCATATGAGAAACAAAGTTTGCCAACCCCATGACTCAGTTCCTGAAAAGATTCAAATAATCATATGTAAGATTACAGGCTTACAGCTGACAGGAAAATTGAGATACGATTGGACTATAAATCATACCTTCAATGGATGAGTTACACTACTACATAGAGCTTCTGTCCGAGTACAAGAGTTCACATTCACTATTATTGTCTCTTTACTCATAAATTTCCGAAGTGGAGTGACATAGGATGGAAAACGAAAAGGCAAACTCAGGCACAATTGACCTTCACGGTAGGTTAACTTTTGAGACCATCTTGCTTTCACCGAAAGTGTTGATCCTCCATCCACCTTACATTGAAAATAAAGTTATTACAAAGCACTAAATTAACAAAATACAGACGACAATACGACATTCATTTCCTCCATTCACCTCAGCGGGACATTAAATCCAGAATAAAACTGAAGTAACATAAGTCATGATGATAAGAACGACAGTTCGTAAGTTGAAAACCTTGGGGATCTTCAGGATGAAAATATTGGGGTTCAGAAAGCCTCCATTCTCAGCTTTGATCAATCCACTCAATTCTGTTGTATCTTCCACTTTGACTAATTGAGAAAGGTATGATCCACTGGAGGCCTCGACATCAAAACCTAGAACTGAACCCTGTTAGCCAAATCATGATTTCTTGAGAGCTCAAAACAAGATTTTACAAGAATCACAATATAAGATCGCAATGTAATGTGCTAGATATGTCGGTCTTAACATCACGGTTCATGGACAGCAATAGAATTCAGGAATAATTTTTCTACTAAAAACTATCAAAGACAAACATGGGCTCTGTCCAAAACAAATTAAAGAGTCGTGCTGCTCAAACTGCAAGATTCAAGAATAACTATAGCTTGATTTCGAAGTTGAACCCCTCATCATTCATATGTAAAGTCAGTGGTAGGCGTAGCCAAAAATCTAAATAATGTGTAGGAGGTGGGATGTGAAAACTTGAACGCGTCCAAGTTTAAGTCCATCAGACCATTAATAGCTTTTATACAGACTGCAGAGATAAAATGGTACATGGAATTCCTTCAAAAAACTTGTAAGGGCCTTAACCTGACTATCTATCTTTCCTGATTTACTGATTTCTTTCCTTTTATACAGGCTGTGGAGATACATGTTATTGGTGAGGAGACTGTTCTAGTGATCCATTTGCAAAACCAGAAGCAGAGTAACCAAGCAGCCAGGTAATTAGAAAATCGTTAAAGTGCGATCCTTATGACCAAAAACGACAAGCAGCTGCACAGTGGAGATCCTAAAAAGAAACTACGAATCTTCAAAACTAAAACAGTTTCTTGCAAAATTTCATAATGACAGCAAAATTGTCTAATATAGACAGCAGAAGTCAGTTACATAATTTTTAGGTAGTAATCCCTCAATCATGGTAACTCCGCCTGTAACTGACCTCTGCTGTCCCTCAATCATGGTAACTCCGCCGGTCCCAAGCTTAGATGAAGGAGGATGGTTGCGGTAGGCTAGTGGCAGCCAGGCTAAAATTCCCGTCATACTTTATGGACATGAATAAATATTCTAATCCCTCAATCATGGTATGTTCAATTCTTACGAAAGTCTAGTAGACAGTGCAGTCTATTCAGTACAAAAACTGATGGCTCAATCCCTCAGCAATTATTACCATAAAAGATCTACAATTAGAACACAAATTTAAGATGTAAGAACTAAGAACTGAACAGAATAGAGGGGAATCATAGCCATACATACTACATGGGCCGCCAAAAATCCGAAACTAATCATTACTCAGAAATAGATGCCTCGCCAGAGTATACCCCGGCCATAAGTATTGACAGCATTGCATTTGCACCCACCTAATGAAGCTACATTATTTGCTAAGAATTGTGATCATAAAAGCAAAGACAGCTCAAAAGCCAAAGATGCAGGCCATAATCATGATGTTTATTACCATCATCTTTACAAATATTACTAAACTTACTGCGATGCAAGACACGCTCGAAAACAGTTTAGAAACTACCCGATTCACGGAGGCAAAATCAAGCCCCAAGGCCCCCAACAATTCTGATCACACTTATTAACACAAAATTATGATTCAACTTTTCCCCTATTAGCTTACTTTCAATCAAGACGAACATTTAGGCCACCGCGCCGTACATTACTCTATGGTACACGGATACACCTCCATGTCACTTAGAATCGGTTAGAAGTATCCCAACAGAAGTGTACATATCCATGTGCCCAACTTAGTTATATAATGAAAAATTCAAGTTTTTGAAAGTGTTTCATTGTCAAATACTCCCACCATAACTGAGTCTCCGGTACATGATTACAAAAGTGAAAAGCCCGGCAACCGTATTCTGCCCCTATTATGCAATCCTAACTCCACAGTCCACACTCCACAACAGCTCCTCACTCAAATGAAAAACTCTTAACAACAGGACAATAATATATGTCCACCACCTTTCATGCTTAAACCTAACACCACTAATCCAACACAACTAGCCGCCAAAAAAGAAAAGAGAACATAATAAATTGTCTTTGCCTATGTTCAAAAATATCTAGTAATAAAAGAATCTGCTTTTTTCCCAAAAGTTTACACATTTTTCTTTATCAGTTTGACTCAAAAGAAAAATTAATACTTCTTACCATACAGTCATACACTATTTGGCCATAGTAGGCTCTCATCTCTTAAATAAGTAATCAGAGTTCGATCCTTGACTTTTACGAATAAAAACACCAAACTTGGGAGGGGACCAGGGGTCTACCAAATTAGTTGCATTCAGTACCACGGAGGAGATTGCCCAACTGTCAGAAGGAGAGGAAAAAAAACTATTTGGCCTCTCACGTTGAGTCAGAATCCTCCCGATTTCTTTCTCTCCATTTCCTCACTCCGTTACCAAATTCATTCAACAGCATTCGGTAATGGACCATTCATTTCCTCTAAATAAAATGAAGACGATCCTAATTCCGTCACGTCATATTCCATGACAGTTGAGGAGAATTAATACTAGCAAAAGATAGTAGGGTCACCATTGGGTTAATGGACCATGGTCCATATCTACCGACAAAAGAGGACCCCAACAGTATTTTCACACTAATTTTCTCCACAATTCAACAGTTTGTCTGGCTTATTATTGTTACTCCTCTCCTATCATGCAATTATTCAACCAACCCAGTAATACTAATAAATCCTTCTGATATTTGTTCCTAAATGTTGTTGACCCTACAGGCAGTCAGGCAGATAGAGGCTTAATCAAATACAAGTACTCCTTATCATGAGTACCACCCTTGATAACTTTACCGATTTATAATCTTTCAAACCACGAATATTTCTCATTCTAGCAGGGCCGTCAATTTAAAAGACCGTTTGAGTCTCCATATCAAAGAAAAACTTGCTCCGTATTTTTGTAGTAGATGGTACACAAATCACTAAAACTTTGGAGAGACGGTCTCTCACTAAGTTATTGAGAGACCAACCTTTCGTATCCTTTTATTTATATTTCGTACCGCTTTTGTTGTTGATCGTATCATAGTACTTTCGTACCAATTTACATAATAAATATACCCATTTTATCTTTAATCATGATTTTTGATTGACCTATTTTATTACCTTTAATCACTTTTTCTTAAAATTGTACAATGGTCTCTCAATAAAGCTTATTAAAAGACCGCCTCTCAGGAGACCTACTCATATAGACACTTAGCTACTAAATTAGACTCCTAAAAGTTTGGAGATTCCGTTCCGAAAACCTTTTGAACTTGCTATCAGACGAGCCGCTACTTAAACACTCCCAACATCAAAATCCATTTACCAAAGAAGGAGACTATGGAGCTATTATAAATGACATGGGTTGTTAGTTCACCAACCATTTCCTCTCAAAATCAATTTAATACGGAGTAATTAACATAAACATTATTTTCTATTTACATAAAATTCAAATTGAAAAGAGGAAATACACACCACTCCATTTCTCCATTTCATTATCCACTTTAGTAACTCTATTCAAAAAACTTTTAACAAAAAATTTCGGGCTTTTATTTTTCAAATTTACCTTATTACTGTCTCAAATCTCTCAATTATTTATTTACCTAAATAAATAACTGGAATGAAGGAAATACGTTACTCCCTCTGTCCCGGTCATTTGCTATCCTTTTTCATTTTTGGTGTCTTAGTCATTTGTTGTCCTTTCTATTTTAAGAATGAATTTGATGACTAATTTGATCATTCATACTCAATTTATTCCACTTGTCATTTAGTAATTGGCTCTCTCCTCCTTTCCTTGGTCTTTGTGTCAAAATCAAAGGACAACAAATGATCGGGAAGGAGCAAGACGGATTCCGCCGATAGAAGGCATAACCATTGACAAAATTAAATATAGCGACTTATTCCCCTCCATTCATGGGAATCATACCATTTGAATAAAATACGAAAAGCACAAAAACTCCGGAGAGACGACAGAATAGAATTGCAATAAGTCGAACACAATACCTGCTCTCCCATGGGAATAGCGAGACGACAATCACAACTCTTAGCACCATCAACACAATGAACACGCCAACGTCCCGAAACAGTAACAAAAGCAACATCCATATAACATTCAACTTCAACATTAACACCATACATATGCAACGGAATCAACGCAGGTGGCTTACACTTCCCATGAACATAAGGCTGGTAACTTCGAACATCCGGATTATCAACAATACCCGGGTTCGATATCGCTGCGTAAACCATTGGCGCTGTAGGAAGGTATGTCTCTTGTGATGATAAAGATTTATCCATGGAAAGTTGTCGTTTTGGTGGTTTAGTACATGGTTCGAATTCTTTTCCGCAGTAGAGTCGTTTTGTAAGTTTGAGACCGAGGTCTACGGATTTTGCGAACTCGTCCGCCATGGATGATGATTATGAGGAGGAGGAGGAGGAGGAGGAGGAAGAGGAAAAAGGTGAAGTTTGAAAAGGTGGATGGAGTAGTAGTAGAATGTGGAAATACCAAACGTCTTTGATAGGGAGGTAAGGAGGGACGGTGTTGACTGTGGGGGACAAGGATGATTCTCTTGGGTATTCGCCTTTATATAGGACCATTTTCGTGTTACCTTTTTTTTTTTTTTTTTTTTTTTATAAATAAAATAAAAATAAACGCATTGTCGCGGGTAAGAGTTAAACCTCAGTTTCACGATTGGAGTAGAGGTGGCAATCGGTTAATCAAGTCGGATTTGGATAACGTTAAGCCGATTCGGGTCATATCGGATTCCGGTACGGACCATGTTCGAGTCAGTCTACTCTTTTGGGTTGAGTCAGGTCGTTATCGGGTCGGATCATTTCGTGTCAAATGTTATATCAGGTTTGGATCGGGGTCATTATCAGGCATTATTTAGTTTAATAACTTCATTATTATAGGTCAAACGTATCAATCTAAACACTCAGTCACTTTTACTTTGATCAATATTAAAGCCTAATAATTGTCAAGTCATCAATTTAATCGGTCAATCTCGGGTCGGGTCACTTAAACTAACTCTTGCTATTCATGTTAGGGTTTTTCTAACATGTGACTTTATATTTTAGAGTTTACACGGTCTCTACTCCTTTTTTTCCGATTTCGTTTCTTTTATTTTCTCTGGTAGAATTATTTTTAAATGAAACCACATTCAAAATTGAAAAACTAGAAGAACATAAATAGATACTCTCTCTCTAGAGGTAAATGTGTGTTTTATTCAAAACGAACCTCGACGATATGGTGATAGTAGAGACAAACTTTTTTTTATTAGGAAAGAAAACTAGTTCAAATATGATCAACTTATCTCATCCTTTCGAACGAGGGAGGAGAGTAAAAGTCAGTGACTTTCAACCCACTTCGAAGAAGGACATGAATGTCCTATCATAAAATCGGCTACTTTATTAGCCTCACGAAAACAATGAGAATACTTCACTTTCCTGAAATAATAAAGTTCAATCTTAATATTGGCGATTAAAGAAGAAATTTCCCATAGAATCTTGCACGTTCCGCTAATAGAGTTAATAACACATAGATTATCACCTTTTATAGTTAAATAATAGGTTAAAACCCAAATGGTATATATTTTGCTTTGTACTCCGTATTTACAGTAAGTGAATTATACATCTGATGGAGTACATCAGATGGTATAATTTTTGAGCATTAAGATAAAGTTTTTGAGTTTTAATCTAAAAGTTTTGAGTTTTATTATAAAGTTTTTGAGTTTATTTATTTAAACTTTAATATAATAAAGTTACATATAACTCAAAAAAAATTACATATAAGTTCAAAAAAATTTGATATTTGAAATCATAAAACTAAAATGTGATTTATAAACTCTATAGTACTTGAAAAAAATACACAAAAACTCAAAAAGTCATTAAGTATGAGGTAGTATATCTGATGTACAATCCTTTTTCTCCCGTATTTATTTTAGCTTTAGAGCAGATATAGATGACTTGGACAAAAATGTGTGTAGAATGAAGGTTATGGAAAACGAAAATTATGAATTGGTGAAGTACTTGTAATTAATTTTTATTTTTATATGAATATTTATGTCAAACATAACTATGATTATAGATGGCCAATTGCAAGGGCGGCTCGACCTCACACATTTTTCGAGTCTTTCAAACCAAGGCCTGACTAACCCACTTGAGGCCCAACTAACCGGCTTGGGGCGTGTCTTTACTCGGGTGGGTCAAGGTGCATGATCTCAGTCCGAAACAAAGATTAAAGAAAAACTTTGGACTACAATCAGGCTTATTGGCCCGACCCATCCTTGACCAGCATAAGAGCCGATTTAGGGTCGACCTTCCCTAAAATGGTTCAGTCCGACTCTAAGCCAACTCATAGCCACCTCTTACTAAGACTAACATGTGTGGCCAAGTAGCCTCATATAGTCATATTAATCATAAAGCTATTCAATTGTAAGAGATCATAAAACCCACCGGTATTTGTTTATGACGGATAAATAAACACATCTTAAACATAAAGCATGTCAAATAATTAGATGAAATAAAACACAATATATTTTGGGAATAACAAAAAAGTTTGTCTCATCTAACAATATGAATTAATTTATTACTTCCTCCATACCACACCAATGGTAACATTGACTTTTTCACACTTGTCGAGACACGTTTTGCAACGTGAATATTTTTAATTACACATTATTAAAAATTATAAAAATTTGATATTCTTATAGCATTTATGGCAATAAATCAAACAAGATCTCACATGACTATATTCGGTCTTATAGATTAAAAATAATATCGAAGATTCACTACGATCATGAATAGTGCCAAGATTTTCAATGTTACCATTGGTGTGGTATGAAGGGAGTAAGTTTTAACACTTATGATGGGGCATATTCTTCACCCGCTGACCGAGTCAACATATTGAGCAAGGTCAAAGATATCCACAGCAAGTCAACGTCTTAGACAGCCTAACCGACGCAGCTTGTCGGCCTGTCACTTGGGTCTCGGCCAGGCAACTAGCCAGCCGGGATACACATCCGCGTACTCACATCCAAGACCCCTCGGCATGGAGTCAACAGGGCCCGCCGGCCTGCCATGGGTCCTTCGGCCGAGGGTAGAACAGTCTTTCCACCTGCTCTGCCACTTGGCCACTTGGCCACTACGTGACAAAAGGTGAAAGTTTATAAATACTCCTCAACCCTCATTGAGGAAAGGATCCGAAAATAAGCTAATAATCCACAATTAATCTGGTATAAACTCCCTTATCTCTCTACAATATACTTTGCCAAGTAACACACAACTTAATCCCTTTAAGTTTACTGACTTGAGCGTCGGAGTGAGTTCGCTCGGTACCAAGCCGAGCCCTCAGTTTGTTCATTGTTTCAGGAGAGGCCGAAAGGAAGAGTCAAGCAAAGTCATCATTCTACAAGCTTACGTGGTCATAACACTGCTCCGTAATCACACCCGGAACAATTGGCGCCGTCTGTGGGAAACAATACTAAAAGCTAGTCAAATCCCTTACAAAAAAAAACAATAAACAAAACCCACCCAACAAGCTAAGAGGATGTCAAAACAGCCAGAATTTGTGAGTGTAGAAACTGAATTCTACCAAGATGACACAGTCCCTAATTCTGAAATCGGGCAGTCCCCCACCGGCCGAGTCATCCAACCGGCGTACGGGATGCCCATACTACCAGAAACACCGCTGCCTACCGGCCAAGTCACTGTCATGGGACATGTGGTCGATGCACCAAACCAAGCTATTCCTGGACGATGGGTAATACGCCGATCACCCCGCCGCAACGACGGTGACGGCAAAGACACCCGCAGTGACCGGGGCCCATAAAGTGACTCCGATCAAATTGACTGGAGCAATACAAGGAGCTGGACATGCGAAGACGCCGGCGGTGCCCGTGGTGTCAGTGGCGGACCAAAGTCTTTCCCCACCTCGCGGGAGGACGGCGTCGCGCGCGCGGCCGCCAACGAGGCCACCCCGGAGAAGTGAAGAAAGAAGCCCGACTCTCCAAAGTCGGACAACAAGAAGCCCTTCCCGCCACGGGGAGAGAAGCCGGACTAGAAATGCGAGGAGCCGATCGCCACGTGTCATTCGGCACGTGGTCAGACAGCCCCTCAGTGCCTACGTCCTCGGAGTCTCCGTGTCGACCAAACTGAAGCTGCCGTCCCTATCATACAAAGGGGATAGTGACCCAACCGACCACGCCGAGGCTTTCGAGTCTTACATGTCGGTATGGGAGCGACTGACGAGGTATGGTGCCGAGTCTTCCCAACAACCCCTGCATGGGATGGCCCGAGTTGGTACAAGGGGTCGCCTAATGGTTCGGTATCTTTGCTACGCCGACCTAAGGGATAATTTCATAGCCCAGTACGCCTACAACAGGAGAAGGGCCGTTGAGACATCGGATCTCCTCACTATCCGACAGGGGGAGGACGAATCTCTACGAAGCTATGTGAAGAGGTTCGACGCAAAAGCTCAGCAGATCCGTGAGCTGAACACCGAACTGGCAGCCTTCGCACTGATGAAAGGCCTCCCGAAAGGCGACCTCAAAAATGAGCTGATCAAGTGCGAGGTCCTCAACCTGGACTCCGAGGAAGGATGGCGGACCAAGCCGTAAAGGTGGAGGATTACCACAAGACTGGGTAGGCCACGGTGAAGCCGGGCACCAAGAAAAGAGGAGCCACGGGAGAATATCGACGAAGGTCGCCGTGACGATGTCGTCACGGCCTGAAAGATCTAACAGAAACGAGCTCGGCGGGCGCGGGGAGTTCGGGACCATACACCCGGGAAGAGGTATCACGGTCTCACCCCCGGTCAAATCACCGGCCGAGGTCTATGCCCGAGCAAGAATGAAGGGCGAAGTGGGCAAGACCCCCAAGACGAGGGCGGAGGGCGACGCAAACCAATTTTGCGATTACCACGGCCAGCCCGGCCATAAGACCGACGACTGTCGGCATCTGAAGAACGCCATCGAGGAGCTGATCCGGAAGGGGGCCCTCAGTAAGTACGTAGCTGGGGCCCCGGAAACGAGCTCCGACGGGGCGAACAAGAAATCAGTATTCCAGAGGATGGGAGTGATCCAGGTGGTTACCGGAGGAAACGAGAACGGAGGATCGGCTAATGGGCACAAACGGCACCTAAATGAGCTTTACCAAGCCATCAACTTTGTGCCCACCACAGGAATCCCCGCTTCCACCGTCCCCGATATAACCATCGGAAAGAAAGACTACGAAGGAGTCGTAGCCCCTCACAGCGACCCGCTGGTAGTCAACCTGGACATATCCAACCACTTGGTTAAGAGGTGCCTAATTGATACAGGCGCCTACACAAACATCATGTTCAGGGAATGCTTCCTCAACCTCGGTCTGAAGATTGAGGACCTGAGTCCCTGCACCAACCCACTGTACAGCTTCTCTGGGGCCGTCCTGGTACCCCTGGGGTCAATCAGGTTGCCGGTGATGTTCAGCCAAGACGATGCGGCCAAGAATGTTTTATCTGAGTTCGTGGTCATTGATGGTTCATCCGCCTACAATGTTCTGATAGGTAGGGTTACTTTGAGCGAGGCCGACGCTGTAATGTCCATCCGGGCCCTGACATTGATGTATGTCTCGGACCGGGGGGAGGCACAAAAGCTCGTCTCAAAGGACGAGAGAGACGAAGTTGTCAATGTCCAAATATCTGCCAGAGGGTGTAACATGCAATCCCTCAAAGTGGCAAAGAAACCAGAGAAGGGGAAGAGCCCATCCTTACGACAGGAGGGTGATCCGATGAGCACCAACAACGTCAGCATGGTCGAGGGGGCCGAGACCGAACAAGTAGAAATTGACCCGGGCGCACCATAGCAGAATCGGTGTCGGTGCCCGGAGCCAAAGTTCGAGCCGACCTCCTAGACTGCCGAGAGAGAACAAAGACGTCTTCGCGTACTCGGCCGCCGAGATGCCAGGCGTGAGCCGAGAGGTGATCGTTCACAAGCTGAACGTACTCTCCAACGCCGCCTGTCAAGCGAAGATGAGGAACTCCTCGGCCGAGAAAGATGAGGCCATCAAGGCCGAGGTAGACAAACTATTAGAGGCGGGCTTTATCATGCCTTGTACTTACCCTGAGTGGCTAGCAAACGTTGTAATGGTAAAGAAGTCATCAGGGGGGTGGAGAATGTGTGTTGATTTTACAAATTTTAATAAAGCATGCCCTAAAGATTGCTATCCCTTGCCTCGAATAGATAGCCTAATAGACGCAACGGCAGGCTACACTATGCTGAGCCTGCTCGACGCCTTTTTAGGGTACCATCAGGTATTCATGGCCGAAGAAGACATGCCTAAGTGCGCATTCATCACCATACACGGCACATACATGTATAAAATGATGCCGTTCGGTTTGAAAAACGCTGGCGCAGCTTACACTAGGCTGGTGGACAAAGTGTTTCAAGATAAAAAAGGGCGAAACATCGAGGCTTACGTCGACGATGCTATTGTAAAAAGCAAGTCTGACAGCGAGCACTTGGCCGACTTGAGCGAAACATTTTGTTCACTTAGAAAATACAAGATGAAACTTAACCCAATGAAATGCAACTTCGGTGTCCGGGTAGGTAAGTTCTTCGGCGTGCTTGTCAGTGCCAGGGGAATTGATGCCAATCCAGAGAAAATCCAAGCGATACTGGACCTACCGGAGCCGAGGAATCGAAAAGAGGTTATGATGTTGATCGGGAGGATGGCGGCTCTCGCCCATTTCATCTCTCGGTCAGCCGACAAGAGCACCCCATTCTTCAAAGTGTTGAAGGGGAATAAAGACTTCGGTGGGGGGAGGAAAGAGCACGGCTTTCGTGCAATCGAAAGCTCATCTTCAAACTCTCCCAACCCCGTCCTGTGTCGATCTTTGGGGGAGACGCTATATCTATACATAGCAGATTACCTCGGCCACGGTCGGTGCCGTTATCATCGAGAAGAAGACAAACAAAGAACACCCAATCTACTTTGTCACCATACACATTGCCCGCCGAAAGAAATTACCCACCGATTGAAAAAGCGCCTTTCTTTGTCGTCGCCGTTGCCGCAAGGAAACCGAAACCTTACTTCGACGCACATCCCGTGACGGTCTTAACCGACCAACCATTGGAGAAAGTATTGGAAAAATTTGAACAATCCCGCAGCTCATCAAATGGGCGAGAGCTATCCGGCCGGCATTCAATACAAGCCAGGCCCTCGATAAAGGGGGGCACTTGCGAGCTTCCCGGACCGAGTGCACATATCAAGAAGAACCAAACCCGGAGTTTGGGAAGTATACACCGACGGGTCCTCCACGGCGAACAGCTCAGAGCGGCATCCTTATCATCGGCCCAAACGGGGACGAGTTTGAGTATGCCTTGAAGTTTACCTTCTCGGCCTCAAACAACGAATCCGAATACGAGGCGGTGATAACTGGATTCGAGCTAGCTAGAGCTGCCGGAGCGGAACACATTGTGTTGAAGACAGACTCACTATTGGTGACTAACCAAATCAGAGAAGAGTGTGAGGCTCGAGACGACGGGATGGTAAGATACCTGGAAAGGGTAAAAGCTGACACCGCTAAATTGAAATCTTTCCAAATCCAATGCGTCCCCAGGTCTGAGAACAACCGAGCCGACGCTCTCTCAAAACTTGCCAGTTCAAGCATCAAGAATGTCAGCCGGACCGTGCTGGTGGATATCAGGAATGCTAAAAGCATCACTGAGACCGTCGGCATGGTGGGCGACATAGAAGCCGAGACGACGTGGATGACTCCGATAATGAAATTCAAACTTACAAATGAGTTACCGGAGGACCGCAGTCTCTCCCAGAAGATAAGAAGGATCGCCGCAAGGTACTTGGTGTTTGAAGGAGAATTGTATAGAAGGTCCATAATAAGGCCACTTCTGAAATGTGTCGGCCCAGCCGACGCAGAGCTCATACTGACAGAGATTCACGAAGGCATCTGTGGACATCACATGGGGGCAAGAACACTAGCCCACAAAGCTCTCCGAGCCGGCTACTTCTGGCCTACCATGCTTGAGGATTCCAGAGCTAAGACCAAGAAGTGTAAAAATTGTCAGATGCATGCTCCGGTGATACACGCACCTTCCCGAGACTTACAACCAGTACTTAGCCCCCTACCATTTGCACAATGGGGGATGGATTTATTAGGGCCATTTCCGACGGCCTCCGGAGGAAGGAAGTACCTAATTGTCGCCGTTGATTACTTCACCAAATGGGTCGAAGCTGTCGCGGTACCTGCCAAGACCACGGCGGCCGTAAGAAAGGTAATCTGGGAGCACATCATAACTCGTTTTGGGTTACCCCAAGTCATAGTATTTGACCACGACCGAGAGTTTTGGAGTGACTGGTGATGAACTGGCTAGAAGAGCTCGGTATCAAGTTTGCATACTCCTCCGTCTGCCACCCTCAGAGCAACGGGCAGGCGGAGGCAGCTAATAAAACGATCCTAAACGGGCTGAAGAAGAAGGTTGAAGATCTAAAGGGAAGGTGGGCTGATGAACTACCCGGCGTCTTGTGGTCCCTTAGAACCACGGAGAAAGAAGCAACGGGATACAGTCTATTCCACCTTGTCTATGGGTCTGAAGCCGTCCTACCAATTGAAGCATCGGTGCCGACGTTCAGAACGCAAACCTTTAACCCGATCGAAAATGAAGAAGGCACGAAAGCCTCCCTAGACTGGTCGAAGAAAGTCGAGACACGGCACGGCTCAACTTAGCCGTTTACCAAAACAGAATGAGAAGAGCCTACAACCGAAGGGTCCACAAAAGGGACCTAAGAGTAGGAGATCTAGTCCTAAGAAAGTCGGCCGCCACCAACAAAGGAAACATCCATGGCAAAATGACGGCCAACTGGGAAGGACCCTACAAAGTGGTTGAGGAAATGAGGCCGGGTACATACCGGCTGACAGACATGGAGGGAGTGCCTCTAATGAGCCATTGGAACACCGACAATCTTAGAAAATACTTCGTATAGCGGCGGAGGTGTCCGAGACCGTTGTGGGCACCCCAACGCTTGATTATATCTAATGAAGAATATTCCAAGTTTCTTATCAAAATGAAGTGTCCCTCCCATAGTCATACCAAGATATTTACAACAGCAGTCAAAACGTAAACTCGATCACCTCGGCCAAAGCCGCGGGTGACGAGGGAAACGCGACTTGCCCCACAAATGCCAGATTGATCCAACATGCTTAGGAACGTATAAGTACGGTTGAGAAACGCAAATCGGACGCCTCGGCTAGGCCGAGAGTGAAAGAGGAAGCGATCAACACGTCTACGGATACGAATCTTTGTCGCGCCAGAACCCCGATTGCCTCGGCCAGACCGAGAGTGACGGGGACACAACGACCGATACGCTAACATGTTCACAACGGCGGTTGGGAAACGCAAATCTGACCGCCTCGGGCGGTGGAGGAAGCGACCGACACGCCAACATGTTTAAAAACGTTAAGTACAGTTGAGATACGCATTCTAACTGCCTCGGCCAAAGCCGAAGGTAGAAACGAAAAAAAAAGCGCTCAATTAATAACGAAAGAAGACAACTCAGATGAAAATGAGATAAAGACCTCGGCCAAGCCGGAGGCAAAATAAACAAACTCTTATTAAAAATGTTTACAGGTAATACAAGAAAGAAGTCGACGGCCGTCCCCATAGGGATAGCCTAAACACTACCTACCAAAGTTTACAAAAAAGAAGGAACAGCAAAAGGGTACAGACATAAGACATGAAGTGCCAAAAGATGGCAGGGAGGAAAGGCTTAATAATTGGCCCCCGAACAGCTGAAGCTATCCGAGAGATCTTAGGGTGAACCTGGTGACGACCGCCCGTCTCCCTATGCTTGTTCTTTGCCGCCACCGGCGACATCAAAGACATCATCTTTGGTGGGCGACCCGAAGCCGACTTGGCGGCTTCACCCACCGCTTTGCCTTTGCCTTCTCGGCTTCCTCCCGGCCGCCTTCACCTTTTCAAAGACGGGCCGCCTTCTCTGCGGCCTCCTCGGTGGCCCTCTTCGCCCGCTGCCTCCTCCGCAACCTTTGCCTCCGCAGCGACCACCTTATCATCAAGCATTTGTTCAAATTTTTGCCACGGAAAGAGCCGTCGGGAAAGAGCTCTTTGATTACTTCCCTGGCAGCTTCTTCGGCCTGGTCCCGGTATTGGGCGCACATGTTAGGGATGACGTCAGTTTGGAGCGTCTCAATGTCCTTCTCCCTCTGGTCGAGGATGGCCCTCGTGTTCCGATGCGCCTTCGACTGAGCCAGATACAGAGACTTCCATTCTTCCCTCTTCTTAACAGTGAAGTCGAAAGCAGGCTGAAGCTTGGCCAGCTCCTCCCGCAGCTTAGCGGCGTCAGCCTCCGCAGCCTCAACTTTGGCCCTCTCGGCTAGGATCGCCTTGTCAGCTTCCTCCCTAAGCTTTCGCTCAGCAAGGAGGCCTTTCTTAGCAGCCTGGAAGTTCTTCGCCGACTCTTCGGCCTCCTTCTTAGAGGCGGCGAGCTCGAGCCCAAGCCGTTCAAGCGCAGGGGCGCCCTTCACCATGACCTTTTCTTGCTCCCGAGAATGTGAGCACCGGCCACGTCGCCCCACTTCGCCAAAGATCTTCCTAATCGGGCGGGGAAGGCTTCGGGGAGGAGGAGACGACGGCGGCATTCTTATCACCCGTCTGCACAGGCCGCTTCTCAGAGGGACCAGTAGACGGCGGCGGTTGATCTACAAAAAATTCGGACAAAGCATCCATGTCAACATTCATTGACATGCCAGAGAGCCTGTCATCAGGAACGCCTAATGAACCAGCTAATACTGAGCCACAGGTTAGATCTGTACCAGGCTTGGCCTTCTTGGTGGGAGGACCCATTTCTTTGCCGGCCTCGGTAGCGATAGGCACGGCAGCAAGAGACGCCGTCTCTCTTTTCTCTTACGTAAAAGAGGAGATTCCTCTCGCAACGGTGACCTCCTCATCGGTAATATCGACGACCACCACCTTCTCCTTTTGACTGCGCAGGATTGAAGGTTGAATCGAAGTTGACGCCGTCGCCGCCGTAGACATTGCTCTTGGCTTTCGGCGCGGCACGCACGGCGATCTTCCTCCGAGCGCCCGCATCCAAAACCTTCAATCGCCGATCCATAAGGTCGTTTGGGGCGGTCTGCGATCACGTGTCGCGGCCTTAGGATGCAAATTAACAACTTTCCCGTCCTTGTCAAGTCCCAACCTCTCGAGGACGTCAACAGACAGTTTCGGGCCAAAGCGGTCTGCAAAGGAAACGAATCAAGAGTTAAGTAAAAGAGATAAATCAAAGTTCAAAAACAGAAACATTAAAAGCAGAGATGGGCCTCACACCGACCCCACTCACCCTGTTCGAGGGCCGGTATGAGGCCGACGTGGCGTGAGCAGCTCATCCTCGAAGAATGATCTCGCGTCGGGGTATCCATCCCTTCGGCATCCCATCCTTCTCAGCCTCAAACAGCTTCATTGCCCGCCTTTCGTCCTCATTGAGATGGACCCTAAAGGCGTCCATCTTAAGCTTATTCCGGGAGACATATTTCTCACGCTCCCCCCGACTCTCACACCGCAAATTGACACGGTGCTGGAAGGACCAGGGCAGTGGGTAATCCTCCGGAACCTCGACGTACACCCACCGCGCCTTCTAGTCCTTGCAGGAAGTAAGCTTAGAGACGGTGATATAACCCGGCTCTGTCTGCACGCTGTACCACCCCGTGCCACCGGGGGTTGACGGCCGAAGATGATGAAGCCGGCGGAACAAGTTAACCGTTGGGGCCTCCTTTTTAAAGAGACAGAGCCACACAAAGCCAACTATAGTCCTAATGGCCAACGGATGCAGTTGAGCCACGGTGACATTCATGGCTTTAATGATGGCCGCAACGTATCCATTCAGAGGAAACCGGAGCCCATACTCCAGGTGTCTGATGTACACGCCGATATAGCCCTTGGGAGGGCAACAGACCGCTTGACCCTCCTTAGGGATAACCATTTTATATTCCCTGCCAAAGGAGTAATGATCCTCGAAAAGATCAGAACCGGAGCAACTGGCGAACTTGTTTGTCCAAGCACGATCAGGACTGATCTTACAGGCGTCGCCGTGATCCAAGAGATGCGGCCTCTCCTCATCAGAATGAGTCCTTTCCACATCATCATCATCATCGTCAGCATCATCACCATCATCATCCGAGAAACCCTCCAAATACTGATCGTCAACCTCAGGAGAAGGAGACCTAGGGCCCTCGGACCTTATCGGGATGGCGGCCAGTGCCTCCTCTTCATCAAGACGCGACGGGGAGCCCCCCGGCGCAGGATTACTAGGTCTGGCATCAGCAGAAGACATGACAACGAATATTTAACAAGAAAAAAGATTGAAGAATTTGTTTGATTACCTTGGAAGGAAATGTTACACCGAGTAACGCTTCGAGAAATTAGAAAGAGAAAGGAACTCTGCGAAAGAAAAACTAAACGAGAGGAAATTTTTTGAGAAAATGAAATTTGGAAGGCCAAAATGAGGGGGTAACTGCCCTATTTATAGAGCAAAGCCCACTCAATCCGACCAATCAGAGCAAAGCCCATGAGGCGTCAACCAATCAACGCCGAACCACGTGTCAAGCATGCAGCCATGGAATGTCAATCGACAAACAGTTACAAAACTTCTTCAACACGCTCCTTGACAGAATGTCAATCGACGTATCTTCTTCAACACGATCCTTGGTATCTACTTGCCAAACGGCCCGCTGTTCAACCGAGCTTGGCAGCACCGGCTAGGGGCAATCAAAAGCACACGGCACTCACAACCTCGGTCTCGGCCAGCGCCATTTTCTTTTCCACATTTGATGCCCTTTACACATCCATGTGGAGGGGGATACTGACGGCCAAAGCGAGAACCAAGCCGAGGAAGAAGAAGCAAAGCGAGAATATTTTACTTGCGCAGAATACGCTCAACACTCATCGAAGGTCCATACCACGGCATAGACTACGCTGGGGGCAAATTGATGGGGCATATTCTGCACCCGCTGACCGAGTCAACATATTGAGCAAGGTCAAAGATATCCACAAAGAAGTCAACGTCTTAGACGGCCCCTAACCGACGCGACTGTCGGCTGTCACTGGGTCTCGGCCAGCAACTAGCCACCGGGATACACATCCGCGTACTCACATCCAAGACCCCTCGGCATGGAGTCAACAGGGCCCGCCGGCCTGCCATGGGTCCCTCGGCCGAGGGTAGAACAGTCTTTCCACCTGCTTTGCCACTTGGCCACTTGGCCACTACGTGACAAGAGGTGAAAGTCTATAAATACTCCTCAACCCTCATTGAGGAAAGGATCCGAAAATAAGCTAATAATCCACAATTAATCTGGTATAAACTCCCTTATCTCTCTACAATATACTTTGCCAAGTAACACACAACTTAATCCCTTTAAGTTTACTGACTTGAGCGTCGGAGTGAGTTCGCTCGGTACCAAGCCGAGCCCTCAGTTTGTTCATTGTTTCAGGAGAGGCCGAAAGGAAGAGTCAAGCAAAGTCATCATTCTACAAGCTTACATGGTCATAACATTGCTCCGTAATCACACCCGGAACAACTTAAAACGGAGATAACTATCTTAAGAAATGTCAACTACATAAAACCACATGGATTTACTCTCCCCTCAATCACTTTATTTCATAAGTACATGTAAACTACTTAATGTAATAGAACACTAAAAAAATAAAAAATTAATGTAATAGAAGCATGAATGTTTTGTCGTGATGGGGTCATATTTAAGTTGAAAATGACTTGATTTAATAATATTTACCGAGTAGTGAGTAGTGAGTAGTGACCATCATATATGATCTCAGATCATCATATTTTTCAAAACACATGTTATACATGAATAAAACTTAACAATTAGGCTTGTGGTGGGATGGTTTTGTACTTCAATTGGTCTTCCTTGTGACGGATTACCATTTGTGACGGATATTTTGTGAGATAAAATAGTAACAAAATGGGTTAGTGGAGAAAGGGGACCACATGAATAGTGATGCAGAGAGAGAAAAAGTGGGTACTTTGTGAGGTAAAATGATATCCGTCTCTTGTTTGTGACGGATAGGTACCGTCACAAACAAGAATTTGTGTTTGTACTTTTGTCTAAATCTTTTATTTATTTATGTTGTACCTATCACGTTGAAGTTGGGTACTTGATCAAAGATATTGATTGACCAGTGTTACGGCATAAATTTACTGATTAAATTTTAATCATCAGTTTAAACTTTTAATGAAATATTATGCAAATATCGAATCAGAGTCTGATAACCTATGAAAGAGTAACAAAGTAAAGTATCAAGCAACAATTCTATTTTTTAAGTTCTGATTCCTAATCTAAAAAAATAAAGGGTCGAGTATCATGTCACAAGTGATATTTTCGTAGATGATGCATGAAAGTAACATAGGTACTGATGGGGCATATTCTGCACCCGCTGACCAAGTCAACATATTGAGCGAGGTCAAAGATATCCACAGCCAGTCAACGACTTTAAACAAAGATATCCGTGACGGCCTATCGGCCGATCACCCGTCTCTCCGCTAACTAACTAACCGGTAGGAGACACATCCGCGTACTCATATCCAAGACCCCTCGGCATGGAGTCAACTGGGCCCTTCGGCCCGACAGGGTCCTCGGCCGAGGTCGATCGGTCTTTCCACCGCTAGCCACTTGGCCACTTGGCCACTACGTGACAAAAGGTGAAAGTCTATAAATACTCCACCTCTCTCATTGAGAAGGGGATCCAGAATCTAACCTAAGAACCACTTAAATTGGTATTATCTCTCTCATCTCTCTACAATTCACATCATCAAGCAACATACTACTTAATCACAATAAGTTCACTGACTTGAGCGTCGGAGTGAGTACGCTTGGCACAAAGCCAAGCCCTCAGTTTGCTCGTTGTTGCAGGAGAAAGTCGAGGAGAGCAATCAAAGCTAGAAGGGGCATTATTCGACAAAGCTAGCGTGGTAAACAAACCTACTTCGGAATTCATACCCGGAACAATTGGCGCCGTCTGTGGGGAGACGATACTAGAAGCTAGTCATTCCCAAACCAAAAAAAAAAAAAAAAAAAAAAAAAAAAAAAAAACCACCCAAAAAGCTAAGAAGATGTCAAAAGAACAAGAGGTGTTCAGAATCAAGAGCCCCTCCACCCGGATGATACCGTCCACAGTGAGTTGTGCGGCCCTCCACCACCGGATAATTCAACCGGAGTTCGGGATGCCAATAATGCCGATACGCCACGCCGCCGACCAGTGTCACCGTCATGGGGCGTGTGGTTGATGCAAAGAAAGTCAAGCGACTCTGGACTCGATTGTCGGTGCGCCGGCTCACACATCACACCGACAAGAGCGGCGGGACCCGTCCAGAAGCTAGGGCCCAAAAGGTGACTCCGAGAAACCCGAACGAAGCACTAAGAGAGGCCGAGCCTACCAAGACGCCGGGGAGCCCGAAGTGTCGGTGGTAGAACTAAGCCCTTCCCGCACTCGCGGAAGGACGATGTCGCCGCGACGCCCACGAGGCATGCCCCGACGAGCGAAGGAGTCCGACTCACCGAGTCGGAGAAGGAGTCCGACTCACCGAGTCGGAGAAGGAGTCCGACTCACCGAGTCGGAGAAGGAGTCCGACTCACCGAGTCGAAGAAGGAGTCCGACTCACCGAGTCGGAGAAGAAGCCCTTCCCGCCACGGGGAGAGGGGCCGGACTAAGGATGCGAGGAGCCGATCGCCGCGTGTCATTAGACACGTGGTCAGACAGCCCCTCAGTGCCTACGTCCTAGAGACCCAGGTGCCGCCAAAGCTAAAGCTACCATCTATATCATACAAAGGAGAGGGCGACCCAACCGATCATGCCGAGGCTTTCGAGTCTCACATGTCGGTGTGGGAGCAACCTGACGAGGTCTGGTGCCGAATTTTCCCAACGACCTTGGTTGGAATGGCGCAAAGCTGGTACAAGGGGCTACCCGATGGGTCGGTATACTCCTATTCCGACCTAAGAGACGCGTTTTTGGCCCAGTACTCTACCAATAAAAGGAGAGCCGTCGAGACATCGGATCTCCTGACCATCAGGCAGGAGGGAGGCGAGTCACTCCGAAGCTATGTGAAGAGGTTCGATGCCAGGGTTCAGCAGATTAGGGAGCTGAACAGCGAACTAGCGGCCTTCGCACTGATGAAAGGCCCCCAGGGGACTTGAAAACGAGCTCATCAAGTGCGGTGGCCCGAGCCTTGAGTCCGCCAGAAATTGGCCGACCTGTGCCATTAAGGTCGAAGACTATCACAAAATATGGATAGGCCACGGCGAGGCCGGTACTCGAGAAAGAAAGAGCCACCGGGAGGACAAGCCGGATGAAGGGCGCCGTGACAATAATAGGTCGCGGACCGACAGCCCGCCGGGAAGCGAGAACCCGGCGGACGCCGGGGGGAGTTCAGGTCCGTACTACCATAAGAAGTACAAAGATCACACCCCCCTGGTCGTATCGGCCGCCGAGGTCTTCTCCCTGAGCAGAAACGAGGGGCAGAAGTGGGAAAGGCCCCCCAAACCTAGGGGGGACGGTGACACGAGCCTGTACTGTGAGTACCACGGCCACACCGGTCACTTAACCAACGATCACGGCATTTGAAGAATGCCATTCAAGAGCCGATCCGAAAAGGAGCCTCGGCAAGTATGTTGCCGGAGGCCAAAAGACTAACACCGGTGGCTCAGATAAAAAATCCGTCTTTGAACGAATAGGAACAATTCATGTTGTCATCTGGGAAACGAGAACGGCGGATCCGCTCGCGGACACAAACGCACTGACCGAACGGATCGTATCAGGCCGTCAACTTCGTGCCCACTACAGCGGCCCGCGCTTCCAACATCCCGAACATAACTATTGGGAAGGAGGACTACGAAGGAATCATCGCCCCGCATAGCGACCCACTCGTAGTCCACTTAGACATAGCCAACCACCTGGTCATGAGATGCCTGATTGACACGGGTGCTTACACGAACATCATGTTCAGGGAGTGCTTTCTAGGGCTCGGCCTGAAAATTGCGGACCTTAGCCCATGCACCAACCCATTGTACAGCCTTCTCCGGCAGGCTTGGTCCCCCCTGGGGTCTATCAAGTTACGGTGATGTTCGCCGGTCCGACGCGGCCAAGAATGTGATGTCCGAGTTCGTGGTCATCGACGGCTCATCCGCATATAACGTTCTCATCGGTCGTATCACCCTGAGTGAGGCCGATGCTGTAATGTCCATCCGGGCCCTGACACTGATGTATGTCTCGGACCGCGGGGAGGTTCATAAACTCGTCTCAAAGAACGAAAAAGACGAGGTGGTCAACGTCCAAATATCGGCCAGAGGATGCAACATGCAATCCTTCAAGGTAGCAAAGAAAGAGGAAAAAGGGAAGAACCCATCCTTACGACAGGAAGACGAACCGATGAGCACCAACCACGTCGGCATGGTCGAAGGGGCAGAGACCGAGCAGATAGAGATCGATCCAGGACGCACCGTAATCGCTTCGGTGTCGGCCTGGAGCCGTAATTCAGGGCCGATCTCCTAGACTCGCCGAGAGAGGAACAAAGACGTCTTTGCGTACTCACCGCCGAGATGCCAGTGTGTAAGCCGAGAGGTCATCGTTCACAAGTCGAACGTACTCCCCAGCGCCCGCCCTGTGAGGCAGAGGGTGAGAAACTCCTCGGCCGAAAAAGAGGATGCCATCAAAGCCGAGGTTGATAAATTGTTAGAGGCAGGCTTTATCATCCCTTGTACATACCCTGAATGGCTAGCTAATGTTGTAATGGTTAAAAAGTCATCAGGGGGGTGGAGGATGTGTGTTGATTTTACGCAACTTAATAAAGCATGCCCGAAAGATTGCTACCCCTTGCCTCGGATAGATAGCTTAATAGATGCGACGGCAGCTACACAATGCCGAGCTCGCTCGACGCCTTTTCAGATACCATCGGTATTCATGGCGAGAGGAAGACATGCCTAAATGCGCATTCATCACCATACACGGCACCTACATGTACAAGATGATGCCGTTTGGTTTGAAAAACGCCGGCGCGACTTACACAAGACTGGTGGACAAAGTATTCCAAAATAAAAAAGGGCGAAACATCGAGGCTTACGTCGACGATACTATTGTCAAGAGTAAGTCTGACGGCGAGCACCTAGCCGATTTACACGAGACATTTTGTTCACTAAGGAAATACAAGATGAAGCTTAACCCTACAAAATGCAACGGTGAGAACCGGCAAGCAAATTCCTCGGCGTGCTTGTTAGCGCCGGGGGAATTGATGCCAATCCGGAGAAAGTCCAAGCAATTCTAGACCTGCCGGAGCCGAGGAATCGCAAAGAGGTTATGATACTGACCGGGAGGATGGCGGCCCTTGCCCGTTTTATCTCTCGGTCAGCCGACAAGAGCACCCCATTCTTCAAAGTGCTAAAAGGGAATAAAGACTTCTGGCTGGGGAGGAACAGAGCACGGCCTTCGAACAACCGAAAGCCCATCTCGCAAACTCTCCCAACCCCGTCTGCATCAAGTCGGGGAAACGCTATATCTATATCTAGCAAGAACCCTCGGCCACGGTCGATCGCCGTAATCGTCGAGAAGAAAACAAGCAAGAAAGACCCAATATACTTTATCGCCCATACATGTTGCCCGCCGAGAGAAACTACCGCCGATTGAAAAAGCAGCCTTTGCCGTGGTTGTTGCCGCAAGGAAGTTGAAACCCTACTTCGACGCACATCCCATGACGGTCTTAACCGACCAGCCGTTGGAGAAAGCACTGGAAAAATTCGAACAATCGGCGGAGACTTATCAAATGGGCGGTGGAGCTATCCGGCTTCGGCATTCAATACAAACCAAGGCCTTCGATAAAAGGGCGGCGCCGCAGACTTCTTGGCCGAGTGCACGTATCAGGAAGAGTCATGTCCCGGCATGTGGGAGGTATATACCGATGGATCCTCCACAACGAACGGCTCAGGAGCCGGCATCCTTATCATCAGCCCAAGCGGGGACGAGTTCGAGTACGCTTTGAAGTTTGCCTTCTCAACCTCAAATAACGAATCCGAATATGAGGCAGTGATAACCGGAGTTGAGTTAGCCGAGCCGCGGGGCGTAACACATCACTTTGAAAACAGACTCTCTCTTGGTGACTAACCAATACGAAGGAGAGTACGAAGCTCGGGATGATGGGATGGTAAGATACCTGGAAAAGGTAAAAGCCGAGACCTCAAAATTGAAGTCATTCAAAATGCGACACATCCCAGTGTCCGAGAACAACCGGGCCGACGCTCTCTCAAATCGCCGTTCAACCATCGGAATATCACCGAACCGTGCTAGTGGACATCGAACGCTAAGAGCATTGACGAAACCATCGGCGTGGTGTGCGACGTAGAAGCCGAGACGACATGGATGACGCCGATAAAGAGGTATAAACTGACACATGAGCTACCGGAGGACCGCAATCTCTCACAAAAGATAAAGAGGATCGCAGCAAGGTACTTGGTATTTGAAGGAGAGTTATACAGGAGGTCCGTGACAAGGCCACTCTGAAGTGTGTCGGTCGGCCGATGCGAGCTAATCTTGTGAGTAAATACACGAAGGCATCTGTGGTCATCACATGGGGGCAAGAACACTAGCCCACAAAGCTCTCCGAGCCGGCTACTTCTGGCCCACCATGCTTGAAGATTCCAGAAACAAAACAAAAAAAATGCAACAACTGTCAGATGCATGCTCCGGTGATACATGCACCTTCTCGAGACCTGCAGCCGGTGCTTAGTCCTCTTCCTTTTGCACAGTGGGGAATGGATCTACTAGGGCCATTTCCGACGGCATCCGGAGGAAGAAGGTTCCTAATCGTCGCCGTCGATTACTTCACCAAATGGGTTGAGGGTAGCAAGACTCGCCAAGACCGCGACGGCCGTAAGAAAGGTGATCTGGGAAAACGTCATAACTCGTTTTGGGTTACCCCAAGTCATGGTGTTCGACCATGGCCGAGAGTTTTGGAGTGATACAATAATGAGCTGGTTGGAAGAACTTGGCATCAAATTTGCATACTCCTCCGTCTGCCACCCCCAGAGCAACGGGCAGGCAGAGGCAGCCAATAAAACAATGTGATACCCCAAATAAAATTAAGTAAGTTATTCGTTGAAAGAGAAAAGAATTTTTATCAATGTGGAGTCGAGAGAGTACATAAAATGAAATGAATCCATCCTAGAGGGAGATATTGACCTAATAAAATTCGAAAGACGTAGTAACCTAGTACAACTAAGACCCTAGAATAAGAATAAAATAGTTCGGTCGGAATCCGACTTAATAATAACTGCACCCGTAGAATTTTTATTAGACCTATCTCAAAGAAAATAACCCGTAAAATAAAATATCTAGATATTTATAGATTTTATTATATAATATTGATTTTCATCCCATGTTGAATTAACAAATAAAAAAATTAGAAAGTAAAACATGGTCCATGTCTTACCACGTACCAACCTAAATGTAGAAATCCTAGGACCTAGTTTTCACAATGGTGAAAAACTACACCACGTAAGATTTGATAGGGAGGTATACTCTAGCATGTAACCGACTTAGTTTGCCTATAAAAGGACGTGAAGTCCATTGGGAATCCATGCACACAAACAAAAAAACTAACTAGCCAGCTATAGTTGGAACATAAGGACGAGTATTCGGAGTAGTTGATCAATTATAAAAGGTATATTTCCTACCCCTTCGTCTTAAGTTAATATAATGAGTAAGTATATTATCGTTATAATTACTTAACTGATATTATAATGTACGTGAATTATTATTTATGTGATAAAGTTATGTTATACTTG
Source organism: Silene latifolia (assembly GCF_048544455.1). NCBI lineage: Eukaryota > Viridiplantae > Streptophyta > Magnoliopsida > Caryophyllales > Caryophyllaceae > Silene > Silene latifolia. The sequence goes on from NC_133526.1 coordinate 187,110,828, forward strand.
TATATTTTACGTAATGCGGTCTCGTGAGATATGATTTGTGATATCTTTTTGTTTGTGTTAATAATTGACGTTATAATGCTCACGTGATAATGGTAAGGTTAAAATACCATTGCTAAGAGGTACATTTGGCCAATGTATCGTCTGGGACATTATTATTGGAAGGGACCGGACCACATTATTATTTTATCCCGTGTACATGGATGTGAGCTCTGAAGTGGGCTCGGCAGGGGGCTCGGCAATTGGCTCCGCCCCGTTATATCCGGATAAAAAGAAAGAAAGAAAAAGAAAAAAAGAAAAAGAAAAAAAGAGAAAAAGAGAAAAAGATGGTTATCCTGTGTACACGGAGGAGGGCATAGCCTAAGGGAGTCTCGGCTCCGTAATGTGGCCCTGTTCAATAATAATGACCCGAATTATATTAATTTGAGTTGGAGGTTATGGGAAATATACTCAACCGGTGGTTGGTTGACCCTTTATTTTATTAATCTTTTTTGTCACAGAAACAGGGAAGGGCATGAGTGAGGTTGACGCAAGAAAATAGAATAAGGATAATGTATCATAATAAGATAGATCTATCAATAAAACTTGTTACTGGTTATTTGGTTGTACTAAAGAATAATGTAAGCCTTGTATTTCTCTGTATGGGGAAATACGGCGGTAACGCTCTGTAATTTCCGCTGCTATTAATAAAATATACCATTTTGTACTCCTGTTGTTTACGGGGCGTTACAAAAGTGGTATCAGAGCTTAGGTTAAAGAATAAAAAAAAACATTATTTAATAAATTATATGGATAAAAAAAACATAAATTGACCGAGAGATGGGTAGACGTCCTAGAAATCATGGGTAGCTTATAGGATTTTATCTTGTTTATTTGCTTGTTTACTTATGTGATTACCTTATTTGACTTAATGATATTGTTTGTGTCCTTTTAATATTTATCGTTGGTGCATTATTTGATACTGTCCTTGTGGACATATCTTTCTATATATGAGCACACTTTTAAGATCATAAGTTACATGAGAAAAAAAAGTATAAAGAACTACTAGGCTCAGTCTTACTGTCATGTCACAAGGTTAGAGATATTAGAGGATACGTGAGAAACAGAGTCTAATTCCATAAATGCATAGTGAAATAAAGATACTATACTTTAATCATTTCGAGTCCCTAACCATGAAAAATACAATATTATATAGTGGTATAACAAATTTCTTTTAATATTTAACATTTGATGGATATAGTCCAAACTAGAGTGCACTAGATTTACTTAACGGCAGCGACATAGAAAATGTCGATATAGTTTATTTTGACTAAGATGTAATATATGCAGGATAAACTGAGTTAAGTGATCGACTGTCACGATTTGTGAAATCATGACTTGTATAGGAAAACAAATAAGGGTTAGTTGTATTTATTATGAAAGGAGAAGGTCGTGCCTAACTTTGTGAAAAAAAAATGAGAGGCGGAAGTTATATATGAGTGTAGAAAGGAAGTGAGTAACGCGATTTTTATTTGATTGGATAAGCTTATCGTTGGAGGCATATAGGAAAAAAGAGAATAGAAAAAAAAAGAGTCGAGTATGATGGAGTCAATGTAAGTACATTTATGGAGTTCGAATTTTAGAGGCATTTATATGGTAGACGCAAGGAGGAAGAATTTTAAAGTTTGGGTTAGAAATATTGTGGTTTCATTCCTATATATTGAGGATGTTAAGAAAAAAAAAATTGGAGGTTTGAAGATATAAAGTTTTAGGGGCTTGTAACTATTGAAGTGAACAGTTATTTCGGTTAAGGAAAATATTGAATTAATGTATTTGGGGATCATTAGTGAGTGTCACAAAGTCTTATTAGAGTTTTGAAGATATTGTGAATTGAGGACTTGGATGATACTATAAAGGGATTTATGGCTAATAGAGTTGTACTTAAGTTGTTTGGATTATGCTAATGAGATTGACATGAATTGGGATACTTAGAGGTAAAAGGAAAGGATAAAAATATTTTCTGTTTTAATTTGTATTTTGAGAATGACTGTGATTTTGGGGATTGAAATTTGGAAGTTGTTGGTTGTTGACAGTAATTAGGTAATATTCTGGTGATGGTGAAATTTGGATTATAGAGTTTTGCTTCAAAGAAAGTACTAGATTAGTGAATGCACTTTTTGTAAGTTACTTGTGATTAAGATGATAAGATCGTTATACCATGTGATTACATTAATTACTTTATGGATCTATAGATCGCATAGTAGACATGAGTGAGGGTATCTTGTGGAATTAGTGGTTTATTAGGGAGTATTAATGTGGGTTACTAAGTAATAATTGTGGAGTAGTGGAGTATTGAGGATTAGAGTTATGATGTTTAATTTGGGGAACATTTGAATATTTCATGAAGCCCAAATTGAAAGAGCCCAGTTAAGATGATGTGGTCATTTACTGTTTTGAAGTATCGATGTTGAAACGGTATTAGTATAAGACAATATCGTAATATTTTGTAGTTGAGATGTCAACTTGGGAATGGAGCCTAAGTGGTCCGAGAATCTCAGATCGTTTAAGAAGTCTGAGGTTCGATTTCTAATAAAAGCCAAAAAAAGGGGGTTACCCTATTTTTAACTTTTCAAACATGATTAATATGTGTAGTTTATTTGACAAGTTGTTAAGGCGATAATCAAACTTCTAAAAATAAACAAAACACGTAGATGAATAACATGATTGATAAGATCAAAGAGAGGACAAGCAATAATTATTCATTTCGTAATATAAACTATAATTATTGCAAATACCGCTACTAATACACATATTAGTATCATTAGCAAGCTAATGAGTGTCTTCACTTCATTAAGGGACTTTGTAACGGAATTATAAAGCTCGTCGGAAGAGATATCGGGTGATTTATTGGATGAATTACCGGATGATTTATCCATAATTTAGAGAGAAGATTTTTATGAGATTATGGATAAGAAGTAAATGAAGTGGGTGGATAAAATGGTTAATTTTTGTGGTTTTTATAGAAAAAAATAATAATATTAAAAAAAAAAAAAAAAAGTGTCGGTGGGTACTGTACTACTGTAGCGTCAGTGGCTACTATTGCGTCAGTGAACAGTAAGTGTCGGTGGAACCGTAAATAAGTAGACAGTCTATTTATACAGTCAATAAATTAAGTTCTATAAAGTGATAATGTATAAATTAGGACAAGGCAGAAGAAGTTGGTTTGAACTTAATATTCAGTGCGCCTATTCCTAGGCATAGAAGCTAAGCTATACAGTGACGCCTTTAACCAGAAGTTGGTTGATTCTTGGACAAACTAGAAAAGGCTATTGGGTTTTTATCAAGATAGAAGAGAAATGATGGAGGTTTTAATGAGATAAGGTAAAATAATCGAAGTTTCTCATGGTATAGGAATTCAATACCCCATTTGTAGGACATATTTGGTAGTAGAGGCAGTTAGTGATAACTGTTTTATAGTGTACCTACCCCTAGTTAGATAATTATGGATTCAATATGATGATAGAGGAAATTAGATTTAGTTAACTCCTTTTGTATGTTTAGAAGATTTAAAAAGATAAGGGATTAGAAAAAAAAATAGTTTGACTTATTATGTATGATGACGGGTTTTATGATTGTTAGAGCAGTGACTGTACCTAATAGTGGAAATTTTGAAAGAAGGAGAAAATAATACACATGTACCCTATATTAGTACACCTCTTAAGGGAGTTATATGTATAAAAACATTGAACATATGTGATGGGGTCATAGGAAAATACGAGGCGCTAGAATTCGTTGCAAAATTTCTAACCCGCTAGCAAGCGAAAATTGAATGTCAAAGGCAAGGATGACTTTTACAGCCTTTAGACATTCCATCATAGAAATGGGAGTTGATAGGAGTGAACTTTGTGACAATGTTGCCTTTGATACCAAAAGGAATGAATGAGATATGGACGACTTAGATCGACTAACCAAAAGTACACGCTTTTTCACAACCGAAACCACGTGGAACTCTGAATAGTTAACAAAGAGAAATATAAAAGAGATTGCAAGATTATTCGGAATTTCCAAAACCATCGTATCGGATCGTGACACAAACTTCTTAGCAAAATTTTGGTAAAGTTTCCAAAATGCAATTGGTACTCATTTGAACTATAGCAATACTTATCACCCACAAACCAATATACAAACACAGAGAGCAATTCAAACTTTAGAGGAATTGTTGAGAGCATGTGTTCTAGAAATTCAAGGGACTTGGGAATAATATTTATCCTTGATAGAATTTTCATACCATAATGATTATCGTTCTAGCATTGGAATGGATGCTTTCAAGGCTTTGTATGAGAGAAAATGTAGATCCCCTAATATATTGAAGTGATATTGATGAATTGAGGGTCATTGGATCAAACCAGGAAACCTCAGACAAAGTGAAAATCATATAAGGGAAAATGAGAACTGTTCAAAGTTGTCAAAAGAGTTGACCTAACCTTAAAGATGACAAGTTGAATTTCAAGTAGGTGATTCAAATTTCCTAAAGTATCACCACGAAAAGGGTTTATTAGATTCGGGAAACGGAGAAAATTGAGCCCAAGATATATAGAACCATTTGAGATAGTGGAGCGAGTTGGAAATATTGCCTATAGACTATCCCTTCCAATAGAACTTTTTAGAATTCATGACGTTTTTCATTTGTCACTTTTAAGAAAGTATATCTCCGACCCTAGCCATATCATTAACATATCCTTGGTGCAAGTTAGAGAGGATCTAACATACGAAAAGAAACTGACTCAAATTTCAATTCAGATCATAAGGAAAAGGCTCTCCGTAACAAAGTTATCGCATTAGTAAAGGTTGGTAAATAACCCTTCGAGCATGATTGAGGTTAGCAAACGGAATGATTCCGCAACTTACACCTAATAAAAGTGACATGTCAAGTTCACAGTGAGTGTACTTCTTAAGGCCTTTTCCTTTATCAATTATCACCCATAAAGAGATACTTGATCTTCCATGCAGTGTGACAGTCCTCTTCTTCCTCAACCCCAATTAATTCAAGTATTCCCTTGCCCCGAAGGGTTTGAAAAGAAAATTCATCCCCTTAGATTTTCAACAATTAAAAGGGGTCGAAGAATTCTTCCAGCATCACAAAATATGCGCACTTCTGTATTTTGTTCGTCTTGTTTGATTTCAACCTGGTTTAAGAATTGCTAAAAGTTTTGTGATCATATAACAATGACATAGAGGCGACTTGGAAAACAGAACAGGAAACGCGAAGTTGATATCCTTATTTGTTCCAATAAGGTAATAATCCAAGTTTCGAGGACGAAACTTATTTTAAGGGGGGTAGAATGTGATACCCCAAATAAAATTAAGTAAGTTATTCGTTGAAAGAGAAAAGAATTTTTAACAATGTGGAGTCGAGAGAGTACATAAAATGAAATGAATCCATCCTAGAGGGAGATATTGACCTAATAAAATTCGAAAGACGTAGTAACCTAGTACAACTAAGACCCTAGAATAAGAATAAAATAGTTCGGTCGGAATCCGACTTAATAATAACTGCACCCGTAGAATTTTTATTAGACCTATCTCAAAGAAAATAACCCGTAAAATAAAATATCTAGATATTTATAGATTTTATTATATAATATTGATTTTCATCCCATGTTGAATTAACAAATAAAAAAATTAGAAAGTAAAACATGGTCCATGTCTTACCACGTACCAACCTAAATGTAGAAATCCTAGGACCTAGTTTTCACAATGGTGAAAAACTACACCACGTAAGATTTGATAGGGAGGTATACTCTAGCATGTAACCGACTTAGTTTGCCTATAAAAGGACGTGAAGTCCATTGGGAATCCATGCACACAAACAAAAAAACTAACTAGCCAGCTATAGTTGGAACATAAGGACGAGTATTCGGAGTAGTTGATCAATTATAAAAGGTATATTTCCTACCCCTTCGTCTTAAGTTAATATAATGAGTAAGTATATTATCGTTATAATTACTTAACTGATATTATAATGTACGTGAATTATTATTTATGTGATAAAGTTATGTTATACTTGTATATTTTACGTAATGCGGTCTACGTGAGATATGACTGTGATACTGTTTGTGTTAATAATTGACGTTATAATGCTCACGTGATAATGGTAAGGTTAAAATACCATTGCTAAGAGGTACATTTGGCCAATGTATCGTCTGGGACATTATTATTGGAAGGGACCGGACCACATTATTATTTTATCCCGTGTACATGGATGTGAGCTCTGAAGTGGGCTCGGCAGGGGGCTCGGCAATTGGCTCCGCCCCGTTATATCCGGATAAAAAGAAAGAAAGAAAAAGAAAAAAAGAAAAAGAAAAAAAGAGAAAAAGAGAAAAAGATGGTTATCCTGTGTACACGGAGGAGGGCATAGCCTAAGGGAGTCTCGGCTCCGTAATGTGGCCCTGTTCAATAATAATGACCCGAATTATATTAATTTGAGTTGGAGGTTATGGGAAATATACTCAACCGGTGGTTGGTTGACCCTTTATTTTATTAATCTTTTTGTGTACGGGGAAACAGGGAAGGGCATGAGTGAGGTTGACGCAAGAAAATAGAATAAGGATAATGTATCATAATAAGATAGATCTATCAATAAAACTTGTTACTGGTTATTTGGTTGTACTAAAGAATAATGTAAGCCTTGTATTTCTCTGTATGGGGAAATACTACGCGTAACGCTTCTGTAATTTTTCATTGCTATTAATAAAATATACCATTTTGTACTCCTGTTGTTTACGGGGCGTTACAAACAATCCTCAACGGCTTGAAGAAGACAGTTGAAGACCTCAAGGGAAGATGGGCCGATGAGCTACCCGGCGTTCTGTGGTCCCTTCGAACCACGGAGAAAGAGGCAACGGGTACAGTCCATTCCACTTAGTCTACGGGTCCGGCGATCCGCGATTGAAGCAACGGTGCCAACATTCGTAACGGCTACTTTTAACCCGGATGAAAACGAGGAAGGCCTAAGAACCTCCCTAGACCTGGTCGAAGGAAGCCGAGATGCAGCACGCCTCAACTTAGCGATATATCAGAGCCGAATGAAAAGGGCCTACAACCGAAGGGTCCACAAAAGGGATCTAACGGTAGGTGACCTGGTCCTAAGGAAGTCAGCCGCCACCAATAAAGGAAACATTCATGGTAAGTTGACGGCCAATCGGGAAGGTCCCTACAAGGTAGTTGAAGAAATGAGGCCGGTACATACCGGCCTGACGGACATGGGGGATGTACCCGATGAGCCATGAACACCGACAATCTTTAAAATACTTTGTATAGCAAGCGGAGGTGCCCAAAACAATTGTTGGCACCCCAATGCATGTTCATATCTAAATAGGAGTCATCCCCATTTTCCATCAAAGTGTTAATCCCCTCCATAGTCATGTCGAGGAAAACACAACGGCGGTCACCCCAAAGAAGAAGGCATGCTAACGTATGTACACACAGACAGAGCCAAAACCTCGATCACCTCGGCCTTTAACGGGAGTGACGGGGGGACGAGCCGATATGCTAACATACGTTCAACGGCGGTCAAAACGTAAACTCCGTTGCCCCGGTAACTGACCGGGAAGAGACGAGTGAAACGCAACTGCCCTCGGCAAATTAAGACCGAATCTAAAGACGTTAAACACAGTTGAGATACGCATTCTAAACTGCCTCGGCTAAAGCCAAAGGTAAAACGAAAAGCGCTCAATTAATTAACGAATCGCCTCGGCAAATTAAGACCGAATCTAAAGACGTTAAACACAGTTGAGATACGCATTCTAAATCGCCTCGGCTAAAGCCAAAGGTAAAAACGAAAAGCGCTCAATTAATTAACGAATCGCCTCGGCAAATTAAGACCGAATCTAAAGACGTTAAACACAGTTGAGATACGCATTCTAAATCGCCTCGGCTAAAGCCAAAGGTAAAACGAAAAGCGCTCAATTAATTAACGCAAGAAGACAGGTGAAGGAATAAATCAAAGGCCTCGGCCAAGCCAGAGGCGAAGCAAGCAAATTCTCATTAAGAAAAAGATAACGAAGTTACAAGAAGGAGAAATACAGACGACGGCCGTCCCCTTTGGGATAAGCCAAGATTCTACCTACCAAGGTTTTACAAAATACAAGGAAGAGTAAAGCAAAAGGTTACGGACTGGTTCTTTGAAGCGCCAAAAGGATGGCAGGGAGAAAAGGCTTAATAGTTGGCCCCGAATAGTGAAGCTATCCGAGACGCCGGTGAGCCTCGGTGACGACCGCCCGTCTCCCTATGCCCGTTCTTTGCTTGCCCTTGCCGCCATCAGCAGCATCATCCTTGGTGGGCGGCTTAGATGCAATCTGGGCAGCCTTAGCATCCTCAGCTTTCTTAGCAGCCTTAGCATCCTCAGCTTTCTTGGCGGCCTTGGCATCCTCAGCTTTCTTGGCAGCCTTAGCATCCTCAGCGGCCTTGGCCTTAATGGACTCTTCTCTGGCCGCCCTCGTCTTCTCAGCAAGAGCCGCCTTTTCCGCGGCCGCCTCTTCCTCCTTCTTGGCCCTCGCATCCTCGGCAGCCTTATCCGCCGCAGCTTTCTCGTTAGCCTCGAGCCTATCGTCGAACAGCCCGTCAAATTTTGGCCACGGAAAGGAGCCATCCGGATACAGCTCCCCAATCACCTCCCTGAAGGTTTCTTCGGTCAGGTCCCTATATTGAGCACACATGCGGGGGATAATCTTCTTTTGAAGCATCTCAATATCCTTCTCCCTTTGGGCAAGGATAGCACTGGTACCCCTATGTGACTCACTTTGGAGCCGGTACGCCTTTTCGACTCCTCCCTTTGGGCGACAACAACGTCGTAGCGCCCTTGTACTGTCCCGTTCCTCCCGCAACTTGGCGGCGGCGAGGTCAGCAGCCTCTAACTTGGCCTTCTCGGCCGACAGCAGCTTCTCAACTTCCTCCACACGCGCTCGTGCAGCAAGGAGATCAAGCTTAGCCTTCCCGGCTACCCCCTTTGCGGCCACAACATCAAGCTTCAGCCGTTCTATCAACGGTCCCGTCTTGGTCAGGGCCTCTTCTTGCTCCCTAATGCGAAAGCCGGCCAGTTCGGACCACTTCCCAATCCTCTTGCCCAGCCTTGTGCCCTCCGCTATGAGTGGTCGTTGGATATCGACGCGAGAATAGAGTCGGCGGTGGCATTTTTTCCCGCCGTCTGCACAGGCCTCTCCTCGGTCGCCGCTCGCATGGGGATGATCGCGCGGTTGATCTACAAAAATTCAATCAAAGAGTCCACGTCAACGTTCACGGACATACCAGAGAGCCGGTCATCAGGTATATCTAATGAGCCGGCTAAACCGAGCCGCAAGTTAGATCATGCACGGAGGGCTTGCTCTTCTTGGCCGGTTGACCCGTTCCCTCGGCGCCATCGTTAGCATGAGCCGTGGGCAGCAGAAGCATCGGCGGTAGGGGTAGGCCTCTTCCTCTTACGCCTAAGTGGAGATCCTCAAGATCGGAATCCTCCCGTCGACAATGTCGACGATTTCCACCTTCTTCGGACAGCGGGAGTTGGAGGCGGAACGAGGTTGACACCGTAGCCGCCGAAGACTTGGCTTTTCGGACCCGGCGCGGAATGGCAGCAGCTACCTCGGCCTGAGCCTCCGCCTCGTCCAAGCTCTTGACTTTTGATCCATGAGGTCGAGAGAGGGCGACGGACGGCGGTCATGTACATCGACCTTCTGATTCCTCTCTCCGCACGTTACCATCTTTGTCAAGTCCCATCTTCTTGAGGAATTGCTCGAGACGTAACGGAGCCAAAGTTCTCGTAAAAGAAACAAAGTAAGAGTTAGACAAAGGAACAAGTCAAGGCACAAAAACAAGAACGCTAAAACAGAAATGGGCCTCACACCGACCCCACTCACCCCGTGCTAGGGCCGGTATGAGGCCGACGTGGCAAAGCGGCTCATCCATCTGGATGACTTGCGTCGGGGGCAACCAAACTTTCGGCGTCCCATCGTCATCGACCTCGAAAAGCTTCAATGCCCGCGTCTCGTCCTCGTTGAGACAGACCTTTGCGGCGTCCATCTTATTCTTGCCCTTAGGGATCATCTTCTCACGCTCCCCCTACTCTCGCACCGCAAGTTAACGTGGTCTTTGAAAAGACCGAGGCAACGGATAATCATCCGGGACCTCGACATACACCCACCGTTCCTTCCAGCCCTTGCAAGAGGTGAGCTTAGGCACGGTGAGATAGCCTGGCTCGGTCGGACGCTATACCACCCCGGCCACCTTGAACATTCATTCGAAGAAAATGAATTCGGCGGAATAAGTTTACCGTTGGGATCACCCCCCTGAAGAGACACAGCCACACGAAGCCGACTATAGTCCTAACGGCCAAAGGGTGAAGCTGCGCCGCTGCAACGTTCATCGCCTGAATTATGGTAGAGACGTAGATATTGAGAGGAAACCGGAGACCATACTCCAGGTGCCTCATATATACGCCGATGTGACCCGGGGGAGGGCAACAGACGGCCGACCCTCTCCGGGGATAACAATGTTGTACCCCTGGCCAAAAAAGAAGTGATCTTCGAAAAATTCAGAGAGCAGCGGCGGATGAACTTATCGATAAAACCACGATCGGCGCCGTAGTACGGGCATCATAATGATGCAGATCGTTGACCTCTCCCCACCGGAAGGATTCCTTTCCTCATCATCATCAACATCGTCATCATCCTCCCCTTTGCTCCAGGACTTTGCGGTCAACTTCGGGAGAAGGAGACCTAAGGCCCCCGACCTTAACGGAACGGCGGCTACCGCCTCCTCCTCATCAAAACGCGCCGGGGAACCCCCCGGTGCACGGTAACTGGGACCGGCGTCAGCAGAAGACATGGTTCACAACAATTACTTAAAGCAAATTAAAAAGTTGATAAGTTTTTTTTTGGTTTACCTTGAAGAAAAGTGCTACGCCGACGTAAAAATTCTGAAGATTGGAAGAGAAAGAAACACTTGAAGTTCTAGATCTAGAAAGAAGAAAAATTTTTGGAATGAATGAAATTAGTAACCAATTTCACTTCAAAGATCTGGTATTTATAGGCCAAGGCCCGCAAAGGAGGACCAATCAAAGCGCAGCCCATGAAGCGTCAGCCAATCAACGAAGAGACACATGTCAGGCATGCGTACACGGAATGTCAATCGACGCAACAGTTGAATGTCAATCAATGCAACAAGAACCAAGCGTCTTCAACACGCCCCTTCATATCCCTTTGCCTATTCATCTTCCTCAAGCAAAATCCTAAAATATCCGTTTCTCCGCCGCAATATGATTAACCAAGCTAGGTAGCACCTACTGGGGCAATCGAAAGCACACCAAGCACTCTCAACCTTGGGTCCGCCGCCAAGAAGATCTTCTCTTCCACATTTGATGTCCAATACCCATCCATGTGGAGGGGGATATGGTACGGCTGTATGTAAGTAAGCCGAGGAAGAAGAAGCGGGCGTAAAATTTTCACTTGCGCAGAATATACGCTCAACATACATCGGAGCCCATACCACGGCATAGACTACGCTGGGGCAAATTGATGGGGCATATTCTCGCACCACCGACCAAGTCAACATATTGAGCGAGGTCAAAGATATCCACTGACCGATCAACGACTTTAAACAAAGATATCCCGTGACGGCCTATCGGCCCATCACCCGTCTCTACCGCTAACTAACTAACCGGGGAGACACATCCGCGTACTCATATCCAAGACCCCTCGGCATGGAGTCAATCGGGCCCTTCGGCCGACAGGGTCCCTCGGCCGAGGTCGATCGGTCTTTCCACCGCTAGCCACTTGGCACTTGGCCACTACGTGACAAAAGGTGAAAGTCTATAAATACTCCACCTCTCTCATTGAGAAGGGGATCCAGAATCTAACCTAAGAACCACTTAAATTGGTATTATCTCTCTCATCTCTCTACAATTCACATCATCAAGCAACATACTACTTAATCACAATAAGTTCACTGACTTGAGCGTCGGAGTGAGTACGCTTGGCACAAAGCCAAGCCCTCAGTTTGCTCGTTGTTGCAGGAGAAAGTCGAGGAGAGCAATCAAAGCTAGAAGGGGCATTATTCGACAAAGCTAGCGTGGTAAACAAACCTACTTCGGAATTCATACCCGGAACAGGTACTATTACTTACATTGATTGATGTGTATTAAAAGATTAAACATTACTCCAACTAAGTGTGATTTGGTTTAAAGTTTGAACATATGTGAAGAGAATCTTGGTTCAAAAAGGAAAAAACAATAGGATTAGGATACGGCGAGCAATAATTATGTTGTTGACAAACATAATTGTATGGATGTGTCTACGTTTAAACCACATACTCCGTATTAACTAACTAATTATCATTTTTACGATGTTGACCAGGATAATAACAGTTGAGACAATTTCGTCAAAACACTAAAATACAGATTAATGTGTAGACCCTTCCAGACTCCACCAATAAGGGAAGGGTTGGGCTGGGCTTAATGGCAAAAAGTTCACCTTCTGACTTTAAATTCAAAGGTTCGATTTCCGTTTCGTTAAAATATAACCTTGTTTGTAGGTAATCTATAACATCACTATAAGTTTTCAAAGAAGCTGGTGGTCTAACTTGACATTAAATTGAGTAAGACCCGCCCTTTAATATAAACTTTTGCAGTTAGTCTTGCTTGTGACGGACTAATCCCGTCACAAGCTTGTGACCTCTCACAAAAAGGGAGAGGGGATAAGGTGGAGCACTCCCATGTGCTTCCCACTCACCTTTCAATGGGCATTTTGTGAGAGGAAACGGTACCCGTCACAAGCTTGTGACGGATATCGCCGTCACAAATGAGAATTTGTGAAACTTTTGAGTACCAAAAAAAATGTGTAGACCCTTCAATATTTGTTTATTTTTATTCGTAAGAGTCCTGAACTGATTCATTAACTACGTGTTTAAGAGATAATAACCCTTATCACTCGTACCGACCAACTAATAATGTGATTAAGAATGCTTGACTTTAATCAAGTGGGCAGGCCTTGTGGGTGGGACCACAATTAGCTTAATTATCAATTTTAAATTATTAAATACGATGCTTAATTCAAATTATACGCTTCATAGTTTCATAGTATCACGTGAATGACTCCTAAAACTAAGCCATCATTGGTTAAGCTTGACGTGCCTAGCTTCGCATGGCTACATGAGTCATTCTAGTATGAGGGCAAAGAATAAAGAAGGGTTTAGGACAAAGATAAACAAACAAGGCAAAGTTAACTACTTCTATACCTTTTAACAACCCGATTGGTAAACATTAACGACGCTTTAGTAATTATTAACGACGTTTTTTTTTTTTTTTTAAAAGACCATAATACCTCTTGTATATCTCACTAAACAAACACACCTCCTCTCTAATTCAAAAAAACTCAAAAATAAACCCACCACCGTCCCTACCTTTCTGCCACCACCATTGCCACGCCGCATCCGCCGCAGCACCACCACGCTACCACTACTGCCACTAACAATCGTCCAACACCATAAAAGGTTAGTGAATTTTCCTTTGTTTTTGTTTTTGTTAAATTAGTTTAGGAATTGATGTTAAACTATGAAATTAAATTGTTTATAATTGTTTCTTTTCCTTATTGTTGTTGTTAATCGATTATATGACTTGGATTTGGTTATTTAATTGAATTAGGTGTAATTAGTTTCTGTTTTAGGATGTATCCAATTAGTTGAATTATTTTTGATTGATTAGTTGTTTCGTGTTAATTAGTTGTAATTGTCTTGTTGTTTGCGAAATAGGTTGAATTATATGTCTATTTATGTTGTTGTTGTTGGTGTCGAAATATAGTCGAAGGAATTGGGGAAGGGGAAGCCATGGGCGAAACGTTGGTGTTCAACGTTGAACCCATGGAGAACGTTGGATTTCAACGTTGAACCATGGCTAAAACGTGGGATTTCAACGATGCAACCATGGACAAACGTTGGAACCATGGCAAACGTTGATAATCAACGTTTACACCATGGTGAACGTTGAGTCTCTTCGTTTGATCCAGGGTCAAACGTTGAGATTCAACTTTCGTCCATGGTCAAACGTTGAATCTCCTTGTTTGGTCCAGGGTCGATTGTTGAATCTCAACATTTTGTCCGTGGTTCATTCATTTTTTCAAAAAAAAAAAACCGTGTTTATTGCTATTTTTTGCCGATTTTTTTATTTTATAAGTTTTCTAGTCGATGAGGGTATTTTCCAACAATTTTTATTTGATTAATGCAGATGGGATATCAAAATGAGAGGGGAAAGACCATTATGCAACCTCCGCCACCTAGACACGACCGTACCCTTGGTCGGAATGTTGCAATGTCAAAGCGTCGTTTGCGGGTTAAGCAGGCCCACCCACAGCCACCGCCACTTAGAGAGCCGACTCGCATGGTTATGATGCCTACTTCCGGTCACGTCCGTAGTGATTCGGAGGAGGTGAGGTCACGGGAGATTGCCGGTAGTTACCGGCATATTGGAAAGGAGGAGGAGTCGGATGGGGGGTCGGAGGACGAGGATGTTGTAGAGTATCGGGTCGTAGAGAACCCGTCATCTCAGAGAGTGTTGGCTCATAGGTTGGCCGGGATCGTAGAGGACGCTATTCGAGTGTTAGAGAGACGTCCTCGAGCACGGACAAGGCGAGGCCGAAAAAGGATACTTCTTGGGACTTGACAGAACCCGTTCCTAGTGGTCCTAGTAACGTTGCCATCTTACGGAGTTTTGGTGGACACATTGCGTTCATGTGTTGGTTGGACCCTAACCCAGAGAATATGAGGTCGTGGCTGAAGTGCTACGAGAGGCCGAAAGTTGTGAGGGAGATTAGAGAGATATCACTGCGAGGTTGTTGCCGCTAGGGTAGAGGCGAGCGGGCTTGGGGTTTTAAGGGGGGTGTTTTACCACCGGTCTAGACGATAACCTCCTTAGTGATTTTATCGAAAGGTGGCGCTCGAATACTAACACTTTCCATATGCCTTTTGGAGAGATTAGTATCATGCTCCATGATATTCAGCAGATTCTTAGGATACCTATTTGTGGTGAGCGGGTATTTGTGGACGGTATGGTCGAGGCCTATGATAGTGGTTTGAGGGGAAAGATTGGTAGGTTTTATGGAGTTCTTGAGTCCGAGGTGGTACCACGGCGCTATAAAAATGGCGGTTTACTTACAACAGAGCTGAGAAGTGTTGTTGAGCAAGGCAACGAGCATGACTCGTTCCAGGCTTACCGCTTGATTTTATTGGGACATACTATTTTCATGGATAAGAGTGGTGATAGGGTGAACGCTCAGTTGTTGCCCTCGCTTGATAGTCTTGATCGGGTTGATTTCTATGCTTGGAGTGCCGCTTGTTTGGCTTACTTGTACCGACATTTAGGGATAGCATCGCGCCGAGATAATACTGGTATTAGTTGGTGTCTACCAATACCCCAGGCATGGATATACGAGTACTTTCCCAAGTTCCGACCCGGTCTAAGGGCGATTTTGAGTGTTTTCAGATGTATCGCCATTGTTTGAACGATCTTAGGTCGGAGCATGTCCGATTGTTGCCCTATGGGAACCGTCTCCAGGTATCTTGTAGGGTATCACTTTTCTCGGGTTTTATCAAATATCTTGATATAGTAGAGTCATACAAGCCTGATCGGTGCATGCGTCAGTTTGGGTATCGTCAGACTATCCCATACCCGATGTCGATATCGTTTCTTGAGTATCGCCCGATGGACGGGAATTACAGGCTTCAGTTCGAGGAAGATCCCGATAGGACATGGGGGATCCCAAGCTCGATCATATCGTTGCGGCATCAGTCAATTAAGGCAGTTATGCCTTTCGAGCATGCTCATAGGGTACATGAGTTGGTATGCGGAGACTTCACACCCGTATTTTTACCCCTCTTCACACCGCCTCCATTTTCGTACTGTCGAGTTTCATGAGGTCGGAGGTCGCCTTAGCCCTTAGTCGTCAATTCAAGACCGTTTTCCAATAACCTAGTGAAGAGATGGAGAGAGAGCATCTAGATGATTTGTTTGCGGACATGCGCCCCTACTATAAAGATGTGTATGACGACTAGTTTATTTTATTTTTTATTTTTGTCTCTTTGTATGGATAATTTTATTTGAATTTTAGTCTCTTTAACTCTTTGTATAGATATTTACATTTCTGTTTTTTTTTTCTTATTTTAATTTTAGTAATCATTTTATTGATCAATCCCATAGAGAAAAACGATATTTAAATTACAACTTAATTTAAACACGATATAAATTAACAATAGGACATAAATCGGAAATACAACTTAATTAAGTAAAAAATACTTAACGGAAATTAACA
The DNA here is from genome assembly GCF_048544455.1 of Silene latifolia. Taxonomy (NCBI): domain Eukaryota; kingdom Viridiplantae; phylum Streptophyta; class Magnoliopsida; order Caryophyllales; family Caryophyllaceae; genus Silene; species Silene latifolia. The sequence goes on from NC_133526.1 coordinate 187,127,153, forward strand.
ATACGACATAAATTGAAGATACAACTTAATTAAAACGTACTTAAGGAAAATTAAAAAACGACATAAATAGGAAATACAACTTAATTAAAACATAGTTTAACTTTATTAAGTTCGAATTTAAATTCGAACTTAAGTATCTTCAGCCGATGAAGATGACGATTCCATATCTTCTACATCGTTTCCGGCCTCAATTTCTTCAGGTTGAGCAGCAACATATTGATCATAGATATCTATGATGCCGTTTTTCGCATTTCGGAGAGGTTAAACACTCTACCGGCACATAAATCGGAAAATGTTGCGTAATCGAGCACGGTCAGTATGCACAGAAAATATTTGATGACATCACTTGATAACCTCCGATACTCCCACATCTTTTCTATTAATGTTTCTGTAGACACAACATCGTCGGTAACGGGAGGAGTGCGAAAATCCTCCCAGTTCCCGGCTAAGATGAGACACAGAACGCCAATTGGCGGATTTCAAGCAAGTCTCATACAGTGGCACTTGGGGTGACTAATTCAAAAAGTGCAACTAACACTGGTAAATCCACAACGATTGAGTTGATCTTTCGTTGGTACACTTTGATTCTTTGAGCATTTGTGGCCATTTTAGTATTGTCGTGAATGGATTTCATTGAGAAATCGAGATTTTTAATAGTGAATAAGATGGGATGTTGTGACTGGAATGGATATAGCAAGGGGTATTATACCCAATTGATAACGGTAACAATTTTTTGAATTTCAAACGGTTATATTTTTAAATTTTGAACATTGATTTTTTTTTTTTAGAATTTCAAACGGTTATAATGTTAGAATTTATAATGGTAACAATTTTTTGAATTTCAAACGAACTTAAAATATATTACTCAAGCGAAATTAATAATTTTTTTTTATTTCAAACGGTTATATTTTTGAATCTTTAGCTGATAAACTGTCAAGTGTGATAACTCGCAGTATCATCATTTCGCCTTCTATGACGTCTTCTCAGTGTCGAACCCATGAATGCTTGCTAGTTCTCAATGTTCTGTTGGTATAACGTATCAAGGTGAGCAACACTAGCATCTCGGTAGGTCAACCAAGCGGGGTGAAGTGGTGGCATAGATAGACTCTCAGGGGGCCCTCTAGAATAATGCAACCTCTTCCAATGGTTATGGTGTAGGATAATCCACATAATATCGAACGGTTGTATGTCTTCAAATGGGGACTTCAATGACTTGATAGTGGTGCAACTTTCATCCCAAACTTTCTTTCCATCTTCCCCTCATATATGACTAATAACACAAATGGTCCAGTTGAAAAGCATTGCAAACACGAGCAAATGGTCACCACACATCCAGTAGTCCGGTCCACAACTAATCGGAGCAAAGAACTCAGCTCGTATAAGAGCCGACTCAAATCATGACAAACCGGTGGTCGATGATGGGTAAACTCCGAACAACAGTTTGTATATATCATCGCTCTTCATATCTCTGGCACATCATTCCCACATATCTTTATAATCTGCCTCTTGGCCCCGTTGGGCATAAGATATAACCTGGAATGCACAATGCCCGTTATCTCTAACATCCACCCAACCGTCGAAGTGGCCCCAAAGTACCTCAGGAACACCGTCCCGTTTCCCATGATGATATAAGGCCAATGGTGAAGTTCCTTTCCAATGGAGCACCCGGAGCTCCTGATTCGAAGTCACCATGTCTTTGTTGTGATGGTGGTGAATTTGTTGAACTGCCAGTACTTGGTGGCCTGAACTTCCTTTGTACATGCTCGAAACCCAACTTGTTTCTACTTGTATAACCTCTCGGACAGCCATTCGGATGCTCATTAATAGGGGGTGGCAAAATTTCTTGGTCCTATGGGTGGGAGAAGTCATGCAAGAAGTCTATGACTGCCCTTCGTTAAACTGGGTCACTGTTTCTCACACCTTCAACTAATTCCTCAAACAAATCACCATAAGTTTTCGGCATTTGTTGAGGACTATCATACACCAATGTCTTCTAAAAGATATGAACATCCTCAAGATGCACCCTCCTACCTCTGTTCTTCAAAGAAATCAACTTGCATGCACAAAGTAATCCATGAGTCGTTCGTAGCACGTGTCCACATTGATCCTCTATCCCGATACCCAAACCAAGGCCTTTCAAAAGTTCTTTCTCCATTATCTCTATGGCCATTGTAGACACGCTTCCTTGCAACAAGGAGAAAGTACGGGATGTTATCATTGAATCTTCGAGCCCTTTTCTAATCTTGGAGTGTTGAACTTCTATCATGCTATGGATACGGGACCACATGGTATCAAGTGTGAGATGACTGCTTTTCAACCAAGCCTTCAATAGAGAATGGGCTGACTCAAGACGGGAAGTTTCCGTGTTACCAAGATGGAAGCACTCGTTTGTATAATATAATACAAACTTCTTCGCGTGCTCACCCTAAATGTTCCCAATATAAGTGGCCAAAACAACCCACTTGATACAGAAGATCCTCCACCAACGCTGAAACTCTTGCTCGGTAGGTGCATCGATCACATTAATCCAACCCGATTATGGATTTGTTATGACATGGTTCTTGTAACTCTCACTTTGATAAGTAGCGTTAGCTTTAGCATTGATGGCTTTGTTGTAACACCCCCTCATGCCAAGGTACCTTACCAAGGACTACCCTAGCATGAAAGGATGTTACCATCTCGGTATCCCGAGGTTAGTATATCAAAGTTACCAATTCCAAACAACCTTTATTAAAGTATAAAGAGTTAGTGATTACATGTTTCCAAAACCAAACCAAAGTATACTGTGAAAGGTCTAACAACTACAAAGAATGCAAGTTAAGTCTCTTGACGGCGGAAGCTAAACTCGAGTTATGACTCCCCATGACTGTCCCATAGCTAAACATCTGCATTACCTATCACATTCTGCTCACCATCCCCGAATGGATCACCGCAGGTTTTACAAAACAACAAAAACGAGGTCAGTACCGTTCAATCAAATTAAGACAAACAAACAATGTAGTCGGCTGATCATCCTCCATCCTCGGTCTCCCGATTTCACACAGTAACTGACTACACACCGAAGTGTGTAGCCCTGCCAGATTACCCATCGTAACAGGTAATCCTTGCTGCCAGTGGGTGACCGCAGCCCATCCCCACCTAGTCCAGCTCATCAACGAGCGACTAACAATCCCTGTCCCTTAATGTGCACATCCCCTCCCGTGACGGGTTCCACGGAGGGCGAACTAGGGTGTGAAGCCACTCCCGCAAGTGATTCCACCACAATCACACACACTACAGCATCACAGCTGTCACAACCCACAACCGTCACATCACAACCACACCAACACCGTCACCACAACACCCATCCTCCAATGATCAGCAGATAACAACAATTATGAAACATATGCAGTCTTAATCAATTAACAGTACTGAGTAGGAGAAACCATGCCTTTTCGCAATCCGCTATGCTACAATCAATCATACAATGTGCATAACAAATACCACATCGTCACCTACAACAATGATAATCAACAATCACATAACGCAAACACTTTATGCAAAACCCCATTTCCCCCAAATTCATAATCAAAGACAAACCCTAGAATAATCATCAACAAACATGGGGATAAGGACTTACCGAAGGAGGAATAAAGGATCGAATGCGATTGCTAAGATTATCCACACACACAGAGGAGAGATTCAGAGTGATTAGAGCGTCGTACGATGATTAGGTTTTGTAAATTATGTTTAGGAAACTGCTTAATGAAATATATATATCGTTCTAATTACTTCCGAATCAAACCTCTGAAATATTACTCGCCAGACCGGATACTCGGTCGAGTATAGGGTATACTGGGCCGAGTATCCTCTACTCGGTCGAGTATTCATCATACTCGACCGAGTATTCCTCGGCAGAAGCTAAACAGAACATACAGTTAGCACTACTCGACCGAGTAGGCTCTATTCGGTCGAGTACTTAGCTTAATAAAATCTGTAGTATTACAGTCTTCCTCTCTTAAAAAGAACTTCGTCCCCGAAGTTCCAACCCAACCTATAAAACATGGACACCTAACACTAACTCCACCAAACACGCTTACTAGATAACATATCCTCTCGATATTGACTCCATAATATTATCGAATAACCACAATATAATGTTGCCAACCTTATCTCACTTCCATAACATTCACTATCAACTCAATACCAAGACAATCCACAAAATAAGATCAACCATCAAAATGGAATGTTACATTCTACCATCCTTAAAGCGAACTTCGTCCTCGAAGTTTACTCAGGCACATAAACATCCTCACACAATCCGTTACTCTCACTCATAAACATCATACTACTACGAGTACTGCCATTATCTGTAATAAAATCGGCAATCACACAAATCCATCCTTATTCTGCACCAACACTCAAACTTCCAATTGCAACCTGTATGACCATCAAACTCTCTTGTCGCATCCTACTCCTCTTAAGATAAATGTTACGTCCTCGTAACTCACTAATACTAGGTCCTTTGCTATACCTCCCACCTCATTACTACTGCATGACAACGATAACCCACTATAACCTCAACACCTACAACCATTCCTATATCCAGGACTCTCTTTTTTAACAGTTCTCGTGCCTCCAATTATTCTGCATTCCCATAACATATATCATAAAATCCTCAGTATAACCACTACTTCATCTCTTCTACATTACCACAACACGACATACTTCTATATACATATACACTCATCTCTACAATATTATCTCACAATCCTCTAGTGTTACACATACTTACATTAGCTTCTCAAGTTCATCTTCTTTATTACCACTACTCCCTTAACTTGACACGATACTAAGTCCTAAAACTCCATACTCCCTGTCCCAAGGAAAGGTGCCAAACCACTTATAGTTTCAAGTTCAATACCACACATGTTCCACCATTTCTTTTCACAACTATGTCCACCAATGCCTCATCTAACACAAGATCAAAAGCACTCCAACAACCTCTCACAATGGTGTCCCACCTACAGAATATTACTACGCCATGACATCAACAGCACCATACCCAACTCTCTCTCTCATACCATACTCTATTTTCACTCCGAAGCTGACACTGGTAAGAAACATCGGGAAACAACACAACGGTCTATATGCCCCGACCGACACTGACAAGAAATAGCAGTAAACAAACAACGATCGATGACAACACGAAAATACTCGTATCACAACACGAATTACCGTGCCCAGTGCACAACACCACATCGATAGTCATTGCAACTCTTACAATCTCATAATATCGACTCAAAGACAACTTCCTTGACCACAAGACTGTCTTAAAACTGCTCTACCAGATCACGACGCAGCACATTAGACGGGATCACAAATACCAACCTTATGAATATTATCCATATCATGACTCTTGAGGCCGGGACCTCACACCATCACTTACAGATATCATACATACACATATACGTATAACATATGACGCGGAACACACATATATCGACTCGTAACTATCACGTCACGCAATTACTCGTGAGGTCAGGACCTCACACAAAGTTTTACACATCCCATGGACCCATAATCGAATCTAACTAGCCAATCCTGATCTCGTAAGTTACCACTTGACAATGAATACCTCTCATCCGGACTTAACTCAGGTGCCTTTCATAACATATTCTCTCATACACATAATTATCACCCCTCCGGTAAATATAGCCATAACATCAGTACCCAACTTCCAGAGAACACCTCATATATCCACACCTTATACCCCCTCACAACCAAACATACTAATCACCTCCACAAAATCAACCTCATTAGAACAACTAACTTCCCTAAAGTAAGATCATCCTTAACCACTAGTGACAATACTATGACACCAACATCCTTCATGTGACTACTCTCTTACTATCACTTCTTAATATAACAATCCGTTTTCTCTCTTTGGTTATCATCTCAAATAACGAACATCCAATCCATCAACTAAATCTACCTCAACATTATTCCCAATTCTATCCTTTATCATATCGTTGCCACTCTCTACCAAAATCTCAGATCGTGCAAGCACTCTACAAACTTCTCATTCCATTAATACCTCGAAACTCACGGCTAACATGTCGTCCTGCTCTCCTATATAACCATTAACTCACACCCTCTAGTGAGGCTATCGTACATTTCCATAATTTCCTACCTTCATGCTCCTTAACTCCGGTCAACGTTCTCTCAACTTACTTCCATCCCTATTTCCTCCTTTTTACTCAATAATACCAATTAATAGTTCATCTCCTTTCATTTTTTTTCTACCTAACTCTTTAATAATTTGTTTATTTTCCCATAGCTCCACAATTCTAATTCCCTGAATTCATATCAATATCTTATCATTCTTCTTATCATTTATCCTCTCTCATCTTGCTTCTCACTTATCTTTGTCACATCAAGTCCACACACTAACAGTTACTCTTCAATTAGCCGTATCTCCCTTTCGTATCTCCAGAAAACCAAAAATTTACCTCATACCGTTAATTTCCCAAAGAATTGCACACTAGGCTCACCCCTTGATATTCCAAATTCCCAAACTCAGTCACTATCTACAAATTCACGTCGCGACATAACTCCATCTACGTCCACGAAATACCCCTCTACCTCATCCCTCTAAAGCAACCTTTCATTAAATATATCCTTAAGCAACACAATCCTAACCGTCTCCCTCCATAAATCCTTACACATCCCAATTTGCCACTATTCGCATCCTCATCTCGATCTTTCATCCTCACATTTCCTTACACTTATATCACTCTTGCCCATAAACACTGACTTTTATATTACTCAACACACTACTATATCACTCACCATATCTCACCAACATCTTCCTTACCTTGATTAGCTCATCATTCCTCTCTTTTCTTTTTCCACTATCCCTCACAACCATATTAACACATGTCTTCCTTACCCAACACATGTCCTTCACAAGCCGGAATTCTCCTTGTCATAGCCTTTGGTAACTTACGTATCCAGACCGTCACATATATAAAAGAATGCGTTAAGACTCAAAACATACGTGTGCACATACCCCACGACTAAAAAAAAAAATGTAAGAACATAGCCACCGACTTAAAAATTAAGGTGAAAATATAGCCACCGACTCAAAATAGTCGCCCACTGAGGTACTCGGTCGAGTACATAGCATACTAGGTCGAGTACAGGATACTCGGTCGAGTATTGGGAATACTCGGCTGAGTAGCCCTTACTCGGTCGAGTACCAACACAATTCTCAGCATCGTCCAGGTTTCGTAAAACAGTCATATCTCACTCGTTATTGGTCGTTTTGGGCGTGTGACCTATCTTTAGAATTGTAAGAAGACAAGCTATCACCTCAACTTGGAATCACAGCCATATCATTTCTAGAACTCGACTTATGACAGTTTTAAGACAACCCTTCCGTAATCGGTTTTCATACAAATCAAATTTTCTCAACCAAAACAGTTTGAACATGCATAAGGCAACAACAACAACTCAATACTTCAAGAAACCGGTACATAGATTCACTTTTATCATAACCACATGAAAATTAAACACGACATAAACTTACGATAACATACTTAAGCATGAAATTCTATATACTATGCATCGCTACCCAAAGTTAAACATATTACGTCATAAATCTGAAAGCCACATAGTAAACACGTAACATGCCAATACTTTTCATGCCAAAACCGTTTCAACTGATTTCACACATCAATTCAATCATGCCTTTCTACCACTTTCACAATGTCCTTCACAGATTTTCACACATTACACCTTCTACCACATGTTCCAAGCATTCAATTTCGACACACCGCACGCATGAATCAAATAAACACACAACACAGTCCCCCCCGTGACCGGCTCGAGATCGTAAGGGCCTTAATGCGACTTCGGGACATCTCCCAAGTCTTTGCGGTAGCTTCAAATAACTCTCCCTGAGTTTATTTTATTTAGACTCCCTAAGTTCATTGGGTTCATTTGTTTCAGGTGCCGGAATCGTTGGCTCTGATACCACTTTGTAACACCCCCTCATGCCAAGGTACCTTACCAAGGACTACCCTAGCATGAAAGGCTGTTACCATCTCGGTTTCCCGAGGTTAGTATATCAAAGTTACCAATTCCAAACAACCTTTATTAAAGTATAAAGAGTTAGTGATTAGATGTTTCTAAAACCAAACCAAAGTATACTGTGAAAGGTCTAACAACTACAAAGAATGCAAGCTAAGTCTCTTGAGGGCGGAAGCTAGACTCGAGTGATGACTCCTCATGACTGTCCCATAGCTAAACATCTGCATTATCTATCACATTCTGCTCACCATCCCCGAATGGATCACCGCAGGTTTTACAAAACAACAAAAACGGGGTCAGTACCGTTCAATCAAATTAAGACAAACAAACAATGTAGTCGGCTGATCATCCTCCATCCCCGGTCTCCCGATCTCACACAGTAACCGACTACACACCGAAGTGTGTAGCCCTGTCAGATTACCCATCGCAACAGGTAATCCTTGCCGCCAGTGGGTGATCGCGGCCCATCCCCACCTAGTCCAGCTCATCAACGAGCGACTAACAATCCCTGTCCCTTAATATGCACATCCTCTCCCGTGACGGGTTCCACGGAGGGCGAACTAGGGTGTGAAGCCACTCCCGCAAGTGACTCCACCACAATCACACACAATACAGCATCACAGCTGTCACAACCCACAACCGTCACATCACAACCACACCAACACCATCACCACAACACCCATCCTCCGATGATCAGCAGATAACAACAATTATGAAACATATGCAGTCTTAATCAATTAACAGTACTGAGTAGGAGAAACCCTACCTTTTCGCAATCCGCTATGTTGCAATCAATCATACAATGTGCATAACAAATACCACATCGTCACCTACAACAATGATAATCAACAATCACATAACGCAAACACTATATGCAAAACCCCATTTCCCCCAAATTCATAATCAAAGACAAACCCTAGAATAATCATCAACAAACATGGGGATAAGGACTTACCGACGGAGGAATAAAGAATCGAATGCGATTGCTATGATTATCCACACACACAGAAGAGAGATTTGGAGTGATTAGAGCGTCGTACGATGATTAGGTTTTGTAAATTATGTTTAGCAAAATGCTTAACGAAATATATATATCGTTCTAATTACTTCCGAATCAAACCTCTGAAATATTACTCGCCAGACCGGATACTCGGTCGAGTATAGAGTATACTCGGCCGAGTATCCTCTACTCGGCCGAGTATTCATCATACTCGGCCGAGTATTCCTCGGCAGAAGCTAAACAGAACATACACTTAGCACTACTCGGCCGACTAGGCTCTACTCGGTCGAGTACTTAGCTTAATAAAATCTGTAGTATTACATTTGTTCACGTGCCATCGACACAAAAAATGATCAACCCCATGATATACTGCATTAAGAGCGTGATCAAACTCAATTCCCGGTCGGTGACAAAAACAGAAGGGGACGCTCCTGTGGAATCTAAAATGTCACCTAACTTTTTAATTTCAACGACCACTTGTAACACTCCTCGGACTCGGTAGGAAGTATCGAACATACAATTAAGAACGACGATCCGGTGGGTGTGACACCAACCATCTCAATGACTGGATTCTTGTATATGTTGGTATTATACGTCGAATCCATGATTACCACGTAAGGATAAGCCCGAAACAACTTCACGGAATCTGATACGGCTGTCGCAACCTATCAAAAATAAACCAACTGGTCTCTAACTAATATAGCTAGGGAAGTCGGGATCGTATCCAAAGGGAGGCTTTTAGCGTTTTACTTGTCAATTTAAGTTTGTCTAAGTAACCAAATGGGGTTTTTATTGATTTTTGTTTTAAACTAAAGCAATAAAATAAAAGGTTTAAAGAGAGAAATTGAGTCGAGAAAAATATAAGAGAAACGAGCTAGGACATCGGCTCACCACAAAATATTACGGGTCATATGTAGGGTCAAAGGTTAGTCTCAATTACTGGTCTATAGGGCAGTGAAAAGGTCCTCTCGGTCCGCTATTCGCCCTAGAATACTTCTAGCGGGCTCTCGCAACTTACTAGGGCACTCTAATGTGTGTGATAGGTTTAACCCTTTCCAGGCTTTCGATCTTAGGTCGAGGTTTACCAATGCAATCTAATTAATTATGTGTGTTAGGCCCAATTTAGCCTGGTCTGATTATAACCTAGCCTGGCCTTATTAGGCTGATTGGGGCAACCAGAGTCCGGGCAAGTATAGTTATTATTTGACAGGAGAAAAACACCAGAGGATAAATAAGCTGTTAAGGTCCAGGAAGAAAAGCCTGATAATGATACTAAGATAGCTTGATGAAGCTCTCCAGCAAGACGGCTGATCAGTAAGCAAGCAAGACAGTTATACACATGCCCTATTATCACGGAAGACCAAGTCCAACTCTAAGAATAGTATATTTTCACGTACCAGATCGTGCAGAGGAATATAAGCCAAAGTTTGTTGAAGAAGACTGGGTCAAGCGGATAAACAGGAAATGTGCCCTATTTTCTAGCTAACAACTGAGAACGGTCAAGAAGAACGTTGGGTGGTATCCAACGTTAATTTTTGAAGAATATAAATAGCACTATTTAACATTTGTAAAAGAGATATGTTTTTTCTCATTATTCACTACTGAATACTCATACTTACATACAAGATTTGTAATCAGCTTATCAAAGAAATACAATAACACTATCTATATTCAATCTCCATCTATAATTCTTCTATAATTTTATCCCTAATTTACAAAACTAGATACCTTAATTACTTTATAATCAAGCCGGATCCTTTCAGGGAAAATCCTGCTAAAACAATTGGCGCCCACCTTGGGGCATCTAGTTCATTAATCAAAAAATTCCTTTTGCCATTCTTCATTTAATATTCACATACAAAAATGGTAGAACTCACCCCTGAACAACAATTGGCGGCTGCCTTGGCTAAAATCAAAGAGTTGGAGACAATTCAAGAAAAGGCAGCACAAGCAGAAGCTGAAATCAGTAGACTAAAGGAATCTGAGTCTAACCTGAAGAAGAAATTGGAAAATCAGGCTTCAAGCTCCAAGACCAGATTCGAACCAGGAACCCCATTCTCATCCATTATCAAAAACATTGACTTTTCCAATTTTGGAACTCCAGAGAAGGATACCCTATCCGGCACTCAAATCATCCCCAATGATGAAACAAACAAAACTGAAGCAGCAATAATGATGGCTATGCTTCAGGAAATTCAAAATCCACAACAAAATATAAAATATACCTGGTGTGCCAGACCCTGTGGCTGAAGTAGAAGTTGACAGCTTCGTTGATTCACCCTTTGCAGATGAGATTGCAAAAATTGATCTCCCCAAGAAATTTACCGTCCCATCCATGAGAACTTATGATGGAATATCTGATTCACAAAATCACGTTGCCATATTCAAACAGAAGATGTTGGCTGCCTCAATACCCAGTGAACTCAGGCAGGTCTGCATGTGTAAAGGCTTTGGTACAACCCCGACCAGAGAGCAAAGATTACAATGGTTCATCAATCTCCCAAATGGAAGTATCAAGAATTTTGCAGAATTGGTCAATGCCTTCAATCAACAATTCGCACGCAGCAGAGACATGGCCAAGAGACCCAGTAACTTGTTCAGGGTAAAGCAACTTCCTGAAGAATCTCTCAAAGAATTCCTGGCAAGATTTGTCAAAGAGAAGGTAGCCATTCCCAGGTGTGACGAAGAAACAGCAGTAGAAGCCTTCAGGCAAGGAGTCCTGCTTGACAGTGACATCTATGCAGACTTAACCAAAAAAGCCTGCCCAACCTTTGCCACTGTTCAATCCATCGCCTTAGAACATGTCAGATTGGAGGAAGATCTCAACTTCAGAACAAACTCGTCCGGAGGAAAGCAAGGCTATGGACACACTAACAGGAAAAGCTCCTACCAGAAAGGAGGCAACCCCAGATCAGCACCCTATTCCAGGCCTGAGCGATCTGAAGTCAACATGGCACAAGAACACAAAGGTAACCTTTCTAGCCTACCAACTATTCCTGAATATAACTTCTCTATAAATACTGCAGGATTAATCAAACGCCTGGAGAGCTTGGGGGACACGGTCAGATGGCCCAAAAAATCCGACAACCCCAGGAAAGATCCAACGAGATGGTGTGACTTCCACCGGGACATCGGGCACACCACAGAAGAATGCATCCAACTCAGGAAACAAGTAGGATACCTCCTAAAGAAAGGTTATACGAAGGACTTAATCCAGAGCCAAAGAACAAAGATGAAGGACAAAACAAGAGAGATTCGGGGAACGGCAGAGATCCTCCTCCTCCTCCCCCCATCTATGAAGTCAAGTTCATAAATGGAGGATCGAAATACGTGGTCCGACCAGCTCGGCTGCCAAAAGAATATCCCAGGGAGTCTAGACTTCACCCCTCTTAGATCTAAGTCATTTGCCTGCTATTACTTTTGATGACTCGGACTTGCGGGGAATATCGATATGCACCATGACGACTTGGTAATTACCATGCAAATTGGCACGACTAAGGTATCAAGAATCACGATAGACGGGGCGAGTTCAATCAATTTGGTGATGCTTGACGTCCTCAAAGCTATGAAGATAGATGAAGAGAAGATCATCAAGAAATCCAGCGTCCTGGTTGGGTTCAGCGGAGAAACAAAGAACACCCTGGGAGAAATTAGCCTGCCAACCTATGTGGAAGGCGTGGCTTCATATGAAAGATTCGGGGTAATGGATTGCCTATCCTCATATAACGTAATCCTGGGCAGACCATGGATCCACAACGTCAAAGCAATCCCATCAACATACCATCAATGTGTGAAAATACCAACCGAATGGGGATAACCACCATCAGGGGAGAACAAAGGACGGCTCAGGAATGCTACACCCAGGCTTTGAAACCCTCAAAGTCAGGTAAGTCCCTTGCATAGCAATTAAAGTCACCTGTCAGGAAAGAATATATTGCACAATAACAGATGGAAACAGGAGAGGTCATTCTAGACCAGAATTCCCCGACAGGAAGGTACTTGTAGGGTCGGATGCACGGACTCGGTCGGACCAATCTGGTCACTTTCTCAAAACTAAAATGTCTGTTTTGCTTGGTCACATTTTGATATGACTAGTATAGATGCTGATATTATAACTCATAAGTTAAATATTGACAAATCCTTTAAGCCCGTACAAAGAAAAAAAGAAGAAAATTTTTGCTGCAGAGAGGCATGAAATCATCAACCAAGAAGTTGACAAGCTATTGGACATGGGAATGATCGGGGAAGTAATGTACCCGACGGCTTGCAAATGTAGTAGTCGTCCAAAAGAAAAACGGCAAATGGAGAGTCTGTGTAGACTACACCGACCTAAACAAGGCATGCCCCAAAGATCCATTTCCCCTGCCACACATAGATGCAATGGTGGATGCCACTGCAGGCCACGAGATGTTAACATTCATGGATGCCTCCAGTGGATTCAACCAAATAAAGATGCACCCTGCAGATCAGGAAAGTACAACTTTCATCACCGAAAGAGGAATATCTTTGTTATCTTTGCTATGCCCTTTGGATTAAAGAATGCAGGTGCAATCTATCAAAGGTTAGTCAACATGATGTTCAAAGATCAAATAGGAGATACCATGGAAGTCTACATAGACGACATGGTAGTCAAGTCAAAAAAGGCAGAAGACCACGTCAAAGACCTGGAAGTAGCCTTCCAAATACTGGAGAAATTCAATATGAAGCTCAATCCACAGAAGTGCCATTTTGGAGTCTCAGCAGGCAAATTCTTGGGCTATATGGTGACAAAAAGAGGGATAGAAGCCAGCCCTGAGCAGATCAAAGCCATCCTGGAGCTAGAACCACCAAAGACAGTCAAAGACATACAAAAGCTGACAGGAAGGATAGCAGCCCTGAACAGATTCATTTCAAGATCATCAGAAAGGTGCAAATCATTCTATAACCTGCTAAGGAAAAACAAGGACTTTCAATGGACCCCTGATCACCAGGCTGCCTTTGAAGATCTGAAAACATATCTATCCTCTCCTCCCTTGCTGGCAAAACCAGTCAAAGATAAACCCCTGACAGTATATCTGTCAGTCACAGAAACTGCTGTCAGTGCAGTCCTGGTCAAAGAAGCAGACGGACAACAACACCCTGTTTATTACGTAAGTAAAAGTCATGGATGCGAGAGATCGGGTATGGCCTGCTTGAAAAATACGTTTTAGCTTTAATTGTGAGTTGCACAAAGTTAAGACCTTACTTTGAAAGCCACCCTATAATAGTCAGAACCAATCTTCCTATCAAGTCTGTACTTAGGAAACCAGAATTGTCCGGACGAATGTGCAAATGGTCAGTCCAGCTAAGCACATACAACATAACATTTGAACCAAGGACAACAATTAAGTCACAAGCACTAGCAGACTTTGTGGCTGATTTTAGTCCAGCCCTAGAACCCGACCTAATAAAAGAAGTAAATAGACTGACCAACGACCAAACAGACCTAGAATGGACCCTATTTGTCAATGGTGCAGCCAACATGAGGGGCACAGGCCTGGGGGTAGTACTAAAATCGCCACAGGGGGATAAGATAGTACAAGCTATAAGTTGTGCATTTGAAACTACCAACAATGAGGCAGAATATGAAGCCTAATAGCTGGATTAAAGGTATGTATTGACCTTGGTGTACAAAACCTAAAGGTACGTACTGATTTCCTTCTTATTTTAAACCAAGTAAATGGAATATATACTGCAAAAGACTCAAAAATGATGCTTTATTTGGAAGTTGTCCAAAATTTAAAATCAAAATTCCGCAATTTTAATATTGACCAAATTCCCAGGGACTTGAATACCCAGGCCGATGCCTTTGCCGGCCTAGGATCCAACTTCAGTCCCCTTGACTTTGATAAAATACCCATCGTACATTTATTAAAACCTGCAATAAATAAGCAAGATGAAAGTTTCCCAATATATGTTGCCAATTCTTGGACAAAACCTTACTACGATTGGCTACAACAGGGAATCCTTCCCCTAAATAAGCAAGATGCCAGGGAACTAAAAATAAAAGCTGCTTCATATACTATTATTAACAACGTACTTTTTAAGAAATCGCAGGCGGGACCATACCTCGGATGCCTGGAACCACAAGAAGTCGAACAGATACTATCGAAATCCATGGAGGATCTGTGGAAATCATAAGGGCGGAAGGAGCACGGCAAGCAAGGTACTCGAACGGGATATTATTGGCCCACTTTGAGGGCCGATTGCCTCGGAATTCAACTCTAAATGCGAGGCTTGCGATTCACGAACTATATATCCACCACCATCCGAGGAACTACATTCTATATCCGCACCCTGGCCATTTATGAAGTGGGGCATGGATATAGTAGGGAAACTACCTCAAGCACCGGGCAAAAAGTTTATATGCTAGCAATGATCGACTACTTCTCCATGTGGATAGAAGTGATTCATACAGGCAAAAAAAAAAAGGATGTCATAGCTTTCATCGACACAACATCATATGTAGATATGGCATCCCCTCGAAATAGTATGCGACAATGGCACGCATTGTGGGAAAAAGAAAAACGACCTTCGTGCTCAATGGAACATCAACATGGTAACCTCCACACCAGGATATCCAAAAGCTAACGGTCAGGCAGAATCTAGTAACAAAGTAATAATCAGTTGCATAAAGAAGAAGCTAGAAAGAAGGAAAGGTAGATGGGTTGAAGAGCTCCCCTTGGTCCCTCGGGGTGTGTGAACCACGCCTAAAACATCCACAGGCCAAACCCCTACTCCTTGGTCTATGGATGTGAAGCGATAATCCCAGTGAGGTCGACATTCCATCACCGGATGCGGCTGAATACGATAACAAGCAATATACCTCTAATGGAGGATAACCTGGACTTGACGGAAGAGCTAAGAGAGATGACAAAGACATTAGATTGGCAAATATCGGCAAAGAGTTGAAAAAAGCTACAACAAGACCGTCAAAGCTAGAGTATTCAGGGTAGGAGACCTTGTCCTCAGAAAAGTCTTTCAAAACACAAAAGAGAAGAATCTTTGGCAAATTAGCCCCAAACCGGGAAGGTCCCTACCGATTGACTCAATAGTCGGCCGGGGAGCTTATAGATTACAAACCCCGGACGGCGAAATGATCCCAAGAGCTTGGAATATTGCACACTTAAAACTATTTCACATATAAAATATATCTCCCAGTCCAGGTATAATTTTCATCTTAACATTTCTTGCCTGGCCTGATATGAAACTAAATGTATGATACTTGCCATTATATGAATAAATGCCTTATATAATTTCTTCCATTATGTGCCCAAGTACTTATCAATATTCTCATATTTCCTTTTATCGAGTAGAATCTTCAATATTTGTTTTACATACTGCACTTTACTTAAAACAAATCTTAAAGATTGGGGGCCACCCCACTGATATCCAACTGATACCCAACTTTCAGTTGCAAAAACAGGCCTTAAAATATTGAGCTCAATTTAATATACAAATCTGGAAAATCTTTTCCTGGCTTGTATAACATAGATGGGTCATAAGCCCTCCAGACAGGCAGGGGACATAAGCCCTCCAGACAGGCAATAACCCCACCCATAATACAATGAACTGGCCAGATCCATCGCAAAAAACTGGCCCGATCCAGTCGAATAACTGGCCAGGTCCAGTACACATCCAACACTACAAATGTACCTTATCAAAACACAAAAAGAAACCAACAAAGACCAAATATTTATTGAACCAAAAAAGCCGGTCCTACCACATACCCAATAAATATCCATTCCAGGAACATCCCCCCTGGATGGGCCAAAACATACCTAAAAAATATTCATTCCAGGAACACCCCCCTGGATGGGCCAAAACGAAAAGAAAAAACATGAATCTAAACAGGCTTCGAACCTGTAACCGACTCACAACCATCCACCATTTCCTGATCACCAGATTTCTCCTTGGAAGGAGGAGAATCCACTTCTTCTTCTTGACCCATATTGGCCAAATCAGGATACTGAGTGTCCAGAGCTGTCTCATCCCGATCTGGATTCCAATTAGCCCGGTCAGATTCCGAATCCCTCATAGCATCAACCCGGCCTTTCCCAAAGAAATACTGAGCAGCATCAGCAAGCCGCGCCTCCACTAGCTCCTTTTCAGTACCAAGCTCTTCATTTTTCCTCGGTGATCTCGCATTGCCTCGCTTCTCGCAGCTTGACTCTTCTTTTGAGTCTTGACTCTTCCCTTATAGCCTCCAACTCTTGCACGACAACCTTCTCGGCGTTTTTGCAGCCACCTCACCAACCAAAGCGCCCTGGATGCCTCTCTAGTGACCCAGTGAGATTGAAGTACAACCTCATTACCCCTGGATGTGTGCAGCTCACGATTAACTTTATCTAATTTCTCTTCCAAGCTAGAAACCCTAGCCTGGGCATCCCTGAGCTGACAAGCAGTAGCCAACCCGGCATCCAATCCCTACAAGAAACAAAAGGAAGTCAATCAGCCAAATATAAAGCAACACAAAGAACATATAACAGTTAAAATATCCCTTTACAACTAACCTCCTTAGCTTGAGAAGCAAGTTCAGCAGCCTTTGTCACAAGAGAAGACAAGATAGAAACCACTTTAGTAGAAGACTCAAGGGTATTAGCAGATAAAAGTTGGCCGCTCATACTAGCAGAAAATTCATTTATCTGTGCCCGGGCAGCATCCATATCGTCCATCCTAGCAGACACTTGTCTGACACTCCTGATTGGTTGAGCTTGAATAGGCTCTTTCTCTCTCCCTTCCTCTTCGGGGAATTACATCTTCCCTCCTCCTTTTGGAAGCTTTGAACAACCTCCGGTGATCTTGGCCAGGTGGATCCCGGGAGGTGGACATCGAAACTAAAATGTCAAGCGTCTTGTCACTCCCACTAGCCTCCGGCTCTTGGACATTCAGCAATCCTAGCCACCCCAGACCTTTAAATCTTTTGCAGTAAAGGTGGCCAACCTAGCGAGAAGACACGAATCTGAATATATAAAGAATATACATAAATATCGAAGAGAAGCGATAAGAAGACAACAATTGACATAAAGACATATAGAAGACATACAGGAAAGAGCAGTGGAGCTAGGCTTGCCTTTGGGTACTTTGACCACACTCAGCTTGGTCTTCATATACAGGGGCAATAAATCCGCCTGCAGGACTAGCAGGCCAAGCCCTCTCTTCCTCGGGAATAGAAAGAAAAGCCTCTATCCTGAAACAAATTGACCTCCTCGTCAAGAGGGTCGAAGTTCCAATCAGGAGCTACAAATATTACCAAAAAATGCACAGGTAAAACTTAAATATCCTAATTTCGTTTAATATAAATTGCAAATTAAGAGTACAGGAAACCTACCACTCTCCAAAGGAGGATATCTCAAATAATCAAAGCCTGACCCCAGACTCTCAGTCCGGATAAACAGGAAAGTCTTCGCCCAACTTTTATCATCTCCAGAGTCCAGGTTAGTAATTAATGGAGACATTTTTTACTTAATTCTCAAATTAAAACGACCAGTAGAAAGATTTTTCATATGATATACTGCCTTGATATCATTAATAGTAATTACAAGATTATGCTTAGCACATAAATTTTCAATAGAGTGGACAAGTTTCCAAACCATTGGCATGATTTGGAAAAGTGATACTTCCATAGCACGAATAGTATCAATCATTAAAGGAGTAAAAGGTAACTTACAACCTGCTTTGAACGCCCATTCATAAATACAAAACCAACCAGGTGACACCCAATTGGCTCTGACTGGACAAGACTCAGGAATCCAAACCTCAGCCGAATCAAGAATTAATTTTTTCTCCCTTAAAACCCTATCATAGTTCGTTTTCAATAAGTTTTCTTCAGGGAAATAAGGATCCAGAGATTGAAGAGCAGAAAAAATAGAGTCTTGATATTTAAAGGCTATAGCACGAGCAGGAGGATCAATTTCAAGCACCTCCTCCTCATGGATATCTTTGGGTTCAGGCTCAGCAGCAGCTTTCTGGGAAGCAGGACGCTTTTTGGCTCCCATATCCTTCGTTGTTTTGTTTATAATGATGAATTTTATGAGAAATTATAAGTTAGCAAACTGGAGTTCCTGGGAAATAGGGGAGAATTTTAGAGGAAATTTAGCAAGGAAAGTGGAAGAAATTTGGTGAAAGATAAACTCATCTTAATACCGTATTTATAGAAGAGGAGTAACGGTGCAAAAACCCTAGAAAACGCAAAACTGTCAGCATGACATCATACAGTTAGCCGTTGCAGTGTTTAACGGTCACTAGAAGTCTAAGAGTCCTTGAATAAATCTGATTCTTTTTATTTGTTTAGCCCCGTAAATTGACATCTCACCCCTGGCCTGATCCAGCACGGGTAAAATGTCAAGGGGCAATTGTTAGGCCCAATTTAGCCTGGTCTGATTATAACCTAGCCTGGCCTTATTAGGCTGATTGGGGCAACCAGAGTCCGGGCAAGTATAGTTATTATTTGACAGGAGAAGAACACCAGAGGATAAATAAGTTGTTAAGGTCCAGGAAGAAAAGCCTGATAATGATACTAAGATAGCTTGATGAAGCTCTCCAGCAAGACGGCTGATCAACAAGCAAGCAAGACAGTTATACACATGCCCTATTATCACGGAAGACCAAGTCCAACTCTAAGAATAGTATATTTCCACGTACCAGATCGTGCAGAGGAATATAAGCCAAAGTTTGTTGAAGAAGACTGGGCCAAGCGGATAAATAGGAAATGTGCCATATTTTCTAGCTAACAAGTGAGAACGGTCAAGAAGAACGTTGGGTGGTATCCAACGTTAATTTTTGAAGAATATAAATAGCACTATTTAACATTTGTAAAAGAGATATGTTTTTTCTCATTATTCACTACTGGATACTCATACTTACATACAAGATTTGTAATCAGCTTATCAAAGAAATACAATAACACTATCTATATTCAATCTCCATCTATAATTCTTCTATAATTTTATCCCTAATTTACAGAACTAGATACCCTAATTACTTTATAATCAAGCCGGATCCTTTCAGGGAAAATCTTGCTAAAACAATGCGCATTAACTAACCAAAGTGCAATTAAATGTCGCAATTAACAACATAGACCAATTATATCGACCAATCTAATTACCCAGTTAAGACCGTCTCAATCCATGGCTCCACTAAATCCTAGAAAAAAGGGATTTAGCTACTCATAACGAAATTAATATCAATAATTGAAATAGACGATAAAGGGGAAGAATTCATAATGTAAATAATTGAGAAATTAATTAACATAAATTAAAACCAATAATAATAAGGATAGAAAATAATAGTAATTAAGCAAGATGAACGAAAAAGGAAAAGTGGAATTAAAATTACCAAATAATCGAGTTTGAGAAATAGAGAAGAAGGGAGAAATTTTATACTAGATCTAAAGGTTTTTAGAGAAAAGAAAGTAACGTAATTAAGTTTTTCATAGTGGAAAACGAGATAACCTATCTAATAGGTTTATATGAGTTTATATAGCAAAGCTCGAAATAAAATAAACAAACTAAACGATACACGCAATTAAACGAAGCACAGCAGCAAGTCGATCAACAAAGTTGTTGTGGTCGAACGACTTGCAAAGAGTTCGATCGACATTGATGAATAGTGTAGGACGACCGAAAACAGGTCGAGCGACATGACGCTGTAGCTCGGACGACTAGGTTGTGACATCCATGCAATTCTTGTTACTGTGTCGTGCTAGAAGAAAAGGAGGAAAAGCTGGTCGGACGACAATAGCAGCAGGTCGGCAGACAATGGTGGGCAAGTCAGACAACTGACATAGGAGGAGCGTTGGTCGACATAACTGCTATATTGAGGACGAGAAAACTCGGACTAGGCTGCCATGGAGAAGGACGATAATGGCTGCAATGTCGGATATGAGTATAAATGATGATGGTGATTCGAGTAAAGGGCGAGATAGAGGACGGAGTTTCGGTGACGGCGGATGAGCATCTCTGTGGCTGCTATGGTGATGACGAGAGCCTGATAATGGCAAAACGACAGTGGCCGCATCAATGGAGGGCAAACAACCATGCTGCGATGGAGGAACTAGTTAATTATTGCTGCATTACTGAGGTCGGAAATAAGGCTGCTCGAAATAGTTGATGAAGAAGGACGACTTCATGCTTAAGGCAAGACGATAATGGCAGCGAATAGCGTGTAACTAGCTTGACGTAAGTCGGATGGAAAAGCTTGACGAAGTAATGTCGATCGACATTCTTATATAGGCTGAATGACCCGGCTCTTGAAAATGCGTGACATGTTTGAAATGTCTTCTGTAACACCCCCATACTCCAAGTGCCTTACCAAGTCCACTTAAGGCATGAGAATGCTACCATCTCGGTTACCCGAGGCAAAGTATATCAAATAGACAATAAAGAAACATACTTTATTTAAATATGTTTAAAGTGATACAAGTCCAAAACCAAAACTGATAAAGTAAATACAACTGTTTCCCGAAAATGTCAAACCAACTAAAGTAAAAGAATGTTCAAGACACAACGGAAGACTCCTAGACATCTCGTGGCAACTCAACCCATCTATCCCATGCGCATCATCTCATACCTGCTCAATAACTGCTCACCATCCGCAAATGGATCACCACAATTTTCAAAACATTTAAACCGGGGTCAGTTACCGTTTACATAAAACAATACAACAAAAGCAATACAACAACCATCCAATCTCCATCATAACTCCAAACACCTGACTACACACTAAATTATGTAGTCCTGCCAGAATACCCATCGCAACAAGTATTTCACACCGCCAGTGGGAGACCGCAGCCGTTCCCACCTAAGCCCCGCTCATCTCATCCGAGCAATAACCCAAGTTCCTAAATGTGCACATCCCCTTTGTGGCGGGTTCCACAGAGGGCGAATCAAGGGCGTGAAGCCACTCCCGCAAGTAACTCCACTCAGCCCAGGACGCACCTCGCAAACTACAGACAAGCAATCGCAACCAACCACATTATACAACAATAATTACCAACTACCGATTCCAATATGATATAACTCAACAACAATGATCAATCATCAACAATACTATGTAAACAATAATCGAGTACGGAAACCCTACCTGGAAAAAGCAACTACAAGACCGTCACACGTAGCTACTCAGTAATGTTCCTCTACGAATCCTCCTCCTATAACCACATATTCATATAAAAATTGTACAAGAATCTTACCCTTGACGCGACGAACTCAACGGTGTAAAGAACAAGACAATCCGACGATCCTAGCCTTGGGATTTGTTAACAACGCGAAGAATGAAGACAACATAAATCTTTTTCTCTGTTGATGACAGAATCCTTTTATACTAATCACGCGTTATTAACAACACCCGGCTAAAATAACCCATAAGACTCATTACTCGATCGAGTAAGTGACTTACTCGATCGAGTGCCCCTTATCGATCGAGTGTCACACGTACTCGATCGAGTACCCAACAGGTAGACTACTGTTTTGCGTAAAAATATACTTACTCGACAGAGTAAGCCCCACTCGATAGAGTACCTAAAGACATGGAAAACCATAGTATTACAGTCTTCCCTCCTTAAAAAGAACTTCGTCCCCGAAGTTCAACTCAAACACAAAAATAAAACACATCAACTCTACCACGACACAACAACGTAACTCAAAAACTCAAAACAAAACTCCCAACCAAAACTCAAACCGACTCAAAGCAACTACTACTATGCAAAACTAACATAAAACCACCCCAAAACCTTGTGCAATCACCTCATACCCCCTAAAAGAAACATGGTTACGTCCCCGTAACCACACATACCTAATAAAAAAGAGACGGATACCGCTCCCTTTGCCTCTTCCGCCTCCCAAGTAGCTTCCTCAACCTCATGGTTAGACCAAAGAACCTTAAGCAACACTTTTTCCCCATTCCTAGTTTTCCGAACCTTGCGATCAAGAATCTGTTTTTGCACCTCAAGATAAGACAAGGACTCATCCAACTATATGTTCTCCACCTCTAACACATGTGAAAGATCGCTCACATACTTCCGTAACTGAGACACGTGAAACACATTATGCACTCTATCCAAAGCCGTTGGTAATGCTAGCCGGTAAGCAACCTCACCCACATGATCCGAAATCTCATATGGTCCAATAAATTTCAGGCTTAGCTTCCCTTTCTTACCAAACCTCATGACTCCACGCATAGGAGACACTTTCAAAAGAACCTTGTCCCCAACCTGAAACTCTATGTCACGACGGTGTAAGTCTGCATAACTCTTTTGTCGATCCTGGGCCGCTTTCATCTTTTGCCTGATCAGCTTAACCTGTTCTATCATCTCCTGTACCATCCGTGGTCCTAAAACCATGGCCTCAGCTCTATCATCCCAGCAAATCGGACTCCTACACCTCCTCCCATACAAAGCCTCAAACGGTGCCATCCCAATACTCGTGTGATAGTTGTTGTTATAAGAAAACTCAATCAGATCCAATCTATCCTCCCAGCTACCACCAAACTCCATCACACAAGCTCGCAACATATCCTCCAAAGTCTTGATGGTCCTCTTTGTCTGTCCATCTGCCGCAGAATGAAAAGCAGTACTCATCTTCAAAGTAGTTCCCATCAACTTCTACAACTCTCTCCAAAACCGTGATATGAATCTCGCATCTCTATCTGACACTATATCCTTAGGCACCCTATGAAAACGAACCACATGATTTCTATATCCCAAAGCTAACTGTATCTTGGTCCAAGTATATTTCATCGGAACAAAGTGAGCTAACTTAGTCAAACGGTCAATTATTACCCATATCATGTTGTTACCCTGTTGTCTCCTCGACAAACCCACTATAAAGTCCATAGAGATAGACTCCCATTTCCACTCAGTACCTCAAGAGACTGAATATTACCTTGTGGTCGTCGGTGCTCTCCCTTAACCCTCTGACATGTCAAACATCGAGCCACAAACTCAGCTATTTCCTTTTTAATCCCAGGCCACTAGAAAGTCTTCTTCAAATCTTTATAAAACTTGTCACCACCTGGATGTACCGAATATGGTGTGCAATGAGACTTTGTCATGATCATCTTTCTCAATATCTCATCATTAAGAACACACCACTTGCCATCAAATCTCACACTGCCATCTGTATGAATGGAGAACCGAGACACTGTCCCTTTCTCTACTCCAGCTCTCCACTCCTCAATCTTAGGATCCAAAGCTTGTTTCCTGCAAATGTCATCATAAATATCTGGCTCCACAGTCAAATCCCCTCTAGGATTCCCTTTCCGTATCATATGTATCCCCATCTTCCCCACCTCATGTTTCAACCTCATCAAAGGCATAGCTGTGCATAAAGAATGCACACTCTTCCTGCTCAGCGCATCAGCAACCACGTTTGCCTTCCCTTCATGGTATATAATATCTATGTCATAGTTCCCTATCAGCTTCATCCACCTCCTCTGTCTCATGTTTAGCTCCTTTTGAGTGAAGATGTACTTAAGACTCTTGTGATCTGAAAACACCTTAAAGGTCGTCCCATAAAGATAGTGCCTCCAAATCTTGAGAGCAAACACAACTGCACTCAACTCCAGATCATGTGTCGGATATTTCCCCTCATAAGGCTTCAATTGCCTGGAATCATAGACAATTACTTTTCCATTTTGCATCAACACACATTCCAAACCATTCTTTGAAACATCTGTATATACCTCAAAGTTCTCACACCCTTCAGGTAATGCTATGACTGGAGCTGTGGTCAAACACTCCTTTAATGTTTGGAACGCCGTTCTCTTTTCTCATCAACACTGTCATAGGTCTGGCTATCTTGGAAAAGTCTTTCACAAACCGACGGTAGTACCCTACGAAACCCAAGAAACTCCTGACCTCTGCCATATTCTTCGATGCTTCCCACCGAGTGACTGCCTCAATCTTTGCCGGATTCATAGTTACGCCCTTCTTTGAAATCATATGCCCCAGAAAGGCAACTTCCTCGAACCAGAACTCACACTTTGACAACTTTGCATATAGCTGATTGTCACGCAAAGTCTGCAACACCAGCCTCAAGTGCTCCTCCTTAGTCTTAGAAAAGACTAAGATATCATCGATGAAGACCACCACAAACCGATCCAAAAACTGACTGAAGACCCGGTTCATCAAATCCATAAGCACTGTAGGTGCATTAGATAACCCAAACAGCATCACAACATACTCATAGTGACCATACCTCGACGTAAAAGCTGTCTTTGGTATGTCCTCATCCCGAATCTTCACCTGATGGTAACCCGACCTCAAATCAATCTTAGAAAAGACTGCTGCCCCATTCAACTGATCAAACAAATCATCTATCCTTGGCAAAGGATACTTGTTCTTCACTGTAACCCTGTTCAGCTCTTTGTAGTTGATGCATAACCTTAAAATCCCATCTTTCTTTTTCACAAACAAAACTAGTGCTCCCCACGATGATACACTAGGTCTAATGTATCCCTTATCAATTAAATCATCCAGCTTTTTCTTCAGTTCCTCCAACTCCTTAGGACCCATGCGGTACGGGGCCTTAGAGATTGGTCTCGTCCCCGGTTTCAGCTCCACACTGAAATCTATCTCCCTCTTTAGTGGTAAACCTAGTATCTCCTCCGGAAAAACATCTGGAAACTCTCCCACCATTGGTATCTGCTCAACTGTCGAACTCCCCATACTATGATCTCTCACATGGCATAGAATCAAAGGACACCCCTTCCTCAAATAAGACTTCAAGGTCACCGCTACAATCACTTTGACTTGGGTTTGACAACAAACCCACAATAAGACACACTAACTCTCTTAGGACCTCTTAAAGAGACTCTTTTTTGGTGACAGTCTATTCTAGATTTGTACTTACTCAACCAATCCATGCCAACTATCATCTCAAAATCGTCCATAGGAAACTCTAACAAGTCCACTGGTAAGTCAACTTGCCCAACTATCATAGACACACCCTTATACAACCTCCCACAAGATACAGAATCACCCGACGGTATAAAAACTTCCTCTTTTACAAACTCAAACTCTCTCAAACCCAAAAGCTTAGCATGACTCGACGATACAAAAGATTGTGACTGCCACGAATCAAACAAAACAAAGGTAAAGACACCATTAACAAGAAAAGTACCCGTGATTACGTGAGCATCATCCTCAGCTGACTTCTTGTCCATCATGAAAAGCTTGCCCTTGGTCTTCTGTCCACCTCCCTGGACAGTACTAGCAAAAGTAGACGGCTTAAAAGTCGTCCCCTAGTTGTTGTTCGTTGCTGGTCTCTGATATGAATTACCGCCATTGCGGTTAGCCCCATCGTTGTTGTTGTTATGACCACCCTGATTGTTCCATGACCCAGCCGGCCTGTTACTAGCATAACTCTGAGACGGACCCTTAGAGAAACTCTTCTGTGATGGTCTCTGGAAACCCCTGCCCACAACATTGGTGCAGTCATGTCTCTTGTGGCCCATACCGCCACAGTTAAAGCATTACATCCCCCAGTTTCTACTACCACCACTGCGGCCACGCCCAGAGGAAGCTCCACCACTAAACCCCGACCCCGAAGAGTAAGCCCTTGACTGGTTATGGTTGCTCCTCTTGTAACTAGACTGACCACCACCCTCGCTCTCAGCCTTCCTCTTCTCGGGACCCCTCTCCCTATTCTTCTTAGCCATCTCTACCAACCTCTTAGCTCTCCTGGCGCGCTCATAGACTTCCTTAACATCAGTAAGAACTCCTACAGGTAACTTCTCCATGATCTTAGGTGTCAAACCCTTCTCAAATCTCAAAGCTAGGTTCTCCTGGTTCAATCCCATATCCTCGGCATATCTAGACTTCTCATTGAACTTGTGGTAATACTCAGCCACAGTCATCTCCGGAGTCATTTTGAAATCAGCAAAATCCTCTCTCAACCTACTACGAACATGCTCAGGTACGAACTCTCGGCGCATAGCTCTCTTGAACTCACTCTAAGGTATAGCCGACATCCCCTGTTTCACATATAGGTACAAGGCATTCTCCCTAACCTTATCCCACCATTCTCCGGCCGCATCTCTCAAGTAGAACGCAGCTTGTTCCACTCTAAAGTCCTCAGGGTAATGAACCACATTAAATATGTTTTCTATCTCTCTATGCCAATTGTCAAGAAAAATTGGCGCTCTGGTGCCCATGTATTCTTTTGGGTTGAAACGGGCTATGGTGACACTCATATTAGCAAAATCCACCCCAGCCTCTTTATCTTCCCCAAACTTCTTTAAGGCCTCTGTCAGCGCCTCTTGATGCTCAAGCATCTTGACAATCTCATCAACACTCATCATCTCAGCCTTCGCATACAACGCATATCTCTTTGGCGGCATCTTTGAACTATATAAGAGAAGAGGTAAACATAAACACTCATCCCACAACTTAAACACGTATATGACATGTGCAGATCCTACTCGATCAAGTAACACAACCTACTCGATCGAGTAACTCGATCGAGTTGCCCACTTACTCGATCGAGTGCCTTGACTCCAGAACCTGACCAGAAAGCCTCACAAACCTCACTCGATTGAGCTTCAAACTTACTCGATCGAGTTTCCCTCGCTCGATCAAGTCCCCCTACTTACTCGATCGAGTGCCCAAAAATAGTACATTGTCCAGAAATGATATACACCCCACTCGATCGAGTCACACCCACTCGATCGAGTCACTCACCTACTCGATCGAGTGCCCCCCACTCGATCGAGTCATGCTGACTCATATACTACCCGTATGCTCAACTCAACACTTTCCAACCAACTATATATGTATAAATCGATAAACATACTTGTATATAAAACAAACAGCATCCTATTTCCCATGTTGCTAATAAGCCACATTAGAAATCACTTATCATGTAATTCTATCATTCATATTAACACATATACTCATGTTACTTATCACCTTCCACCACAACATTCTCCATCCTCCACATGCATTCATCCACCAATTCATACAACATATTTCTATATAGATATTTAACTTATATAGATAAACACATAACGATCCCAAGACACACCCTATAGTGACTGGTTCAAAGTTGTAGGGCGAGATCGCGACTTTAGGACGTCTCCCAAGCCTTTGCATTAGCTCCTAACAACTCCTACCCGGATTTATTTTATTCTGACTCCCTAAGTTCATTGGGTTCATTAGTTACAGGTTCCAAAATCGTCGTTTTGATACCACTTTGTAACACCTCATACTCCAAGTGCATTACCAGAACCATATAAGGCATGGGAATGCTACCATCTCGGTTACCCAAGGCAAAGTATATCAAATAGACAATAAAGAAACATAATTTGTTTAAATATGTTTAAAGTAATACAAGTCCAAAACCAAAACTGATAAGGTAAATACAACTGTTTCCCAAAAATGTCAAACCAACTAAAGTAAAAGAATGTTTAAGACACAGCGGAAGACTCCTAGACATCTCGTGGCAACTCAACCCAGCTATCTCATGCGCATCATCTCATACCTGCTAAATAACTGCTCACCATCCTCGAATGGATCACCACAGTTTTCAAAACATTTAAACCGAAGTCTGTTACTGTTTACACAAAACAATACAACAACCATCCAATCTCCATCATAATTACACACTAAAGTATGTAGTCCTGCCAGAATACCCATCGCAATAAGTATTCCACACCGCCAGTGGGGGACCGCAGCCGTTCCCACCTAAGTTCCGCATATCTCATCCGAGCGATAACCCAAGTTCCTAAATGTGCATATCCCATATATGGTGGGTTCCACAGAGGGCGAATAAAGGGCGTGAAGCCACTCCTGCAAGTGACTCCACTCAGCCAAGGACACACCTCGCAAACTACAGACAAGCAATCGTAACCAACCACATTATACAACAATAATTACCAATTACTGATACGTGCATTTTATATAGTCCTTTTTGGCCTCTTATGCACGTATTTTCATGTCATTCTCATAGTTATGTATTGCAAAATGCCCCGAATAGGCTACTTTGGTTGGTTTTACCTCATTTGTAGAAACGGACGCGAAAGTTGTGAAATCGTATCTTTTTCTAGTCCTTTAGCATGCATTTTTGGAGCTGGAAGGTTTTGAGCAGGAATGCAATGCCTCGGGAAGCGTGAAGAAGTCTCGGAAGCTAACCAAACGAAGAGTCGAGTTCTTTTATTAGCCGGGCACTCGATCGAAGGTTCCTTTGTTCGATCGAGAGGTTTTGGTGGTTGCTAGTGTTCGATCGAGTCCCTGCTGAACTTGATCGAAGTATGCAAATTTGGAGGTCCTCGATCAAATGTACTTTTTGTTCGATCGAAGGACTTGGCTGAAGATTTGTTCGATCGAGGTGTTTGAAGTTCCTCAATCGAGAGGATTGCTATATAACACGGGATTTTATTTCGTGTTAACCTTTTTTAATATCTTAGTTTTAATAAAAAATATCTTCCCTATATAAGGGAAGGCGTAATTAGGTTTAATGACACTCTCTTATTATCTTAATTACTCTTTAATCTCAGAAACTCTCTTAAGCAGACTTCTCTCTTCTCCTTTCGTACGTTGCTTTGTTCTTGTGCCGGATTCTAATAGTTTGTAATATTTCCATTCTCTTAATTCTATTTAATTCTCCTTTGCATTCTCTTAATCTCTATTCTTAATTTTTATTTTTATTATTGTTGTCATTAGGTTTTTGTTATGTCTCCTTTATCATCCTTATATTATGTTTATCGCTATTTTATCCATTGTTGTTGTTTGTTTCATCAATAATATGAGTAGCTAAATCTCTTTATGTTAGGATTAGGGGAGCCATGGTAGTGAATAAATGAAGTTATGAATAGATTAGACGGTTGAATTGTGAGAACTGTTTTATAACAATATAATTGTAATCGTTTAGTTGAGTGCACGCTTCTAAATCAGTTAATTTGGTTAAATTCAGACCTAGATTGGGAGATTGGAATGAATAGACCTGTTATGAACAGTAAGACTACACTAATGAGGGCGAGAGCTAAGTTAGTTGTATTTTAGGGCAGAAAGTGGACCGAGAAGACCTTTTCCTTACCCTTCTCACATTAGACCGACTGAACCATTTATGACTGAATTTACTAATTGCCATGGTGAATCGACATCCTAGCATTTCCCTTCTTATTTGATTACAACTTATTTCCCTTTACTGTCTTTATTGGCCTTATTCTCTTTGCCTTAATCCTTTTTAGTTTAGAAAATAAACTCAATCAACCATTTATTACCGTGACGGACTTAGACTAGCAGATAGATATAATAGCTTCTCTGTGGACGATACCTGACTTACCTCTGCTATATTTATTAGTTGAGCCAGTTGGTTTACTTTTGATAGGGTTGCGACAGCCGTGTCAAATTTTGGCGTCGTTGCCGGGGAGGCAATTCGCCCATTTATCTGCTTGTTTTCGTTTGTCTCATTTCAGGGAATTTTTAATTCTTTGAGACAGTTCTTATTTATTTTATCTAGTTTTGTTTATGCCCAGGTTTAACAGGTTAGAATTAGTACCAGCTGATCCTGAACCGAAACGAACGGACTTTTCGCTATAGACAAAATTTGCTGAGAAAGAATCGTCAAAAAGAAGCCTTGAGTACTTTTGACCCCGATCTTGAACATTTTCTATTTGCAAAAGACTTGTCTTTTGAAGAAGATACTTCTATTTCTGCAGCCGAACCTGTAAAGATGCCTAATATTACGAGCTATTCCGAGCCTACAACTGCTTCTATTCCCAAAAGTTTCAACCTTGCAACTGAAGATGGGAATATATTTGATATCCGGCCATCTTACGTTAATTTGGCCGAGAGGAATTTATATCGTGGGGGTAGCTGGCGAGGATCCGCGAAAGCACATGGAGGTCTTTACATATTACTGCTCTACCATTCCCGCTACTAAGGGAGTGACACATGATAAGATTAAGGAGGTTCTATTTCCTTTCTCTCTGACTGATGGATCCCGAGAGTGGCTCACTAATCTTGATAGGACTGCAGCTGGGATTACCAACTGGGAGACCTTAGCCTTTGCCTTTTACAAAAGGTACTTTCCTCCACAGAGAACAAATCAATTGAGAGGAAAAATTACAAGTTTCAAGCAAACTCCAGACGAGAACTTGTACGAGGAGTGGGGTCGGTCCAAGAAACTGGTGTGGTCCATCCCTCATCATGGTTTCGATCAGTGATTTTTGTGCAACCAATTCTATAATGGGTTGTATGACGACCACCGTGCTATTTTGGATGCTGTATCTAATGGTCGGTTCCAAAAGAAACTGGTGTGGTCCATCCCTCATCATGGTTTCTTCTGTTGATAGTGCATTGGTGGCTCAGCTGGAAGCCATGAATGCTAGGTTTGATAAATTTAAGTTGTCGGCTGATGGAGGTCAACAGACGGTCCACTTGTTGACTAGACAAGAGACCATCTCATGTGAGAGATGTGGTAGTAATGATGGTCACACTGTTGTAGACTGTCTAGCTAAGAAGGAGCAAGTTTTTTCCTTTCAACAATATAGGCAAGAAGGCTCCTACTATAACAATCAAGGTGGAGTCCATCCTAACTTGAGATGGACAAGTCAAAATGTGTTAAATCTTACACCTCCACCGCAGCAGCAACAACCTTACATGCCACCTCATAAAGCTCAACAAGGCTTTCAAAAGCCTCCATCTTTCCCACCGCCACAACAGGGTGCCTCTTATAGTGGCATAAGTGATGTAGCTGAGCTGAAGTCGATGATACAATAATTGACCATTCAATTTCAAAAGAGTGACCAACAAAAGGATGCTTCTATTAAGTCACTTGAATCACAAATTGCCCAACTGGCCACCAATCAAGCTTCGAGGCAGCCGGGTCATCTACCATCCCGGCCCGATAAGAAACATCATGAGACGGTAAATTTAATTAATCTGAGGAGTGGTCTTTCCTACGAAGGACCTAAAATGCCATCTGAAAGTGATAAATTAGACCCGGAAGTTGCAGTTCCTGAACATGAACAGTCGTCATCAGACGAAAGAGTGCTGAATTCGAAGAAAGTACTCGATCGAGTGATATCTGGTGGTCGATCGAGGAGAATGGGTGAGGAAGTCCTCGATCGAGGAGATGAACATTCTCGATCGAACAATGCTGAAAAAGGAGCTCTCGATCGAGTGCCTAAAAATGCTCGATCAAACAGATTGGATGGGAAAACTACTCGATCGAAAGGGAATTATGCTCGATCGAGTAATAATGATGCTGATTACGAGAACTCTTTGGCAAAAAGAAATGAAGGACTAGTTATTCCCATCATGGTCCCATTCCCGAGGCGATTGTAGAACAAGAAGGCTGAACAACAGTTCGGTAAGTTCGCTGAAATTTTAAAGAGCCTTCATATTAACGTTCCTTTCGCCGAATTGCTAACCCAGGTACCCTCTTATATGAAATTTATGAAAGAAATTTTAACTCGTAAGAGGCATATCTGATGCGAAATAAATCTCAACAGAAATGGATTCGCAGGAAATGAACAGACTGAACAGATTGAACAGTCGGACGAACTGTTCGTTTTAACGATTCTGGGTTTAATTAACGGATTTGGAGATTTTTATGTGTTTTTTTTTGTTTGATTTGTAAATACCAAAAACAATTAAAGGGATAAGCAGACACCAAGTTAGACCTATAACTTGATGAACGAGATTGGGTAACCAAGACCTATTGGTTCCAATCGAATAACAATTAGGAAACGCGTCCTAATTAATCACTAGTTTTGGATCGAACGCATGAATCCGAGTCAGTAATTGCACACAGCAAATACCAAACAAAGCAAACAACTTTTCTTTTTCTTAAAATCAATCGTTGCAATGATAAACTGAAATGGCCTTTAAATAGCCTTACAAATCCTATTCAAACTGAAAAGAGCATCCCAAAGGTCTAAATAATTGCCATACTTATTAGGCAATTTAAACCCCCTACTAAATAGCATTTAAGCCTCCTAATTGATGCAATTACTAGGCTAATAAACTCCCTAATAATTCTGAAACTTTCAGCTTATTCCAACATTACAAAGTTATAAAAACAAAAGTAATAAGTTGTAGATGGGGCTTGTCTTGATTCAACGAATTCAATTCAACGAATGGAACTGTTTGATACCGCTATCCCATGCCCGGGCTCACCATACTCATATGGAACATGTTCAAGTAAGGCTCACGTCTTCAATGAAAGCTCGAGATGCATTTAATCATTCCCGAGATTCCTTCCACCGTCCCCCAAATAATCATCGGGAATGCCTTAAACTGATCTCCAACTTACATTGAATCCGCCCCTCTATTGACCCGTATCCAACTCGTATCAATATCAATGATCACGAGACGGTGGCTTTGACTGAAGTGGGCACTGCCCTAATTCAAAATAAGAAACCCCCTAAATTGTCTGAGCCGGGTAGCTTTTCTATTCCATGCCATATAGGGACCCATTTAATTAATAATGCATTATGTGATCTGGGAGCTAGTATGAGTGTCTTACCATTATCTCTCGCTAAGAGGCTCGGTTTGACTAAATTTCATTGTACCAACATTACTGTGCAGATGGTCAGTCATACTTTATCACGGCCCTTAGGTGTCTTAGAGGACATACCTGTTAGGATCGGGAAATTCTTTATTCCCGTTGATTTTGTAGTCTTAGACATCCCCGAAGAATCTTACACTCCTATTATTTTAGGACGACCATTTCTATTTACCGCTCGCGCAGTAATAGATGTTGGGGAAAAGACTCTAACCTTTCAGGTAGGCGATGAGTTAACGTTTTATCAGTCTAGCATTCGCAGGGCTCCTATGCAAGTCTAGCCCTGCAATGCGTTACTCTCTACTGACCCAGACATGGATCCTCCAATGGATAATATTGAGTCATGTGCTGCGATTTTAACACCTCTGCCTGGACTGAGAGCGATATGGAGAACCATTTTGTCATTTCTGTTATTACAGGTATAGATGGAATGGACATTGGAGATCCCGATGATGAAGGTACAATGAAATTAAAGCTCACTGCCAAGGAAGATGCCAAGGAAAAAGACCATGAACGGGAAAATAAGGACAAAGAAAAGAAGAAGGTGAAGGCGTTTGTGGACGCAAATTACTCTTCTTCAACCAGTTCAAGCTCATAGAAATCAAGAAGGACGATCCGCGATGCTGAAGGGACCTCCTCCAGTCAGAAGCCCTCTTTTGGGCTGTTGAAGTGTTTCGGAAGATAAACGGGGAGCTGTCCCATTGTAAAAACATTTGTAATTTGGATTTTTGTTAGCATTTTACTTTGCGTTTAGACATTAGATTAGTTTAGTTAGTTTTAATAGCGTAAAACCGAAAATAGACTGCTGTTGTGAATTTGGTATTTTCGGGAAGTATTTTCTGCGTTTTTATGCAGGTTTAAGGAAGATATGCTAACATTGGCATGCGTGCCAAAGGAAAAGGCCTCGATCGAATACTTTTTGTACACGATCGAGCCGATTCCCAGGTAAAGACTTCGATCGAGTGAACAACAGTACTCGATCGAAATGTCCAATTTGAAGGGTCCTTGATCGAGTTGTCATGTACTCGATCGAGAAGAATTGAGGAGCTAAAGACTCAATCGAACAATTTACTGTCTTCGATCGAGTAGAATTCAAGGAAGAGAAGGGAGCCTTCGATCGAATAACTTCAAAGTTCTCGATTGAGCACAATGGTGAGGAAAGCTCTCGATCGAGTGGTTTCAAATCACTCGATCGAGTGACAACAGCTGATATGAACATGAGGGAGTAACTTTTCTCCTTATTCTATTTCATTTTTCACCTTTCTTCTTCTTCCTTTTTCGCGATAAACCTATAATCAACCCTGAATCCTCCTTTTTCTTCCCCTAATTATCAAATTAATTACCCAATTTCATTCCTTTCTATTAATGAAATCATTACTCTCTATTTTCCCTCTAAAATTTTGACTAATTTGCAGTCAATTGCGGGTTAGGGTTTTGCGCAAAATCGGGATTTAATCCGATTAAATTGTGTTTTTCTTGGTTTAATTACAATTCTTTGTTGGGTAATATGTCAAGTAAGTTCTTTCCCCTACTCTTTATAGTTTAATTGCATTTTTGTGCTTGATTTTTCGAATTAGGGTTTCGAAAATTTCGACATTGGGGGACAAATTCAAGTTTGATTGCTTGTTTTTTATTATGAACATTGTTTTGATTGTTAGGATGGATAGTAGTACGGTTTCTGCTTCTATTAGTGCTACTGTTTCTTCTACTACTAAGACGGTGGTCCCTGCTGCCACCACCGTCACCACCGCTACTCTTACCACCCCCGTCACTGCTACTGTTAGTACTGTCACTGCTGCTGTCCCTATCCCGGTGTCGACCCCTGCTGTGTCGACACCATCCGTCACAATTACGTCCACTTCTCTCGTATAAAGACCGCCTTCTGGCCGTGCTCCCGGGCTCGTCGCTGCTGTTCTCGCCGCTGCCGCTGCTTCAGGTTCACGGGAGGGAAGGGGAGCAGGTTCCATAATTGTTGCACGCATGGCCGCCAGGTTCGCAGCCAACACTTCACTAGATCCTCAACCTGAGTTTCCACAGGTACGTTTCATTAACCCGCTTCATCGTACTCGATTTATGCATTTGATGGAGTGTGACATTACTTCTACATGTTTTCTGTGTCGTTCTTCATTGGAAAAATTGGGGATTCTAGAACCCGTGGCTGAGTTACTAAACGGGACTGGGATGACGGGTTTGACCACAATGAGAGAGCTAACATATGAACAAGTGACCTTAGAATTTTTTAGCTCTTTCACCTTTTCATACGCTGCTTATAAGACTGACCCAGGGAGCACTTGTATCTCATTTAGACTGTTCAACCAGACCTTCACATGGACCTTAGCTGAGTTTGGGAGGAGGTTGGGTTTGACTAGTGACGATCCTCAGGAGGCTCCTATGAAGCTCCTGGCTTTACTTTGGCCCACTCTTGCACAGACTCCCTTTGACTAGAGGAAGGTAGCTCATGTCCATCTTCCCCAGCCCGTTACTTCTTGTGTCTCCTAGGAGAGACGATCTTTGGACGCCACGAGCCTAACAACGTTAACAACGTTGAGCTGTCGATTTTAGCGGGTTACCCAAACATTGACTGCGGTGACCCCTTTGTTCTTAACATTGCTTACTTGACGGCTCAACATTTTAACGTTGTCGGGCAGAAGGTGAAAGGCCCGATTTCTTGTGGTGGGTTAGCAACCCACATTGCTCGTAGCCTTTTCACTGACTTTCCCCGCGGCCTGACACATGTAGATAGAGACTCTTTCATTGATATTCAGGCCATGTTGGCCATGTTCTGGTTAGCAAAGGACCAACGGACATGGAAGATATGTGGTTCCTTGTCCGTGACCTTACCTTCACCTGACCTACCCCGTCTTTTACCCTTGACTACTGTGTCGGGTAGGTTACCTCCACCTCTACCTTCTTACCACCTTACACTTGCTTAGAGACCTGACACTACCGTCAGAGAGACTGGAGAGGGGTCCGCACAGACACAGGCTAGGCAGACACCCATGTCCACATCTACACCTATCCCGACCCCTACTCCCACACCCACTGTCCTTCAGCCGGTTCTGCCGGCTAATTTTGTTGCTCCTACTCCCTTTGTGGCACCTAAGTTCATGGACCAAGGGCGTCGTGAAGCTTTACTTCTTGAGATGTGCAGTAGAGTGGCTGATAAGTGTATAATTTACATACTTTTACCCCTTAGATTAACTCCATTTTATATGTATTATGCACTACCTTTAGTGTTTATGAGCTAATATTTGCTTTCTAGTTCCATTTGTATGTTTTCTCATGTTTTGTAGGAAAATGAGCTAAAATGAGCCCAATTCTACTCAAGTACAAATACTAGAAGCATGAGCAAAGCTAAAGAAGAGATGATGGACCAACATGGAAGATGTTCATGGATTTACATGGATAAAATGATGGATTAATTTGAAGAATTACAAATGCAAAGTTAAGCCCATAATTCACAAGTCAACAAATGCCTAGGATGCTAAAGTCACATAGAGATCCTTTCTAAGATGCCAAACATTGCATTCAACCGGGTGATTAAAAGAGCATTAAGGCTTTACTTAGGACTCCTTGAGCATTAAACCAAGAATTGAAGAGAAAATTAAGAGTGTGCTTAGGATACCATTTTGGATTCCTCTACAAATTTTACTCTATTATTTCCTATATAAGGGGTGCTAATCACACACCTTTACACACCATCTTTCTACACACTTTTACATAGAAATTATCTCTAAATTTAGTAGTTAGTTATGGTTAGCTCTTAGTTTAGTTTAGTTTAGATTTACTTTATGTTATTTACATTTCAAGCTACAAAACAATTTACATTTAGAAGTTATTTAAATTACAAGTATTATTCTTCCATTTCCATTTCCAATTGCAAGGTAATTTCTTATTCATATTTTCATTATGTTTTCATTTATAATTAGTTTAATTTACATTTCCACCATGCTAGAGTAGTTTCATTTGTCTAAGGAGTAAGGGAAGCCATGCATGATTAAGTAATATGTCAATGTCAAAATGAGGATAAATTAATATTGTCTAATTGTTTCTATCACATGTTTGCACCTTAATGTTTAATCTATGTTTAAAAGGCCTTATTCATTGATTAAGTTTGTTCATTCGTTCTAAAAGTCGAGAGGCATGGAATTGAATTAGATTAAGCATGTGTAGTAGGACGGCCTAGTCATGGACGAGAGTTTCTCTAGGACCCGGTCTATGGTTGACACTAATATCGTAAGGTGGGTGTCTCTAAGCCTAAACATTTACCATAAAATTAACTTCCTAACTTGACATAAGAATTTACGTAATTAGCATGTGTGACCCGACCTCCCTAGACATTTTATTTATTATTGTTTTATCACTTCAGCCCAATCAATCAATCGACAATCTACCAAGGTGAAATTCAATCCATAACAATTAACTAATAACTCACGTCTCCTTTGGGTTCGACCCTTAAGTACTACATTCATTTATTGTCTAGGGTTTAAATATTATCTTTGTATAGGTGTACGATAGCCTATCAGTGGCTCGTATAGAGCGTGACCAGGCACTTGCCTTGTTCCCTCTATATGAGTACCACATGATGAGAGGGCGTCCCATTCCTGATGGCTGGCCACACCCTTCTTTCTACCGGTACCCGGCGGAGGGGTACCCACAACCAGAGAGTGAGGAGGACATGGCTCAGGAAGAGGAGAGGGTCAGAGCTGACGAGAGGAGGAGACGGGAGGAGGAGCGTGACCCCGACTATACGGTGGTTGACGAGGAGGAGGCTGACGAGTAGCTGCTGGTCTACTCACTTCCCCAGTTTTCTAGCTGGTTTGGGGAAGTTCGTACATATTGTAAGTATTTCCTGCTTTTATTTCTTTTTCATCTCCTTTTATTTCATTTATTGCACCAGTTAGGAGACTGTAGACTTGGAGAACAGAAAAGGTCCCTAGAGGTAGAGAAAGGCCGAGACAGACATGGTTGAGAGTGATAGAGCACGATATGAGATTTCTGGGGCTTGAGGAGAGTATGGTGACGGAGAGGGCACAATGGAGGGAAAGGATACATGTGGATTTTTAGTATTTGATGTTTTTTTTGACATATTTAGTGTTTTTTTATTTAATTTAACGAAATTAAATTATTTATTCTTCTCTCCTTTATTACACCTTTTTACCACCACTTTCTTATAGATTTTACTTGGTTTACTTTTAAGGCATTCTGGATCCTTAATTCTATTTCAGTTTTTAAAAAAATCGTTTTAATTTTTTCTCTCGATTTAAATTTTAAGTTTTTATAAAAGAAATCCGGAATTCGATTTTAAAACCCCCAAGTTTACCTTGACTTTTCATTACATTTTCGTTCTCCCTTTTTGTTTTTCATTTTCCCTTTTTTATTCGCATTTTGAGGCGTGCGTTCACCCATGGACGGTTCGAAAGGATGATTCATATCAGCCGACCCCAAATCATTTTGGGATTAAGGCTCTGATGTTGTTGTTGTTGTTGTTGTTGTTGTTGTTGTTGTTTATATTGGTTGTGATTTTCCCATTTCCCCATTTATACTACTGGTGTTTGCTGGAGGACAACGAGGGTGTTGTCCGTTTTGGTTTGGGGAGGGTATTGCATCCTGAGTCTGCATTTGCATTTGTTTTGCATTCACGTTTACTGCATTTTTGCTTGCATTGTTCTTTATTTTCAAAAAAATGAAAAAATCCAAAAAATATATGAAAAATTCAAAAATATATTTCACGTTTATTTTTGCATTTAGGTCGATCCCCAGCGGTAGATTTCAGTGATATATTGCACTATAATTTGTCATTTCACTTAAGCCTTGCAACAAATGTCATTTTTATTAGCTTTGTCATGTGCATAATCTACGAGTTAATGTTATAAATACAGCTGAACAAATAGCTTGACCTGATAATTTGGCAAACTATTAAAAATTTCTAAGTTCTAGAGCCTTATAACTGGTTTCATCTGTGACCAGTTCATGTAGGAATTGAGAGTAGTATACTCCTTGCATAACATGTTCATCAATTTCACATTTATGAAATTCAATTTCTTTTTTGCCTATGTACATTCGGGTTAGTGGTTGGTGTCACATGCATGGAGGTGCTTACAATTTTCCCCTTTCTTTCATTTTTACCCATTTAGCTCCACATTAGCCAAATAAGCCTTTTTAACCCTTAACTACACCCAAATTAAGCTTGCCTGTCAAGCTAGTTTAGTGTGTTATTACGGTATTCGGTATTTTGATACGAGTTTGGTTTATGTTGTATTGCCTAGAGTTGGTAGAAAAGAGGAGGAAGAAGGTTGGATGAAAAGAAAAAAAAAGAATTGAAAATGAGTTGAAAAATGAGAAAAAGAAGGTGAGTAGGAAAATGAGAAAAAAAAAAAAAGAACCGTGTAAAAAAATGAAAAAAAAAAGAGAAAGTTTGTTTGTGACGGTTTTCGATCATATGTTCTATTTATATCTATTGAGGAGTTATTGTGCTGGTTAGTGAGTTTTTGTGCCAAATGAAGGGCACTTGTGCTTAATTTTCTAATTAAGTAAGAATCGGATTTGCTTAGTATGGTTTCGTTAGGTAGCTAGCTTGACTGTTACCTCACAATCCCATAATCGTTTTGCCTTTTCTTACACGTTGCCTCACTAAACTATAATTTTTGTAAGCCCTCGGCTGTGACAGACATTGATTGGTTGGAATGTATGTATGGTGCTTAGAATTGTCTATCATTTTTGTTGCAAGCATGTTTATGTGGGTCGTATTTTAGGTGAGTGACTATTTCTCTTCTTCTCTTACATTTATATACCTACCCTTTGTTTCATGAGAGAAGAGTGATCCGTGAGAGTCCATTTTTAAAGGTCTTGCAAGGTCGACAGTTCAGCTTATTTATAGACATCATACAACTCGTTTGCACTTGACTGTTGTGGCTATAAGTGTTAGTTTCGTTTGCATTAAACTGGTTTAAGTGGACAACTTATAGTTAGCTATGAGTTTTCTTATCCGTTCCATTAGTTTGCATTTAGTTTACTCAAGGACGAGTAAAGGTTCGGTTTGGAGAGAATTGATACGTGCATTTTATATAGTCCTTTTTGGCCTCTTATGCACGTATTTTCATGTCATTCTCATAGTTTTGTATTGGAAGATGCCCCGAATAGGTTACTTTGGTTTTTTTTGCCTCATTTGCAGGAACGGACCCGAAAGTAGTGAAATCGTATCTTTTTCTAGTACTTTAGCATGCATTTGTGGAGATGGAAGGTTTTGAGCAGGAATTTTATGCCTCGGGAAGCGTGAAGAAGTCTCGGAAGCTAACCAAACGAAGAGTCGAGTTGTTTCATTAGCCGGGCACTCGATCCAAGGCTCCTTTGTTCGATCGAGAGGTTTTGGTGATTGCTAGTGTTCGATCGAGTCCCTGCTGAACTCGATCGAAGTTTGCTAATTTGGAGGTCCTCGATCGAATGTACTTTTTGTTCGATCGAAGGACTTTGCTGAAGATTTGTTCGATCGAGGTGTTTGAAGTTCCTCGATCGAGAGGATTGCTATATAACACGGGATTTTATTTCGTGTTAACCTTTTTTAATATCTTAGTTTTAATAAAAAAATATCTTCCTTATATAAGGGAAGACGTAATTAGGTTTAATGACACTCTCTTATTATCTTAATTACTCTTTTATCTCAGAAACTCTCTTAAGCAGACTTCCCTCTTCTCCTTTCGTACGTTGCTTTGTTCTTGTGCCGGATTCTAATACTTTGTAATCTTTCCACTATCTTAATTCTATTTAATTTTCCTTTGCATTCTCTTAATCTCTATTCTTAATTTCTATTTTTATTATTGTTGTCATTAGGTTTTTGTTATGTCTCATTTATCATCCTTATATTATGTTTATCGCTATTTCATCCATTGTTGTTGTTTGTTTCATCAATAATATGAGTAGCTAAATCTCTTTATGTTAGGATTAGGGGAGCCATGGTAGTGAATAAATGAAGTTATGAATAGATTAGACGGTTGAATTGTGAGAACTGTTTTATAACAATATAATTGTAATCATTTAGTTGAGTGCACGCTTCTAAATCAGTTAATTTGGTTAAATTCAGACCTAGATCGAGAGATTGGAATGAATAGACCTGTTATGAACAGTAAGACTACACTAATGAGGGCGAGAGCTAAGTTAGTTGTATTTTAGGGCAGAAAGTGGACCGAGAGGACCTTTCCCTTACCCTTCTCACATTAAACCAACTGAGCCATTTATGACTGAATTGACTAATTGTCATGGTAAACCGACATCCTAGAATTTCCCTTCTTATTTGAATACAACTTATTTCCCTTTACTGTCTTTATTGCCCTTATTCTCTTTGCCTTAAGCCTCTCTGTGGATACGATACCCGACTTACCTCTGCTATATTTATTAGTTGAGCCAGTTGGTTTACTTTTGATAGGCCTGCGATAGCCGTGTTAACTACCGATTCCAAAATAATATAACTCAACAACAATGATCAATCATCAACAATACTATATAAACAATA
Source organism: Silene latifolia (assembly GCF_048544455.1). Taxonomy (NCBI): domain Eukaryota; kingdom Viridiplantae; phylum Streptophyta; class Magnoliopsida; order Caryophyllales; family Caryophyllaceae; genus Silene; species Silene latifolia. The sequence goes on from NC_133526.1 coordinate 187,169,262, forward strand.
ACCGAGTAGGGAAACCCTACCTGGAAAAAACAACCACAAGACCGTCACACGCAGCTACTCAGTAATATTCCTCTAAGAATCCTCCTCCTATAACCACATATTCATATAATTATCACCTAATCAACATAATATTCCCAAAACCCCCAATTCTACCCAATTAGGGTTTTAAACAAATTCAACGAAACATTATAAAAACCGTACAAGAATCTTACCCTTGACGCGACGAACTCAACGGTGTAAAGAACAAGACAATCCGACGATCCTAGCCTTGTGATTTGTTAACAACCCGAAGAATGAAGACATCGTAACTCTTTTTATCTCTTGAAAGGTTTTAGAAAAGTGAAAAGTGATTAAGAAAGATGACGGAATCCTTTTATACTAATCACGCGTTATTAACAAAACCCGGCTAAAATAACCCGTAAGACTCACTTACTCGATCGAGTAAGTGACTTACTCGATCGAGTGCCCCTTACTCGATGGAGTGTCATACTTACTCGATCGAGTACCCAACAGGCAGACTACTGTTTAGCGAAAAAACATATTTACTCGACAGAGTAAGCCCCACTCAATAGAGTACCCAAAGACATGGAAAACCGTAGTATTACATCTTCAAATGCGGTCACTGTGTGGACTTAAATTCTTGTTGTTGATCAATTAAAAGCATTATCGATGGACTCGCGTAGTATGGCAATATACAAGAAGTAGAATCCTCGAACCTCGCTATCACAAGTTTGCTTAAATTCTTCCAAGCTTCATCATTCTCCATTAATTAGCGGGTTTGGCTCGTAAATGCACAAATGAGTTTAAATCCTGCAAAGGACACAAAATTCACCTAAGTATTAAATACGGGAGGAAATATAATAAAATAGACAAATAAGCTTATAAAAATGCGTGTCGAAAATGTAAATAAATACGTCTAAAAGGCACGCATCAAACCTCCCAAAACCAAACCCTTGCTTGTCCCCAAGCAAGCAATAGACAGAGAAAGGGACTAATGGAGCAGCATACAACTCAGAGCTAGCTATACAAAAGACTCGTCAAACCAATTTAATGCAATAGTAACACCCCTACTAAGGAATAAATTCCAAGTTAAAGCACAAAAATTCAAATGTAAACGAGTTGAACTAATGACCAAAGACTACCAAACCGTCAACCTTGCAAGACCATATATGTCGAACTCTCACGGGCTCACTCATCTTTCATTAAAGCACAAGGTGAGTACAAATTTTGTAAGAGAGAGGGAAAATAGTCCCTCACTTAACTACGACCTACAAAAACATGCATGCAATATAACATGATAGATATCTCTAGCTACCGTACACATACACTCCAACCAAACAAGGTCCATAACACATCTCGAGGATTTACATATGAATGTGAGGTGAGGTAAATGGGTAAGAAGGGGCAAAATGATTTGGTTATGGGGAGGTAAAAGCCAAGCTAGCTCCGAACACAACCAAAAATAGCAACATTCCACTTCTAATCCACCATCGAAAATTAAGAACAGTGCTAAAGACGGCATAACTCATTCACAACCATAACAATACTCCTCAAACAATAAATAGAATGAACATAGGAGCAAAAATAATTTTCTTTTTTCCATCTTTTCATATTTTCATATTTCTCATTTTTTTTTCTTTCTTTCTTTCTTTTCCATTTTTTTTTCATTTTTTTTCTTTCTTTCCAACATCTATCACAATAGCAATAAAATCGACCACAACAAAACTTCCAAACTTACCAACAAGACTAGCTTGATAATGGTAGGCTATATAGGAATGTAGTTGAATAAATGGGTCAAAATAAGGCAAATTTAGCTAATGTGGAGCTAATAGAGGTAAAGTATAAAGGAAGGGTCTCAAATTTAGCTAATGTGAAGCTAGCAAATGTAGTGATCATTGTTTAAAATTCTTAAAGTTTATCATCTTGGAATTATGTTGCTGAAATTCAATCTAAAACAATCGAATCTGAAAACAGATTAGTTGCCAAAGTTAACCTACCCAGACCGGTCACTGTCTACTACTACTTTTTGCCCCGACCAAAGCATCATGACTACTATATTGTGTTTGATTAAGTTCTCATACACGAATTTGTTATGATCTGCCAAGGAAATCTAAAGTTAGATTTTAATTCGATTGTCTGTACTATGCTCAAATAACGACGTTTAATACTCATTTCTTGTAAGAGAACTATTTGTATTTACATGAAAATTTATGTTTACATTACCATGGCGCCAAATTGTGTGGATATTAAATAGGGTACTTATTATTTTAGCTTATCGGTTGATGCATATTTCACAGGTTTTGTAGTTGGATGGTTGGTCGTATTATATAAACATGAAGTGTTATTCAAGAAACTGAGCGATTTAGAACCCGCTTTTGGCAATCACACATCTGGTGGAAGTGGCATGGGAGTTCCGTTTTCTTCAGGATATACGGTAATACTTTTTAATTCATTTATGTTGTGCGAGGAGTTTAGTGGTATAACTATTTTGATTTATTCAACAGATTATTTTAATATGATTGGTTTGAACTAACTAAACTCTGTTGCTCAGTATCAAGCGGTATCCCATATGGTTAATCCTGCCGCACCCGTCCCTAGCCAAGCGTGGCCATCGCCTGGAAGTCAAAATTCTGCACAATTTTCCCTAGTTCCACCAACAACAGATCAGTCTTCTATCCCTTTGAGATCTCTTTCCCTCAATGAAACAAATAAGTTTTTAAAAAGCTATTTAGAGAGAAATGTATTCCTTTTATGAGTCAAGTGGGTGTGAGTAAACTGTAAAATGAATAGAATTCTCGATTAGGTACAAAACTTCTACTATGAAAGACTAGAGAGTGAATGGGGAACAACGTTTGATTACTACTTTATTTCTTCATTGGGGGGTTTTGGGCGAGGTCACTGAGTTGGGGTGAGTTGGTTCAAATTCTTACAAAATTTATGTTTACATTACCATGGCACCAAACTATGTGGTTATTCAATACGGTAATTATTCTTTTAGCTTATCGGCGAATGAGTATCTTACAGGTTTTATAGTTGGATGGTTGGCCTCATTATATTAACATGAGACTTCTATTCGAGATATGTGAAAGAGATCACGAATGCCAAATAGACCGCACATTAGCTACGTTGAACAAATGGGCATGTCACACATTCAACAAACACTAATTTAGGTTTGGTCATAATATTATTTATGAAATAATATTATTTATTCAATCCTTTGCTTGTTTTATACACAGTTTGGCAGAACAGAGATGCTGGTGGAGGAGCACTTGATGAGCTGATGGCAGCGTACTGAAGTTGGCAGCATTTTAGACATCAACTACGTAATTTCTGATTGTATAACGACGACACCGTTCTTCTGACATCTGATAGTGAGGTTTGCATTTAAATTCTATTGGTTTACATGTAACTTATTACTTTGATTGACAAGATAGTTAAGAATATTGTGGTTTTATAGGTAAGAATATTGTTAATCTACCCAACTGTCACTACACTTTCTGTAATTGCTGCCACCCTTCTAAACACTTTCAAAATTTCCTTAATTCAGCACACTGTATTTTTTTGTTTTTCAGAACCACTGGTGGATCTGTTGTAGATGGGAAGCATAGATGGATGTCTGAACATGACATATCTTGGTTAACTCAGTCGACGTCCCATTATTTATGAAAAAAAGGAGTATTAATGTTATTTAGTTGTTAACCTTACCCTTCAACAGTCTTGAGTTTCATAGGATGTTTCTGAGTTTGGCCTCCAATTTTCATCTGAAATCAAGGTACATTATTTGTTAATATTATCACTGACTTTTACATCAATACATTACAAATAAGGCTTTTTGTCTTGTAAGGGTATACACATTTCTCTTATTGCTGTTTTCTGTACACATTGTTTTTTCTACACATTGCCTGGCTATACTTCGTATATTAATCAAGGTATCCCTAAATGATATTACGTACTCCTAAATGATTTTGATTCAGTTGTTAGTTACATGCCTACTTTTAAAAAAGTTAACTATTTTGGTTGGGTAGAGTAACCTCATAGAGCTTTTGTTTCCTTTGATAGGCATGAGGGACGGGGCAGTTAATATGAGTTAGGATTTAAATTTCTATCGTTTTTTAAACCTTGTATCCTATTCTACATAATTTTTCGGGTTCATTCATGTCGCCATTATTTTTGGGCTCTCATATGATTTCGACCAAAATAATAAGATCACAACTTGAATTTGGGTTTGCTATTGTTACAGTAAATTTGTTGCCAACTAAATTCAATTTAATCACTTAACTCAATTGTTATTGAACACATTAAGTTAAAGTGCTTATATGCCAAGATGTGACAAATTTCTTATTTTATCAGTAGCGGATTTATCATACTATAAGCCACTGTCGGAGTATCTTAGGCGCTGTAATCATGGAACTCATAGTAATAGTGGGTTCAGGCTTTGCCTTGTGTTACATGCTTTAACAGTGGGAAAGATTTAATCTTGAATCCTGAATAAATGGTGAGCCAGGTTCTGGTAGTGGCAAGTGTTTAGTTTAGGCTATTGTGTATATACTTGGTTTTGCATGCAAATTTTACCTTTTTATGATGTGAATTGAGGACAAGGGGAGGGAAGAAGGAGGGGGGATGAGGATGGGGAAAGAGAGTAGGGGGAGTGGGTAGGAGTGAGGAAAAGTTAAATTGGAATAAGTTGTTTTAACTTCATGTCTATGGAAGTGTACCCTCACCATCAGGTTATAGAGCTAAACGATGTCAAAATAAATTTTAGCTTTTAAATGACTTATTCATACCGCCAAAACCGAAAGATAATTATGTTAATCGAATGAGAGTTATAGTCATTAGTACATAAACTTTTTACTCATTGTTTTACTCATTTAGCAGACATAATCACCGTGTTCACAGTTGTATCAACGCTTTGTCAAACTACGAAGGTGAAGTCACAAGTGCATGCTAGACATTTAGGGGATACTTTTAGCGTTCTTTATTATGAAACAATATATAATTAAAATATTTCTTCGTTCTCATTTGTGTTGTTGAAATTGGTTCTTTAGGCGGTTCGTCAATACGTTGTCAGTGTTGTTGGTTTTAACTAAGAAACATGGGAGGGGAGAGGGCAAAGTTGGAGAGGCTGTTAATTTGTTGGTTTTGACATATATACAAGAGAGCGAGGGTGGCAAAAGAGTTCAGTATGATACTTTATTTTAAAAAGAATTACATTAGAGGGAGGGATAAGGAAGAGAAAAAAGGACAGAGGTCATGAAGTTGTTAGTCTTAACATATGTAAGTGAGGCTGGGGGCAAGCCAGCGAGTTAGCGACTATAAGATGCTGGCAACGGAATCGACAACCTTAACTAGCTTTCGGTGTATTTTCTCATCCATTCTTTATTATGAATGTATCTTCATTCTTTATATGTTCTGCTTAAAAATTGTAGTATTTTAGCCTCTGTATTTTAACTTTTCTGTAAGTTCATTGATTGTCATCTCTTATATGTTATTCACAACCGTGCTTGTATCTAATATCTCATCCCTTTAAGGTTATTTTCATGTCAGCTTTGCCGTGTGGAGCTTCTATTTCTTTCAATGGTCTGCAGTGCAAACCACCTGGAAGTACATTAATATGTTGGTGTCAAACTGGTAAGAACACCCCTTGTCTTGAAAAGTACATCCTTGATTGTTAAATTGTCATGTATGTTTTTTGAACCCTTCTATCATGAGAGTGATATTTGGAGAGAAGAAGCCACACTTAGTTTTATATATGCATTCTTAATCCAAGCATCTAGCGTTACCACTTGGAGTGTCTCCTATGCTAAGCCACCCGATCAGAAGAATGATGGGGCTCCCCTACCTCTAGGCCGTAGGTTCGGATTTTTGATTTGGGATGTCTAGCGTTACCACTTAATGCTTGATTTCATACATGAGAGTTTTTATACAATTGTATACTCTCTAGCCTTGAAAATTCATTCTATGCCTAATAATGTCCTGAGATTCTGAGATCAAGCAATGACGGCTAAGATTTAATGCAACCAATTAGTGAGGTAGGAGAAATAGTGAGAGATGGGGAAATGGGGAGAGGGGAGATAGATGAGGGATAAGGGAGAGGGGATGGAGGAAGAAAAGGATGGGGGAAAAGGAGGAGGAGAAAGAAAGGGAAGGGAGATTGGGCTAGGAAGGGAAGGGTTAAGGAGGAGGAATAGGAAGAGAGGTCATTATAAGTTTGATATTTTTTGTTGTTTTGGTTTGATTGGTTACGTTAATTGGATTTTTGATTGTGTTTAGTGTTTAATTGATGTCATTGGTAGTATGACATTTGGGTCTTTTGTGGGCTTCATTAGAAACTATGGCCATTTAAATTAGCCTTAATCAAACAATTATTGGCACTAAATTTGTCATACTTTTTCCTTTTGTAAAGTACCAGTCACTAAAAGCAATTCTTGCCGCAATTTCAATTATGAGTAATCCAGAAAATAAACAACCTTACTAGATTATTTACACACGGCCTACAAATTGGCTTAACTCCAAAAATTGAACAATCTTAAACCATGTGGACTGCATCAGGGTTAAGGCTAAATAGCTGGAGTCCATATTAATCTTGCCCCGGGACTGCTTTCTATTATAATAAGGATTCTGAAGTGAAGGAGAAAGAGAATTGGAGGAAAACGTGGAGGAGGCAAGGAAAATTGGGGAATGACAAAAGGCTAGGGGAGGAGGAGGAAAGCAAATGGTGTATAAATTGCAGAAGCCATGATTCTTTGGGCTGTCTAACTTAGATGAGTGTGATGACCTAATCCCATGATTTTATCTAAATTTACCTGGCATGCTGCGCCACCAAGCTGAGAGGGTATTTTCTAATAAGTAGAATAAGAGGTAGCTTGTTCATCAAATCATCCATCATAACTTCTAATAAGCAGAATAAGAGGTAATTTGTTCATCGAATCATCCATCATATTAAACTTGGAATTGAAACACTTGGTCCCTAAACGAGTGACTTTGTCAGAAACACTTAGTCCATACCTGTATTTAGTAATTTAAACTTGAATTTGAACCTCAAATTAAAAGATTGTCCAAAATTGGGTTCCTTCGTCTGAAGCCATTGTAGTACATACGACTGTTATTTTGTGAAACAACATATTTGTTAGCTGATGAAATTAATATAAACCTGAATACTCGGGTGACTTCGCCTGAAACAAGAAAACGCTCGCGAAGAGGGAGGAGGATGAGAAGGAGAAGGGATATGAGGAACAACGATGGAGGACAAGGAGGAAGAGGGGAACGAGGAAGAGTACAAGAAGGGGAAAGAGGAGGAGGACAAGGAGGCGGAGAACAAGGGAAGGGGTGTAGGAGGAGGAGAAGGATAAGGAGGTGGAGGAGGAATTATCTTTGATCTTAGAATCAACCGTCTTGACTTGATATCAGTCAGTGTGGCATAAATATGTACCGCTTTAAAATGCAATAATGGTAACCTTCAAAGCATTTATAACTCGGTTGGTTTGTATCATTGTAAATAATCAGATTTATACAATTATTTGGGTTTCAGATGCATGATGTGTTGGGTGTTGCCTTTCAAATTAAAATATTCTATTGCTTAAGTAGTAATATGATATCGTGCTTCATATTTCTATTCTTGATTCATGATCTCGTCCCTACTTTCCTAAGTCTCTGGCCATAAAGAAGCTTTACATTATATCTTCTTTGTGTGTATTTTCTCACAGGTTTCCGAGTTTATGATAGCTTAAATGACCTTGCAGGTGGCATCTAACTATGATTGTAAGTATGGGAGAGAAAAGCTCCAATTATAAGGTTTTGTCAGACAAGTAGATATCACATGTAGCTTGCACAACATATATATGTTGATAGATGAAAGGTATACATTAAATGCTCCCCAGGGAAATTGACATTGCTCTTACCTGTTGCAAAATCACCTCTGATAAACACTATAAATTTCTTTAAATTTCTGGACTCGGTGGCCATTTCTCCACTTATTTTAACAAATTACAAAGGTTTGAGAAGATTATGGTATTTTTCTAATTTGACTAAAACTTAGCAGCCATTTAAGGTTCATTTCTCCCTTTCTACTTTCTTAAACGTGTATTTTTTTCTTGCCATTTAGAACTGCTAATCTTTATCTTGTTTTGTTACATTGGTGCAGGCTAAAGTTAGTGAGATCAGAGAAAAGTTCTTAGCTGTAGGGTTTGTTTGGGATGTTTTTATTCCTTAGAATCCCGAGACAGGGTATTGGTGAAGGTAGAAACAATAGGAAGAGCACCAATGAGACTGCTTTTAAAGGCGGTTAAGACAAATGCATCTTCTCCACCTTTTCTTGTTTTTCAGCTTGAAGGCTTTAAAGAAATGGTAAACACCCCCTTTATATTAAACTGCAATCGTTGTAATTTGTTATTCCTGCACTCTGTGTACTTTTTGTAATTGCAATCTAAAGGTCCCTAAAGTTTGTTCTCTTGTTCAGTGTTTTAACATTTTATCTGAAACGCATATGATATAATATTCCGTATAATATATAACACTATATATGATATGGTATGATACGATATGAAATGATATAAAAATCGAAAAATGAAATATGAAAGGAATGGAGGGGAATTGAAGAAAATTAATGGGTGTAGTTAATGGTATGGTAATATTTAAGGAGAAGAAGAAAAAGTAAAGAAAGCTAAGGAGGTGAAATTAAAAGAGGGAGATTTGGTAAACTTATAGGATAGTAGTACCACTTTTTGCAATGGAGCCAATGCAAAAGAAACAAATAACTTGTGTAATACCTCAACATCTTAGCTTTTGTAGTTATGTTGTCACGTTACTCTCTTCTTTTTTTCGTATTATTGATCATATGATGGACACTAATAGATGTTTTAAAGCTGTTTTGAATTTGGTATTGGCCTATTACAGATCAAAATTGTCTACAAAGATTAGGCTTGGTGTGTTCGCCTTGATCGGTTACCAGCGGCTTTCAAAGAAGTCTTGTTAGGCACGTTTTAAGCTGGTTATTCTTAAACTAACTTGTTCCTAATCTATTCCCAGGAGCTCCAAACTAAGTTGTTCGTCATCAATCATATTAGAAAAATAGTTGATTTCCTTGTTTGTGTTATTTGTCTTGCTAAGTGTATTATGTTTGCAGTTTCAGTGTTGACTTTACCCACAGATCTTAATCTAATAGGGGCTACTTTAATCTTAATGCAATAAACTACTTATTTGGTTATGTACTTTTGGCTCGGGTTTCCTAAATTTCTCGCTGTTTTCCAGTCTCGAATTACAAATGATGAATACAACCTATGTTGTTCACCAAATAACTTTTGCTGTCCCATGACTTCTATTCCACTTCATTTTCAGCTTGCATATAAATAGCTAATAACCCACTTCATTTAAAATGACCTCCACATCACAGGTTACCAGTAACAATGTTTTCTCAACGATTCGTGCTTTCACAAACGAACATAACAGATCGTACGTCCATTTATATTACTGTGGCACAGTCTGATTTCCGCTTTGCGTTCAACCAAATTGGGGCACCGCGGTGCAACAACTAGTTTTGAAAAAAACTATTTTTCGTTAGTTTAATATATTTGACCAAAAATTCTAAACAATTTGTATTTGGCATGTGATAAATTCTTGTGAAAACAAAGGAAAAAGTACACCAATTTGCTATTTCTACTTCCAGTGAGTAGTTATTAGTTTCTGTCTTTTTAAAACTAGAGAGTGGCTTAATTTATAATTTTTCGGTTACAAAAACACTTAGGCTAAATAGCTTAATCTAAAAAGACAGAGAAAAATAGAATTTTAAATTTTAATTTGATAAACGGTCATTTTATGATTGGACTTTGAAATCTATAAAATATAATTAAAAGGCTACCCTAAAATGACAAATAAACGCCACCTAGACAAAGCCACGTTGGATCCAGAAAGCCACATAGATTAAAATTTAATGTGATGTGGCATATTTAAATGTAATGTTGCATATTTTTAATATGACATGGCGAATTAATGTGACATGGATTATCAATTTATTATTACATGACATTAATTTAAATCATTTATCTATAAATTAATTTAATTCACTTATATCTATAATATGAAAGGATATTATTATTATTCTTAAAATAATTTTGTATATTAAATTTATTGTCTTCCCGAATTTATATAATCTTTACAAATTTACATCAAATTTCATAATTTATAATTAATATTGATATTTTATTTGAAATTTTTGTAATAAAACATGTTAATAAATTTCATAATTTATAATTAAAATTGAAATTTTAATAGAACTTTTTGTAATAAAACATGTTAAGGAATTAATTAAACTTCCTTATATTACTAAACACTCACCATTATTAACACTTTCCTAATTAATTCATTATTTTTAAAAAATTTGTAATAAAACCTGTTAATAAATTAATTAAACCTATTCATATTACTGAACACCCACTATTATTAACATTTTTCTATTTAATTTTTTTTATTAAACATGATAATAAATTGATTAAAACTCTTCATAATACTTAACACACACCAAATTAATTAAAAGTTCTTCCTATTTAATTAATTTTTGTAATATAATATGTTAATAATTTTATTAAAACTCCTTATATTACTCAACACCCATAATTTTCATTAACCTTATTCATCTCTTGAGATCATCGGCAATCAATTGTCTAATTTAATAATAGCACAAAATAAATTAAAAATTAAATTAAAATATGAGAATTTATGGTTGTGTAATGACTATAAAACCTACAATACCTACAATAGTTTTTATTCACTTTATTTATTTAAAATATGCCCATTAGTAACATTGTATTTTATGGTTTAATTTATTTATTTGATTATATTGATTATACTGTGTATTGTTGTTGTTGTTGTTGTTGTTGTTGTTGTTGTTGTTGTTGTTGTTGTTGTTGTTGTTGTTGTTGTTGTTGTTGTTGTTGTTGTTGTTGTTGTTGTTTGTTATGTTTTTGGTTTTATGAATCGTTTGCTTTATATTTGAATTCATGTTTTCCAGTTGGTTAAATTTAAGTGACTTACATGTGACAATGTTTTGATTCGTTTGTCAAGTTTTTGCCAGGTTGATGTTTTATCTTTTGGTCAACGTATTTTTTATATAACTTTAAAGCGCCATGAAACGTATGTGAATGCAGATAAGGCAAACCATCACGTGGGTAATCTGAAGAAGGAAGAAATACAAAAGGCACGAAATTGAGGTAAAATTAAAGGTAAAAAAAGTAAGGTAGAAACTACGAAATAATAAGTAATGGATGATTGTTGATCTCAAAATAGAAGTCTTATAATATTTCTTTTAATTTGTTATTAAACGTATATTGTGGTATAATTTTAATATTATACTTTCCTAATCAACCTATTTGAATTTGTATTTTTGTATTCACGAGTATAATCATCTCTAACATATATTTTTCTTTTTTATTTTATATGAACTATTATCAAGGCATGTAATAAAAGAAAGCGAAAGTGAATCTTCGGGTAAATATTAAATAGTATTATTTCTAAATTCTACTTCGTATATTTTGTAAGTTTATGTATTTTTTTTACAAAAAACTTACTCTCATAATTTCCTAAAAAAACCTACTCTCATAATTAAGGGTAAATAAATAAGTATAAATAATTGAATGAAAAATCTTTAAAATTTCACAATTTACTTTTTGAACCATCGTGACTATAATTAATCATTTTAATTATGTCATTTCCTCTTCCAATTTAAGTTTTGTCCAACTTCCACCTTTTGATTGTTTTTCTATAAAATTTACTTTACTTTTTTAAGTGGTTTATGTTTTTTTAGTCATTATAAGATGATCATTGATCTCAAAATGGAGATTTTATAATATTTCCTTAAATTTGTTATTAAGCGTATATTGTTGTGTAATTTTACTATTATGCTTTTCTGATCAACCTATTTGAATTTGTATTTTTGTAAATGATACCGTCATTTCAGTACCAAAAATAAATACCTAAGTACTACTAACAGAAGTCAGCGGTAAGTAGGGTCGATCTCCAAAGGGAGGCGGTCACTATCTACTTGTCAATTCAGTCTGCATAAGGTCACCAAATGAGGGATTGAGTTGTTTAAACTAAACTAAATGAGATTAAAGCAAGAGAAAAGAATAAGAGGGATTAACAATAAAGATAGAGAACTAGGATTGTCGGGTCATCAATGAATGTCAGATAATTGCAGCTAAGGTCACAGATCGGTCGCGTGTATCGGTCTAAGGGGTCATGAATATCTCCTTCCGGTCTCAATTCAATCTAAAACATTATTAGCTTAGCTTCCGCCCTCACTAAAACATCCTAATGTTCACTGCAGATCTCGCCCTTCCAACCTTCCGGTCTAGGTTAAGGCTTACCAAATAAATTAGCTAAATGCATCGATTCAAGCAGCTAATAACAATTAATCGCAGTGATTAACAACAAAAACATGATAGCAACGAAATATCTGTAAACCTAATTAGCAACTAACAATAATTCATTGAATCCCCTAAATCCTAACAGGAGAATTAGCTAAACATACTAGTAAATAAGACAAGAGCGAAAGATGAAGAAATAATAAGCATCGCAAATTAAAGAGAGAGTAAAGAGAGGATTACAGATTAAGATCCGGTAAATAGAGAGAAAAACAGTGTTCAACAGTAAGAAAAGGAAAAGTAATGTATGAAGTGCTAATAAAACCTCATGTCGTCTTTCCTATTTATAGGAAAGACAATTATTAAACCTAGAATACGAAATTAGACTAAAAAGCCTGAGCCCATTAGCGAGTTACTCGATCGAACAGTTTAGAACTGCTCGATCGAACACATTCATGGCAAAACCTCTCGATCGAGTAAACAGACCACTCGATCGAGGAACTCTAAATATGCACATCTCGATCGAACAGAAAATTCCATTTGATCGAGGACTTCTTCTCTTAAAACCACTCGATCGATCAGAAAATCATTCGATCGAGGACTTGCCACTGCACCAGCTCGTTTTCTTCACTTGGTTTGCTTCCGAGACTCGTTCACGCATCCTAAGACATTAGTATTTTTGCTCCAAATCCACTCATCTTCTAAATGCAAGCAAAACGGGCGATAAAAGGCTTGGTTCCGCTACTTTCAGGTCCATTACTGCAAATAAAGCAAAACAAACCAAAGTAGAATATTCGGGGTATTTCGTAGCATAGAACCACGAGAATCGCATAGAAATACGTGCATAAGAGACTTAAAAAGATTATATAAAATGCACATATCAAATCTCCACAAACCGAACCTTTACTCGTCCTCGAGTAAACTAAATGCAAACTAATGGAACGGAAAAGAAAGCTCGGAGCTAGCTACAAATGCCCTCTTAAACCAATTTAATGCAAGCAAACTAACACTTGTAGCAAAAACTGTCAAATGCAAACGAGTGGTAAGATGTTTATAATAAAGCTGAACCGTCGACCTTGCAAGACCTTTAATGATGGACTCTCACGGGTCACTCTTCTCTCATGAAACAAAGGGTAAGCATATGAGTGTAAGAGAGAAAGAAATATAGTCGCTCACCTAAACTATGACCCACATAAACATGCATGCAACTAATATGATAGACAATTCTAACTACCGTAAAAAAAAGTATGGTAAAGTGAGGCTACAGGTAAGAAAAGGCAAAATGATTATGGGATATGTGGAGGTAAAGCATCAAGCTAGCACCTAAACATACTATATAAGAACATCCAATTCTCAGCTGATTAGAAAATAAAGCACAAGTGCCCTTGTTTTGACATTCAAACTCACCAAACCGAACCGAACATACTCCTCAATAGATATAAATAAAGCATAGGAGTGAAACCGTCAACAATCAAACATCTTTTTTTTCTTTTTTCTTCTTTTTTCTCGGTTTCTTTTTTTCTTTTCTTTTTCTGTTTTTTTTTTCGATTTTTTTTTTCTTTTCAACTTCCTTTTTTTCAACATATCTTTCTTCCTTCTTTCATAAATTACCAACTCCAAAACAATACAAAATGAGCCAAACTCGGCATGATAAATTGTATACCGCAAAAACATACACTAAACTAGCTTGACAAAGCAGGTTAAATTTGGATGTAGTTAAGGGTCAACAGGCAATTTTGGCTAAATGTGGAGTTAGATAGGTAAAAATGGAAGAAAAAGGGATGTAAGCACCTCCCTGCATGTGATACCAACCACTAACCCGAATGTATGTAGGCAAAAAGCAATTGAATTTCATACACGTGCAAATTAATGAACATGTTATGCAAGGAGTATACTACTCACAATCCTACATGAAACCGACCATAAATGACACCAGTTATTAAGCTCTAAAACCTCAGAATTTATAAGTAGTTTGCCAAAATTTCAGGTCAAGTCTATTCATTTAGCTAAATTTTAACAGTAAATCGTAGATATGCAGAAAACAAAGCTAAAAAGATATCAGTTAAGCAAGGCTTAAGTAAAAAGGACAAATAATAGTGCACTTTCATCATTGAAATCCACCATTCCGACTCGACCTATATGCTAAAATAAACGTGAATTTTTTGAATTTTCTAATTTTTTGAGATTTTTATTTTTTATAAAAATAAACAAGCAATGCATACAGAAATTAAACGTGACAACAGAAATGCAATAAAAATAACATGCAGACACAGATATGGATGCATAACCTCCCCAAAAAAAACCGTATAATGCCCTCATTGTACTCAAAAATAAGGAAAGGAAATGCAAACTAAAAAGGAGAGAGTGGAGATGCGGAAAACTCACAAGAGTACGCGAAGTAGGGACCTCCCCAAACCAGCCTGCACCATGGGAGGTCGCTAACAGCTTCATCAGCGTCACAGGAAGCAAATCCAAACCAAAGCACTCGATCGAAATGAAACAATGATGGATCGAGTGACCTGGGCATCTAATCAGTTCGATCGAGGATGTAGGGCTCTCGATCGAAGGATCCTCTTTGGCAGGCACTCGATCGAGGAGAAGATATGTTCGATCGAGTGAAATCAGCAGCAAAAGGGTTCGATCGAGTATATAAAGTACTCGATCGAGCCATCCACGATAGATTCCTACAAAGACGCAATAAACAGCCCGCGGAACTAACAAAACAAGCTAACTGTTCAAGTCTATGGTTTCAAAACCAATTACTACATACGCAACGGAAACTTAAAAGTAAATCAACTAAAAATTTAAACTCGGGGTTGCCTTCCGGACAGCGCTAGTTTCAGACAGGTCCCAGCTCGACCTTCTTTTATTCATCTAGCCATTTCAATTAAGCCCAATCAAAACAGCTCAAAGCACGAAGCAGCCGATCATATAACTGCGCATGTGCTACACAAAACTGTAAGTAGCACCATAATATAATAGTAACATAGGAAAATAAAATGTACAATCGTTTAAGCCTAACGAATTTCCTATGACAGCTCCCAAAATTATCCACAAAATAATTCTGCCCTCCAGCTACGGGCGGAATATAAAAGCTCAAATTAACCATAGGTGAAGAATAAGGGAGCTCGGGAGCAATTAAAAATAATCTAAGGTACTGTTTTAACTTGACGAATTTCTGATGACAAAAATGGTGAAAAATTATTAACTTATTTATCCATCGGGGAGGGGGTCGAGCATCAAAAAAAAAAGTAGGAGTCATATGAGATAGCGTACTATTAATACCAATAATAATGAAATTATCGAAACTACCTCAGGTCGGTTTCTCCCAACGTCGGAATCATTGACAAAAGGGTATAATACCTCTTCCGTGCTAGGAACAATCACTGACTCAGCTGTCTTCTCGTTACCCTCCTTTGTGGGTTCTATCCCGTAAATCGCAGCCTCCAAGGCATCCAGCTCGGCTTTGAAAATGGGGGATTAACCATAACCATTGTCTTCGTCCATATCGTCATCCAAAACGGACCAAAGTGACGTCTCATTGCTCTCCATGGCCAATATGGTCGATCGAGTAAAGATAGTACTCGATCGAAAGCTTTCCTCTCGAATATTACTCGATCGAACAACATGATCTGTCGATCGAGGCCTTCCTCATAAAGACAGTTCGATCGAGTGGTAGTTTCTGCTCGATCGAACACTTCCTCAGATATTTCACTCGATCGAACGCTATAACCAGTTCGACCGAGTTTTTGTTGTTGTACAGTGCAGAAATCTTCAAATAATGCTTCGTTTTCATATAGATCTTCGTATTCCGAGTCGTATAAATCATCAGTACCGATAGGCAGCTCGGGTCCTTCATGGGAAAGACTACTCTCGGTGTAGGTAACGCATACCTTCTCTGCGTGCCTAAGGTTCATCTCAGCAGCTAACTGAGCTATTTCAGACTCAAGCTCATTGAATTAAGCTTCCTTATATCTATCATCTTCTTGCAGTTTAAGTGCAAGTGTCTTAATCAAAGATTTCAGGTCAGCAATCTCTTATTTCTGTTTATCAAGATGAGGAGCTTGTTGTTGCGGTGGCCAAACAAAGGGAGGCATTTGATAGCCTCATTGATGAAGCGGATGTGGCGGCACAATTGCAAAGGGTTGACTAGCTTGTCTACGCTGCCTAAACGCATAGACTTCATCGTTCCCCGCCAAGCAAATAACGGCATTGTGCCCAGCAGTACCACATCTCTCACAGTAAACCACTCGCTGCGCCATAGGATGGAACATAGGTGGAAGATCAAAGGTACTCAAGCCTTTCCTTTGACGATCTTTTACCTAGAACTGTCTACGTAGGACTTGTAGGGCCTATCAAAACAACATTAGAGAAAAAGATGAGAACTGCCTCAAGGAATAAATCCCTTGAGGCTAAAGACAAACAAAAAGAAACAAGTAAATAAATTAGTTGCCTCCCCGGCAACGGCGCCAAAATTTGATACCGTCGTTTCAGTACCAAAAATAAATACCTAAGTACTACTAACAGAAGTCAGCGGTAAGTAGGGTCAATCTCCACAGGGAGGCGGTCACTATCTACTTGTCAATTCAGTCTGCCTAAGGTCATCAGATGAGGGTTTGAGTTGTTTAAACTAAACTAAATGAGATTAAAGCAATAGAAAAGAATAAGAGGGATTAACAATAAAGATAGAGAACTAGGATTGTCGGGTCATCAATGAATGTCAGATAATTGCAGCTAAGGTCACAGATCGGTCGCGTGTATCGGTCTAAGGGGTCACGAATATCTCTTTTCGGTCTCAATTAAACCTAAAACACTATTAGCTTAGCTTCCGCCCTCATTAAAGCATCCTAATGTTCACTGCAGATCTCGCCCCTTCCTACCTTCCGATCTAGGTTTAGACTTACCAAATAAATTAGCTAAATGCATCGATTCAAGCAGCTAATAACAATTAATTGCAGTGATTAACAACAAAGACATGATAGCAACGAAAGATCTATAAACCTAATTAGCAACTAACAATAATTCATTGAATCCCTTAAATCCTAGCAGGAGAATTAGCTAAACATACTAGTGTGACACCCCCATACTCCAAGTGCCTTACCAGGACCACTCAGGTATAAAGATATCACCATCTCGGTTTCCCGAGGCAATGATAATCAAAAGACAATAAAGAAACAACATTTAAAAGTATAAAGTTTAGTGATTACAATATAAAACCAACTGATAAAATACGGTTACATGTTCTCAAACCAAAAGTCTAACAACTAATTAAAATGTCTGACAACTACTCAAAACTACAGCGGAAGACTCTATCATTTCGTGGTGACACATCCCAGCTAGCCCATATGTCTCGACTCATACCTGCTCAACAACTGCTCACCATCCCCGAATGGATCACCACAGTTTTTCAAAACAAAGACGGGGTCAATACTAATCACACAATTATATAATTACAATAAGACAGAAACCAACACAGCTCAATCGTCACATAATCCAAACTCCGTATTCAACTCCTCATCACTGACTACACACTAAAGTGTGTAGTCCTGTCAGAGTACCCATCACAACAAGTTACTCCACACCGCCAGTGGGGGACCGCAGCCGTTCCCACCTAAGCCTCGCTCATACCATAGAGCGATAAACCCAAATCCATTAATGTGCACATCCCTTCTGTGGCGGGTTCCACAGAAGGCGAATAATGGGCGTGAAGCCACTCCCGCAAGTGACTCCACTCAGCCAGGGACGCACCCCGAAGAACACAGACAGATACAATCAATCACAACCATCAACAGTAACCAATTCCAACAACCGTCACAATACGAGTATGATATTATACAACAATCACAACCAACAACCAACGCATTATATGGCTAATACTGAGTAGGGAAACCCTACCTGGAATGCAACACACGCAGACGATCTCAACAGCTGTATCAAAAAGCCTCTTCTACGAATCCTCCTCATAACATATCATCACATAATCACTAACCATACAAAAACTAACACAAATCCCCAATCTCCCAAATTAGGGTTTAAACAGACTTAACTAAAAACTATAAAATTGGTACGTAGATCTTACTCTCGACGCAAGGATCACAGGATGTAAAGAACGATGAAATCCGACCTCTCAAGCTCCGGGATTTGTCAATAACACGGATGAATGCGAAGAACGTAACTTGAATCTCTTTTCCAATGTGATTAGGTTTGTAAAAGTGTTTTTATGAAGATGACGGAAAGATTTATATACTAATCCGTGTTATTAACAATACCCGACAAAACATTACCCGTAAACCGAGCTACTCGATCGAGTAACTGACGTACTCTATCGAGTGCCACTTACTCGATCGAGTACCCAGACGACTCGATCGAGTACCCTACAGACAGAATACTGTTTTAAAAACCAAAACACTCTTACTCGATAGAGTAAGGCCCACTCGATAGAGTACCCAGAGACTCATAAAACCGTAGTATTACAGTCTTCCCTCCTTAAAAAGAACTTTGTCCCCGAAGTTCAAACCAAAACAAAGAAAAGACATACTCCATACTCCCGACACAACAACCAAAACAAAACTCAACACAAAAACATGCTACCAACCAAACTCAACCGACCCAAACCACTACTAAATATACCGACACAACACAAAAAGGTGTAAAAACTCTTTGCGATCATCTCCTACCCTCCTAAAAGAAACAAGGTTACGTCCGCGTAACCATACATACCTGATCAAAAAGGAAAGGGTAACGCTCTCTCATAGCCTCCTCTGCCTCCCATGTAGCTTCCTCAACCTCATGATTAGACCAAAGGATCTTAAGCAAAACTGTCTCACCACTCCTAGTCTTCCTAACCTTCCGGTCAAGAATCTTCTTAGGCACTTCAAGATAAGACAATGACTCATCTAGCTCTATGTTCTCTGCCTCTAACACATGTGATGGATCACTCACATACTTGCGCAGCTGAGATACATGAAACACATTATGTACCCTATCCAAAGAAGACGGTAACGCCAAACGATAAGCAACCTCTCCAACCCGGTTTAGGATCTCATATGGTCCTATGAACTTCTGACTTAACTTGCCTTTCTTCCCAAATCTCATAACCCCCCGCATAGGAGACACTTTCAAAAGAACCTTGTCCCCAACCTGAAACTCTATGTCCTGGCGATGTAGATCTGCATAACTCTTCTGCCTATCCTGAGCTGCTCTCATCCTATCTCTGATCATCTTAATCTGCTCAACCATCTCATGTACCATCTCTGGTCCTAAAACCACTGCCTCAGCACTGTCGTCCCAACAAATCGGACTCCTACATCTCCTCCCATATAAGGCCTCTGGTAACCCCCGCTCACCGCACTGGTGCACTCATGTCTCTTGTGGCCTACACCGCCACAGTTAAAGCAGGTCATACCCCAACTACCACCACTGCTACCACGGCCACGCCCGTATGAAGCCCTAGCACTAAACCCTGAACCAGAAGAATATGCTCTAGCCTGAGTGTGGTTGCCCTTCTTGTAGTTAGATTGGCCACCACCCTCACTCTCAGCCTTTCTTTTCTCAGCACCTCTCTCTCGGGCCATCTATACCAACCTCTCAGCTCTCCCAGCCTTCTCATAAGCTTCCTTAACATCAGTAAGGACTCCCACGAGTAACTTATCCATTATCTTGGGGGTCAACCCCTTCTCAAATCTCAGAGCTAGGTTCTCTTCACTCAATCCCATATCCTCAGCATACCTAGACTTCTCATTAAACTGTTTGTAATACTCAGCCACAGACATCTCAGAGGTCATCTTGAACCCATTAAAATCCTCCCTCAACTTACTCCTCATATGCTCCGGCACGAACTCCCTCTTCATAGCTTTCCTAAACTCTTCCCAAGGAATAGTAGGCAGCTCCTGCTTCTCATACATATCTCTAGCACTCACTTTTACCTTATCCCACCACTCTCCTGCTGCCTCCCTCAAGTAGAACGCAGCTTGTTCTACCCTCATCTCATCCGGACAATGTACCAACTCCAGAATATTCTCCATCTCACGATGCCAATTGTCAAGAAGAATTGGCTCCCTGGTCCCCTTATACTCTTTCGGGTTAAATCTCGCTATGTAAAGACTGATCTTAGAATGATCAACCTCCTTATCCTTTCCCACTCTCTTTAGCGCTTCCGTAAGAGCATCTTGATGCTCCAACATCTTAACTATGTCATCAACGTTCATGCTCTCAGCTCTCGCATACAAGGCAGTTTTCTTTGGCGGCATCTTGAAACTATATAAGAAAAGATAGATATAAACATACATACCATAACCCAAAACACGAAAACAGCCTGCCCAGACCCGACTCGATCGAGTGCCAAAACCTACTCGATCGAGTTGAGGCTACTCGATCGAGTGCCCAACATACTCGATCGAGTGCCCCGACTCCAGACCCCAAACAGACCTTCTGATCTCTAACATACTTGACCGAGCTGACAAGCCACTCGATCGAGTGCCCCTACTCGATCGAGTGCCCCTATGTACTTGATCGAGTACCCAAAAACACGGTTCTAACCATAAAAACGTCAACTATCTACTCGATCGAGTTAGACCCACTCGATCGAGCACCTCACCTACTCGATCGAGTGCCCCCCACTCGATCGAGTCATGCAGACTCGTATACACTACCCGCATGTTATCTCACTTACCCCAACATAATACGCAAGCTTTACAATCTCAACATTATAATTATAACTACGAATGCAATTCTACACAATTCCTCATATAATCCACAAAACAAACTACTTCATGTTATCAAAATGCCACATTATAAACACCCAACACGCTTCTTCATTCAGTCCACATATAAAACATATCTCTTCTCTTTTAACCGTACTTTCAATTCTCCACTTCCAACATTCAACAATTCACAACACATACCGTTAGATTCACATACAAACCAAAGACAACACATACGACCTTGACACACATACCCCCCCCCCCCATGTGACCGGTTCAAAATTGCAGGGCGAGTTCGCGACTTTAGGACGTCTCCCAAGCCTTTGCATTAGCTCCTACAACTTTTACCCCGGGTTCATTTAATTGACTCCCTATGTTCATTAAATTCATTAGTTACAGGTTTCAGGATCGTCGCTCTGATACCACTTTATGACACCCCCATATTCCAAGTGCCTTACCAGGACCACTCAGGTATAAAGATGTCACCATCTCGGTTTCCCGAGGCAATGATAATCAAAAGACAATAAAGAAACAACATTTAAAAGTATAAAGTTTAGTGATTACAATCCAAAACCAACTGATAAAATAAGGTTACATGTTCTCAAACCAAAAGTCTAACAACTAATTAAAATGTCTGACAACTACTCAAAACTACAGCGGAAGACTATCATCTCGTGGTGACACATCCCAGCTAGCCCATATGTCTCGACTCATACCTGCTCAACAACTGCTCACCATCCCCGAATGGATCACCACAGTTTTTCAAAACAAAGACGGGGTCAGTACTAATCACACAATTATATAATTACAATAAGATAGAAACCAACACAGCTCAATCGTCACATAACCCAAACTCCGTATTCAACTCCTCATCACTGACTACACTCCTGCCAGAGTACCCATCGCAACAGGTTACTCCACACCGTCAGTGGGGGATCGCAACCGTTCCCACCTAAGCCCCGCTCATACCATAGAGCGATAAACTCAAATCCATTAATGTGCACATCCCTTCTGTGGCGGGTTCCACAGAAGGCGAATAATGGGCGTGAAGCCACTCCCGCAAGTGACTCCACTCAGCCAGGGACATACCCCGAAGAACACAGACAGATACAATCAATCACAACCATCAACAGTAACCAATTTCAACAACCGTCATAATACGAGTATGATATTATACAACAATAACAACCAACAACCAACGCATTATGTGACTAATACTGAGTAGGGAAACCCTACCTGGACACACAGACAATCTCAACAGCTGTATCAAAAAGCCTCTTCTACGAATCCTCTTCCTAACACATCATCACATAATCACTAACCATACAAAAACTAACACAAATCCCCAATCCCCCAAATTAGGGTTTAAACAAACTTAACTAAAAACTATAAAATTGGTACGTAGATCTTACCCTCGACGCAAGGATCACAAGGATGTAAAGAACGATGAAATCCGACCTCTCAAGCTCCGGGATTTGTCAATAACACGGATGAATGCGAAGAACGTAACTTGAATCTCTTTTCCAATGTAATTAGGTTTGTAAAAGTGTATTATGAAGATGACGGAAAGATTTATATACTAATCCGTGTTATTAACAAAACCCGACAAAACATTACCCGTAAACCGAGCTACTCGATCGAGTGCCACTTACTCGATCGAGTACCCTACAGACAGAATACTGTTTTAAAAACCAAAACACCCTTACTCGACAGAGTAAGGCCCACTCGATAGAGTACCCAGAGACTCATAAAACCATAGTATTACAATTAGTAAATAAGGCAAGAGCGAAAGATGAAGAAATAATAAGGATCGCAAATTAAAGAGAGAGTAAAGAGAGGATTACAGATTAAGATCCGGCAAATAGAGAGAAAAACAGTGTTCAACAGTAAGAAAAGGAAAAGAAATGTATGAAGTGCTAATAAAGCCTCATCTCGTCTTTCCTATTTATAGGAAAGACAATTATTAAACCTAGAATACGAAATTAAACTAAAAAACCCGAGCCCATTAGCGAGTTACTCAATCGAACAGTTTAGAACTGCTCGATCGACACATTCATGGCAAAACCTCTCGATCGAGTAAACAGACCACTCGATCGAGGAACTCTAAATATGCACATCTCGATCGAACAGAAAATTCCATTCGATCGAGGACTTCTTCTCTCAAAACCACTCGATCGATCAGAAAACCATTCGATCGAGGACTTGCCATTGCACCAGCTCATTTTCTTCACTTGGTTTGCTTCCGAGACTCCTTCACGCATCCTAAGACAGTAGTATTTCTGCTCCAAATCCACTCATCTTCTAAATGCAAGCAAAACGGGCGATAAAAGGCTTGGTTCCGCTACTTTCAGGTTCATTCCTGCGAATAAAGCAAAACAAACCAAAGTAGAATATTCGGGGCATTTCGTAGCATAGAACCATGAGAATCGCATAGAAATACGTGCATAAGAGACTTAAAAAGATTATATAAAATGCACGTATCAGTAAACATGAGTATAATCATCTCTAACATATATTTTTCTTTTTCATTTCATATGAACTATTATCAAGGCATGTACTAAAAGGAAGCGAAAGTGAACCTTCAGATAAATATTAAATAGTATGGTTTCTAAATTCTATCCGTATATTTTTAAGTTTATGTGTTTTTTTTTTCAAAACCGGAATAGATTATTTTATAGTCTTTAATACTATTTTTATTTTGGGATATTCTACGGTGTACCCTCGTGGTTTTCGGTTTTCTACGTTGTACCTCTCCTTTTTTTTATATTCTATGGGGTACCCCTAAACTCTATACATTAGTCTATACCATGACCTTATTTATTGTCTTTGCTAACTTAGTTTCTTAAATGACTTACTAAATCATCTATTTATCATCCCAATTACTCGATAACCTACTTATTAACTTATTAGTTCGCCGAATTACTCATTAGCCCAAGAAATAGTATACGAAATTAACTAAAAATTCAAAAAATCTCCATTACCATGTCATGAATTATAACAAATGTTTTTAATAGTAGTTGGTGCTTATTAAAGTGATTTGTGATGTTTCTCATATAGAATGGTGATATACAATTAATAAGTCGGAATAAAGGTCAAAGTACGATCATTTGAAAGTGATAAAGTTAATGAAGAGTTAAACGAGGTTATGATAGAGAAATAAGTAAGAAGTTTAGGGGCACAATGTAGAATTAAAAAAAAAAAGGAAGGGTACAACATAGCAAAGCGAAAAACTCAGGGGTACACTGTAGAATATCCCTTTTATTTTATATAGGATTGTGGACATAAGTATAACAAGAGATGGATCAAATTCTTGAAATAGTAATAAGGAACTTAAAAAATTTTACGAACCTTTTGGAATTCGTATTCAGGGAATATAGTTTTTTAGAATATTGAGAAATTGAAATGAAAATTTAATTCGTAATACATGGAGTAGATAACGACCATACCGTTGAATCGTATCTAATATTTTTCTATCGATATAATAAATGTTTTTTCGGATGTAAATAATATTTGAAGGATGCACGTGGTGATAAGACTTCAAATATATTTCTATGGGAGGGAGAGGTCTGAAAATAATTTGGAGATGACTATACTGAGGTATTGAGTTTACAGCCTTATAAGGCATAATTGAAGATTTTTCCATACGGAATTTAATATATACAGATAGCTTCAACTTTTAATATTTAAAAAAACTCACTTTATTATATTGCGGAGTAAAACACACGTATATATAATGAGTCGTCTTTGTCATTGCTCCGTTGTCAAGTTTATCAAAATTAGTAGCTACCACATTGTCACTTGCAGGATTCGATTTAAAAAAATAAACAAAAGTTGTCAAATAAATAAGGTATTAACTAACTAATTTCTATGTATTTCAAAATTATATATTTTAAAATGGATCAACGACTAATTGCTCGAACAAATATTAACAATACGATAAAAATATCAAAACTAAAACAGATAAACCCGAGAATTTCACGGGTCACAAACCTAGTTGCTATATTTAAATAAGTCGATCCTCACTAAAAGATAGTAGTATCGATCAAATTTTATTCGACTCATCTTGAAGTAAGATCGTCTTATGGAAAAGTTGATGGGCACCTTTTGGATAAACAATAATGACAGAGGCTGACAGGCCTAAATATGAATCAATGGTGTTGTATTTCTTTAGGGTCCAATAGCTTGAATTAGTTAGGCCCAATTTAGAAAAAAAAAAATAGTCGCAGGTCCAACAGATTCTGAGAATTGAAGACGAGGTTAGCAACGAGCTGGAAAACAAAATGTGCCCTATATTCTTCTCGACAAATTCGTGTAACAACTAGGGCTAATTAATCGAGTCGAGATTATCAAAGGCGAGTTGAGAATGGAAAGTGATAGATATGTTAAACATTCATAAAGAATCGAAAGTCATCAAAAAGTTGTACAATATCGTTCTAACCTACCATCGCAAGCGTGCATATAATCACGGTATAATTTTTACTTTACCTTAAATTAAAATATGGAATATTTTCTCCTATTTACTAAGTTCTTTCACATTTAATTATAATTATAATTATTTTAGGTAGAATTTAGTGGAATGGGGATATGTGGATGCAAATGAAAGTAAGAGAGAAAATGTGGTGTTATGAGTTATTATAACCACAAATAATGTATATTTGGGACGGAGTACAATGTATATTGAAATTTGTGATTATGAATTACATTACAACATTAGTTTGTATAGACAGTTACTCCTAATAATAAGGCCTTGTTGTATTAGGTTAAAAGAAGTTGAACTGAACTAAATGGAACTGAATTAAGCTGAATGAAGTTGAACTGAATTGAAGTAAGGCTATGTTCTTTTCGGTTGAAAAGAGCCGAACTTAATGAAGCTGAACTGAACCGAAATGAACTGAGGTAAGAGTTAATTTGTGAATAAATGAGTTGAACTAAACTGAATTGAATGAAACTGAACTGAACAATGCTGAATTGAACTGAAGCGAATTGAAATTAAGTTCAAAATAACAAGGTCTAAGAAAGTCTCAATGTTATATTGATGATTTCTTTGTTAGGTATGGTTTAAGGCTTCGAGCTGATTTTAAGATTCGTTTTCAAACCATAAATCCAAATTCGTCACAAACCCGTCAAAGTCCAAAATTTTCAAACTCCCAAGCAGACTCAAATACATATGTACGGGTACTCTTTACAACAAACAAATCTAAATACAACCATAATCCATATGCTCCAAAACATTAAAATTCAAATCCAGTCTTCTACATGTATATTAGGTTTAAATCGTTTTTTTGTGTGTGTAAAACAAGCTATATGAACATTTTTAATGTATTATGTTTGATCTCAAATCGCAAATAGACATTTTAGGACTTCATTAACTGAGTTGGTGGACATCTACGGATTTAACTCTAGTATCGAATTTGAATCGAGTACTATTTGGAGTCTTTACATAGAAAATTACGAGCAAGATGAAATCTTGGCTATAAAACACATCACCCACACGTGCCATTCTCATCCTTCAGTTTATTTATTTTTTATTCATTTAAAAAAGAGTAAAATAAATTAAATCCAGAACAACAAAAATACTACGAAAAAATAAAAATAAAATTTCGTACTTTACTTCGATCAATCAATTAACTAAAACCCCCGATTTCTTCGCGAAGAATTATCCGATCTTTTCGATTTCCTTATATTTATATTATTCCTGGTTTGTTTATCACTCTTTTCTTAATTATAAAGTATTTAAATTAATTGAATATTTCGTGTTTTTAGGGTTTAATTTATTGAATTATGTTCAGGTGAAGCTATATGCTTTAATTTGATTATTATTGATGTATTAATCACTTAATTACTTGCTAATTTGATGATTTAATTGGATTAACAGAGATCATTGGAAATTAATGGCGACAGCAACGATGGCGACAGCAGCAGGAGCAGCTGCGTTATTATATTATACTTTGAATAAGAAATTACAGTCTGGTATTACTGAAATTGATGATGATGATGTTAATGGAGGTGTTGTTGACGGTGTTAGTAGTAGTGGTAATGGTAGTCATGGTTTGGTGGGAGTTGATAGGGTTTCTACACGGCTTATTCGAGCTCCGGCTACTTGGTTGGAGACGATTTCTACGTTGTCGGAGACGCTTCGGTTTACGTATTCTGAGACTTTAGGGAAATGGCCTATTGGTGATTTGGCTTTTGGGATTAGTTTCCTCTTGAAGAGGCAGGTATATGACTAACCTGTTGCCTCCTTGGTTACTTTAGGTTGATGGTTTGTTGTGCTAATTTGCGAAATTTAGTTCTTGCTTGCTTGCTTGATAGTTGATACTCACTCCGTCACATTCATTTGTTTACTTTTATCGTTGGAGAGGGATATTTTAATCAAATGTAAAAAAATGATTGAGATTACTCTAGTCTCTAGCTTAAATAGTACATAAACTGTTGCCTATTGGCTCCTTTAGGTCGAAGGTTTACTATGCCAATTTGCAAAATTTTGGTTGTTGTTTACTTGTTTACTACTCCCTCTGTCACATTCATCTGACCTTTTTTTGTTTGTGACTTGTGAGGGATATTTTAATCAAATGTAAATAAATGGTTGGGACGGAGCTGGAATATCTGTTACTCTAGATGGAAAGATATCTACATTCATAGAATATGGAATTTGTTTGATATGGTCAGACAGAGTACTCCCTCCCCTTCAGAGCCATTTCCACTCTCACTTTTTGGGTAGAAGTTGTAAAACTTTGACTAGAAGTATATAAAAACTCTAGTTGATATGGTCATACAGAGTACTCACTTCCCTTCATGATATACTATTAAATATTTACATTTATTTTTAAGTCTTCCTTAAAATGTAATATATAAAATGTCAAAAACTATGTTAAGAGTAGCGCATTGCGAACGAGTAAAAGCAAAGTAGACATTGTGAAGGGAGGGAGTGCTTTTTTTCCTTCTCAAAATGTAGGATAAAAGGGGATGGAGCCGAAAGAAAGGGAGGGAGGGGGAACAGAACCTTGTTGTCTTCCTTCCAAATCTTTTTAATGTGGAGAATTTGGTTTGACTTGTAGGAAGGAAATGATACCTTTACCGAATTGTTATCCACACAGGAGAAATTGTCCCCCCCTCCCTTCCCTCCAAATTCCTCCATTTAAACAATTGGTGTAGTGTGTGAGGGTTGTATGACTTGTAAGCGTAGATTGTTTTGTAACTTTTGGATGTTTTATGTTTTTTTTGTTGAGATAAGTGGAGGAAAATTTTCATTTATGAGCTTTATTTGCTGTTAATCTTGGAGATTGAATCATCCAGATTCTAGAGCAC
Organism: Silene latifolia; assembly: GCF_048544455.1. Taxonomy (NCBI): domain Eukaryota; kingdom Viridiplantae; phylum Streptophyta; class Magnoliopsida; order Caryophyllales; family Caryophyllaceae; genus Silene; species Silene latifolia. The sequence continues at coordinate 187,197,625 of NC_133526.1, forward strand.
ACAAGTAGTTATGTACTTCAGAATTCATTTTGGCTTAATCTCAATCCTAAGTTGGCTTAAGTGTGTTGTTTAGTAATGATGGAAATCTCTCGTAGAGTAGCTTTAGTTTCAAAAAGTAATAATGGTTTTTTGGTTATTCTGTAAAATTTTACTGAAAAATAGGGCTTCATTGTTGCTAGCAGTCTGATAGTTTGATCTTAGAGTAATGACATAGGTATAAGTGTATAACATTGGTCCTAATGTCTCATCCATTTCATTGGTAGACTTCATTTTGTGATCTTCATATTCCGGCACAAGATTTAGAGCAGGATGTGAAGTTTCTCTTATGCCCTGTTACTATTACCCCCTCCATTTCAATCATTTGTTTACCATATTTATTCTTTGTGAGAGGTATTTTAATCAAAGGTAAGTAAATGATTGAGGCAAAGCTATTATCAGTATGAATTATTCTTTTATTGTTTTGGGCGCCTTTTTTTTATAAGGGTGTTAATTGTTGTTCATTACTCTTCACTTTGAGCTTACCGTTGATGGCCCTAGTGTTTTATCAACGACTAAAACGTTGGGGGTACTGTAAATTAATATTTCAGTTTCAGTGATCAATCTAGTTTGTTTATAATGTATGTGGGCATGTGGCAGTGTATGTTTTGTCTGGGTAGTATTCTGACAATCACCTTTCAGGGAAATTTGTGCGTACAAGATGTATTTGGAGGAAAAGACAGTCTACGGTTGAAGGGACCTGAAATAGTAACCGAGCTAAAATATCTTTTAAATTTATTAACATTGTGCTGGCATTTCTCAAAGAAGCCGTTCCCATTATTCTTGGAGGAAACTGGCTTTAGTGTCGAAGATGTCCTCCTTCAGGAGCCCAAAGCTGGGGTAAGTGATGATTCATTACAGATTCTGTGCAAGATCTTTTTTTCACGCGCTCCTTTTTTTGCTACCTTGGGCTCACTGCGCTATCTGTATTTGCTTTTATGCCTGTCCAAATATGTGTACTCAATTAATATCATCGAATTCAGCGTTAAAACAAATTACAAATTGAACCTACTTTTGTTATTTGGCAGATTTTGAAGCCTGCTTTTACTGTTCTTGTGGATCACAAAACGAAGTGTTTTTTGTTGCTGATTCGGGGAACCCACAGTATTAAGGACACACTGACAGCTGTAACTGGAGCAGTCGTACCATTTCATCATTCTGTTGTACATGAAGGAGGAGTTAGCGATTTAGTATTAGGATATGCTCACTGTGGAATGCTTGCAGCTGCTCGATGGATTGCTAAGCTAGCAACACCGTGTCTCATTACAGCTCTTGGTGAACATCCTGATTATAGATTAAAGGTCAACACTAAATTACATTCACTATTCACTCATTTCGTGATGCAAGTTTTGATGCCATATGGTTTATGTTCAACCCATGATGGGTGTCTCTGTGTCCGGACTACATCTAATTCATTATTGTCTTTTTATGAAACACGAGTGTATGCTTTTGAATTGATAGAGCTGAAGCTGTTAGCCTGTTACTAAGTTTAAATCAATTGCATTTCTATAGATCAGTCACTCTGTTTAAGCATTTTACCTTTGAAATATTCCCGTTATTAGTTTATATCTTGGAAGTCGGTTAAGTATCATTGTTGTGCGCTGCACATCCACGTCGCCATAACCTCCCGGAGTGGTGGTTGTTTCGTTTCTCAATAGCGCACACACTAACAAATATTGAATATATATACTTTCATTTCATTTCATTTCGTTTACTAGTAACTACTTTCTCTTTGTCTCTCTTTTTATTTTATTTTTTATCTTGTACTCCTTTTCCTGCTAGAGTTATATTGGTCATTTCATGTATTGACATATATTTGATGCAGATTGTAGGGCACTCTCTTGGCGGAGGCACAGCATCTCTACTGACGTATATACTACGTGAACAGAAGGAACTATCCTCCAGTTCTTGTGTTACATTTGCTCCAGGTTCGCATCTGAGATACTTATCGCTTAAGTTTGAACATATGTTGGATTGATCAGTTTTAGATGAGATTTGTAACTTGTAATATCAAGTAGTTTTGTACATCATACATTTTTTTCACTGACTGGAAGTCCTTATTTAGCTGCTTGTATGACATGGGAGCTGGCCGAGTCAGGCATCGATGTAATTACTACTATTATCAATGGAGCCGATTTAGTCCCTACCTTCTCAGCTGCATCAGTAGATGATCTACGTGCGGAGGTCTGTTCCTGATATTACTAAAGCCATGAATGAACTTTATAGTTTTCAATATGGGTAGTTCATGAATAAACTTTCCAACTTTGGAATGTTTCTTCTTGTATACGTGATTTGTGGTCTTTATGATATCCCACATGTTTCATCAACTTATGTTTCCATCAATATTACTATTATGTGCTTGATTTTTTTTCTTTTTCTATTAATACAGTCGGAAATTTCTTGACGGACACAGGAATATTACTTTGAGTGCCTGATCTAACAAGTGCGCTATGTTTTGAGATCATGCCCATGATTGAATCTTCACTCCCATTTTGGTTTCAGGTAACAGCGTCTGCTTGGTTAAATGATTTGAGGAATCAGATTGAGCAGACAAGGATTCTGAGCACCGTTTACCGATCTGCATCAGCTTTAGGGTCTCGTCTTCCATCAATCGCCAGTGCTAAAGCAAAAGTTGCTGGGGCTGGTGCTGTTCTCCGGCCTGTTTCTAATGGCACTCAGGTATTGTATCCGAATCTGTGTAATTTTCGTCCTCTACTTGTTTGGCTTATAGTAGCAAGTACCCAATTTTTACAACGTTTCATATAGACGCACCCCCTGCCACAGTGCCAATTATGTTTGTGGACTCGGATATGGGTACGTATCCAAGAGCTGAACTCGACACAAAAATTAAATTTTTCCGGTGCACTCCGAAATGAGAATATGCGTGCTGAGGACGCGTCTTCAAAACCAAAAACATAAAATTTAAATATTTAAGGATTTGTTTGTCAAGTGAAATGAGAGATGTTTGGGAAAGGTCGAAATGGTTTAGAGATTGGAATGGTTTTTATACCTATATCCTTGAGAGTCCTGTCAGATATCGATCATATGGTTAAGGCCATGAACATGAGAGTTAAGATAACATAGACTGGCAAATGGCAACCCCTAGCGGTAATCGACTTGTCCCAAAGGCATATGTGGCAATTTCAGCCTGAATATTGGAAAGTAGGCGTCCGTCAAAAAGGAAGGCTGTAAATTCAATATAATTTCCACTGGCCAAGAGGTTAGGCTGTTGGGAAGAGTGAGATTCAACTCTCCACAAAGTAATTGCTGGGAGGACTGATTCATAGGCCACAACTTGAGATTCTGCTTTCTGTGGGGTATCGAATATGTACATTTGGAGATTAATTACTATCTTCACTTCAAAGTTCACTCTAACAAGCCGATTAACTTTTGGTCGTATTCTGTATTATTCCCGATGTTTAATTTATGTGCTTTCGTTACAAACGGAACTTTCTGTTAACGATCCATCTCGTGCTCTTCTTTTGTTGGGTTAGCTTTCAACATCTATCTACGTGTCAATTTCACTTCTATATTAGCGTGTGAATATGTTTTATGTTATTTGTAGGCTGTCATGAGAAGAGCCCAGAGCATGGCCAATGCAGCATTGAGGCATCCTAAAATGCTCACATCATGGTCATGCATTGGCCCACGACGTAATGGCAATACTATTCCATCAGATGGGCTAGAACATTCCTCTGAATCCTCACCCACCAATGCCGAAACTTCCGAAGCACTTATTGCATCATCTGACTCTTTGGAGCTCCCAGAATCATCAATGGGACCAGACTGGAACCCTGAGATTGGGTGTTCTTATTCAGATGCAAGAGATCTTCAAAATGAGTTAGAGGTTGATATTGCCGATGGAGAGGTCCTAACCCCGAATCATAGAAACGAAGATCTCACGAATGAAGTCGAATTGTGGCATCAACTTGAGCATGAGCTTTATGATCTAGACGAAGGGAACCAGGCTGACGTGGAGAAGAAAATAAGAGAAGAGGAAGAAGCCGCCTTGCAAGAGGTGGGAGCAACACAACCAGAAGGTTCAGCAACTGAAGTTAAGGAAGTCCATAGATTTTACCCGGCAGGAAAAATTATACACATTATGACTCTTCAACAGGAGGATGAAGGCAGTGTGTCATCAACCGATAGTGAAGAGAGAGAGTCAGTAGAGTTGGAAGTCGGAATATTCCGCACTCCGAGGGAGTTGTACAGTAAATTAAGGCTTTCACACAGTATGATCAAAGATCACTTCATGCCTGTATATAGAAGACAGATCGAAAAGCTCATCCGGGACCTTGAAAAGGATGATTCCAATGGTAGCCGCTATAGCGAAGGAAGTGGAGTGGTTTTATAAGAGTCGAAAACTAGGATGGCCGGTCTTGCAGTTTTGTCAGTGCCGAGACATTGTGAGGATTCTACTAACTTAATAACACATCAGCTGATCGGTGAAGCCATGGCCACTGTATCAGGCGTGGGATGAAGAGCTCCTGTAAGTCGTACATGAGTCATGAGTTAAAGAATGGAGAAGCCAATGCGCTGTGCTATGAACTTGTGATGATGCCTTAAAGCGGAGTAATTTGCACATGGCGGCATGTTTAATAGTTTACTGTATATTACACATTTACACTTTTTTTTTTTTGGTTTCCTACTCTTCTATTGCATTGTTGTATGTATTCATATAGAAATTTTTCATAAAAAGTATACTTTGTACTTGCACCATCAATTTTATTAGTTAGTCCAAAAAAATGACAAACCTCTCTTATGAGGTTTTGCACTGTTCTCTGAAAGTCTGAATTTATATGTTTGTTGCTGTATTCACCCCTGCTTTTGGCCTGGAATTTACATATTGTTCGTGCCATTTCATTCTCAGGGTTCAGTTCAAGCACTCGAATTAAGGCCTTGTTCTTTTGGACTTAATCTTTTTGAACTTATCGAACTGAACTTATAGGATCTTAACTTTTCTGAACTGAACTTAAATGATCTAAACTGAACTTATAGGGAGTGACTTCTAAGTCCAAAAGAACAAGGCCTAAATGGAGGACGAGTCTCATACTAATACCAACGTAACCAAATGCGGTCGTTGAAAATCGACATAGCTAGAAAGAGGTGATGTGGTTGATAATACGAAAGGACAGAGGATAAAGACAGCGAGACAAGAAGAGGAGCATGAAAGTGTCGTTTACTTTGTAAATGATTTCACGGCAAAGACATGTTACTACAATCTATGAATGTCATAATTGATACAGAGTCTACTTTTTAGTGATAGCTCAATTTTGAGTACAACAAGAGTCCTTTTTAGATTATTATTGCATGAGGAGTACACTATCTCATTGATCAGTCCTTTTAGTTCATTTGTTTTTTTGTAGCAATTGGCAAATTTTGTGCAGAAATGTAATCGCGTAATGTTTTTAATGTTTGTACTACATTGATGATTGATTAGTTTGGTTACAGCTCAATGTTGATGCGTGAAAGTTGAATCTGTTGAAGGTTGACACTATTTCCATAAGACCCGCCCTCGGGAGCGAGTTTTACAAGCGTGCGTCTAGAAGATATGCAAGCCCTAATAGTTAATATTGATTGAATTTACATCTATCCTTTTGTTAGAATTTCACTTTGAAATTCGTTCTTGATGTTGTCGAATAGGACAGTCAAATGAATTTGAGAGGCCCGGTTCTACAAGATAATTTAAGACGCTATATAATAGGAAAACTTAGTTTTTATAGCAACTAGTATTGGTGCCCGGCTTCGCCCGGGCTACTTCTACTTACCATTATTTTTTTTTTCATTAAATAAAATTACTTAAAGTTGCATAACCCATAAATTCATCATTAATATATTTTTTATAAATATCCTAAAATTACGATGTAATAAATTTTGAGACAAATTCACTACTCCCGCTATTAATATTTTACTCTTATTAATGAAACAATAATAATAACATTTCACTACTTGCCCGTAATCATTGTTACTTTAACTACTCCCGCTGTAATTATTGTTACTGTCACTACTGTCGCATTAATATTGATAATTTCACTAATCCCGCCGTAATTATTGTTATTTCACTATTGTCGCATTAATATTGATTATTTCATTCACTACTCCCGTTGTTGTTTCTACCACTCTCACTAATCTCTTTGATAAAATTGTTACTTTTATTATTCAAATGAGTGATTACTATCATATAAATATATCCAATGTTACTACAATTCTTTTCTTTCTTGTGAAATTACTTTTACTACTTAGACATGCAATTTTAAGAGGATAATATATTTATATAAATATATTACATATATGCATTAAATCAAATCGAAAGAATTATGCAATATTATATATTATGGAATCTAACTTGAATTATTTATAACCTACTTATTATATTTTTGTATGCTAAATAATTAACATATCTATATATCTAATAAACTATAACGTTTAATAAAATTGTATAGATTTTATTTAATATATAATTTTATGATGATAATAATTAATACCATAAGTGTGCATGTTTATACAAATTAATTATTTTATTTTAAGGAAATTGACTATCTTCTAGTCTTCTATAAATATTTAGGAAAATTACCAGACATCTTCTTTCTTTTACTCTCCTTGAAATTGACCATCTTAATTAATTATTTTATTTTAAGTAAATTTGTCATCTTAATTACTTATTTTACTTTAAGGAAATTGACCATGTTTAGGAAAATTACCAAGCTTCTATATAATTTAATTTTAACCCAAACTATATAATATTTCCATTGAGATCCTTTAATCGGGTCCATCACATGGTGCTAGTGGTTTAAAACTATATAGTATAATTAATTTGTATAACTTTCTTTAATTACATTGAAGTCCCTTGGTTTCTGGATTTATTAGCAAACATAAATTTGCATAGATTTATAAACTATAAAGTTTAATAAACTATAATAAAGTTTAATAAAATTGCATAGATTTTAAATTTAATATATAACCTTATGACGATAATAATTAATATCATAATTGCATGTTTATACTAATTAATTATTTTATTTTAAGGAAATTGACCATTTTCTAGTCTTTTATAAATATTTAGGAAAATTATAAAGCATCTTTATTCTTTTAGTCTCTTTGAAATTGATAATCTTAATTAATTATTTTATTTTAAGGAAACTGACTATTTTAATTTATTATTATATTTTAAGGAAATTTACCATGTTTTAGTTTCTTACAAATGTTTAGGAAAATTACCAAACTTTTATATAATTTAATTTTAACCCAAACTATATAATATTTACATTGAGATCCCTTAATCAGGTCCATCACACGGTGCTAGTGATTTAAAACTATATAGTATAATTAATTTGTATAACTTTCTTTAATTATATTGAAGTCCCTTGGTTTCTGAAATTAATATATAGTATTGATTGATAGTACTCAAACCTGGCTAGCAATCAAGAACAAATGATTGCGTATGAGCCTCGGTTCCGAGAATCTTTTGAACATGTTATTAAACAATTGACGGTTGTGCTGTCGGAAAATGCATTTACTTTTTCATTAAAACGAACTTTTAATAAGAAGGTTGATGAAAATGGGAAATAAAATTATCAAAACGTAACTCATTTTCTTTTTTAAATGAGAAATATTATTTCAAATTTTCTAATATAATCTGGGGGGGCACTTTCTCATCCTTTGGCCCATCTCCGGCGCTCGATCATCGCACCTTTTGATCACTTTTTCGAACAATTGATTCCGCTCTTTCACGGTTCCCTTTGGCTGCTCACCATCTTCTCCTTTTTCCGGTGTCGTTTGTGGTTGGCTGTTCGGTGTGCCTCATCTGTCCCCTATGAACTCCAGCTTCTCTGTTTCACTCGGTCGTGCATGCAGCTCCACGATGTGTTTCCCGACCCTTCCCCCGCTCCCGGTAAGGCATCTTTTGCTCGGTGTTCGTCGGTTTTGGGATGGTTATAACCCATATTGTTTGTGTCTGGGTGGTTATGTTTGTTATTCTTTGGGTCGATATGGTGTTCTCCTCCTCCTCACCCCTCCCCCAACCTATCGTGTCCTTGGGATGGACAAAATTCATCCTTGTGTCAAAGTCTGGTGTTGCATTTTGGAGTGATATGGTGTTCCCCTCCCCCTTCGCCCCTTCCCCACTTATCGACTCTATTTTACGTGTTTTAAGATTTCTGCTTGGGTATTCGTTTCTTAGTGTGGTTGCATGTAAGATCGGATGTGTTGTTGTTGGGATTTCATCGGGGTGTCGTCGGTGGTCGTTGATGATGGTTGCGTCCCTTGGTGCTGGCGGGCTATTTCTGGTCCGCCTTGGTTTAGTTGGTGTGGTGGGTATGCCGTGGTTCTTATTTGGTGCAGGCCAGTGTTGGTGTTGTGTCTTTTCGAGGTGTAATCGGGTTGGTCTGAGTTGGGTTGGATGGCTTCGGTGGTCTAAATCTCATGATTCATGCTGCTGTCTATTTCTCTGTTTTTAGCAATTATAACCCCTTATTGATTATGGGTGTCCTGTCCCGTAATCATTGGGGTTTCTCGTCTTGTCCTGTTTTTCCTAATAATAATCTCCTATTGGCTAAGGGTTTCCTGCCCCTTAACCATTGGTGTGGTTGTAATTTTACATCTGCTTTGTGTTGTGTCCATCTCTCTCTGGCCTTCTGAGATGGTTTTGGTTAGGGGGCTGTTCGGGTAGATTTCTATACCACTAGCTATCTACTTACTCGCTTTTCTAGGCTTCAAGTTTCTTGACCGGGATTGTTTCCCAAAGGGTAGGAGTTTTCTCTCCTTTGGAGGTAGATCTAGGTCTACATTCAGTCTTTTCTTTCTACTCATGTTCGGGTTGATTTTCTAATATGTGCCCTTAGGGCACATGATAAGAAATTAAGTAGGGAAAGTTTGTTGAGAATATATGACAAATTAGAGTTGAAACTTATATTTACCATAATTAGTGATATAATGCTGAAAATCTTTCCCTACTTAACTTCTTATCATGTGCCATAAAACAAATAAACAGTGGCAAATTAATGAGGAATATTTTGTACTCGTATATTATTTTTTTGCATTTCATAGATTATACAACCAGTTGTATATGTTGTACGATGCAGAATTTGAGCTTTGTGATAAAGTATCCGAGCTTTATGTTAAAAAAAATATGAGTTTTATTATAAAGTATTGAGCCTATCCATTTATACATTAAAAACATGAACTTTGAATTAGCTTAGAAAAAAATACATATAAGTTCAGATTCTTATACCTTAGTTGTACAATGTTTATGGTACAACTAAATGTATAATCCTATTTGTGTATTTTTTGTGTCGCTTAAATGTTAAGTCGCATATAGTTTCATACAAAAGAAGAATGAATTCAATTAATCGATAAAATGAATAAAAAAATGATCACTTTTTAATAGAGTAATAAAAAGTGGTCATATTTTACTATAAAATGATTTTTTTTAATCATTTAACGTGTTACATTTTATCCGTTGTACTATACAATGGTCGCACACAAGACTTACTGACAGTGGTGTTTCTAGGATGAGAGCGATGGGGGTTCGATTTTATACACATTTTTCTAAACCAAAACTGTAATTTTATCATTATTAATGTAGCTATAATATTGACTACGTGATTTATTTTTGTAGTACGTATTTTACTCATCTCAATACATTTTGTGCATAATTTTCCATTTCTATATACAGTAGGCCTTATGAGAGACCGTCTCCACTAATTTAGTGGGAGACATAATAGGGAAAAAAGATATTCAGTGGGTCAATCACCCCATCATGTGAGAGGTCTCTCAATAACGCTATTGAGAGACCATCTCTTCGAAATTTTTGTGTTCTATGTATACCCTTGCCAAAAAATAACCCAAACTTGATTATCTCCATTTCTAATCTACAACTTCTTAGAATAATTAAACTTCTACAATTATAAACTACAAATTGAATGTTAAATAAGTACACTAAAACTTTGGAGAGACGATCTCTCAATAAATTATTGAGAGATCACTTTTATTGTACCCCTTTACATCCTTTTCGTACCCTTTTTATTATTGGTCGTGACTCAAAATACCTCTTTCGTTTGGTACATGTTTTCATAACAATCGTACCTATTTTATTATATATTGTAATCATTTTTATTAGTACCTGATTTTATAGCATACGTATCTATTTTATTACTTTTTGTACTACTTTTCCATAAAGTTGTAACAAGTCTCTCAATAAGTTTAGCGAGAGACCGTGTAACAACCCGGATTATGAAATAAAGGAAAAACCTTATGTAAATTAAATATCAGAGTACGATACCGATAAAAGGGTCAAGGTGGCCGAAACACCTGACCAATATGGTTCGCTACTAAATCCAAAACGACTAATACATTATTCAAAAGGTTCTTAAAACTTAAAAGCAAACTCCTATTTTATTATTAAGCTCGCTTCGCACATTCCCCAAGCAAGCATCAACCAAACAGCAACAAGCGTTCAACCTGAACAACCTGAGAAGGGGGTCGACAATCAGTCGGGAGTAACTAGATGCTCTCCCAATCATGTTTACGACAATTGAATATAACCAACAATTATTAACAATTGAAATGCAAAACTAGTAAACATGTGAGACCATCTATACTCATGAAAACCCAACGTAAACTTACCATTAAACGAAGGCGTTTTAAGACAATCCTTTAAAAATAATATCTCAAATGAAACCACATATTACGAGACACCAACGTTACCAATCAATAATAGCAACATAAGGCATAAAGCTAGCAACAAAGCATCGCGAATAGGGTGAACACCACACATCATACCAATTAGAGTATATAACCAATACTTCCACACAATACGCATAGGGTATAAAACGAACACCGGCTCGAGCGTATAACTGACACTCTAACCTGTCAGAGCATATAACTGATACAATCTGACGAGCACCATCATAAGAAGGAGGACGGTGATGAGCAAAGCGATCAAACACAATCTGTTGCGGATGGTTGTTATTATTGTTGTTATTGTTGTTGTTGTTGTTGTTGTTGTTGTTGTTGTTGTTGTTGTTGTTGTTGTTGTTGTTGTTGTTGTTGTTGTTGTTGTTGTTGTTGTTGTTGTTGTTGTTGTTGTTGTTGTTGTTGTTGTTGTTGTTGTTGTTGTTGTTGTTTGTTGTTGTTGTTGTTCTTTATTCTTTGTTGTCGTTTTTGTTGTTGTTGTTGTTGTTGTTGTTGTTGTTTTTGTTGTTGTTGTTCTTGTTGTTGTTGTTGTTATTCTTTGTTGTTGTTCTGTTGTTGTTGTTGTTGTTGTTGTTGTTGTTCTTTATTCTTTATTCTTTGTTGTTGTTGTTGTTGTTTTGTTGTTGTTGTTCTTTGTTGTTGTTATTCTTTGTTATTCTTTGTTGTTGTTGTTGTTGTTGTTGTTGTTGTTGTTGTTGTTGTTGTTGTTGTTGTTGTTGTTGTTGTTGTTGTTGTTGTTGTTGTTGTTGTTGTTGTTGTTGTTGTTGTTGTTGTTGTTGTTGTTGTTGTTGTTGTTGTTGTTGTTGTTGTTGTTGTTGTTGTTGTTGTTGTTGTTGTTGTTGAGGTGATTAGTGAAACCTTCGGCCATAGATGCCAAAGCGGCCTCACGTCTCCTGATGCAATCTGCATCAGACTCACCATTTCCGCTGCGCACCATCTGCAAGAACGAAATATCGTTATAAGTGGTAGAACTAAGTACCACTTCAAACAACTACTCATACACTTTACCAACATAAGGAAACCAACCAATCCTATTGGTTTCTACCCCATATACTCTCACTCGTTTAACTAGGTCATTTATTTTAGTCATCAACTAAACGAGAGTTGGGAGCGTGTTCGCTCTGATACCAACTGTAACAACCCGGATTATGAAATAAAGGAAAAACCTTATGTAAATTAAATATCAGAGTACGATACTGATAAAAGGGTCAAGGTGGCGGAAACACCTGACCAATCCGGTTGCTACTAAATCCAAAACGATTAATACATTATTCAAAAGGTTCTTAAAACTTAAAAGCAAACTCTTATTTTATTATTAAGCTCGCTTTGCACATTCCCCAAGCAAGCATCAACCAAACAGCAACAAGCGTTCAACCTGAACAACCTGAGAAGGGGGTCGACAATCAGTCGGGAGTAACTAGATGCTCTCCCAGTCATGTTTACGACAATTGAATATAGGCGCTGTTTGGTAAACGGCATATTGGCCAATTTTTAGCATATTCAAGGATTTTAGCATTTTTGACCAACTAATATGCTAATTTTAGTGATTGGTAAACAGCATATTGAAACAACATATTTGGGGTCAATATCTTTGTTTTACAATATATCTTTTACGACAAAGATATTGGTTAGCATATTGTAAAATGGGAAAATTATCTCCATTTTACAAAGAAAACTAACAATCTACTAATCGTAATCTGCCAATTACCAAACACTCAAATTAATTCTGCTAATTATAATATGCTAGTCAAACCTTCTGATAAAATCTGCTATTTATAATCTGCTTTTACAATCTGCTTATGCTGAAATTAATCCACTGTTTACCAAACAGGGCCATAGCCAACAATTATTAACAATTGAAATGCAAAACTAGTAAACATGTTAGACCATCTATACTCATGAAAACCCAACGTAAACTTACCATTAAACGAAGGCGTTTTAAGACAATCCTTTAAAAATAATATCTCAAATGAAACCACATATTACAAGACACCAACGTTACCAATCAATAATAGCAACATAAGGCATAAAGCTAGCAATAAAGCATCGCGAATAGGGTGAACACCACACATCATACCAATTAGAGTATATAACCAATACTTCCACACAATACGCATAGGGTATAAAAGGAACACCGGCTCGAGCGTATAACTGACACTCTAACCTGTCAGAGCATATAACTGATACTCTGACTGACGGATCGTATAACTGACTCCCCGTCGGTGTGAAGTATATAACTGATACTCCACGGTACTATGTATAGCGTATCACCACTGCCTATATGCCTAAGACCTGGCCAGACCTCTCGATGCAATAACTGTACACCGAACGACACTCGGGACCCAGAACGTATAACTGACGAATCTGGCCACCCCCGAACATAGACCAAATAAATCCCATAATGGGTGGCGTTAGTTCATTCCGTTTGGTATATAACTGATACCGCACGTCATTTATACCACTAGCCAACAAACAAATGCACAGTATAACTGACTGTATCAACATGCGTGAACAACGTCACGACTCAACTCATAGGATAGTATAACTAACTACTCTACTTATAATATGAACAAGAGTAGCCAATGTCAAATGAAACATAGCATTATATAATAACAACTGAACATCACATAACATATGAAACAAGTATAAACAACCAAATGAACCAATGTTATAATAACTTCAACTATAACTTTAACATTAACTACTCAATGTTATAGTAACCCTAACCATAACATAAACTCTGGATACGAGGTTATAGTAATCTCGACTATAACTTCAACATATATAACTTGAAGTTATACTTACCTCAACTATAACCTTGACACGAAACTCGAAGTTATACTAGTTTCAACCATAACCTTGAGCCATAAATCTCAAGGTACGTTAGTTCCAGCTATAACCTTAACTCGTACTTTAGTGTTATAGTAGCTTCGAATATAACCTTGAATCATATTTTCAAGGTTATGCCTCAAACAGCCATAACTAGAGTAACGACCCAAAGTTGTACTAACTTCAGCTATAACACTTGAATCATCATCAATGTTATACTAGCTTTAGCTATAACTTCGGATAGCACTCTTGGCCGCCTATCATGCCGCCACTAGGGTTTATTCATAAACCCTAATTACGCTCATGACACCCATAATTAACACATAAACAACATACGATATATAATTAATACATTAAAACATATACAAAATGCGAAAACATAATTAACATGATAATAAACAATCAAACATGTACCAATTATACAAACCAATCATTAAATCATATTAATTACATCAATTGGCATAAACACAATTAAAATAAAATACCTAGTTACCTTATTGAGCAAATAATCCTAAAGATCGTCTTCAACGATATAAACGTCCTCTCCAGGAGCAACTTCCACGCCTTCATTGAATCATCCATGTGCCAAAGATAACGAATCTAATAAATATACTATATATATATATATATATATATATATATTAACTATAAAAATTATAAAACTATGTGAAAACATAAAACTTAAGAAGAAGATAGATAGATCCAAGAAGTAGGATCGATCTAAGCACGAAAGATGATGAATGAAGGAGGAAGAGGCGCGACACGAAACCCTAGGAAGGGTGGAGGCACACGGCACAAGGGAGGAAGAGAGGAGGAGAGAATTAGGTTTAGGGTTTTGAGAATTATGAGAAAAGAAAAGCAAGGGTTTGGATTCCCTTCTTATTTATAGAGAAGCTCATGGGTTTATTTCAAGCTTAGGCCCAAAATTCACCCATAAACACCAAAAAAATCACGCGAGACCCAAGGAAGGGGCGGGTCTTTACCGTTTTCGAGCCCAAAAGACAAGAGACAGATATTTTCCCGGAAAATAAAATATGAAATATGGGAAAATAAAATTATAGAATTATATTACGGAAATTAGGGGTGTTACAGACCGTCTGTCAGGAGACCTACTCACGACATGAATAGTTCACTGGTGCGGAATGAGTTGGAAATATCTTCTCAGTTATTCGTTTTTATAATTTAGCTCTGTATATATTTGTAATTTAGGAAATATATCACTCCGTACCTCTTTGTAATTAGGCGTGTCTTGCGTAGCAATCCTTGTAACCCTAGCTTAGCTCTAATATATATATATATATAGGGTCAGGATCCGGTGAGAACCACTAACATAATGAGAACTGTGAGAACCCTTACTAAATCAACATCAAATCTTGTTCCGAAAGTTTTGATGGATCATTACCCTTAGTTTAGCTTATTCTAACACATTTTTAGTATAGCTAAACAAAAAATTTTGATTTTATTAAGAAAATATAAACTTAATGTATAACAATACAATTAGGTATACTAAAATGGATATAGATGCGCGAAAACCAATACTAGGTGCATGAAAATTGTTACATGCATGAAAATAATTAATAGGTGCATGAAAATATCAGGCTATAAGTGCACGAAAACGAGTTCTAGGTGCGTGAAAATTGTTAGATACATGAAAAATGAGTACTAGGTGCATCAAAATTAATAAAATATTTCTCTCGATTCCGGTCAATAATTTATAGTTTTTGGACCAAGAAATATGTTATCTAGACATAAAATTCTATACCAAATCCAAATATGTCGTTATTTTTTAGAAAAAAAAAATCATTAAGCTGGAGTTCTCAAGGTTCTCACTATGTAGGTGGTTCTCACCAGATCTCAAATCTCTCTCTCTCTCTCTCTCTCTCTATATATATATATATATATATATATATATATATATAGAATCAGGTTCTTGTACGAACTAAATTACGATGCGAACCGTACGAACTAACTAAAAAGCACAAATTACAACTTACTGCTATCGGCCTATCATTTCGCTACTTCTTCACTTCCCTCAACATCTCTCACTCTCTTTCCTCACCCAATCCATAACCCCGCAACTAACATCGTCCCTTCTGACACCGGTACCAGAGCTCCGGTATCCACCACCAACATCCACTTCGACTAATATTCATCCTCTTCTCACACCACACGATCACCCCTTTACATCTACACCGCATCACCACCCTCTTTATGGCTTAAAATCACCCTCGTCGGTGACGGCGACATATTTTTGGCTGATTATGACATGTATAGACTCGGAATATTGATCAAGAACATTTCTTCTATTAACTTTTCGAAATTTTTCGTCATTTTTTGCAGATCTAGTAATTAAATAAACAAAAATTGAATTCAAAAAACAATATTAATGGTGTCGTTGAAGGGTGGTGCTTAGGCTGATTGGTTGGTGGCGGTCGTAGGAAAGTGGCGATGATATGGTGGCGCTGGAGCGAATGACGGTGGTCTTACGATGACTGGGCATGTGATAGTTTGGGTGGTCGAGGAGGATGATTGTGATGGTATATGTTGGTGGTGAACTATGGTGTTGTGTGTCTCACGGTGGCTTTAATAGATGGTGAGTAGTCGTAGGAGTTGAATCTCGTGGTTGGATGGTGTCGTGGCTTTGATTAAATCGTCGGCCCGTGTGACGTTGTTTCTGATGTCGTTTGTGTCGCTTGAAATGACCACTGGTATCTCTGGCCCGAGTATTGGTGGTCGTCGGCGATAATTAATGTTGGTGGATGATAATGGTGGTGATGGCGGGTGAATAGAAGTTATGTTCGTTAGAGGTGGGAACGTGTTATTTGGGTTAGTGTGTGGTGATGATAATATTAGCTATTAGGTTGTGGCGGTGGTAGTGGTGGTAGCGATGGTGGCAGTGGTGGTGGTGGTGGTAGTCATAGTTGGTGGATACATTTAATATGAGACTGGATACACTTATAAGTCCTCTAGGTACATGTGTATCTAAGTGGTGGTGGTGGTGGTGGTGGTGGCGGCGGCGGTGCTTGTGGGGGGCAGTGGTGATGGAGTGACAGTTGGTACATTTGGTATTACTACTAGATACATTTGGTATTACTGTTGGATACACATGTACCTAGTAGTAATACTAAATGTACCCAGTAGTAATACCAAGTGTATCTAGGTAGTTCGTACGCTTCGCACTGTAACTCAGTTCGCATAGGATCCCGCCCATATATATATAGAATTAGGATCACATGAGTCTACCTTCAATATTTGAGTCCATGAGTCTCACTTTCAGCCGTCAGATTATAAGTACCGATGGCTGAGATCTGCGCGCTATAGGAAGGGTAGAGTTGTCTTTTCACAGCTTATTATATATACTCCCTCCTTCTGCCTTTCTTTCATTCTAATTCTTTTTTCCCTCTTTCTTCTTTCTCTCTCTAAAATTCATCCGCCTCTAAATTGTTCTTCAGTTCCTGATTGTCGATCACCTATCATCGAATCGCTTGAATTTTGCAATCAACCTAATCGATTTTAATTTCTCCATCTATCCTACTGGAATATCAGGTATTTCTTCATCTAGGATTCCTTTAATTTTTGTATTTTCACTTTGTCTTTTGTCTCAATTATTGAATTCTAGTCATCTTTTCTGAGTTTTTATTAACTGCTGTTTAATTGTAATCGGTTTTCCGTTTTAATTTATGTTTCAATCATCTTGTGTTACCTGATTTAGTGTTTTTTTGTTTCAATATGTGAATTTCAGTCATCTTTTCTTAGTTTTATCAGCTTGATCATCTCATGTATATATTGCTCATCACTATTATCGCTTTATTTCGTCTTCTCTTTTTGCGTACTGTTTTGCATGCAATTGTCAATGATGGTTTTGTTTATTGCATGCTTTATTCAGATTTATAATTTGAGTCATATTTCCTTGTTTACATGTTAACAGTTCTAATATTACATGTTAACAGTTCTCTGCCTAACCTTATTGTTGTCGTTTGACCTAATTTTGTTTACCTACTTAATTTAGTTTAGTATCACAACATATCTTAACTAGTATCACTCGTACTCTTTACAGTATCCTAGTTTAAAATATAGTGATGATATACTATATGTTTACCTAATTAGCATATCACACCTTGTCTTTGATAATATCACATATCCTTCACAATAGTATCATACACTAGAATATCTAATAATACATGCTTGTGTAAATTAGTATCTCACACTATGCTTTACTGTAGTTACTTAATGTAAATCAGTATCAGCCGGTATGCTTAATAGTATCAAATGTTATCCTTAATAATATACAGCCTGATTTACTCTAATTAACTTTTTTCCTGCTAGAATTTGTTCCATCACCCTGTTTTGAAGAGACTTCTTCTGCTTCTCTTGTACCTGCTTTTACTCCACAATGTATACAAGTTGATGATGTGCATGGTGGAAATCACCTTTCTTTGATTGTCACCCCTGGAGGTTCTGAGGAGTGGATACGGAATGTTGCCACTCAATTTACACCTAGAATAGGACAAAGTTTTGCTACCTTAGATGAGTGTATCCAATTTTATGAAACTTTATGCGGACGCTTGCGGATTTGAACCAAGAAAGTCTTCAACTAAAAGGTTTCGTGGTAGTGGTGATATAAAGACAAAACTGATTGTCTGTAACAGAGAAGGGTTTAGGGATAGTCAGCCGAAAGTGTTACCCTCTAATGGTGAAAAGGAGAGAAGGATCAAACCATATGATCCTAAGAAGACCAAGATTACTAGGATTGGTTGTAAGGTCAAGATTTTATTCAGATTTGTCATCAAAGAAATTGAGCAAGTTAAAGTCCCACTCTTTGTTGTTGATCAGTTTCATGCTGCCCATAATCACCTTCTTTGTCCACTAAAGTATAAAGAATTTCAGAACAAATCCAGACACCTTAATTTACGTCAGAAACAAACAATCATTGACAATTGCAAGGTGAATATCGGCCCAACGACTACTTTCAGGTCTTATAAGGAGTATGTTGATGGTTATCAAAATATGGGAGCTTGTTTGACTGACTTTAAAAATTATGGTAGGGAATTCAAGTGTTTTATCGGGCAGCGGGATGCTCAAATGTTCATAAATCAGCTTGAAGTGTTGTTTGAAACTAGGGCAGGGTTTTATTATGCATATGAGGCTGATGAGAATAAGTGTTTGGTTCGTGTTATTTGGGCTGACGCAGAGGCACGTCGAAACTACTTACTATATGGTGAGGTGGTGACCTTTGACCCAACCTATTCAACCAATAGGTATGACATGAAATTATGTCCTTTTACCGGTGTTGATCACCACAAGAAGTCGGTCACCTTTGCTGCTTCACTTGTGGGTAGGGAGAACGACAAGAATTTCAATTGGGTTTTTTCAGAAATTCTTAGATTGTATGGGTGGAAAGGAACCCAATTGTTTATTTACCGACCAATGCCCGACAATGAAAACTACAGTGCCTGCTGTTTTAATTAAGATTGCTGCCCACCATTATTGCATGTGGCACATCATGCAGAAATTACCTGAAAAGGTAGGCACGACAGTGACCAAAGAGACAGATTTTGTAAGCCGTATGAATTCTATTGTCTGGGATTCTGACCTAGAGTCTTTTGACTCTGAAGAGAAGTGGTCTGCATTGATCAAGGAGTTTCATCTGGAAGATAATGGATGGTTGACATATATGTTTAACAAGAGGCAACGTTGGATTCCGGCTTATTATCGTGATATTCCTCTTGGTTGTCTTCTCAGAATAACCCAACGTTCTGAGATCATGAACAGCTTCTTCAAGCGGTTCCAGAATCCTTGCGGCACACTTGTGGAATTTTGGTTGCGCTTCCAGAGTGCTATGGATCAGCAAAGATACACCCAAAAGTCCCTTGATAGAGACAGTGATCTCTCTCTACCTGTAACCAAAACCATGCTTCATCTTAAGATTCATGCATCCACTGTGTACACACACGCACTCTTTTACGAATTCCAAAAGCAATGTGTCTCTTCTTTGAATTCATGT
Organism: Silene latifolia; assembly: GCF_048544455.1. Classification (NCBI taxonomy): domain Eukaryota; kingdom Viridiplantae; phylum Streptophyta; class Magnoliopsida; order Caryophyllales; family Caryophyllaceae; genus Silene; species Silene latifolia. The sequence goes on from NC_133526.1 coordinate 187,217,186, forward strand.
AGCGCTGGAAATTCTTCAAGGGATTCCACTACAAGGTTTCTTGATGTTGAAGATGCAATATTGCATACTACGTACACTGTAGCCATTTAATCTCACAACTTTTGATGCAAAATGTTCATGTAAGATGTTTGAGAGGAAGGGATAAATCTGCAAACACATTATTTGGATTTTATCAGGTAAAAGGGCGAGGAAGATACATGAACAGTACCTTTTGAGTAGATGGACAGAGAACACCAAGAAGATGCCTCTTTATGATGTGCACGGGCAGTTGATTGGTGATTTTGATTCCTCAGATGTGAGTAAGCTACAGATTTCAAATGTTTGGTCAGAGTTCTACTCAACGCTGTCTCTGATAAAATCTCTGCCTGAAAATCACGTAACTGAACTGACTGATTTACTGAAGGCATTTAGACAGAAATTCAAGCCCGGTCCTGAAACAATGACAAAACAACAAGAGTTAGAGATGCTTATTGGGGTTAAGTGTTCAGATGAGGTCCATTTATTATCACCAGTTAAATCCAAAAACAAGGGTAGTGGCAAGAGGTTGACCTCTAAGAAACAAATGTGCATTGAAAAGGCACAAAAGCCGAAAAGGTTTTGCAATAATTGTAAACAAATGACACATCATGATAAGCGCAACTACCCTAATCCAGCTGCTGAGACATCTGAGCACTCGGTTGATGATAATGAATCTGATGTAAGTGATTTTGCTAACTACATTCATTATGATTGATTTCTTACTTACATTATTTAATTTTTTGAGAAACAATATCACATGTACCTCTAAATAATATCATGCTGTATGCGAAATAGTTTCACAAATATAAACGATTTATAATCATCCAATTTTGTCTTCTTGTGAAACAATATCACATGTACCTCTAAATAATATCATTAGTCATTGTATACAATATCACAGTTATTTACATGTACAACATACTGCTGAAATATTTTTTGCGTTCTTTGTTTTGCTTTTTGCAGACTTCTTCACTTGCGGATGTTGATTAAGAGCTTGAGTACGCGTTGGTGAAGTCTATATTACTCGCATATACAATTTTTGTTGTTGTTAACCAATACAATATCAAAGTAGGAACATTATTTTTTGTTTTTTTATAATTTGATTCTACATGGCCTCCTATTTTGTATTCTTTTTCGAATTTTTTTGTAACAACCTCAGTATTAATGATATAGTATTACTAAGATTTTGCCTTGTGAAGACTTGATTGTAAACAATATCACGTATACTAAAGAACAATATCACTATTTTATGATAAATAGTATCAGAGTTACAGTACTTTTATGAAAGACCATCTAATTGATTGTGTTTGTCCACCAATAGCGCAACAATTAAAAAAATTAGTATCACCCAAATAATATCAACCTGTCTCTATAACAATATCAAATCTCATAACAAAAAATATCACATTATTGTGATATTGGGATTTAATCTCTCGAGAATTTTTTTCAATTTTATAACACAATATCACCATGCTTAGTTTGCTTACACAACAATATCAAACTTTAAACAAAAAAATATCAAAGTAAAAAGGATATTTAAATCCCTATTTACTTTTATTGTATGTTGAGAAGCAATATCACACCAATCAAAGAAAAATATCACATCACACTTGAGACAATATCACACATTGGCGATACTTATATCAGATCCAAAATGGTTACACGCTGTACATTTTTGTTTAAACCCTCTCTAGAATTTTTTAAATTGTGTAACACAATATCACCTTACTTACACAACAATATCAAACTCTAAACAAAAAAATATCAAAGTAAAAAGGATATTTAAATCCCTATTTACTTTTATTATATGTTGAGAAGCAATATCACACCAATCAAAGAAAAATATCACATCACACTTGAGACAATATCACACATTGCCAATACTTATATCAGATCCAAAATGGTTAGTCATAACTACTTTTGTAAACTTTAGAATCAATATTCAAAATGTCTACCATTAGATTCATTGTCCTACCAGCTTTACACCCATCTTTTTTCAATTACATCTTCGTGCCAGTAAATCTAATTCTAATACATCACCATTGTTACTTGTCTTAATTGCTTCCTCTACCAACACCTCTTCCCCTGCCTCGATTCTTAGGATTTGCAACAGTCTTGAATCTTTTGTATCTTGTTATAAGTGGTTCTCCATCATCTTCAACATCTTCTTGGCAATCATTGACCCTATAAACCAAATATGTCTTAATTTTTTGTGTGCATCGCCATTTCTACCTTTTCAGTTTTCAAATAAAACCAAATAAAAGCCAACTAATGTAAAAGTCAGGTTATCGATTTTGTACCTTTTCCGAAGAATGGGTATTTCTGTGTCAATGTTCTGTCTCCCACTACCATCGACCTTTCCTTTTGCAGTAACTTTTACATTTGTTATTACCTCCTCGACAGTTGTTTCCTTCTCAGCGGCTTTCTCCTTGCCCTTTCTGTTACCACACTTCTCGTTTGAAACATTAGTGTTTTTCCTCTTTTGTTTTAATGTCTTCAAGAGTTCCTCCTTGCCTGCTACAAACTCTTTAACCTTTTCCATCAAATATGTCCTATTCTGATTTATATCAGCTAAAAGCAATGCTGTTGCCATTTCTGCCCAGTAGTAGCGCCTATACACTTTCGCGGTCAAGTCGGCTTCAAACAGCTGGCCCTCATACCGAATCATGTGCAACATTAAGAAGTTTCCAGATTCAGTATTGTTTATCTTCTTCTTCTGCCAATCGAAGTTGATGTTGACAACTTCAAACCCAATTATCTCTTCAACTCTTTCGACCTTTTTCGCTTCTAGGTAGTCACTCATGCCATTAGCCTACAATGTTAACCAAAACCATTACTGATACTTGCACAAACAAATTTATTTTTCCAATGTTAATTTCAGAACTATCAATAAAACATACCACCAAATCTGCAATTTTGTGTGTTTCAGCTTCCTCCCAGTCATCGTACTCTGTATTATCTAGTACTTTAACCGTCTCGGTTTTGAAATATATACAGACACAAAAATAATGTTCTTTCCATAACATTGGAATAAAAACGAGATCTGCTGCCAGGCTACAGGGAACCGTGTTCCTTGTAATAAATTCATCCCATGCTGCATAAATCTTGTTTTTATTCCTTTCTTTGTATTCAGTTCCTTCCATTATTACGTCCTGTTGTGTGTATATATAAATGTTAAAAAGTCGTATTTGTTTTAAGAGTCAATACAATTTATTGAAAGTGTGAATATATATAAATCAAACTAAAACAAAAGCTTACCATGTGTTGAATTCTAAAAAACATTAAACTTGTATCACATTTTTCTGTGTGCTCAATGTAATTCAGAATTAACGCCCAACATTCAATCACTTTGCTATTGACGTGCACATTTGGAAGCAACGACAAGATATCCTCTCTGACAAGGTTTTGATTGTTACTGAAGCTGGCAACAACCTCACTGTACCAATCATTAAGACAAATGGTTTATATCAAAAATGAAGAATATTACATACAATATCACACATATTAAATATAGTATCACATGCCCAATGAAAAAGTATCGCAAAAATATAGTAGCACTTAAGCTGGCAAAAACCACACTGCTTGTTTAAAAAAAATGTATCACATTCAATAACACCCTACTCTAAATATAGTATCATAGCACAAATGAAAATGTATTAAAGATTAAAAAAAAATACTCTAAAGAGAAACTGTGGTCATCCAATAGGCAGTAATCAATCACTTCTTTCCTCTTGGTCAACATCTTTGCAAACTGTGATTTGTTAGCCCTCATAAATTTTGAGACAAGCTCCAATTTAGGATCTGCCAAACCACAGTTGTACGTGCTTCCTAGTCCATCTGATTTTCCCTTCCTTCTGCTGCCCACGACACTGGCAGAACCATCTTCTACCATATCTACATAAATATAGTCTATGTTATTCATTGCATACTGAGTATTAAAAATAAAAATAATTAGTAATGTACAAGATAGTGTTAACAAATGTAACCTTTTTTTTTTTTTTTTTTTACGGGGCTCGAACATTCTTTTTAGAACCTTTTGCTGTCTTGCTTTTTTTATTTCCTTTTTGCCTTTCTTTCAGCAATTTAGGAAAGAGTGTACGTTTGATGGCATTAAGGTTTTTCCCCTTTCTCAGGACCTCACTCCTTTTTTATTTAAATCACTCAAGACGAGTGTAGCTGCAATCTCCGCCCTATATAACTCCCTCTTCTTCTCATTGTCCAATTCACAACTAAAACACTCACCAATGAAAAACATCATGTGAAACATCATGAATATGCCACAGTCCAGGTTCAAGTCTTTCGTTTGCCAAGCAAAAGACACATTTACCAAATCGTAGTCCTTTACTTTTAGCCCTCTTTAATAACCTTTACTGTTGATGTATTCACCATAGGTACCACCATGTACATGTTTATAGTAAACAACTAATCAATCTCAGACTTATCTAACAAAATCATTATATCATTAGTTTTTATTTTCAATATAGTACTTACAGCAATATGAGCCAGGTGTACATGCTCTTCGTCTTCGAAATCATCATATTTTCTGTTGTCCAAGTAGAACATGATCTCCCTCTTGAAATCAATACAAACGCAGACATAGTTCTCTTCATAGAGCAAAGGTATGGATACCTATGATTTTCAGAAACAATATCAGAAAGAATATCATGAAATATATTAAACAATATCCTATTTAAATATGTAATTTAACTTTAATAATATTAGCACTAACTACTAACAATATCACACAGTATAAAAAACAGGGTCACAGCTAAAAATAATTTAAATGTCTTACCATATCTGAAGTTAAATTCAAAGGTTCGTCATAAACAGTTGACCACGTATCCCATGAGACATATACATCTGCCTTAATTCTTGACAATTCATCAATTTTTTTTTTGGGGAAGGTTAAGTATATATCATAATCAAAAAATGAGAATTTACATCAAGAGTATGTCACGTACAAAAAACACCAAGAAAAGAATAGAGCAAACTAAAAATAAATCAAAATTTTTGAAGCCAAGCCCTATCTCTACTCCTTAATGTATGACTATTGTGTTTCAAAAACCGTGATTTGATATCAGCTACAATCCTTAGGATCACAAACTCAGGTCTCCAGATGCTACCATCCACCCTAGCTTCATTTCTGATGCACCAAATCCAGTAAACCAGTGCAACACAGCAGGCACCAATAAACCTTCTCTGCATTTTTGTCATTCTGCTAGTAGGATAATTCATCAAAATCATCTTCACCTGCTTTCAATAGTTTCTCTAGATCACCCTGTTGTTCAAAAGGACATTTTAATTAGTCTCAATGACACATTGTTAAAGTACCTTATTTAAATAATGATAAACAAACAGTTTTTTTCCATACTGAGTGGGCAAGGTTGTAAAAAATCCTTGTTGGCATGTTGTTGTCCTTTTACGCCTTTTGAAACTTATTGAGCAATATTGCCCAGGACTCAATGACCACTGCTTCTATCATAGTTTGAGGCATCAAAGACTCAATATCGCTCTTTTGTATACAATGGAAAGTTCCAAAGTCGCACACCACTTCTCTGTACAATTTTGCAAAAAAATTAACATATTAGATTTCCAGATATAATATCACTATTATCATGTAATAATATCACACTGTTTGTCAAACAATATCACAAGTAAAATATTTATTTAATTTTAAGGAACAATATCAACACTCAGTTCTAAGAATATCACATAGTATACACAACAGTATCACAGCTAAAAGCACTTTATTTGTTATTGTAAATATATCATTGTTATAGCTAGTATGGATCAGATTAAGTCATGGCTTAAATTTTAAAAAAAATAGTTTAATGGGGGACTTACGACTTGGTAATTGTATGATCGTTAAGAAAGCAATAATCCATGACCTCCTTTCGATGCTTCAACACATTCTCAAATAAATGGTCGTTTTTAAACATTGATTCCGAAACAAGCTGAGCATCCTTGTCCGGCAAACCACAGTCCAAAGTACAGCCCAAATTATGAGGTATCATATCTGCCGAAGAAGGTACTTTGCTCGTTACTTCTTTGCTCGTGTGCAACAAATACTCATTGATGCTTATCATTCTTGTTTCTGCCAATTGAACATTTGTTACAACCTCCTTCAATTGAGTCACGACACTGTTATCCTCATTCCTTTTCCGTGTCTCTATTCCACTGCCCTCTGGATGAGTTTTTTCACTATTCAACTCCACTTCACTTTCATCCTCAACAGTTTTCTTCGCCTCTGTTCCACTTCCCTCCATATGAGCTTTGTCACTATGCAACTCCACTTCAATTTCATCCTCGGCAGTGCCCATTACTCCCAAACCAACATTTGAAACACCCTCTTTTAATTGTGTTGCCACATTGGTATTCTCATTAGTTTTATCAGCCTCTTCATCAATGCCTTTCTTATTTGTTGTATCAGCATTACTATTTATCCTCTCATCAACATCCCCTGTTACTCCTAAACCAACATTTGAAATTAATTCATCCAAATTTGAATCCATATAATTACCCTGCTCATCATGTTGGCCTCCTTCATCATCAGTGTTCAAGTTTGTAACATCATTATTTTCCTCATCTTGTTGTTTATTATTGCACTCCAAATCATTATCACTGAGTAGTTCTTTATCCGTACATCCACCATATACCCTGTTCAACTCTTTGTACTGCATCTTCAACAACTCAGTCCATACATCAAACGTCGGCAGCCCTTGTTTTTCCTTCTGCTTTTCATATAACCTAGCTATGGCATAGTCTATAAACTTGTGAAAGCTTTGATCTTTAAGGAAAGGCTGTGTTGGGGATATGGGAGGAGCTGCAACTTGATTTGTTGTTGTAAATTTATCATTATTACAAGCCTCTTTGTAAGCAGCGTCTTCTTCAGCAGCATCTTCTTCAGCAACATCTTCTTCAGCAACATCTTCTTCAGCAACGGCTTCATTATCACCGTCTTTCCTGGCACCAGCTTGTGTAGATGTACTTGGTTCATCCATTGGATTTCTCGGTTTCATATTGATGAGCTCCCTCATGTTATGTACATATCTTGAATAGAACAATTCATTGTCCCTCTTCATGCGTAGATAAATTTCATGAGCACTCTGCCAAATGACATAGTCAATAAAATATCAGAAGCCATTTAAAAAATTAGGCCATGACAAAAAATATATCACAACAAGTAAAATAAAATATCAGAAGCCATTTAAAAAATAGGCAGTTTGTTAATACATCGTTGTTAACAAGAGTTATTATCTATCTGCAGTATTTGTGATTTTATTAAATGATATCACTCTAATTAGTAAACAACAATATCACACTTTATAGAAAACAATATCAAAGTAAAAGTGGTTTTCAAAAACCTTATCCACGTTTGTTCTTTTTACAAGGAATATCATAACAGTTAAAGAATAATATCATAAAATAAGCAACATAATATCACAGTTTTTCAGTAACACAATATTAAAAACTCCAAGGAAAACAGCAAGGCATTATTCCTTACATCCATTGTTCTTGCTCTAATCTGTTTTTCAGTTTCAACACCGGCAGGTAACTTAACCATCATGTACCTCTCTTTTGTTTCTGTTCCAGCATCAGGTTCATGATCAGAGCTCTGTGTTAGTCTCAACTCTGTTGCTTCTGGAAAATACATATGTTAGTTTTTGAAACCATTTTTAAAGTTATTTACATTCAAAATAAATCAAAGAGGTGTTGTTTTTTACCTTGTTGTTGTTGGCAGATTGGGTACTCAATCTTGGATATTGGTGCATTTTCCAACGATTTTGTACTCTTCTCATTATTAACCCTCTTTGACAGTGATGTATCATCCCAATGCTTGATAAGGGGTAGAGTGTGTGGCAAAATATCTCCTTTAAAATTAAATCTATGGAAATACGCTATCATAAGAACTACTATACACCCAGTTATAGTAGACCTTGAACGTTGTTTGCACACACTAATACTATCAACCATTTCTTGAAAGACATAAGCACACCAGTCGTAGTTTCTTATCCTACTGACATTCACAACAGCCTTAACCAGTTTCAGATCAAGAGTTTTATTTGAAGATGGTGCAAGGAAAACAGACATGCTGTACATTACGAACAGCCTCTTAATGTCATCATCAGCATTATTACAAGCCATCTACCAGTCATGCACTTTTTTCATCATAATTGGAGTAGAAGTACTCTCCAACCCAAACTTCACCCTCCATGCATTTTTCAACTTGTTGTTCTCCACAACAGTTTTACTTCCTGGGATTACAAGCTCTACAGGTCACCTCCTCTAGGAAGTTGAAAGATGTCGTGGACGTCATGTTTTGTCAATATAAAATCCCACTTCTTGGTTTTAAACATATTGCACGTACAGTCAAACGCCTTTAAAAGTAAGTTCATAATTCCATGTGGTATTTGTGTTAACCTCAGCTCTAACAAACCACCAAACCCTATCTCCCTCACAACCTATTTTTGCTCTACATTTAGGTTGTTAATCAGCTCAACCAATTGTTTTGGCCTACACTTCGTCTGCAATGCATGTGCCTTCTTCTTTTTGACCTCAGGTTGCTCTACAAGTTCATTTTGTATCACCTGTTCTATTTCCTGGTTCCCTTCCTTTGACTTCTTTGTTGATCTTTGTTCAACTCCATCGTTTGTTGCTAGAGGCCTCTTTTTTGCAGTGTTTTTATTATATTTCTGTGAAACAACCAAGTCCATTTTGGCTGAAGATGAGTATCTGCATTTAAACATAGCACAATATTAGAATTATTAACAATCAATATCACAACTATTTTGTAAAATTATCAACACACATTTACATAATCAATAGTTAACAAAAATTTATGATAATCCAGTATGACAAATCTATACATTTTTATATCACATCATACAAACAACAATATCAAAATTATAATGTGCAAGTGCAAGTATCTTGACATTCAATACCACATCCAAAACAGTATCACAGTTTTTATTGGTATCGCATGAATGTAAATTGAACTTTGATCACTAACTGTTAAAATTATGAACCGCATCACTGTATCATCAAACAACTTCAATTCTATCTTATGAGACTGTAATTTTTAAGTCTTAAGCAATATGAATCCCTAATTTTCATAATTAAACAATGTCAAACCCTAAATTCCCGATCAAACAACATTAAACCCTAATTTTCGCGATTAAAACAAGTAAAGCATCTAATAAACAACTACATTGATAATTAATCGTTTAAAATCGTCAAGTACATCAAAGTACTGTACATGCAAGTGTTGTATACACAATTAAATTCGTCTAATTCAATGTACATACTATAATTTCGAATAATATCAACATGTATACACAATTCAATACTACATAAGATGAATAAAAATCGCAGAAAATGAAGAAAATGAGTAACGATTGTACCTCACAGGGGTGTCTAAGGCCACGGGCAACCACGGGCAGCGGAACCGGGCCTCCGCTTTTGCCAACCCCAAATTTACAAGCTTTATTGATAAAATTTAACACAAAACTCGAGATATAGTACATGTGAATTCATATTTGGGGCCTCATATTTTTGTGGTGCACCGGGCCTCCATTTACTTTAAGACGCCCCTGGTACCTCAACTATGTTTGTCAGAATTGTACTAAAAATTGCAGAAATCTATTGACCGAACAATGCTAGATTATTGATATTCAGTTGGAATCGTCTTCAATTTTGGATGTTCTTCCGGTTTTCAGTGGGATTTTTTGATTTTACTTGATTTGAATTTTTTTTACCTAATATTGAACTTTTAGAGAGAGAATGAAAAGTGAAAAATTAACTGCTGAACGGTTTTTGTTTGTGAAATATGGGCGTGATATTGTGTCGTATATCGTATGATACAAATTTGGCCTCACGGGACTCAAAAATATAGGTGGACTCACCGGATCTTGCCTCTCTCTCTCTCTCTCTCTCTCTCTATATATATATATATATATATATATGTATGTGTTTGGCATCCTATGAGAACTATCAAGATAATGAGAACCGTGACAACCTCTTTAAGGGCTGAGATTAAATATACTTTGAACCTCTGGAAGGGCTGAGATTTAGCATTTTACTATCATTATTACACGGTTTGCTTTTTTTTTTTTCTCTTTTCGTTCGACTTTTTCTCTTCTCCTTCATCACACCCTCTTTTCTATTCATGCTTCCGTCTTCATTCTTGTTGATTTCGAGTACCGTGAGTCTGTGAATTCGATCAAAATACTTCGTACATCGGAATTCAATTTGCTTCCTTTTTCGTTCTTGCTGATTTCATCATTGATTTTTCTGATTACGAGCAAATTACAATTTAGGTAATTCCTCAATTTCCCAATTTCTTTCTTATCCCCAGTTTTTATGATTTTATGATTCAAATTAGTTGATTAGGGTTGTATTCCTATTAATTACTTCATTTTACGTACTTAACCATTGATCTATCAATATAATCTCTTGCGTTCCTTGCTAATTTTGATTTATTTATTTAGAATCTTAACCCTAATTTTGTATTGCATTATTATTATAACTGTATTCTTGTTGAATACCTGGCTATGTGGTAGAATCTAAATTTTCATTAATTTCCTATCAGTTAATTGGGTCTTATAGTCATCCATATATACTGTGTTCCGCTAATTGATTCGGTATCGCATTACAAGGTTGTATTTGATTTCATCAATTTAGTGTCATGGATTCTCATTCAATTTTGTCTGCTTTATATGATGGACTATTATGCAACTTCTTTTACTGTTAGAGTTGATCAAGTTATTACTTCTTATAATCTGTTAGGTTCACACTTCACAATAAAGAAAAGTGTAACCATTTTTAGGCGAAGGAATTAGAATAACATGCAATCGTTTAGGACCGTTAGTGGAATTTTAATCTGCTAGGTTCACACTTCAATTTTGATTCTCATTCAATCTAATACGTTGTATCACTTAGTTTGATTGTTTTGCTCCCTGTTTATACCTATAGAGCACATATATTTGCTTTCAATACATTTCTCAAAGATATTACCAGTTAAATGTTCTTGGTAATGATTATCGTCTGACCATCTAGCAAGCTTATGACTTATGAGCATTAGACACTAATATACCACCCATTGGTCTGGTGTAAAAAGTAACATATGTGCAATTTCAAGCTTGTGCAGCAAATAAAACTAAGCAATTTCCAACATTCTATTTCATCTTCACATGCAATTTTAGCTGTTAGATGTTAAGATTTGTGTCTTGGATATATATCGCATGTTTGTTTTTGACTCTCTTCTAAATTTTATAATATGTTTTGATTTATCGCTTTGGAACAATTGTGTTATGTATACCCCACATTTCATCTTTGTTTATCGTATTTTAAAGGCTATTAGCTCAATGGTAGAGTGATGTGCAATTTTGCACAAAGGTATGGGTTCGAATCCCGTATAGCCTATAGAATAACAAATCCCATGATTGACAATTAAGATTAAGCGGGCTATAGTCATACTTGGGCAAAGTCAAGTAGGCCATAATTAGACTCGCGCGTGCAAGTGTAATAGGTTTATAGTGATCAGAACTCAGAAGTTCAAAGGCGAGCTTATATTGTAGAAATTATAACCATACATGCGTGCCTTACTTAAAATAAGATTACAATTTACAAGGTCCGGTCTCTGGCAATCTAAATGTAAAAGAAACACTAGTTTTTATAGCCAATATGGGAGTCGAACCCACATCTTGTGCATTGCACAATGCTCTGCCATTTGAGCTAATTGGCTCTCGAAATAAGTAAAATGTAAATATGTGCAATGTAGAAACGGTAATGACTATACCAAAGATTGAAAATTTTAAAGATATTAGTCCCCTAAATTTAAACAACCTTATACATGCATGAAAAACCAATATATGTGCATTAAACAACCTTGTACATGTATGAAAAATTAGTATATGTGCAATCCTTAGTTTTATCGTGTCCCCCTAAAAAGGGTTCACTCTGCCCTGTAGGGTGTCTTTTGGTCTTGCGTTCGTTCGAATTATCCGCCTAATCAAACTCTAAACCCTCTCCCATCCTAATTTTAATATACCCGTCTCCTAAATAAAACAACCACGCATATGCATGAAAAAGCAATGTATGTGCATTAAACTTTAGAAAGCAGAATTAAGGAAATATGGGTTACTTGAAATCGAATGTAAGCATGTCTACCATCAACTGGCCCCACTGAGGATCTTGTATTTCCTGCCATTGCACCATGAATTGCACTGTATGCAAGCAGGGTACAGTGGACATTATCTGATGCATTGGCGGGAATAGCATGAATCGTGTATGTTGCAAAAATGGTCATCACTCAACTGGATTATGCTACCAATATATTTGAGATTTATTGTCCATATTTTCTGGTTGAGATAATCCTGTCAAAAAGCATGTATGTCATACTCATACCTTAGTTGACTAAAAAAAATGGAGTAATACAACGAACCAATTCCAGTCATAAAGACAGTGCAAAACATTGCAACATAGTACAATGGCATTGGAAACACAATTTCTCAAACTGCTCCATTTACTTTCTTAATACCCATTATACATTTAAAACAAGCCTCTTTCTTGTGAGTTCACAGAGATGTGACCAAATGATGAACAAATGCACACCTTAATTTTATGTGATATCCAAAGGCCAACTTCTTGAAGCAGTTTATTCCCAGAGGCATCCTTCTCATATGTACATGCCATTGCACAAAAGTAAAACGGAAGAAAATTTAAGATACTAAGACACTAAGACACCCAAGTTTAGGATTAATCTAGTGAGTCTCACTTAAGGTTTCAATAGAGTGAATGATCAAAACGAGGTTGGTCATGTGTTTTGAAAAGTTTTTTTTTTCCTTTTCTGACCGATATGTGGTAGAAAACTCAGTCGGAAATCACATAGTAAGCAACCTGCTAAAGTGGTTAATAACTCAGTAGCAAAATGATTTTTTACGACCATTCAATCATTCGGAAAAATGGTAGGAAACAACCCGTGAAGTGAAATTTTCAATCCCTTGCGCCTTTCGACTGAAGTTGGTCGGAACTTTACTAAAATCGGCCGAACAATAATTTTCAGGCCACTTTAAAGTCGGTCTGAAATAAACGGTCTGAAATGAGCTGTTTTCTAGTAGTGCTTGTACATGCATAAAAAAGCAATAAATGTGCATTAAACAACTTTGTACATGCATGAAAAATGAATATATGTGCATTCCCTAGTTTTATACCCGACCCCCCAAAAAAGTTCACTGTGCCCCTCTAGGGCACAGTCTCCTAATCAAACCTTTAAACCTTTTCTCGTCCTTGATAAGTGCATATTTTATATACTTTCATTTCCTATATTAGCTTCATTTTATTTGTTAATTAGCACTTATCATAGTGTCATAAGCTAATATTTGTTGTTCTAGTGTATTTGCTTGTTTTAACATGTTTTTGTAGGAATCTAAGCATTTAGAGACTTTTTCCTATCATTCTATACACTAAGTTCATTAAGCTAAACAAGATCAAGTGTTGGACTAAGCATGGAGCATTGGATTGGGTTTTGCATGGAGAAATTGATGGATTAATATGTATAATGCAAATGTTGACAACAATCAAAGTCAAGCCCAAACTTCAAAGTCCAAAACAATGGGAAAGCATGGGATTCTAAAAGTTCCTAAGATGCCAAATGCTAGCATTAACCGGGTGATTAATCGCACAATTAATCACCAACATTGGATACCCTTTGCAATTAAGAGGAGAATTAAGGGAATTAACCGAGAAACACACGACCCCGATCGGGGCCATGCAACCCCGATCGGGGCCGCATTCGTCTTGATTGTTTACGTTTCTTCTTCCTCTCCTATAAATAGGAGAGGTGTTCCGAGGTCTTAGGCATTCCAATTTTTACGTTCAAGTTTTAGTTTACAATAGCCTTAAGCATTATAATTCTCTCAATAGTTTTCATATTAGTTTACAAATTAGTTAATCTTGTAGTTCTTCAAACATTTGGTTCTAAGTTATTTCAAGCTTTTGGTTATACATTGTTCTTCCATACAAGTTCTCTACTTTTAAGGTATTTATACTTATAGTTTATATCTCTACATTTCTATTTCAGTTATTACATAGTTTATAATTAAATAATTTGGTTAGATTACTTTAGTTTAATTCTTCCACATGTTAAATCAATTAGTTTATATAAATCATACAATTATGTTCACCATTTCTCTTAACTTAGTTTGCAATTTACATTTTAGTATGAGTAGCTAAATTTCCTAGTCTAAGGGCTAGGGGAGCCATGCATAAATTTAATATATAAACATGATAAAATAAGTTAATAATAATATTGTTCATATTGCTTCTATCACATGCTTGCATCGTCACGTTTAATCGTTGTTTAAGGCCTTATTCAAATGATTAAGTTTGTTCATTCGTTCTATAAGTCGAAAGGCACGGAATTGAATTAGACTAAGCATGTATAGTAGGACGACCTAGTCACGGACGAGAGTTTCTCTAAGACCCGGTCTATGGTTGATGCTAATGCCGCAAGGTGGGTATCTATAAGCCTAAGCAATTAACAATGTTATTAGTACCGAATTTATCATAATCATATGTTTACCTTTGCATGTGTGACCCGAACCCCTTAGACTCTCTTTTATTATATAATTTACATCATTATTGTTATTAATCATCAAACAACCAAACCAAATCAAATCGTAATCGACCTAGATAAAAATCTACCCATAGTAATTCACGACGTAATTCCCGTTTCCTTGCGTTCGACCCCTATTGCTACATTAACTTGTTGTTTAGGGTAATTATCTTTGCATAGGTACGCGATAAGCCTATCAAATTTTGACGCCGTTGCCGGGGAAACGGTTTTATTACCAATTGAATTGTCGTTTTTTATCTTGTTTTTCTTTGTCTTGGGGAACACTTGTTCCTTGAGACCGTTACTTATCATTTTCCTAGAAATTTTTGTCTTATGCCCAGGTCCTCTCGTAGTGGAGAATTGCTTTCACCGGATTCCGAGCCCGAGAAAACCTTTAGGAGAAGGCGGCGTTTTTGGAAGGAAGTGAAAGAAGCCACTTCTCCCGTACAAGCCGAAAGTGCTAGAAAGTCTTACTTAGACGATCTAGAGGTTCTTGAAGAGGAGGAGGTTTCAAGTTCATCATCTCCACCACCATCACCATCTACTACCAAAAAGATGGTGAAACTTTCCGATCACTCAAAGCCCACCGCGGCTATGCTTCCGGCCAGAATCACAACCACTCAAATCACCGCGCCGGAATTCGAGATCAAGCCGGCTTTCATTAGCCTTGTGGAGAGGAAGCAATTTGGAGGAAGTCCTTTGGAGGATCCCAATTTGCATGTGCAAAATTTTTGTGACTATTGCTCCATGATCCGTTAAACGGGCGTCACCCAAGCCCAAATAAGGGAAATACTTTTCCCTTTCTCTTTGAAGGACAAGGCCAAGCTTTGGATCAATAGCCTTGACCGCACCACCTTGGGAATCACCAATTGAGAGACATTGGCTCTTGCTTTTTACCAAAAGTTTTTTCCACCGGAGAAAACTCAAACTTTGAGGAGCCAAATCACCGGATTCCGTCAACAAGCTCTTGAGAGCTTATATGAAGCTTGGGAGAGATGCAAAGAGCTTCAAAGACAATGCCCACATCATGGGCTAGATGATTGGTTTCTAGCAATAACATTCTACAATGGATGTTGTGCCGAGTCCCGAAGGATTCTTGATTCCGCCAACAATGGGCGGTTTGATCAAATTGACACCGATCTTGCTCATGCCACGATCGAATCTATGGCGGTCCATGATGCCCAATATGTCAATTCCCGAGTTGTGCCATCCAAAGGTAAAGAGGAATCCTCTAAAAACTCCGTTTTGCTAGCTCAAATTGCTTTGCTCCAACAACAATTGGCGGAAAGAGATGCTAAAGATTCCATCCAACAACTCAATGTTGTGTCTTCAACAAGCCAAATCATCGTTTGTGATGGTTGTGGAGGTGCGGGTCATTATGCCTCTCATTGCCGAGCTCCCATTGAAGAGGTAAATGCTTTTCAAGCTTTTAGACAAAGTTCATATCCACCGGGTACATTTTCCAACACCTATAACCCGAATTCAAAATTCCATCCGAACTTGTCTTACAATAGAAACAATGTGCTTAACCCTCAACCCCCACCACAACAAAATGCCTATGTTACTCAACAACAAAAATATATCCCTCCACCGGGTTATCAAAATCAACAAAGGCCCCCACAAAACAATTACCAACAAAATCCACCACAAAATGGCCAACAAAACAATCAAGGAGCGGGTAAGCTCGAGGGCATGATCATCCAAATGCAAAGGGACTTGTTGGCTCAAATTCAAAAAAATGATCAAGCTCATAGTGTCGCGGTCAAGATGTTGGAACAACAAGTGGCCCAATTAGCCGCTTCTAATTCTCAAAGAAAGAACGGTCAACTACCTCCCCAAGGTGAGCAACCACATGAAACCGTTAATTCTATTTCCTTGAGAAGTGGTTCAAGCTATGATGGGCCATCCATACTTTGGATGAAGAGGTGGTCGTTAAAAAGGCTAAGCTTGGGGGAAATGACAAAAAGAAGGCTAGTGAAGAGCCTATTGTTAAAGATCGTGTGCCATTTCCTCATCGATTGTTGATGCTAAATAGGAAGAGCAAGCTTGATGTCAAAGATGTTGGGTCTCCTATGCCAAAAGAAAGTGATGAGGTGGTTGTTGAAGAAATCTCTCCTAATGCTAAGGAGAGTGATGCCATTTCAAAGAAGGTGAGTGCTTCCAAGGAGAATGAGAAAGAGAAAGTGAAAGATGTGGAGGATGCTCCTCCCAAGGAAGTTGTTCAAGTACCATTTCTCCATCGTCTAGCAAAGAACAAGGAGGAAGGTAAGTTTGCTAAATTTTTAGAAGTTTGTAAAAATTTACAAGTCACCATCCCGTTTATGGAATTGATTACCCAAGTCCCCTCCTACGCAAAGTTTATGAAGGAAATTCTCTCAAAGAAGCGATCCTTCAATGAGGTTGAGACCATTGCTTTCACTGAAGAGTGTAGTGCACTCTTACAAAACAAGTCTCTCCCGAAACTTAAGGACCCTGGTAGCTATTCTATTCCTTGCACTATAGGCAAATATACCATTGATAAGGCCCTTTGCGACCTAGGTGCTAGTGTAAGTGTCATGCCCTATTCCCTTTGTGAAAAACTTAACATGGGTGCTTTAAAATGCACAAGTATTACATTGAAAATGGCGGACCGTTCTTTAAAGCAACCTCTAGGTGTCTTAGAAGATGTTCCCGTCAAAGTTGGCAAGTTTTTCATACCCATTGACTTCCTCATACTTGATATGGCCGAGGACTCACAAACCCCAATTATATTGGGTAGGCCATTTTTACGCACCGCGGGTGCGTTAATTGATGTGAAAAATGGGAGGTTGACGTTGGAAGTGGGTGATGACCGGGTTTCCTTTAGCAAAAACAACACCATTAGAAGCCCAATGTTACAAGAGTCTTGTTATTTCTTTAGCATTGTGGACTCTTCTCTTGCCTCTACTATGCTTGGATCCTCACTAATGGATCTGTTAGAGGACGATATTGGTGTTGTTTGTTTTGTAGGAGACGATGCTAAAAGCACTAATGCTAGGAGTGCCAAGAGGAAAAGGAAATTTTATTTGAACAATTTCAAATGGTTGCGGAATGCAAAGATAGCTATGAAATGGAGCTCGGTTGGTGGCAAGATCAAGAACAAAACTTGAATCAAATAGCTTCTTACGTCGTGCGGGATGTTAAACCAGCGCTTCTTGGGAGGCAACCCAAGCCTTTTATTGCTTTTATTTCTTTTTGTTTTTAATTTTCTGTAATTTATTGTTTTATGTAGATTAGTAATAAAATGTTCGACTTGATGATGTTTCTTTTTGTGATTTTTAGGTGAAAATGAAGGAAGAAGAATTAGAAGAAAATATGGCGCGCTTCCCCATGCCACAACCCCGTTCGGGGACGTGGATTTTGAGAAACGAGAAGGAATTAAAACAAACGCGGAAAAAGTCAAAAAGCCGAAGAGGAGGTCAACCCCGTTCGGAGTTGGTGGCCCCGATCGTGGTCGTGGTTCTGTGACTTTCTGGCCTTCTCTTTATACGGGTAAAAAAAAAGGGGATCGAATTCTTTCGACCATTTTCACACCCGATGGTATTTTCTCTTCCTTTCTCTTCCATTTTTCTATAATTCTTCACCTTAATCACAAAGAAACATCTACATCCCCCCGAATTCATGCTAGCTTGGGGGAGATTGGCAAATCGAGTATGTTTTTCATTGCTTTGCATATTAGTTTAGATCTTGCACCCCATTAGACATAACCTCTAGTCCTTCTTGTTTTGTGCTTTGAGCCATTTTTGATGGTTTGATTGGGTGATTTGGATAGTTGGCACATTGAGGACAATGTGATGTTTAGCTTGGGGGAGATATTGCATTTGCATATAGCGTAGTTTGCATGTAGTGTAGAAAATTTGAAAATTTTTGAGAGAAATTTTTGCTTTGTGCTTGCTTGTAGCCTACTTTCCTCTTTGCTTATCCTAATAGTGGCTTGTTGCTAATGATTTATTCTTTCATGTTGGGATATTAGCTACATGGGGATGTCTTGACATAGTAGGTGGGAGATGAAGAATGAACCGAATGGGCTTGATCTTGACTTGTGGCAAGCTACAAAAGGGTAAGGTAGAGCCTCTCTTTGACCGATGCATCCATATTCGGTCTCTCTTAGGTGAGTTTAGGTCTCCTTATGATGTGTGTTTCATCAATGCACACAAGTATGGTTCTCATATCATTTCTTTGTAAGCATGCATTCATTTGTTATAGCATTTTGGAGCCATTTACATGATATAATTGCCTTCTTGACCCCTTTCACAAACAATTTTCCCTGGCTACATTATAACTTTGCCTACCTTGTTGAGCTAGTAGCTTTGTTTGTTTTTGCATGGGTGCTCAATTGGGATTTGTTTCAAAGTTTGGGAAATCATGTGAGCTTGGTCTTAATGCTCAAAGAAAAAGGAGGAAAAATGAAAAATGAAAAAAATTGAAGAATTAAAATGAAAAAAATGAGAATGAAAAGATGGAAAAAATGAAAAGAAAAGAAAAAGCATGAAAACAAAAAAAGAAGAAGTATGCATTGAAAAGGAAAAGAAAGAGAAGAAGAAGAAAAGATATGAGAAATTCTCAAGCATTATTCATCATATTTTGGAGAAATTTCTTACGGTTTGAACCGAAAAAATTGGGTTAGAATTGGGATTGAGCATCCATGCATTTTGGTAGTTGCTAGCTTGACATTAGCTCCACAATCCATTATTCATTTGTTCCCCCTTCTTACCCATTACATATTGCCTTCTTCCTACCCATTTGGCTTCTTTATCATGCTTGCATTTGATTGTTTTGGCTTGCTAGTTTTGATTGATTACCATATTAGATTGCGGGCACATTATTATAAGTCGAGGATAGTTGAGTGTTTATTCACAAAAAATGTCCTTTCACATAAAAGGAGTTGAGTGCCCCGTGAGAGTCCATAAGTCAAAAGATCATGCAAGAGCTTAAAGGTTCATTCAAAGTTTTCTATGCTACGCCGTCATGTAAATCTCATCCATGTTTTGCTTTATCCCTTGCCCATGTTGTTTCGGGTTTTTAAATCATTATGCTTAGCTTGTTTGGGATATTGCATTTGATGGGATATGGTTTCTTGCTTGGGGACAAGCAAGGGTTTAGCTTGGGGGAGTTTGATAAGTGCATATTTTATATACTTTCATCTTCTATATTAGCTTCATTTTATTTGTTAATTAGCACTTATCATAGTGTCATAAGATAATATTTGTTGTTCTAGTGTATTTGCTTGTTTTAACATGTTTTTGTAGGAATATAAGCATTTAGAGGCTTTTTCCTATCATTCTATACACTAAATTCATTAAGCTAAACAAGATCAAGTGTTGGACTAAGCATGGAGCATTGGATTGGGTTTTGCATGGAGAAATTGATGGATTAATATGTATAATGCAAATGTTGACAACAATCAAAGTCAAACCCAAACTTCAAAGTCCAAAACAATGGGAAAGCATGGGATTCTAAAAGTTCCTAAGATGCCAAATGATAGCATTAACCGGGTGATTAATCGCACAATTAATCACCAACATTGGATACCCTTTGCAATTAAGAGGAGAATTAAGGGAATTAACCGAGAAACACACGACCCCGATCGGGGCCATGCAACCCCGATCGGGGCCGCAGTCGTCTTGATTGTTTACGTTTCTTCTTCCTCTCCTATAAATAGGAGAGGTGTTCCGAGGTCTTAGGCATTCCAATTTTTACGTCCAAGTTTTAGTTTACAATAGCCTTAAGCAGTATAATTCTCTCAATAGTTTTCATATTAGTTTACAAATTAGTTAATCTTGTAGTTCTTCAAACATTTGGTTCTAAGTTATTTCAAGCTTTTGGTTATACATTGTTCTTCCATATAAGTTCTCTACTTTTAAGGTATTTCTACTTATAGTTTATATCTCTACATTTCTATTTCAGTTATTACATAGTTTATAATTAAATAATTTGGTTAGATTACTTTAGTTTAATTCTTCCACATGTTAAATCAATTAGTTTATATAAATCTACAATTATGTTCACCATTTCTCTTAACTTAGTTTGCAATTTACATTTTAGTATGAGTAGCTAAATTTCCTAGTCTAAGGGCTAGGGGAGCCATGCATAAATTTAATATATAAACATGATAAAATAAGTTAATAATAATATTGTTCATATTGCTTCTATCACATGCTTGCATCGTCACGTTTAATCGTTGTTTAAGGCCTTATTCAAATGATTAAGTTTGTTCATTCGTTCTATAAGTCGAGCGGCACGGAATTGAATTAGACTAAGCATGTATATGTGGACAGCGGGCCGCCCACGGGGGCGCTTGGTGAAGGGGCTCGAAAACAAGCGTTTGCATTTTGTATGGAGTCGCCACCAATTTTTATGGGAAATTGGAACCGTTCGAATACCTCGTGTCATGTCAAGACACAAAGTAGTGACATGAACACTAAGCAATCGTTACCCTTAGCATTCTATGTCTAGAATGACTCTCGTGGATGCCAATGAACACGGGTGCTCACGGAGATCTGGAGTAAGGGGTGAGGGTACGTATTAGGAAGCTCTTTTGATCGAACACCTAATCCCGCCCGCCTCGATAGCGGCCTCTACTAATGATTAGGGAAGTTATTCGTACTTGATATATCGTCGGCTATATGCATGCGATGCAACATCCATAGATTAATCCTAGCATGTGAGAATTAGACTAAGTCGGTTGACATATAATTAGCAAACAATTGGGTCGGAGTTGGATTTAAGGTTCATTTACATGTGAAGCATACAAATGATACAAAATACAATAATAATAAATATAAACTACAATAATTACATTGGAATAGGCGATTTATGTCGAAAATACCTTTAAAACGGATAATTTGAGAAAAGAAATAAAAGAATGAAAGAAAGAAATACGAACAAGTCAGAAGGTGATAATACGATATTAGTTGATTAATACGTAGCTAATTAAACTAGGTCAAGGCAGAAAAGGAGTTCAGGGACAGAATTCACCCTGGAACAGGCGCAGCAGACACTGCGCCCTTTGGAAGAGGCGCAGCGATTCTTTGCGTCTGTTTCCAAGGGTGAGTTCTGGCCGTGAAGGTTTTAATCGCAAATCGTTAAGGTTAATTGGTAAATTAATGGATTGATTACGATTTTAGACTCGGATGAAAGTTATTAGCAGATTATTTACATATGATTGAGGTCATAAAACAGTAAAACATGATTAAGACGGAAATAAGACGGATTAATTATGTGAAGGGTCGATGTTAATGAATGATTAATTAAACTAACTGACTAAACGAATTATACTAAACATGATGAATTGACGACGGATTAATGAACAAACAGGTGAGAATATATCAACAATGAATCCCAGAAACCCAACATGAACGAATTGAATCCCTAAAACTCGAATTGAATTTAATGACGAAAAACCCGCAAATATTGATTATTAGGGATTTGAGTCGGATTTATGACGATTTAAACATGTTAATGATGATGGTTAATATACATATGAATTATTAAACTATCATGTAAACGAATTAAATGATTTAACAAAACAAAAGAAATAAATTTGAGACAATTACGAGGAGGACGGAGGAAGAAGAAAAGAAAAGCGAAGAAGCTGCGGCGGCCTCACGAAGAGGCGCAGCAGGTGCTGCGCTCCTTCGAAGAGGCGCAGCGGTTGCTGCGTCTTTTCTCGACGTCTGTCTACTGGAAATCCGCAAAAAAGATTTTAAAGACGGTTTTAGAAATCGGTTTTAATGGTGTATTCGACATAAACCTTACAATTGTTATGCAATAATAAAATACAATAAATAAAAGAGAGATTAATACACCCTCAGACTTACATGTTGACGGAACGAGAAGAACTAAGAAGATCGATTAGTGAATGCTCGACGCGAATGCAAGGAAAGAGTGCCCTCGTAAGAGGAAAACGATTTAACAAGTTGATTAATTAATTAGATTGATTGAGTGTAGTGGTCAAATTGGTCGGTCATGCAACGGAGAGGCTGGTACCCGGAAAGATCCGAGCTTACGTGGTCGGAAGTCCAAGCACGTAGGCGCCAATTAGTAAGAACGAAGTCTAGAATGCAAAGGGAGAAGAGAAGGGCGGACACTCGCGTGAGAAATATGAGGAACGAAAGCTCCTATTTATACTAATCACGTGAAGGAATAGGGTTTCGGAGACTCTTTGGAAGTGAATCTCGGAAAGATATAAAAAAGATACGTAAATCATGCAAAGAAGGGCCTGGGAAGAGGCGCAGCAGCCACTGCGTCTCTTGGAAGAGGCGCAAAGACTTTGCGTCTATTCCCAGGAGGTTTCCTCCTGCTTAAGAAAGATTTCCGCGTTTAAGTTATGGTAGGACGGAAATAATTCGATTATCTTATGAATATTACGGGATATTATTTGCCAAAAGATAAAATTTGAGAAATATGGAATAGAAATATCCGGAACATTCCAGAACATTCTGACTCGGGATTTAACAGCTATCAGAAAATGGAGACGGTTTTTGACCCGGACTCCGAATGTACTCTAATTACTGCCAAAACGACCGTATCGGCACGTAGATGACAACTAAGAGGTTGACATTAATATTCGAGCAATCACTTGACGATAATCTTACGAACTGTCACTAATCGTTCCGCGAATCAAACATGCGGCCCAATCATCACCGGGTGGTTTGCGGGAGGTGCAGAAACGAGGTGTCTACAGTATAGTAGGACGACCTAGTCACGGACGAGAGTTTTTCTAGGACCCGGTCTATGGTTGATGCTAATGCCGCAAGGTGGGTATCTATAAGCCTACGTAATTAACAATGTTATTAGTACCGAATTTATCATAATCATATGTTTACCTTTGCATGTGTGACCCGAACCCCTTAGACTCTCTTTTATTATATAATTTACATCATTATTGTTATTAATCATCAAACAACCAAACCAAATCAAATCGTAATCGACCTAGATAAAAATCTACCCATAGCAATTCACGACGTAATTCCCGTTTCCTTGTGTTCGACCCCTATTGCTACATTAACTTGTTGTTTAGGGTAATTATCTTTGCATAGGTACGCGATAAGCCTATCAGTCCAAATTATAGGACACTATTCCCCTAGTTTTGATCCCAACAATCACTTGACGATAATCTTACGAACTGTCACTAATCGTTCCGCGAATCAAACATGCGGCCCAATCATCACCGGGTGGTTTGCGGAAGGTGCAGAAACGAGGTGTCTACAGAGCCCCCACTTTGACTGAGGCTTGGACAAGGCGAAAGTCAAAGTATATCCATCAGGTCAATCGAAGATTACAACCTGACGACTATGGCGACGCGAGGCGGCTCAAGGGGTCTCGAGCCAAGGACCGTCGTCGGGAACATTTTAGAGTCTGTCGACTATCGGGGAGGGTCGTTTAAAGTCCATTAGACTACGTAAGGAGGCTCGCCAGCCATAAGAAGAGATCATACCTGAGATTTAATCGAACTTCGCGGGGAACAAGAGATATTGAAAACAGCAGGACGTCGGTAGAAACTGCTGGGGATCCGCTTGCGTCGGTCTCAAGCGAACTCTGGCGAAATTTGGAGGTTGAATCTGCTTGCGTTGGCCTCAAGCGAACTTTAGGTTGGGGAATATGTCGACGACTAGGAACATCTTGATCGTCGTAGGGGAATCCTTAAGTAAGCAGTACTGCAAAATACTACTGCGCTGGGGACAGACGACCAGGAACATCTTAATCATCGCGAAAGAAAGTCTTGAGTGAGCAGTACTGCAAAATACTACTGCGCCGGACATAAAAATTGAGCAATACTGCGAAATACTGCTGCGCGGGATAAAATGAATTTGGACGATACTGCAAAATATTGTCGCGCTGGATAAAACGTGGGCCGGAACGAAAGAAAATCGTCGAAACGGACCAAAATGATAAAATGTCATCGAGGAAGAGGCGCACCAAAGATGGGCCCACGAATAACGAACTCATAACGGATTTTTGAAAATCCATATGGAGGGAACAAAGGAAGAGGCGCAGCAAGAGCTGCGTCTCTTGGAAGAGGCGCAGCACCTGCTGCGTCTTTTCCCCAATTCAGCAATTCTGCGTAAAAACGCGAAATCAGAAGAGATTCATTTCATTATTTCGAAACACAATTTTTGCAATTTCTCTCTCAAATCTTCACCATTTCCGCCAAGGTTTGATTCAAAAGCTTGCTTAAAATATGACTAATCGAGGTATGTGCTTTAATCTTGCATTAATCTTCCATATTTGTCGAATTTTGAGCCGCGAACATTAGGGTTTTCGACCTTTTTGATCGAAAATTTGGGGCTTTTCCCCCAAATGGATTTGTCTTGCCAAATTGATGCTAGAAATGGATAATAGGTGATGCTAGGAACATAACCATGTATTTACTTTGAATTTTCATCAAGTTTTGAGCCCTTGAGCGAATTTTGAGACGGTTTCACAGCTAGATCGTAAATTGCTTCGAAAATGGCCTTAGGATTGCCCATTTGTGATGAAACTTGATATTTGGGACCCTTGGATGATGGGTAAACTTTCTACCATCTTGGAAGTTTGGTTTGTGACAACTTTTTCAGGACACTTTTCTAGGGCATAATCGCCATTATAGCGAAATGCTGCCGAATTTCGACTCGAACCCGAGACTAGGCCTTGATTTTGTCTTGACTTGACTCAATTCATCACATGAGTGATTGAATTGGTGAGAACATGGCCAAGGATGGCCAGAAATGGGGAATTCCCGGGCCTTGAAGGCTCGAAAACTTCTTAACAAAGGCTTGTCGTCATGGGACGCGGCCTGAATTTGCTTTAATGTTTGCAGGTGACGATGCTTCTACTTCTGGGAGAGATCCCATGGACATAGACGCCGCTGTTGTTGAGCAGGCTTTGGAGCGAGGCCTTCCTTCACCGCGGTGATGGCTGCTGCGGACGAGGTTCCCGAGGAGGAGGTCAGGTGAGGAGGAGGAGATTCCGAGACGGGCCCACCTCGGACGAGGAGGTCGTCACCGAGAGGTGCTCGCATGGGCCGAGACCTGGGAGAGTAGGCACCTTGTGTGGGCTGCAGAGGGTCACTTGTCCTACAGGACGGTGAAGAGCTTGGTAAATAGGAATTCCCTAACTCATTACCTATCCTTTTCTATCTTTGTTCGAATTTCTTTCAAATTCATTCAAAACTAAAGATAGCTTTGTTTCGAATCATAATAGGAGGCCGGGAACATCCGGTCGTTCTCGGGGTATACGACAGCGATGGAGCATTACGAGCGGTTGTCGGAGGAGGAGAGGGCCATGATCGAGCGTGGAGCGTTTGGTCCTCTGGTTCAGGTCTGGAGGGATATCGTGAAGAGGAAGTTGCGGGCCAACCTTAGCCTGGTCCGCGCTTTCTTGGATCGATTTTGGGATACGACTTCCACGTTTCACTTGCCTTTTGGTGAGGTGGGAGTCACCTTGGAGGACTACGGCATGATTTACGTCCGCCGTGTGGGATCGAGGAGATGGTGTGGCGAGACCGGCATGAGGGCGGTCGGCCGAGGCGAGGAGGTTGATCGGTGGAACTTGTCGCCGAAAGCGTTGCGGTGCCGGGTTTGGTACCCAGTACCTACGTTCGAGATTACTTTGCGGGGAAGACCCCGACATCGGTGGTGATCGATGGGAGGGAGACGGCTCCTCCTCCTTGTCTGGTGAGCGGAGGGCTCGTCGTGGCTTTGGTGGTTCTTGTCTTCGATTTACCTCGGAGACAAGGGTGAGAGGTTGTCGACGAAGCTTCTCCCCTTTCTTTTCGACCGAGTTCCCTAGGGCGTTGGGGACCGGGTCCTGCTGGTTTTGCGGTCCTCATCCGCTTTATGAGGGCCATGGTTCGTCCGGAGTTGATGGAGAAGGGGACTTCTCCCGGCGCCGTCGGACACGGGCTCTTGTTGGAGGTATGAACCTTCCTTTAGACCAAAGTAAATTCCTTTCTTTTATCAAAGATCGAAAGATCGTCATTGACTATTCTGCTTTACAGGCGTGGGTGTACTCTTACTTTCCGGGCCTCGCGCCCAAGAGGACGGAGCCGTTGGAGAGGGCCTACCCCGTGGTGAGGGATTGGGTCATGTGCCGGACGAAGAGCAAGCGTTCTTCTCACAATGTCTACCGGCGGGATGTGAACGCTCTTCAGCTGAGCAGCGTGAGTATCCCATTTGTATTCATTCACACCTTCTTATACCTTGTTTTTAATTGATCATAGGAATGACCTTTGCCTTCATATTATCGCAGTGGGTGCCCAGACCTTGGGCGGAGTACGCTGGAGCGCCTCCTTTTGTCGCTGAGGTCCTTCGACCTAGGAGCTCGAGTCGGCTGCTGTTGTGGACGTCGATGGGTCCTGTGTGGTATCTGGGCGAGCGGTTAGCTCGTCAGTGCTTTCGGGGCGCGTTGACGGTTCCCGTCGATCCTCCTAGGACGATGTTTAGGGAGCCTTCTGAGGCTGAGAGGGAGGCGGACTTGGCTGGCGCTAGTGGCGACGACCTTCTTCTTCCTGACGAGGATTACTCGGCGTTCCTTTACGGGAGGTTGGCGTATTGGCCGGTAGTGGTGAGTATCTTTTGTTTTCTTGTTGGATTTTGATTTTCGAGAATTGCGACGAAAGATCATCGATTAACGAGGGCCATTTGTCTTTGCAGGAGGTTGAGGCGGCCGCATCGAGCCCCCCAGTACCCCGAGACCCTTGAGTACACCGACGCCACCGGGAGGACGACGATCTCCGAGCTGCGTGACTTTGACGTGGCTGTGACGGATGCTGGCCTAGATGACTGGCAGCATCTGATTCGGAGGGTGAGTTCCCATTTTGCATAGTTTTCGTGTAAGAACACATTTGATCGAATTTGTTCAATTTTGCTGAGAATTCTTTTCGAAAATGCAGGTCGCGCCGTCCCGGTTCGTGGCACTATGGAGGGTGGCCAACCGGCTACGAGCTACGGCCATCGAGGCACTCGTCGGCGGTCGAGGTCGTCAGGTATGAACCTCATTTGTTTTTCCTTGATCTTTGGTTTTTCAGTTTTGTTTGAATTGATTGACATGAGCCAATTTCTTGTTGTCCACAGGCCGATCGTGAGCTGGAGCGAGAGTTGACCCAGTCTCGGGAGGAGACGGCTCGTTTGTCGAGGGAGCTCGAGTTTCGGGATGCCGAGATTGCCGCTCTTATGGCGAGGGTTGCCGAGCTAGAGGGTGCCCAGCAGTAGTCTGCGTGGTTTTGTAGACTTGATTTTGAACATTTTTGGACTTGTTTGGGGCGCAAGCCCCCAGTTTACCCGGACTTTTGGAATTGTTTGGGGCGAAGCCCCGGTTACTTGCACATTTGGACTGTTTGGGGCGAAGCCCCTGTTTGCTTGTACATTTGCTTTTTTTTGTTGTATATACGACGACCGAGTGCCTTTTTTTCTTTGGGTGGTGTTGTTTGTACCTGCAGGTTAGCTTTTGAACAGGTTTGGTAGACAACGGTTTATGCCGTCATGCTGCCGGAATTTACATAGAAAATCACGTAACACATACATTTTTATATACACATAGGGCCTTAATTAGCGCAAAATGAGACTCGAAAGGACGCAAAAATGCAAAAATTTTGCCGGAAATGACCGGACGGTAGGGAGGGTTACCCCCGAAAAAAAAGAAAAAGAGAAATCTATAAGTTAGAAAATGGAAAAAAATAGAAATTAAGAAAATGAAATGACTAAGTAAATGTTGAAATAAAAAGAATTAAAATGAAAACTAAATATAAAAGTGTGAGAAAAATGGCGGAAAATGTCGATGTCGCCTCGAAATGCGCGTCCGCGGATTAAGGAAACCTGAAGCATGGTAAATTTCTCTGATTTACCAAAATAAAATCCCGTAGGAATATGAAATTATTCGTTTATAGAATTAGGAAAGATCCAAACGCGGAAATCACAGAAGTGAGGCTGGGGAAGAGGCGCAGCATGAGCTGCGTCCCTTTGAAGAGGCGCAGCAGTGCCGCGCTTTGTTCCCAAGCGTGTCGGTTCGACGGATTTTTTGGAAACAGCAATTAGTATAAATAGAAGCGTCGACGAAGCTTTAAATCATATAATTCTTCCGTCTCTTCTTCGTCGATTCACACATAAAAACTCCCAATAAATTTTCAAGAGAAAATTATCGTCATGAATACTTTGGAAATTCGCTTGAAGGAATGGACTAATGAATTCTCGAACATCGAGAAACACGATATGGGTGCTTATAACCTTGGGTCTTTACTGAGTTTGAAACTCATTAAGGTTGTAAAACCGTTCTTGGATGCTTGCCTTGATTATTGGGACCCAAATTATCATGTTTTTGCGTTCCCAGGAGGTGATATTTGTCCTTTTCCGGAGGAAATTGCTGTTATTGGCGGGTGGGACCCCGAACATTTACCTGCCATCCCTTCTACTGCTCAAGGGTATAAGAGCAAGTTTAGAGATTTGCTTGGACTTACTAGACTTGAGGTGGATCGCTTAGTTACCCCGAAAGGCGTGAGAATGCTGGATTTTGTAGACCGATTCATCAACAGGGCCGACCCTACTATCTCTTATGTTGCTAGGAGGAGAGCATTTGGCTTCTGTTTGCTGCATGTGTATGTCTTCCAGGGACATGTTGATGAAGATTTGAGAGGCGATCCTCGTCTTCTGGGCCTTATTGAGCAAATGGAGTCCGCGCAGAGCCCGACTTGTCTATGCCTAGGGGAGATCATTTTGGGTTTGGATAATAGGAAATCCAACCGTGATCTGCCGTTCTTGGGAAGTCCCGTTATCCTACAGGTAAAAGACACTTCTTCTTTTTTTTTTTTTTTTTTTTTTTTTTTTTTTTTTTTTTTCGTTTTTTTTTTTTTTTTTTTTTTTTTTTTTTTTTTTCGTGGGTGTCTAATACCTGTTTTTTGGTAGGTTTGGCTTATGGAACGGCTCCGATTGCTCGAGCCCCCAGTTCATGCACTTTCCTATCATGCCCGTATGATTTCGATGAGGACACGGCTGTACATGGTGGACTTCACCCGGGTCTGCGACTATTGGAAGAACAAGCTGAAGAATGATGATGGCCCGCTGATCAGGTGGGTCGTTCCGTGGTGGCACCTCAAGTCTGTCACTGGAGTGTCTTCTTTGGATCCTACTAGGTCCGTGCGCATTCCTGGATTGGAGTTTATGATATGCATCTTCCCTGAGAGATTGACGAGGCAAGTTGGGTTGAAGCAGATGATTCCTAGGCTTGACACCGTTCCGCAGACTGCTATGGCGCTTACTACAGAGAGCCGAAGAGAGTGGGCTATGAAGTGGGCCCAAAGAAACATGTGGTTCTTGAACTTCTCCTCCAATGCCTTGTGGGTGTCGGACTCCTATCTGAGGTGGAGGAAGGCTGCAACTTCGGAAGAGCGCGAAAGACTGAGGAAGCGCGAGCCCGTTGACTACAAGGTGCGCGAGGGAGAGAAAGAGAAGGAGAAGCATCTGACTGAAGGAGAAGAAGAAGCCGGGTTTCAAGTCATTCATCCTTCGAAGAAATCGAAGACTACTCCTGTCGCAGAGATGGTGGTTGGCAAGAATGGAAGAGTCAGGCCTCGAGAAAGACCGTTGGTGATTAGGTCTGAAGTGGTGCAAGAGCGCCCGGCTCGAGGTCGTGACAAGAAATATGACAAGAACGACAAGGGCAAGGGAAAGATGGAGGAATAGCCCAAGTCTTATTTATTATTTAATTATTATTATTATTGTTGTAATAAGAAAGGAGGGATTTTTAGAATCCTAGCCTAATCTATTTATTATTTGTCGTATTATTATTATTAGAAATTGAATGAAATAAAAAAGGTTAAATGGTTATGAAACCGTTGTTATTTTCTTTAATTATTCTTGTCGAATTTCATATGCAATGCAAATGTCCTTCTATTTACGTTTTAAATATAATGGTGGGTTGAATCCCGTGAAGGATTGCCTACGTATTCACTTAGAGAAAGCGAAATCAAACCCTTGCGCGTAGTTCGAGTAAATGTAAAAGAATAATTGTTCGAAGCAAGAGCTTGTAATGAACATAGAAAATAAGCATGAGCTTTTGCTTACTCGGGAGGTGCGAATTTAGTTTGTTTGACGATATGAGGATGACGAGTTTGCCAAGATGCAAGAGCATAGTGACATTCAAATGGGCCAGGGGCCGTTTATTTAGTGCCACAAGAGCGACACTTAGGTTTACGCGAGGCGCGTTTTTGTTCCTATTCTAGGCATAGTATCGTTTCAGTTGGTCGAGATTTGTGGGGTTTGAAAACTCATTCCCATCTAGGTCTGTGATTCTAACCGCGCCTCCTGGGAGTATGGATTTGACTAGATATGGTCCGGCCCAATTAGGTTTGAATTTTCCCCTCGGGTCGACAGGTAAAAGAGCTCTAACCGATTTGAGTACTAAGTCTCCTTCTTTGATGTTTCTTGGCCTAACCCTTTTGTTGAAAGCTCGTTTGATACGTGCTTGATATGTTTGGACATTATGTAAGGCACGTAGCCTACGTTCATCCAGGAGGATGAGTTCTTCGTATCTATCTTTCTTCCAATCGGCCTCCGGGATTTGACTCTCTAGGAGGATGCGCAGGGATGGTATTTCTAGCTCAACTGGTTGTACGGCTTCCATGCCGTAGGTCAAATAGAAAGGAGTAGCCCCAGTGGGCGTCCTAACTGATGTACGATACCCCCACAAAGCGAAGGGTATTTTGCTTGGCCAATCTCTGTAATTGTCCGTCATTTTCTTGAGGATTGTGACGACATTCTTGTTAGCCGCCTCTACCGCGCCGTTAGTCTGTGGTCGATAGGGCGAGGAGTGATGATGCTTGATCTTGTACTTGGCTAGCAATTGTTCGGTTTCGGCTTGGAAGTGGGACCCATTATCGCTAATGATTTCATGTGGGCAACCATATCGGCAGATGATGTTATTCTGTATGAATTTGGCTACGTTTTTGGCCGTAAGAGCGGTGTAGGAAGCCGCTTCTACCCACTTGGTGAAGTAGTCAATTGCTACTAGGATGAAACAGTGACCTCCTGTTCCGGCTGGGGTTATTTTCCCAATTATGTCAATTCCCCATGCGGAGAATGGCCAAGGAGATGTCATCGTATAGAGCAACGAAGGAGGGACATGTTGTACGTTCCCGAAGATTTGGCAATTGTGGTAATGTCTCACATATTTGATGCAATCGGATTCCATTGTGGTCCAATAGTACCCTAGACGTGTGATTTTCTTTGCCATCATAGGTCCACTCATGTGAGGACCGCATTCTCCGTCGTGGACTTCTTCCATCACCTTTCGTGCCTGTGAATGATCAAGGCAACGTAGGACTACACCAAGAGGTGTTCTTTTGTACAATTCTCCTTGCATTAGGATGTATTGGGAAGCTAGTAGGCGTATAGCGCGTTGTCCCCTTTTGTCCATATCTGGCGGATAGGTACCATTGAGCTTGAAATTCAGGATTGCTTGGAACCAGGGTTCCTGTGCGATTTCTTCTTCATCGGTAATTTGATGGACATAAGCCGGCTCCGACCGTCGTTCGATACACAAAGGCATTTCCATCATGTAATCTGGCATGTTTATCAAAGATGCAAGTTTCGCAAGAGCGTCTGCAAATTGATTTTCTTCTCGAGGTAGGTGTAAGTAGGTTACGTGATCAAAGAATTGAGCGACTTGGTCTATCCTAGCCTGATAGGGTGCTAGGCTTTCACTTCGGATTTTCCAGGATCCCGTAACTTGGTTGATGATCAGTGACGAATCTCCATGCACTCGGAGGTTTTTGATGCCTAAGCTTACTGCCGCTTGTAGTCCAATTAGACAAGCCTCATACTCTGCGGCGTTGTTTGTCACCTCGAAGTCGAGTTTGACAGCAATCGGTGTATGCTCACCTTCAGGAGAAATGAGCAACACTCCTATCCCAAATCCTCTTAGGTTTGATGCTCCATCAAAGTATAGGTCCCAGGAGTCTACATCTGTTTGAAGTATATCCTCGTCGGGAAATGACCAAGTATCTATGGTTTGTGCGTCGTTGATGGGATTTTCTGCGAAGAATTCGGCGACGGCGCGACCCTTTATTACTTTCAGTGGCACGTATTTGAGGTCAAATTCGGAGAGCATCATGGTCCATCTTGCCAGGCGTCCGTTGAGGACGGGTTTCTCGAAGAGGTATTTGACTGGATCCATTTTGGAGAATATCTTGACAGAGTAGCTAAGCATGTAGTGACGTAGCTTCTTTGTTGCCCACACAAGAGCGAGGCATGTCTTTTCGAGTTGTGAGTATCTGCACTCGTATTCCAAGAACTTCTTACTTAGATAGTAAATAACTCTTTCTTCACTTCCTACGGTTTGAGCTAACATGGCACCCATGGCGGTTTCGGTTACCGTGAGGTATAAACCAAGAGGTTGATCTTGTTGTGGTGGCATGAGCACTGGTGGTTTAGCCAATATCTCCTTGATTCTGTCGAACGCCTTTTGACAATCATCGTCCCACATGGTGTGGTCTGTTTTCTTGAGTTTCTTGAAGATAGGCTCGCAAATCATCGTAAGTTTCGATATGAATCGACTTATGTATTGCACTTTTCCAGGAATCCCCTGACTTCCTTTTCTGTTTGAGGTTGTGGCATTTCGATCAGAGCTTTGATTTTGGAAGGATCTATTTCTATACCTCGTTGGCTAACGACGTATCCTAGGAGTTTGCCAGATGTCACCCCAAATGTGCACTTTTGAGGGTTGAGTCTCATGTTGTACTTCCGTAGCCTTGCGAAGAACTTGCGAAGGTTCGCAATATGTCCCTCTCTTTCCTTGGATTTGACGATCATGTCATCTACATATACCTCGACTTCTTTATGCATCATGTCATGTAGGAGTGTAGTCGCGGTGCGTTGGTATGTAGCTCCGGCGTTGATCAATCCGAATGGCATTACTGTATAGCAATAGGTTCCCCATTGGGTGACGAACGCGGTCTTATGCATGTCTTCCATGGCCATTTTGATTTGGTTATAACCCGCATATCCATCCATGAAGGATAGTAATGCGTGGTCTGCAGTATTGTCCACTAATATGTCGATGTGAGGTAGAGGGAAGTCATCTTTTGGGCTTGCTTTGTTCAAATCCCTAAAGTCAACACAAACTCGGATTCTCCCATCCTTTTTGGGTACGGGTACTATGTTAGCTACCCAGTCAGAATACTCGGAAACCTTGATGAACCCGGCTTTGAATTGTTTGTCAACTTCTTCCTTAATCTTTAGAGCCCACTCTGTTCTCATTCGTCGAAGCTTCTGTTTCACAGGTTTGAAACCTGGCTTAATCGGAATCCTATGTTCGGCAATATCCCTGTCGATCCCTGGCATGTCTTTGTAGGACCAAGCGAAAACGTCTTTGAATTCATTTAGGAGGTCTATGAGGTCGGCCCGTTCGGTAGAGCTCAAGGTAGTCCCTATCCTAAGTTCTTTGGGTTCTAGTTCGGTTCCTACATTGATGGGTTCGGTGTCCTCAATTACAGGTCCCCCTTCCCCTTCCTGTAGTATTTCTTTGGCTACGTAGGGAGGTATTTCGGTCAAGTCTGGGTCTTGGTCATCCTCAGTATCATCATAAACAGAATTGCACTCAAGATAACGCAAAGAGTAAGCATAACCTGATTTATTCATATTAAGATTTGAGTAAAGTTGAAACAAAGAAGCCAACCGATCCATGGTCGGTGGCGGTAAAGGGACAGTAATTGGGGCATTTCCCGAACTATTGTGGCTACTTGAAAATAAGCTAGGAGAAACGAAGGGAGTGGGGATGACGACGGGAGTAGACTCTCTAATGACTTCTCTAGACTCTGACTCTGACTCCGACTCCGACTCTGATTCTGATTCGAACTCGTCGTCTTCTGGTTCTTCTTTGAACGTCTCTCCTTCTCCGGTGGTGAGCTTGAAGAGTCTTCCTTGATTGTTGGTCCATTTGATTGATTTTCTCCATCCTTTTTCTTTGCTTTGTGTCGATTTTCGTGATCAATGCGGTGGGGTTGAAGCGATCGTCTTGAAGTATCGTAGTAATGATCTCATCCTGCGCGGCCTTAACAAATCGGTCCTCTCCAAACAGGAGGCTCACAGCTTGCTCGTCTAAGCAAGGTGCTAGACGGGTTTTGACGGTAGGAACCGTTTCTGGAGGGATGAAGTAGCAATCGTGAAAGATCTCGATTCGGCTAGCTTCCTCTCGAGGTAATGCCAAGGTTCGGGAAATCCGTGAAAGAGTTCTGAACTTCCTTCTTGAACGAAGTATCCATTTAAGGTAGGGAGATATGGCCTCATTTGGACTCCTACATACTTGCGATTTTGGACTTGGGCAAGCATTTCGAGAACTTCTTCTGTTGTGGGTTTGTATCCTAGTC
The DNA here is from genome assembly GCF_048544455.1 of Silene latifolia. Classification (NCBI taxonomy): domain Eukaryota; kingdom Viridiplantae; phylum Streptophyta; class Magnoliopsida; order Caryophyllales; family Caryophyllaceae; genus Silene; species Silene latifolia. The sequence goes on from NC_133526.1 coordinate 187,252,174, forward strand.
CAAGTGGTATTCTCGATGAGTTGCCTTTCTTGTATGGCGCGAAGGTGTTCTTCCGAATCGGGTTCAAAGGCATTCCAGGGAAGTATCCCTGATTTTTGAGAATGTGGTTGACCACCAAGTTAGAGTAGGGATTATAGTATAAGGGTGCCAACTCACTTTCTATGACATTTACACTTTGGAAGCCCCCAAGTTCGTATACGGGATCCGCAAGGACTTGATTATTTGATTGCTTCTCGATTATGGCCTTGATGGGTGATGAAGTGATCGTTACAACTTTGCCGTTTAGTGGGATCTTGATCTTTTGATGAAGGGTGGATGTTACTGCTTTGGAAGCATGAATCCAAGGCCTTCCCAGAAGTATGTTGAATGAAGCTTCGATGTCCACTATTTGGAAGTTAACCTTTCGTTCGATTGGTCCCGTTGCTATGGTTAGGTTAGCAAGTCCTACCACTTTTCGTCGTGTACCGTCATATGCACGTACACCTTGATTTGTAGGGGTCCAGTCCGACTCTTTCATGCCTAGTTTGTATGCCGTTTTGAGGGGTATGACGTTGACCGCGGAGCCATCATCTACCAAGGTTATTGGCACATTTTTCTTTAGACAGATGACAGTGATGTATAGAGCAAGGTTGTGACTGGCGCCGAAAGGTGGCAAGTCTTCGTCTGAGAAAGTAATAGGATTACTTAGCTTGGGTGATTCTTGGAAGACCAAGTTGACTATATCTTCCGGAGTAGAGTTATGCGCTACATTCAATTTGGCCAAAGCTTGCAGTAAAGCTTGGCGGTGTGGAAAGGAGCTTGCCACTAGTTGCCAGACTGAAAGATCGGCCTTGGTTTTTCGTAATTGCTTGAGCAAATGATCGGTGGGGTCGTCTTCGTTGTCATTTGGTGTGATGACATTGGTTGGACCGTTTTGAGTGGTGCTTTGATATGGGCGACCCGAACGAGTTAGGTGGTCCACATCTTGGTCTTCACCATTTTGGACTATTTCCTTAACTAAGGAGTTTTCGATGAGATACTCGTCTTCATCGTCATCGGCCCAAACTCCATTGATTGCAGCTAATTCCTTCATCCTCATGATGTCACTTTCTAGTTGTATGATTTGATCGACTAGCTTGTCGACCACGGCGACTACTTCTTGCATAGTGGCATTTTGAGAGAAGGTCAATGGTACGCGTTCTTTAGGCGTTGCCTTGGGATCGCGTAAGGTCGTTACCATGTTTTCTAGTTCCCACACTTGTCTATCTACACTCCTTGCCCATGCGATGAAGTCGGAAATGGTAGGGGAGATGGTAGAGTAGAGTCTTTCTTTCTCAATTGCATGAATTTCATTTTCGGTGGGAGAAATGAGATGTGAGCAATCTAAGGTAGATTCGTCACTTGTAATCACTAGAACTCCAAGAGGATTCTGAGTGTGGTTGGGCTTACCTCCTGGTGGAATTGGAAGTCGACCATCTTCAATCATATCCTGAAGCACGTGTTTCAACTTGTAGCATTTTTCTGTGTCATGCCCCTTGCCCCTATGGTATTCACAGTAGGAATTTTCATCCTAGAATTTGGACTTCCTTTCAGGTTCGGGAGTAGGCCCAATGGGTTGGAGTTTACCTTGCTTCATTAGTCTTTTTAGAGCGTTGGAGTACGTATCTCCAAGGTTTGTGAACTTCCTTGGTGGGCTAGTTTTCTTGGATGGCTCGAGAAGGTTAACTTCGTCGGTCTTGCTAGTAGAGCCGTATGAACGACTTGTGGACCCTTGGTATCCTCGACCTACCGTTTTGGACAAGAGTCCTTTGCGGATATCATCTTCAATTCGTGTCCCTAGTACGGTTAAGTCTTTAAAAGTCTTGATGTTTTGATATCTCAAATGGTTGGCATATATGGGCTTGAGATTGTCCACGAACTTCTCCACAAGAGTGGCCTCATCCGGGCGTTCAACTAGTTGAGTACTAGTCTTCCTCCACCTACTTAGAAAGTCGGTGAATCCTTCCTTGTCATTTTGGGTAAGAACCTCTAGAGTACGCATATTGACTTGGATTTCGGCATTATCCGCATATTGCTTTGAGAACTCGATGGCGGCGTCCTCCCAAGTAGCGACCTTTTTGTGATCTAAAGTGTAGAACCATTGCTTTGGGATGGTGTCAAGAGATGAAGGAAAGATCCTTAAGAACATCTCGGGTTTGATGCCTTTGATAGACATGTAGTCCTTGAAAGCTCGGATGTGGTTCAAAGGGTTCTCATGTCCTTTAAACTTAGGGATATCCGTCATGCTAAAGTTAGTGGGCAATTTGGAATTGACGGCTTCATACTTACGATTGTTCTCCCTGTAAATGTCATCCCCTTTAAGGTACATCAATTGCTCCTCCAGGTATTGGAGTCTTTTCTCAGCTGCGGTTGTTCCTAGGACAGGATTCTCATCTTTAGACTCGTCATCGGAAAATTGTAGCACTCCACCTTTAGGGGGAGGTAGCTTTCCCTCTACATCAAAGATACGGCCTTCGATAAGCTCAAGGCGGTCATAGGTTTGTTCTTGGGTAATTTGCATTTGGGCTATCGCGGCTAGGATTCGATCATTACTCTCTTGAATTTGCTGGAGGTTCGTTTCATCACTTGACCCAGGCATCTTGGAAACTGGATAAGAGATCGGCGACGAATCAAAACACGATCGACCATTCTATCACACTTGCTAAAAGAGGGAAAGTTTTGACTCGTGAAGTGGGTGTGTGCCACTTGTGTTGAGTGAGTTTTGAAGAAAGACAAGGTCTTTGAAAATGTGTGTCCTAGTCAACTGTAGTGTAGTTGTAGGAGTGGACTCGAGGTGAGGTTTGAAATGGGCTTGTGGCCCGAATTTTGACACGACAAATGGACAGAGTTTTGACCGGATTTTGCGCTAATTAAAGGCCCTATTTCGAAATTCTTGATTGAAAACGGGTTTTGATTTTTTTGAAAATTCGTCATGGTTTTGTTTAGAAATGGTGATCACATAAGGTTTACACATTTATACAAGCATTATAACGGGATGCTGAGTGCGTTTAGAAGGGTTTTGGTTTAAAGGGTGGGTTGCCATACCGAACCATCAAACCCGAAGTCTGTGGAGAGGCTCATGCCAAACAGGAGTAAGGCCGATTCCTAGTCCATTTCCTCAAGTAGTGAAGGCCCTTGATACAAACAAGAGTAAGCATCATGGTATGGATGACGTCAATCGCTATCCATCCTTAGGCCCAAATAAGAATTAGGACCGTTTAGACAGGACGATTGGTCGAATGGGTTGGGTTGGGCCTAGGAAGGCCGAATTAAACGGTCTAGGAAGACCGAGTTATGAAAACCGACAATTGTCTTGTACAAACTTATTCCCTAACCTTGTTCAAGTTTCACCCTTAGCTATACGTAAGTGTATTTCCCAGTGAGTCGCCAAAGCGTGGACAGCGGGCCGCCCACGGGGCGCTTGGTGAAGGGGCTCGAAAACAAGCGTTTGCATTTTGTATGGAGTCGCCACCAATTTTTATGGGAAATTGGAACCGTTCGAATACCTCGTGTCATGTCAAGACACAAAGTAGTGACATGAACACTAAGCAATCATTACCCTTAGCATTCTATGTCTAGAATGACTCTCGTGGATGCCAATGAACACGGGTGCTCACGGAGATCTGGAGTAAGGGGTGAGGGTACGTATTAGGAAGCTCTTTTGATCGAACACCTAATCCCGCCCGCCTCGATAGCGGCCTCTACTAATGATTAGGGAAGTTATTCGTACTTGATATATCGTCGGCTATATGCATGCGATGCAACATCCATAGATTAATCCTAGCATGTGAGAATTAGACTAAGTCGGTTGACATATAATTAGCAAACAATTGGGTCGGAGTTGGATTTAAGGTTCATTTACATGTGAAGCATACAAATGATACAAAATACAATAATAATAAATATAAACTACAATAATTACATTGGAATAGGCGATTTATGTCGAAAATACCTTTAAAACGGATAATTTGAGAAAAGAAATAAAAGAATGAAAGAAAGAAATACGAACAAGTCAGAAGGTGATAATACGATATTAGTTGATTAATACGTTGCTAATTAAACTAGGTCAAGGCAGAAAAGGAGTTCAGGGACAGAATTCACCCTGGAACAGGCGCAGCAGACACTGCGCCCTTTGGAAGAGGCGCGCGAGCATTGCGTCATTCCAAGGGTGAGTTCGCCGTGAAGCCGAAGCGCAAATCGTTAAGGTTAATTGGTAAATTAATGGATTGATTACGATTTTAGACTCGGATGAAAGTTATTAGCAGATTATTTACATATGATTGAGGTCATAAAACAGTAAAACATGATTAAGACGGAAATAAGACGGATTAATTATGTGAAGGGTCGATGTTAATGAATGATTAATTAAACTAACTGACTAAACGAATTATACTAAACATGATGAATTGACGACGGATTAATGAACAAACAGGTGAGAATATATCAACAATGAATCCTTAAACCCAACATGAACGAATTGAATCCCTAAAACTCGAATTGAATTTAATGACGAAAAACCCGCAAATATTGATTATTAGGGATTTGAGTCGGATTTATGACGATTTAAACATGTTAATGATGATGGTTAATATACATATGAATTATTAAACTATCATGTGAACGAATTAACAGACGAACAAAACAAAAGAAATAAATTTGAGACAATTACGAGAGGACGGAGGAAGAAGAAAAGAAGCGAGGAAGCTGGCGGCCCTCAGAAGAGGCGCAGCAGTGCCTGCGCTCCTTCAAGAGGCGCAGCGGTTGCTGCGTCTTTTCTCGACGTCATCTCTCACCGGAAATCCGCAAAAAGGTTTTAAAGACGGTTTTAGAAATCGGTTTTAATGGTGTATTCGACATAAACCTTACAATTGTTATGCAATAATAAAATACAATAAATAAAAGAGAGATTAATACACCCTCAGACTTACATGTTGACGGAACGAGAAGAACTAAGAAGATCGATTAGTGAATGCTCGACGCGAATGCAAGGAAAGAGTGCCCTCGTAAGAGGAAAACGATTTAACAAGTTGATTAATTAATTAGATTGATTGAGTGTAGTGGTCAAATTGGTCGGTCATGCAACGGAGAGGCTGGTACCCGGAAAGATCCGAGCTTACGTGGTCGGAAGTCCAAGCACGTAGGCGCCAATTAGTAAGAACGAAGTCTAGAATGCAAAGGGAGAAGAGAAGGGCGGACACTCGCGTGAGAAATATGAGGAACGAAAGCTCCTATTTATACTAATCACGTGAAGGAATAGGGTTTCGGAGACTCTTTGGAAGTGAATCTCGGAAAGATATAAAAAAGATACGTAAATCATGCAAAGAAGGGCCTGGGAAGAGGCGCGCAGCCCATCGCATCTCTTGGAAGAGGCGCAGCACCTGCTGCGTCTATTCCCAGGAGGTTTCCTCCTGCTTAAGAAAGATTTCCGCGTTTAAGTTATGGTAGGACGGAAATAATTCGATTATCTTATGAATATTACGGGATATTATTTGCCAAAAGATAAAATTTGAGAAATATGGAATAGAAATATCCGGAACATTCCGAACATTCGACTCGGGATTTAACGACTATCGAAAATGGAGACGGTTTTTGACCCGGACTCGAATGTACTCTAATTATCGCCAAAACGACCGTATCGGCACGTAGATGACAACTAAGAGGTTGACATTAATATTCGAGCAATCACTTGACGATAATCTTAATGTCACTAATCGTTCGCGAATCAAACATGCGGCCCAATCATCACCGGGTGGTTTGCGGGAGGTGCAGAAACGAGGTGTCTACAGTATAGTAGGACGACCTAGTCACGGACGAGAGTTTTTCTAGGACCCGGTCTATGGTTGATGCTAATGCCGCAAGGTGGGTATCTATAAGCCTACGTAATTAACAATGTTATTAGTACCGAATTTATCATAATCATATGTTTACCTTTGCATGTGTGACCCGAACCCCTTAGACTCTCTTTTATTATATAATTTACATCATTATTGTTATTAATCATCAAACAACCAAACCAAATCAAATCGTAATCGACCTAGATAAAAATCTACCCATAGCAATTCACGACGTAATTCCCGTTTCCTTGTGTTCGACCCCTATTGCTACATTAACTTGTTGTTTAGGGTAATTATCTTTGCATAGGTACGCGATAAGCCTATCAGTCCAAATTATAGGACACTATTCCCCTAGTTTTGATCCCAACAATTACGTTACTATGTCAATTAATCATATTTCTCAAGTTCCTCAATACTTTCCTTATACGTGCAAGAAAAAGCGTTATATGTGTATGAAATAACGTTCTATGTGCATGAAATATGAAATATGTAAACTAAGGGTCCTGTGTCAAAACAATTAAATCAAATTAAGCATTCATCACCTAAATTAGGTCTAGGTTTCTTTCTAGTGGTATGATCGATTTTAATGTGATTTAAATAAAAGAACTCACCGACTTGTTGTTCTTATTTATGCATTTAAATGATCATGAACTTAAACAAAGAAAAAAGTATTGAGTAAACACACAAACCTTAAAATCAGTTATAGCACAACAATGAAGAGTTGCAAGTTGACGGAGGTTCACATCACCAACATCATTTTGATCACTTAAAATCACTACATCACCAGCTTCAAATACCTAAAAAAAAATTACAAACCAATCAAAATAAGCATTCCGCAAGAGGTCTAGCAAGCATCTATAACTAGTACAAAGGGCATAATGACTGAATAAACACTAACATATTTGAATCTCCACTAAGATTTTCACATATATAATGGCATAATTAACATAATATAATAAAATTCGTGAGCAAAATATTTGCATTCCTCTCTTTGATGTTTTCCTGGTGCATGGCTTCAAAACTCCAAAGCATAAAAATATCAGCTATCATATCTTCCTGACTTAAAATGATAAAAAAAAAAGTGATCATCAATTTATCATCAATGCTCCTCCTCCCTTATCTTAAGCTCACTCTAAAAGTCTAAACAACATGTTGATGAACAGTCACATAGAGATCAATTGTCAACTTCACAATTTACTTCATTCCTTTCACAGTCCCAACAACCTAAACTAATATAGTATATAAACACTAGGAAAAGCCAGGTTAAATAGTGCTTCTTACTGCATAATTGTAAGTTTCTACTACTCCCTCCGTCCCAATCAATGGTTTACACTTATTTTATTTTACCCTCACAAAATAAAGTAAATGTAAACTATTTAATAGGACATAGGGAGTAAAATTTAGTGCACACATGCTATAACTAACAAAATTCCGTAGCAATTCGCTTAAACTTCATAAAGCACTGAATCCTCCTAGCTGGAAAATTAGCTAATATCCCCAGTGTCTACGTTAGAACAATTCAACATTCACAAACATCTTTCACAATTTATCAATCACACTCATAGAGAAACACTTGAAGATGGAAAAAAAAAATTAATATAACAATAACACCAAACACTATACACCTAAAAAACATAGATTTGAGGCGGATTTGTTATTTAATTTCGAGTCGACAAAAGACTCCCAACATTATGCTACCTAATTGCTTGATATCAACTCGACAATTCCATCAAATTTTACATTAAAATCAATAAAAAAAATAACATTCCATCAAAAAAAATATTCATCTCACATTTTCAGGTGAAGATTTCGATAAATAGCAAGTCAATTAGTCTTGTGTAAGATCGTTAGATACACAATTAGTCTTGTGTGCGACCATCTATACATTTCGTAACACAATGCCTTATACAACATGAAAACAGATATAATGGGACAAAGGGAAATGGAGTACTAAGTTCTCTTAATCAACACTACAAACATATCCAGACTACCTAATTCACGAAATTTGAGTTACCAATTTCACGATTTTAACAGATTGAGATAATTTCTCAATTTCTTTTTTTTTTTGGGGAAATGTAAGTAGTTTTCATTAATCATAAAAATTGTCCCATTACAACATTTTTAATAAGACCTAAACTAGGTAAGGAAGCTATGAAGCAGAGAACCTCATAACTCCTTCACCCATTCAAGAACAGTCCTATTTTTACACTGTAAATCAATCACTTGCAGCCGTGCTCTAACATCTTGCTTCAACCTCTGAACTAGTACCATAGGTTTAAGAACAACTTGGTCTATCCTACAAGTATTACGATGTTGCCAAAGATGATACATGAGACTTGCTAGAATGACCCCAACAACCTTCTTCTTGGTAGCAGAATGAATCCTCCATGTGATCCACCAGTGTATACAGTCTTGTGCAGGTAACAGCACCTTCCACCAGAGTTGTATCAATAAAAGGCATTGCTTACTGAATGCACAGCCAAAAAAGAGATGATTGTGATCCTCAGCCATAACTCCACAAACTTCACAACAGTTAGTAACCAGAATACCCATCTTTACCAATCTATCCTGCGTAAGTAGCCTGTTCTGTGCTACTAACCAGCAGAGGAAAGAGTGCTTGGGACAAATCCAATTGTTTAATATCCAAGGATACCAGGCAACCTTATCAGTGAGAGGTTTCATAAAATCATACCCCTTCTGAATTGTGTAAGGCTCACCCGTTAAAATGAGAGGCTTGAGCTTGTTCTTGACCTGGCATATTTTTCTCCAAGCCCAGCTAGCTCCACTATGAGGTTCATAATCCATCCAATGAGCAGATTTAATATACACTGCATGCACCCAACGAACCCAGAGATGATCAGTTTTTTGTTGCACCCACCAAACATACATTCCTATGGTAGCTATGTTCCAAATTTGAAGGTCCCTGAACCCAAGACCCCCCTGCTTCTTGGGTCTGCAGATCTTCTCCCAAGAAACCAGTGCAGGATTCTCTTTAGGATCCTTTCCATACCATAGATATTGTCTGCATATCTTCTCAATAGCATCAATGACTGTCTTAGGCAAGATAAAAATGCGAGCCCAATAACAGTGTAATGTACTGAGAACAGATTGAATCAACACAGCTCTACCAGCATAAGACAATTTTCTGGACCCCAGGGCTCTAATTTTTGCCACCACATTATCAATCAAACATTTTGATCCATGACCATGACAGATGACGTTTAGGGAGACAGAATAACACCTAAATATCTGAAAGGGACTGCATTTCTTTTCATTCCAGTGATCTGCTCAATCTCCTGGACTAGACTAGCAGGAACTCCATTAGTGTAGAAGTTGGACTTACCACTATTCATCACCAATCCAGAAGCCTTAGAGAAATACTTGAAGGCTTGAAACAAGAGCTCAATAGAACCTCTCTCTCCCTTACAAAACATGATAAGATCATCAGCAAAGCATAGGTGAGTGAGATTGATCCTCTTACACAAAGGATGGTGCCTGAAGTTTTTATGCTTCTGTACTATCATAAGCACTCTACTAAGATATTCCAAACAAAGAGTGAATAATAGGGGGGAGAGAGGGTCCCCCTGTCTTAGTCCCCTTTGTCCTTTAAAGAATCCAAAAATTTATCCATTGAGGGAAAGAGAAAATGAAGGGGAGGTAACACAATTCATCAACAGCTCAATGAATTTCTTAGGAAAACCAGTAGCCTCAAGCATCTCAGAAACAAAAGACCACTCAATGGAGTCATATGCTTTTTGAAGGTCAAGTTTCAGTAACACTCTAGGAGAACAGCTCTTCCTATTGTACAATCTAATAAGGTCCTGGCAAATCAGGATGTTACCAACAATGTCTCTCCCTTTGATAAATGCCCCCTGAGAAGGACTAATAATATCAGGAAGAATACGGCTCATTCTAGCACAGATCACTTTAGAAAGACACTTATAAATAGTGTTGCAGCACGCAATAGGTCTGAAGTGCAGCACAGTTCAGGCATCTCCATCTTTGGGATCAAAGTGATGATAGTATTATTAACTTGCTTTAAGAGCTTTCCAGTTTCATAAGCATTCTTAACAGCAGTAATCACATCACCACCTACAATGGGCCAATTGTCCTTGAAAAATTGGCTACTGTATCCATCAGGCCCAGGTGCTTTGTTTCCTGGAATGGCAAACATAGCATCCCTAACCTCTTCTCCAGTAATCTCAGCATTCAGAATAGCACAATGCTCTGGTGTGAGACAAGCACCCTGCTGAACAATCTTTCTATTAATTGGTTTGACAGGAGTAGAGGACCCCAGCAGGTGCATATAATACTCCTCAAAGGCCTGTTGAATCATCTTTGAGTCAGAACAAAGGCTTCCCCTCATGTCCTTAACCTGAAATACCCTATTCCTTGCCCTTCTCTTCTTGATGGCAGCATGGAAAAAAGCAGTGTTCTCATCCCCATACTTCATCCAATCACATTTAGCCTTTTGTTTCAAGAACTGATCTCTAGCTTTAACCATATCAGTAAGCTCCTGAGCACAAGCTCTCTCATTCTCAATCCACTCCTTGTTATAGGGATCAGAAACAAGGAGTGACTGAAAATGCTTCAGGGATAATTCAGTCAAATTTGTTAAGTTTTCAATATCCTCAAAATTATCCTTATTAAGAGCCAGCAATCCCTTCTTCAATCCTTTTAGTTTACTAACAATTTTAAACATGGGAGTGCCCTGCACTTCCCTGCTCCACCCATCAATCACCACCTCCTTGTATTCTTTGGCCATAGACCACATATTATAATACTTGAAAGAATTACCCCTCCTTTGCCTCTCTTCCTCAAAGTGAACCAGACCAGGACAATGGTCAAACAGTCCCTCAGGGAGAAAATGAGCAAAACTATCAGGGTATTGCTCAAGCCACTCCTCATTGATGAAAACTCGATCAATTCTGCTATAAATCAAAGAGTCAGACCCTTGTTTGTTATTCCAAGTGTAAAAAGCCCCCCTAGCCTTCATATCTGTCAACTGACAGTCCCTTATAGCATCAGCCATAGGTCTAAGTTCAGCATTTGTGATCTCAGCACCCCCTATCCTCTCATTTCTCTCCATGATGACATTGAAATCACCACACAAGAGCCAAGGAGAATTAAGTTGCAGATGGTAAGATTTAATACTTTGCCACGAGGGCTCTGTCCCCAGAGAGTTCATACCATAAACCACAGTAAAGTAGAACCCCTTCCTCCTAGCTTTATCAAACACTTTTGTGTGAATACACTGGATAGTGACATCCAGTATGTCCACCTCAAACAAAGCAGGGTCCCAAATGATCCAAATTCTACCTCCAGAGTGAAGATGAGAATTAGTACAGATGGCCCAATTAGAACAAATATTATTAGTAACCTTATTCCAATTCCTACTTTTTATTTTTGTTTCTAAAATTCCAAACAAGCCAACTTTATTCATAGCTAAGAATCTTTTTATTTCATTTTGCTTGCTCGGATTATTCATCCCCCTAATGTTCCAAGTACCACAGCTACCCATGATCGGCTATAGCGATCTGGGACCCCCTTTTTCAAACAACTTGCTATCCAACAATCCCCTTCCAGTTTTCTGTAAAGAATGAGATAAGGAGTCCATGAAGGAAAGCCCTCCTGGAGTAAACTTCCTTCGTTCTCCATTGTCCTGCCTCATCAATTTTGTTATTATCCTCCTAGGAAAAGAATTCTCAACAACAGGGGTTTTTGGCACCATAACTGGAGTAACCACCAGATTTCGGGAGTCCGCATCACGACCGATCGCACCACAAAGTTCTTTGGACAGGCCCCGCACAGCCTTCCTCACAGGTGGTTGCTTAGCAGGTTCCTTCTGTTTAGGATCAATCTTCCTAGGTTTCCATACTTTCTTTGTAACAGGTTGTTTTACCAATCCTTTCCTGCATTTTTCAGCTGTATGTCCGACCCCTTTACAGGCAGTACAGGACACAGGCAACCAATCATATTCAATTCTCACAGACTGATTCTTTCCATTCTCATCTAAGAAATCCACTACAGAAGGAAACTGTTGGTCGACATCAACTTCAACCATGATGCGTGCAAATCCAAGGAACTGTTTATGATGGGTAGGGTCATCACATTTTATGAATTTCCCAACTCCACTACTTAACTTCCTGAGACTTTCACCACCCCAGTATTTGACATCTAGACCAAAAATTTTCATCCAAATAGGGACCCTAGTGACTTCATGTTTCACAAGTTCCATATCCGGTGTCCATTCTTTTATAATAACAGGTTTATTATCAAAAAGAAGGTGACCATTACTACGGACAGATTGTTGTTGAGCTTTGGTCTTAAACCGTACTAAGAACAACCCATTGGGAAGGAAAGCAACCTTATCAACACCATTCGCTTGCCATACTCTCTTGACAAACCCTAGGAGAACAGAGCTCGGTGGATTCGCCCCTAAAATATAACAAACTACAGAAGACGACCAAAATTGATCTCACCAAAGAACATCTTCCTTGGTAATCTGAATCAATGGTGTCCTCTGAGTAGATGATAACGGCTGGTCCTTTTCAGATGGTTCCTCGTGCTCCTCCTCCTCTTCAACAATAAGCTCCAAATCAGACTCAAATTCCTGCGATGAAAAATTCAGTTGCGATTTACCTTTATTAGATCGTTGTAAACGAATATCATCATGTTTTTGTGATTTTGGTGTAGAAATATTAGTAGATTTAGTCGAATTATTAGATGAAATTTGAGGATTTTTTGTTAGCTTCTTCTTTCGAGCCATTGCTTGCGTAAAAAGTAAGCTAGATTTTTAGAGGTTTTTCTCTCTCTAAAACTTTCTCTCTCATCCTCTTAATTTCTCAATTTCCCCCAACCCTAATTTACTAATTTCATGTAAATTTACCAATTTTATGAACATAAACCCTAATTTCACAAACATAAGTCAACAATTTCAATTATGTATGCCAATTATACGTAACTCGAATCAACAATTTGTCAACTGAGAGTTGTTGACGGATTAACAAATTCCAAGTAATAAAGTCGAATTTTAACAAATTTCAAGTAATAAAGTCGAATTAATGGAGAAATTAAAGAAACCTCATTGAATTTGCAGTGTTGGTGAAAAATGCGTTAAATTTGCGTCTCTATTGATAAAGGAAGAAGAAAATACTGAAGCTTGTCTTCAATTTGAGGAAGCAGTCTGCTGACGGGGGAGAAAGAAATATATTAGAGAGAGAAATCAATTTGGTTAAATGACCAAGGGTGTGGACGAAAATTAAACCGTCTTTTTGGTACGACGAAAATTAAATCGTGGTATGATATTAGCCATTTATTTTTCTAAGATCAAACCGCTGTGAGAGGTTTTCACGGTTCTCATTATATTAGTGGTTCTCACCGGATCCCGACCCTATATATATATATATATATATATATATATATATATATATAATAAGATCAAATGAGTCCTCCTCTTACATGTGAGTCCATACGTCCCATTATGGGCCATTGGATCTTGGAAATGGAGGGCTAAGATGAGAACAAAAAAATTAAGGTTAATGCTCTAATTTTGCCATCTTCCTCTAATTTTCTCATTAACTACATTAATCCTCCCCATCTTTCATTAATCAACTCATTATCATATCTCCTTATTCTCTCTCTATATCTCACTTCTCCATATTCTCTCCAAAAAAACCAAAAAAAAAACCTAAAAAACCAAACAAATAAAAAACCCAAAAATTCCAAATAAATCATTTACTCATCTTTTCCTCATTCACCATCCACCTACCATCACCCACCGAAAACCACCACAGCCGGCAACCACCACCGCCGCCGCCACCACCACCACCGCCGCCGCCCCGACGTCATTTTTTTAATTATTATTTTTTTTTTAAAAAAAAAAAAAAGAACTTGATGTTTGGGTGTTCTTTTTATTTTTTTTGTTGTTTTTTTCTCCTTATATCGTCTTGCTATATAATATTGTTTCAAATTTGTGAGTATTTTTATTTTAATCTTAGATCTACTAAAATAGATCAATTTTTATTGACCCGTTTTTTTTTTCATTTCCGTTTTGTTTTTTTTTTTCAATTTTGATGATTTGGTCTTTTTTTTTTTTTTTTTTTTTTTTTCCGGTTATTGACATTCTTACAAATTATAGTTTGATTTTAGTACTAAATCTATTAGTTATGAAATCTCATTTTTTACTTTTTTCTTATTGATATCACTTTGTTAATATCCGTCTTGTTATATATATTGTGTGATTTAGGATCTATTAAAATTACTTTATCGGTTAAAATTACACTTTTTTGGTTAAAATTACACTTTTTCGATTAAAATTACACTTTTTACCGTTAAAATTACACTTTTTTCCGTTAAAATTACACTTTTTTTTGGTTAAAATCACAGTTTTTTCCTGTTAAAAGTACACTTTTTTCCGTTAAAATTACATTTTTTTCTGTTAAAATTACACTTTTTTTCCGGTTAAAATTACACTTTTCCGTTAAAATTACACTTTTCTGTTAAAATTACAATATTTTTCTTTAAAATTACACTGTTTTTCTGTTAAAATTACACTTTTTTCCTTTAAAATTACATTTGTCTTCATTAAAGTTACATTTATCTCTATTATTAAAGTTACAATTATCTCTACTAAGGTTACCTTCTCAATGACTAAAGTTACGCTTTTGGACTAAAGTTAGAACAATTTGGACTGAAGTTGTAACACCCCCATGTGACCGGTTCAAAATTGTAGGGCAAGTTCGCGACTTTAGGACGTCTCCCAAGCCTTTGCATTAGCTCCTACAACTTTTACCCCGAGTTCATTTTAATTGACTCCATATGTTCATTAGGTTCATTGGTTACAGGTTTCAGGATCGTCGCTCTGATACCATTTGTAACACCCCCATACTCCAAGTGCCTTACCAGGACCACTCAGGTATGAAGACATTACCATCTCGGTTACCCGAGGCAATGATAATCAAATAAACAATGAAGAAACGACGTTTAAATATAAATACTTAGCGAAGAGTTACAATTCTCAAAACCAAACCAATGTGTAATACATGTTCTCAAACTAACTGTTCTAGCTGAAATGTAAATAAACTAATAAGCTACAGCGGAAGACTCCTATCATCATGTCGTGGCCATCCCAGCTATCCCAGTACTCATCTCATACCAAAGTAAATAAAGTTTAAAGTGATTACATAGCAATACCAAACTGATAAAAAGAAATACAAGATCCTCAGATGGTCTACTGCTAAAACTATCAAAGCTATAAAACATCGTCTGACACAGCGGAAGACTTATAACTGCCACGTGATGACTCATCCCAGCTATCCCATACGCATCACATCATACCTGCTCAATAACTGCTCACCACCCCCGAATGGATCACCACAGTTTTTAAAACATTTAAATGAGGTCAGTACTAATCACACAACTCAATATATATCAACAATAAGATAAACAGACAGCTTAACCGTCACACACACAACCACACCAATTCCAACAATCTCAATCACCGACCGTCCCTTTGGACCGCCACGCCGATGGGGGACCGCAGCCGCACTCACCAAATCCCCGCTCCACATAGTGAGCGATAACCCTGTCCATTAATGTGCACATCCCTTCTGTGGCGGGTTCCACAGAAGGCGAAACTAGGGCGTGAAGCCACTCCCGCAAGTGACCTCACTCAGCCGAGGCCACGCCTCGCGAACCATAGACAACGATCACAATCACAATCACAATACAATTACTATATCAAACAACCAATCACAACACATCAACAATCATCGCATTATGGGACTAAATGCGAGTAGGAAATCCAACCCGGAAAGCACACACCGTCGGACGGTCTCTCTCTTTGTATCAAAAAGCTTCCTCTATGAACCCTCCTCCTATCATACGACATATAAATGCTACCAAATCACATACTACACATAAACCCCCAAATCCCTAAATTAGGGTTTAACCAAAATAAAGGAAAGACAATAAAAAGGGTACATAGATCTTACCCTCGACGCAAGGAACTCAACGGTATAATCAACGACGAGAACCGACCTCCCAAACTCCAGGAATTGCTAACAATGCGATTAAGATGGTGAACTTGCTTGCTTTCTCTCTTAAACAGTAATTTAGGTTTTGCAAAAGTGATTTAGAATAATGACGAAGAAGGTTATATATCTTAATCGCATAATTAACAAAACCCGAGAAAACTCCCCGTAAAACCGGCTACTCGATCGAGTACCCAAGGTACTCGATCGAGTACCCCCCTACTCGATCGAGTATCCTAGTTACTCGATCGAGTACCCAACAGGTCAGAAACTTTTCTAAAACGCAACTACCCTTACTCGACAGAGTAAGGCCTACTCGATAGAGTACCCAAAGACTCATAAATACGAAGTATTACAGTCTTCCCTCCTTAAAAAGAACTTCGTCTCCGAAGTTCAACCCATACATAAAAACAAACATACTAACTCGGTCAAGACGCAACAAAGCTACTAAGAACTCAAAACAAAACCCCAACTTACAGAACATGAAACCATGAACTCTTAACACCAACTCTACCAACTATTCCTACCTCCACACCTCGCTCACGATGTCGTATCAACTACATCATAAACTCTCCCGACACTAACTCCATACATAACCAACTACATAAACATCAAACGGAGTGTTACATTCTACCACCCTTAAAAGGAATTTCGTCCTCGAAGTTTACTCACACTCATGACCTCATCATCCAACTGTCAACACTATCGAAGTATTCTCACATTCCTAACATTGAACTACTACAAGCACGTCCCTGACCTTTTAACACTATCAACCACAACATATACAAATCCATACCTTATGCTACACCAACACTCTACTTCCAAATATACTACCATATGTACAACCATCAAAATCTCTTTTATCGCATCCTACTCCTATTAAGATAAATGTTACGTCCTCGTAACTCACTAATACTAAATCCTAGATATATCTTTTCATTATCCTCATCACCACCGCATGTCAAAGATAACCACCTAGAACCTAAACACTCGCCATGCACATATCCAAGGCTCTCTTACTTAAACAACTCTCATACTTCACTTCACTCGTCACACCACCTAACCTATACCACAAAATCCTTAACTTAATCCAAAACTTCACTTGTTCCCTATTCCCGCAACATGACACACCTCTTTATATAAACTACATAAAACTCTTATCGTCAAAAGCATAACTCACGATCCACACTTGTTACGTACACTCACACTAGATCCTCAAGTTCCTTTCTTTCATTACCGCAAGACTCATACATAACTTAACACGACACTAATTACTCAACACCCTACACTCACTGTCTCAACAAAGGATTATGAACCACCTGCATATATCAGATCATGACTATGACTACTGATGCCTCAACTTAAAACAAGATCAAAATTACTATAACAACTTCTCACAACTGTGTCCCATCAACAGAATGTCACTATACCATGACAACAACGAAAACATGTACAACGCTCTTTCATATCATACTCTACCCTCATTCCAAAACTTAACTGGTAAGAAACATCAATAAATAAAACAACTGTCTATCCGTACAAACTGAAACTCACAGGAAGCAACATTAAACAAAACGACCATTTATGTGTAACTGGTATGTACTTTCAAAACTCGAATCATAATCATCCCGCCTACTCCACCACAACCGGTGACGACATCACAATACCACCACCAACAGCTACACCGCAATGCGAAAATACCCGCATCACAACACTAGGTACCGTGCCCGGATCACCACCCGAGGCACCACAACCACATCGATAGTCATCACAACTTACACAGTCCCATAAACACTGACTCAACATAACTTCTCGGACAAGAAAAACTTACTCAAATCCACTTTACTAAATCATAATGCAACGTCTTATATGAATTAAACAGATAATAATCTCATGAACATCATCCTTACCATTTCACGGAATAAACAAGTATCATCCATACACATACAATTTTAACTATCCATGCCGGATCAATCACATTATTACCTTTTTAGCCTCATTCCATCAGATTGTCGTACCCTACATATATCACAAACATTCATATAACATCTTTATAACTATCACACCATACCGCTTCTCGTGAGGTCAGAACCTCACACAAACATTTATACACATCATAGACCCACAATCACATCCAACTAGTCAATCCTGATCACGGAAGTTACCACTCGATAAAGGTTACCTGTCGCCCGAGCTTAACTCATATGCCCCTCATAACATATTTTCCCATTCGCATAACCATCACCTCATGCCATACCACTAATATTCAACCACTAGCGCTCGCCTCATATAACCATATCTTATACTCCCTTACAACCATACATATCAATCCGGCCTTTGTAAAATCAACCTCTCTAGGACTGTTGTCTTTCTTATCTATCATCACCCTTAACCACTAGTGACAACATCACAATACCACCACTGCTCGTATATCCAACCTCTTACACTCATATCAAAACAACACGGTTTTTCTCCTATCTTTGGTTAACATCCCCAAATAAAGAACATCAAACCCATTAACAAAATTACCTCAACGTTATTCCCAATACTATCTTAATTGTATCGTCATCTAACTTTCCACCAAAAATCTCATATTGTGCAGATATTCTACCAACTTCTTACTCCCTTAATTCCTCAAAACCCATGAATAATCATGTTGTCCCGAGACTCCTATGTAACCGTTAACTCAAATCCCCATGATAGTATCATACATCTTGACGATTCCTTACTTTTATATCACATAACTCCGGTCAACAGTTTTCCTAGTTTTACTCCCCTCATTCTTTTCTTTTACTCTCGACAAAATCAATTAACCATAAAACTCCTTATTACTTCTTCTTAACTCTTTAGTGTTAAATTTGCTTTCTCATTGCTCCAAGACTCACATCCCATTATTTATATCGATATCATCTCATTCTTTCTTACCATGGATCTTCTATTATTATGCTATCACTCACACTTGCCACTAATCTATCCATAAAATCAACGTTCACTGTTCAAACAATTGCATCTCCTTCGTACATCTCCAGAAATCAAAATTTATTTCATACCGTTAAATGCCCAAAGAAATCACACGTAGTTTCACCTCTTAATAAACCAAATCTTCCAAACTCACTCACTGTCTACAAATCCACCTCGCAACATGTCTCCATAAAGTTCACTATATACCACTATTCTCAACCCCTTTTAAAACGAACTTTCACTACATATATTATTGACCCACTCGACTCCTAACCATCTCCCTCCATAATTCTTTACACATCTCAAGTTGCCACTATCCACATCCTTACTCTCAATCCTTTCATTCTCACGTTCCTTAGACTCACATCATCCCTTGTCCATATTCACTTACTTTTACATTACTCAACATACAAACATATCACTCATCTCATCTCACAAAACATGCTCTATGTCTCTATAAACCATACCAATCTTCCTTTTCTTTTTCCACTATCTATCACAACCATATAACTCATGTCCTCCAACCGAACTCCTACTCACTACAGGTGCCACTCACTACACCATAAGATTGGGTAACCTACGTATCAAGACCAACATACATGTAAAACAATGCATAAAGAAGCAAAATAACACCTTTGAATTAAACATAATATGTAACGAAGTCAAAGAGTAAGCATATGACCCAAAACAGGGGTCACTAGATCGAGTACCGGCCAGTAGACTTGTTGTTGGAGTGATAACATGTTGGATGTTTATAAGGTGGCATTTAATAACATGATATAATGATCTCGTAGATCGTACGAAAGGATGCGTAGCATTATATGCTTAGTTATGATATAAAGATGTGGTTTTATAAAGTTTTTAGCATGTTAGCATATGATATAGCATGCGGGTAACGTTTTTGAGTTAGCATGACTCGATCGAGTGGGACTGACTCGATCGGGTGGGTTTTTGACGATTTTGAGTCCAGAATCGTGTTTTTGGGCACTCGATCGAGTATCTCAGGCACTCGATCGAGTAGGGGGTCACTCGATCGAGTAGCCTAGCTACTCGGTCGAGTATGTTAGAGATCAGAAGGTCTGTTTGAGGTCTGATGTTGGGGCACTCGATCGAGTATGTTGGGCACTCGATCGAGTAGCCCGTTACTCAATCGAGTATGTTTGGGAACTCGATCGAGTAGGGGTCTGGGCAGCGTGTTTTCTTGTTTTGAGGTTTTGGCGCGTATGTTTATATCCACCCCTTTTTCTATGATAGTTTCAAGATGCCGCCCAAGAAGACTGCTTTGTATGCGAGAGCTGAGCTTATGAACATAGATGACATCGTTAAGATGTTGGAGCATCAGGATGCTCTCACTGAGGCTTTAAAGACTGTGGGGAAAGATAAGGATAAGGATAAGGAGAAGGAGGTTGATCATTCTAAAATCAGCCTCTATATAGCGAGGTTTAACCCGAAAGAGTATAAGGGAGTTGGGGAGCCTAACCTTCTCGATAGTTAGCTTAGAGAGATGGAGAACATACCAGATTTGATTCACTGTCCTGATGAGATGAGAGTGGAACAGGCTGCTTTCTATCTGAGGGAGGCAGCTGGCAAGTGGTGGGATACATTGAAAGTGAGTGCTAAGGAGATATATACAAACCAAGGCTTACCTGCTATACCTTGGGAGGAGTTTTTAGAGGGGTGAGAAAAGAGTTAAATCTTAGGAACATGTGAGGAGTAAGTTGAGAGAAGAGTTTGTGACTTTAAGATGACCGCCGAGATGTTTGTGGCCGAGTACTACAGCGAGTTCAATGATAAGTCTAGGTATCTTTGAGGATATGGGTTTGAGTGAGGAGAATTTGGCATTGAGGTTTGAGAGAGGGTTGACCCCTAAGATTATGGATAAGTTACCCGTGGGAGTCCTTACTGATGTTAAGGAAGCCTATGAAAGGGCTGGGAGAGCTGAGAGGTTGGTGGAGATGGCTCAGGAGAGGTCAGGTGGTGAGAAGAGGAAGTCTGAGAGCGAGGGTGGTGGCCAATCTAATCACAAGAAAGGCAACCACAATCAGTCTAAGGGGTTTTCTTCCGGGTCGGGTTGATCTTTGGGGCTTCCTTTGGGCGTGGCCGTGGAAGTGTTAGTGGTAGTTGGGGAGTGACTGCTATTTTTTGTGGTGGTGTAGGCCACAAGAGACATGAGTGCACAAGTGCACCGGGATCTTTCCAGAGACCTGCGCAGAGCTACGCGAGCAACAGACCGGCTGGGTCATGGCCAAATCGGGGAAGTCAGAGTTACCAGAGTGGAGGCAACCGCAACGGCGATAATTCTTATCAGAAACCAACGACGAACAACAACAACAATCAAGGGTCGGGTGCTAAGCCGACCACATCAGCCAGTACTATCCAGGGAGGTGGACAGAAGACCAGTGGAAAGTTATTCATGATGGAGAAGAAAGCAGCTGAGGAAGATGCGCACGTTATCACCGGTACATTCCTTGTTAATGGTATTCCTACCTTTGTTTTGTTTGATTCGGGGGCTTCTCCGTCGTTTGTATCTTCGAGTCATGTTAAGCGGTTGGGTTTGAGGGTATATGAGTCTGTTAGTGAGCAAGTTTTTATACCTTCGGGTGAGTCTGTATCATGTGGGAGGTTGTTTAGAGATGTATCTATGATAGTTGGGCAAGTTGATTTCCCTGTAGACTTGCTAGAGTTTCCTTTTGACGGTTTTGAGATGATAGTCGGGATGGATTGGTTGGGAAAGTATAAAGCTAAGATAGACTGTCATCAAAAGAAAGTGTCTTTGAGAGGTCCTAAGGGTGTTAGTGTGTCTTATCGTGGGTTTCTAGTCAAACCCAAAGTTAAGTTGATTGCAGCTGTCACCTTGAAGTCTTATCTGAGGAAGGGATGTCCTTTGATCTTGTGCCATGTGAGAGATGACCGGATAGAGAGTCCGACAGTTGATGAGATACCAGTGGTGGGAGAGTTCGAGGATGTGTTTCCAGAGGAGATTCCGGGGTTGCCGCCGGGAAGAGAGAGAGATTTCACAGTAGAGTTGAAACCAGGGACGAGGCCAATCTCTAAGGCACCGTACCGCATGAGTCCTAAGGAGATGGAGGAGCTTAGAAAGCAGTTGGATGATCTGATAGAGAAGAGATACATTAGACCTAGTGTATCGCCGTGGGGAGCACCAGTTCTTTTTGTGAAGAAGAAAGATGGGAGTCTTAGGTTGTGCATAGACTACAGAGAGCTGAACCGAGTGACCGTGAAGAACAAGTATCCTTTGCCAAGGATAGATGACCTGTTTGATCAGTTGAGTGGTGCATCAGTCTTTTCTAAGATTGATTTGAGGTCGGGGTACCATCAGGTGAAGATTAGAGAGGTGGACATACCAAAGACGGCTTTCACGTCAAGGTATGGTCATTATGAGTATGTGGTGATGCCGTTTGGGTTGTCTAATGCACCGGCAGTGTTTATGGATTTGATGAATAGGATCTTTAGACCGTTTTTGGATAAGTTTGTAGTGATGTTTATCGACGATATCTTAGTCTATTCTAAGACTAAGGAGGAACATAAGGAGCATATGAGGATTGTGTTGCAAACTTTGAGGGACCATGAGTTGTATGCTAAGCTATCCAAGTGTGAGTTTTGGTTAGAGAAAGTTGCTTTTCTGGGGCATGTGATCTCTAAAGATGGGGTAGCTGTGGATCCGGCAAAGATAGAAGCAGTGACAAAGTGGGAAGTACCAAAGAATGTTGCTGAGGTTAGGAGTTTCTTGGGTTTAGCTGGATACTACAGACGGTTCGTGAAAGATTTCTCCAAGATAGCTAGACCTATGACAGCGTTGATGAGGAAAGAGGACAGGTTTCGTTGGGATGAGAGTTGTGAGACGGCGTTCCAAACATTAAAGGAGCGTTTGACCACAGCTCCTGTCTTAGCATTGCCTGAAGGGATCGAGAACTTTGAGGTTTATACAGATGCCTCAAAGAATGGGTTGGGATGTGTGTTGATGCAGAACGGTAAAGTGATTGCCTATGCTTCTAGGCAATTGAAGCCTTATAAGGAGAACTACCCTACTCATGATCTGGAGTTGGGTGCGGTGGTGTTTGCTCTCAAGATTTGGAGACATTACCTTTATGGAGCAATCTTTAAGGTATTTTCTGATCACAAGAGTCTCAAGTACATTTTCACTCAAAAGGAGTTGAATATGAGACAGAGGAGGTGGATGGAGTTGATTGGCGATTATGACATGGAAATCATCTACCATGAAGGGAAAGCCAATGTTGTTGATGATGCTTTGAGTAGGAAGAGTGTACATTCTCTGTGTACAACTCTATCTTTGATGAGGCTGAGAGATGAGGTAGCGAGGTTTGGGATACATACGATGCAGAAAGGAGACGCCATGGGTGATATGACAGTACATCTTGAGTTTTATGATGACATTCGAGGTAAACAAGCGTTGGATCCTAAGATAGTGGAGTGGAGAGCTGGAGTAGAGAAAGGGACAGTGTCCCGATTTTCTATTCATACAGATGGTAGTTTGAGGTTCGATGGTAGGTGGTGTGTCCCTAATGATGAGGAGTTGAAAAAGACTATCATGACAGAGGCGCATTGTACACCATACTCGGTACATCCGGTGGTGACAAAGCGTATAAGGATTTGAAGAAAACGTTTTGGTGGCTTGGGATGAAGAAAGAGACAATTTGAGTTTGTGTCTCGTTGTTTGACATGCCAAAGAGTTAAAGGGGGGCAGCGACGACCACAAGGGAAGATTCAGTCTTTAGAGGTACCTGAGTGGAAGTGGGAATCCATTTCCATGGATTTCATTGTGGGTTTGCCAAAGAGTCAACAAGGTAACAACATGATTTGGGTAATAGTGGATCGACTGACCAAGTCAGCTCACTTTGTTCCAATGAAAGATACATGGACTAAGGCACAATTGGCTATGGCCTATCGAAAGAACGTGCTTAAGTTACATGGAGTCCCTAAGGACATAGTGTCTGACAGAGATGCGAGGTTCATATCGAGGTTTTGGAAGGAGTTGCAGGAATCGTTGGGAACAACTTTGAAGATGAGTACAGCATTTCATCCTGCGACAGACGGACAGACTGAGAGAACAATCAAGACTCTTGAGGATATGTTGCGAGCTTGTGTGATGGACTTTGGTGGTAGCTGGGAACAGAGGTTGGACTTGATAGAATTTTCTTATAATAACAGCTATCACACTAGTATTGGTATGGCACCGTTTGAGGCTTTGTATGGGAGGAGATGTAGGAGTCCAATTTGTTGGGACGATAGTGCTGAGGCAGTGGTTTTAGGACCAGAGATGGTGCATGAGATGGTGGAACAAATTAAGATGATCAGGGAACGGATGAGGGCAGCTCAGGATAGGCAAAAAAGTTATGCAGATCTACATCGCAGGGACATAGAGTTTCAAGTGGGGGACAAAGTTCTTTTGAAAGTGTCTCCTATGCGTGGGGTTATGAGATTTGGGAAGAAAGGCAAGTTAAGTCAGAAGTTTATCGGGCCTTATGAGATCTTAGAGCGAGTTGGGGAAGTTGCATATCGTCTGGCTTTACCAGCTGCATTAGAGAGAGTGCATAATGTGTTTCATGTATCGCTGCTGCGGAAGTATGTGAGTGACCCGTCACATGTGTTAGAGGCAGAGAGCTTAGAGCTAGATGAGTCCTTATCATATCTTGAGGTGCCTGCAGATTCTTGACCGAAAGGTTAGGAAGACTAGGAGTGGTGAGACAGTGTTGCTTAAGATCCTTTGGTCTAACCACGAGACTGAGGAAGCTACATGGGAATCAGAGGAAGCTATGAAAGAGCGTTACCCTTTCCTTTTTGATCAGGTATGTATGGTTACGGGGACGTAACCTTGTTTCTTTTAGGGGGGTAGGAGATGATCGCGACGAGTTTTTAAGAGTTTCATACCCTTTTTGTATGTTGTGTCGGTATGTGTGTCGGGATGAGTTGGGTTAGTAACATGTTTTATGTTGAATTTTGTTTTGGTTGTTGAGTCGGGAATGTTATGGGAGTACCTTTGTTTAGTAGTGGTTTGAACTCCGGGGACGAAGTTCCTTTTAAGGAGGGAAGACTGTAATACTCCGTATTTATAAGTTTTGGGGTACTCAATCGAGTAGGCCTTACTCTGTCGAGTAAGGGTAAGTTGCGTTTTAGAAAAGTTTCTGACCTGTTGGGTACTCGATCGAGTAACTAGGGTACTCGATCGAGTAAGGGGGTACTCGATCGAGTGTCCGGTTTTACGGGGAGTTTTCTCGGGTTTTGTTAATTATGCGATTAAGGTATATAAGCTTTGTCGTCATTATTCTAAATCACTTTTGCAAAACCTAAATTACTGTTTAAGAGAGAAAGCAAGCAAGTTCTTCATCCTAATCGCATTATTAGCAATCCTTGGAGTTTGGAAGGTCAGTTTTTAGCGTTGGTTATACCGTTGAGTTCCTTGCGTCGAGGGTAAGATCTATGTACCCTTTTTATTGTCTTTCCTTTATTATGGTTAAACCCTAATTTAGGGATTTGGGGGTTTATGTGTAGTTTGTGATTTGGTAGCATTTATATGTCGTATGATAGGAGGAGGGTTCATAGAGGAAGCTTTTTGATACAAAGAGAGAGAGACCGTCGACGGTGTGCTTTCCGGTAGGATTTCCTACTCGGTATTAGTCCCATAATGGGATGATTGTTGATGTGTTGTGATTGGTTGTTTGATATAGTAATTGTATTGTGATTGTGATTGTGATCGTTGTCTATGGTTCGCGAGGCGTGGCCTCGGCTGAGTGAGGTCACTTGCGGGAGTGGCTTCACGCCCTAGTTTCGCCTTCTGTGGAACCCGCCACAGAAGGGATGTGCACATTAATGGACAGGGTTATCGCTCACTATGTGGAGCGGGGATTTGGTGGGTACGGCTGCGGTCCCCCAGCGGGGTGGTGGTCCGGTGGACGATCGGTGATTGAGATGATTGGATTGGGCGTGATTGTGTGTGTATGACGATTAAGGTTTGTCTGTTTATCTTATTGTTAATATATGTTGAGTTGTGTGATTAGTCTTCGACCCGGTGTTGTTTTGTAAAAACTGCGGTGATCCATTCGGGGATGGTGAGCAGATATTGAGCAGGTATGAGATGAGTACTGGGATAGCTGGGATGGCCACGACATGATGATAGGAGTCTTCCGATGTAGCTTATTAGTTTATTTACATTTCAGCTAGAACAGTTAGTTTGAGAACATGTATTACACATTTGGTTTGGTTTTGAGAATTGTAACTCTTCGCTAAGTATTTATATTTAAACGTCGTTTCTTCATTGTTTATTTGATTATCATTGCCTCGGGTAACCGAGATGGTAATGTCTTCATACCTGATTGGTCCTGGTAAGGCACTTGGAGTATGGGGGTGTTACAAAAGTTACACAAATTTGGACTAAAATTACACAATTTGGTATAAAATTACACAATTTGGACTAAAGATACACAAATTTGGACTATAATTATACAATTTGGATTAAAATTACACTTTTATGGACTAAAATTACACTTTTTTGGACTAAAATTACACTTAGTAAATTTGGACTATAGTTATACAATTTGGGTTAAAATTACACTTTTATGGACTAAAATTACACTTCCGTGAACTAAAATTACACTTTTGTAGACTAAAGTTATACATTTGTGGATTAAAGTTACCCATTTGTAGACTAAAATTAAACTTTTTTGGACTAAAATTACACTTTTGTGGACTAAAATTACACTCATAAAATGATAAAAGATACACACACTATCAATTTACTAAGTTACACTTTAGTGGACAATGATTGAAATTGCACAATCTCAATGACTCAAAATAAATGAATTGTGTAACTTTTGTTCAAAAAGTGTAATTTTACTCTAAATTTAGTCGTAAATAGTGTATTATTAGTTCAAAATTATTCGTAAATAGTGTATTTTCAGTCCAAAATTGTATTTTTAGTCCAAATTTAGTCGTAAATAGTATAATTTTAGTCCAAAATTAGTATTTTCAGTCCAAAATTGTATACTTTTACTCCAAATTTAGTTGTAAATATTGTATTCAATTTAGTCGTAAATAACTCCATTAGTTAGTCCAAATAGTCCAAATTAGTTAGTCCATATTGTCCAAATTGTCCAAATTAGTTAGTCCAAATAGTCCAAATTAGTCTGTCTAACTTTAGTCCAAGAGTGTAACTTTAGTCATTAATAGAGATAAGTGTAATTTTAACAGGAAAAAGTGTAATTTTAACCGAAAAAGGTGTAATTTTAAAGTAAAAAAGTGTAATTTTAAAGGAAAAAAATGTAATTCTAACAAGAAAAAGTGTAATTTTAACAGGAAAAAGTGTAATTTTAAAGGAAAAAGTGTAATTTTAGTCCAAAAAAGTTTAATTTTAGTCTACAAATGGGTAACTTTAATCCACAAAGGTAAACAAATGATGAACAAAGGGAAAAAAATACTGAAAAAACCGAGATCCAAAATGAAACAACCAACAACAACAAATATCAAATCAGAAAAAGAAAAATAAATAGGAAATAAGATCTGAAAAAAAAAAAAGACGAAAAAGAAAAATAAAGACGACAGTGGTGTGCGGCGGATCTGGGCATTTTGGTGGGGTGGCCTGAGAAAGTGTAAATCTGAAAACGAAATCACTGGTGGTGGTTTATGCGTATCTGAAAACGCTTCGAAGAAAGGAGAGGAAGGAGAAGGGGGTTGTTGTTGGGGGTGTTTCGTGGCAGGTCGTGGCGGTAGAAGGAGGGCTAAGGTGGGTCTTGGTGGTGGTGTTTGTTGTGTTAGTGGAGGCGTTGTGGAGGGGAGTTGTGTCGGGTGGTGGTGGAGAGGAATTGTGTCGGGTGGTGGTTGCCGTGGTGAGGTGTTGTGGTGTGAGAGATATGAGAGACGGTGGTGGTGGATGGTTACGGTGTGGTGGTCGGGTGTGGCCTGCGGGGTGGCTGTTTCAGGGGACAGAAGGGGGTCGGGTGCGACCTGCGGGGTGGCTGTTTCAGGGGACAGAAGGGAGGGAGGGAGAATTTGTTTGTTTGAAATTTTTGGTTTGATTTGTTTTTTTGTTTTTTTTAGTGTTTTTTTTAGGAGGTTTGGTGATGAGAGAAAGACAGGATGAGAGATTTGTTTTTGTTTTTGGAACGAATGGATGAGAGAGGAGTGAATTAATGTTAAGAATGAGATTAGAATGAGCAGGAGATTAGGAATGATTAGGGAGGAAAATTAGCTAGATGCATTTCTAGCCCTCCATTGAGATGTACTCTCCTCCCTCCATCTCCTTCATCCAAAGGCTCATAATAGGACTAAGGGACTCAAAAGATATAAAGGACTTATAAGAACTTTGCTCTCTCTCTCTCTCTCTCTCTCTCTCTCTCTCTCTCTCAAAAGATATAAAGGACTTATATAAGAGAGAGAGAGAGAGAGAGAGAGAGAGAGAGAGAGAGAGAGAGAGAGAGAGAGAGAGAGAAGGGTTCTCATAAGTCCCTCATATCTAAAGAGTCCCTAAGTCTTTCTAAGAGCCTTTGGATGGAACAGATGGAGGGATGAGATTACATCTCATTGATGGGTCACAAATCCATCTTCTTAATCTCCCTCCCTAATCATCCATAATCCTCCATAACTTCTTCCTCATCCTAATCTCCCTACTCACCTCCTCATTATTACAAACTCCTCTTCCCTCTCTATATTTCACATTCTCTCATGAAAAAAACCAAACCAAAATCTAAAAAAAAAAACCAAAACCCAAAAACAAAAAAATGGAGCCACCACATCCTCCCTCTCAAACCCGGCCTACACTAATGCCACCACCCACCGCCGTCCCGGTTTCACTACCCTCCACCGTCCGTCCCTCATCTACCTAAAACCACCACCACTTAAGCCTCCTCTGTAATACCCGCCCTTTTTAGAGACCCTTTGACCAGCGTTGACTGACCTTGGGAGCGGGATTAGTCTTAGAATTGCGTGCCAAAACCATCTTGGGTTGCGTGTCATGAGTGGTACTCGATAGAGTAGAGGCTATTCGATCGAGTAGCTAGGTTACTCGATCGAGTAGGGGGTCACTCGATCGAGTATGTTGGGTACTCGATCGAGTACCGAGTTTTTAGCGAGGGTTTTATATCGCGTTTTGTTAAATCCGCAAATCACTTCCGCCACTTTCCTCTTATCCTTCAGTCGCCTCTTTCCTTTCCCTTCACCTCAAAACCTCCATGGAAGCCTTTTTTAAGATCCTTGAGCCTTAGGAGGGCGTCACTTGAGTCGGTAGCGGTCTTTTGCTGAGTTTCTCCCTATAGGTATGTCATAATCATCATCCGTGTCCTTGTTCTTCGCGATTAGAGTTTGCTTGGTAGTAATAGATGATTGTGTTGTGCTTATAGGCTTTGCTTGATTGCTGGATATATCATATGCTGGCATGGATTGGTTGCAGTTGCTTAAAGGTAGGTTCGCCTACTCAGTTTCTGTAGATGGCCTAGCGTGTCGGTCGTTGTGATTGTTTTGTGATCGCTTTGTATCGTAATTGTTTGGTGACGATTGTGATGGTGACTGTGGTTGTGGTCTCTGGTTCTCGAGATGCGTTCTCGACTGAGTGGAGTCACTTGTGGGAGTGGCTTCACGCCCTAGTTTCGCCCTTCGTGGAACCCGCCACGGAAGGGGATGTGCACATTAAAGGACAGGGTTGTCGTTCGATATGATGAGCGGGGATTTGGTGGGAACGGCTGCGGTCCCCACGGGGGATCTGGTCCAGTGGACGATCGATGTGATAGAGTTGAGTTGGTTATCGTGACTGTGTTTGAGATTGATAGCATTGTATCGAGTTAATGTTAGTAGTTGCTGTTATTGTGTCTTATCTCGGTACTGACCTTGTGTGGTTGTTTGTTTGTTATGTGTCTGCCGTGATCCCTTATGGTGAGCAGTTGGTCTTAGCAGGTGTTGATATTGTTGATAGCTGAAGTCCGGGCAGGGATGAGTCTTCACGATATATGATGGTCATAACGAGTAGTCTTTGAGTTGTATCTTTTATACCGTTTGTTGGTTTAAATCACTTGTAATATAACTTAATAGTTCTTTTATCGACATTTGATTATTACTAACCTCGGGCAACCGAGATGGTAACGCCCTTATATGCTAAGGAAGGCCTAGTTAAGGCTCCTCTGAATATGGGGGTGTTACAAAGTGGTATCAGAGCGACGATTTTGGAACCTGTAACAAATGAACATAATGAACGTAGGGAGTCTAATAAAATGAACCTGGTGTATGTATAATGGGAGCCCCAGCTGATGCTAGGTTTTGGGTAAGTAGGCGCCCTCATTTCAAAACCTTGGCCCCATGACACTTAAGCCAGTCACCTGGTATGGGAATGTGGAGTCCGTGTGTCTATGTGTAATATGTATGTTAATTGTGCCGGAGCTATTTCCGGTTAAGACCTTGTTAGAGTTAATAGGGGTGTGATAGTGGTACTTGGGCCGCGTATAGTAATCGTTGGTGAAATTAGTGGAGTTTTTAGAATGATTAGTGAGTTTATACGATGGTTATGAGATATGTGACGGAAGTTTATGTAATAGAGATGCGTGAAAATGTGGAATTGAATGTTGTGACATGAAGAGTGAACATGTAGGTGTTTGGTATAAGTTAATGATGACGGGAGTCATATACGAGTTTATAAATCCTACAGTAATTACAATGATGATAGTTATAGTATAGTTGAGTTATAATTCGAGACATAACATATAGTAATGCGTTTAGGCCTTATTTGTTGGTTGAAATTTTTCCGCTGCGTAATATTTGATTCGTGCAAAATGAATTGCTTATGATAGAATGTAAGACATGATTGAGTAATTTGTTTAAGAAGTATGTATTTATGTGATAAGTGAAAGAAAGAATTGATGTTAATTATATGCTTCAAATTGAAGTGAACACGAGTTTAGTAGTAACAAGTAAAGTAAGTTTAAGTGTAATATGATGGTGTGATTATATTTATAGAAGATTAGGTAGCAGGTAAACCGAGTTGGGTAACTTGTATAGCGTAATGTGGCGTACACTTTATTCGTTGAAGAATTACATTTTGCGCGATAATGGTTGCAATACGTGATGGAGTATGACAATTCGTGCCAAATTCCGAACTTAGTTTGGAATCGACACACAATGTTGTTTTGCAGGAATCTTCAAGTTACTTCGTATTTCTAACCGAGTACTTAACCATACTTGACCGAGTGAGAGTGCTTACTAGACCGAGTAGACCTCACTCGATCTAGTTAGGAAGTTAAGATGTCGGGATGTGGGAAAAATTCCTGCAGATACTCGACGAATTAGCTCCTACTCGATCGAGTAGGATGGTACTCGATCGAGTACCCTAGGCACTCGATCGAGTAGGTTACTGTACAGTGAATCCTACGGGTTTCTTAAAACCCCTAATATTTCTATTTCTTCTCATTCATCCTCTATATTTCGAACCCTAGAGCCTTGTTTCCTCTCTAAATCTCTCATACTCTTTGGTTAGTGGTGATTCTTGGGGTTGATTTCCTTGCTTAATTTCATTTCTTTACTTTGCTACTCAATCAAGGTATGCTATTCTTCTTAATGTACATGGTTTACTGATTTGAATGTGTTAGAGAAGTGAAACAATCTGAGATTTTCGATTATTATGATCAATTTGGTGCTTTTAATTGTTGGAATATGATTCACATGCCTCCTTTCCATGTTTGCTTGTGATTAATTG
Organism: Silene latifolia; assembly: GCF_048544455.1. Taxonomy (NCBI): domain Eukaryota; kingdom Viridiplantae; phylum Streptophyta; class Magnoliopsida; order Caryophyllales; family Caryophyllaceae; genus Silene; species Silene latifolia. Next base: position 187,283,727 of record NC_133526.1, read on the forward strand.
CTGTAAATTAGACTAGAAATTACAAAGATTGAACCCGAAATTTCTAGGGTTTCCAAAATTGAAATCGATTTTTGGTTGTTTTACAATGGTTAGATGGTAGAATTGAGCCCTATGTGTTGTTTATATCATGTTGAAGGATGGATTTGATGATTTCCACCTTAAAAAGTTGCCTTAAAACTCTGTCTTAAAAGTACCTCAAATGGGAATTCGCGATTTATAATTGGAATTTGGTGTTGTGAATGACATTATAAGTATAAGTTGAACTTCAATATGATAATAGAAACGATAATTAATGAAAATATGCCAAAATTATCACATCTGTAAAGACCGTCTGAAAATTCTAAGTGAATTGTTGTTCATAATATTGAAGGGTGATAATGATATGTTCCAAGTTATTCTTTTCCATGAACTAGTAAGAATGCCTCACATGTGATTAGAAGTGTGTTTGGAATAACCTTAGAATCATGCTAGGATATTCGAATTTGCTGAGCATATGTAATCACCATGATAATTTCTTTCACAACTATGGCTTATGAGTAGTAGTAATCTGAGCTTGTATGTCAAATTTGGAAAACTGTTGGTGAATGTGTGTACATAGCTTAATATTCAAGGTTAATGGCATGACTGGTGTGCTTCACATGTTGAAATTTGTTGGTGAATTGGTGTACCTAACTGAATGAGTTAAGTTTAAGTTACATGAAGTAAATGCTTTACGTGTTTGTGCAAGTTGCTTAAGTCATATCTTTGAAAAGAGATGCCGAGATCGAACATAGGAACCCGCCAAAGTAAACGGGGAGGGGTAATCCCACGAGATGGGGGAAGGAGTGGACTGTGGTACCCGCAGTTCCAGAGTACCCTTCTGTTGTTTTTGTTGATTTCAAGCAAAGAGAGCGTTTTGTAGCTTTACAAAAACGCAAAATGAGACCTACAAGGTGTATAGACACTACTTTGTTGGAGGAGTTGGAGATAGAGACGGAGGTCCGTCACATATTTGAGATTTTGGGTCTTCTTGGGTTGTATAGGCTGAGGAAACACACTTATCCTTTTCTCACCTTGGAGTTTATGAGCTCCTTTATCTATGACCCCGTTGGCCAGACCGTTGAGTTTCGGTTGATGAACACTAGTTTCTTGCTTTCTATGGACCAATTTGCTTCTCACCTTGGGTTGGCCAAGCCTCCCAAGGACTCCATCACCGACATCCCTGCTGAGTGCGGTGTATGCCGCCTAATGCCTTGTCTGACCGGGAAACCAGCTCCTACCTCGAGTAACATGCTGATTAATGACGTTCAGCATGTCATATTGAGGATCTTTCTCCGTTCTCTCTCGAACCTTCTTTATGACAGGAAGGATATCAGTAAGCTGAACAACCATGAGGTGTTACTTCTGATGTCTTACTTGAACCTGGAGCGGACCCGGAAAGTGGTCTTTAATGCTCCTTCCATGGTTTGTGCCGCCCTTGCCTTGATGGCTACTGCCTCTTCCAGATACTTGAGTTGTGGCGCCATCGCCACTCGGTTAGCTGAAAAGCTAACCTCTTTCGAGGCTTCTTCGGAGTACGTGCCTTTAGTTACCCCGGTGCCCACCATGGACCGTGACTACGATCTCGACCTGAAATGGTTGAGGACTTTGGCTGACGGTAGCCTAGCTTGGAGGGTGTGGGGCATGAGTTGGATGAAGATTCCAGCTCCTGAGCACCTCCCACCCACGGAGCCCTTGGAGCCGACGGTAGTGACGGTGGACTCCGATGATGAGGAGGAAGAGGAGGATGATGATAGACCCCGCCATCTGCAGACCTACCTCATCGACGACACCATTCTCGAGGTGATGCCGGAGCCGACAAAGGGCGAGAATGCGTCGGTCGTGGCGGTGGAGAGACCTAGGTTGGGGAGAGGACCCCGTCGAGTGAGGGAGAGGACCTCAGAGACTAGGCCACGGCCGGTGGCACCACAAAGCAAAGAAGCGCAGCCTTTTCCGTGCTACCCTTACCTCGACACCCCGGAGACGCGATCCAGCTACTTGGCAGAGAGAGTGTCATCTACCTTGACACTCCGGAACATGCACGAGATGGCGTACGCTCAGGGGATAGGGACCGAGGGACCGCATCCGGTGTGGTGGAGTGGAGTTGGGGACTACACAGGGGTTTTCCATTCCTACGGGGTGGATCAGTCGACGTGGGGGACACCTCAGTCCTTTGCCTACGGTGGCTTGACTCCATGGTACGTGGGCCCGGGAGCAGGAGCAGGAGGGGACGCGGGGATTGGGTCATCGGGAGCAGGTGCTTCTGGCGGTGGTGGTGATGATGAGGTGATGGAGGAGCAGCAGCAGCAGGAGGAGTGATACTCCTTGTTTTATCTTTGTTGATGGTAGTTGGTGTTAGTGGTTAGTAGTGTTGTTAGACTTTAGTAGTTGTTTTGTTGCGACTTTGATTTTGGGACTTGTATTGTTGGCCATAAGGCCGGATTTGATATTTTAACTTGTTGCAGGATGTTAGAAGTCGGGGAGTCGTCCCGACTCGATTTATATGACAAATATGTGCACGTATGTTGCCTTATGACAGGTTGTATAGAGGAACTTGGCCTGTAGGTACTCGACAGAGTACCCCGTACTCTATCGAGTAGCTGCAGGAAGGTGGGATAAAAAGCATTCTGACCTGTAGGCTACTCGATCGAGTAGCCAACGCACTCGATCGAGTAGCATGGCACTCGATCGAGTACCGCTACATACTCGATCGAGTAGCACTGTTACAGGAGGTTTTCAAAAATTAAAAATGTTCAATTGTTTTATAATTGCAAGTTTGATGTTTAAGGTAGTTATTACTGCATAGTAACACCTTTGAACCGTTAGTTTCATATGTTGGAAGTCGTGTTTGAATTTTTATAAGCGTATTTGTCACAATTAGTGAAGCGGTAATAGTTTCTTGTTACTTTAATGTTGCATACGACCTATTACGAGCTATTTATTGGAGTTATAACTTCTTGTACACTTGTGCATACCATATTAACATGTGTTGTCGACGGTGACTATGTATTCTGGAGGTTTGTGTACGAATCCTAATTTAATGAGTACATAGTTAGTGAGTAATGTCCATAACAAATAACATGGTTTTCTTTAATGTTATGATGAAAATAATAGGTAATATGTGTTGTAATTTTGGTGGTGAACTTCGGGGACGAAGTTCCTTTTTAGAGGGGAAGAGTAATGTCGCGAAAATTATCGCGAAATAAAAGGCTGATATCGAAATTATGTTTTGTTTGCCTATAATGTTTTGTTGTTTAATTGCAAAATTTTCTAGTACTATTGGTTACTTTACTTGTATGAGGTGTATTTGGTTACCTCGGTTTGTGGAGTAATTCATGCGTTGAAGTGAAAATGATATAATGAATTGTAAAGGACCGTCATAAAGAGTCTTATCTCGGCGCGATGCGTCGTAATTAAATGAATTGAGTAACACGGTAGTGTTAATTATGCAGTATGAGGTTGATATGAGATACGTTTCGGGTTGATAAATTGTTGTCACGTAATGAGGAGCGATGGTTGTTTGTGTTGGCTCATATGGCAAAGTCGATGTTTGATACATAATCATTAGTAAGAATTGATGCATACATGTAGAGTGACAATTAACGGTGATAATGCTTGCATGATAGTGGTAGGAGTCGATAGGTATAAAGTATAGACGGTGATGATGATGACATGGGGGGGGGGGGGGGGATGGTATTTCCAAGGAGTAATGGTTTGAGGGGGAAGTTTGGTGAGGTCGTATTGTTTCCGAGCCTTGAGCGGGAGATAGGTGAGTTGAACTTCGGGGACGAAGTTCTTTTTAAGGAGGGAAGACTGTAATACCCGCCCTTTTTAGAGACACTTTGACCAGCGTTGACTGACCTTGGGAGCGGGATTAGTTTAGAATTGCGTGCCAAAACCATCTTGGGTTGCGTGTCATGAGTGGTACTCGATAGAGTAGAGGCTACTCGATCGAGTAGCTAGGTTACTCGATCGAGTAGGGGGTCACTCGATCGAGTATGTTGGGTACTCGATCGAGTACCGAGTTTTCAGCGAGGGTTTTATATCGCGTTTTGTTAAATCTGCAAATCACTTCCGCCACTTTCCTCCTATCCTTCAGTCGCCTCTTTCCTTTCCCTTCACCTCAAAACCTCCATGGAAGCCTTTTTGAAGATCCTTGAACCTTAGGAGGGCGTCACTTGAGTCGGGTAGCGGTCTTTTGCTGAGTTTCTCCCTATAGGTATGTCATAATCATCATCCGTGTCCTTGTTCTTTGCGATTAGGGTTTGCTTGGTAGTAATAGATGATTGTTTTGTGCTTATAGGCTTTGCTTGATTCTTTGGATATGTCATATCTTTGGCATGGATTGGTTGCAGTTGCTTAAAGGTAGGTTCGCCTACTCAGTTTCTGTAGATGGTCTAGCGTGTCGGTCGTTGTGATTGTTTTGTGATCGTTTTGTATCGTAATTGTTTGGTGACGATTGTGATGGTGACTGTGGTTGTGGTCTCTGGTTCTCGAGATGCGTTCTCGGCTGAGTGGAGTCACTTGCGGGAGTGGCTTCACGCCCTAGTTTCGCCCTTCGTGGAACCCGCCTCGGAAGGGGATGTGCACATTAAAGGACAGGGTTGTCGCTCGATATGATGAGCGGGGATTTGGTGGGAACGGCTGCGGTCCCCCACTGGCAGGACTGGTCTAGTGGACAGTCAGTGATAGAGTTAAGTTGATTATCGTGACTGTGTTTGAGATTGATAGCATTGTATCGAGTTAATGTTAGTAGTTGCTGTTATTGTGTCTTATCTCGGTACTGACCTTGTGTGGTTGTTTGTTTGTTATGTGTCTGCCGTGATCCCTTATGGTGAGCAGTTGGTCTTAGCAGGTGTTGATATTGTTGATAGCTGAAGTCCGGGAAGGGATGAGTCTTCACGAGATATGATGGTCATAACGAGTAGTCTTTGAGTTGTATCTTTTATACCGTTTGTTGGTTTAAATCACTTGTAATATAACTTAATAGTTCTTTTATCGACATTTGATTATTACTAACCTCGGGCAACCGAGATGGTAACGCCCTTATATGCTAAGGAAGGCCTAGTTAAGGCTCCTCTGAATATGGGGGTGTTACATCCTCACCCGCGACCCCAGTTCACCCTTTCTCCTCTTCTGCCGCACAACCTCACCACCACAACGAGCCACCACCTCTACTGCCGCACCTCCTCTCCCAATCCCAATGACAACCGCACAACCTCACCACCACAACGACCACCACCACGTTTCTCTCTCAGATATGAAAAAAAAAAAAAATGAAACTTCAACAATAAAGATGGCGGTTGTAGGGAGGGGGACTGTGTGTTGTCGGGTTTTTATTTTAGTTTTCGTTTTTTTGTTTAAATTTCGTTTTTACTTTTTTTGTTATTTCAGATTTTTTTTGTTATTGTAGATTTACCGTGGAAGTGGTGGTCGATTTTTTGTTATTTGGTTTTATTTTTGATTTTTTCAGATTTATTTTTTTTGGGTTTTTTTTATTTGTTATTTATTTTTTCAGATTTGCTTTACGATTTACGACTAAAGCTATACCCTTAAAATATTAAAGTTATACAATAATCAAAATAAAGTTATACTATTAACCTCTAAAGTTATACAATTGTTTTTTTGTTATTTCAGATTTTTTATGTTTTATATTTATTTGGTTTTTATTTTTTCAGATTTGTTGGTTATATCATTATGCACTAAATTTATACCCTTTTTTTTTACAAATCATGATTTTGCATTTTTTTTTTTGTTATTTGATTTTTTTTTTTTTGTTATTTGGTTTTTTTCTTATATTTACGGGGTTTTTTTTGTTAGATTAACGGGTTTTTGTTATTTTAGATCTAGTATTAGTGAGATTAATAGTAAATTGTTCGGTTTTTTTATTTTAGATCTAGTATTGGTGAGATTTACAGTTTTTTCTACTTTATAATTTTTGTTTACAATTTACATTTGTTAACTTTTTTTTTATTTTGAATTTTCAAAACTATATGTGAATACAACTAAAGTTATACTATCTGCTACTAAAGTTACACTACTTTGGACTAAAGTTATACAGTTCAAACATTAAAGTTACATAAACTTGGACTATATGACTAAAGTAACTTTAATCTCGTCTTCTTATTGTGTTGGTTTCAAATATGAATTTATATTCCTAAAGTTATACAATTTTGGACTAAAGTTATACAAATTTGGACTAAAGTTCTACAAAAAATGACTGAAGTTATACTATGCAACTTCACTGACAAATTTGTGTAAGTTATACAAATTTGTACTAAAGTTATACAAAAAATGACCGAAGTTATACTATTATGGACTTTAATCTCATCTTCTTATTGTGTTGGTTTTAAATCTGAATTTATAATCCTAAAGTTATACAATTTTGGACTAAAGTTATACAAATTTGTACTAAAGTTATTCAAAAAATGACTGAAGTTATATTATTATGGACTTTAATCTCAGCTTCTTATTGTGTTGGTTTCAAATCTGAATTTATATTCCTAAAATTATACAATTTTGGACTAAAGTTATACAAAAAATGGTTGAAGTTATACTATGGAACTTCACTGACAAATTTGTGTAAGTTATACAATTTTGGACTAAAGTTATACAAATTTGTACTAAAGTTATACAAAAAACGACTGAAGTTATACTATTATGGACTAAAGTTATACAATTTTTGACTAAAGTTACACAAATTTGGACTAAAGTTATATAAAAAATGACTGAAGTTATACTATTATGGACTAAAGTTGTACTATTTACGACTAAAGTTGTACCCTTTAAATATTAAAGTTACAATATTTAGGATAAAATTTATATCATTATGGATTAAAGTTATAAATTTATAATATTTAATCTCTTATTCTTCTCATTTCTCCTTTTTATTTAGACTAAAGTTGCACAATTTTTTTACTAAAGTTACATAATTTTGTATTAAAGTTACAGAAAAAAAACTACAATTACAGTATGACAATTTATATAAACTTGTTATGTAAATTACCTATAGTATGACTTTAATCCTTTTCTGTATAACTTTAGTCTATAATAGTATAACTTTAGTCATTTTTTGTATAACTTTAGTCCAAAATTGTGTAACTTTAGTCCATAATAGTATCTTAGTCCTTTTTTGTATAAATTTAATCTAAAATCGTATAACTTTAGTCCATAATAGTATAACTTAAATGATTTTTTGTATAAATTTAGTACAAAATTGTATAACTTTAGTATAATTATAAATTCAGATTTGAAACCAACACAATAAGAAGATGAGATTGAAGTTGCACATAATGTGCATTGAAGTTGTGCATAATGTGGATTGAAGTTATACAAAATGCCAGTGAAGTTATACACGTTGAAGTTTAAATACTAAAACTGAAAACTTTATAAAATAAGACGAAATTTAACAAGACGAGATTTTAAATAATTTTATAAAACAAGAGGTTGAAGTTATAAACATTGAAATTTGAGAAAAATAAATAAATATACATTTAAATTTAAATACTAAAACTGAAATATTTATATAACAAGATGAATTTTAAAGAAACGACATTTGAAAAAATAAAAAATAAGACGATATTTGAAATGTCAAAATATGCATTATAATAACTTTAATATGTCTAAGATTAGTACTAACAAATAGAAAAAAAACAACTAAAAACAACTAATTTACCACAAAAACGAAAAAAAAAAAACGAAAAACAAAGACATATTCTGGAAAAAAAAAAAACGTTAACTGAAAGTGAAACGAGATCGGGTGGTGAGACGGTGGCGGTGGGTGGGTGGTGTTGGGTGAGGTAGTGGTGTATAAGGAAAAAAGATTTTGATTTAATTGGATTTTTTATTTTTTGGGGTTTTTTATTTATTTGGATTTTTTGATTTTTTGGGTTTTTTATTTATGTGGATTTTTTTATTTTTTTTATTTTTTGGGGTTTTAGAGAGGAGGTCGGTGAAATGTGTGAGATGAGAGAGAAATGAGTGAGTGGAAACAAATATATAGCAAATTAGTGTTTAATTAGGTGAATTAGTGAAGTGTGTTAATTAGGCTTTTAACCACCTTTTGGTGAGTTCATCTCATCCCTCCATCTCCCTCCATCCAATGGCTCATAATAGAACTTATGAACTCAATACATATACATGGACTTACATGATTCTCTCTCTCTCTCTCTCTCTCTCTCTCTCTCTCTCTCTCTCTCTCTCTCTCTCTCTCTCTCTCTCTCTCTCTCTCTCTCTCTCTCTCTCTCTCTCTCTCTATATATATATATATATATATATATATATATATATATATATATATAGTAATAAGATCATCTAAGTCCATGTCTTACACTTGAGTCCATGAGTTCTATTGTCATCCCTTAGATCATGTTATTGAATGGCTTAGATTAAAAGTAAAAAGCAACTAATAATATTATTCTAATGGCTAAAATAATTACCTCTCTCCTCCTACCACTCATAGGGTGGGTATTAGCATGCATCACGCAGCAGTTGTCAATCAAAACATCACACACACACGTCCTAAAAACTTCCCCCCACTTTCCATCTCTTAATTATTCAAAATTAATTTTCCCCCAAAACATTTGCCCCAAATTAAACCACATTCATTTCAAGACGAAACTGCTCTAAAAATCCCCCAAATTTATCGTTTTTTTGCTACCTTATTATCGTTTTTTTCTCCATTTTCTTTGCTCACTTGCAAACCGCCATTGTCGTCCATTCAATCACTTGAAGGTAATTTTTTTTGGGGTTTTTATAGTTTTATGATTTTTTTTCTGGGTTTTTACGGTTTTATTATTTGTTCTCTTCATTTATTTAGACGTTTTTTTTAATTTATTGGACATTGTTATGCTATTGGACTGTATTTGATCACGAGTAGACTTTGTCACCATTGTTGATGTCTTGTTCTATTTGATCACTTTGTTTTTGGTTTCTTCATTTTGATTAGCCGATTATTTTTAGCACATTTAGGACATGAACGACGTTATTTTTTATCACTGTATTTTGTCAACTAACGTTTTGAGTATATATGTTCATATTCATTAAGATTAGTTGCTTTTTTGGAGAAATCCTACTTTTGTTGGAGGAATCCCACTTTTGATTACCCTTTTGTTAGAATTACACTTTTGATGCTAAAATAACACTTTCTATTTCTTTGCAATCACACTTTTCTTTGCTAAAATTACAATGTAATATGTTAAAATAACACTTTATCTTGTTAGAATTACACTTTTCTCATTTCAAATCACACTTTTCTTTGCTAAAATTACAATGTAGTCTGTTAAAATAACACAACGTATTTTGTTAGAATTACAATTTTGTAAGCTAAAATAACACTTTATTCTGCTACAAATCCCACTTTTGACCCTTTGTTAGAATCACACTTTTGTTGCTAAAATAACACTTTATCTTTGCTACAATTAGACTTTTTGTCGCCTAAAATCACACTTTTTTCTCGTTAAAATGTCCTTTGTTGTCTGTTAAAATAACCCTTTATTTTGTTAGAATTACACTTTCCTCTGCTACAATTACACTTATGTTAGTTAAAATAACACTTTGTCTTTGCTACAATCACACTTTTCTTTTCTTTGATAGTTTTCTTTCCCTGTTAAAATAACCATTTATTTTATTAGAATTACACTTGTATTTGCTATAATTACACTTTATGTTGCTACAATTAGACTTTTGTGACTAAAATCAAACTTTTTCCTGTTAAAATGTCACTGTTGCCTGTTAAAATAACCCTTTATTTTGTTAGAATTACACTTTCCTCTGCTACAATTACACTTTTGTTAGTTAAAATAACACTTTGTGCTGCTACAATCACACTTTTCTTTTCTTTGATAGTTTTTACATTTGCTGTTAAAATAACCATTTATTTTATTAGAATTACACTTGTGGCTGCTATAATTACACTTTATCTTTGCTACAATTTTAAATTTTCTTTTTGTCTTATTTTTTTGTATTTAACAATGAATTTTGAGTAATGTTAACAGATGTCAGGTGGAAATGAGGGTAAATCAGGCAAGTCCAAAAAAGCAAAGGTGCCTGTTAAGTCGAGTAAGGAGCTTGTTGTTGCCAAACCAGCCAAACCAGCGAAACCAGACACGAAGAAAATAGCAAAGGTGGCTGTCAAGTGCGGCCGAAGCAGCTGGTTGAGCTCCTTGAAAAGCTCAATGATGCACAGCGAGATGCGGTACGGAGGATTGGTTTCGGTGGTATTCTGGAGCTTAAGCTCAAAACATATCCGATGGGGTACGTTAAAGATTTTTCGAAAGCATTGGTGATGAATCGTATATTTTTCGGGCCAAGGATAAGGAGTTCATGGTCACCAAGCATGATGACGTATGATTTGTTTTTATGTTACCACTTGGTCCTAAAACTCTTGATCTAGTACCTACGGGCCGCCAAAAGGATTCTCAAGCGCCGGAGAACAAGCAATTGAAAGATAAATGGCGAAAAGCGTACAACATAAAAGGGGTTAATGAAGGCATTAATTTAGGAATTGTCTTCCAAGATATTTTAAAAAAAAAATACAAAAAAGGAGGTCCGCATTCGCAGTGTTTGTTTCGCTCGCAATGTCATCATTCCTAACTCCAACGTCATACGGTGGGGTTGACTTCAAGCTTTTGAGAGTGTTGAAGATGTGGACTCGATTACGCGATACGATTGGTGTTCTTATGTCTTTGGAAAATTTGGTGAAGGTCATGGCAGATCATCGGTGAAAATAAAAGTACGCGGCTGGCTTTGGGGTGTATCCCCTTCTTAATGATTACGTACTTTCAACGTTTCGATTTCCGTGGTGAGAGTTGTCGCCACACCGCCCCTTCATTAAGCACTTTGGGACCGGCAGACGCTTTCGACAGACTACATGGTGAGCTTGGACAAGAGCCGTTTGGGTCGGCTAACTTGGTCCGTGGTTAAGTATCCTCGGTGCCTACAAAAAGAACTGTTAAGCATTGGTGGGGTGCGATAATGACCAAGTGTTGGCCATTGGAAATGTGGTTAGGGATACGGCATTACAAGTGACTTCAACTTCAGACGGGAAGAAGTTCATCGAGATTGAACTCCCTTCTGGTGTTGATGATGACGAGGAGTTGAAAGCTCGGGCTGTAGATGTAAGTGCTATTTTAATGTTTTAAAGATACTTTTTCTTTCACTACAATTACACTACAATTGTAATTGCGATATTAATCAGTAATTGCTTAAATTACAAGGTTGTCAGTAAAAATTATACTTTTTAAAGTTAAAATTATAGTGTAGTATGTTACAATTACACTTTTGTCCGTTAAAATAATACTTTTTAAAATTAATATTATACTTTTGTATGTTACAATTACACTTTTGTCCGTTAAAAAAATACTTTTTAAAGTTAAAATTATACAAGGTTGTCGATTAAAATTATACTTTTTACAGTTAAAATTATACTTTTGTATGTTACAATTACACTTTTGTCCGTTAAAATAATACTTTTTAAAGTTAATATTTTCTTGTTGTAGCATACAATTACACTTTCGTCCGTTGGAATTATACTTTTGGACCTTAGAATTACAGTTGTTAAGGTTAAAATTATACTTTTTAATGAACACTTTTGACTTAACAATTGTCCAATTATCTGTATTTTAATGTAGGATGTGCATGAGCTTTACTTGAAGATGCAAAGGAATGCTATTGTCTTCTATTCATGGTATGCGAGATGCGGCCATGACGCTCAAAAGGTTAACGGGAGGGATGAACCATCCTAGTGACCCTGTCGCTACACAATGCACGCAATCATTCTTTCAAAGCCAAAGGATGAAGGATTATCTTTGTGGAAATGCGGGAGATGGTGAACGAATAAATCGTTCCGTGAAATCAGCACGCTCGCAACAAAGTCCAGGTGATCGAGATCGAATGATGAGGTAGATGACGACGGTACGAGCGGCATGTTGGTGACGATGATGAAGAGGAGGACAATGGTGATGAGGACGAGGGAGATGACGAGGATGTTGATAATGTTGGCGATGAGGAGGACGGTGATGATATGGAGGATGATGGATCCGATAATGAGAAAGAGGTGATTTGTAGATCTTGGTAGAGACCGTGAAGGCCGGTGGCGCGTCAATTGTTTCGGATGATGCGGCTAGTGAGAAAGCACTGGAGGTGTCTACACAATGAGATAATGGAGGCCGTGCAATATTACGGCTCCGCTGAATTTACGGACATCGGTCACAGAGACGAGTACGAAGGACACCGACGTGGATGTTGGTAGTACTCGTGAGATTTCCGTTATATACAGAAGGAGGAAGGCGGATGGAAAGCGGTGGCTGTTAAAGAACCACCAAAATTTGACCGCGAAGCTCTGGAAGGTATATATTCAAAAGAAGAGCTTGATGAGGCTGAGAAGAAGTTCTATGCGAATCTGCGGTACTGCAAAGGAAGAAGAGCGAGACGATGGATACGGACGTGCATGTGGCGGGGATAATGAGATAGCGACAAAAAAAATGAGGCCGCAGAAGAGCGAGAAGATGGATCGGACGTGCGGTGGCGGGGATAATGAGATAGCGGGAAAAAAAAATGAGGACGATGGGCCCACCGACGCTGTTCCACCTGTCTCTCAAGCGCCGATTTTCGTCGGCGGAGATTATTGAAACGGCACCGCCGAGTGAAAGGTCGGCCGAGAGAAGACCATGGAATTGGAGAGGTAAGAGAATTTGTGAATGTGGCCTCCGACACTACGGGAGCGGATGTGTATGTGAGTGAAGCTCTGAATGCCGAGGCGGGAAAGGATGATGACAAGATTGGGAAGGGTAATGTTGAACCTGGTCTCCAATGTTCAAGTTCAATTGTGGTTTCTGCAACCCTACACGATCTTTGTACAAGTGGACTCTAAATCTTTGGAATTTAGAGGGCACGATGCCGGGAGAGGCGAGAAGGCGGATAATGCTTTGGCGGAAGTTCAGAACACAGAAGTTCCCCCCCTGCCACTCAGTTGATGTTCTCTACTGCTGAGATATGCGATGCAGAGCGCGCAGCCGAACAACATTATCAAGAGGGTGCAGGAAACGGCGGAGGCGAAACCACTGACGAGCGGGTGTTAAAGGAAAACGAGCAGCCTGAATATGTATATGCGTTGCAGGCAAAGGAATTTATGGACGTAGAATGGACAAGCACTGTATATTCTTCTGCGGAAGTAAACGCGCTGTTCGAGGAGCACCCAATATCTGTGCCGACTGTAAATGAGGAGGGTTGGAATAATGATGAGCCAAATTTGGATATAAGTTCTCAGACAGTGGTAGAGAAGGTAGTGGATGGGGCTGCACTGAAGGATCACGGAGGTAATGCCGTGGATGAAGTTATTTAGTTAGAATTACATTTTTCTATTTTAAAGTTACACTTTTGTTATTTACAGTAACACTTTTTTGCCTTAGAATGACACTTTTTTCTCCGCAATTAGACAATTTGTTAGTTAAAATCACACTTTATTGATTAGAATTACAATTTTCTCTACTAAAAACTACACTTTTTTAAGTTAAAAATATACTTTTGTAGCTTACAATTACACTTTTGTCTTCTAGAATTAGACTATTTGTAGTTAAAATTACACTTATTTGTGATAAAATAACACTCAATTTTGTTTGAATTATAATTTTGTCTCTTGAATTATACTTTCTTCTCTCGCCACGATTACACTTACTTACCGATGATGAAATAACACTATTTTTATTACGAGATGCGGCGATTGAGGATGTTGCCGGAAGTCTTCGGAAGGGACCTGTCGAGAGAAGAGAGGTATCGGTGACGTTCTTCTAGAGGCAGAGAACGTTGACATTCCTATCCCGGTCCCGTACGTCCCTCACGGTGATCCGAGCTACCATCCTTTTTACTTCACTCGAGTGAGCCCTTACCATGCATGGATCACGTCATTGAGAACCTTGGGTGTTCTCTTGATTGTGGGGCACCTAATCCTGATTTGTGCTTTGCGACGAAAAACCTAGCATTGATCGGGAGCTCCTAGTGCCAATGTTGATGAAGGAAATATGTGATTGACTATGCGTTCAATCGATCGACGTGTTTAACGAGTTGTAAGTGTATTATTCTTTACAAGAGCCTCTTAACATTGCTAATTATATATATATATGTTGGCTAATTTCATTTTTTCGTTGTAGGGAACAATTGGTCCAATTCAGCGAGTGGTATTTCATTACCCGGGAAGATATTGCAACTTTGAACCCTGGGGAGCAAATCATGACCAGTGTTATTGATGGTTGGTGCTTGCTACTCAACCACATCATGAAACCTTCGGACATATCCCGTTCTTTCTTTGGACTAAGTCACACTGTAAGTTAAAATGTTACCTTTGTGTGTTAAAATTACACATTTGTCCGTTAGAATTATACTTTTTAAAGTTAAAACGTTGGTTTTGTATGTTAAAATTGCACATTTGTCCGTTAAAATGATACTTTTTGCCGTTAGAATTACACTTTTGATTGTTTAAATTATACTTTTAACATCTCCTTCCGAGTTAATTCTAACACTTTTTTTGGTTAAAGGTTCACTTTATTTGTATAAAATAGTTCTTTTAATTATCTGTTCACGCATTTAACACTTTTCAAATTACGGTCCCCCCGCAATTATGATTTGGGACGCTCAAAAGCTTGGGAAAGTGTTGAACAAAGACGAAGACATTTTTGGTGGTTGGGATTCATGGCTGAAATGTGTCGTGCCCCATTCCGACTTGATACGGACATGGTAGGTAACAAAACATGTAATCTTGTCTCATGGTTTTTAAGTTTTAATTGTTACGATCTTAGCAACACATGGTGCGAGATCTTTCTCCCGTTTTTATCCGTGACGGTGATCACTACTGTTGCGTGTGCATCAACTTTCTCACCAAAGCAGATTGACTACCTCGACAACCGCAAGTACGATGACCCAATAGAAACGCTCCCTTACGGAGGGATAGCGCGTATTTCCGTAAGTGGCCGATATCTACAATTACTCTTTCTTTGTTAAAATTACAGTTTATCCATTTTTGGTTGGAGAAATCCCACTTTTGATTACCCTTTTGTTAGAATTACACTTTTCTTTGCTAAAATTACAATGTAGTATGTTAAAATAACACTTTATCTTGTTAGAATTACACTTTTCTCGGCTAAAATCACACTTTTCTTTGCTAAAATTACAATGTAGTCTGTTAAAATAACACTGTATTTTGTTAGAATTACACTTTTGTAAGCTAAAATAACACTTTATTCTGCTACAAATCCCACTTTTGACCCTTTGGTAGAATCACACTTTTGTTGCTAAAATAACACTTTATCTTTGCTACAATTAGACTTTTGTCTAATAAAATCACACTTTTTCTCGTTAAAATGTCACATTTGCTGTTAAAATAACCCTTTATTTTGTTAGAATTACACTTTCCTCTGCTACAATCACACTTATGTTAGTTAAAATAACACTTTGTCTTTGCTACAATCACACTTTTCTTTTCTTTGATATCTTAAAAGTCAACGAATTTTAGTGGGTCGTACTACGTTAACTCAATGACGTTTTTTTGTGTCCAGGCAAATATAATGGGGAAGTATTTGGTGTCTAAAGGGCTGTCTAAGGGGGCAAAGGTCAGCGGGTTCAAGATTGTCAACATTGAGTTCAATTTGGCAAGGTCAAGGGTATTCGAGAAATGACCGTGGTGTTTTCATGATGCTACATATGATGTTCTACCGCGGAAGCCCTTTTCAATGTGACCTCGGGAAAGAGGATGCTATGAGTTTGTACCGTCTTGAGATTTTTGCAACACTCGTCCTCTGTGACATTATGATGATCGAGAAGATATCGACCAGGGTTGGTTTTTTCAAAACGATGCTTTGGACATCCGTTGACAAGAAAGTTGAATCTTTGTTAAGAGGAAAACAGATGATGACATAGGGCGGAGTCCACAAAACGTGCTCGCGAATGAATTTGAAAAGCCCGTTCGGGAGGTGACGCGGTTGCCATGCGCATTCCATCCGGTCAAGCGCTATCAGCCGTCAAGAGCCATCCCCGTGGAAAGGGGGACGGGTTGGGCTGCTCTCTCGACTGTGGTAGAGGTGGTCTCAACACAAATGTGGTGTCGAAGCTGCTCCGGGGCAATCAGGCGTTAATCAAGGATATTAAAAACAGGAGGAAGCATGTAGCCGACTATTGCTTGTTAGATGACCACACTTATGATGAACGGTCGTCATCACCGGCTTAATTAACGCCTTCTTTATTCAAGGATACTCGATTATTTTTGACATTTATTTTACTTTAATTAACGACATCTTTAATATTACGGAGTGCGGTGAGCAAAGTGATGCAGTACACCCGTCACGCAACGCCGGAGAAAAGACATTATGTCCTTGATGCCCGAAAACCTTATGTCGTTAAATGTGATCGAGTCTTTGGTCGATTTTGATGAACCATTTGGAGAAGGAGGAATATGGCGACCAAATGAGGATGTCATTCTTTGGTATACGTCACATGGTAATTCCATTTATCATTGCATAATATTAATGTCCACTTGTATTACACCTTTGTTGCTTAGAATGTCACTTTTCTTAGTTACTGGCGTTTTAATGTGAATGTTTCACTTTAGTTCTTTTAATCCACAAAAGTGTCATGCTAACCGTGTGAAGTGTAATTTTAAGGGACAATAGTGTAATTTTGGGTGACAATGTAAACACAGTAATCATGTTCACTATTGCCTTTTCAAGGATTTACTGTTGCGTATGCTCGGGACGTTTGAGCAACCAGGCACACAATCGACAAAGAACTATGACGACTGTACAGATCTGGGACACCTTCATCGTCGACAGCGACCGCACCGTTAACTTGAAAACAGACTTGCTATTTGTCCCGTTCTGCATTAACGACCATTTTGCATGCGTTTGTATCAATCACAAATCAAATACAGTCGACTTGCTGGACGGGCAAAGGCATTCTGACTTGAAGAAGTCGCAGTTTGGCAAAGCAGCGCGTTTAATTGTAAGTTATTTTCGATCGCTTTCTTCCGAATGCTATCTTTTTTGTTCAATCAGTTTTTATAGGGTAATTATGTACATTTGCAGTCTAGCGCAGTGAGTGATTATTTAGAATCACGGGATAAGGAAAAGAAGAACACTAGGGCACGGGAAATTCCTAATTATGTGTTGCGCCGAGATACCTTTCAGCGGGATGTCACCAACTCTCAACCAACCAGAGTCGGGTCTGTTCACCATGATGGCGATGCTCTTATACGAGGGTCTTCCTTTTCAGCATGAAGATCTCGAGAAGAAGAAATCACGGCGCTATTTGGTGATCCAGCTGGTAGCTACCCTCGTTCTGGCGAGACATGAACATTTTGCGCGAAGGTGTGCTCGAGAAGGTCAAAGCTTTTGTTAGCACGAAGGACAAACTGTGGAAGGTATTACAACGAAGCGTGAGACGACCCCGTCCCAATGTGAAAAAATAACAACCTTAATTTAGTAGTTCTGTTTTTGTTGGAATATTCCCTTGGCTATGTAAACACTTATTTCATATTTTGTATTATTTTGCATTTGTTAGCAAACTTAATGTAGACAGTTATTTTTGTGTAAATAATCTTACGACATTCTATAAAAGAATGCCTTTTCCTCTCAAGCAAGACGCAGCCACAACTGTCTTTCAATGTATCTACTTCAACAATATAGAGTAATATGTTAGCTAAATCAGTCAGAAGAAAGTGTGACTGTAATACACAAAATTGTAATTGTAACCTTCAGAAGTGTAATTCTAACAGGCCATATCAGTGACAGATTTACCTTACATTACATAAAATATAAATGTAATTTTAAAAGACAAAAGTGTCATTTTAGTAGTTTTATTTATGAAAAGATAGTAATGTTGTTTTACCTATCTGAAAGATGTTGCAGTAATAACTGTGTACTTTGAAGAACATAATTTGTCATGATAGTCAAGCGTTACATATTTTAACTTAAAAAAAGTGTTACTGTAAATAACAAATTACTTAGTTAGAATTACATTTTTTAACTTAAAATTACATACTTTGAAGAACATATTTAAACTTACAAAAGTGTAGTTTTAGTAGAGAAAATTGTAATTCTAACTGAATAAAGTGTGATTTTAACTAACAAATTGTCTAATTGCAGCAGAGAAAAGTGTCATTCTAAGGCAAAAAAGTGTTACTGTAAATAACAAAAGTGTAACTTTAAAATAGAAAAATGTAATTCTAACTAAATAACTTCATCAAAATACATTGTAATACCAACGGCGACCAGTTGTCTTCCTGGCAGTTTGATGTCTAAACACAATACGAAACATCATGTTGTACCTCGTATTTTGTGTAGACATCCCAAAAAATTGCACTACTTATTACGTCTTAAATTGATTATTCTAAGATGCCTGCTTCTTCATCTTCTTCGTCTTCTTCTCCTTCTTCTTCGTCTTCTCCATCTTCTTCTTCTTCCGACGAGGTTTCTGACGATTGCGAGTCCAGCGGGTGTCTGCGAATGGGTTAGGCGCAGTTCCTTTTGTCATGGTTAGCTAATCGCTTGCAGTTTTTACACATACGTTTTGGCTTCCTTGCCAAAGCAACTGCTTTTTCCTTCTTCGACAACATTCTCTTTCCGCTCCCTTTGTTCTTGGATTTCTTGGGCGGCAAAATGGTTATCTCCTCAGTAGGAGAACATCCAAGGATTTTCTCCAACTGTTGACGTTTATTCAATGGTGATCCTAATGGTGAGAGTTTCTCCTTAAACTGTCTAATTAGACACGAGAAGTTCTCGACATCATTCTTCAATTTGCCCATGAGCAACCCAACTGCCTCGATGAATCTCCGACCACATTATCGACATCGCAATCTGTTTTCCATCTATTATATCAATGTCCTCAGTTGCTTCACCATTACTATCGATCATTTTAGACAACCTTGCATCTTTACACCATCTTTTAACAATACATTGTTCTGGAATAATCTTCACTCCGTTTGATGAGTAAATCCATATGACATGCCGGCAAATGATGCCTTTCCTCTCAAGCATTCTGCAGCTACAAGTGGCTTTCAGTGTATCTAGTTCAACATTATAAAGTAATATGTTAGTTAAATCAGTCAGACGAAAGTGTGACTGTAGTAAAACACAAAAGTAGCATTTTAATCAATAAAATTGTGATTCTAACGGATAAAAGTATAACTTTAATCAATTTGTAATTTTAACTACCCAAAGTGTAATACTAATCAATAAAAGTGTTATTCTAACTGATTAAAGTATAACTGTAGCAACCCAACGTATTATTTTAACAACCCAACGTATAATTCTAACAACCCTAGGTGTAAATCTAATCAACAAAAGTATAATTTTAACGGATAAAAGTATAATTTTAGTAAACAAATGCTAAAGAATGATACCTGGGCAGTATGTGACCTCATAATTTCTCTCCTCGCTTGCATCTCTTACGGTGGTCACTTCTAAAGAGCCACACTCAGTGAATCCTCTACTTTTACAAGTACCAATTGACCACTTGGCCTCTTCTTTAAATTCCTCGAATACTTTATGACTGTACACTTCCGCCCCGTGCACTTCAATAGCTAGATGCGTTGATATTTCAGGGAAACTGTGTCTGTTACAGTTGTCAATCTGTTTCGTGTGTGTCTTTCTTTGGTCCATCGCTGTCAAAACGCATCGTAAACTCAACTAATGTTCGACTTACTCTCAAATCTCTTAAAAAAACTATTTTCGCTCTCTGATCTTTGGGTTGTCCTCATAACACCTCCCATATCTAGGTCCCTACAATGAGCCATAACCCACTAACGCCTCCTTTTAGCGAACATTTCTTGGAACAGTCAATGTTATTAACATTGTGTTCCCTGCCAATTTCTTCCCATTTTGCATCGAACTCTGCGGCTTCAATGTCTTCATCCCATATTATGGCATTCAATTTCTTTAGAAACTCTTTGAATAATCATCTCTCGCCATTCCATACTTGCTTGGAACCTTGTTCATGATATGCCACATACAATAGCGGTGGCGCGCTGTCTTGAACACCAATGGCACCGCTTTAAGAATACCAAAGCATCCCGATCGGTGATAATGTACTTAGGCTCTTTGCCACCCATCGCACCCAGGAAACGGGTGAACACCCATTTAAACGAGTCTGCATCTTCATGAGCAACAAGCGCTCCACGAAAGTGAGTGACCGTTTATGATTATCAACCCCGTGAAAGGTGTGAATGACATGTCATACTTATTGGTGGAATACGTCGGATCGAATGACACCGCATCCCCAAAACCGAGTAGTTCCTTCTAGCGATCCCGTCCGCCCATATAGCTTTACTAAGGCTACCGTCAGAATCAACATCATAGTCAAAGAAGAACCCTGGTCTAGTAATGTGACCAATTCCTTAAAGTGGTCCACGAACATCCGACCGTCCCGTTCATGAATGTAGCATTTCACATCCCCGTGAAAGTTCTTAAAAGAATTCAAACTAGCACCGATGTTTTCAAACCCATTAACATGTTCCTTCAGAATTTTGTACGTCTTCGTAGCTCCTATCTTCATTTTGTTGATTAATGACAATCTTTTAGATTTCTGATTTCATTCATCAAAAACATAATTAAAAAGAGATACAAATATATCAGTTCAAAAAAAGAAAATTGTTGTTTTAACAATAGAAAATGTAATTGTAGACGCAAAAAGTGTAATTTTAGATGACAAAAGTGTAATTCTAACAAAATAAAGTGTAATTTTAATCAAGAAAAGTGTAATTCCAATCAACTCAGCCTTGAATTATAAAGGATTATCATTTTGTGATAGTCTGTTATGTTGCATGACAACTTTTGAAACTCTCTATCTCTTTTGATAGAGAAAACAGATACAAATGTATAAGTTCAAAAAAAGAAAAGTGTTCTTTTAACAAGAAAAAATGTAATTGTAGACGCAAGAAGTGTCATTTTAGTTGACAAAAGTGTAATTCTAACAAATTACTGTGAAATTATAACATAAACAAGTGTAATTTCAATCAAGACAAGTGTAATTTTAATTAACTCACCCTTGAATTATAAAGGATTATCATTTTGTGATAGTCTGTTATGTTGCATGCCAACTTTTGGAACTCTCTATCTCTGGCTGATACGAGTTCATGGTTGTGCCCACTGTGGAATCTGTCAATTCGTAATTCCCCCTTCATCAAGAACAGCCTAATCCTCGCTTTGCAACCAACACGCCTGACTTTGTGTCTCCTACATGAGTCCTGGCCGCCACTACACTCCAATTGTCCCTTCTGTTTGAACCCCTCCCGGTTGCAAACCAACAGTTTAGATTTGATCTCGCCTCCACGCCTTCTCTTAGTTGTGTACTTACGCACATCAAAACCCACAACAACAAAGATAAATTCTATAAAATGTCACTTTGCTTCCTCTATTTCCGGAATTCACGACCAACATACGGGGTGAACTTAGCTTCAACATCTTTGCAAAATTCTTCTTCGTTCGGCTTTTGTTTTCCATTGTGCTCAATATTATCTGACAATAGCGTAATAATTATCAATTGTTTTCATAACAACTTAAAGTAACCCATAAATTTGTTCAAATTATATATTTCTTAAAATTAGACTTTTCGTAGTTATAATTACACTTTTGCCTGTTAGAATTATACTTTCTACTATTACAATTATAGTTTATAAAGTTGCGACTTTTTCTTTACAATCAACCCTTTGGTTGTTAAAATTACACTTTTCTTTCTTACAATTATACTTGTTTCTATTAGAATTACATTTTGAAAGCGTCAGAAATTGTCTTTTGCAATCACACTTTTGCCTGTTAAAATTACGGTCCAACTGTTAGAATTATACTTTTTATTATTACAATTATAGTTTATAAAGTTGCGGCTTTTCTTACAATCAACCCTTTGATTGTTAAAATTACACTTTTCTTTCTTACAATTATACTTGTTTCTATTAGAATTACATTTTGAAAACTGTCAGAAATTGTCTTTTGCAATCACACTTTTGCCTCGTTAAAATTACGGTCAAACTGTTAGAATTATACTTTTTATTATTACAATTATAGTTTATAAAGTTGCAGACTTTTCTTTACAATCAACCCTTTGGTTGTTATAATTACACTTTTGTATGTTACAATTATACTTGTAATTATTACAATTACAGTTTGAACAACGACATATTTCGTCTCTTACAATAACACTTTTACTGTTAAAATTATACTTTTATCACATATAATTACAGTTTTATAAGTTATACTTACGATATTGACAATTTTAATTTAAGATACAAATATTACACTTTTGAAATTCAATTCTACCATACTAATTACAATAATACTTTGGTGGCTTACATTCACACCTTTTGCGATTAAGATTACAATTTCATCGAATTCACTGTTATAAATTTCAAGCCTGACACTATGATGTTGAACTTATTATTCACAGAGTTTAACTTCCATCATGGAGAAGTTTAACAGATTTTACATAATAAAAAACAAGCTTCAAAAACACTTCCTCGTCATATTTAAAGAACTGTTAATATCTAACCTAATGTTTTCATAACAATATTAGATATTAAGGACTCAAAACAATATTATATATAAACTAACATGAAGAAAATAAAAAATAAACAATCCAATCATTACCATGGCCAAATGGAACCATTTGCAAATCCGTCATTTTTTACGTTGGACGTTGGTCTTGTTGTTTGTCTCTCACCTTCGAGGATAATAATGGAAGATGCTCAAGGATAATAATGGAAGATGATCAAGGAAGTTGATAAAGGAAGATGGGAAATGAAGAAAGTAGGATTCCCTCTCAATTTTCGCTGATCGATGAGTAGTTTTTTTTTCAAATTGTGTTTTGGTGGAGTATGTCTAAGAAATGTGTTGAGGAAGGTTGTTTGTATATATATATATATATATATATATATATATATATATATATATATATATATATATATATATATATAGAGAGAGAGAGAGAGAAGAGATCAACTAAGGTCCACATTTATTTTGAGTCCATAAGTTCTATTATGAGCCATTGGATGGAGGGAAATGGAGGGATGAGATCAACCCCAAAAAGTGTGTTTATAAAGCTAATCTCACCATCTCTCTCCTCCTTCACTAATCCACTCTAATTAATCACTAATTTACTTTATATTTCTTTTCCACTCATCCATTTCTCTTTCATCTTACACATTTCATTTCTCTCTTCTCTCAAACTCTAAAAAAAAAAACCCAAAAAATCCAAATAAATAAAAAAACCCAAAAAATCCAAATAAATAAAAAAACCCAAACTCGTTTTTTTTTTTTTTTTTTCCAGATTTTGCGTCTCTGTTTATTTCGTCACTTTTTTTTTTTTTTTTTTTTTTTCGATTTCGTGTTAGAGTTATACTATTTATGACTAAAGTTATACATTTGGTGGTGTTTTTTTTTAGATCTATTGGTTTTTTTGTATTTTTGTCATATTTACTTTATTTTGTTATTGTTAGATCTAGTTTTTAGATTTTTAGATTTGTTTTAGATCTTTCATATTATTTTTTTTGTTTTTTTGTTGTTATTTTTTTTTTTGACTAGAGTTATACATCAAATGCCTAGAGTTATACATTGTATGTCTAGAGTTATACAGATTGTGACTAGAGTTATACATATTATTTTTTTTGTTTTTTTGTTGTTATTTTTTTTTTTGACTAGAGTTATACATCAAACGCCTAGAGTTATACATTGTATGTCTAGAGTTATACAGATTGTGACTAGAGTTTTACATCTTTTGACTAGAATTTTTTTTTTTTTGACTAGAGTTATACATCAAATGCCTAGAGTTATACATTGTATGTCTAGAGTTATACAGATTGTGACTAGAGTTTTACATCTTTTGACTAGAATTTTTTTTTTTTGACTAGAGTTATACATCAAATGCCTAGAGTTATACATTGTATGTCTAGAGTTATACAGATTGTGACTAGAGTTTTACATCTTTGGACTAAAGTTATACAACTTTGGACTAAAGTTATACAATTTTGGACTAGAGTTTTACAAATATGGACTAGAGTTATACAAAAATGGACTAGAGTTATACAATTATGGACTAAAGTTATACAACTATGGACTAAAGTTATACAAAAATATACCAAAGTTATACAAAAATGAACCAAAGTTATACAAAAATGAACCAAAGTTATACAAAAATGAACCAAAGTTATACAAAAATGAACCAAACTTTGGTGCATTTTTGTATAACTCTGGTCGTTTTTTGAATAACTTTGGTTCATTTTTGTATAACTTTGGTGCATTTTTGTATAACTTTAGTCCAATTTTTTGTATAACTCTGGTCGTTTTTTGAATAACTTTGGTTCATTTTTGTATAACTCTGGTTCATTGTTGTATAACTCTGGTTCATTTTTGTATAACTCTGGTTCATTTTTGTATAACTCTGGTTCATTTTTGTATAACTTTAGTCCAATTTTTTGTATAACTTTAGTCCAATTTTTTGTATAACTTTAGTCCAATTTTTTGTATAACTTTAGTCCATTGTTGTATGACTTTAGTCCAATTTTGTATAACTTTGGTGCATTTTTGTATAACTTTAGTCCATTTTTGTATAACTCTAGTCCTTCATATGTATAAATTTAGTCCATATTTGTAAAACTTTAGTCCAAAATTGTATAACTTTAGTCCAAAGTTGTATAACTTTAGTCCAAAGATGTAAAACTCTAGTCACAATCTGTAGAACTCTAGTCATACAATGTATAACTCTAGGCATTTGATGTATAACTCTAGTCAAAAAAAAAATAATTCTAGTCAAAAGATGTAAAACTCTAGTCACAATCTGTATAACTCTAGACATACAATGTATAACTCTAGGCATTTGATGTATAACTCTAGTCAAAAAAAAAAATTAACAACAAAAAAACAAAACAAATAATATGTATAACTCTATGCATATAATGTATCACTCTAGGCATTTAATGTATAACTCTAGTCACAGTATTTATAATTCTACTCAAAAGATGTAAAACTCTAGTCACAATTTGTATAACTCTAGACATAAAATGTATAACTCTAAGCATTTGATGTATAACTCTAGTCAAAAAAAAAAATAACAAAAAAAAACAAAAAAAATAATATGAAAAATCTAAAACAAATCTAAAAATCTAAAAACTAGATCTAAATAAATAACAACATAATAAGTAAATCACAAAAAGAAAAAAAAAAAAAAAAACCAACAACCCAACCCAACCCGAAATGTAAAATAAACGAAATAACAATAAAAAAAAAACCAAATTTAAATATCGTGTGTATAACTCTAATGTTTTAAGTGTATAACTTTAGCCATAAATAGTATAACTTTAATGTTTTAAGTGTATAACCAACAAAAAATTAATAACCAACAAAAATTAAAAACCAAATAACAATTACAAAATAAAGTAAATATGACAAAAACAAAAAAAAACCAATAGATCTAAAAAAAACAACACCACACAAAATTAATACCAAATATCAAATAATAATAAAAATAACTAAACTATAAAAAAATAACCAAAACACAAATCATAATGTTTCAATGATACAACTTTCTAAGTAAAAAAAAACCAAATAACAAAAAAATACAAAAATAAACCAAACAAAAAAATACAAAAATAAACCAAACAAAACAAATAACAAAAATAACAAAAACCAAAAAAAAAAAAAAAAGGAAGAGCAGCTAGTAAGGAGAACAGCCGAGATCTAAACAAAACACCAAAAAAAAAAAAAAAAAAAAAAAAAAAAAAAAAAAAGAAAACGACAAGGAGAAAGGAAGAGCAGCGAGGGAGAAAGGGAGGTGCGGTGGTGGGGAGATGCGTCGTGGTGTCAGTGGAGGGAGGCGGCGTTTGAGGTGGGTCCACGCGAGAGGTTTTGAGGTTGGTGGTGAGTGGCGGTGGTGGTGTGTCGAGGATAGAGGGAGAGGAAGGAGAAAGGGAGGTGCGGTGGTGGGGAGATGCGTCGTGGTGGCAGTGGAGGGAGGCGGCGTTTGAGGTTGTTGTGGTTGCGGTGGTGGTGCAATGTTGGTGTTGTCAATGGTGGAAGGAGAAAGAGTAGAGGAAGGGATGCGGGTTTGTGGGCGTCGATGGTAGTGGTGGAGGCACTGGCGGTGGCTGCAGCGAGTGGAGGTGGAGGTGGAGGTGGCTGCGGCGAGTGGAGGGCGGAGGGCTGGTGGTTACCGAGAAGGAGAGGAGAAGGTGAGTGGGTGAGGAGGAGAGAAAGGGTTTTTTTTTTGGTTTTTTATTTTGTTGGGATTTTTAGAGAGAAATTGGTTTTTTTTTTGTTTGTCAGGTATTATGAGAGGAAATGTGAGGGAAATGAGATATAGAGAGAGGGAGGGGATTATGATTATGGGAGGAGGATGAGTGGATTAGTAAGAACTTTAATTGCAATGAGGAGCAAATTAGGGTAGATTGGTTAGTGGCCATCCAATTTAGATGTAATCTCACCCCTCCATCCCTTCCATCCAAGGGTTCTTATAAGGACTTAGGGCCTTATATGGTATGAAGACCTTATAAGAACCCTTCTCTATATATATATATATATATATATATATATATATATATATATATATATATATATATATATATATATATATATATATATAGAATTAGGATCACATGAGTCCACCCTATCATTTTGAGTCCGTGAGTCCATGATACAATATCACACGTTATATTAAATAATATCACGACTTACGAGTATCACACGTTATACTAAACAATATCACAACAGGAAAAAAAAAATTTGAAAAAAAAAAATGAAAAAAAAATCGTGATATTGTTTTGTAATACAATATCACACGTTATGCTAAACAATATCACACGTTATACTAAACAATATCAATACAAACTTTCAAAAAAAAAAAAATTGTTAAAAAAATTTGAAAAAAAAATTTTGAAAAAAAAAAATTTCGTGATATTGTTTTGTAATACAATATCACAAGTTATGCTAAACAATATCACACGTTATACTACACAATATCACAGCTACACGAAAAAAAAAATTGTTTAAAAAAATTTTCGAAAAAAAAAATCAAAAAAAAAAATTTTCGAAATTTTTTTTTATTTTGAAAAAAAAATAATTTTGAAAAAAAAAATTCGTGATATTGTTTTGTATAGTGCGTGATATTGTTTTATGGACTCATGGACTCAAATATTTAGGTGGACTCAGGATCTCACTCTCTCTCTCTCTCTCTCTCTCTCTATATATATATATATATATATATATATATATATATATATATATATATATATATATATATATATATATATATATATATATATATAATTAGGTTCAACTAAGTCCATCTAGTTTAGATGAGTCCATAAGTCCTTATCTAAACCATTAGATGAAAAAATAATGGATGGCTGAGATTAAAATAAAAAACATATCCACCCATCCATCCACTTACATTAAATTTCGTCAGTTCCCAATTTTTTTTCATTCCCCATAAATCTCATCTCTCTTACGATTAATCTCATCTCTCTTTTTCATTTCCTATTAACCCAATCTCTCTTTCTCATCTCACTAAACTGAGCATCATCCATAATCTCACCTTTGGGCTTCCACCATGAAGCTACCATTCGAAACACAATCAGACATTCAGACCCTATACACCATCAACTCTCTTTTATTTTTAATTACTACTCTTCCTTCAGTCAAACAATAATCTTCTGTCAAGGAGTTAGTAAAGCGGGTTTGTCAACGACTCAGCGACGACGGTACAAATAAAGGGAGAATATAAAAGGGATCAGTAATTGGCGAGTTTCGGTGGCAGTCTCGGTCTCAATTTGAATACGAGGTATGCGACTGCTTAAATGGTTATGGTGTTGTGCTGTGAATTGTGCCATCTATTTGGGTGTCTTATTTCATGTTAAACAATTATGATTTTTTATATATCAAACTATTTTGCAATTTTAATTTTAGATGTATTAAAACAAAGTAAAATTTCCTATAGTGCTTTAGATCTTAAATATTTTGGTGATTTTAATCTTAGATGTACGTATTTGATTTTAATTTACTTTGATCTTGTTTTTAATGGTCTTGTTTTTAGTGGAAGTCATCATTCTATATGGTCTTGTTTTTAATTTACTTAGTGGACTTGAGTTATTCGGTTTTGGAAAATAAAAAGGGAGATAATTTCCTATTGTTTACAACTTTTCATCTGGTTGTCAATTTGTTGTAGAAATACAGTTGTTGAACCTTTAGTCCTTATTAATTGTTTTGATAATGACAGTAATGATTTGTATATGGACTTAATATATAAACATATGCGTGTAATTGTGTGCTTAAGTTTTAATTTAGAAAGGAACAATTACAAAGACGCAAGCTTGAAGTTTGGACCAAGGAGGTACAACTTCAAATATACTTGATCGATGTTTTCAAGCAAGATCAAGATTGGAAATCAACCACGAGACTCAAGATGAGAGACTTGTGAAGAGACGATTCATTTACTGAAGATCTACTGAAGATTAGATAGTATAGGTCGTCATCCGGTAATGGTTTTACTTTGTTTGATTTAAAGGTTAGTGAAGTTATGACCTAATAGACATAACTTCATTGCTAGACAAAAATGATGCGTTAATTTTTGGAAAATATATTTTTAATGGTTTATAAAAATAAGAGAGTATTTATTTTATTTGGAATTAATTAATTAGAATTTAAGTTAAATAAACTATTGGTTTGTAACACGATATTTATATCGTCATGCAACCTAGGGTTTTAACTAAATTCTATCTCGATTTGTTGCGGGCTATAGAAGCAAGAATATACCGAATGAGGCCTTGGGCCGGCCGAACCCTAGGGAGGCCGAAACCCTAGGTGGTCGAACCCTAGGAGGCCGAACCCTAGGAGGCCAAACTCCATTCCTTTGCTCCTTACTTGTTCTTCAAGTTTTATATTTCCAGAACATTCCTATGCCCTAATTCCAGAACATTCCAAACCCTAATTCACTCTACTATAAATACTCTCATTCATTCAACATTAATTGTTGACACACACATCTAATAATTTCAAGAGAGAAAAATATTTTAAGCAAAAATCATTTGAGCTTTAATTCTTATTTTCCAAATTTGCTTATACAAAAATCACGCATCAAATTTGTCAATCACTCGAAGAAAAATCGTTACAGGATACTAAATACACAAGGATAGTATACTCACTCGCATAACGTGAGATTAGTATTTGTCGTTGTATTTTTCTTATTAACGTAAGAGCAACCTAGAGTATTTAGCGATACTCAATCTGAGTTATAATCATATAGTTGATTATACGAGTGGATTGGTAATTTTTGTAATCCGGAGAAAGGTACTAAAAATTATTAATCGAGAATAGTGGACGTAGGTTTCGACTTGTGAAACTGAACCACTTCAAAATCCTGTGTGTCTCTCTTTCTCTCTCTCTTTATTATTGTTATTTCGATTTTGCATTTATTGTTAATAATTTAATTAGTTGATTTTAATCAATAAAATCAAGTAACTAATTTATATCATATATTTCGAAAAAGCGGTCATCGTTTTTAATACTCAATTCACCCCCCCTCTTTCGTATTCGATCAATAGACTCCACAATTGGTATCAGAGCCTCGTGCTCTTGATAGCCTAACAGCTAGAGTTGATCGTTTTTTTGTAGTCTATTTATCGTCTTTTCCGCTGCATTTATTTTTTATCAAATGGATTCCAAACCCCTAAAGTGTCCTATATTCAATGGGAAGAACTATGGTTTATGGAAAAATATGATGACCCACTTCATTAAGGGAAACGACTGGGAGTGTTGGTTGATTATCAAGAATGGTCCGAATAAGATCTTACTTGCAACCAGTAATGGCACTACCGTCGAAAAGAAAGAAGAAGACTATATTGAGGCGGATTATAAAAAGGCTGAGAAAAATTCAAAAGCAATAAGCTTATTGCAAAACGGTATGATTGCTACTGAATTCGATCGTTTCTCAACCAGTTCATCTGCCAAGGAAATATGGGATGGTCTAGAATTAGCCTATGAGGGAACCACTGTTGTCAAAAAGCAACGTATGGCATTACTAATGCGCAAATACGAGCTGTTTGCCATGGAGCAAAACGAGTCAGTTGATAGCATGTCCTCTCGCTTTTCTAGCATCATCAATGAGCTTAAAAATTTAGGAAGAACTTTTGACTCCGAGGAAATTGCTAGAAAAATACTCATAAGTATGTCTCGCAGATGGAGACATAAAGTGTCTGTCATAGAAGAATGTAAGGACCTAACTTCATTATCCTATCAGGAGCTACTCGGAACTTTAATGGCTCACGAGATTACTCTGAATCAGGATGAGGAGGAAGCTGGCACAAGCAAAAAGATGGCCTTACAAGCTGAGTCTAGTAAGATCGATGATTCTTCAGATATTGAAGATGAAACTGTACTGTTTGTTAAACGTCTTAGGAAAAAGCCCTTCTTTCAAAATCAAAATAAGACAAATAACAAATCAAAGCAAACTCCTAAGAAAACTTCTGAGTCAAAAGGGTCTTTCTCTAACCCTGGATGCTTCAAGTGTGGTGATAATGATCACATGATCAAAGATTGCCCAACATGGAAGAACATAAAAGACAAAGGTCAACGTAACAAGACAAAGAAGGAGTTCAAGCAAGTCTTGATGGCTTATTGTTGGGGAGACTTGGACGCTGAATATGACGAGTCCGAAGAAGAAGAAGAAGAAGTCAATGTTTGTCTAAGTAGCGTCAGTCTTGACCTATTCTCCGAAAGCGACAATGAAAGCAATGCTTCAAATGCTGAGAAGTGTCTTGTTGGAAATTCAGATTCAGATTCAGATTCAGAGGATGAAGAGGTAAGTCTTCTTGAACTTAAAAAGCAAGTTAATAAATTCTCTAAGAGTGCTTTAGTTAAGACCTTTGAACAAACCCTCGATGTAGTTCATGAACAGAAATTAGAATTAAAAGACCTTAAGGAACAGATTTTAGATATTGCTGAGGAAAACCAACTTCTGAAAGCCAACGCCAAAAAGCTCAAATCTAAAGTTATGGATACTCCAGCTACAACTTCAGACATGACAAATGCTGAGAAGAACGCTCTTGAATTAAAAGTTAAGGCTAGTGATGCCATAACTTCAGAGCTTAAACTTAACATTAAGAATCTTCAAGCTAAAGTTACGGCTAGTGATGCCATAACTTCAGAGCTTAAACTCAACATTAAGCATCTTCAGGCTAAAGTTACAGCTAGTGATGCTATAACTTCTGAGTTGAAGAAAGTCAATGAGATTTTAAAAGATGAGCTTAATGGCAAAGATAGTGTGGTTTCCGAACACAAGAGAGAAATTGTATTTCTCTCTAAGCAATTGGATGAAACTAGCAAAAGTATATCTCAACTCAAGGTACAACATGAAAAAGAGAAACGTATCTTGAATGAACATTTTGATAAATTTCGTGAAGACCTTGAGAAAGGTAGCTCTTCCAAGGATTCAAATGAAGAACATTCAAAATGTGAAAAAGAAATTGAGTCCTTGAAAGAATTACTTTTACATGCTCGAAAAGTTCATGATAAGTGGGAAGGAAGCACAAAGGTTCTAAACTTCCTTACTGAACAATCTGACAATAACATGAAGATGGGACTTGGTCATGAATGTTATAGCCGTAGAGACCATGATAAATGCAAATCCAATCCTTCTGAAAATGATTTCAGAAAAAGAAAATACGTTAATCTTCCAGAATACTTGATTTGCAATTACTGTGGCTCTACTAGACATATACAAGTCAATTGTGTCAAACTCGCTTGGGATAAGAAAAAGAATGTTGAAACTGTTAAGACTTGTGATTTCATAGTGGAAGATGATGTCTCTACTATAGATGAACCTAACAAAAATGAAGAACGCAATAATGAGTTTAGATGGACTTATGATATGGCTTTTGATTACTCATCTGTTCCTTCAAAATCAAACAAAATAAATGAGAATCAAAAGCATACATTCAAGCCTAAAGTTCATAACCCTAAACCTAAAGCGTCACATGAAGGTACTAGACCTAAAGTTACGTTCGATAGAATAAAACCTAGAGTACCTTATGTTCCGATTGTTAGACAAAGACCAAGACAACCCAATGTTAAAGCCAAAAGAATAATAAGACAAGTGTGGGTTAGAAAGGATCAAATATATAGAATTACTAACCATAAAGGACCCAACTTAGCTTGGGTATCTAAAAGTTGTATTTGATTCATTTGCAGGTAGAAGTGAAAGAAAGTAATCTATGGTATCTCGACAGTGGATGCTCGAGACACATGACAGGAGACAGAAATCTTTTTCTTTCACTAGAGCCCTTCTTTGGTGGCAAGGTTACCTTTGGAGATAATAAGAAGGGTACAATTATTGGAGTAGGAAAAATTGGAATTTCAACCTCTCATTCAATTGATAAAGTATATCTGGTAAGTGGTCTTAAACATAATTTACTTAGTATTTCTCAATTATGTGACAAAGGAAATAGAGTTGTTTTTCATGCCGATGTTTGTCGTATCATAATTGAAGGTACTAGTAATGTTTTACTTGAGGGTCACCGTATGAGGAATGTGTATATGATTGACTTAAATGCTGTCAATACAAATTCCTTTGCGTGTATGAAAGTAACTTCCGATGAGTCTTGCTTGTGGCACAAGAGGTTTGCACACGTTAGTCCAACTATTTTAAAGAAACTTAAGTCCATGGATTTAGTTAAAGGCTTGCCCTCAATTAAATTCGAGCAAGAGACAATGTGTGACTCATGTGCCCGTTGCAAACATGTTGAAGGAAAGGTAGATCTTTATACCTAACAACATACTCATATATGTATAAATTTAATTTGTCATAAAATTAACTAATGATCTTATGCATGCAAACAAAAGATATAATAGAGGAGAAATCATGTTCTTACATTGATATTCGGTATATATGGGCACAAAAGAGTTCTCCTTCTCTTTTGTTCTTGAGCTATCCTTAATGGAAGAACAAAGACCCAAGACCCAAGTGTAGGATCTCTCCCAAGGTTTTATACCCAAAGCTTTCTCTTAATTAAAACCAATATTATGAAGACTAGATAATATTAATTTTGTGAGAAAATTGAACCAAAAATATGGTCTCTATAGTCCCATATCACACGGTTTGATAAGGAGAAGAGAGGATGATTTTTCTTGCACAAAACACTTAAGTTTTCAGCTTAGTGCATGAATGAATGATAGCCACTTTATTTATAAGTCAAATGTGGGGCAAAATAAGAAGAAAAGCCACAACTTTTGGGCTCCCAAAACGTGTAAAAGAATAGGAAGGGTGAAGGCTTTTTGTCTTCAAATTCTTCTTTCGGTACATATAATAATATGGGTCCATATTATTTTTGTCAATTTGTCAATATGTTACATGTCATATGTCACATAAAATTGTTATGTATTTTTAACATATTAAAAATCAACGTATTAATTAAAATACGTCATATACAAAAATCGACTTAGTAATTCATAATTACTTGTACCAAAATATTTTACCAATCATAAATCACAACAACTTGTATTTATAATTATTCATTCAATTTCAATTGTTTCCTTAAACAATAATTTCATCTGAGAAAAGATACAATTCGAATACTCAGACCGTATCTCATCTAAATGAGACACGTAAATTTTACTTCCAAAATCGTCCGTTCAATTTTCAAGTAATTTAATTAACTCGTAACATTATACGATTAATTAAATAATCAATTAAGAGTGTTGCCCTATAGGTATGACCTAGGGGATCAACTGATCACCACCGTCGCACGACAGTAATGTCAAACTCTAGTCAGCCAATCATTACCGATATGTGTGGACCAGTTGACAGTAAAAATACTTCCCAATTGTATTCTTTAAAATGAGATTTAATAATGATATTTAAATCATATGATCGCACTGTTGTTGAGGACACATTTCCCAACACATGTTAGATCCTCTTTTAAACCTAAAAGAATAGTTAGCACTAAACGACCACTTGAGATGGTACACATGGATTTATGTGGACCTATGAGAGTTAGAAGCCGTGGTGGATCAAAGTATGTATTTGTTCTAGTCGATGATTACTCAAGGTATGTCTGGCCAATCTTTCTTTCCTCTAAAGATGAAACTTTCGATGAATTTGTGGTATTAATGAAGCTTGCCCAAAATAGATATGATAATAAGCTTATTTCGATTCGGACGGATCACGGCACGGAATTTGACAATCAATTATTTATAGAATATTGTAGGGAAAATGGTGTGGGGCATAACTTCTCCGCACCACGTACCCCACAACAAAATGGTGTCGTGGAACGTATGAATCGAACCCTAGAGGATATGGCTCGTACTATGCTTTTGTGTAGTGGCCTTCCTAGAAGCTTTTGGGCAGAAGTTGTTAGTACCGCATGCTATGTGCATAATAGAGCTATGATCCGACCAATTTTGAAAAAGACTCCCTATGAACTTTTAAGAGGGAGAAAACCCAATATATCACATCTCCGTTGCTTCGGGAGCAAATGCTTTGCTCACAATAATGGAAAAGAAAATTTAGGAAAATTTGACCCCCGAAGTGATGAAGCTGTTTTTCTGGGATATTCGGATCATAGTAAAGCTTACAAAGTGTTCAATAAAAGAACCTTGCGCATAGAAGAAAGTGTTCATGTTCGCTTTGACGAAGATAATGTGTTTGATAAAGCTGAACAGGAAGAAGAAGATCCAAATGAGCCCGATTTCTTTCTAGCAAGAAATGAGCCTTTAAATGAAGATGAAGATATTCAAGGTATCAATGATGAACTAGAAAATTCTGCAAACAATCCTAAGAGAAGTGATGAGTCCATAGTTAATGATACTATCGACCCTTCCTTAGACAAAAAAAGAGATCTCGACCCTTCCTTAGATAAAGAAAGAGATCTTGAAGTTATACCTAATGATGTTGTAACTTCCGATCCAAATCATGATATTTCTAATGAAGTTAGTGATGCTTCTGAAGAAAATCCCGAGTCCAACTCAGGGGCAACAAATCATGATTCTTCGTCTGCAGATGATGCTAGTCCATCAAATGATAATGAGCCTAGAGTTCTCAAAAAATGGAAACATCAAAGTTCCCACCCTTTGGACAAAATCCTAGGGGATCTAGAGCAAGGCATTAAAACTAGAAGGTCCTTGAATAATTTCTGCTCGTTCTTTTCGTTTCTATCAACTATTGAACCTACCAATATTAAAGAAGCTCTTGCTGAACCTGATTGGATAACCGCTATGCAAGATGAGCTTCAACAATTCGAACACAATAAGGTATGGCACTTAGTGCCACGACCTAGTGATCGAACTGTTATTGGTACTAGATGGGTGTTTAGAAACAAATTGGACGATACAGGACTTATTACAAGAAACAAGGCACGACTAGTTGTCCAAGGCTACAATCAACAGGAAGGGATCGATTATGACGAGACCTTTGCACCTGTAGCAAGACTTGAGGCTATACGTCTCATTATTGCCTTTCTTTGCTCATAAAGGAATGAAACTGTTCCAAATGGACGTTAAGACAGCATTTCTTAATGGTTATTTGGAGGAAGAAGTCTATGTAGAACAACCTCCTGGATTTTTAGATAGCAAGTTTCAAAACCACGTCTATAAATTAGACAAAGCTTTATATGGTTTGAAACAAGCTCCAAGGGCATGGTATGACAGATTATCCAAGTTTTTGTTACAAAATAATTTTACAAGAGGATCTGTCGATAAAACCCTGTTCCTAAAATCCGAGGGTTCTAATTTACTTGTTGTACAAATTTATGTAGACGATATTATATTCGATTCTACAAATGAAAAATTGTGCAAGTATTTTTCTGATCTAATGACTTCTGAGTTTGAAATGAGCATGATGGGAGAACTGAAGTACTTTCTAGGCTTACAAGTTCAACAAACAAAGGATGGTATAAAGATACATCAACAGAAATATATCAAGGAACTAATCCGAATGTTCGGTATGGAAAATGCAAAATCATACGATACACCTATGGTACCTGAAAAGAAGATGATTATAGATGAACATGGTAAGTGTGTCGATGAGACTACATATCGAGGTATGATTGGTTCACTTTTATATTTAACTGCAAGTCGTCCTAATATAATGTTTAGCGTATGTGTCTGTGCGCGATTTCAGTCGTGCCCTAAAGAATCACATATGATTGCAGTTAAACGTATCTTGAGATATTTAATTGGTACATCTAATTTATACTTATGGTATCCACTTGAGTGTAATTTCGATCTAGTAGGATATTCGGATGCAGATTATGCGGGATGTTCTTTAGATAGGAAAAGCACTTACGGGTATGCAACGTTTGTTGGACCTTGTATTATCACATGGGGATCGAAGAAACAAAATTCGGTTTGCAATGTCTACCGCCGGGCCGAGTATGTATCTCAGGATGGTATGTTCTCAATTACTTTGGTTAAAGCAACAATTATGTGATTATGGTGTAAATGTAGGTCGTATGCCTATTATGTGTGACAATACGAGTGCTATAGTAATTTCTAAGAACCCCGCCAAAGACTCGAGGACCAAACATATAGATATTCGACACCATTTTCTACGGGATCATGTAGAGAAAGGCAACATTTCACTTGAATTTTGTAGTCTTGAAAGGCAATGGGCTGATATCTTGACTAAGGCATTAGCTAGAAAACGCTTTGAGTTATTGAGACTTGAGATTGGTTTAATTAGTGATAATTAAATCCGTCATAATTATGTCCGGGAACTGAATGATAGCTAGGAAGATAAGATTGTACGTTGTGTCCGTATATTTTTGTTGCAAGTTTAATTATGTTAAATAATGTTTATTTTACGTATTATATCTTGCTTATGTGTATGGTAGTATTTTATATTCTGCATAATCACATTTCCTTACAAAAATCGACAAAATCTACAATAAACTGCCTTAATATAATAAAGATACTTCTATCTTATTATATTCCTACACAAATCCTGCCTATACTCCATCACAAGATTTTCTTTCCTAATCTTACATCTAATAGGAAATAATGCCAAAAAAAAAAGGAAGTGCGAAAAAAAAAAAAAAAAAAAAAAAAAAAAAAAAAAAAAAAAAGTGCCGTGAAAAAAAAAAAAAAAAAAAGCAAAAAAAAAAAAAAAAAAAAAAAAAAAAAAAAAGGGAAAGATGCCGAAAAAAAAGGAAAGGCATTAAAAATAAGGAAATTGGTATTATTCTCTATCTTTTAAGGAATCCTATTCTTACCTAAACTCAAATTCCTTATGCTATATATACCCCTTTAATCTCACCATAATTCTCATCAATTCTAATCCTCTAAACCCTAATTACCTTTTACTACTATCTTCAATAATGACTAATCAACCTACAACCCGTTTTCAATCAAAGAAACATGTTGTTATTAGAAAGAAGGTAAGCCAATCACCGCCAAGAACCCGCTCCACCTCACCGGCCGAACCCCCTCGCTCTCCACGGTCTTTCGTCGACCAACCCGCCAACCTCACCAAGCGACGAAAATTGTTTAAGGGTAAGGGAAAGACGGTTTCGGAAATTGAGGTAAGTTCAAAGACTGAAAACTATAAACTTCAAGATGGTTCTTCACGTATTCTTTACGCACAGCATATGGATGATTACACCAACAATGGACTGAATAATCTTAGATTAACTCAAGTAGAACGAAGAGATGTCAATCAAGTTGCTCAATATCGCATTCACGCAGGACGAGTATATTCGATTGATTGGTTAAAGAAATACAAAGCACTTGGGTTTTTCAGAAATTTTCTCAAGGATCAAGGATGGGAAAATATTGTTGTTGTAAGTGGTCCTGTCTTTCCTATTGAGGTATATCAATTTTATGCTTCTGTTCATCTTAAGGAAGGAAATTTGTTTGCTGTGGTCATTGAGACTTCCATAAAAGTCTCACCTGGTGATTTTTGCGACTTGGCTCATGTTCCTAACGAGGGAACTGAGATCAATCCAAGCGTAGAATGGGGAGGTATCTTATCTGAAAAAAGGTTGATAGTGAAACGGTATTTCAAACAAGATGCAACTTCGTCTGAGACTATCTTAACTGCGAAGTTGTCGCCAACATTGAGGTTCTTTTTGAACTTTCTTTGGAATACCATTGTTCCTCGAAAACAAGGTAGAGATAAATTCGGGGCACATGAGATGATTATTATGAAGGCTTGGCTTGAAGGAGAAAAGGTTAGTCTACCCTTGCTTGTGTTTCATAAAATTATACAAGCTAGTGTAACGGCTAAGATGGAGGATTTTGCTTCTACTTTAAGTTTGCCTTATGGGAATTGGATATCTCGAATTTTAGAGAAGAAAGGAGTAATTGGGAAGCAGAGTTATGGAGTTATCACTAATGACGAGATGAGCGATCTTTATCTATCTTATATGAAGCTCGTTATTAATGGCAACGAATTAGGTTTTGAGACAAAAGGAGAAAAAGGAGAAAAAGAAGGAAAAAGCAATGTGAGTTTTGATATGTTGGATTCTAAGATGGATTCAAACTTTACTTCTATTCTTGGACGGATTAATGAACAAGACAAGAAATTGGAAGAATTGTTTGACCTAATTAAAAAGGAAAAGAGAGTTGATACTAGTGGACCAAGTGAAAATTAGCCCAGCTCGTCTAAACACCGTGTTGTCACGGTTTAATACACGACTCGAAAGTGTTTTTAAGGCCGCCGTACGAACTCACTCCGAGTCTACTCAAATAAAGGAAGGAATGGCTAGTTTGGTTAAGTTTGGTGATGATCTTTTGCAATCTGGGAAGGAGATGAGGTCTGAGATGCAAACTATATATGAAGCAGTTAAAGCAATGACTTTGAGGATTGGTAACTTCGATACTCGATTAACCGCTCAAGCTGCACTTCTCGACCATTGTCATGCGCGACTCGAGGACTTGGAATACCGCACCCGACCTAGGTCCAACCCGCCAAGCCCACGATACCCTTGACCATCTTGCCCTAATCCATTCAACCTAGCCTTATCTTTTTAATTCCTTTGCTCACAATAAAAATCCATTCTTATGGATATTAGCTTTTTCAATTCCGCATTTTATTCCTTGTGTGATTGCAGTTTATAATATTATTATGCTAATTAAGAACTAGATTGCGTTTAATATAATATGTTTTTCATGATTCTTTCTTGTCTCATAATATATTATTTTGGTCGTTTTATGTTTGTTCTTATCTTTTCAATGATGCCAAGAGGGGGAATTGTTTTTATGATTTGCGACCGTCTCAAAGTTAATTCTCTCATGGCGTTCTATAGTTATAACTTTGAAGAGATTATTAGTTTCTACGCTCAACTGTTCTATAATTTGGGAAGTATTATGTTGAGGGGGAACTAGACTTAGACACAAATCATAGGAGACTTGTCATCATCAAAAAGGGGGAATTTGTTGGACTTTTAGTCCTTATTAATTGTTTTGATAATGACAGTAATGATTTGTATATGGACTTAATATATAAACATATGCGTGTAATTGTGTGCTTAAGTTTTAATTTAGAAAGGAACAATTACAAAGACGCAAGCTTGAAGTTTGGACCAAGGAGGTACAACTTCAAATATACTTGATCGATGTTTTCAAGCAAGATCAAGATTGGAAATCAACCACGAGACTCAAGATGAGAGACTTGTGAAGAGACGATTCGTTTACTGAAGATCTACTGAAGATTAGATAGTATAGGTCGTCATCCGGTAATGGTTTTACTTTGTTTGATTTAAAGGTTAGTGAAGTTATGACCTAATAGACATAACTTCATTGCTAGACAAAAATGATGCGTTAATTTTTGGAAAATATATTTTTAATGGTTTATAAAAATAAGAGAGTATTTATTTTATTTGGAATTAATTAATTAGAATTTAAGTTAAATAAACTATTGGTTTGTAACACGATATTTATATCGTCATGCAACCTAGGGTTTTAACTAAATTCTATCTCGATTTGTTGCGGGCTATAGAAGCAAGAATGGACCGAATGAGGACTTGGGCCGGCCGAACCCTAGGGAGGCCGAAATCCTAGGTGGTCGAACCCTAGGAGGCCGAACCCTAGGAGGCCAAACTCCATTCCTTTGCTCCTTACTTGTTCTTCAAGTTTTATATTTCCAGAACATTCCTATGCCCTAATTCCAGAACATTCCAAACCCTAATTCACTCTACTATAAATACTCTCATTCATTCAACATTAATTGTTGACACACACATCTACTAATTTCAAGAGAGAAAAATATTTTAAGCAAAAATCATTTGAGCTTTAATTCTTATTTTCCAAATTTGCTTATACAAAAATCACGCATCAAATTTGTCAATCACTCGAAGAAAAATCGTT
This sequence comes from Silene latifolia, assembly GCF_048544455.1. NCBI lineage: Eukaryota > Viridiplantae > Streptophyta > Magnoliopsida > Caryophyllales > Caryophyllaceae > Silene > Silene latifolia. The sequence goes on from NC_133526.1 coordinate 187,324,061, forward strand.
ACAGGATACTAAATACACAAGGATAGTATACTCACTCGCATAACGTGAGATTAGTATTTGTCGTTGTATTTTTCTTATTAACGTAAGAGCAACCTAGAGTATTTAGCGATACTCAATCTGAGTTATAATCATATAGTTGATTATACGAGTGGATTGGTAATTTTTGTAATCCGGAGAAAGGTACTAAAAATTATTAATCGAGAATAGTGGACGTAGGTTTCGACTTGTGAAACTGAACCACTTCAAAATCCTGTGTGTCTCTCTTTCTCTCTCTCTTTATTATTGTTATTTCGATTTTGCATTTATTGTTAATAATTTAATTAGTTGATTTTAATCAATAAAATCAAGTAATTAATTTATATCATATATTTCGAAAAAGCGGTCATCGTTTTTAATACTCAATTCACCCCCCCCCCCCCCCCTCTTTCGTATTCGATCAATAGACTCCACAACAGTACACTAAATTCTATTTCATCAAATTATAGTTTTATTGTCACTAATAAATAATGCTCATCTAAAAATATAAGGTCGGCTACTAATTTTATGTTTGTTTGATGTCCTTGCTTGAAGTTTGAAGTTTTCACTGATGGTTGTTGTGTACGCAGGATCGAAGTATTCGCCGCATCAAATACTAGCCTCGTTTTTTATACATCTGACACTAGCCTCATAAATAAGAGTTGCTAATGGTGGTTAGGGGAAACTAAAACGACAAGAGTGCAATGATGTTTTATGTGGTGAGTTCATGGTGTTCATTGGTGGTTCTAGTGGTGTTCCATGGTGGTCGTGGGCGATGATGAGCGCTAATTGTAACGTTAGGAAGTAGCATTGCGTAACTTTAAATAAATATTGTGTAGCTTCAAATCGTTATTTATGTAATTTCAATTCATATTTGTGTACCTTTAAATTAGTATTATGTAATTTCGAATCGTTATTTATGTAACTTCAATTCATATTTGTGTAACTTTATTTAGTATTGTGCAACTTTAAATTAATATTGTATAACTTTAATTCATTGGTAGTGTAATTTCAATTGAGATATTGTGTAACTTTAAATTGATATTGTGTAACTTCAATTGATATTTGTGTAACTTTAAGTTAGTATTGCGAAACTTTAAATAAATATTGTGTAACTTTAATTCATTAGTCGTGTAACTTTAGTTGGTATTGTGTAGTTTCAATTGATATTTGTGTAACTTTAAATTAGTATTGCAGAACTTTAAATAAATATTGTGCAACTTTAATTCATTAGTCGTGTAACTTTAATTGATATTGTGTAACTTCAATTGATATTTGTGTAACTTTAAATTAGTATTGCGAAACTTTAAATAAATATTGTGTAACTTTAATTCATTAGTCGTGTAACTTGAATCAATATTGTGTAATTTCAATTGATATTTGTGTAATTTTAAATTAGTATTGCGAAACTTTAAATAAATATTGTGTAACTTTAATTCATTAGTCGTGTAACTTTAATTGATATTGTGTAATTTCAATTGATATTTGTGTAATTTTAAATTAGTATTGCGAAACTTTAAATAAATATTGTGTAACTTTAATTCATTAGTCGTGTAACTTCAATTGATATTGTGTAACTTTAAATTGATATTGTGTAACTTCAATTGATATTTGTGTAACTTTAAATTAGTATTGCGAAACTTTAAATAAATATTGTGTAACTTTAAATTAGTGTTGTGTAACTTCAAACTATTAGTTGTGCAACATTAAATAAATATTCTGTAACTTAAAATTGTTATTTGTGTAACTTCAATTGATATTTTGTTATATTACTTTATTACGGAGTATTGTGTAACTTTAAATCAATATTGTGTAACTTCAAGCCGAGATGTTGTAACTTCAATTAAGATATGGTGCAATTTCAAGCAACCTCAATTGATATTCTGATACTTCAATTATATGATTAGATTAATTAATTAATTAATTTCAAGTAAATATGATGAAATTTCAAACGGATATAGTATAACTTCAAAAAAATAGGGTAGAACTTCAAACAAAGAGGGTGTAAGTTAAGTAATTAGCATACTCAAAATTTCAGAAACTCAATGGTATTGAAAATATTACCATTGCGACGGGCTAGAAAAAATAATAAATTTAGACTTTTATTTCGCCTTAATCGGAGTCCGGATGAAGATTTACGGAGCTTTTTTCAAAATCTTTTTCAATTTACGTGGGTTTGAAAATTTCTGATTATAAACAATTATTTAGAGGTTTGAAATAGAAATAACAAGTTGATGAAAAAGAGAATATAATTAATTGGTTAATTGAGAATTAAATTTATGAGAGAAAAAAGTTAATGGGTCATTAATTACTAGTTGGTGGGTGTGTTTTACTTTTTAATCTTAACCATCAATTTTATAAGATCTAATGGCTTAGAAATGGACTTAGGGACTTATTTTTTTAGGTGGACTCATTTGAACTTGCATCTCTCTCTCTCTCTCTCTCTCTATATATATATATATATATATAGAGAGAGAGAGAGAGAGGGGGGTTCTCATGAGTCCACTATATCATATAAGTCCCTAAGTCCTTATATGGATCATTGGATGTAAGGAATGGATAGATGAGATTGCATCTAAATGGAAGGCCATAAATCCCTCTTCCTAATCTCCTTCCCTAATCCTCCATAACTCTTCCTAATTCTGTATAACTTCTTCCTCATTCTAATCTCCCTACTCACTTCCTCATTATTCATACTCCCTCACTTCTCTCATCCCCTCATTTTCTCTCATTTTCCTCTCATTCTTTCAAAAAAAAAAAACAAAAAAAAACAAAAAAACCAAATAAAAACCAAAACAACAAAAAAAACAAAACATCTCCCTCTCCTTTCCGGTAACCACCCCACCACCACTTGCACCCTCCCACCTTTACTCCCCCTTCACCAAAACCGGCCACCACCACCATCACCGACATCAAGCCGCCAACACCACCAAAACTCCTTTTTTTCACATCTCCTTCTCCCTTACTCTCACAGCTCCAGCTTCCTCCAGCCGGCAACCACACGCCTCAGCCATCACACCAGACAACCACATGTCGCCACCCCTCACGCCGTCGACCCCATCAACACCCACAAAACCCTCTACGTCCAGATCTGGGCGCGTCACCACCTCCTGTTGCCGCAACGACCGCCTGCTGCCACCACTTCTCCTCTGAACCACATACACCAACACTCACCACCACCATTTTCGTTTTTGAATTTTTATTTCAGATTTAGTTGACGTTGTTGCTTTTTCGTTGATGTCGCCATTTTCGTTGATGTAGTTGCTTTTGTCAGTTTTTTTTTTTTTTTTTCAGATTTTTTAATTTTTCATGGTTTTTAATGTTGGCTTTGTTTGGTTTCGGTTTTTTAGATTTTGGGTTGATTTAAATTTTTCATATTTGATTTGTTGGTTTTTATTTTTTATATCTATTTGGTTTTTATTTTTTCAGTCTAGATGGTTTTTATTTTTTATATCTATTTGGTTTTTATTTTTTCAGTTTTGTTGGTTTTTATTTTTTATATCTAGATGGTTTTTATTTTTGATATCTATTTGGTTTTTATTTTTTCAGATTTGTGAAATTATTTTTTTTTTTAAAAAAAAATTTTAGATCTTTTTTTTTTTTTTGCAGATCTATTTGTTAATTCTTGTCTTGTTATATGCAACTTCAATATATATAACTTCAATGGCCATTTTAGTAACTTTAATACACATTTTGTGCAATTACTGTTCATTATGTTTTTTAATGTTATTTATGCGCAACTTCAGTGACATTATGTGCAACTTCAATGACAATATGTGTAATTTCAATCTCATCTTCTTATTGTGTTGAATTTAAATCTGAATTTATATTTGTACTAAAGTTATACAATTTTGGACTAAAGTTATACGCTTAAAATATTAAATCTCTTATTCTTCTCATTTCTCTTCTTTATTGGACTAAAGTTGCACAATTTTGAACTAAATAGTGTCACTTTATGGACTAGAGTTATTTGGACTTAAAGTTATACAAATATGGACTAGAGTTATACAAATTTGGACTAAAGTTATACAAATATGCACTAAAGTTATTCATAATAACAGTGAAGTTGAACACAATGTCATTGAAGTTGCACACAATGTGGATTGAAGTTATATATAATTTCAGTGAAGTTATACTTAATGTTGATTGAAGTTGTACAAAATGTCTTTGAAGTTGTACACATATTGTCCTTTTGTCCTGAAAATTGCAAAAGTTGTACACATTTTGTCCTGTAAATTGCTAAAGTTATACAAAAAAAGCTAAAATTACAGTATGACAATTTATATAAAACTTGTCATGTAAATTTACGTATAGTATAACTTTAGTCCTTTTCTCTATAACTTTAGTCCAAAATTGTGTAACTTTAGTCGATAATAGTATAACTTTAGTCCTTTTTTGTATAATTTTAGTCCATAATAGTATCACTTTAGTCCTTTTTTGTATAACTTTAGTCCAAAATTGTGTAACTTTAGTCCATAATAGTATAACTTTAGTCCGTTTTTGTATAACTTTAGTTCATAATATTATAATTTTAGTCCTTCATTTTTATGTTGTTTATGTTTAAGCTGATTTCTATTTTTGATTTTTGATCTTTATTAAGCTGCAAATGTTGATTATTGAAGCTCAAATGTATATAATTAATGTTTTAATTGCTATGATTATCTATTATGTTGTCATGTGTTTTGAGGGGATGCGATTCATTTTTCTGGTTGTCGTCCTGGTGTGAGTTCTGTTGACTGGTATGCTCAGTTGTGCTGTGTTTATTGGGTATTTTTAAGTCTAGCTACACATCTCTTACATACACGATACGCATGCTACTTCTATAGGATCCACACAACTGTTTCATGTATGCAGTAGCAGTAGCTTGTGCATGTCCCACCATTTTATTTTAATGTTTGCGTTTTTGTGCTGGGTCATAATTCAGAAGAGTCTCACGTTTTGGGCTAAGTCCACAATTAGGATGCCATCTTAGGTCTTTGTTATTCTGGATACACATTTGTCACTTACGGAATACACATGCTACTTTTACTGGATACACAAATTGCTTCATGTATCCGGTAGCATTAGCCTATGTATCTTCCAATATTAGCATGTGTTGCTGTGTTCATAGCTGTACTTTACCTCTAGATATAGATCTCTTACTGGCAGTGACTGACAAAGTGACAATATCTCTTTTAAAAATGGATGGAACTATTTTAATGTTCGCGATTTTTGTGCTGGGTCATAATTCAGAAGAGTCTCACGTTTTTGGGCTAAGTCCACAATTAGGATGCCATCTTAGGTCTTTGTTATTCTGGATACACATTTGTCACTTACGGAATACACATGCTACTTTTACTGGATACACAATTTGTTTCATGTATCTTGTAGCATTAGCCTATGTGTCTTCCAATATTAGCATGTGTTGTTGTGTTCATAGCTGTACTTTACCTCTAGATATACATCTCTTGCCTACAGCATACACATGCTACTTATATAGGATACATAAACCAATTCATGTATCCGCTAGCAATAGCCTGTGCATGTCTCACCATTATATTAATGTTTAGATACACATTTGTCACTTATGGAATACACATGTTGCCTATACTGGATACACAAATTGATTCATGTAACTGCTATAAATTCTCTGTGCATCTCTGAATATTCTTTTGTTAAGTCTGATGTGGTGGAGTTGTGTCGAAACAGAATTAAAATTTCATCTTAGTTATTTTCAGTTTCTATTTTTGTAACTAATCTTTTTTTTTTTCTAACTTGCTAAAAATGTAGGTCCAGATAATTTAGTCTTAGTTAAGTCTACATAATCATCTATGAAAAATTGGTGCAATGGGTGTGTTGTTAATATTCTAGCAGAAGATAAAGAACAATTTATTAGAAATTATGTCCCTGAAAAGCAAACGGGAATGCGGTTTTCATTTGATCCGTTAAAGGAAGTTACCCTCAATGTCACAAGCTATGAAGCACAATATGATGTTTTTAGTAATCAACATTTAATGAAAGAGATCTTCACACGACTTGATTTGTACAAAGATAAGGCAAATATGGCAATGGTTTGTAGAAATTGGTGTCAACTCTTTCTCATACATCCAAATGCACCTCGTGTTGACATGGTATTCTTGGGGTCTTTAGTACTAAATGATTTGAAAGGGGTACGGATTGCTCGTAGGGGTCCTAACATCCTTTATCAAAGCTGCAAATGTTTTTTAACGGACAATATAATAGCGAAGTTCATCCTCCATTTTCACCAGGCGAAAAATGAAAGTCCTAATATGCATCTTAACATTCCTAATGATATTGCAATTGGCGAAGTGTTGTTGCTTAGAGCTCTGCCATCTGAGACAAGAAGCACGACAATTTCCATTACTGCAAATTTGCTAATTACTCGTGAAAATTTCTCTTTTTTTGATTTCCCTTTCCCGCTTGACATATAGCCCAAGCTAGTTTATGTGTAAATTTCTCTTTTTTTTAGTAGTTATTGTGTTAATTATGTAGTTGTTATAAACTTTTGTATAATTATGTACTTCTTTTGTATAATTTGTAGTAAGTTGTTTAATATTTTGCGTACCCTCTATTTGTAATATAATTTTTTACTTTTGTATCCAATATTAGCATCAATCTTCTAGTTTAATCACGGTCCCTCAGAGGGTTCACCCAAAAGTGTTTCACGTTGTAATTTTATGATTTCTGTCCCGTCTTTTGATCCTTTTTCCGCTTTGATAGATACATAACTCTTGTTCCTTAGGTAGATACATCTTTACAGTAGTTAGATACTTATGTCTAGCACGCTAGATTCACTATTTAAAGTTTGATACGTGTGTCTGTCAAATGTCATTGTCTCACTTTCTTACAAGATTTGTGCTTGCTATTTTTGCTTCTTATTCCATTTTTCTTCTTTACAATGTAAAACTAGATTTCATGCCCCGGCGTTGCCCGGGTAATATCTTAACAGGGCTTCAAAATAATTGTCATGACACTAATCTTAAAAAAACAACTTAGCTTATTAGGCATATATAGAAAATTATTAATGAGTATGATTGTTTTCAAGTAGTGCCAATTTAATTCACTCGACACTCCTTCCTCTGTTTTTTATATATGATTCCTCACTTCTCTCCTGAATATCTCTTAAAATAAAATGTAAGATTTTGAGGTTTATCTCTGACATTTGTCCCACTATTGTGTCCCATTGTGTGTGTCACTCAACTTACCTTTTGACACATCACTTATGACAAAATAAAATATTACAACAAATATCACCATATGAGAAAAATCCTAGCAACGACAAAAATCCTAAGGGTCGTATGTGCTATCATTGCAAGAAGCTTTTGCATCTCGGAATTGGTTGCTTTGATAAGCAAATTGTGTGTTTCTCCTACAACAAGCCTGGACACAAGGCTAATGAATGTCCTGAGAAGAAGACTACTACTACTCCTGCTGTTCCTGAGAGGCCGAGATGTCGCATCTTTGTGATGAGCCGTGCTGAGGCTGAGGCACACCCAGACATAGTCACTGGTACGTTCTTAATATTTGATGTCCCTTGTTTGGTTTTATTTGATACCGGTGCTTCTTTGTCATTTATATCGATGAAATTCTCCGACAAGTTACCTCTTGAACCTTCACTTGGAGATACTACATCAATATCTTTACCCTCCGGCGACATCTTCTCTTGTTCTTATTTTTATTCGGATGTCCCTATATCGATAGCGGAATCTATTTTCCCGGCTAATCTCCTTCGATTTCCACTTGAGGAGTTTGATGTTATTTTGGGCATGGATTGGTTATCTACCTATCATGCTCGATTTGAATGTCGAGATCAAAAGATTGTTCTTAAAAGCCCTTTGGTTACTCGCGTATCTTATCAAGGGGTTAGAAAGCAAACAGGTGTGAAGTTGATCTCAGCTATGAAGATGGTGAATGCTTTGAAGAAGGGTCATCAAGCATTCCTATGTTTAGTGACTAATTCTAATTCTCCTTCTCTTCCTCCCTTGAAGGATGTTCCCATTGTTTGTGAATTTCCGGATGTATTTCCCGATTAATTACCCGGGATTCCTCCTGAAAGAGATGTTGAATTTTCTATTGACCTTGTTCCCGGAACCGGTCCTATTGCTAAAGCTCCTTATCGTATGGCACCTTCCGAATTGAAGGAGCTGAGAGTTCAACTTGATGACTTGATTGAGAAAGGCTTTATTAGGCCTAGTGCTTCTCCTTGGGGTTCCCCCGTCCTCTTTGTGAAGAAAAAGGATGGATCTATGCGAATTTGCATTGATTATCGTGAACTCAATCGTGTGACAATCAAGAACAAGTATCCTCTTCCACGAATTGATGATCTCTTTGACCAATTACGTGGTGCTTCTACTTTTTCCAAGATTGACCTCCGATCGAGTTATCATCAAATTCCGGTGCGTGAGTCCGATAATCATAAGACTGCTTTCAGCACGAGGTATGGTCATTTCGAATTTAAAGTGATGCCTTTCGGATTGACTAATGCTTCGGCTATCTTCATGGATCAAATGAATCGTACCTTTAGTGAGTACCTCTATAAGTGTGTGGTGGTGTTCATTGATGATATCTTGATTTTCTCAAAGAATGATAAAGAACATGCCCTACACCTCCGTATCATCTTAGACATTCTACGTCGTCAAAAGTGGTATGCTAAGTTCTCGAAATGTGAATTTTGGTTGCATCAAGTCACTTTTCTTGGACATGTCATATCCAAAGATGGTGTTATGGTATATCCTTCTAAGATTGAGGCCGTTGTTGATTGGAAGAGTCCGAAAAATGTGACTGAGATTCGAAGCTTTCTCACTTTGGCGGGTTATTACCGTCGATTCGTGAAAGATTACTCTAAGTTAGCTAGACCGATGACTCAATTGTTGAAGAAGGAGTCTAAGTATGTGTGGATCTATGAGTGTGAGAATGCCTTCTTAGAGTTGAAGACTAGGTTGACTACCGCTCCGATGTTGACCTTACCTGAGGATGGTGTGGACTACGATGTTTATTGTGATGCTTCAAAGCATGGCTACTGATGAGTACTGCTTTTCATGCCGCTACAGATGGACAGACTGATAGGACTATCCAGACTTTAGAGGACCTCCTCCGTGCTTGTGCTTTAGACTTCCACACTTCTTGGGAGAAGTGCTTACCTCTTGTTGAATTCTTCTACAACAATAGCTATCATACTTCTATCAAGATGTCACCTTATGAAGCTTTGTATGGTAGGAGGTGCCGTAGTCTGGTCTGTTGGGATTAAGTCCAAGATGCTCATGTGTTGGGACCCGATTTCGTGACTGAGACCATCAATCAGGTTCAGATCATTCGAGAGCGTATGAAAACCGCTCAAGACCGACATAAATCTTATGCCGATGTCCGTCGTCGACCACTTGCCTTTGAGGTTGATGATCGAGTGTTCCTTAAGGTATCACCTATGAAAGGGGTGAAACGGTTTGGTGTAAAAGGAAAGCTGAGTCCCAAATACATTGGACCTTTCCGTGTGCTTGAGAAGATTGGCCCCGTTGCTTACCGTTTGGAGTTGCCCCCGAATTTGAGCAAGGTTCATGATGTCTTTCATGTATCTCAGTTGAGGAAGTACATTAGTGATCCGAGCCATGTCATTCAAGAAGAAATCCCATATTTGGAGCCTAACTTGACTTTGGAAGAAAAGCCAATTCGAATCCTCGAAAGAGCAAACAAGCAACTTAGAAACAAAGTTGTGCCCCTAGTTCGTATCCTTTGGCGTTGTGGAAATGTCGAAGAAGAAACTTGGGAGCCTGAATCTTCTATGTTAGCTAAATATCTCGAACTCTTCTCGTGAGGTACTTTCCGTTCCTTTATCTAATCCTTGTGAGTTTTAGCTATTCTTTCGAGTGTTCCTCTCCTTCTCTTAAATACTCTCCGCGTTAGTAGTCCTTGCTTAGTTGTTTAAAAGTCGTAATTAGAGTTTGGTCATAGCTAGTGGAGTTATTATCCTTATTATAGAGTTTCGAACTAAAGATTTTTGAAAATGTTTTAATGTTTTCCACTGGTTTTAACGTCAATGAGTGGTAAAGCTCGTTATTGGAGACGTCCGATAATTGGTTTTCTCATTTGTTGGTGTAAAAATATATATTTTTATGTCTTTGATTTGGAATGTTGATGTTCTTTAACGGCCGACGAGGATATTCCGTTCCATTAAAAAGACACTTATATTTCATACGTTCACATTTTGAAGATTTTGTTTACTTGATTTTAAAGAGATAGACCTACATATATACAATGGGTTATTTAATTAGAATACTCTGAACTATTGGTTGGCTGCTTAAAATACTCCATACTCTAATTTAACTATCAATAAAACCAACTAATACCCCTCTTCACTCTAAATAGAATTGGTGTTTTGTTAACTTGTTGTAGTAGGTAAGTTTTATTTCTTTTTCCTTTATTAGACTTATCTTATATCGTATTCCTTACCCTTTTTCTCTTCTTCTTCATTCTTCATCTCCTTCCTTTACCCATTTTTTGTTTTTTGAATTTCTATCTATCTTTCATTTCAACAGTAATTTTAATTATTCGTCCAGATTGCTGAATCAGTCCAAAAATAAAGAGAGTATTAGTTGGTTTTATTGCTTCTGTTATATCCCAAATTGCTGAAATCAGTCCATCAAATTCTAATGGAGTTCTGCAAATCTCTATCATGGGATTTTGCAAATTTAGGCTGAATCCCAAATCTAGCCAAATTATTTTAACAACTTTTATATCCATGCTTATGCCTTTGCCATAAAACCCAACCACATCCAATAAAGTCTTACAATTGCATACCTGAAAACAATTAAAATACCAGCACAAAGAATGAAAACAATTGGAGATGTCTAATTGAAAACAATGTTAGTATACTCATGGAGGACGCCAACAGTAAGCAATGTAATCAAATGGAAAAGGCAACTTCTGACTTCTGTCAATTGACAAGACAATCAATCGTTCCACTTTGCGCGCATTAATACAACACTAGCCCCATATTTACACCCCATAACCACCAATAAACGATCTAACGTACTCCTTATTTTTCAATCTAGACCACTCCTAAAATAAAATCAATATGGGAATCAGATTTAAAAGACCAATAAGAAAAAGAATCTACACCAACATATATAGATTGGTGAGGACCATCAATGACGTGTGTTGGTGACGACCATTAATGGCCTTGTTGTGAGTTGGAGAAGAGTGAGAGCTTTAATGGTGATAAGGTGAAGAGGCAAGGGAGAGGGTGAAAAGTTAAACAGAGAAATGAAAAGAAAAAGAGGAGTTAAAAGGAGGGTTAAAATATTGTTGACCTGTTTAGGAGGTAGCTGGTGGACAAATTATAATAAAAGAGAAGGGAGGCACTAGTTAGTTTTATTGGTAGTTAAAATAGAGTTTAGAGTATTTTGAGAAGTATTGTCGTAGTTTAGAGTATTCTTATTAAATAATCCTATATACAATGTTCCTTCTTCTAAGTTTCGGGGACGAAACTTCTTAAAATGAGGGATGATTGTAACACCCCGTAAATTTGAAGACCTTTATTATATTTTAAAAGTAATATTTTAATCTATTTTAATTTAATATTAATTTATTTGAAATAAATTTTATTTGATAAAATATAATCTTATTTTATTTTGAAGAAATGAAATTATTTTTGATAGTTTAGAAATGTTTAAAAGTAATTTAAACTATATTTAAACCTTTTACTTTGATAAAATAGATTTCTGATAAAAGTCGTAATATTGGGATTTTCCCATTTCTTACGGTCGTTGGGTAAACGAGTTTGGATATTGGGCAAATGAGTACTTAATCTTTTAGTAAAATCGTGTTTAAGAACTTTAATATTCTCGGAAATCGCGTTCGACGAATATTTCTAATTACCGTCGACGCAAACCCAAAACATAAACAATTGATCCACCCTTCCCATGCCATGTGACCGACCATCTCCCTCCATATGCCTCCTCTTTCAATTTTCATTTCCTCCATAATTCACTCTCTCTCTTCCTTTCATCAAACACCAATTTCCTCTCAAAATAACCTCCTTACAATCCCTAAAACCACCATAAATCCTTCATTTCTCCACCAATTCGCATAAAACTTATATATTTGGAATCCTCTCTTCAATCCTCATCTACTAGTAAGCTTTATTTTCATTTCCCCCAATTTTGTTTTAAGGCTCATCTTTTAGGGTTTCGAATTTAAGCTTAATACACTTTGTTTTTGTTGTTCTTATAGGTGAAGAATTTGAAGATGAGTTAGATGACTCATATGTTGTTGAAGATGAAGAGTAATTTTGGGTTTTAGAAGCTTTCTCAAGTTATTACTTGTCTCTTTGCTAGCTTAAGGTAACTATTCCGAGTTACTCGACGATTTAATCACATTAGTGTTGTTTATGATGTGTTGGATGCTTATGTGATTAATAACATGTTAACTTTAATTTTTACATGAATTGTTGTTGTTAAAGTTTGTTAAATATGTTGTTTTTCACATGTTTAAGTATTGAAACGAAATGGGTAATGTTGATTGAGACGATATTAAATTGAGCTTGAAACGGATTTTGGTAGGAAAAAGGGGAAAGGGGCGGAAAAACCGCCCAAAACAGCCCGTAAAGGGGCGCGGTTCAGGCCCGGTTCATGGCCCGTTGTGCGAGTCGGGTCTTGGGTCTATTGTTTGATGTTTTGAGTCTTTTGTTTGCTTATTTATGTATTTTGGTATTTTTGGCATGTGGGTAATTATTTTTATGCGAGAATTTAATTGAATTGGATATTTTGTGAGTTGGAATATATTTCCTTATGTTGATAGTTTTTCACATGATAGAAATTGAAAATGGCATGAGAATGATATTGAGATGAATTTTGTGATTTGGGCCAAAGTAGGCCAAGACTCTGAGCTGGGCCAGATTGACCGAACGAGTTTGGTCAAACTAGGTTTAAACCGGTCAGCCTTGATTTGACCGATGACCCGTCGCGGGACTAGGGTCGAGGATTTGTCTTTGAGTATGATTGTCTTTTCATATGTTGGTTGTTGGATGAATTGGTTGCCTTATACTTGAGTCTTCTTGCCTTGTTGCCATTTTAGCTTGTTCTCATGAATTATGGGATTAACGGTTCGCTGAGTTTTGGATTACTAATGAGATTGTGGATATTGTTTGATTGTCAGCTGAATTTACATTCTTGTAGTCTTTCACAAGGAAGGATGTTATCCTAGAGTCCTTGATTTGAGTATAAGTATTTATGTTGCAAGTTTGGACTCTTTGCCCCTCTTATGGTTAAGTGGGTGTCCTACTTGTCTTGTGTGGTGTTGGTATCTTAGACCATCGTCATAGATAGGCCCGTATAGTCTTTGACAAGTATATGTTCACCGCTTAATAGCCTTTGTGTCTTAGCTTGGTGGGTTTATATCCAAGTTAAGGTATGACTTCCTGACGTACTCTTAGAAGTATGTAGTCAGCTTAAGTACTAGCCAGCCCTTTGGTGGACTCCTTAGGAGTACTCATGTGTTGTTATCATGGGTCTTGGATGCGGTAGTTTTCCGCATGTCGCTAGGTCTGCGCAGGTTTAGGACTAGGGTGTTTACCTTACCTCGTGGTATAGACTCGAGTTACAGAGTGACTATTGACTGTACTAAGAACTTATGCCTGTCTATAGATATACTGTCCTTTCTTGTTTGATGATTCTATGAATCATAGAAGGTAAGATGCAAGCCGGCTATGGTTGATAGAGTTTGGATTCCCGGATGTTATGTGATTCACATGATAGTGTAGTATGAGTCGGTCTAGTATTCACATGCTAGGACTATGTGTTGTTATATTGTTGTTCACATGATAAGCACGATTGTCTAGCCTCTATATGCTAAGGCTATGTGTTATTCATATTCATATTTTTATGTTTACATGTTATATTAATTATGACATTTCGTGGCTGGGAGAACTCGGAGTTACCCCCCACTGACTGTGGCTTTCGTATTTGTATAAAATGCGATTGACAGGTAGGTGATGCATATATGGGGTACATGGACGAGCTAGCGAGCAAAATAACCTTGGGACCTAGATTGGCTTTATTTTATTGTGACCCTTAAACACTTTTTATGTCATATACTTTTTAGGGACATATGTCTCCCTTTTTCATATTTGAGTTGTATAACTTTGTTTCGCGACTTTAGCGATGTCTTATTTATGAGATTTACTTTAGACCTTGCATGATTGACACCTTCCCATTTGGATATTTTTATAACAGGTTCAGGTTTCGTTTTCAGTTTTAAAAATTACAGGTTTTTACCCAAATGAACCTATTACAAACATATCCATGCAGTTTTTACCTAGAATTATGTGTTTACTTTTCCGCAATGAATGAGGGTGTCACAATTTTATCTTTTGTTCGTGACCTAAAATGACTTTAAACTTTATGTCAAATAAGTCAGATACAAACACATTTATGAAACTCAAATTGCCCTGCGTGTAATTTGCAACCATGTTCTTTTTTGTAGTTAAACCTTTGTAGTATATGTCTTCTGGCAATGCCCTTTGAAACCACAATTATTACTTGTGATCAAAAGCAATTAATAACTATCAAAACATTAACTATATAACAAAGAAGATTAGAAGAAAAGGGCGCAATTTAACTCAAGCTTTGGATTTGTTTGGTCCCCTCTCTGGAATAAATAGAGTAGATGTGTGGTTGCGCTTTCGAATTAGGGTAGATGTCATTAGCAATTTCATCATCATTTATTCAAATTGATAATCACTATTGTTTATAGTCAAGATAACTAATAAAATCTTACCATTCAATACTATAGAGGATTACATTATAGGTAGTGGTTCAAATTTTCGTATGTAGAATGTACCTTGAGATTGGACTGCATTGAGAAAGAAAAACATGATTAAAAATTCATAAAAAATAAGTAAAAACAACAAATTTTAACGTATACATTAGGAGTCGGTAATTAATTCTGTTAAAAAAAAAATGACATGTGAAGGGAAACGCATTGGGGGAGGGGATACATGAAATTTTCATATTAAAATTCATTGCCATCAAAAACTTATTTATAGTGCTAAATACTCCCTCATATTCATTTTAA
This sequence comes from Silene latifolia, assembly GCF_048544455.1. Classification (NCBI taxonomy): domain Eukaryota; kingdom Viridiplantae; phylum Streptophyta; class Magnoliopsida; order Caryophyllales; family Caryophyllaceae; genus Silene; species Silene latifolia. The sequence goes on from NC_133526.1 coordinate 187,339,142, forward strand.
CTCTCCCCTTTCAAAATGGCACACAGATTAAGGGGAGAATTATTTTATTGTAAAGTATTGTGGTGGTGTAAGATAATTGGAGAGAGGGAAGGTATCATTGTGGGGTAAGATGATTAAAATAGTTATTGTTGTTAGGTAAGGTGATTAAAATAAGATAAAGTATGAGTATTGTGGGGTATTTTTGTGGGGTAAGATGACTAAAATAAGTATAAACACTTTACTAAATAAGGAAAGGAGGAGAGTTATATGAATAGATGAAAAAGGAAAGGAGGAGAGTTAAAATGAATAGGAGGGAGTAGTATATATCCTACCCATCCAAACTTTAGAATTCAAATCCTTTTAAATGTCTATTAATTATGATATTAATTATCTTTTAATCTACTATTTTAAAATTCTGATGATAGTTTACAAAATATGGACTAATTTCTATTTTATTTTTTATTTATACACATAATTTATTCAACAAAAGTAATAGCCAATGAAATCGCTGTAAAGTAATAGCCAATGAAATCGCTTCAAAAATTCCTCTTTTAAGTATATGTATTGATTCTTGTCATTCGTGAATAATGTATTTTGTCAATGATATTTTTTTGCTTTATAGATACACTTGTTTTTAACCACACATTTTAATCATATTTTCAGATTACCACACATGGATAAGTTGATGCTATATAATGATGGTGCAAGTACAAGCAAACAAACCCAGAATGCTATTACTAAGAGATCGAAGTCGATCCAAGAAAGCTGGTAAGACGAATTTAAAAGATGATGATGGCTTGGGGCAGTGTTATTTGAGGACACGTATGTCACCTAAAATGTTGTTGACATTTATCAACAGTGATTTGAGTGCAAAACAAGTAGTTGATATAAAGGACATGGGCTTTGGTGGGGTTCTTAATCTCCGGACAGATATGGTTCCAGGTGCTCTTGCGCATTGGCTAGTTACCAAATTCAACATATCGTCATGCTCCTATATGAAAGGGCAACTTCAAATAGCGGATGAAGATGTTCATTTATCACTTGGTATTCCTATGGGTGCAAATAATGTCACGATAGCTTCCTCAACAGATAAGAGTGTTGACTTTGTTGAGTTAAAGAGTAGATGGTTGACACAATTCAATACAAAAGATCCCACAAAGGTTGATGTTAAGGATATATTACAACTGATAATTAGCCAAAGAGACGGCGGGGAAGAGTTTAAAAGAAACTTTATTGTATTCATTGTCTCAGCATTTTTGATGGGCGTAAAAGGGACTTGTGCCAGCTTACGAGTGTTGAAGTGTTTAGAAGATATTTCAGCTGTTTCATCATTAAACTGGTGCAAATTTACCAGACAACAGTTTATTGAAACTGTTAAAAATTGGAGAATGTCTGAAAATGATAATTTTGCTGGGCCTATCATGGTGTTCGTGTTTATCTATCATGATAGAGTATCCTTCAGTTATTTTTTACTCCCTCGGGTATTCCCAACAATAGCATCATGGACGAAAGAAAGGATAAAATCTAGGCTTAAGGATGAGATGAAGGATGGGTTTGGTACTGGAGGTGTTCTATGTCGCATTGTCAAGGCTACGGTTCAGCATGTAACTTTTACTATCCCAATACAATTGGATATGCCTGAGGCTTTTATTCGAGAACCAGAGGCTACTGAGCACCTGAAGGCTAGGGAGGACCCAGAGCCTACTGAGGTTACTGAGGACCCAAAGCCTACTGAGGACCCAAAGGCTACTGAGACAGTGGAGGAGGACAGTAGCCGGAGCAGTATGTTTACTTTCAAGAAATTGGCAGAAGATGCAAACAATCTTGCTCGTGCCTATTCTAGCTTGTCAAAGTCTTTGGCAGAAGCTAGAATGAATTATCCTAACAGTAAGATTATACAACAGATGGCTCAAATCGCGTCTGCTTTAAGTGATTGCTCCTATTCATCACAGCCTACAACAGAGAGATTGAATATTCCTGAAAAGAAAGTTGATGAGCCTGTTAGGTACATATACCTATTATTAGACTCCTCTAATAGTGAACTAATTAACTTGTTAATTATATGTTCTTTAGATCTAGTGCATGCATAACAAAATGAAAGATTTATAAGAAAAACAATGTCCCTTACATTGTTATATGTTTCGAAATATAGGGCACAAGTAAGGTCACCTTCCTTCACTTGTTCTTGAGCTTAATGTGATGGATGATCCTCCAAGATCCCAAGTATAGAAATCCTCCTTAGATTGCACCCAAAACTTATTACCCTTAAACTAGTATACTAATTAACTAGATTATTATACTAGTACTCTTAAAATGATTCTAATATTATTACTATTACTACACTAGTAATGTTATTTTGATATTAGAATGGATGAACAAATGCTTGTGAATCTCATAAAACTTGTTTAGAGAAAACTAGAGAGAAGAAGCATATTTTGCATGTAGGAGATTTGAATGAATTAGTTGTTGGAAAAATGAGGACAAAAGTCCTCTTATGGAGAGGTGAGGCCGGATGGTAGGAGCCAAAAGAGCATCTTGCTTTTTCTCCTTTTTGTCTTCACAATGTATATGTATGTAAGAAAATATAAGATAGGTGTAAGGCTACAAAAGCAAAGCCTATGATTATTTATCATAAAATAAATCAATCTTACACCATCACTACTCCCTCCATACGGTCCATCCTCCATAATATGGACTACCATTTTATTTTGTCAATTTGTCATTTGTCATACAATATGTCTCATGTAGTATTTTACATGTTATTAATTAATTTAATGCATATTTATCCCATAAATATCATTTTACAAATTAATTAAATTACATACAATAAATTGACTAGTGATACTTGATCACATAAATAAAATGGGTCATAAAATTATAATTCACAACATCTTGTAATTATAATTAACTATTCATTCTAATCTCTATTGTTTCTCAAACAATAATCAATTTTAGTAACAAAGCATTTTTATTACTAAAATAAATCTTATTTAATGTCATTACAATAAGATATCAATATTCTCTCTCACAAGTAAATTTTTCACTTTTAAGGAATTGATTACCTTATATCGTCATACAATTAACCAATTTATCCATTAAGGGAATTATCCTTTAGGTGTGACCTTAAGGGATCAACTGACCACCACCGTCACACGACAGTAATGTCAAACTCTAGTCAGCCAATCATTACCGATTAATGACGATCAGTTGATTATATAATAAATCATCCCTCACGTATTCTTTATATGAGTTTTAAATTATGATATTAAATCATGTGATCGCACTATTGTCGAGGACACATTTCCCAACAATCTCCCACTTGTCCTAGACAAGTGTGCGTCACCATTTCTCTTGTCCTATTACAATCTCCCACTCAATGCAAGGTGTCTTGCAGGTCGTACTTACACTTGATCATATCTTGAGTGGTTTTCTCGATCTGGAGATTAACTGTCTGACCGAAATTATCTATCATAGATACCTTCCGAGCGTGGCCACGCATTTCCAGTTAACTACTCCTCGAGTGGCCTTGAGATTTTAAACAACCCTGACAAGGTGTGGACAATTCCTATCGCCCTATTCACTTCGTTTAGCCACAGTCTATCATAACCCAAAATATACCCAGTTTGACCTCATTTACGAAATCGTAGAGTATAAATCAAAGCTAATCAGAAGTTGTGCCAACTTGGGCGAATAGTCTCTAGTCAAAAGAATTGACTCATAAGAATACTATAGTAGCTCTTGCCACGACCAGGCTCTATGAATTACCAGAACTCTATAAGCGGTCACTGCCCGACAGAGTGTCCCATACAGTCTGCCTATGTGATCGACTAGTCATCCCATATGACTCTATGACACTTGAACTTGCCATCAATCGCATCACACTCTAGTCACTTCGAGACGTCACCTCATATAAGTAACTAGGGGCGAATACCATGTCAATCCAGTTCACTTTAATGGGGTTCAATTTGTCTCTACAACCCATTCGGATATGACAAGGTAGCGGGTGAGTTTAATAAAACTCAAACGATAAATGTGATTATCGCATATGAATAGTCAATACACTATCACTACTTCATATCTTATAACCTTTAGTGTATTATTAACACTAGTTTAGATGCAATAAAAGCTTGAAAAGTAGATATACTCGATATCCATATATTCCAACTTTATTAATTGTTATTTCCTTCCATTCAATGTCATCTCTAATAACATGAATTTATCCAGGTATATGTCTAGACTACTTACTAGACTTGGGCTCTTTAACTTGAAAGATGCTCCCACTGTTATCACATAACTTGTGACAAGATCATTTGTAGAGGGATTCACCCTTAATCCCTTCATTGACGATTTTATCACAATTTACTTGGATTCCTTTTGTAAAATTTGTAATGCACGAAACTAAAACACTTTTCTTAGTTTCTTACTCCTTAGTCAATAAAGCAGCCTAGGATTTCGACAAATCCCTTTTGAGTTTGGAAACTAAATTTTGTGCAACACTTCAACACCCAATTTAGTTTATCATCCAAACATGTGAACGAATCCTTAATTCTTCTCAAGAATCTCAAGGATGTTCTTTAAGGCTTTCACAAGCCATAATGTGGGAATTATCCCTTTAATTGACTTATTGTGCTCTCAGCATATATCACATCATGGCACGTGCGTCTGTTGGCATACATGATCATTCTAACGGCGGAAACATTAGAATTCGATTTCATGTGATCAACTACTTAATAGGTTCAGTGAATGACTATGATTCCATCATAGTAATTCTACTTCCATCAACATGAATAGCCTATTTGACCTTGTTGTTGTACAACAGATGTAAAATATCTTATCCTCATAAGACTCTCAACTCTATGCCAATATTCTCTCACATAGATTCAAAATCTAGAATATTTTGCATCCCATTCTAAGTCTCCCAATTACTCTTGCCAGAAGAGAGCATTAGTACATTATTCTCAATAAGTAATATGTTATCAACATATAAGACATGGAGAAACAATTCTAGGTCTCACTTAACTTCATGTATATCATGATTCTTCAATCATGTGAATGAAACAATTCACTATTATCACATGAACGAAAAGTATAATCCATTAATGCTTGCTTAAGATTATTCTAATATCACTTAAGAAAGCTACGCATAATATGTTAGGATTCTTAGATCTTCATCTAAGATTTTGTGTTTCAAACATTTCCTTCTCTAAATTCCCATTTTAGAAAAGCGAATTTTATTTGCCATTTTTCATTAAAATGAAATGCGGTAATTCCTAACACAATTTATCTTGATCAAATATGCATTTATATACTGTAAAGCTCTATTTACTTTTGAGGAGACCCTCGCCTTAAAGTAAATCTACTCTTGAGTAACAATTTTCGGATTGTAATGCTTCGGCTCGTATGTAAGAAGGTCATGATACTATTACTTTCACAAAGTAATATTTTTAAACAATAAGACATGTGCGATAAACTCCCACTGGACTATACTTCCATTCTATCTTCATAGACTATAGTTCATCTACACTCTCACTCTATAATTCTATTACTTTCGCAAAGTAACATTTCAACTATAAGAGATGTTTGTGACGATTCAATCTACTCCCACTCTATCTCTCAGAAATACATCTATATTCTTGAGAGATAGCTTTGTGAGTCACAAACATATATATTTAACGGAGTATTAGGAGTTTACCAAGACTATGTACTAGCTATCAAAAGGCCATCCTAACATGGCAGCTTGATAATATGCGAGTCTTATCCATGTCATCTGTTTAATAGACACTCTATTCTAGGTATCTCATGGTTGACCATCCGTTTAGAATAATGTGTCCATATGGTATCGTAAATTCCCCACTTGATGAGTTCAAAAACTCATTACAACTTTAATTGATCTTACATAAGTAAGTTGCTACTTTTAGTAATGATGACATAAGGAGAATCAAATTCATAGCTTATGGACATATAATGATCCCATCATCATAATTGTCTATTTGATCAATTTAAGTTGTCTATCTAAGGTTTCTCTACGCAAGTAATTAATGATGATGTTTTTAGAACAAGTAATCATAATAAAACAAGTGACTTGGGTTGCAAACCAAGTCACCAATATCCAAAATACAACCCGTGTTTAAAGGATACAAGCCAATTTCCAAGTCACACAAGGAAATCAAAATATTTCTAAAAACTTCAAATACATCATAAAATTAAAGACAAAGCAAATAAAAGCCAAGCTTCCATTGATCCATCGCCACGGTCGGCTACTCTAGCTTCCCACATGATCCTCTAGGCTTGCTTCTCCTTGCCTTTGTCCTTGTTAGGAGACCCTATTTACAATAAAAAGGGTAATCATCACAACTTGTATCAACATACCAAAGTTGAGATTGAAACATAAAAGATAGGGATAGTTATATACCTACTGGAATAACCTTTGCAGCTTTGATGTCGCCAAGGTATTTGGAACAGTTTCTCTTCCAATGGCCAACACCACAACAATAGTGGCACTTGTCCCCGGTGGGGGCACTGTACTTGGGCTTGGAAGAGCTTGCTTCATAAGTCTTAGCTTTGTTCCTTTTGGGAGTTCGCTTCTTTTCCTTTTTCTCGCCTTTCTTGAAGGTTCCCTTGCTCTTATGATTGATATTGAGCACATCTTTGGTGGTGCTAACACTTAGCCCCATGTCCCTTTCGGCTTGCACAAGCATTTTGTGCAACTCATCAAGGGAAATTTTCTTATCTTGCATATTAAAATTCACCCGGAATTGAATATATGCTTTGATTTTGTTGAGGGAATGAAGAATTCGATCAATTACGAGTTCATTGGGAATTTCCACCTTATGCATTTTTAAGGTCTCAACATGCTCCATCAACTTGAGCACATGAGGGCTCACCTTTTGGCCCTCTTTGATGTTAAGATCAAATAATGCGGAAGCCGCCACATATTGAATGACCCTAGGAGCGCGTGAAAACATGTTCACAAGCTTCATGTAGATCTCATGAGTGGTGCTAATCTTTATAGCACTTCCTTGGAGTTCGGCCTCCATAGCAAAGATCAACACATTTTTTATCGCGGCCGACTTTTGGTAAACCTCATAGGTTTGCCTAGCGGCGGGGGTGGACCTAGCATTAGGTTCGGAGGGAGGGAGATGCCTCGGTAAGGTAACGAAGCTTGTCGTCACCTTGCGCAGCCAAGCGAAGTTGCGCGTCCCAATCGACGAAATTAGACCCATTCTTTTCTAACTTGCATCGATCCATGAAGGATCGGAGCCATGACACATTGGTAAGCGTGGTAGAACTAGTGGATGAGGACGTGATTGGAGTTGCCATTGCGGTTGATAAAACAAATTTTACTACAAAATAGGAAATGAAGGAATTAATTATCATCTATCGTTTTAATAATACTCGTAAACTTAACTACAAGTATTGCATTTATATAGTGACCTCCACCTAACTATATAAATGATTCCGAGATCCAAATTCATATTAATACGGGTACGGTGAGCCGATTCATCCCTTATTAATATAACTCGGTGGGTTAACTCTTTAATCGATTCTACTTTTAGAACTCTCGGTCGATAAAAATTACTCTAATTCTCATCTTTAGCCCGGAACACATGCGACTACGGTCACGAATACTTCCGTTGAGCTTAATCCAAATTTCGATGTAATAACATTTCACTACCGCACTTCGCCAATGTAACAAGGTTTGTATTACGGTGAAGCCGGATTAACTCCCTTATGAAATTGGTACTTCATGGGTTTCTACTATTTGGTAAGGCTATATCTCAATTATTATATGTGAGAGGTCTTGTCAATTTATTACCTATCACGTTTTAAGTGAACTAAAGTGGTGAACTACGATAATTATAATTGACACGGTCGATGACTCGATATGATATGCATGTGTTGTTATGGCGATTTGGCAATGCATGCAACATATTAAAAGAAATGCAAAGTAATAAATAAAATTCCTAGTATGACCTTCCTAAAATAGAAAATCAAATAATCTATTACATATTCGGAAACCAACTCCTTTGGTCCCTTGAATCTTCAAGTGGCACGCCTCCCAAGACACCGTCTTCGTCGGATCATCTTTCCGAATGGCACCGTCTTTGAAGATGCTCCATAATTACAAATAATAATAAAAATACAAAGCTATTCCTATTATAAATTTGTAAAATGGTAAAAACTGATAAAATAAAAATAAAAGTGATACGAGATCACATTAAATTACAACCGAATCAATATTCCCTTTCATTACGGGTAATATCGATTAAAACTAAGGCCATACTAAGATAAAATTACATAATTCAAAATTATATAAATAGAAGACATTCAACAATTGAAATATGCAGCATTATAATATGTACCTATCATGCCAAATGATGTGCCAAATCGCCCTATTTAACTTATGTCGTAAATATAACCGGTTTTATGGAAATGCGTGATAATAACCTTTTAAAATCACTAATTAACACTTAAATCACATCTAAGATCAAGTTAATTATCCTAACACCTTTTAGGACTCAAAAATTAGTCATCACTAAATTTTTGACAATAATTCAACTTGATTTAATTTTATGCTCATTTTTAGACCTTAAAATCATATTATTTATGAAATAAATCCAAATTAAATTATAAAAATTTCAAAATTTAAATTTCAAATTTTTGAACATTCTGGAATAATTCCATGACACTCATAATGTAAAAAATCATGGTTAAAATTTTTGAATTAATTTTGAGAAAATATAGTTGCATTTTATCGGTTTTATCTCATAAAATATTTAAAGTATCCAAAAATTACTCCAATAATTTTTACAACCTTAGATCTGATAAATGGGATATTGATGCAACTTAAAATAATTTTCTCAAGCCATGCAATACGTTTTAGCTATTTATGCAAAAATAGTCACTATTTATGCCATTTTTACTCTAAAAATCCATAAATCATGCTAAAAGAGATATTTTAATCTCGAAATTTACATACAATCTGTAAATTATGCATGTGACATCATATTAAAAAATCATAGATTAATTCAAAATTTAACTATTTTTAACCATTTTACCTCTTTTAATCCATTTTTATCTCATAAAAATCATAAATCATGCAATATTAATCAAATTAATACGAGTTTTTACACACAACTTGTAAAATATGCATGTGAGGTCATATAAAATTTCCAAGGCCATAAAGTAAGGTTAACCTATTTTAGTCATTTTAACTTCTATTTATGCCATTTTTATACTAAAAATTCATAAATCATGAAATATTAATCACATTAATATAATATTTTCCATGAAATACATAAAATATTCATGTGAGATCATACTAAAATACCACGACCATTTGTGAAGGTTAACTTATTTTAGTGAATAAAAGTTCATTTTAATCATAAAAATGTTATTAAATCACTAAAAATCATTAAAATGAGCAATAAATTTTCATAAATCATAAAAATGACCTAAATACATTTTAGGACCAGAATATATAACATGCATGGTGATTTCGTGGCTTATACTTATAAATCACAAATTTTTAGTTTTATATGTTAACCTTTTAACTCGGAAAAACAATAACCGATTATGCATGCAACATCCTTATGCTCTGATACCACTTGTTAGGTACATATATCTATTATTATACTCCTCTAATAGTGAACTAATTAACTTGTTAATTATATGTTCTTTAGATCTAGTGCATGCATAACAAAATGAAAGATTTATAAGAAAAACAATGTCCCTTACATTGTTATATGTTTCGAAATATAGGGCACAAGTAAGGTCACCTTCCTTCACTTGTTCTTGAGCTTAATGTGATGGATGATCCTCCAAGATCCCAAGTATAAAAATCCTCCTTGGATTGCACTCAAAACTTACCCTTAAACTAGTATACTAATTAACTAGATTATTATACTAGTACCCTTAAAATGATTCTAATATTATTACTATTACTACACTAGTAATGTTATTTTGATATTAGAATGGATGAACAAATGCTTGTGAATCTCATAAAACTTGTTTAGAGAAAACTAGAGAGAAGAAGCATATTTTGCATGTAGGAGATTTGAATGAATTAGTTGTTGGAAAAATGAGGACAAAAGTCCTCTTATGGAGAGGTGAGGCCGGATGGTAGGAGCCAAAAGAGCATCTTGCTTTTTCTCCTTTTTGTCTTCACAATGTATATGTATGTAAGAAAATATAAGATAGGTGTAAGGCTACAAAAGCAAAGCCTATGATTATTTATCATAAAATAAATCAATCTTACACCATCACTACTCCCTCCATACGGTCCATCCTCCATAATATGGACTACCATTTTATTTTGTCAATTTCTCATTTGTCACACAATATGTCTCATGTAGTATTTTACATGTTATTAATTAATTTAATTCATATTTATCCCATAAATATCATTTTACAAATTAATTAAATTACATACAATAAATTGACTAGTGATACTTGATCACATAAATAAAATGGGTCATAAAATTATAATTCACAACATCTTGTAATTATAATTAACCATTCATTCTAATCTCTATTGTTTCTCAAACAATAATCAATTTTAGTAACAAAGCATTTTTATTACTAAATTAAATCTTATTTAATCCCATTACAATAAGATATCAATATTCTCTCTCACAAGTAAATTGTTCACTTTTAAGGAATTGATTACCTTGTATCGTCATACAATTAACCAATTTATCCTTTAAGGGAATTATCCTTTAGGTCTGACCTTAAGGGATCAACTGACCACCACCGTCACACGACAGTAATGTCAAACTCTAGTCAGCCAATCATTACCGATTAATGACGATCAGTTGATTATATAATAAATCATCCCTCACGTATTCTTTATATGAGATTTAAATTATGATATTAAATCATGTGATCGCACTATTGTCGAGGACACATTTCCCAACAGAGTCTGTCAGAGTGGAAGAGAAGGGAGCTGAAAAAGGGAACAAGAGAGGAGCTGACAATGTGGGAGATAGTGGAGCTGTTTGTAATGAAGGTGATAGTGAGGAGCAGGATCCACTTACTAAGTTTGGTAAACTTAAATTTAAAAATGAGGATGGGTTGTTGGCAGCTCTTCTTAAATTAGAAATTGCTTTGGGAAAACGGCCAGCAAAGGAGACAAGTAATGTTATCAACAAACCAACTCGTGTAACGGCTTCAGTTCCTGTTTCTGTCAACACCAAAGCTAAGTCAGCTTCTCCTATTGTTTTGGACTCCGAGTCGCAAGAGTTTGAACCACTGAATTTTGAGAAGAAACAAAAATCTTCTACATTTGTTCGACGGTCTCCAAGGTTTATACACCCCTCCCCTCCAAAGTTTACACCACCTTCCCTCCCATCGGATAATGATTTTACCCCACCTTCATTTAGATTACTTAGTTCAGAATCACAATCACAAGAAGATGAGTTAAAAAAGTTCTGTGATATGGCTGTAAATCTTGGAGATGGAGTTGAAGTTGTGGAACCACTTGTTGTTGAACCAATTTCCTCATTGCCACCAAAAGAACAAGTGCACATTACAAGAGCAATGCTTAAGAGGAAGAGAGTTGAATCACAATTTTTCAGATCTCTTTTCCTTCAGAAAAGTATTATAGTTGCTGGGAATTTGAATAAAGTTGAAAAAGATGTATTGGAATATGTTTTTTCAGAGTCATCTGATGAAAGGTATGATTTTACTAACATTGTGTATGAATTTGTGTTACACACTTTTTTGTTTATAAAGTATGATTGTGGTAACTAACTTTTATTGATACATGTTTATTCAGTGAGATCCTATTCCAATGTGATAACCATAAACTTAGTCGGGCAGATTTGAAGACGGTAGTGACAGGTGACATAGTGCCTAAATCTAATATACATGCTTGGTGTTTCATTTTGAACGAAAGTGAAACACGTAGAGCAGCCAGTTCACCGTATAGGTTGTATCTCCCGCAAACCGATGATGAAGTAAGTTTTATAATAATCTGATGATATTCTTGGAATTACTCATGTTTATCTCTTTTGCAGTCATACTCCGCTACATTTTCTTATAATTTTTTTTAATCACCAGGATCCCCTTATTGCTACTCATACTACCGGCATTAATCACAATTTTGCAGGAGCAAATCTCGTAAGTAAATATTGGGTTTTAAACCGCAAGTTTTCTGACTTTAATTTTTTTATTCAATGTGCCAGTTTACTATTATTTCTAAACTGCAAGTTTACTGACTTTTTAACCTGAAATTGCATATTTTTGTTCCAATAATCTCTGAGACGCCATTTGTGTTTTGTTTTAACTTCATAGCAATGAAGTTGGAAATCCTGCATGTGATGAAGCCAAAATCTGTCAATTATACAACAATGATTGAGTCTACGGTATGACCTGTAAAGTCCTTTTCTGAATGTCATATTTATTTTGGTTTGCTATACAATTTTGTCAAACGCAGGTACAATTTGTTATGAATTGCTTGGTCCGAAACAAGATTCCATCTATACAAGACGTCAATAATCTGGTGACAGAGGAGTATATTCCGAAATCAAATATGGGTGATGGAGTTGATTCTGGGATTTATCTCATGCGTTTGTTGGAGAAGTACAGAGGCTCTAGAAAGGGTTTTCCTTTGGGTCTAAATGATGTAATTTATGATTCATATAGTATATATCTAGCTACCTAGATACAATTCAATCAATTTGCTAGTCTCTATAATGCTTAAGATATATTCCAATTTGTTTCTAGACACATGTAATGCTTAACATATATTCCAATTTGTTTTGTAGCACAACTAAGCTAAGCTTTTTGCTGCAAGAGTTTGCTCTCAGATTTGTTGTTTCGACGGTAATCAACTGAAGGATAAAATTTTATCAAAAGCTGGATCTTTGAGTTTTGATATGAGGTATCCCTCTATTCCTTTGAGTAAATATAATCATAAACTTTCTAATGAAGTTGTAAAGTTCTTGATAAATTTAATTTTTTGATTTGCCTTTTATTTTTCTAGATTTGAAGCAGTTGACCAAGAGTTCCAAATAAGAAGGCAGTCACAACATCAATGTCAACGTCAACTCACAGACACAGAACTTCTTGCTGTTATAATGAAAAGGAGTAAAGGCGTCAAGTAAGTTGTCAAATCGATAACATATTTGCACAATTAAATTTTGTTGATGCACTTTTATGTTCTAATTATATTCATATACAGTTTAGACGAGACTCTTGTGAATACTGAGTGGATGGAAGTGTGTCGAAAAGGAATGCAAAGTTTGGAAAATCGGCACTGGGTAATGGATTTGGTAAGTTTTCCTAGACCTTTTATTATTATTATTATTATTATTATTATTATTATTATTATTATTATTATTATTATTATTATTATTATTATTATAATTATTTATACTGATCTTTTTGTGATATTTAGAACATGATCATTTATATGTAGGTGCTTGATATGTATGGTGTGATGTGCACATATGATAGAACTGATATTCTCTACTTGCCAACAACAGTCCAGGTAGATAATTAAGATTCAGATTCGAAAATGCAGTTTTTCAGATTCGAAAATGCATTTTTATACATTATTATTATTATTATTATTTATACATGTTGATTCAGATTTGAAAATGCAGTTTTTCAGATGTGTTAATCCTCAATATCTAAACAATTTTATAATTTTCAGTTTGCTAAACCCGCATTAAGGCCTCAGAAAGGAAATATTGTCTGGTGCCCTCATCTTAAGATGCACTACAAGCCTGAAAATGGAGCAACTATTGAAAAGGTAAATTTGTTGGGAATCTAGTGGAAAAGTTGTTTTGGAGTTGGGTGGAATGTCATTGTATGACCTTTGCTGCTATGACATTGGTAGGTGTTTTTCACAATTGGCAAAAATGGTAATCATTGGTTAGCTTGTGTGTCGGACCTCAAGAAGCAGGAAAACTATATCTTGGACTCATACAAGCCAAACTTAGAAAAAGCAGATGATATTGAGGAGTATAATTCTTATGTGGAGGATATTGTATGGGCTCTATTTTTTTTGATATATTTTTGCATTTTTATTATCAGTTAGGATGAAATTATTTTATTACTATTTTTGATAAGTTGGTGTCATTCAAAGGTGTTCCATGTTGCAAATCAGTTTGAGCACCACAAGGGTTACAATCAGCTTAGGGGCATCATCTTGTTTACTACTGTTGTTATCAATGTACCTCAGCAAGAAAACACGTAAATTTTCTAAAAAATCCTTTATTTATTAAGCTGGGGTTAGGGGGGTTTCATATATTAGATTTCCACTGTTATAAAGTTTTGTCCTTTAACAGGATGTAGTTCTTTAGTCTAATAATCTTTAACTGTATGTGTAGTTATGATTGCGGACTATTTGTTATGAAGTTTCTGGAAGGTGCAATATACGATAAGAAATTATGGGAGGACCAAAACTATTTCAAAGTGAGTTTAATAGACTTGATAAGTAAATTTTCATATTTTACGTTTTTTTTCAAAGTGAGTTTAATAGACTTTATTTTATTTTGTGTCATTGCTTATCGTCATTTTAATTTGCAGAGTATAATTGCTTATCGTCGACAAATTATGTTGAAACTACTCAAGTGGGAGAAAAATACTGCAAAGGTAATTTTTGAATATGTGGAACTGATAGATACATATATGTAGGTGCGATAGAACACGTTAGTAGGGCACACAATCTTAAATTGATGGATAGACTTCTTTCGGTGTGTAGATACACACCTCCTGCTGTGTGGATACACTTCTCTGGTTGTGAGGATACAGTTCTTCGGCTGTGCAGATACATCCCAGCTACTGCTTGGATACACACCTGCAGTTGTCTGCATACACACCTGCAGCTGTCTGCATACACACCGGCAGCTGTGTGGATACGCATTGTTGGCTGTCTGGATACACATATCAGAATGTGCGGATACACCTCCGTTGTTCTGTGGATACATTCCTACTGTTCTATGGATACACACCTGCAACTAGTGTGGACACACATCTCTGGCAGTTTGGATACACACCCGCTGGTGTGTGAATACACAGCCCCGACTTTGTGGATACACATCCCTACTGTTTTGTAGGTACACATGTGCCGGAGATGTTAATTTTATTTTACATATAAAATTATTTTAAACTAACTTAACGTTACTTTTTTCATGTTTTATGGCCAGGTGAGTTCGTAGATTATTTTAGCAGATGGGAGTGTGTTTTGTGGATGTGTTGTGCGTGAAATGTAATCGAATTTAATAGCGTTGTGTTCAAACATTCCAAGAACATTTTTGACACAATGGTTTTTGTTCATCAAATGTAATTTTGTTTCAATACTTTTTCAATGTATGGCTACTATTAATACTATTCAGTTATTAAATTCCCATTAACACATCGTGTGGTTGTTGCGTGGGTACACATTACTGGTTGTGTAAATACACATATATGACTTTCTGGTTACACTGCCTGTGAGGATACAGATTTTCGGCTGTGCAGATACACCCCAGCTGCTGTGTGGATACACACCTGTGGCTGTGTGGATACACACCTGCATCTGTGTGGATACGCATTGTCGGCTGTCTGGATACACATCCCCGGCTTTGTGGATACACATCCCCGGCTTTCTGGATACACATAATGTTCCTGGAATGGGCCATTGGACAGTTACACTTCAAAATAAAAGGATGTGTGGATACACATAATACCCAACAAGTAGTTAATAAATTCTTATAACCAATAAAGTAAATTTAATTTTTAATTCATCAAAATTCCTCTGAACAATTTGTCGGTCAAATAATCTTAATTGATGAGGTCAAACAATTTGTAGCTAAGTATAGCTACCATAACTTTAGTACTGGTTTGGTGAGCACAATAGGTGAGGTACATATGACGATTATGGTAAGAAGAAACACCACATGCAACATTCAAGATACGAGAAAAACTACACCAATTCACTATTCCCATTGTTTCATCATTTTTTATGAAATAAAGAACTTAATCTACAATTTGTATTAATATTTTATTTTTAATTATGGTACCACCACTATTTTTCCACCCCTTCCTACATGTAGACTATTCTACATATCAATCAATATTTCTTATGTGTGTCACAGCTCGACTTTTGAGGATACACAATAAAAGTTTGTATAATAATAGAGAAGCAAAGTGTTTGAACGGTAAACGTGAGACATTAGACAACCAAACCATCGCGACTATAGGGATCCATCATAACTAAGTACAAAGCACGCTAAGAAATTATGGCCCAGAATGCGTTAATTAAACATGACAATGTACCTTGGACTTTACACACTAGAAAGTTTTTAGAAGTCTTTACATACTAGAAAGACCACTATTTAAAGTCAAATACAACATACTTCTTAGAAGTCTTTACATACTAGAAAGTTTTTAGAATACTTAATACAACTTAAACTTTTTCTAGCTGAAATCAAACTGGAGTCACTTTTGAGTGGCTCGACTTGGGCAATTCCTACTATCATGATGAGTCATTTCACCGCAAGCACGACATTTTCTCAAAGGCTTTGCATTTTCTTGTACTGCCTTTTCCTTGTTAGAAGTAATCCGTCTTCCCGATCCCTTATTCTTACACTTTTCTGGTGGTAGAACACTAGCTTCAGACGGTATTTTCGAGCCAATAAGCATCTCAATTTCAGCTTTCTTGTTTTTTGACTTCCCACGCTTAATTGGAATCATCAATTTCTCGTTGAAACCGCGAAGAAGTTCAAGCAGCTCATCACCAAGTTCCTCATTATCTTCAACAAGCGAAACTGAAGTTAATACTTCCGACCACAATTCACTTATCTTGCTTTGGTGGTTTTCTATTGATATACAATCATCTAGGAGGGTTGTCCCAACAACATTAAAAATGGGATGACAAGTTGCATATTTGCTCCATCCGTCTAATAGATACTCCCTAGGTATATCATCAAACCCTCTATCTTTTAACACCCACAGAACATGCTTACAAAGTAACCCAATTCTTTCAAACATCTTACACGAACAAGAAAATTTATTACCACTTAAATCAACTTTGTATACCTTGTCTTTCTCGCGGTCCATTATTGAAATATGCTCATTGTTGTCTTCAGTTGTCCTCGGTGAAAGACCACAAGTAAAACACGCAGTTTGGAGTTCTTCTTGAAATTGATAAAAAATAGTGGTGGTGTAAAATTCAAAGGTTTTTTTTTCTAGAAGGAGAGGTGTTGATAATTTTGGAGAAGAGTTCTTATTATCAGCAGTGTAACACCCCGGTTTATTAAAGAAGTCCTCGCCAAGACATTCCCTAATAAAACGGACTGTTACCATCTCGGTTTCCCGAGGTAGTGAATAACAAATTAAACTCCAAGGCAATTTATGTAAAATTTTAACTTAATTATTACAATTACTCTTTTCAACTCAAATTACAAGAATTGACATAAATAAAAGTGAAAGTCTTCTAGATGATGATCTAGCTACTAAGTCGTCTGATCCACTGTCTCACGCCCATTAAGCTCCCGTCCTATCTCTTAAACCTGTCAAGCCTGCTCCCCATAAAACGGTTCATCACAGGTGTTCACGAATACACAGGGTCAACCACGAGGTTGAGTAGGGAAAACATAATAAGTACGACAACAAAATACATAACTCCATTTCCAATTCGTCACATCCTCCACCTCTCCATATCACAGACCCTGAATAATCTCCACACCATATCACAGACCCTGAATAATCTCCGCTCCATATCACAGACCCTGAATAACTTCCACACCATATCACAGACCCTGAATAACTTCCACACCATATCACAGACCCTGAATAACTTCCACACCATATCACAGACCCTGAATAATCTCCACACCATCTCATATCACCACATAATAGGATATGCATAACGTAACAAAATTAATCAACATTATAAATAATATCACATGCAATTTACAAAGTGAAATATAAACTCAATCTCCTTATCCTCCATCTCCAATGCATATGAATGCCCAATAGGTTTAATGCAATTCAATGCGTAAATAAGTCACTGAACTGATAAATCATAAAGTCATGCCAGTTATCCGATGTTGTGATATCATACTCAATACGATCAAATCAGTCAATCACCCTTCCGAATATAAATGATAATATAAATCGACAACCAGAAATCCAGTCAACACAATTCGATCAATAACGATAATAGGACAAGTGTATTTCCCTACCTCAAGTGCCAGCAAATCCAGTTAAGCAGTTAAGCAGTCCAGAATTAAAGTAATGAATTTTGATTATCGATCCTTCACGAATCCGCCACCTAAAACAATTATAATATTTATAATTACTAACTACTAAATATGGAGATCTCTCAATTAGAAGTCTTCCCGAAATACAATCCCGACACCAACTTATGCCCGACTGATAATTAAAATAACCCGATTAGTATTTGACCCAACTTTCCCAAAATAGAAAGTTATTAAAGTATAATCTCTTAAAAATGGAAACTGTCCCGATATAGTAACTTTTCTCTTTTATCAAACCCGACTCAAAAACCCGTCTTTAATTAATTAATCATTATTAATTATTATTTTATTTTAAATAACTCGGAACTCAAACCAAAACGATAATTAGAGGTTTAAATGAATTATATGATGAAACGAATCAACACTTGAACAACTCGAACAATCCCGACTCTAATTATATTAAATAACTCGGGAATTAACTTAACTCAATTATTTAATGACACGGAAATTATATTAATTAATTAAGAATACGATAAATTAACGAGTCCTAGTGATTAAACTATAACAAAACCCGTTTCAACACTAAAGTAACTCGTCATCAACATCGTCCCCATCATTCGCATCCACGCACCACCACACGCCACCTCATGGCCGTGACAGCCACCAACCCACACACCCACTCTGACCTCGACACCAAAGACCACCCCCACTGGGGTCGACGGCCGCCGGCGAGGTGAACCACGGCCGTCTTTTGGCCTGGTTCACAGCCGCGCATCCCCAAACACCTCCCTTTCTCCCTCGACCACCGCCACAACCAACAACCATGAACTATTCTATCACCACCATTCAGCTCGCCGTCGTCTC
The DNA here is from genome assembly GCF_048544455.1 of Silene latifolia. Classification (NCBI taxonomy): domain Eukaryota; kingdom Viridiplantae; phylum Streptophyta; class Magnoliopsida; order Caryophyllales; family Caryophyllaceae; genus Silene; species Silene latifolia. The sequence goes on from NC_133526.1 coordinate 187,358,176, forward strand.
ACGAACACCGACACCTCAACACCACCCTGTCGACCTCCCCCTAGTCGATATTGACACCACCCAAACCTGACCAACTAAAAACCCGCCTGAAAACCAATTTAAAAACCAATTTCTACTACCCCTGACGCTGCCGCCTTTCACGGCCGCTACCACCACCCATAACAACCCCAACAACCACCATGACCCTCGTCTCTCACCACACTACCCTTATACTCTATCAACAACTACCATAGACGCCAATATAAGACGCGAAACAATGACCAACAACTCGACATAAGAACAAAACAGAGGAGGAGGTTGTTCTTACCATTTCATGCCGCCACAGCAGCCACCACGGCCACCCACAGTCGTCGATGAACGGCCTATGGCCCTCCTTGCTGTGCCGTCAACCACCTTAGCCACTCTCTCTCTCTATATATCCGTGAGGGATGGTGTTTGGATCTGCCAAAAGGAGGGAGGCGGCTGAGGGAAGAGGGAGGCGGAAATGAGGGGTAGGATTAGTAGTGTGTTTAGGGTTAATTAGGTTTAGTGTTAAATAGGATTAGGGCTAATTGGGCTGGACGTGATATTGGGCCAGCTCAAATGGGTCGATGTTTAATTGTTTGGCTCTCCTCTCGAATTCAATATAAAACCCGTCACAATTACTTGCGATAGTTTAATGTAATTACCGACTCAATTATTTTCCGACATAATTGTAATATAAAATGTATAATAATTAATATAAAATAATATCCATTTAATAATATCCGTTTAATTAATTATATAAAAAATACGGGGTATTACAGTCTTCCCCCCTTAAAATGAACTTCGTCCCGAAGTTCGCTCCCTTACCCAAACCTCAGAAGGGTATTGCATATCGTACCTACGGATGTCACGAATTTCTAACACGGTTAACACCCACTTGACACATCAATTAAACTTGTCAAACACGAAATGTTACATTCTGCCCTCCTAAAAAATAAACTTCGTCCCGAAGTTTAACTCATCATTATTTAACCAACTAATTATAATTAATAACTACACGAGACACAAATGTTTAACAACTAAATACTCATCTGAGAACACCGTCATCTTCCATCTAAATTCCGATCTCGAACTCAACATAAACTCATTAACCATGGTCGCACTGGACCGTAAACATAACTCCCGTCATCATCACTCGGCTCATAGGCCAACTCATAACTCATTACCAGTAGTTTAATCACACTCTCCTTTTTCACATCAACCAACTAACCGAAGTAGGAACAAAACATATAGAACTCATTTGCATAGGTACCCCACAACTTAAACATCAACTTGGTCAACTATAATCTACAAACAAGTGCAAATTAAGCATCAAGATTTTACAATCCTACCCAACTAAAAGCATGGTTACGTCCCCGTAACCTTCATTATTATAACAACGTTCTCAAATTACTGCTAACAACTTAAAAATGATAAAAAGGTTCTCTACTTTCGCTTAAGTTGACTAGTCCTTACCAAAGACAATCTATATGCAAGCTCTCTCAAGGAAGCTACCGTTACCCGTAAAAATCATTAGTAATCATTCATCTCACCAATCCTTGTAATCTCCTACTTTAGAAACACAGGGAATCAATCAACATGCGAAAAGAATTATGGTCAACACTTTGATAACTCGATTTATGAAAATTTATAACCTAATAGGTCCAATCTGACTTTCCTTTGCTTAATTGTACGGATTTAGGTCAAGACAGTAATCACCAATAGAAATGAAGACAACCGGTTTAGATTTATCGTCCCGAAATATTTTTAATTCTTATAACAAAGGGTTTAGGAATTATTCACGAATGACGAATGCGCCTTGATTGACAAATTCTACAAACATATTGGTCGAGTCAAACAAGCGAGTAAACCTCGATATTGGAAAGTTAACATACAAGACTATCATGCATAAAATTTCGTTATTGGTATTGAATATATTTAACTGCACCCAACACAATGACATAACAGATTAAATGTATTTAACTATACCAACTTTACAATGTTCGTTATATGTTATGCTAATATCAACCTACCATGTTAACACCTAACTCCTTTAAATCACCACATTCATTTCCTGTTCGGACATTCGTACTAACCACAACCCACCAATTCACTTCATGAACGAATAACATGACTAATTTATCCCGCTACTTATGACTCCGTTCTAGTTTCATTCCTCCAGACTAGCAATTATCATGGACACATACAACCAGACACTGGCTGGAAATCTCATTCCGAATTTATACTTACATGACAAAGTTTAACTTCATTTTCAAAACCTTTACTTTCATATTGGATGGTGATTAAATTCTTAATATAGTTCTTATAACAGAGCCGTCTATAGAATTCCTTTACAGCTTACTACGAGACTCAAAATCAGGTAACTTAATTCAATTCCTTCCAACAAAACAAGCTTAGGTGCCGACTCATATATCGTAATTTACAGGTTCATCTTATTCATTTCAATCCTATCTTTACTAATGAACGACTATTACCTCAACATCAGGGTTTTAGTTGTGCTTCTTTACTCAGTTATATTCACGGCTCAATTAAACGTACTTTAACGACTATCCTTTAAACCAACGTGTATCATGTGAATCATCAAAGGGTTATCCCATTATAATATTGCCAACATGGTTATCATAAACAATCTTTATTAAAATATAATTGATAGTAATGACTCGAGAATATAGATATGCCAACTGTCGTATTATATCAAACAGTTTCTTTTATATCATGCTCCTACAGTTGCAAGAATCCCATTAGTATTTTATGACGATATAATGGTGAACATATCCTCAAAGAATTAACAACACTGTTTATTTATCATGTCCTAGGTTTAGGTCCACTGAAATAGTTTAATGAAATGAAAGTTATAAGTATAACTATAGGCACACCGACTCATATGAACGACATTAGGACTCAGATGCATCCTACATTTGTGAACATTTTAGACATACTCGTTACTACCATCCATGTGTAAACATTTAAACATAATTATTATCATATTCATGCGAGTATATTAGAACGATCAAATTGACTTTTAACGCCATTGACTTTACTACGATATGACACTGTAGTTTATATTTATATATTCGACCACTATGCAATTATGATGAACACACCAGAGATTTTACAACATGCCAAACATATATAAAACATGTAACAACTGGACTCGTATAAAATATTTCACCCTCGATTACGAATCAAATTAATTTATTCAATTTTACTCATACCATCACGCTAACAATTTATCAACTACACTTCAATTTTTATCACTGGTTGAGATACGTAACTACTGAACATGCCTGCTACTATCATCATATAAGGACATTATAAATTCATATTATTAAAGCTCGTGAATTAATCACACACTGTATGAAGACTCAACCTAGAACACACATTTTAAAAGTCATGCTTCACGTTGTAACTTTCAAAGATCACTAATAAATAACCGTTCGATTAAAACTTGATTCATATTACTTTTACAAAACACGGAGAGTTAAAATCACAGGGAAAAGAATTAGGTTCAAAGTACAAGAATACCATTTTTAAAGAATTTTACAACTCAGTTGGTCCAAACAAACATGTGGCAGCAATTGGTCTAAAATTTGGGTCAGTTTGCAAAACTTATTATTTAATATAGAGACATCGAGAATTTTCGGAGCTTATCAATTTGAAAACATATGCGAATTTTATGATCGGTGGAGTTGGAATTATGTGAGAATTATTAATGCAATTTAAATGTGGATTTTTACAACATCATTGGTCAAGCGTCACTGCACAAAACTTCCTAACCACATCTTACTAAAATATTTATTTCTCCTAATCCGTATATCATATAAGCATGAAACCAACGTCAACTGAACACTAACTCACGAGGCTATCTTTCATAAAATTTTCACCGATAGGCAATAATCAGAAAATAAATGGTAGTAAGGTCCATTAAAGAGTAACATCAACCGAAACGAGTTTTATCACTAAGTTATTTATTTATTATGTTCCAACTCTTACAATCATACTATTGATACTAACCCATACCAAATTAGATCTCACACTGTACTTATGTAAACATATACCCCATAGATTCCCTTCGCATCTCGATCTACCCATTACATCTAAATCACGATTGCTATGACTAAAGATATGAAATTCTATTGTGTTTCCTATTACTAACACGATACTATACTAGCATGGCTTTGGGATCACACAACCGCATATTACTTAGTCATATTAGTACTATCAGCACATCATTCAACATCCACCTAGGTAATTATCATCGACTCGCAATTATTTTCATGCTCACGACTAGCACAACACTTCATTGATTATTATCCTGAACTCGAAAATTTATTTCTCATTTCCCAACATTATATGATCACGTCATCATTCATACAAAATACTTACCGTAGCGTTGTCCTGCGGAATGGTTAGAATATATGGGTTTCAAAGTATATATCAACTCGATTATGCAATAATCAATGCATCAATCAATTAACACTTAGGCAACGATATAGGCATTTCAGGTTCAACCTTAGGCAACTTTTCTACCCTTTCTCTCATATACCCTCAGGGTTTTCCGAGTCAAACTGAGAGGGCCACTGGTTCGGTGTGAGGGGGCCCCTAACTCAAACCTTACCTCAGTGTGCTCCTAACAGTTCTATCCCGGTGTTCATTTTATTTAGACACATCCTAGGTTCATTGGGCTCATTGGTTTAGGCCTGAGGATCGTTCGCTCTGATACCACTTTGTAACACCCCGGTTTATTAAAGAAGTCCTCGTCAAGACATTCCCTAATAAACGGATCGTTACCATCTCGGTTTCGAGGTAGTGAATAACAAATTAAACTCCAAGGCAATTTATGTAAAATTTTAACTTAATTATTACAATTACTCTTTTCAACTCAAATTACAAGAATTGACATAAATAAAAGTGAAAGTCTTCTAGATGATGATCTAGCTACTAAGTCGTCTGATCCAGTGTCTCACGCCCATTAAGCTCCCGTCCTATCTCTTAAACCTGTCAAGCCTGCTCCCCATAAAACGGTTCATCACAGGTGTTCACGAATACACAGGGTCAACCACGAGGTTGAGTAGGGAAAACATAATAAGTACGACAACAAAATACATAACTCCATTTCCAATTCGTCACATCCTCCACCTCTCCATATCACAGACCCTGAATAATCTCCACACCATATCACAGACCCTGAATAATCTCCGCTCCATATCACAGACCCTGAATAACTTCCACACCATATCACAGACCCTGAATAACTTCCACACCATATCACAGACCCTGAATAACTTCCACACCATATCACACACCCTGAATAATCTCCACACCATCTCATATCACCACATAATAGGATATGCATAACGTAACAAAATTAATCAACATTATAAATAATATCACATGCAATTTACAAAGTGAAATATAAACTCAATCTCCTTATCCTCCATCTCCAATGCATATGAATGCCCAATAGGTTTAATGCAATTCAATGCGTAAATAAGTCACCTGAACCGATAAATCATAAAGTCATGCCGGTTATCCGATGTTGTGATATCATACTCAATACGATCAAATCAGTCAATCACCCTTCCGAATATAAATGATAATATAAATCGACAACCAGAAATCCAGTCAACACAATTCGATCAATAACGATAATAGGACAAGTGTATTTCCCTACCTCAAGTGCCAGCAAATCCAATTAAGCAGTTAAGCAGTCCAGAATTAAAGTAATGAATTTTGATTATCGATCCTTCACGAATCCGCCACCTAAAACAATTATAATATTTATAATTACTAACTACTAAATATGGAGATCTCTCAATTAGAAGTCTTCCCGAAATACAATCCCGACACCAACTTATGCCCGACTGATAATTAAAATAACCCGATTAGTATTTGACCCAACTTTCCCAAAATAGAAAGTTATTAAAGTATAATCTCTTAAAAATGGAAACTGTCCCGATATAGTAACTTTTCTCTTTTATCAAACCCGACTCAAAAACCCGTCTTTAATTAATTAATCATTATTAATTATTATTTTATTTTAAATAACTCGGAACTCAAACCAAAACGATAATTAGAGGTTTAAATGAATTATATGATGAAACGAATCAACACTTGAACAACTCGAACAATCCCGACTCTAATTATATTAAATAACTCGGGAATTAACTTAACTCAATTATTTAATGACACGGAAATTATATTAATTAATTAAGAATACGATAAATTAACGAGTCCTAGTGATTAAACTATAACAAAACCCGTTTCAACACTAAAGTAACTCGTCATCAACATCGTCCCCATCATTCGCATCCACGCACCACCACACGCCACCTCATGGCCGTGACAGCCACCAACCCACACACCCACTCTGACCTCGACACCAAAGACCACCCCCACTGGGGTCGACGGCCGCCGGCGAGGTGAACCACGGCCATCTTTTGGCCTGGTTCACAGCCGCGCATCCCCAAACACCTCCCTTTCTCCCTCGACCACCGCCACAACCAACAACCATGAACTATTCTATCACCACCATTCAGCTCGCCGTCGTCCCACGAACACCGACACCTCAACACCACCCTGTCGACCTCCCCCTAGTCGATATTGACACCACCCAAACCTGACCAACTAAAAACCCGCCTGAAAACCAATTTAAAAACCTGTTTCTACTACCCCTGACGCTGCCGCCTTTCACGGCCGCTACCACCACCCATAACAACCCCAACAACCACCATGACCCTCGTCTCTCACCACACTACCCTTATACTCTATCAACAACTACCATAGACGCCAATATAAGACGCGAAACAATGACCAACAACTCGACATAAGAACAAAACAGAGGAGGAGGTTGTTCTTACCATTTCATGCCGCCACAGCAGCCACCACGGCCACCCACAGTCGTCGATGAATGGCCTATGGCCCTCCTTGCTGTGCCGTCAACCACCTTAGCCACTCTCTCTCTCTCTATATATCCGTGAGGGATGGTGTTTGGATCTGCCAAAAGGAGGGAGGCGGCTGAGGGAAGAGGGAGGCGGAAATGAGGGGTAGGATTAGTAGTGTGTTTAGGGTTAATTAGGTTTAGTGTTAAATAGGATTAGGGCTAATTGGGCTGGACGTGATATTGGGCCAGCTCAAATGGGTCGATGTTTAATTGTTTGGCTCTCCTCTCGAATTCAATATAAAACCCGTCACAATTACTTGCGATAGTTTAATGTAATTACCGACTCAATTATTTTCCGACATAATTGTAATATAAAATGTATAATAATTAATATAAAATAATATCCATTTAATAATATCCGTTTAATTAATTATATAAAAAATACGGGGTATTACAAGCAGTCACCTTAGCATATTTCCAACGCTGCGCATCCATAGCCGATTGGAAACGAATCCAAAACTCAACAAGAGTGAGGTGCGGGTTTGTGAAATTTCCAAAGAAGCTATTTTCAGATTCTGACCTTGATGTTGTGCGCATAATCCCACCAAGATATATGTCTCTGAAGTAGGCATGAATCCAACTTGAAAGAATGTCAAACATTGACTTCAGCCACTCATGATCAGAAAGCTCATACATCTCAATTCGAACTCTTGTGTATCAATCTCTCCATCCCAAACAATATAATTTATTTCCTTCAAAAAGTTTGTGTTTTGGCAAATTGTCGGCCCGACTTTGTCTGGCAACTTTTTCATTATATGCCACATGCATAATCGGTGTTGTGTTTTGTCACCAAACACATCTTTTACAGCTTGATTGATGCCTTTGCATTGGTCAGTTATAATTGTAGTAGGATATCAATCACCCATAGCCTTCACAAAATTCTCAAACAACCAGGTAAATGATTCTCCATCTTCCTTTCTTAACAAACCACCCGCAAAAGTGACGCATCTTTTATGGTTGTCCACACCAGTGAACGGACAAAACACCATTTTATATTCATTGAAGTTATAAGTAGCATCAAAAGAGACGGCTTCCCCAAAAAGGGCATAGTTTTTAATTGAGATTGGAGCCCAAAAAACCTTACTTAGTCGTTTTTCATCATCCACCTCAAAGTCGAAATAAAATGATGGAGACATAGCCTTCTTTTGCATGAAAGTCTCCAGTAACATCTCAGCATCATATTCCTTGATATATTTCTTAACATCCTTTGAAAAGTTTTTGAAATCTACTAAAGAAGCCCCAACATTTCTGTACCCTTTTACATATTCTTTAAACATTCTAAAGGAATCCACCGGACCATGATTTGCCCTTGAATTATCCATGATCATTTTCTTGTGAAAGAGATTCAAATTCCTAGATGGTTTCATATGAACCATTGTAGCTGGTGTAACCATTGCGTGTGTGTGTACCTCAACAAAATCATAAATTTGGTATTCACCGGTGTCAATTCTCTTAAAACAAACTGTGAACCGCCGCTATAACGCGGAAAATATAACTTATAAATTCAAGCGGAAATTAGGAATTTTTTTGAAACTTTTAAAATTTAAAGCGCGGGTTCATTAAAACCTAAAACATAACTAGAGAATGCGGAAATAAATATTTAAATTATACAAACGTGGAAGTCAAGGTGAGGGAAAATATATCCCTCGAATGATAAATGATAAAAGGTGAGTCTAAGCAATTCTACTAAACCGACTACTAGTCCAAGGTGCTCGCTAGCTCACTGTGGACAATGGGCCACAGGGGCACTTGGAAAACAAGCGTTTGCATTTGTGTAGTCGCCACCAATTTATTGTGGAAAATTGGAAACCGTTCGAATACTTCGCGTCATGTCAAGACACAAAGTAGTGACATGAACACCAAGAACTCGTTACCCTTAGCATTCTATGTCTAGAATGACTCTCGTGGATGCCAATAAACACGGATGTTCACAGAGACCTGGAGTAAGGGGTGAGGGTACGTATTAGGAAGCTCTTTTGATCGAACACCTAATCCCGCTCGCCTCGATAGCGGCCTCTACTAATGATTAGGGAAAATCGTCTATACTCGATATATTGTCGATTATATGCATGCAATGCAACATCCAACGTTTTAATCCCAACATGTGAGAATTAATACTAAGTCGGTGAAACATGTAGTTTAGCATACAATTGGGTCGAATCGGGATTTAAGTTCAATTACATGTGAAAGCATACAAGTGATACAAAGCACAATGATAAATACAACAAAGGAAAATACAATAATTACATCGGGTTTAATGATTTATGTCGAAAATACCTTTAAAACGGATAATTTGAGAAAAAGAATAAATAAACAAATTAACGAACAGGAATTAGGGTGATAATACGATTAATAGTAGATTAATTACGTAATTAATAAACTAGGTCAAGGCAACACGGGAGTTCAGAGACAGAAGTCAGCCAAGAACGGGCGCAGCAGAGATGCGCCCTCTGGAAGAGGCGCAACAGTCGCTGCGTCTGTTCCTTGGCTCAGTTCTGGCTGTGAAGCCGGAATTGCAAGTCGTTAATATTCGTTGGTGATTTTAATGATCGATTAATAATATTTACTCTGATGAAAGTGATTAGCAGATTATTTACATATGATTAATGGTCATAAAAGTGATAAACATGGATGAAAACTAATTAGGACGAATTAATACAAGATTAAAGAGGATTAATTAACAAATTAAGGATTAAACAAATAAGTAGGTTAAATACGATGAATTAATGACGGACTAATGATGAATATGATAATAAACAGGTGAGAATATATCAAAAATCGAATTCCAGAAACCCAACATGAATGAATCGAATTTCTACAACGCGGTTTGACTTTAATGACGAAAACTCGCAAATATTAATTACTTGGGATTTAAGTCGGGAATTAAGGAGATGAAATAATTACTAACGGTGATGAACAATTTATATGTTGGAATTATTATGTTCAGATTGTTATATTAAAACAAGGAACAAATGAAAACAAAATAAAAAGAACGAACGAATTATCGAAAGACGAAGGAAGAAGAATGGAAGCAGGAACTGCGGCAGCCTCACAAAGAGGCGCAGCAGGTACTGCGTCCCTTCGAAGAGGCGCATCAGTTGCTGCGTCCTTTCTTGACGGTTGTCCTCTGATAATCCGTAAAAAAGGTTTCAAACAAAGGGTTTTAGAAATCGGTTTTAATTGTATTTTCGACATAAATTTTACAATATGATTACAAAAAAATGAATAACAATAAATAAAAGAGAGATTTACACCCTCAGACTTACATGTTTGATGAAACGAGATGAACTAAGTTTACGATTAGTGATGCTCGACTCGAATGTAACGAAAGTGCCCTCGTAAGAGGAAAACGATTAAGATTGATTAAAGTTTATTATGGTGGAGTTGGTCAAATTGGTCGGTCATGCAAAACGAGGCTGGTACTCAGAAGGATCCGAGCTTACGTGATCGAAAGTTCAAGCACGTAGACGCCAAAAAGTAAGAACGTGGTCTAGAATGCAAAGGGAGAAGAGAAGGGCGGACACTCGCGTGAGAAATATGTGAGACCGAAGGTCTCTATTTATACTAATCACGCGGAGGAATTATGGTAAGAGAAAGATACGGAAGGAAAGATCCGGAAACAACCGACTTAAGTTAAACATGAAAACTTGGACAAAAAGAAAACCTTGAGGAAAAGGCGCAGCAGGTGCTGCGTCCCTTGGAAGAAGCGCAGCACTTGCTGCGTCCTTTCCTCAGTGGGTTCCTCCTGCGCAAGGAAGCGCGTTTGACAGCCTGCCGTATTTTAGTTATAACTTTCTCTACAAGACTCGGATTAAGGTGATTTCGGTGGCGTTGGAAAGCTAAAAGAAAGATCTAGAATATTCAGTGAAATAGGCCTGGCCCATAAAAGTCGTTATCACCTCGTAAAACAAGCCTAAAGTTCGGGTTGTTAGTTTAGCTAAATGAAATGCACATTTTGTAACGTAAACTTTTAGTTTAGCCTAATGAAGTGACATGAGACTCAAAATGAGATATAATCTCAACATTTTGTGACATCCTAACCTTAGGTAGACAAGCGCATTGCTTTGACTCGGGATTTGACGGTTTTTAGGAAATGAAGACGGTTTTTGACCCGGACTCCAAATGTACTCTAATTACTGCCAAAACGACCGTATTGGCACGTAGATGAAAATTAAGAGGTAGACACAGGTGTTTGAGTGATTACTTGACGATAAACTAACGAACTATCGCAAATCGTTCGGCGTACCAAACATGCGGCCCAATCATCACCGGGTGGTTTGCGGGAGGTGAAGAAATGAGGTGTCTACAGAGCCCCCACTTTGACTGAGGCTTGGATAAGGCAAAAGTCAAAGTATAGCCATCAGGTCAATCGAAGATTACAACCTGACGACTATGGCGACGCGAGGCGGTTCAAGGGGTCTGAACCAAGGACCTGTCGTCGGGAACATTTTAGAGTATGTCGACTTCCGGGGAGGGTCGTTTAAAGTCCATTAGACTACGTAAGGAGGCTCGCCAGCCATAACAAGAGACCATACCTGAAATACCCCTGGGTGAAACGGGACTGAAGATGCTTCGGCAAAACTCTTTGGTCTGAAGATAGCTTGGTGTCTGAAGGCATTAGGGGTCACAGGGATTCTGAAAAAACTTCTTAACACTTCCGAAGGTTAACTCTGAAGGCTGTCTCTCACTAAAGGAAAGGCTAAAGGACAACTCTCTCTAAAAGACTGAAAGGGGACTTAACTGAAAAGGGGTTATCTGAAAGTTACTGAAAGGATTATCCTGAAGTGTCTGAAGAAATAAAGGATTATCTGAAGGGAGGAAGGCTGAAGGAAGGATTATCCCAAAGGTTATCTAAAGGGTTGTCTGAAAGATTAAGGTAAGTTTCTGAAAGATCTGAAGGGTTTATCCCGAAAAGGGTTACCTAAAAGATATGAAGGTTTTTCCTGAAAAGGGTTATCTGAAAGGATATGAAGGATCGCCTGGGGGTATCTGCCTGTCTCTGTCCTCAAGCAAACTCTCTCGTTGGGTGATTATTGTGGTTGAATCTCCATGTCTCGAGAAGAACAGTAAACTCTTGCTGGGGGATTGTTGAGGTGTGTCGAAACATCGTCAGATAAAATCCGCTCGTTGTTACAAGTGAAGTCTTGATAAAGTACTGCTTCTGATACTTACCTGCATGGTTAGCAGCCACACAAGAATGCAATCTAACATATGCACGTAAGCAATTATCACATGGACCTCGAATGAGGGAACACATAGGCTTGCAAAAGTCGTTTGTTTATAAAAGTTGTTTAAAACTTGTTCAAAGAAGTTTGTCGTTTGTAATGCGTTATGGATATTCAATGGGCTTTAGACATAGGGCTTGTCATGACACAGACATTATATAGACGTGACGCGAAATGTAGACTTAGGTTTGACTGACGCGACACTAACTTAGATTTGACGCGACATAGGGATGACTTTGACAGACTTTGTTTAAGTATGCGCAACCCCTAGCCAAGTGTGAGTGACAATGCGTATCAGTTCCAAAGGTAAAAGAATTGGAAGAACAATGAAAGCATATAAAGGCAAGGCGTGAGCCATGGATCGGTTGTCTATTCGGACGTCTTTTGACACCGTTTGCTGTAAAAGAGGTCCATCTTGAGGCACGATGACTTGGAGAATTGATCTAAGATCTTTGTCATTGCCCGGGCCGAGTACTAGCTAGACTTAGAGGAATAAAGGAAGGGTGGCATCTTGGAAGAGAAGCCCCCAGGATGAGAAGATGACTCTGGACTTTGATAAAAAAGAGGCTGGGCGACAATAAGGAGCCCTCAGTAAAGAGGTGTTGGTTGTGGAAGGGATGTTAATTGAGGTTGGAAGGTTGAAATAGAGGTTGGTTGATAATTGAGGTGGTTGGTAATTGAGATTGAAAGTTGATAATTGAGGTTGATGTAATACCCAGGATATTTAAGGGCCTGTTGACTGACTCTGTTGACCTAGACCGACCTTGGGGAGGAAGGGGGTGAGGACCAGACTTACAACACATATTTGATAGGATGACTTACTCGACCTAGCAGAGGCTACTCGGCCGAGTATATATCTTCAATACTCGACCGAGTAGAGCCTACTCGGCCGAGTACTCTGGTACTCGATCGAGTATGGCTGTTGTTGACGCGTTAATATAAAATGCAAGTTCGCGAGATTTATTTCATTTCCCATTTCCTCGAAAGTTCCTCTTTCTCTAACCCTAGCCATCCCTCTCCCTTATCACCCTATCTTATATACTCTCATGCCTATAGTCTACACCTTCACCATGGGAAGGACGGGATTCACTTAGGAAGGATGGCATGCGTTGTTGTCGTTTGTGCCGCCGTCGAGGCGTGCGATAGGTAAGTTTCTGCCTTGTGCTTCTTTTGGGTAGTTCGTTGAGCATAGTTGTGTAATAGGAATGGTTATCGTTGTAGGATGCGTACTGGAGTCCTGCTTGGCTGTTATAGATGTCTTCCATGGTTGTGTCGAGGTAGGTTTTCCTACTCAGTACCGTTAATTGATTGTGATTGTTACTATTTCATATCTTTTTTTATCTGCTGATCATCGGAGGCTGGGTGTTGTGGTGACGGTGGTGATATGGTTGTGTTGTGACGGTTGTGGTGTTGTGACAGTTGTGATGCTGTGGTATGTGTGATTGTGGTGGAGTCACTTGCGGGAGTGGCTTCACACCCTAGTTCGCCCTCCGTGGAACCCGTCACGGGAGGGGATGTGCACATTAAGGGACAGGGATTGTTAGTCGCTCGTTGATGAGCTGTACTAGGTGGGATGGGCTGCGGTCACCCACTGGCGGCGAGGATTATCTGTTGTGATGGGTAATCTGGCAGGGCTACACACTTTGGTGGGTAGTCAGTTACTGAGTGAGATCAGAAGACTAGGTTAGAGGATGATCAGCTGGTTACATTGCTTATCTGTTTTACATTTGATTAGGCGGTACTGACCCCGTGTTGTTTTTTGGTATCTGCGGTGATCCATTCGGGGATGGTGAGCAGTTGGCTTAGCAGGTACTGTTGACTGTGGCTGCTAGGGTTGGAGGGATCGAGTCATCACGCTACCAGTCTAGAAGAGCTGTATCATGAGTTGTTGTAGTTTTACTTTTGGTCTAAAGAGTTTGTATTGAGTCGTATTGTATAAAGTACATTAATATTTTATAATTGTTCTTTTATTGTCTAATGTGATCTACTTCCTCGAGAAACAGAGATGGTGACACCGTCATACAATGGGATGGTCCTTGGTAAGGTGTCCTGGTGTGCGGGGGTGTTACAGTTGAAAGTTGGGATGGTTGCGTCCTTGAGGACTGCCTACGTATTCACGTGAAGTGAAATCAAACCAGTTCGTAGTTCTGAGGTTTGGTTAATTTTGTTTAGGTGTTGTGGTTGTATCCTTCTTGTGTAAGAAAGGACTGCCTACGTATCCACCTGAAAAGGTGAAATCAAACCATGTTAGGGCCTTAAAGTGCATGGGTCACAAGGGTATTTTCCTTTGGTGACTCGAAGAATCGATTTGAGATAACTCCCTCTGATCATAGACCAAAGAGGTATAACTAATTTTGTAAAAATTTCCTTGTCATGTGAGCATACTTGAAAGTGGACCCTAAGGATGGATATGGGTATGTCCTGTTCTAGGTAGCAAAGTATTTTAAGACTCCGTGTATGGGTCAAGGTGAAACTGGATTGGATATTTGGAATGTGGAGCTCGGTAATAAGAGGCTTTGATGAACAAATCTCTGGAGCTTGATTTTGTTGAGTTAAGGCTTAATGAGGTTATGGCTTGTAATATGGCTTGGAAATGGAGTCTCTTGGCTTGATGTAGCCTGAGCACATAAAGGTAGGTTAAAATGACGTGGGATCAAGCTTCCATGTCGTGGCCCTAAAGGATGGGTATATTTGACGAGCTTGAGAAGATTCTCATAATTCCTTACTATCTCCCCATAACGGTCTCGAGAAGGACTTAGGGTGTGTAATGTATGAAAAGCTAAATGAGAATGCTAGATGACCATCTTCATTGATGTCTTGATTCTATCTGGACTTCAACAGTATTCCGTTCAGTATTTGATTTTAGGCTTGTTCTTGATTCAGACTCAAATTCTTGGTCTAGAATATATCTCGGATTTTTGCTCAGATTTTTGATTCGGTTTTTTGAGGATAACTTTGACTTTGGATATTGACTTGCTTGATTAAACCTCTTCTTTTGACTCTTTTGATTATGGGCATAATTGTGGCCTTGGATATTGACCTCAGTTTCTCTTGATTGAGGCTTTTGTCTTTGATCATGGCTCGTATCGTCTTGGATGGACTTGGGTCAGACTAGCACCTTTGGTGTGAAACGGATTGGTACTTAGTAACACGGGTTGTTTATTGTGGGGAATGAGCTTGCCTTCCGTCATGGATTGTCAACAAGGGAAACGGTCTGGATTCGTCCTAGAATCTCTTGAGATAGGCTCGTACTAAATTGGGGTTATAGTGAGGTTTCTATCGCCAGACATGGAATAGGTAAGAAAAGAACACAGAGTTTCTGGTCCTCTACAACTTAGAACGGAACATCATTTAAGCGCACTCACATTGACCTGCTATGTGTGGTTGTTGTTTTAAAAAAAAAGCCTCAAATCAATTCTTGTTATCACAGGAAATGGTAAAGGAAGAGATAGGATAGAATATGTGGATTGAAAATTGTACTTTTATTGAAATGAATAACATAGACTCGAGAACACACGTGACTCGTAGGACAGCCCCCAGGTTGTCACTAGGAATGGAAATGGACAAGAAGAAAGATACTAGAACCAATATGAGATAGAAAGCCCAAGACTCGGACTCGGACCCGGACTTCGACTCGATCTTAGATCTAGACTCGTAATCATCGGCCCACGCTTGAACGTTTTCTCTTCCAGCAACTGGCTTTAGCATCTGACTTTGAGCATTCAACCATTTGAGCACCTCGTCCTCATCATTGGGAACACTGAAAGGATAATAGTCAAGAAACGTTTCCTGATAAGTTGCATATCAATGAGGATCGCCTAAGCTACCTTGTGGTTTAAAGGTTGAGAGGGACAACCTCCCGCTTTCGATCATATCCTGAATGACGTTTTTTAATTTGTAACATTTCTCTGTATCATGCCCTTTGCCTCTATGGTATTTGCAGTAGGCATTCTCATCCCAGAACTTAGACTTCTTCTCTGGGTTAGGCGTAGGTCCTATAGGCTTCAACATTCGTTGTTCCATGAGTCTCTGAAAGGCATCGGCGTATCTAATACCAATGTTGGTAAATTTCCTAGGAGGTGTGCCCTTATTTTTGGAAGCCTTTGTAAATGACCTTGGAGGGTTGTTAGGTTTCTTTGACGAAGGGTCCATGAGGTTGCCTTTGTTGATTTTGATTCCCGGATAAGAAGAACTAAGAATAGATTGTCCATTTGTTGCTTTCTCCTTAGGACTGTCAAGTTGAGGGTTTGTCTAGACACTTTTCATTTTGCGAAGTTGGGCATCAAGCTTCTTACCCATTTCGGCGAACTGGTTTTCTTTGTTGGAAAGCCGAGAGTTTAAGCTATCAATAGCTCCCTCTATTTTGGAAAATTTGTTGTCGAAGGCCATGGAAAGCATGAGCATTCCATTTTGGATATCTTCGTCTTCGAGGACATTGATTTCTTTGTCATCATGACGATCGAGGAGATGAGAACAGTCTAGAGATGATTCTTCGTCATGTTTAGTGATATTAGACCCAAGAGGGTCGATTTTCTTGGATTTCTTGGCGGAAGGTGGCACAGGAAGCTTGCGATCCTCGATCATATCCTGAATAATGTGCTTTAGACAAAAGCATTCCTCCGTATCGTGTCCCCTACCTCTATGGTACTGACAATATGAATCGCCCTTCCATCTAGGGAATATCTTTTCAGGGTCTGGGGTTGGACCAATTGGATGAAGTTTTCCTTGGGAAATCGGTCTTTGTAGAGCTACTTCATATGTGGTTCTGAGGTCATGGAATTCCCTATGAGCTCGTCCCGGCCTTCTGGGTGGAGTTTGCAAGAGGTTAACTCCCTTGCCTTCATTGGCCTTCTTAGATGGGTGAGTCGTGTTGAAGTTATGCCCCGGCCTTAGGGTATGAGAAAATGGTAAAGGTTTCATCATATCTATCTTGTTTTCCATATTGATGACACGAGCGCTCAAGTCTTCGATGGTGGCCTGAAGCTTAATGATTGCAGCACTGAGTCCCTTGACGTCAACAGATAAACGTTCTTGAACACTTTCATTGGAAATTGCGGAATTCCTACCGAGAAGAAAATGATGCGCATTACGACTTGATTTGACATGGGATCACGCATACTAGAGCAACAAACAAATGATACATGACGAGACGAGATGACTAGACTCTTGACTTGTGAATCCAGGAAATGTCGTGAGTGACTTCTCGTGTTTGAATTCACGGTGCTTTGACCTTGACCTTTAGACTTGAGTGTTGATTTTGACAGAGTGACATTTATGTGGTTGACTTGATTGACAGGATTGACGACATGTGTTAATTCTAATTCGTGGGTTTAAGACAGACTTGACTCGAGGTTCGGGTATGTGCGTCCCAAACGTGTACTAGGAGAATTCGAGAAACGGACATGGGAATGACTCGATGTGTTAGCCTCGAGTGTGTGAGCCGAGGTGTGGAAATGTTTAGCTCCTAATTGAGTTGGGGTAGGGAGTCCAAAATGACGGCGTGACTCCTTAGGACTTGACTTGAAATTTGAAAAGACCCAAAATGTAAAGAGAGACGGGTTTATGACTTGACAGAGTTTCGACTAGGACATAGTCGCTTTGAACTTTGACCCTAACTTAGCCCAATTGAATTTACATATTTACATTTACATGTTGGAAAATATTTTGTTTTTTTTTTGGATTTTTTTTTTCGGACTTTTTTTTTTTACGTTTTTTTTTTGTTTTTTTTTTGTGTTTTTCTATTTGGTTTTGAAATGGGTTTTAGGCCCGAAGTTTGACTCGACATATGGACAGAGTTTAGGCTTATTTTGCGCTATTTTATATTTTGAAAAGGATTTTATTTTACAAAATGGTTTTGTTTACAAAATGGTGATCACATATGATACAAACATATATACAAGCATTATAAGGGATGCTGAGTGTATTTAGAAGGGTTTTGGTTTAAAGGGTGGGTTGCCATACCGAACAATAAAACCCGGGGTCTCTGGAGAGGCTCGAACCAAACAAGAGTAAGGCCGATTCCTAGTCCATTTCCTCAAGTAGTGAAAGTCCTTGATACAAACAAGAGTAAGTACCATGGTATGGATGACGTCAATCGCTATCCATCCTTAGGCCCAAATAAGAATTAGGACCGTTTAGACGGGACGATTGGTCGAATGGGTTGGGTTGGGCCTAGGAAGGCCGAACAAACGATCTAGGAAGACCGAGTTATGAAAACCCGAAAATTGTCTCGTACAAACTATTCCCTAACCTTGTTCAAGTTTCACTCTTTTGGCTACACGTAAGTGTATTATCCCCAGCGGAGTCGCCAAACAGTGGACAATGGGCCACGGGGGCGCTTGGGAAACAAGCGTTTGCATTTGTGGAGTCGCCACCAATTTATTGTGGAAAATTGGAAACCGTTCGAATACTTCGCGTCATGTCAAGACACAAAGTAGTGACATGAACACCAAGAACTCATTACCCTTAGCATTCTATGTCTAGAATGACTCTCGTGGATGCCAATGAACATGGATGTTCACGGAGATCTGGAGTAAGGGGTGAGGGTACGTATTAGGAAGCTCTTTTGATCGAACACCTAATCCCGCCCGCCTCGATAGCGGCCTCTACTAATGATTAGGGAAAATCGTCTATACTCGATATATTGTCGATTATATGCATGCAATGCAACATCCAACGTTTTAATCCTAACATGTGAGAATTAATACTAAGTCGGTGAAACATGTAGTTTAGCATACAATTGGGTCGAATCGGGATTTAAGTTCAATTACATGTGAAAGCATACAAGTGATACAAAGCAGAATGATAAATACAACAAAGGAAAATACAATAATTACATCGAGTTTAATGATTTATGTCGAAAATATCTTTAAAACGGATAATTTGAGAAAAAGAATAAATAAACAAATTAACGAGCAGGAATTAGGGTGATAATACGATTAATAGTAGATTAATTACGTAATTAATAAACTAGGTCAAGGCAACACGGGAGTTCAGAGACCAAAGTAGGCCAGGAACAGGCGCAGCAGAGCTGCGCCCTCTGGAAGAGGCGCAGCAGTCGGTGCGTCTGTTCCATGGCTCAGTTCTGGCTGTGAAGCCGGAATTGCAAGTCGTTAATATTCGTTGGTGATTTTAATGATCGATTAATAATATTTACTCGGATGAAAGTGATTAGCAGATTATTTACATATGATTAACGGTTATAAAAGCGATAAACATGGATGAAAACTAATTAGGACGAATTAATACAAGATTAAAGAGGATTAATTAACAAATTAAGGATTAAACAAATAAGTAGGTTAAATACGATGAATTAATGACGGACTAATGATGAATATGATAATAAACAGGTGAGAATATATCAAAGATCGAATTCCAGAAATCCAACATGAATGAATCGAATTTCTACAACCCGATTTGACTTTAATGACAAAAACCCACAAATATTAATTACTTGGGATATAAGTCGGGAATTAATGAGATGAACTAATTACTAACGGTGATGAACAATTTATATGTTGGAATTATTATGTTCAGATTTTTATATTAAAACAAGGAACAAATGAAAATAAAAGAAAAAGAACGAACGAATTATCGAAAGACGAAGGAAGAAAAAAGGAAGCAGGACTGCGGCAGCCTCATGAAGAGGCGCAGCAGGTACTGCGTCCCTTCGAAGAGGCGCATCAGTTGCTGCGTCCTTTCTCGACGGTTGACCTCTGATAATCTGTAAAAAGGGTTTCAAACAAAGGGTTTTAGAAATCGGTTTTAATTGTATTTTCGACATAAATCTTACAATATGATTACAAAAAATGAATAACAATAAACAAAAGAGAGATTTACACCCTCAGACTTACATGTTTGATGAAACGAGATGAACTAAGTTTACGATTAGTGATGCTCGACTCGAATGTAACGAAAGTGTCCTCGTAAGAGGAAAACGATTAAGATTGGATAAAGTTGATTATGGTGGAGTTGGTCAAATTGGTCGGTCATGCAAAACGAGGCTGGTACTCAGAAGGATCCGAGCTTACGTGATCAAAAGTTCAAGCACGTAGACGTCAAAAAGTAAGAACGTGGTCTAGAATGCAAAGAGAGAAGAGAAGGGCGGACACTCGCGTGAGAAATATGTGAGACCGAAGGTCTCTATTTATACTAATCACACGGAGGAATTATGGGAAGAGAAAGATACGGAAAGAAAGATCCGGAAACAACCGACTTAGGTTAAACATTAAAACTTGGACAAAAAGAAAACCTTGAGGAAAAGGCGCAGCAGGTGCTGCGTCCCTTGGAAGAAGCGCAACACTTGCTGCGTCCTTTCCTCAGCGGGTTCCTCCTGCGCAAGAAAGCGCGTTTGACAGCCTGTCGTATTTTAGTTATAACTTTCTCTACAAGACTCGGATTAAGGTGATTTCGGTGGCGTTGGAAAGCTAAAAGAAATATCTAGAACTTTCAGTGAAATAGGCCTGACCCATAAAAGTCATTATCACCTCGTAAAACAAGCCTAAATTTCGGGTTGTTAGTTTAGCTAAATGAAATGCACATTTTGTAACGTAAACTTTTAGTTTAGCCTAATGAAGTGACATGAGACTCAAAATGAGATATAATCTCAACATTTTGTGACATCATAAACATTACTCCATGTTTACTCCTAAGGTAACAACGCTCAACCTACTAAGCTTTAAAATCTCAAACATAAACAACAAAGCCGAGTTTTATAACCTTAGTATCATAGACAACTCGCACTTAACACACAAAATCCACCAATCAATTAAACTCACTTTATCAAGGAACTAGGCATAAGAATCACTAAGTATGTCTCATCACACTACTTAAGTCCTTCTAAAATCACAACCCCTAAACCAAGGTTATGGGTCAAATACAAACAAACTCCATAAAGCCAAAGTATCCAACCAAGATTAATATCCCACAAAAGAAAGAGAACTATCTAAAAGGTGTCAAGGGAGTACAAGCAAGGAACAAAGGACAAGGTAGGAGGGTACAAAAGTAGCTTCCAAGGGAAAAAAAAAAGAGTTTAGAAGAAAGATAGGCACCAAGAGGTAAAGAATAAGGCAAAGAACACAAAGAAGGAGGAATATTGTAACGCCCCGTAAATTTCGGACCGTTAATGTATTTCAGAAATAATTTATTAATCAAAATAAAAGTGATAATTAAGTATTTCAAGTAAAAATAATTTAAAGAAATATAATTTTATTATATTTTGAAGAAAAGTATTTATTTTGATAGTTTCGAGATGTTTAAAAATAGTTTAAACCGTGTAAAATCTTTTGTTTCGAAATAAGGGCGTATCGGGGGGAAAATGACAATTCGTTTGAACGTTGGGTAAACGAAATTGGAAATGGGTCGTATGAATACTCAATTTTATTGTAATCTCGTGTTTAAAAACTTTGGACTTGACGGAATTTGCGTTTGACTTACGGATTTAATTATTATCAAGACAAATCAAACCCGACTCGTAAATCCCGACTAAAAATCCCGACTCCCTCCTTC
This sequence comes from Silene latifolia, assembly GCF_048544455.1. Lineage (NCBI taxonomy): Eukaryota > Viridiplantae > Streptophyta > Magnoliopsida > Caryophyllales > Caryophyllaceae > Silene > Silene latifolia. The sequence continues at coordinate 187,379,875 of NC_133526.1, forward strand.
CTTTCTTCCCTTACCCGGCTGCTCCCCCTCCCCTTTCCTTTCTTTTTCTGAAATTGTTGTTGTTCATCCTCTAAAAACACCCAAAACTCCATTTTCATACACATTCAAGCTCAAAATCGTCATAAATCCTTCGTTTCTTGTCCGTTTTTCGCGAAATTTACCTTTCCGGAATCCCCTCGCCACGATCTACGACTTTGTATGTTCTAATTTCAGTTTTCATTAAGTTATTTTAAGACCAAATTTCGGAATTTTCGGTATATATGCTTATTATTGTGTTTTAATTGTTTATTTAGGTGAAGGATTGGAAGACGGGTTCTGGGACTCGTATATTGTAGAGGATAGCGGTTAGTTGTGGTTAGGGTTTCGGTTTTGAGGACTAATTGCTCATTTTCTAGCTTAAGGTAACATATTTCGAGTTACTCGACGAAAGATCGTCACATGTTTTTGATTTTTGTATGTTTGGTGAATTTTTGTTTGGGTAGTAATTTTCACATGTTAAACTTAGTTGCATGCAAGCTTAATTTGTGCCTTTTGGTAGTTTAAATTATCAAAGTTGAATTGGGGACGATTAATTAATTTTCAGACGGTCTTATAATGTATAAAAAAAAAAAAAAAAAGAGAAGAAATGGTGCGAAATGTGAAAGCAGCAGCGGCAGCCCACGGCAGCCCGGCCATCTTGGGGTTGGCCCGGGTCGGTCCGTTGCTTGTTTCGCGGTTTTCCATGCTTTGTCCGTCATTTTAGGTTCATCATGGATATAATTAGAATGAGTTTACATGGTTAGATTTGTTAAGAGAATCATAAAAGTAGCTAAAAGTTATGCTAATGGTAGAAAAGTTATGTTATATTGACAATTATCACATGTTAGGATAATTTACAAAATGAAATGGTAATTAATAGGCTCAAAATGAATTTTATAGCTGTAATTGAAATGTTTTGTTGATTGTGCCGAAAAACCGAGCCTTAGTCCCTTTGATCGATGCGATGTCGATTAATTGAGTGATTGGTCACCGCAATTTGACCCGCACTGCCGCAGGTGGGGTTGCGGGTAAAAATTCGGTTGAATGAATTAGATAATCGGCCTTTTTCTTGTTTTAGGCCATTTATTATATCTCCATTTCACATGTGTAATTAGTTGAATTTAAATAGCTTCTTATTTAGTTAGTTGAAATTAAATAGCTTCTTATTTTGTAGTAATGGCCCTAGATTACCCTAAAGCCTTTTATTTTGTTATAATTGCTAGGATTGGAAATTAGTATTGAATACTTATTGAGGAACTGTTGGAATTGTATGCTGTAAATAGACATTTATATAGCTTTCACATGATAGAATGTTAGAATTTATGTTGGTAAGTAGGACTTTTTGCCCTCTTAAGGTTAAGTGGGTGTCTTACTTGACTTGTGTGGTGAGTCTTGGGTGGTGTGGGCTAAAATATTCAAGCTGGGACTAGCTGTGACTAGGTCCTAGGTGAGTATTTCGGCCTTCATCATAGATAGGTCTTTATAGTCTCTGACGAGTATATGTTCACTGCTTGATAGCCTTTGTGTTCCTGACTAGTGGATGTTTATCCAAGTTGGGGCATGACCTCAGGTACTAATTTTGATAGTATGGGGTCAGCTTAAGTACTAGCCGACCCTTCGGTGGTGTCCTTAGGGTACTCACTTCACTTTGTTTTAAAAAAAGTTGTGAGTCTTGGGTGCGGTGGTGTGTATCCGCATGTCTAGGTCTGCGCAGATTTTAGGCTAGGGTTGTGTTGTCTCTTGGCCATGTTTTCTTAATAGTAACCGCTGAGCCAAGATACCGGTTCGATTACCTTCCCTACCTCGTGGTATAGACTTGAGTTACAAAGTGACTATTGACGGGACTAAGAACTTATGCCTGTCTTTGTTATATTGCCCTTTCTTGTATGGTGATTTTATGAATTGTAATAGGTGAGATGTAAGCGGTTACTGATTGATAAAGTTTGGATTACTATTTGTTATCTGATTCACATGATAGTTTAGTTTGGTCAGTTTAGGGGTCATTTGCTAGAATACTTGATAAGTAAATGGTTTATCAAATTGTTTACATGTTACATTACATGTTACATTAATTTTGACGATTCGTGGCTGGGAGGACTCGAAGTTACTCCCCACTGAATTGTGGCTTTCGTGTTTGTATAAAATGCGATTGACAGGTTGTTGATGCTTTGTTTGGGGTCACAGACGGCTAGTGAGCAAGGAACCTTGGACCTAGTTTTGGCTATTCTATTAGTAAACCTTTTATACTTTTGGTTTGTATATAATTTGAAGGGACATATGTCTCCCTTTCTATTTTTGATTTGTATCACTATATTTCCGCGTCTTAAGTTATGTAAGTAAATTAGTTTATCAGTTGTTGCAGGGTTTTTGACACTCTTCTTGAGTTGGAATTGGTTGTGAATGGTTTAGTTAGAAAATTTTTGGAATTGCAGGTTTTTGGACTAGTTGAACCATTTACAAACATATCCTACCAGTTTTTCTGTAGAATTTACGTATATTATCAAGGCTAGATTTAAGGGTGTCACAAATATCTTCGAGTAACAAGAAGCATTCTTCAAAGGTTGAACAAACCTTCAGTTTCCGGCACTAGGCACCAAGTCTTGATCTCCACATAGGTAACTTCACGGTCATTGATAAAAGGGCACAACAATTATTAAATGACAATGAACAAACATGTTAGAACCTAACAAAGAGCAAACACACTACAGACTACCACCTTTGGTCCTTAAGTCTACCCATCTCTCATTCATTATTCAAGATCAAATTCAAGTTTAAATTTGGGGTACACGGGTGTGCGTCGGGAGCAACAAAGGCTCTGATACCAACTGTGAACCCCCGCTATAACGCGGAAAATATAACTTATAAATTCAAGCGGAAATTAGGAATTTTTTTGAAACTTTTAAAATTTAAAGCGCGGGTTCATTAAAATCTAAAACATAACTAGAGAATGCGGAAATAAATATTTAAATTATACAAACCTGGTAGTCGAGGTGAGGGAAAATATATCCCTCAAATGACAAATGATAAAAGGTGAGTCTAAGCAATTCTACTAAACCGACTACTAGTCCAAGGTGCTCGCTAGCTCACACGTCTAAACCCCACAAATGCATCTTAACAAACCTGTCATTCATATAAACATGAAAGCCACAGTCAGTGGGGAGTAACTCAGGGTTCTCCCAGCCACATTATGTCAAAACGAACATAAAAAAGAACATGAACAAATAATCATATTAGATAAGTTATGAGTGAATCGACTTATAACTAAACATGAGATCATACGTGTTTAAACCAACAAGGATAAAAGAAATGATGGAATAAACAAGTAAGTAAGGCATAAGCAACAATAAAATAAATGGAGAAGAAAGACGAGGAAACAGACACGACCACTTAGCCACGAGCACGTATTTCAAGGAGATATGACCAAAGTAACCATCCAAATAATGCAAGACATTTACTACTCTTAGACTATAATTTCCCCGGGTAGGACTACGATAATGATACGGTCCTAGTCTAAATCTGCAGATTCTCGGGTGTACATCCCGATTCGACGTGCGCCAGCACAGTACGCACCCAAGACTCGACTACTCATGGAGACCGAGTACCCCAATCGCCAGAACAACACGAAAGTGGCGGAAAGACTAGGATAAGACTCACTTGCCAGCACAGCATAAGTGGCCCAAAATCACACTTGCCAGAACAGCACAAGTAGGCCAAACCCGTACTTGCCAGAACAGCACAAGTAGGGCGTAAATGCATGTCAAGCACATACGATGGTATTATGGCATTTCTACAAGAATACGACTCACAAGTGTAAGACCAACACAAAGTGTAGATGGAGTATCCGACTCAGAGGCTACCTTGAAAGCATGTCTGAGATACCACGCACAAGACTACATCCTAGACTCCAACCTCCTGGTAGGACGACGATCATATCGCAACTAGAGGGCTTATAGCTCACCTCTAGTATCCGATAGGACCAAGACTCAGAGACAGGATTATTAACGTCATATTCATACTTATGGCTTGCGTCTCACCATAAGTACGGATGGGAACATCAATCTTGACGATCATATCGTAACTAGAGGGCCTATGGCTCACCCCTAGTGTCCGATAGGACCAAGACTCACACAACCGAATAATACTAGACATTATTAAGAATACGACTCACTACAAGTAACTATATATAATAAATATCTCATACTTGCATTATGTTAATAAATATTCCATTTTATAATTGAACATGCCGGTTAAATACAATATAATAAGCGATAATGACTAATTTACGTTATGTGAAATCTACAGGATAAATGTGACCAACTCAAACGACTCATTTATGAGCCCATCAAATAAGTCATAAAAACCCAATACTTGAAGTCACAGGAAATCTATCAAGTTAGTCATGCAAAGTCCAACCATGTAATCATGTGAAGTCCAACATTTAAAACATAACAAGCTCAAAAGAAGGAAGTATGTAAATTCCCTATATAAATTATAGTGAACCCAATCTATAAAATATAATGAGCGGTAATGAATAAACGTTTCATTTCTCATTTACATGTTACTTGAACAAAATTTAAATAACCGATAATAAATGAATTAATTAATACGGAACACAAGGCAAAACGTAAACAAACCAAAATCCGAACCACCCATAAGCATATACGAGTCAACAAGGAAAAACTTTGGTCATGATACGAATAAAAAGCATAAACATCCATCATACACAAAGGATATATATATTTATAGAACTTGAAACGGTAAAACGGGCGCCATTTACTCATACGGACTCCGAATTGAGTGATTCAAGTGGCTAAACCACCTAATTTTATGACGCCGGTCCATCTGTCATATTATCAGTGGCATTGGAAGTCACACCGGTCAGATAGGACGGGTTCCAGGCCAACACGGGTCACCCAAAGTAGTCTCAAAAATGCAACTTTAGCAAGCTAAATGGAGCCGTCTCAAAACTGAAACTTTAAGCAATTAATGATACTAGTGACATATAACAACAACCACATCTAATTACCCGTCTCATAAGAAAGCCAAAGATACCATCTTTACTCAGTTTAAGCAAGTAAAACCTTGTATAAATCCATCTTAAACAACTACACATATAATCTCATAAGAATCACAATTACTAGCTTATAACAACAAAACATTACATATAAACATACAAATGACATAATACCGAGTAACCCATCGCTGTTACGTTATTATTTCTTCAAAATGCAAGATTCTGACTCAAAACCATGCCGGTTGCTCAAAAGGAAGCTCAAGATCCGAGTTCCCAAGTAAGACCTCGAAAATCGTGCCACAAAGTCACGGCCAACAGCGAGGGTGAGGGAGAGTCAAGATCTTTCTTACCTAGGAAGATGGAGGGCGAGGGGAGGAAGAGATAGGCGCAAAAATCGTTGAAAACCGATAAGAAACGAAGGTTTAATGGCCATTTTAGTGAAAGAGGTGGAAGTTGTGTAACAATGGTGTTGTAGTTGTGTGTTTGTTGCTGAAAAATGAATGGTGGAGGGAGAAGATAGGGTTTAAGCTCTTATATGGGTGGAGGGAAAAGAGTAGGATGAAGGCCCAAAGTTATCTTAGGCTCAAACTATCATTTTAAGTCGATTTTACCCTAAAATACAACCCGGACCTACTACAAACTTAAGACGAATATATATTTATTTTTTTATCGACATTAATATTATTTTACATGTAAAACCGCATTTTTATAAAAACGGTTTTAAAATACAAATAAAATAATAAAATGGCTAATTAAATTATAAATGCCAACACGAAAAATTCGTGGGTATTACAATCATCCCACCTTTTAAAAAGTTTCGTCCTCGAAACTTGAAAAATTAAGACCGCAAAGTTGTAGTCAGATATTTCAAAGTCGGTCATCCAAAACATTTACAAGATTTTATGCCATAAAAATTTAGTGTTTCTTAAAAAGGTCTCATAAAGAATTTTCTAAAAGCCCAAGTTTCTCGTCAAAGGAACGGGAGAGTTCTCGTTGCGCATTCAAGAACATCATCATTCCAAATCGAAGACAAGGTAAAAGACAAAATCGTACGTCAATAAGCGTAGAATCCGTTATTAGACGTCTCTAACAACAAGTCCTAACATCCGATCAAACGTTAAAATAAACTAAAAAGATAATCCACTTCAAAGTTTCTAAAGACGTGACAAATTAAAAGCGAACTTTCATTTCCAAACCCTTAAAATGAGTAATGTTTTGCAATAGTAATGTGAGATTTAAACAGAGAATTTCAAACGGGTAACTTAAAACGGGTTGAAGTTGCACAAGATGGAAAACAAGTTAGGCATCATAATCATTAAGTACGATAACGGGGTTCAAACCCAACAGACCAAAAGACTAAGTCGAACCTCTACGGGTAGGAATCTGAGGAAAAAGTCAACGAGGAGGATAAAGGGTATAGAGTTTCATGAGTCACTAGCTTCAAGTCCAAAGGAGAAGCACAGGAAAAAGCGTAAGAGGGGACACGAACGGTAAGGCTTACGGTCAAGGCAGAGAAGAAAATTATGGAGCTTAGAACTACCACAAACACTTTAGAAAAAGTTGCACCCTCATCCAAAATTGTCAAGTCAACAAGTCTCTCTATTATTTCTCCCACAACGGATTCCCAAAGGCAAAATTAATCTTAATTGAAACATCATTTCATAACCTCAAATACTCCAACAACTTCAAAGTTTCGAAACCACAGGATCATTAAAGACTTCTCTATACTAAATTTCTCTAACTCAAAACTCCTAGGAACCAATTCAACAAATTTCAAGTCTTATCCTCAAACTATTTATGGTTATCAACATTCCTCAAAGTGTTTCTTTCAAATTCCACATCTTAGGACATTACTTACCGTCAAGCTCTCAAGAATTCAAGGCTTTAGTTGTAACAACAATTCATCATCACTTCATATCTCTATACTCTAATACCACAAGGTGAAACCATATTCACCACTTAACAATTGGTGTCAACTATACCATTACCTCTTATGACTTCCAAAACAAGCGCTAAGACTCTCCAACAACGCAACTTAGTCTCACTCTCATCTCATACCTTGAGTAATATTCAAATTTACTCACTTACACCGACTAATAATCCAACAACTCCTCTAAGTCGCTAGAAGAGGCTCTACGGTACTCAATTAAGGTGGCTCATGCTCATGAAAGTCCTTCATAATATAAACGGCTTATAGTTTTGTTTACAAGTAGTATGAGTAAAGTCATTTCCCAATAATGGCATCAACAAAAGTTTTAGCAATAAAATTTCATTCATATTATTTGTATTATAATCAAAATATTATAATTTAGAGGTAATTGGAAATTATACAACTTGATAAAAAGATTTATTTTTATGAAAACGGAAACTTTAATGGAAAGCTAAAATATACCAAAATACATTATAATTACCAATTTCTTATAGAGTTAACACACTTAAGTGTCAATAATTTTCTTATTTAAAAAGATGTAATTTTGTTGGGAAAACTTAGTTTGCTAGTCTATTATTTTAGAAGATAGGGAATTACTCACAAAGTAGTTCTCTCCCAATTACACTCTCAAATCCATGTATGTTCCATAACGTCAACCACAATTTCAAAGCTCTAGTCTCACATATAACTCAAACTTTACGCAATCGATTGTTTAGTTAAATCACACTTATTTCAAATTAAGCATCTAAACTCTAAAATACCAAAGTACGCCAACTCACCTTCCAAGAAGTTAACCGCTCATCACAGGGGTTGGGGTTCAAAACAAAACGCTTTCCTCAAAACAAAACTCGACCAAGGTGAACATCTCACAAAGGAAAAAGGGAAGTGCCTTTAAAAGGGTATTTTATAAGAGGGGGAGATACAAATACTAAGTTGGAAGGAAAGATACAAGAGTCATTAACAAGGGGCGAGAGTCGAGGTAAGGTCAACAACGATGCCAAAGATAGAGTTTTATAGGTTACCATCATCAAATTTAAAGAAGGAGCACGACGAAGTGAGGAAGAGAGGTATGAACGGTAACGCTTATGGTCAAAGAAAAAAGGGAAATTAGACAACAAGGGAACGTCGGATGCTCAAAACTCAAATAACAACATCATCCTAAACGGTTCCTAAAACTTCCTAATAAAATCAATCTTACAACCACATTACCTACAAGGATTCTTCAAGATAACTTACGCTACTTTACATCTAAGCTAATCTATGAAACAAAGTACTTCACCACACTTGTGATTCAACAATTCCCAATCACTAAACATTCACAACGATTTCCAAAAAACAAGGTCAAAACTATTAACAAGGCTATACTCATACCCGACAAACGTCAAAAGGCAACAACAATCTATGTATGGATATCAACATCCTAAAGGTATCTCTTTCCAAACTCAAATCATAAACATTACTCCATGTTTACTCCTAAGGTAACAACGCTCAACCTACTAAGCTTTAAAATCTCAAACATAAACAACAAAGCCAAGTTCTATAACCTTAGTATCATAGGCAACTCGCACTTAACACACAAAATCCACCAATCAATTAAACTCACTTTATCAAGGAACTAGGCATAAGAATCACTAAGTATGTCTCATCACACAACCTAAGTCCTTCTAAAATCACAGCCCCTAAACCAAGGTTATGGGTCAAATACAAACAAACTCCACAAAGCCAAAGTATCCAACCAAGATTAACATCCCACAAAAGAAAGAGAACTATCTAAAAGGCGTCAAGGGAGGACAAGCAAGGAACAAAGGACAAGGTAGGAGGGTACAATAGTAGCTTCCAAGGGAAAAAAAAGAGTTTAGAAGAAAGATAGGCACCAAGAGGTAAAGAATAAGGCAAGGAACACAAAGAAGGAGGAATATCTTCGAGGAACAAGAAGCATTCTTCAAAGGTTGAACAAACCTTCAGTTTCCGGCACTAGGCATCAAGTCTTGATCTCCACATAGGTAACTTCACGGTCATTGATCAAAGGGCACAACAATTATTAAATGACAATGAACAAACATGTTAGAACCTAACAAAGAGCAAACACACTACAGACTACCACCTTTGGTCCTTAAGTCTACCCATCTCTCATTCATTATTCAAGGTCAAATTCAAGTTTAAATTTGGGGTACACGTGTGTGCGTCAGGAGCAACAAAGGCTCTGATACCAACTATGAACCCCCGCTATAACGCGGAAAATATACCTTATAAATTCAAGCGAAAATTAGGGATTTTTTTGAAACTTTTAAAATTTAAAGCGCGGGTTCATTAAAACCTAAAACATAACTAGAGAATGGGGAAATAAATATTTAAATTATACAAACGTGGTAGTCAAGGTGAGGGAAAATATATCCCTCGAATGACAAATGATAAAAGGTGAGTCTAAGCAATTCTACTAAACCGACTACTAGTCTAAGGTGCTCGCTATCTCATACGTCTAAAACCCACAAATGCATCTTCACAAACCTGTTATTCATATAAACATGAAAGCCACAGTCAGTGGGGAGTAACTCAGGGTTCTCCCAGCCACATTATGTCAAAACGAACATAACAAAGAACATGAACAAATAATCATATTAGATAAGTTATGAGTGAATCGACTTATAACTAAACATGAGATCATACGTGTTTAAACCAACAAGGATAAAAGAAATGATGGAATAAACAAGTAAGGCATAAGCAACAATAAAATAAATGGAGAAGAAAGACGAGGAAACAGACACGACCACTTAGCCACGAGCACGTATTTCAAGGAGATATGACCAAAGTAACCATCCAAATAATGCAAGACATTTACTACTCTTAGACTATAATTTCCCCGGGTAGGACTACGATAATGATACGGTCCTAGTCTAAATCTGCAGATTCTCGGGTGTACATCCCGATTCGACGTGCGCCAGCATAGCACGCACCCAAGACTCGACTACTCATGGAGACCGAGTACCCCAATCGCCAGAACAGCACGAAAGTGGCGGAAAGACTAAGATAAGACTCACTTGCCAGCACAGCACAAGTGGCCCAAAATCACACTTGCCAGAACAGCACAAGTAGGGTGTAAATGCATGTCAAGCACATACGATGGTATTATGGCATTTCTACAAGAATACGACTCACACGTGTAAGACCAACACAAAGTGTAGATGGAGTATCCGACTCAGAGGCTACCTTGAAAGCATGTCCGAGATACCACACACAAGACTACATCCTAGAATCCAACCTCCTGGTAGGACGACGATCATATCGCAACTAGAGGGCTTATAGCTCACCTCTAGTATCCGATAGGACCAAGACTCAGAGACGGAATTATTAACGTCACATTCATACTTATGGCTTGCGTCTCACCATAAGTACGGATGGGAACATCAATCCCGATGATCATATCGTAACTAGAGGGCCTATGGCTCACCCCTAGTGTCCGATAGGACCAAGACTCACATAACCGAACAATACTAGACATTATTAAGAATACGACTCACTACAAGTAACTATTTATAATAAATATCTCATACTTGCATTATGTTAATAAATATTCCATTTTATAATTTAACATGCCGGTTAAATAAAATATAATAAGCGATAATGACTAATTTACGTTATGTGAAATCTACAGGATAAATGTCACCAACTCAAGCGACTCATTTATGAGCCCATCAAACAAGTCATAAAAACCCAATACTTGAAGTCACAGGAAATCCATCAAGTTAGTCATGCAAAGTCCAGCCATGTAATCATGTGAAGTCTAACATTTAAAACATAACAAGTTCAAAAGAAGGAAGTATGTAAATTCTCCATATAAATTATAGTGAACCCAATCTATAAAATATAATGAGCAGTAATGAATAAACGTTTCATTTCTCATTTAATGTTACTTGAACAAAGTTAAAATATCGATAACAAATAAATTAATTAATATGGAACACGAGGCAAAACGTAAACAAACCAAAATCCGAACCACCCATAAGCATATACGAGTCAACAAGGGAAGATTTTGGACATGATACGAATAAAAAGCATAAACAACCATCATACACAAAGGATATATATATATATATATATATATATATATATATATATAGAACTTGAAACGACAAAACGGGCGCCATTTACTCATACAGACTCCGAATCGAGTGATTCAAGTGACTAAACCACTTAATTTTTTTAAACGAAGAGAGAGAAAGCGAAAAAAAATCCCCAAATCAACATCCCTAACCTAGTTCTCGCTGCTCCACCGCCTCCATTATCCGCACTTGCCCTCCTTCTGCTTCCCCTACCTAATCGCCGGAGATAGGTTGGTCCCTTAGCCTATCTCCGGCGATTCGTCACATCTCATATCTCTAAAACCCCCTTTTTTCAGTTCTTATCTTCCCGTTTCTCCCTTTCCTTTTGCTGTTCTTTGGCCATTGCTATGTCGTCGGGGACGGGTCGGCCCTGTTCTCTCTACGTTGACGGCCTGTTCTTCATTCTCTTTTGTTTATTACCGGTTTTCTGGCCTTCCGGTTTTCTGATTTGAAGTTGTGATCCGTCTGTTTCGGGTTGATTTGCTGACCCGTCTTTTGTGGGTCATTGTTTAGTTCGATCCGTTGGTTTATCGTATGTCTTTGGCTCCTTCTGATAACCAGCCTGTTTTTCTTGCGTTTTATGAAGCTTCTTCATCAGTCATCGCCATGTTGTTCCTCCGTTGGTCATGTTTACTGTTCGTCCTATGGCGGCAGTCTTGCCTTGTTTACGATTGCGACTTGTCTCGAATTCCGTTTTGTTTGAAGCTTTTAACCTCCTTATTGGTCGGTCTATTGTGGGTTTTGTCGGCTTCTTTGATAGTTTTTTGGCGGAGTTGGGTTGTGGTGTTGATGAAATCTACCATCTGTTCTTGTCTTTGATTTTAAAGTATTGGGACTTTTTTAAGTGAGAGTCTTCGTGTGGTATCCATCTTTAAAGATGGTTTTGCCATGTGCCTGTTTAAAGTTTAAGTGTGTTTTGTCCGTTTCTTCCGGTACCTTGTCCTGTCACCGCCGCTTTTCGTTCTCATTCCAGGGGTGATCCCCCCATTTCCCCCATCCCTGGTTTGTTTGTCTTGTTGATGAAGTTTCTTTTATGTTGGTCTCCCAAGAGGATGTCTTTTGGGTCTGATAAGGTGATCCCCCCCCCCCCCATTCCCCCCACCTTTCGTTCCCTCTTCTCTTTCCCTTGTGTTGATCTGTGTCGTTCGTTCGTTTGGTCGATTTGTTTGTTTTGGCGGTGGTCCTGGGAGGTGTCCTCTGGTGATTCGGATGTCCCTGTGGTGTCTTGGTACACCTTGTTGTCTTGTTGATGGGTCTTCATCGCTTGCTCCTTCTCCTGCTGCTTCCATGTGGGTCCTTATTGTTTCCGTGTCTTTTGAGTTTCGAGACTCGGGTGTTTGACCGATTTGGTGTGTGTGATTGTTGATGGTGTTTTGGTTTGGTTTCTCTGCTGGTTGTCATGGTGGTCGTCGGGTCCTTCCTCCTTCTTTTCGGATTGGCTAGTCTGGGAGTAGTGGCTCTTTTGTACACGAGTGGTCTTGTTTGGGTGCCTCGGTTGGGTTGGATGGTTTGAGGATGGTGTTTCTGCTTGAGTCAGTTTACGGGAGTTTACGGGTGTTTTCGGGTGTCGGGGTTTGAGTATGAGATGTGCTTGGTAGGGTGAAGTCGGGGTGTGGCAATGTCGTTGGGTGGCAAGGGTGCAGTGGTCTCAACCTCATTGTTCCCCATGAAAGGTTTGTCTTGGAATTGCAGGGTTCTTAAGGACCCGTTTGCCCCTGCTATTCCTAAAATTAGAGCAATTTGTAGGTCTTTTCATAATAATTTAGATTTCATCTTCCTTTCTGAAACTAAGTGTGATGTACTTTCAGTTGATGTTCTTCTGCGACCTATGGGTTTCCTTCAGTCTGTTGGATGTGATGCTGATGGCTTAAAAGGGGGGCTTTGGGTGAATTTGGAAAAGTAGTTGTAAATTAGAATGTGTATTTATCAGTTGTAATCTTATTATCCTCTTGGTGAATCAGTGTAAGGGTAGCATGTGGTATCTGTGTTGTCTTTATGGTGAACCCGATCGTTCTAAGAGGGGTGCTGTGTGGGATAATTTTACCCATCATCTTAATTCGCTCGACAAACCCTTTTTGCTTATAGGTGATTTCAACCAAGTTGAGTTCTCTTCTGATAAGTTAGGTGGCAGTGATAAATTGATTCGAGGAGCAAACTTGTTCACTTATTGGAAGAATTTACATTGTCTAATGGATATCCCCTTTAAGGGACCTAGATTCACTTGGTGCAATAATAGGGATAGTCCACATCGAATTTATAAAAGACTTGATAAGGGTTTGCTTCCAATGATTGACTTTCTCTTTTCCTAAATACTTTTATCAAACACTTACCTATTCAAATATCGGATCACGCGCCTATAATCCTTGATACAAATATGGTTCTGAACACTAAGAAGAAAGTGTACAGGCTAGAGACTTGGTGTTTTGATCATGCCGAATGCAGTGGGCTGGTTAAAGAAAGCTGGGAAAGAAATGTTAAGGGTGATGCTTCTCATGTTCTTTTGGAAAAACTTCGTCGTATAAATACCGCTTTTAGAGTCTGGGCTTGTAACAAAAAGGACGAATGGGGACTAAAGTGGAGTGAATTTGATCAGAATCTTGAGTCCTATCTTTTAGATATTGAGAATGGTGGTCATTCTGTTAATTACGAATCATGCCACAAAAAACTTATGGAATTCTCTCTTGCTATTGGCGTCAACGTACCAAGTTAAAATGGAATTGTGAGGGTGACACGTGCACAAAGTACTTCTTCAATTGGGTTAAAGGACGATCTGGTGCTAATCTTATCTTAGGTATTAAGAAGGAATCTAATGAATGGACTTTTGATATGAAAGAGATTGGGGGTTTGTTTCATAAACATTTCTCCACTATCTTTAATTCTGATTCTGAGCCTGAGTGTTTTGAAGATTACTTAAATAAGTATGGTTACTTATTTGATAATCTTAAGCGCAAAGTGGGTACAGAGGAGAGGGCCAAATTGGGTCGTGTTTATTCGAATAATGAAGTTCGTGCGGCTGTGTTCCAATTGGGACCTCTAAAATCTCCGGGTCCTGACGGTATTCCGGCAGCTTTTTACCAAAAGTATTGGGCTATTGTTAAGAATGATGTTATTAAAGGAGCTCTCAATATCCTAAATTTTGGTACTGTGCTTAAGGATTTCAATAAAACCTTTATTGTTCTTATTCCGAAAAATGACTGCCCGGAAAAAGTTGGGGATTTTCGACCGATTAGGCTCTGCAATGTTATTATGAAAGTTGTCACAAAGTGTATTGCTAATAGATTAAAAGGGGTTATGGATGATCTTGTCAGTCCTTTTCAGAGTGCTTTTGTCCCTAATAGAAGCATTGCAGATAATATTGTCATTGCCCAAGAAGTTCTTCACGCCATAAATCATAGGAGTTATGACAAGATGGGTATATGATGGCTCTAAAGGCTGATATGAGTAAAGCCTATGATAGGTTAAACTGGAATTTCATAAGAGGGGTGCTCTCCTACTTAAATTTACCGGGCTCTATGGTTCAGCTTATTATGAGTACTATTGAATCTGTTTCTTACGAAATTCTGATGAATGGTGCTCCTATGGATAGAGTTGAGCCCGGCTGTGGGATTAGGCAAGGTGATCCTTTATCTCCATATATTTTCGCGCTTTGCACGGAAGTCCTATCTCAAATGATTCTCTATGCCCAAGATTGCTATCTCATTAAGGGTATCAAAATTTGCAAGCACGGGCCGGAAATCTCCCATTTATTGTTTGCGGATGATTCACTCTTCTTTATCCTTGGTGACTATGAGAATTTGGATTTTCTTATGAATATTATCGATGAATACATATGCTGCATCTGGGCAATGTCTTAATAAAGATAAGTCATCTATTCTTTTTAGTCCAAACTGCTCACTTATGACGGTTAAGAAGTGTTTGACTGAGTTTAAATTTGCTCCTAAGCATGATCTTGGAAATTATCTTGGCCTACCTACGAGTATTGGGTCTTATAAAAGGGATTTATTTAAATTTCTTGTTGACAAGACTAAGCGAAGGCTATCCTCCTGGAATAACATTCTTCTCTCTTCGGCTGGTAAATTGACTCTTATTCGTTCTGTTCTGTCTTCACTATCTCTTTTCTCTCTATCGGTATTTCGTATACCGGTAAGTGTAACATCAAAACTTCTGTCTTTGATGGTGCATTTTTGGTGGAGTGGACCTAGAAATAATAAGTCTATTCATTGGTATAGTAAAGATTTCCTTAGTAGGCCTGTGGGAGAAGGGGGCCTTGGACTTTGTAATATTGGTTGTTTTAACCAAGCTCTTCTTGCCAAATCTGCTTGGAGAATCTTATGTGTTCCGGGAAGCCTTATCAGTAAAGTTATTGGTCCCAAGCTTGGTGTTCAAGATGATATTTTCTTCTAGACCCGTTGGAAGGCTCCCCAAGCGTCGTCTTGGGCTCTTAAGAACCTTGTTTAGGGATCTGATCTTATCTACAATAATATTGCTTGGACTATTGGATCTTCTTCTCGTCTTAATGCTTGGAAGAGCAAATGGATAGAGAGTGATAGTCTTCATGATCTTTGCGGGGAGTTTTGTGATGCTCCTATTGATCCTGCGTTATTGGTTGGTGACCTTCATGATAGTCATAGGAGATGGGATCTCTCTTCTCTTGGTTTCGATCCGGGTGAGGGAGTTACAAAGAAAATCCTCGCAACTTATATCCCGTGTCAACCCTCGGATGACTCCTCCTATTGGAAATTCTTAAAAAATGTTGCATTCACTGTCAAGTCAGGATACTATGTCGCTGTTATGGCCTTAACCAATGGACCTACCTCGACTGCTGATCTTTCTAGAATGTCTGCAACAATTGTGGCTTTTTGCAGATCTAAACTCTGGAAGTTGCCTATCTCTAACAAACTAAAGGTGTTCTTATGGAAATTTATGGCTAATGCCCTTCCAGTGGGTTCTGAATTCCTTAGACGAAAAATGAATTGGCGCTCATCCTGTAATCTTTGTGATAGCTCATCTCCTTGTGTGGAATCTATTTCTCACCTGTTTAGAGATTGTAGCTTTGCAAAGGCTTTATGGTTTGGCTGCCCTTTAGGTCTTAAAATCACCGGAGGAGTGGACATTGATGCTAGGGTTTGGGTCATTAACTGGGTTACTGATTTCCTAAGTGGCCCAGATCCTAACTCCCTCATTTTCCCTCTAATCGCTACCCTATGGAGAATTTGGTGTTGCAGGAATGATATGGTCTTCAAGAATCGTCGCCCTTGGCCTATGAGTGCTCTTCTCTCTATTCTTGGTGACATTCAGTGTATGAAGGAGGTTGTGTGCAGTAAGGATGCTAGCCTCCTTCGAGCGTCCTTGTTGGACTCTTCCCCCGATTTTGGGTTAGCTAAGAGGATTAGAAACTCCTTCCCCTATTGGATTGTTGGTGGACCTGGGTGCGGAAATGTTTGTACCGTCAAGTGTGATGCTGCTTGGAAGGATGATAGAAGTGCTGGCATGGGGTGGTGTTTATTGGATGGTAATGGGATCTTAAGGAATACTGCTCACGCTCGTTCGTTTGCCTCTTCTGCCCTGTATGCCGAAGGACATGCAGTTATCATGGCGCTTAAATGGGCCTTGGACGAGGGGTACCTTCATGTTAGACTTGTTACGGATTGTCTTAACTTGGTTTTGCAGGCTGCGGGAGCGGAGAAGCCAATTGCATCTATCAACTATATTATCCATGATATTAAGTCTATTGCGTCTCTTTTTCATTGTTGCTCTCTTAGTTTCTATCCTAGGGGAGTGAATAAGATAGCTCATAATCTTGCTCAGGGAGCTCTTGTGTAAGCTATTCTTTTTGTTGCTGTCAAAAAAAAAAAAAAAAAAAAAAAACCACTTAATTTTTCGACGCAGGTCCATTTGTCATATTTTCAGTGGCATTGGAAGTCGCACCGGTCAGATAGGACGGGTTCCAGGCCAACACGGGTCACCCAAAGTAGTCTCAAAAATGCAACTTTAGCAAGCTAAATGGAACCGTCTCAAAACTGAAACTTTAAGCAAGTAATGATACTAGTGACATATAACAACAACCACATCTAATTACCCGTCTCATAACAAAGCCAAAGATACCATCTTTACTCAATTTAAGCAAGTAAAACCTTGTATAAATCCATCTTAAACAACTACACATATAATCTCATAAGAATCACAATTACTAGCTTATAACAACAAAACATAACATATAAACATAAAAATGACATAATACCGAGTAACTCATCACTGTTACCTCATTATTTCTTCAAAATGCAAGATTCCGACTCAAAACCATGCCGGTTGCCCAAAAGGAAGCTCAAGATCCGAGTTCCCAAGTAAGATCTCGAAAATCGTGCCACAAAAGTCACGGCCAGCAGCAAGGGTGAGGGAGAGTCAAGATATTTCTTACCTAGGAAGATGGAGGGCGAGGAGAGGAAGAGATAGGCGCAAAAATCGTTGAAAATCGATAAAAAAACGAAGGTTTTATGGCCATTTTAGTGAAAGAGGTGGAAGTTGTGTAACAATGGTGTTGTAGTTGTGTGTTTGTTGCTGAAAAATGAATGGTAGAGGGAGAAGATAGGGTTTAAGCTCTTATATGGGTGGAGTGAAAAGAGTAGGATGAAGGCCCAAAGTTATCTTAGGCTCAAACATCATTTTAAGTCGATTTTACCCTAAAATACAACCCGGACCTACTACAAACTTAAGACGGATATATATATATATTTTTTTTATCAACATTAATATTATTTTACATGTAAAGCCGCATTTTTATAAAAACGGTTTTAAAATACAAATAAAATAATAAAATGGCTAATTAAATTATAAATGCCAACACAGAAAATTCGTGGGTGTTACACTAACCTTAGCTTCACATCCTGTTCTCGTAACAGTCCTCTTTCTTTTAGTCCCCTTGTTCCTACTTTTGTCTTCTTTATTACACACACAGCGCTTGTGTGTAACTATCCCATTAACCAACTTTGTTGAATCTAACCTTGGAATAAACTGTTGGAGCTTGTGTCCTCCACAAATTAGTGTGATAACATTTGTAAATCTCTTACAGGTTCACAAGGGTATACTTCGTATATTTAATCAGTTGATTAACGTTTACCTAATAACGGTTGGCTTGCTAGAAAGTTTGACGTTATTATCATACAGATGGCGGTGATCAACTGGTCCCTAAAGGTCACACCTATAGGATGTGTTTGAGAAATGTGGTTATAGAAATATAATCACATTGATGCCTAATATGACTAAACAGTTAGTCAATGTGTTGATGAGACAATTATTTAATGAAGATTAAATAATATTAGTTGAGACGAATTAACTGTCAATTCGTAAATTGAATATAATAAGTTATATTTAATTAAATGTATGTAATGTTAGCTTGGACGAATTAATCTGTTAATTCATAATTAAATGTAATCAGTTATATTTAATATCAACAAGATGAATGTGTCATAGTGGTAATAGTGAGGGTACACAAACCAAGAGGTCATGGGTTCGATCCTCACTAGATGACAATTTAACACACTTTATACATTTTTGGAATAACCAAAAATAAGGAGATTACACTCCTTATTTCGGTTATATGGGCCGAAATTAGGGAAGATTATATCTTCCTAATTGACTCCCATATTTCGGTTACTATAAGAAGGAAAGGGAGATCATTATTCTACCCTAATTTCTTTTTAACCTAGCCTCCTCTCTCATCAGTAAAAACACAAAACAACATAATTTTACAGAAAATTTTAGATCGATTCTAGCATAATCAGAAGGGCATATCTCATATCGTCTTGGGTGCAACTGATAGGCGAATATCTACTTTGATATTGTTCTTAGGCCATATTTGCTAGAACCGAAGGTTATTTCTAAATCCTTTATTTTGTTTATGTATTTTATTTATGACTAGTGATCGTCTTAATTAAATTCGTTATAATCTTTCATTTTAAGGGAAGTATACAGATTATTTCCCACAACTTTGATATTGTTCTTAGGCCATTTTTTTTTTGCCGAGTTGTTTTTTTTTTCTCGGCCTGTTTTCGTTTTTTTTTTTCTTTTGCTTGATGATTTATTTCCAATTTCTTTTTCATATCATTGTTTTAATCAGTTAAAATTATCATATGAAGAATTGGTTGATTTTGATTTAATGAAGATTGAGTTAAAATAAAAATAGAATCGTCATGTCGATGATAAAAGAACTTGTTTTTGCTATATAGTTTTAGCATATAAGATTAATCATGTTCATTAATTCATTTGCTAAATCATGTTCTAATAGCAACTGTAAACATTTTCTTCATCGATTTTTATATTAGGGCTTTTTGCCGCAAAAGAAAAATAAAAGGAGGCATTAGGGTTTTCTGTTTTTTTAACCATTTTTTTTGCTTCTGCTACTGTTCACGGCAGATCATAAAAAAAAAAAAAAAAAAAAAAAAAAAAAAAGTACGGTTTTTGCTGAAAAACCGAGACAATTTCATAGGTTAATTCGTTTTTTTTTTAGTTACCGTATGAAAAGAAAGTTTTTTTGTTTTTTGTTTTTTTTTTTAGCCGTGCTAAAAAAAAATAATAATAATAATAATAAAAAAACTTGTTTGTTCAGCCGAGACAAAATAAAAAAAAATGGATTTTGTTTTTTTTTTTTGTTTTTGGCCAATTAGTTATTGTGAATCGGTTCACAATTTAAAGATACCGAATTATTTTAAAGCAGTTTAAAATTTTGACGGATTGAATTCATATTACAAGTTTAATATGAATTAAGATTGAAATTAATGTGATTAATTGAGGAATTTTCACTTAATTTGATTTAAATAGGTGGTTTGGATAAATTAATCAACATAATTAATGAATTGTGTCATGTATGTTTAATTTATTTTTTGTTGATGCATTTTACTTTAATTTTGTTGAATGAATCGATTGAATGAATTTATTTACGTATTTATTTTTGCAATCGGTTGTAATTTGTAATACTTAGTGTGGCCTTAGTCAAATTATGTTTTCGTAATGAAGGAAACATGATTTTTATGTAATTATGAGATCTCGAATCTCCTTTATTTTTAGTTTTGGGTTTTGAAATTAGATTGTAATAAATAGGCTTATTATGTAATTTTAATTATTGTAATTTCAAAGAAGACTAAAGATGGAGATTGGAGCTCACTCCCGCTACATGGATCAAGATGGAACATCAAGACAAGCTTCTCGGGTCCAAGGATGGATTCCAAACTTATATTTATTGTTCATTTTGATAGGATAGGCGACACTAGGACTTTTACTGTTTTTACGTTTTCTTTCTTATTGCTTTTCATTCAAATGTTAGTTTATGCATCATATTCCGCCTAAAACCAAACCCCCTACTACTAAAATGCATGAAAATTGACTCATATAGGTTGTATGTTAGTTTTCATGGACATACAGATGTCACAGTCTTTTTAAGCCATCACCTTAGTTTATTCATTCTCGCATGCTAGATATTAGTTCACTTAAAATGAATTAAAGTAAAGTTGATGGGATCTTCCTCTAAAACGAAATTGAGATTAGTCTTTATAAGGACAAACAACTATGAATCCCTTCTTCGTCGGTAGGCATAATATGACCCCTTCTACGTTGGGTAAGTAGTTGTGTTGACTTAGTTTACCTCAACATCATAGTCCGAAGAGTTTCTCGTGATTATGATGGACTAAAGATAGAATTTACAGAAATTTATCGACCAAGAATTCTAACGGTAGAATTAGCTAAATGGTTAGCTTATCAATTTACAGAGAATTGAGTCTTGGGATCATTTATATAATTCTTGAGGGAGGTCAATTGTATAAATGTTTTGAGACTTCGCGTTATGACAGTAGTTCATTAGACTTAAAAATATAAACGATGCACATGCTTATTATTTTTATTCTTCTTCTCGCAGTGTAGAACACGATTATTTTTCATAATACTGTTACAACGAAATGGCTGGAAATAACGCAATCCCAATGCCTAGTGCCACACTTGATCGCGCGTCCGGGCTGAAAGTATTCATGGACCAGATGAATCAGTTCACACGTCTGAAAAATGATGGGTCCAACTTTGCGGACTGGGAGACGGCACTACGGAATGCTTGCCATTGCTTTGACGGTAAGCTCAAGTACTTAACTGAGCCAATACCGGTCAACCCAGGCCCCAATGCAGGAGTCAACGAGACACTCGCTTATAGTGATTTCGTTATGGAAGCGGGTGCGATAAAGAACGTACTCATCTTTGCAATGGAAACCAATTTGCAGAGACGCTTCATTGCCCAAAGTGCAAACAAGATTTTCACTACGCTCACTAACGAATTCTCAAAAGTACCGAGAATCGTTACATATGAGCATACCTGTCGCTTCTTTGATGCGAAACTCCAGAAGGGCCAACCGGTTAGCCCACACATTCTTCACATGATTGAGAATGTCGAGAAGCTGGAGGCACTGAATTGTAAAATCAGTGAGAGCATTGTCATTGACCGAATGCTTCATTCTCTTCACGATGGTTTTGCCCTTTTCAGGGCGAACTATTACATGAATGACTTGAAAAAGAGTCCTCATGAGCTACACTCCCTTCTCGTACAGACCGAGAAGGATATGAAATTGAGTGGGAGCATGAAGCAAGATGTTCTCACGATTCACAACAAGGGTAAAGGTAAGGGCAAGGCTCATGGTGACCTAGCTGTAGGTAAGCCAAAGTTCAAGAAGCCAGGAAACGGTAAGAGTGCGCCTGGTGAGACTAGTGGCTCACAGGGCAAGGCAAAGAGCAAGGGCGGTGACATAGAGTGCCACCATTGTCACAAGACTGGACATTGGAGGAGGAACTGTCCCGTCTACCGTGAGGACATCAAAGCAGCCGCGTCGTTCTGTTGGTATGTCATCTTATATTCATATGATTGAGATTAACCATGCAAGTTTGAAAACTTGGGTACTTGATACTAGTTGTGGTTCTCATCTGTGTAATCATTTGCGGGGCCTAAAGAACATCATACCTCTCGAAAAGGGTGATGTGGACTGCGTGTCGAGAATGGAGCACGAGTTCTTCTTTGTCTCGAAGGGAACATATGTAATCCAACTCCCTAGTGGTTTTGAGTTATTTTTAAATAACTGTTACTATGTACCCAGTTTGTCTAAGAACATTATTTCTGTTTTCGTACTTGCTAAAGACGGTTTTGCATTTTCAATAAAGGATAATAGCTGTATTTTCTCTTTCAATGAAATGATTTATGGCAAAGCAGTTTCCATGAATGGAATTTATATCTTAGACCAAACCACAGAAGTATTACACGTGAATAATAAGAAAATAAAGGTTGGTGACAAAGATCAAACATATCTATGGCATTGTCGAATGGGACACATAAATGAGAAACGCGTGAAGAAACGCGTCGATAATGGGACTATTCCCGCATTCGATTTTTCTACATATGGCACGTGTGAATCATGTCTCATTGGCAAGATGACTCGAATTTCCTTCAAAGGTGTTGGAATGCGCGCTAGTGACCTATTAGGACTCATACATACTGATGTTTGTGGACCTATGTCAATTACCGCTAGAGATGGCTATATATATTTTATCACTTTCACGGACGATTTGAGTAGATACGGTTATGTCTACTTAATGAAGCATAAAACTGAGTCCTTTGAAAAATTCAAGGAATACGAGCAGGTACAGAACCAACTGGGTAGAAAGGTTAAAGCACTCCGTTCAGATCGGGGTGGCGAATATCTTTCAAATGAGTTTGATCAACACCTAAAAGACTGTGGAATAATTTTGCAGTTAACTCCACCTGGAACACCTCAATTGAATGGTGTGTCCGAACGGAGAAATCGAACCTTACTTGATATGGTTCGATCCATGATGAGTCACAAGGTAGTGCCTGATTCATTATGGGGTTTTGCTCTTTGTCCAACTGCTCTTATACTTAACCGAAGTCCGTCTAAAGCTGTCGACAAGACTCCATATGAAATGTGGAAGGGAACGGTACCTAACTTGTCCTTTATTCGGGTTTGGGGCTGCGAGGCTTATGTCAAGTGGAGACACGAGGATAAGCTCAGCCCGCGATCGGTCAAAACATACTTTATAGGTTATCCAAAAGGAACATTTGGTCATTACTTCTATTCGCCTACCGAACATCGAGTTTTTGTTGCGGCTAGTGCGACGTTCTTAGAGAAAGAATTTCTCGAGAACAAGACGAGTAATAGAACCTTCGAGCTGTCGGAGATTCCAGAACCAACGACCGGGGAACAGATGGAGGAAGTTGTTCCTCCAACTGATGATACGGTTAATATTCCTGAGGAACCTAGGAGGTCGGGTAGAGTCTCTCATCCTCCGGACAGATACATTGGTATGGTCGAGGAGAATGACGGTTTAGTCCTAGAGAGTAATGAACCCGTTACCTATAAAGGTGCTATGACCTGTTCCGACTCAAAGCTATGGCTCAAAGCCATGCAATCCGAGATGGACTCCATGTATGAGAATGACGTATGGGATCTAGTTGATTTACCTAATAAGGTAAAACCTCTACAGTGCAAATGGCTTTACAAAATAAAGCATTCTGTAGACGCGCAACCAGATACCTATAAGGCACGACTTGTGGCAAAAGGTTTCACTCAAGTGCACGGATTGCATTATGATGAGATTTTTGGACCTGTAGTCATGCTACGTTCCATTCCGATAATCTTAGCGATTGCCGCATTTCATGATTATGAAATTTGGCAAATGGATGTGAAAACCGCCTTCTTAAACGGTTATTTGGAAGAAGAGTTGTACATGGTGCAACCCGAAGGTTTCATAGATCTTGAACATCCTAAGAAAGTATGCAAGCTTAAGCGTTCCATTTATGGACTTAAGCAAACTTCTCGGAGTTAGAATCATCGTTTCGACCAGGTGATAAAAGAGTATGGCTTCACTCGATCGGTCGAGGAACCATGCTTATATATCAAGTCGAGTGGGAGCAAGATTGTATTCTTGATATTGTATGTCGATGACATACTCTTGATTGGGAATGACATTCGTCTCCTATCTTCGGTTAAAGAATGGTTGAAGAACCATTTTCAGATGAAAGATCTGGGTGAGGCACAACGCATTTTGGGAATCCGTATCTACCGAGATAGATCACGACGGACGTTATCACTTAGTCAGGAGTCTTATTTGGATAAGATTCTTGAGAAGTTCAGCATGACCAACTCCAAAAAGGGGAACCTTCCAATGACGACTGGGATGCAGTTGAGCAAGTCTCAGTCACCCACGACGCCTAAAGAGATTGAGCGCATGAGTCGTGTTCCTTATGCATCTGCAATAGGATCGATCATGTATGCCATGATATGCACATGTCCAGACGTGGCATATGCATTGAGTATGACGAGTCGGTACCAAAAGACTCCGGTGAAACACACTTTGGATAGTCTGTTAAAAACATCCTCAAGTACCTACGGAGGACTAAGGATTGGGTATTGACTTATGGAGGAGATAATAAGCTATGCGCAATCGGTTACGCAGATGCTAGCTTCCAAACGGATCGAGATGATTCAAAATCTCAGTCCGGGTTTGTCTTCACTCTTAATGGTGCTGCGGTCAGCTGGAAAAGTTCCAAACAGAGTGTTGTAGCAGATTCTACTACTGAATCCGAGTACTATGCCGCTTCGGAGGCAGCAAAGGAAGCGATATAGATGAGTCAATTCTTACAAGGACTTACAGTAGTTCCTAGTTCGAATGACCCGATCACCATCTATTGTGACAATAGAGGTGCCATCTTCCAAGCTAAGGAGCCAAAGTCTAGCAACAAATCTAGACATGTACATCGGAAAGCTCACCAGATCCGTGATTACGTGGAGCAAGAGGAGATAGTGATAGACAAGATTGCGACGGATGATAACATCGCGGATCCTCTCACTAAACCGTTGAATTATGATAAGCATGTAGGGCGTGTTAATTCCATGGGAATTAAACGTGTTCCTGAGTTGTAGTACTTGATTATGGAATTGATACATTATCTTTTTCATATACTATTTATAACTTCATCGTTTTATTTATAATATTTTGTTTTTCATGTGGATTGTACTGACAACATTGAACGCCACAAAGTGAACTGAATTATATTATATTTGTTTTGGTCTGTAATCGCCATTGTGAGCTGATAACTCCGGCTATTATATTGTGCAGTCGATTGATGGTGGGTTCAACGAGCCATAAGTCAAACGGTTGACTGATCGATCACAGATGCGAGATTATAACGATACCTCGTAGGACAACTTTTTGTGACAACGTAATGGAGTCCTAAATGTTTAAAAACATTCGGTGCCAGGTCGTGGATATGACATCCATTGTGTTCCTAGAGTCGATTCTTTTGACTATCGACTGTCTCTTGAGATTAAGGCAGTTTTTGGGTGACTTTAGTTTCTTTCTCACGGTCTGCCGTAACTGGAGACTAAGTAGATTTTTTCTGGGTCATTTCATACTGTGCTTACATCTGTAGGATTCGAGTTGAGGAAAATATCCAACCCTTATCAGGTATAGTTATTTCTCAGGGCCACTCGAGGAGTTGTAACTGAAATGCATGGCCATGCTCGAATATTGATTCGTTTATCAGTTAAGTTACTCTCTAGTCGGGAAAACCACTCTTGATGATGATCGCTTGTAAAATACGACCTTTGTGAATACAGATTTGCAAATTGTTTTACATTGAGTGGGAGAAATTTTAGGATATGAGAATCGGTTATCGCACATACACTTGTGAGGACAAGTGGGAGTTTGTTGGAGCTTGTGTCCTCCACAAATTAGTGTGATAACATTTGTAAATCTCTTACAGGTTCACAAGGGTATACTTCGTATATTTAATCAGTTGATTAACGTTTACCTAATAACGGTTGGCTTGCTAGAAAGTTTGACGTTATTATCATACAGATGGCGGTGATCAACTGGTCCCTAAAGGTCACACCTATAGGATGTGTTTGAGAAATGTGGTTATAGAAATATAATCACATTGATGCCTAATATGACTAAACAATTAGTCAATGTGTTGATGAGACAATTATTTAATGAAGATTAAATAATATTAGTTGAGATTAATTAATCAATTAATTCGTAAATTGAATATAATAAGTTATATTTAATTAAATGTATGTAATGTTAGCTTGGACGAATTAATCTGTTAATTCATAATTAAATGTAATCAGTTATATTTAATATCAACAAGATGAATGTGTCATAGTGGTAATAGTGAGGGTACACAAACCAAGAGGTCATGGGTTCGATCCTCACTAGATGACAATTTAACACATTTTATACATTTTTGGAATAACCAAAAATAAGGAGATTACACTCCTTATTTCGGTTATATGGGCCGAAATTAGGGAAGATTATATCTTCCTAATTGACTCCCATATTTCGGTTACCATAAGAAGGAAAGGGAGATCATTATTCTACCCTAATTTCTTTTTAACCTAGCCTCCTCTCTCATCAGTAAAAACACAAAACAACATAATTTTACAGAAAATTTTAGATCGATTCTAGCATAATCAGAAGGGCATATCTCATATCGTCTTGGGTGCAACTGATAGGCGAATATCTACTTTGATATTGTTCTTAGGCCATATTTGCTAGGACCGAAGGTTATTTCTGAATCCTTTATTTTGTTTATGTATTTTATTTATGACTAGTGATCGTCTTAATTAAATTCGTTATAATCCTTCATTTTAAGGGAAGTATAAAGATTATTTCTCACATAAACCCACAAACTTTTGCATATTTGTTGTAAAAGTCTATTCCATCTTCCAACTTTGAAAATATCATACCGTTGATTGGTTTTAGATCTTCTGGACAGCTTGGGAATCCAAAAATTGTGTTTTCAGAACCAACTTGTGGGGTTTCTACAAGATGATTTACCAAAAGGTTTTGTTATTTTAAGGCAAGTACATTATATTAGTGAAATCAAACCTTGTTAATGAACAAGCCACAATTTTTTTACCTGGTGCATTAGTCAATGGAAGCACAGGAGGTATATCATTGTTCATCAGAGCATCAACATTAGCAGCAGCTATACTATCTGCACAGGAAATGACACACAGTAGGAAACGCATTATGTTCCAGTACTAAAATCAGCAAAAAAATACTCCATAGGTACACATTACTATGATATTAGATACAATAGTTAATGTATTTAGATACATGCTCACGCTACATTTTTTGTACCTGTTGCATCTGTCAAGGGAAGTGCAACCAGTATATCTGAGGCATGGACATTAGTAGCAGGTATACTATCTGCACAGGTACACATCTCATTCAAATTAGATACAGTAATTCATATGTCACTATACATCAACAATTTGTGAAGAGAAAAAGAAGTTGCGATTTTCAAACTGCTAAAGGTTCATCCAAAAAATTTCAAATGCTATACTAGCTTAATTTTTGAAAGACTGCTCTACAGTGCACAAAACCATAATCAATACGAGTATTTATCACATACGGAGCACGGACTTTCTCACTCAAGCCACATTAGGTATATGATACCCACAAATTATAAATTACACCATGCCTCAGATACACTGTTTTAGCTAGCCAGATACATTTTTTTTCAAATTAGTTGGAATCATGTATCTAACAGCCAGAGATGTATCTTTGGCTAAGAATTTTATTCTGTCAGAGATGTATCTTTGGCCCCCATTAACCAACCCCCCCCCCCCCCCCCCCCAAAAAAAAATACAAAAACAGGCAGAAAAATTATCCAGAGGTGGAAAAATTATACAGAGGTACACATCTTTGTGATCCTAGATACACTACTTCAGTTTTGTAGATACATACTCGTTCAGTTCTAGCTAGAAGCATGTATCTGACATCCCCCCAATAAGAAAAAACAGTAATGTGTACCTATAACTTCTTATGTGATTGAATCATCCTCTTTTCCGTTATCACCTGCAACACCTTAAGCAATTTCAGAAATGGATCCCAAATTCAATTGAAAAAATAGTTCCCAAAAATGTATTTACAACAATAATTCATACCTGAAGCAATAGAAGATGATGAAATTATAACCATCCTAAAAATAGTATCAAAACACAAACTAAATTACCATCAAAATCCCAAAATACAATTTACGATTAAAATTGGTAAACCCTAATTTTAAGAATTCAATTTGTTCAAACCCTAATTTACGATTAAAATTTTTAAACCCTAATTTGAGTAAAAGCTTACCTCTTAGATTCGCGTGGACAGGAACAATAATGGCGGAAAGTAGGATGATTTGCAGCAATGGAGATTCGCGTTTCTTCGAACAATTTTTTTTTTGTTTGGAGGATTTTTAGGTGAGTTGTGAGTTTACAGCGCTTGAACTTTCCCTTTTTAGACGGTTCGTACGATAAGCTAGTTCGTACCTGAACCCGCCGCCCCTATATATATATATATATATATATATATATATATATATATATATATTGTATTCATCCTTCATTAATTATTATGCAATTTAATAATATTCAACCGTTCATAATTCTATCATAGCATCAGAGCATTGAGGCTCTTGATAGAGGTTAAACCCTCGGAGTAGATCTTATTTCCGAAAATCTACCCACCCAAAACCCGACCCACTTCCGCTGCCTTCACCCGCGAACTGCATCAAACGTACACCGTCGCTTTCGACACTCCGCGGACAGCTTCCGATTTTTATTTGTATGTTGAAAACAAATTCCGATTTTTATTTGTGATTTGCAAATTTGTTCAAAGATCGTAGCCCCTGCCCACCCCATACCTCTATCGTGGTGACCACCACAACCGACCGCCTCACCACCACCATCGTCAGTCGAACTCAAAAACGACAGCCATCGCTGCTCCTTATTCAAGCCACCACGAGTGCCTCCTGCATCTTACGTATAAACGACATCGACACACACCATACTTCGCACCTCCACTAAAAACCCGACCCGTCATCAATCGTCACCATTCAAAACCACCGTGTTACCATCATTCGACCACCGTGCTACAACCCACATCGACACCTCCCATTATTACCTAAACACCGAGCTTAAAACATACAAAAATCGTACCCAAAACCCTCTCCAAACGAACAGAAATTGCCTCTGTTTTCGAGTTCTGACCAGGCCTGTTATCACCATTTTTCGCACCACTTACGACTATCAAAGACCCCGACTCTTCCTATATTCAAAAAATTCATAATCTCACGATTCTGAAACGTCTAAAAACTCGGATTTTCGTTACCGTTTGGTCCTCCAACGACCTCGGCCAAGACCGTCGCAAACACACTTTATTTTCGAAAAATCGGCTTACTTAAGCACATTTCGACACCTTCTTCTCCGACTGCCTACACGATCAACACGACACCTCCGACTACCTGGCATCACCGACTAGGTCATTCGTCCCCGTAATTTTCTGTGCCAATCTTGGTGCGTCTCATTACTCAGCCAATCTGATACCTGCATAAACAACTTGCACTTGATTTTCACTTTGTCCGTCCAATTGGGTTCCATCCGTGTTCAACATTTTAATGGCAATGACCAGTTAGGCTGATACATTAACCAAGCCGCTACCTCGAGCTCGTTTTCTTCGTTTAGTCTCCAAGATCGGTCTTACTCTTCGACCGACCCTCTTGCGGGAGCGTGTAAAGCAAATATCTTCTCAGTTGGAAATATCTTCTCAGTTATTCATTTCTGTAATTTAGCTCCGTATATATTTGTAATTTAAGAAATATATCGCTCCGTATCTCTTTGTAATTAGGCGTGTCTTGCGTAGCAATCCTTGTAACCTTAGCTTAGCTCTACTATATATATATATATATATATATATATATATATATATATATATATATATATATATATATATATATATATATATATATATATATATATATATATATATATTGTATTCATCCTTCATTAATTATTATGCAATTCAATAATATTCAACCGTTCATAATTCTATCAGGGAAGATAGCTGTTTGTTGTGGAGGGGGTGTTGGGGTCGCTAATGTTAGGCGGTTGGATGGTTGTGGGCGAAGATGGTGCTGGAGGTTACTCAATGAAAAGTTTGCTGGTTTAACATTTTTTGTATGTAGTACCATACTACAAATATGGGCAACAATAATAGGTTGAGAATGATGGTGGTGGCAGGTGAGGCACTTGTGCTGATGGACTGATGGAGGCGGATCGTGTATAATGGTGGAAGGGAGAGGAGATTGGATGGGAGTAAGGGGAGATAAGGAATCGAGAGGAAACAAATGAGTGAAAATGGGAGAGGTAATATGGTCAAATGTGTACTGTAATCAGTAGAATATGTACTACGAAAATCAACACCCATTGCTACAGTAAGTTATTAGAAAAAAATTTGGATATGTATTGGTATTTGTGGCTTTGACATCGAGCAAAAACTCATTGTAATACATTATAAAGAATTAAAATGGAAAATATTATTTAAGCCAATAACATAAGATAATCCATTATAGCAAGTATTATAACTCCAAATTTAGAATAAAGAAAATTGAAGGGGAAATGAAGTCATTGGTTTCGAACCAAACCTTCAAAACAAAATAACCCATGCCTTACCAATACACCACTTTTCAAGCAATTATATAAAGGAAAAATTGACAGGAATAATCCCACATTTATGACATCTTCCAAGAATAATCTCACCTTTCAATATTCTGAAAATGATTCCATCTTTTAACCCCATCTTCTTTAAACAATCCGCCCATAAAAATGACTTTTTATAGTAGGTAATGTGACTGTATTCATATTGTTGTTTTAATTACTTTATCTCATTTCCATTTCTCTTTCTCCTTCATAATAAACAAATACTTCAATACAAAATATCTCTAACTTAACATGTTCATTGTGTTACGCAAGTAGTTTATGAACATGAAATATATTGCAGTGATGATAAAATCTATATATGCTAAACTGAATATAATTGTTGCACGTAAAGCTTCTTAACAATGGAATATGATTATTTAATTGATTAGAATCTTTGATTATGTTATATCGATGGAAATTTAACGCTTGAATTTGACGATGTAATTTTATGTAAATCAAAGAAAAGAAATGTAGCGACACAGTAAGTATATTGCCTATATGGAAGGATTTCTATATTGAATTAATTGCTTCCGAAGTCACAAATGAAAATGTGGACGGATTATTCCTTTGTTTGGTTAATTTCATTTCAATTTATAAAATATGCGCGCGTGAGAGATTCGAAGTATTACTACAGTAAAATGGCTTGAGTAAAGAAAGTACGGAGTACTTGTTTACTATCGCTAAGTTCCTAAACTATATCCAATATTTGTAGTCTTGTTGCACGTAACTGCTTTATGATTGGAATTTTTTGATTATTTTGATTGTGGCTATGAAATGGGGGCTTCAATGGTGAATTTTTTTGATCATTTATATTTCTGCAAGTTTTTCTGGAGTAGTTTATGTGGGTTTAGAGTGGGAGATAAAGAGATGAATAAAAAAGAAAAAGAAAATCTAGAAAGGATAATAAGTAAGAGACTTGAAACCTCTTAATCAGGTAACAAGTAAAAAAGATTGTTTAAAGAAGATGAGGTTAAAAGGTGAGATTATTTTCGGATTATTGAAAGGTGAGATTATTCTTGGAAGATGTTATAAAGATGGGATTATTCTCGTCAATTTTTCCTTATATAAATCTACCCTACATTTATCATATCTTTTTTCAATGGGGATGCAATGGAACTCCATAAACCCCCATTAAAAACGCCCCTGCCTACTGATAGTGCGAATCCAATTAATAATTCTAAAATGAAAATTATTGTTACTGAAGTGGACTAAAGCAAGTTCTACTTTAAAAAAATTTGCATGGAAAGTTTTGTTATAGCTCAAATTCGTAGTAATGGGAATGTGGGATCAATCGAAAATTAAAAATTATACCATGTTGTTATATTTAGCAAAAAAAACAAGACAAATTAAAATACAAGTCATATAACATATAAAACATTTTTGATTTCCAATTTTAATTGTTTAAAAAAAAAAGAAAAATATGTTTACCTACTATAACAGTAATAATATAAGGAATGGCAACAAATGGAGCAACTTAAATTGTGTAATGGCAGTATTACAAACAAAATTTTTACAATTAGTCTTGCTGAAGACGGGTCGGAGCAAGTGACGAATAATGCCACTCACAAAACGGATAGGGGGGACAAGGTGGGGGTGTTATTCGAGTAGAGCAGTAACAATGTAAAAGAGATTAGAAATACCGAACGAGATTAGTAGTGACGTGGACGAGAACCACTGCCTTGAAAACTATTTCCGGTACGACCGTGGTGGCGATCAGCAGATGACCGGTAGTTCCCCAAGGATTACACTACTGCTGCCTTCCAGAAACGCCCACTCGAGACTGGAGAAGCCTGGAACGATTATATCTTTACCCAGATATATTTAGAAGAGAAGAGAGAAGGGAACGGAGAAGAGTGTATGGTTGTTGTGTTTTTTTAGAAGCTGCTGAAGACTCGAATTTATAGCAAAAGAGGAGCAGTTACAGGAGCCAAAACCGACTCCTGAAACTGTGCCTCAAATCCGAGTTAGTGGGAGAAAGACTCTCCCCACTAACAGTCAAGTTGACTGACTTATTCAACACAACTAACAACAAAAACAGCCCAATACATAACTCGGTTCCGGCCCAAAAAGATAGGCACAGCCCGCCGCAGGCGATTGCTAAATCCCAAATCCCAAATCCCGAATCCCGAATCACGAATCCGGATCCGGGCCGGGCTCGGGCACGCACGCGTGTGCGAGCTGAATTAAGCACCTCGTAAAGCTTCCACAAAAGCCTCCCATGACCCACTAGTGATATGGTAAGGAGTGTGGACATATATAAACATGTGAAACACTCTTTTCCTCACCAATGTGGGACAATTGGAAAATAGAACTTGCCAAACAAAGCCCCTATTTCCAACAATCCCCCACTAGGGGCGCCAGAGACAAAGAAGAAGAATTCCTGGGTAAAGGAAGGATTGGATACTTAGGTATCAATATCTTTCAATTTGAATTGACACTTTAGTGAAGTGAGGAAACAACTTACTTACAGCGAGAGAATATCTTGCGATTTGAATTCCTAGCTGAGCTTCGGTCGATACCCCCCACAACATATATCATACCTTCAAAATAAGATCGTCCCGCGATATCAAAGTGCAACGAGCTCCTTTAGAGCTATGTGTTTACCTTGGTACTAATAGATGTGTTCACAAGACTTCTCATAGTCTTAGGATCATCACACCTATGTAGGTGGCTCAAATGCTTCTCAATAGCACTTCTAGCATGAGCCATTAAGGATATATGTCCAACCTTGTGTCTGATTCATCAAGTGTGTCTCAAAAGCACCACCATTTAAGGCTATGAATCAAATAATGCCATAGGAATGAAAACTTTAGGCCTAGTCACTCTTGACTTAAGGACTTAAGCCCCATTCCCCTCGACGTTTCAACGACTAGTCTCCTAGTCAATCCTTTAGTAAAGGGATCAGCCAGATTACTTTCGGACTTCACATAGTCCAAAGTGATCACTCCATTATCAAGGAGTTGTCTAACTGCAGCGTGCCTGATTCGAATGTGCTGTTTCTTCGCATTATAGACACTATTCTTAGCAGCACCAATAGCTGCTTGTGAGTCACAATATAAGTAGACCGGTGTTTGCCGACCTTCCCACACTGGTACATCTGCTAATAGGTTTTTCAACCAATCAGCCTCTTGTCCTGCCAACTCAAGAGCTATGAACTCCGACTCCACGGTAGAGCGTGCAATACAAGTCTGTTTAGTAGACTTCCACGATATAGCACCTCCACCCATGGTGAAGACATAACCACTAGTAGAACAGATCTCATCGTTACCTGAAACCCAATTTGCATCACAATATCCTTCTAACACAGCAGGAAATTTACTATAATGCAAGCAAAGGTCAACTGTTCCTTTTAGGTATTTTAGTAAACGACGAAGAGCATTCCAATGTTCACTGCTAGGGTTATGGGTATAACGACTCAGTCTACTAACTGCATATGCAATATCTGGTCGAGTACAGTTCATAAGAAACATCACACTACCTAAGATTTTAGCATACTCTTCTTGGGATACACTCTTACCCAAGTTTTTACATAAATGTATACTAGCATCCTAGGGTGTCCTAGCAGGCATATCATCAAAGCAGTTAAATTTTTTCAACACTTTTTCCACATAGTGAGATTGACTTAGAGAAATTCCATTAGAGTTTCGAATAACCTTAACTCCTAGGATTACATCAGCTTCTCCTAAGTCCTTCATCTCAAATTGTGATGACAAAATTTCTTTGGTTTTAATAATTACCTCCAAATTATTACCAAGTATTAACATGTCATCAATATAAAGGCATATAATCACACGATCAGATTCTATTACTTTTGAATAAACACATGAAACAGAATTGTTAACCATATAGCCATTACTTATCAAAGTGTTGTTAAATTTCTCATATCACTGTTTAGGTGCTTGTTTCAGACCATATAGTGATTTATTCAGTTTACACACCTTATTCTCTTGACCCTTTACCACAAACCCTTACGGTTGTGACATATAGATCTCTTCCCTTAGCTCACCATTCAAAAAGGCAGTTTTGACATCCATCTGATGTATAAAAAGGTTATGAATAGCAGCTAAAGCGACAAGAGTTCTAATAGTCGATATTTTGGTCACGGGTGAATAGGTATCAAAATAATCAATATCTTTCTTTTGTGTAAACCCTCTAACCACAAGTCTAGCTTTGAACCTTTCTATTTTACCGTCAGGTCTCAGTTTCTTTTTAAAGATCCATTTACTCGTAATGGGTTTACTACCTTTAGGTAAATCAGTCAACTCCCAAGTCTGATTAGACACAATAGAATCAAGTTCACTTTTAATAGCATCTTTCCAAAAGTTAGCATCAATGGATTTCATTGCCTCACTATACGTTTTTGGATCATCTTCTATTAAAAAAGCTGAAACAAATTCATCACTAGCACAAACAGTGTATCCATGTTCAGACAGCAAAGTTGAAACAAAATCAGCTCCAAAGTTCTTTGGACATCTAGGTCTCTTAGTCCTTCTAGGTTCAACAACATGATCAATAGAAGTGCTACTACTAGCATGTGAAGAGATATCAATAGATGTAATAGGTAAACTAGGAGGTGAATCAACATTCTTCTGTAATGGAAAAACATGCTCAAAAAACACAGCGTCTCTAGCCTCAGATATAGAACGATCACTCAAAGACATGAATCTATAAGCAGAACTGTTTTGAGCATAACCTATAAAAACACAATCATAGGTCTTTGGTCCAACGGTAGGTCTCCTAAAGTCTGGTAAACCCACTTTAGCCAAACATCCCCATACCTTAAGGTAACTCAGGTTAGGAGGATAGCCCTTCCAAATCTCGTAGGGTATCTTGTCAAGTTTCTTATGAGGTACACGATTAAGAATGTGACAAGCCGATAGAATTGCTTCCCCCCACATATCGTCAGATAGGCCAGAACTTAAAAGCATAGCATTCATCATCTCTTTTAAGGTTCTATTTTTTCGTTCAGCTACACCGTTAGACTGAGGTAAGTAAGGTGGACTAGTCTCATGTATTAAACCGTTAACAGCACAAAAGTCGGCTAGATAACTAGATTTATACTCACCACCTCTATCAGACCTTACCCTTTTAATTTTTCTGTCGAGTTTATTTTCGACTTCATTTTTAAAGATTATAAACGATTGTTCTGCTTCATCTTTAGTCTTAAGCAAATATACTCGGGTGTACCTCGAACAGTCGTCTATAAAGGTGACATAATAATTCTTTCCACCTCTACTTGCAACATTTTTGAAGTCAGCTAGGTCGGTGTGAATTAACTCAAGAAGACTCGTATTCCTAGTGTTAACTGGTCTACTAGGTTTCTATGTGAATTTAGCTTCTACACAGGTAGCACATTTAGAGAATTCTTGACTCGTCAAACTTGGAATTAAACTCATAGTTCTAAGTTTTTTAATATAGTCAACATTCACATGACCTAATCTACCATGCCAAACATCAATAGACTCAGCGATATAAGCAGAAGTAGATGCAATATTATTAAAACCAGAATCAGTGTTCAATACAAAAAGACCCCCAGAAAGATAACCCTTGCCTACAAATTCCCCATTACGCGACATTACAACCTTGTCAGCCTCAAAAACAAGTTTCAAACCAGCTTTGTTCAATAAGGCACCAGACACGAGGTTTCGACGCAATGAGGGTACAAACAAAACATTGGTGAGAGCAAGTGTTTTCCCCGAGGTGAGTTTGAGAAAGATCTTGCCTTTGCCTGTGATGATTGCAGATGAAGAATTACCCATGTAGACACATTCCCCATCAGCTACTTCCTCGAACTCAGCAAATAACCCCTTATCAGCACAGAGGTGTCTAGAAGCACCAGTATCCAAGACCCATTCAGCAACATTACCCACCAGATTAGCTTCCACAACCACGGCAGCAATGACATCGTCAGTCACAGCAACATTAGCTTCAGCAGTTTTCTTTTCAGTGCATTGGTAGGCTTTGTGACCAGGTTTTCCACAGACGTAGCAAACAATGGGACCCTTTGATTTCTGAATCTTAGCAACTGGTTTGGTATGCTTCCCTGGACCATTCTTCTTAGTCGGACACTGGTTCTTACCCTGACCAACCTTGGCCTTACCCTTACCCTTGAACTTCTCAGCATTGGACGGACCACCAGACTCAACCAGATTAACTTTAACAGAAGCATTCACAGAAAGACTAATAGGTTGGTATTTAAGGCGATTTGTCTCTTCGGTCCTCATGTGTCCTACTAGTTCTTGAAGAGACAGGTCTTTTTTCTTATGCTTAAGGTGGTTCCTATAGTCAGACCAGGAGGGAGGAAATTTCTCTAGCAATACATTAGCCACAAAAGTGTCATCTAATTTCATACCCTCATTCACGACATCAGCACATAGGTTCTCGTAGACATGAACTTGTTCCATGATGGATTTTCCGTCAGCCATCTGAAATTCCAGCCACTTACCCACAACATATTTCTTTTTCCCCGCATCATCAGCCCCATACTTGGCCTCTAAGGACTCCCATATCAGTTTGGAAGACTTATGAACCATAAATAGGTCAAAAAGGGTGTCAGTCATGTTGTTTAGAAGCTGGCATCTGACAAGTTTATTGTCCTTATCAAATTTCTTAATATCCTCTTCGTTTGACTTAACAGCAGATTTAGCAGGGGGTGTTCTCTACAGTCTCAGTAGCAGCCGCCTCTTTAACAGGAGCAGGCGGATCACTAAACAGCACATAATCAATTTCTAGTTGTTCGAAAAACATTAGCAGTTTCTGTGACCAACGCTTATAGTTATGACCGTCTAGTTTTTCCAATTTAGTCAAATCAGGAAGAGTTTTGGACAGAACAGACGACATTGTTACAGCAAGACAAATAGTTTTCAAATTGTTATTCGGGTAGAGCAGTAACAATGTAAAAGAGATTAGAAATACCGAACGAGATTAGTAGTGACGTGGACGAGAACCACTGCCTTGAAAACTATTTCCAGACGACCGTGGTGGCGATCGCAGATGACCGGTAGTTCCCAAGGATTACACTCCGCCGCCTTCCGTAAACGCCCACTCGAGATCGGAGAAGCCCGGAACGATTTTATCTTTACCCGTAAATATTTAGAGAAGAAGAGAGAAGGGAACGGAGAAGAGTGTATGGTTGTTGTGTTTTTTTAGAAGCTGCTGAAGACTCGAATTTATAGCAAAAGAGGAGCAGTTACAGGAGCCAAAACCGACTCCTGAAACTGTGCAGCCCGCCGCAGGCGATTGCCAAATCCCGAATCCCGATCTGGCTCGGGCACGGGCACGCGCGCGCGAGCATGTGCGAGCTGAATTAAGCACCTCACAAAGCTTCCACAAAAGCCTCTCATGACCCACTAGTGATATGGTAAGGAGTGTGGACATATATAAACATGTGAAACACTTTTTTCCTCACCAATGTGGGACAATTGGAAAATAGAACTTGCCAAACAAAGCCCCTATTTCCAATGTGCTTCTCTCTCTCCTCTATTTGGGTCATTTGTGAGGGAAAATGATATCCGTCACTCCAAAGTGACGGATACGTGCCGTCACAAATGAGATTTTGTGAAATTTTTACAATGACAAATTTAGAACAAAAGAACTTTCACAAAAGCAGTATATGCTTTTCTCTCCTCCATGCATAGTCGCATACTCGCATGGAGCATGACTGAGCTGAGCATTCAATGCTCTCTTATTTCGCAAGGGTAGGGGCCCTAAATTTGTGGACTACTACTAGCTTTTTGCTTATTCACCCAAAATTCTAGTGTTGTATACCATCTAATTAATTATAAGGATGATGACTAATTAAGTAGGCCCTAATACTATCTAATCATGTAATTAATTATCGAGACACTAACTAATTACGTGGGTCCTTGCAAAAACTAAACTCTGACTATAAACCAAATCACAGTTTAGACATCTGGGCCATTTTTTATAAATGATTTTCCAACTATCATTTTGGGTGTATACTAGAAAAAATGATGTAAATTAATTATTTGGCCTCCTACCCTTAACTACCTTATCGACTAATATACGTTGTAATTTAGTCTAATTTGATCAAATCCGATATTAAATGACAGGAAAAGTATACAAATTCATGAAAGCAAGGGAGTTTTACCGTCGTTCTTATGGTGTTAGCCGATTCGAATCCAAATTAAACCTAACGATGGAAAAACTGTTACATTGTTATATAATCGTGTATCAGACAATGAACATATCGACTTTGTTCTTTGGAAGAGTTTATGTAAACACAAATCTTCATTTTAAATCCTTGAGGCTTGAGTTGTTTCGTATATTTATTATGAGATTGGATTAATTTCATTTTGATGACCTGAACTTTAATTTTTTTCCCTTAATTTGATGACTTAAAATGTAAAGCAGTCTAATGATAACTTTTTACTTGTAAAGTATAATATTGCTAGTGCGGGAGTAACTCGAACTCGGCTCGGTTAAAACTCGGCTCGTGTGAATTAAGGAGTTTAACGAGTCAAGTCAGCTAACGCTGACTCGATCAGTTTAAAAAGCTCGTGAACAGCTCGAACTTGTGTAATTAGATAATATATTGCTCATACTATTTTATAAAAATATTTGTTATGATTATATATATTTATATCACACTTGTCAAATTGTCTCATTTGTTTTCCAAATATTTGTATATATAACCTTCGAGCCTTGTTATTGAAAAACCGAAAGAAAAAATGCGAAAATTCAACAATTATAGATAGACTCGATTTGAGTTCGAGTTTATCTTGAGCTCGCATTAAAGCTCGCAAGCTTGATAACGAGCATAAGTTTTTCAAGGTCGAGATCGGCTCGAGCTCGATTTTTGCTTTACGAGCACAAGGTCGGGCTCGGTTCGTTATCACCCCTAGGTGGGATTGTGGGAACAAACATTAAAAAGTAAATACAAAGGCGAAGTTCTAATAAGTTCATTATATTTTAGCGAATATAACAAGCAAAGGTAATTAAAATAAAATTATTGAAACAATAGCACACCAAATGTCCAAGGATCTAAGTGGAATTATTCCTTAATACGCAACAAAATTGGTTATGTAGGCCATAAAAATTATTGATGCAATTTGCTTTAGTAATCATCCATCAAACACAAATCATAAAAGGACAAACTACGCTCACTTAATAATTTGTAAATGTTAAGATACCTTCGATCTATCAAAATTTAACGTCAATCTTTATTTTAGCTTGCGATTTCTTTTTAGTCATTGGCTCCGGTCCTTAATTACGTGGTCTTGGGTTGTGGCTTGTCGATCAGAGACGGTGCTAAGCACTTGCCGATCAGGTCATTTGGTAAAAAATATTATTATGATTAGAAATATATATAAGAAAGATTGATGTTTCGACTCCAAATAAAATTTGAAATTAGCTTCGTCCTTACAGCCGGGTCTAGATTGACTTGCATGAAGTTAGTTGCAAAGGTGGCCCCATCCCTACATCGTCCTGAGAAATCTCGCACCATAATCAACAACGGTATTTCTACCCCGCTTAACATGGATACAATTTATAATTTATTAATTATGCTATATTATCAATTTAACATATAAAAGCCATTTTTTCAAATTAAATGGAAAAAAGGATCCTTATTTCTTATGACCACAGAAAAAAATTGAGATGTGAAGCACGTTCTTTCAACGTCCAACAAGACAAGAAGAAAAGTATAATGAAAGGGATTTATATTGATTATGAAATAGTGTACATACTACATACCAATAATAATTAAGTTAATACAAAGTCTCACGTGTTACAAGCTTGTGACAGAAAAATTGCGACCTTTTTATAATAAAAAATGTAATTATTATTAATAAGTAAAAGTTTGTGAATGATAATCATTTATCATAAAATAATCACACTTCCTTCGTTATAATTTATAACCCATGACAAGAGAGATCAATGGTTAAACCAATTGGTTAATAATGTAGACATATGCTCTACAATACATGACAATTAAAAATGTAATCAAGGATTAGATCAAATCATAATAATTTACGGCACTCATTAATTTGGTGGAGGACAATCATACACTTGTAAAATCATATAATAATAATTTAGGTGGCAATCAACCAATAGTTAAGAGGACTAATGAATGACACGTAATGTAGTATGTATGTGAATATGATTACTAAATTAATTTTAATTAAGTGGGATGCTAATTACTTGATGACTTATATTAAATAAATGATATTTTATATGTATCAATAGTATGCATTCACATTTGCAAGACGGCTAAGCTAGTAGTATTATTACTCCTAGTTCAATAGATTAATGCACACATTTTCTAGGAACATTTGACTTGGGTACCTAAAGTTTATTCTAGAATCTTGTTTAATAATAAGTGGTAATAAACTTCTACTAATTACGTAACATGTCATAT
Organism: Silene latifolia; assembly: GCF_048544455.1. Taxonomy (NCBI): domain Eukaryota; kingdom Viridiplantae; phylum Streptophyta; class Magnoliopsida; order Caryophyllales; family Caryophyllaceae; genus Silene; species Silene latifolia. The sequence goes on from NC_133526.1 coordinate 187,420,889, forward strand.
ATAGACGATATATTGAGTGGTTCAAAATCAATAAGGGGTAAAGATCGAATTGATAGCTTCATTTTTTGGGTGTATACGAAGTTTTAAGGGTAATCTAAATATAATGGTGACTCGGTTTGAACTTAAGTTTAGAGAACCATTTTTTTATGACTTTATCAGCTAAGCTAACTAATATATACACAATTTTATTTTCATGACCTTACGGACTAAATTAATAGAGATCACTTGTTCTATTTTTATGTCCCATCTTATGTTTTCTCTTAAAGATCTTGACACGTCACACTTAAAATAATAAAAATGATAATATTATATCTTAAAATGCTAATATCTCATTAGGAGAAGTAATAAGACACACGATGAGATATAAAATGAATATATAGAATATCTGCTCTGGTGTATGCATAACTTCTTAGGAGGAATTACTCCTAAGCAACATGGAGATTGGAGGTATTATTGCCAATTGAATTATCCAAAGATGGCTTTTATACTTTTACACCTTTATTTACAAGGGATTCTCATGTACAAAAATCTCTAATGTCTATTATTTCCTTACATCTTATATGTTTTTTTTGTACGTTTTTATTTTTTTATGAAAAATATTTTAATGTAATAAAAAAATCAATTGAAATAGAGAAAATAGGCATAGGCAATATGCTAAATGTTTACACTTTTTTCCTTTCTAATTTTAGAACAAAAACAAAAAAAATCAGGCTATGTTAAAAGGATAAAAGGGACTACAAAAATGAGATGAATGAAGTATTAAGGTAACCGATTTGTGTCGTAAAATTAACCCTAATTTAGTGAAAATATCACCTAAATAGTACTCCCTCTAATTTTTAGAAATTGTCCAATTTAATTAAAATAATAGTCCTTATAAATCTTTAAAAAAATGGAGTAATTTCAAAGAATCGGAAACAGTAGAAGACAAAGGCCAAAGAACCATCTTGGAATGTATAACAATTATAAATATTTAAACTAATTAAATGTGACCTTACACATATGAGATTATATCTGACTAATCAACATTAGGGGAAGGAGAATAGATAATTAAGGTGATAAGATTACAAGGGTGAAGAGGTGCTCATCTCATTGATAAGTAGTTTCGGTTTTACAAAAGCTAATTAGTAATTAGTACATCCCATATCTATTTTGCCTTAGACTAATCAAAATGCCTTCTTCATTTTCTTTAGAATAATTACTCTTTGGCACTAGTAATTAGCCATTTTCATAAGTAGTGTGTTGTGTAACATAGAGCATTACTAATTACATGTATTGTACGGCCCTTCATAATTTAAGGAACTTCTTATAGATGCCATGTATAAGGATCATAGATAGAATCATAGAATTATTTATGGACGATGATAGGATGCAACCGGGTTCAGTACCACCCCTTTTACATACCTAATGAGGATCCTACATTATGGTGAGAGAAAGGTGTATGGTTCACTTTTACATGCGATAGAGTGGTACTGAAACTCAATTTCACCTGGTAACGCTATTTCATTTTCCATTATTTTTCCTTCGTTAATTTTGTATAGGATTATCATATATGATAAATCAAATCGTCATTGTTATCATCAAATTAATAAGATCCATATTATGAGACAAGCCGTGTTTCACGTAGTATAGCGGTTTTATTTGAGTTTTTGGTTTCTTTGCTTGACTAGCTACATGGATTATTATAACATGAAACTATACTTCATATTGTTTTTGATAAATTAACCCTCAATTAGTAAGTTCAAGCCCAAGAAATGTATGAGTGTTAAAACTCATCAAGGAGAGTTTTACCGTCTTAATAATCCTACTTTACTCAAAAGACGTGCTAAATGGACCTTCATAACATATTAATTATTAACTACAGTATATTATTGTTCATTCCCCAATCGCTATCGTGTAAGTTTTTGATGTTACTCAAGTAGGAAGTAGTCTACACAAGGAACCATAATATGCTTTTTGAATATTTAGTTGAGATTTGGATGACTTATTTATATATTTCTCCTAGTATTTTACTATTTTATATTTTATCTATCCTTATCATCAGCTTCAACACCCTTAAAGCCTTAAATAGATGATCGTGAGCAGGCCAAGTTGATATGAAATAATACAAGTGGAGTGGATCCTTAACCATGCTTTGATTTACTGATGGAAAATTGATAACTACGTTTATGGCCCACTAATTAATCAATAATCACCATAAGCGAGTTTTATCAGGAAGTAAACTATTTAACTCGGACATGTATATCGTGAAGCTAATTGATGTTCAGATACAGCATCAAAGACAACATTATTTCATTCCTATTATTTTTTATTTAGACCTGCTAGTAAACAGGTCATCCCGGTCAGATGCGGGTTTGGTTACTTTGGATCGAGTCAATTTTAGGTTTGCAGAATTCTGAATATTGGGTCAGGTAACTTCAAGTTCAGGTATTTTCAGGTCAATTATTATCAACTCATTTAGGAAAGATGATCAACATGCAATAATAAACATTCTGGTCGGTTCATATTGGACGAGTCAATTCAAGTTATGGGTTAAGTTCGGGTTTTCTGATGGGGCATATTCTGCACCGCTGACCAAGTCAACATATTGAGCAAGGTCAAAGATATCCACAGCAAGTCAACGACTCATGCGGCCCTAGCCGATCGACCCATCTACTGTCACTGGTCTCGGCATGGCAACTTGCCAGCCGGGACACATATCCGCGTACTCACATCCAAGACCCCTCGGCGGTGAGTCAACAGGGCCCGCCGGCCTGCCATAGGTCCCTCGGCCGAGGGGTAGATCAGTCTTTCCACCTGCTAGCCACTTGGCCACTTGGCCACTACGTGACAAAAGGTGAAAGCCTATAAATACTCCTCAACCTTCATTGAGGAAAGGATCCAACTAATCCACAACTAAACCTAAATATACTATTCATCCAGTAATATCTTCCTTATCTCTCTACAATACACATTCACCAAGTAACAACTTATCTCTTAAGTTTCCGACTTGAGCGTCGGAGTGAGTACGCTTGGCACAAAGCCAAGCCCTCGGTTCGTTCATTGTTGCGGGAGAGAGACCGAGAGGAACGATTAAGACCAAAGGAGAATCCAACTCAAGACATCATTCAACAAGCCACGGGTGGTAACTATACCTGCTCCGGAATTACACCCGGAACAATTGGCGCTAAAATCGTGGGGAATCGACACTAGAAGCTAGTCACATTCATTCCCAAACAAAAAAAAAAAACACAACAAAAACCCACCCAAAAAGCTAAGATGTCAAAACAACAAGACGCAGTCGTGACCGACGAAACCCCATTCCACCAGGATGACACCTTCAACAATTCTGGAGTCGTGCAGCCCTCCACCGGCGGGGTAATCCAACCGGAGTTCGGCATGCCAATAATGCCGGACACGCCGCCACCAACAGGTCACCATCATGGGACATGTGGTTGACATAAAGCAAACCGAAAATGGTCCTGGACCTAATTAGTAATACGCCGCTCACACCGTCACGCCGACAAGAGCGGCGGAAAACGCCCAGAGACCAGGGCCCAAAACGTAACTCCGAGAAATTTGAACGGAGCACTGGGAGAAGCCGACCCGGCCAAGTCGCGGGGAGCCCAAAGTGGGCGTGGTAGACCTAAGTCCTTCCCGCACTCATGGGAGGACAGCGTCCCCGCAACACGAACGAGGCTTACCCCAAAGGAACCAGAGGAGTCCGACTCAGCAGAGTTGGAGAAGAAGCCCGAATCGAAGAAGAAGTCCTTCCCGCTACGAGGAGAGCCGGATTAGGAATGCAAGGAGCCGATCGCCGCGTGTCGTTCGACACGTGGTCAGACAGCCCCTCAACGCCTACGTCCTAGAAGTCCAGGTGCCAACTAAGCTCAAGTTGCCACCCCTATCATACAAAGGAGATAGTGATCCAGCCGACCACGCTGAGGCTTTCGAGTCTTACATGTCGGTGTGGGAGCAGCCCGATGAGGTCTGGTGCCGAGTCTTCCCAACAACTTTGCATGGGATGGCTCAAAATTGGTACAAAGGGCTTCCTGACGGCTCGATATACTACTACGCCGACCTAAGGGACGCCTTTCTAGCCCAGTACTCTTGCAACAAGAGAAGGGCCGTGGAGACATCGGACCTCCTAACTATCAAACAGGAGGGGGGCGAGTCTGTACGAAGCTATGTGAAGAGGTTCGATGGAAAGGTCCAGCAGATTCGAGAAATTAATCCCGAATCGGCGGCCTTCGGCGATGAAGGGCCTCCCAAGGGGAGACTTAAAAATGAGCTCATCAAGTGCGGAGGCCCGAGCTTGGATGCCGCCAGGAGGATGGCCGACCAGGCCATCAAGGTAGAAGACTATCACAAGACATGGGTAGGCCCAGCCGAAGCCGAGCCCTCCGAAAAGAAGAGTCACGGGAGAACAACCCGGATGAGAGGCGCCGTGACAACAACGGGTCACGGTCCGATGAAAGACGCCGTGAGAACAATAGGTCACGGTCGGACAAACCCGCCAGGAGACAGGACTCGACGGGCACCGGATGGAGTTCGGGAACGTACCACCGAGGCGGCACGGTGATAAAACCCCTCTCGTCGTATCGCCGCCGAGGTCTTTGCCCCGAGCAAAAGCGAGGGCCGAAGTGGGAGAGACCCCCAAGCCAAAAAGTGACGGTGACACGAGCCGATCGTGAGTACCACGGCCACACCGGCCATTTAACCAACGATCGCCGCATCGAAGAATGCCATTGAAGAGCCGATCCGGAAGGGGAGCCTCGGCAAATACGTTGCCAAAGGCCAAAAGACCGACGCCGACAGTTCAGGTAAGAAATCCGTCTTCGAACGGATAGGAGTGATCCATGTTGTCATCGGGGCAACGAGAACGGAGGGTCCGCCCATGGGCACAAACGGCACCTGAACGAGCTATATCGGGCCATCAACTTTGTGCCCAACACAGCGATCCCCGCTTCCAACATCCCCGATATAACCATCGGAAGGAAGGACTACGAAGGAGTCATCGCTCCTCACAGCGACCCACTTGTAGTCAATTTGGACATATCCAACCACCTGGTCAAGAGGTGTCTTATTGACACAGGCGCGTACACGAACATCATGTTCAGGGAGTGCTTCCTCGGCCTCGGCTACCGAAAGTCAAGGACTTGAGCCCCGCACCAACCCACTATACAGCTTCTCGGGGCCGGCCTGGTACCACCGGGATCAATCGGACTCCGGTGACGTTCGCGAAAAGAACGCGGCTAAAAATGTCCTAGCCGAGTTCGTGGTCATCGACGGCTCGTCCGCCTACAACGTTCTCATAGGCCGAGTCACCCTGAGCGAGGCTGACGCAGTGATGTCCATCCGGGCCCTAACACTGATGTTTGTCTCGGACCGGGGGGAAGCGCATAAGCTCGTCTCCAAAGACGAGAATGACGAGGTGGTCAACGTCCGGATAGCCGCCGAGAGGATGCAACATGCAATCCCTCAAAGTGGCAAAGAAATCGGAGAAAGGGAAAGGTCTATCCTTACAACAGGAGGGCGACCTCATGGATGTAACTAGCGGCTGACTAGGACGTTGTGCCTTCGACAGGCCATTAGGACGCTGGTAATCTCGGGAATAATCTATGTAGCGGCGGAGGTGTCCAAAACAGCTGTGGGCACCCCGACGCATGTGTTTACCTAAATGAAAGATCATCCAAGTCTTCCATCAAAATGTTCGCTCTTCCCATAGTCACTAGGAAGAAAGCAGACGCCGACTCACTTTGTCATACCGACAAGAGCGCGCAGTCTTTATCGAAGAAGCGATGTCGGCTCACACTGTCATACCGACAAGAGCGGCCGTCTCATGAAGAAACAGGCGCCATCGCAGTCACCCCAAGTAGTAGACGCCACGGCAGTCACCCCAAGAGGTTGGACGCCGTCGCAGTCACTCCAAGTGGTAGACGCCACGGCAGTCTCATGAAGAAAAAGGCGCGTCGCATCACCCCAAGTAGTAGTAGACGCCACAGCCATCACCCCAAGAGGTTGGACGCCGTCGCAGTCACTCCAAGTGGTAGACGGCACGGCAGTCTCATGAAGAAATAGGCGCCGTCGCAGTCACCCCAAGTAGTAGACGCCACGCAGATCACCCCAAGAGGTTGGACGCCGTCGTAGTCACTCCAAGTGGTAGACGCCACAGCCGATCTCATGAAGAAATAGGCGCGTCGTCGCAGTCACCCCAAGTAGTAGACGCCACGGCAATCACCCCAAGAGGTTGGACGCCGTCGCAGTCACTCCAAGTGGTAGACGCCACGGCAGCCTCATGAAGAAGCGATCGGCTCACACTTTGTCACACCGACAAGAGCGGCAATCACGACCATCGCAGATTGATACTCGCAAAGCAATCAAAATGCCTTAGAAGCGTTAACACGATTGAGATACGCGCTTAGAGCGCTCGGCCAAGCCGAGGCGGAAACAAAAGAGACACTCAATTAATAACGTAAGAAGACAACCCAGACGAAGACAGAGACGCTAAAAGTACAGTTGAGGCTCAAATACTACCGCAAGAAAAAGAGGTAAGGTAAAAACCTCGGCCAGGCCGGAGGCAGAAGAAACGAGCTCTTATTAAAAAATGTTCCAACGAATTACAAGAAATTACAAGGACAAACCAAAAGACAAAAGGCTACGGATATCATCTCCCTATGTCTGTCGTTGCTCGCCATCAGCAGCGGTAGCAGCACCTTCTTCGAGGGGCAACCCAGTAGCTCCCTTAGCAGCCTCAGCTTCAGCAGCCCCAGCCTTAGCCTCGGCAGCCTCAACTGCCCTTGCCCAATCGGCTTCCGCCTTGGCCGCTTTAGCCTTCTCAGCGATAGCTGCCGCCTCCTCGGCCGCTTTTTGCTCTATCTTCACTCTCGCCGCCTCCTTGACCCTCTCCTCCACGGCTTTCTCCTTAGCTTCGAGCTTATCGTCAAACAGCTCGTCATATCTGTCCCACGGAAAGGAACCTTCAAGAGGAAAAAGCTCCTCAATTACTTCCCGGCAATTGCTTCGGCCGGATCCCGATTCGGAACACAGTCGGGAGCATTTTGGTTTGGAGCATCTCAATGTCGTCCTCCTTTTGCTTGATGATGGCCTCCTTGCTCCGGATCACCTTCCCCGGATCCGAAATTTGCCCCTAAATTCATTCCTTTCTTTGGAGATAAAGGTCGGCATGCCTCCGAACAAGGTCACACTTCTCCAAAGAACTTTGCAACTTCGCCGCGCAGCAGCCTCGGCCTTGGCTCTCTCGGCAAGGACCTCCTTTTCAGCGTCCTCCCTAAGCTTTCTCTCGCCCAAGAGCGCTTTCTCGACATCTCCCCTAAGCCTTTGCTCATTAAGGAGATCCAGCCTCGCCTTCGCGGCCACCTTCTTAGTGACATCAAGCTCGAGAGCAGATCGAGCCACGGCCTTCTCTTGCTCTATAATGCGAGCACCGGCCAGCTCGTTCCACCTCGCGACTCCTCGACCAACCTCGCACCTCCCGCCACGAGCCGGGAGGGGGAAACCTTTCGGGATGAAGGGTCAACGGTGACATTTCGATCACTAGTCTCGCGGTCGGGTAAGGGAAACCTTCGGGATGAAGACCCAATGGCGACGTCATGATCATCACCTGCGCGGGTTTCTCTTCCACTTGCCGCTTTCAACAGAGAGCGGCGATCGACAATGACGGCCGATCTACAAAATTTAAAGAAAGCATCGTATCAACATACATCGACATGCCGAAGAGCTGTCATCGGCAAGCGCCGATGAACCGAAGCTAAATCGAGCCACCGAATAGATCGATCACGTGCTTGGCCTTCTTGGCCGAAGGGCGCATCTCCTCGTCGCCAGCAGGCAACGGCAGCGGTAAAGGTTGTCTGCTTTCTCTTACGGACAAGGGGAGACCCCTCCTCCTCGTCAGAATCATCCCCATTAGAGATGTAAACGATCTCCACCGTCTCCTTCTGAACAGGGGGGATGGGGGGTGGAACTGATGTCGGCGCCACCACCGCCGAAGACTTTGTTCTTCGCGTACGGCGCGGCACGTGACTAACGACCCTCGCCTGGGTTTCCACCGCATTCAAGCATCTCAGCTGCTGGTCCATAAGCTCATTCGGCGACGTCCTGCGGTCATGGGTTAGAGCCTTGGGATGCAATTTAGCAACGGTCTTATCTTTGTGCAAACCCCATTCTCCGGAGGATATTCTCGAATGTGTCCCGCCCAAAGCGGTCCGCAAAGGAAACAAAGCGGGAGTTAGGTGGAAGAAATAAATCAAAGTTCGAAGAACAAGAACATTGAGAGCGATGATGGGCCTTGCACCGACCCCACTCACCCCCGCGCTAGGCGGGTATGAGACCGACATAGCAAAGCGACTCATCCCGAAGAATGATCTCGCGTCGGGGGAATCCATTTTCTCGGCACCCCACTCTTATCCGTCTCAAAGAGCCTCATCGCCGCCTTCTCATCCGCGTTAAGATAGACACGGTGGCATCCATCTTGAGCTTCTTGTATGAAACCCACTGTCATGCTCCGCCTTAGTCTCGCACCGCAAATTAACCGGGGTCTTTGGAAGGAGCGAGGGCGGATAGTCATCCAAGCACCTTAACGTACACCCACCGATCCCTCCGGTCCTTGCAGGAGGTAAGTTTGTCACAGAGGCATAACCATGCTCCATTTGCACACTGTACCATCCGACACGGTTAGGTATCGATGGCCGGAGATAATGAAGCGGCGGAATAAATTCACCTTCGGGGCCTCTCCCTTGAAGAGACACACCAAACAAAACCGACTATGGTCCTCATGGCCAACGGGTGTAGTTGGGCAACGGCAACGTTCATGGCTCTAATGATAGCCATAACGTACTCATTTAGCGGAAACCGGAGCCCGTACTCCAAATGCCGCATGTATACACCAGTATGACCCGGTGGAGGACAACAGACCGCCTGACCCTCCCTAGGAATAACGATCTCGTACCCCTCGCCAAAGAAGAAATGGTCCTCGAAAAATCTCTCGCCGGAACAACGGGCAAGCTTATGGGTCCAAGCACAGTCAAGGCGGACCTTACAAGCGTCGTCGTGATCCATAACACACTGCCTCTCCTCATTAGGGCGAGCCTTTTCAGCATCATCACCAAAATCGTCATCAACCTCATCGGAGTCATCCCATTCCTCCAAAACTCGAGGATCAACTTCAGGAGAAGGAGACCTAGGACCCCCCGGTGCAGAAGTGCTAGTCCCGGCGTCAGCAGAAGACATAATAGCAATAATTGTTCAACAAAATAAAGAGAAGAAGTTTGTTTGTTTACCTTGAAGAAAAACACTCGCCGGAATGACAACTGAGAAAATTAGAAGACAAAGAAACCTTCGAAAGTTTAGAGGAAAAATTTTGGAGAATGAAATTGGTGACCAATTTCACGGAGCAACTGCCCTATTTATAGGGAAAAGCCCATGAAGAAGGACCAATCAAGAAATGACCCATGAAGCGTCAACCAATCGGCGTGCGGACACGTGTCGGACATGCAACCACGGGATGTCAATCGTTGCAACGCGGATTAGACGTCAATCAATGCAACAGTGACCAAGCGTCTTCAACACGCCTATTCATATCTCCTTGCCTATTCACCTTCCTCAACGAATTCCCAGGCATCAGTTCTCCGCCGGCCACCATGTCAACCAGGCTATATAGCGCCGGCCGGGGGCAATCAAAAACAACCGGCACTCTCAACCCTGGTCTCGGCCAGCGTCACTTTCTTTTCCACATCGTATGCCCTTTACGCATCCATGTGGAGGGGGGATATGGGACGGCCTAAGGAAGACCAGGCCGAGGCAAAAGAGGCCGCCGCAGAAGAAGCCGATGCAGGAAATTTTTTACAAATTACTTGCGCAGAATATACGCTCAAACGTACATCGGAGCCCATACCACGGCATAGACTACGCTGGGGGCAAATTGATGGGGCATATTCTGCACCGCTGACCAAGTCAACATATTGAGCAAGGTCAAAGATATCCACAGCAAGTCAACGACTCATGCAGCCTAGCCGATGCGACCCATCTACTGTCACTGGTCTCGGCATGGCAACTTGCCAGCCGGGACACATATCCGCGTACTCACATCCAAGACCCCTCGGCGGTGAGTCAACAGGGCCCGCCGGCCTGCCATAGGTCCCTCGGCCGAGGGGTAGATCAGTCTTTCCACCTGCTAGCCACTTGGCCACTTGGCCACTACGTGACAAAAGGTGAAAGCCTATAAATACTCCTCAACCTTCATTGAGGAAAGGATCCAACTAATCCACAACTAAACCTAAATATACTATTCATCTGGTAATATCTTCCTTATCTCTCTACAATACACATTCAGCCAAGTAACAACTTATCTCTTAAGTTTACTGACTTGAGCGTCGGAGTGAGTACGCTTGGCACAAAGCCAAGCCCTCAGTTCGTTCATTGTTGCAGGAGAGACCGAGAGGAACGATTAAGACCAAAGGAGAATCCAACTCAAGACATCATTCAACAAGCGGCTAATTTGGATGCATATCTCAGCTGGCGATGAGGCTCTTTGAGACGGATAAGAGTGGGGTGCCGAGAAAATGGATTCCCCCGACGCAGATCATTCTTCAGGATGAGCCGCTTTGCTATGTCGGTCTCATACCTGCCCTAGCGCGGGGTGAGTGGGGTCGGTGCAAGGCCCATCATCGCTCTCAATGTTCTTGTTCTTCGAACTTTGATTTATTTCTTCCACCTAACTCCTGCTTTGTTTCCTTTGCAGACCGCTTTGGGCCGGACACTCGAGAATATCCTCCGGGAGAACGGGCCGCACAAAGATAAGACCGTTGCTAAATTGCATCCCAAGGCTCTAACCCATGACCGCAGGACGTCGCCGAATGAGCTTATGGACCAGCAGCTGAGATGCTTGAATGCGGTGGAAACCCAGGCGAGGGTCGTTAGTCACGTGCCGCGCCGTACGCGAAGAACAAAGTCTTCGGCGGTGGTGGCGCCGACATCGATTCCACCCCCATCCCCCCGTTCGAAGGAGACGGTGGAGATCGTTTGCATCTCTAATGGGGGATGATTCGACGGAGGAGGAGGGGTCTCCCCTTGTCCGTAAGAGAAAGCAGACAACCTTTACCGCTGCCGTTGCTTCTGCTGCTGACGAGGAGATGCGCCCTTCGGCCAAGAAGGCCAAGCACGGTACTGATCTATTCTGGTCGGTTCATATTGGACGAGTCAATTCAAGTTATGGGTTAAGTTCGGGTTTTCAATTCAGGATCCTCGGGTTAATTGTCAGGTCGATTACACAAGTTATTAAATCGAGTCAATTTATCAGGTCGAATTACACCGCAGTAAAAAAAATGAAAAAAATGAGGGTGAATTTAATAGGCAAGTTGCAACCTACACTATATAATTGATCAATTAAACCAAAAAAATGACCCTAGGACTCCAGGAGTGGAATAGTGTCCAAGCCACCATATTAAAAGTTGCCTCTTTCATTATCATACAGTCACACAACTCTTTTTATTTCCACACAAATCATTATTTAGTGCCTACTCAGCAAGCAAACAAGACATTACAAAACTTTTGTAAATTGACCACCACTTGAATTATTTGCAACATATAAATAATACAAATAAAAAGGACCAAAAGCCAATTATAATTTAATTTGATATATGCACAGCTGGCAGTCCAACTAATCTACGGCCAAATCTCAGTGCCAGCATAGATGCTGATGTAGATTTATATTTTTTCTGATACTTTGAGCTTCTTGCAACCAATTAATGTTTTTTCCTTCAGTCCGTCTTGCTTAAGACCGTCACTATCCGTCTTAAGTTTAAGACGGATAGTGACGGTCTGAAACAAGAATTTGTGTTTTTCCTTTTTTTTGTCAAGTTTTAGAGCTACCAACCTTTGTGTAGCAAGTAAGTGGGTGTTTCTAATCGGTCCGAATTCTCTCTATTTTCTTGAAAGAAATGGACCTCAATATTTAATAAACTGTCCGGATTAAATCTTGTAACAATCTAATGGTTGTAATTGCTTCATAAAAGTAATGTTTAATGAATTGAGAGAGAAAGTATGTTAAAATATCGATCCATTGGACATGAAATGGAGAGAAAGAAACGGAGAAAGTCCAAATTGGTTTCTAACCCACCTTCTATGACGTATTGTGCTGTGCTTGAGCGTGTCCAAATAATTTTTCTACTTTAGTCTTATTTCCTTATATTTTGAGCGTGCCCAAGTAGACCATGACGTGCTTGGGTTAACATAGTCTCTTCCTCAAACTTCGGCGTAGACACTGCCCACGACCCATGGCGTGTCTTGACGTGCTAAGCCGTGTCAATCTCGTGTTGTGCCAAAATAGGTCATGGGCGGTGCTGAAGCGTGCTAGAGATATGAGGTTAAGTTGTTCCACATCGGAAAATTGAGGAGCTTATGAGAAGTTTATAAGAGATTATACTCGCTACATTAATAACAAGGTCTAGTGCTTTTAGGCTCACGTGAGGACAAAACAGGTCCAAAGGTGGATATCTCATCTTTAAGAAGGGTGTGTTACGGGTTACGACGGTGGTGGGTCGGGTTGTTATACTGTATGCCCATTTTCGTCTTTAGACACGCCCAAGCACGTTACAGCACACCATGGACCGTGCATGGTGTCTAGGCCGCCATTTCCATTTTACCGACACGGCACAAAGCTCACATTCCCATGCATGGGCCGTGCCATATTCGCCTCTACGCACAGTGTATTGTACTGACACGAGACACAACTCATTTCCATATCTACCCAATATCAACAATGAAGTACTAGCACCATATCACATGAATTTTTGTGTTTTCTTTCTTTATCAACTACTATTAATTTTTTTTTGAAGTAACGCTCATTTAAAGCAGTTTTTATTTTGGAACAATCAAAACTTATTACCTTATCTTACTAACATAAGAATAAGACTCTATATCCGACCATCCTTTATCCCGCAATTTACCACACTTATTAAGGCAACTTGAATAATCTCATAATTTTTTTTTTCTATATCTTCTTGTCCACATAACTCATTCATTTATTCAACCCCCAATGATTGGACCCATTCCATATGCACATCCCCCTCTCCAATCATCTCCATTATTAAAACCCAATTTTCACCTCATTTCTCATCCCCCTTTCTCCAATCCCTCTTCTTCCTCCCTCTAAATTCCCTCCTTTTCTTCCTCTCTTCATATTAGCTCTACTACAGCATTCATTCTTAGTAGAGAATTTTATGAAGAAAAGAAAATCAAATTCACCAAACAACAACAATAACAAAAACCCAAATTAATTATCCACAAAAATATAATTTATTTATATTCCCCTGTTTTTTTTACTTAATTCCCCTGTTTTTTTGTCTCTCTCCAATCATTTCATCAAAGTCTTCCTTGTCTTCATGATTTCTGAGAGATTCCCAGTATAGTTGGGGGATTAAATAACACAGAATTTTTATTTTTCAATAATAATAATAAATTTATATATTTTTAATAATTATGCCTTTGAAGTTTGAATTTTTCTTATGTGAAGAGAAAGTTGAAGGAGAGTGGGAGAAAGAAAGATAATATTTATAAAAATTCGATCATTAAGGGATTAATCTTTTTGCTTCTGAAGGTATAAATCCTCTTTCCCATGTTATAGTTTTCGTCTTTTTGATTGTATACGTTTTTCAAAATATGTTTCATTGGTTACGTCTTTAGGGGCGATAGCTTGATTATTTATTCTTAGCTTATTTCTTGCTATAAACCATGATTGAGCGAATCATATTTCTTCCTTGGTTAAGTTGTTTGACTTTTTTCTTTAGTGACGGAGTTGAGATTTACAGTGTTAGTTACAAAAATATGTCAAAAAATTGTCCCCTGTTTCATTGCTTAGGTCTTAGGGCCTACAGTCCCGTTACAATTAGTTTTCACGATAAATGAGACTGTTATATGTATACAATAGCGATATTTAATATTAACACGATGAATTGATCAAATTTTGCAGGAAATTACGAGAACAAAAAATGTCAACAACAATAATGAGTGAACAAATGATAGTATCAACACAAGAATCATCACAAACAACAACAATTCAAGCTGAACTTGAGATCCAATTCATAAAATGTGAATGTTGTGGATTAACAGAAGAATGTACACCTACATACATCGAAAAAATCCGGGAACGATACATGGGTAAATGGATATGTGGACTATGTTCCGAGGCTGTTAAAGACGAGGTTGTTCGTTCTGAGAGGCTAATTACCACTGAAGAGGCTCTTAATCGTCATGTTAACGTGTGTAGGAAGTTTCGGTCCTCATGTCCGCCAGCTGGCGGTGATCCGACCGCTCATTTGATTACCGCCATGCGGTCAATTCTTCGTCGTAGCTTGGATGGTTCTAGGGGCGGTCTAAGGTCCGCCCCTGCTAGCCCAACCCGTGATGCTAAGGAACGGCCTAAACTCGTTAGGTCTGGGAGTTGCATCCCAGACCTCTGAGTAATAATAAGTTTATTGTGAAATCGTCTTTAAGACCAGACGACGTGACATTATTGTTGTGAATTGAATGATGTTGGGACATTTTTGGGGTTAATTGTACAAAGATGAGTTGCTAATGAAGGAAATTAAATATTAAAAAAATGATTTAAGAAAAAAGAGAGGAATTAAAAAGGATGAAGGGTAATTAGTGAGTGATTTGTGCTAATTAATTATCTAATTAAAAAAAAGACATAGAAGAAGTGAAGAGTTTAAGTGCTCTAGAGAGAACAATTGTATTGGATGAGCTTTTCTAATGCTAGGAATTAATAGCATCCTAATTCCTACAGGCTACACCCCCTCCCCCTTAAATGTAATATTGGATCAATAAAATTTTGTGTATGTAGATAACAAAATAAATGTTACATATGGTTACAATGAAATTATTTGCTCTTGCATTTTTGTATCTTAAATCAAATAATGCGTTTTGTCCTTTATATATTGTCATAACGATTTATTGTAGAAGTCTCGTGGCACAATGTGATCCGCTTACATGGCTCTTCACATAGGCAAGTATTTTTCTTATTTTTCGGAACAATAAAGAGAACGGCGACTACCACAAGTATACTAGTCTTGATCTTATAGTGTACGCTCAACTCAATTGTTAAGTCTCAAACCGGTGTCAAACCATGTGTTGTTTGTCTTCATGGGCAGTGGCGGACCCAGGCAGGGCTAGCAGGGGTAGCCACCCTTGCTGAACAAAGAAAAAAATTGGAACTTTTAGTTGAAATTTCCAATTTTTTTTTCCTAACTTACACGATTACATTAATAGCTTGCCTCCTGATGTTAAATCCTGGCTCCGTCACCACTGGGAGATGGTGGTCGACTTGACGCCTCCTCGAAACTGAGTCCATTAATAATAGTACTATGCAAAAATACACTGTATGTCTGCATCAAAGGGGAAATGGGGTACTAATAAATGGTGGATGAAGATGCTTGGTGAACTGGTGATTAAGACATCAATCATTGTTCTTTATGAAATTCAGTAAAAGAGAGAGAATTTTATAGGGCAATATTTACTATACTTAGTACATAGATATAGGACAAATAATTTAGACATGTAGTGGCCTATATGCTCTTCTAAAACTAGTTATATACTACGGAGTACCAAATTAAGTGCGTTTTTGATTTAGAAGCATCTACTTCTTCTGACGTTGCCACTATAATTTTTTACATTTGGTATGTTAACATAATTAATTTGGTGTCTAAGATTGTTGTACAAATTAACATGTGATGACCTAACTAATGCATGAATGTGTCATGTTATGCACGTTTTGTAACCTTGTGGTGGACAATTAGTGGCGGTTTTAGAGGAGGCTAGTATGAGTAGTCGTCATCCCCTCACTACAGGAAACGCGTCAATTAACGTCTGGAAAATATCGACTGAAGAAAATTTTTGTCGGTAAAGTGATTTACTAACTGAAATTGGTCGGTGTTACTGTGTAAGTAACTCGGTCAGTAAATTGCCAATTGACTGTAGCTCGGTCGATAAACAAGCCATATCAGAGTTTTGAGATTTTTAATTTAAATTCTCGTTTTTTTTTTTTTTTTTTGAAACCCACAGGGGTACATTCATTAACTCGAAACAAGTAAACGATCAACAATCTCAGGAAGTTTTTTTTAGTTTACCTTATTTCATTAATAATTCGCCTTTTTTTGAAATCCTGGTTCAACCATTGTGGGTGAACTACATAAGTAGAATTACTTAGTCGTATCGTTAGTTTTGGATTTTGAAAATGAAGTTTTTTTTTTTGGGTGACAATGAAAATGAAGTTTTGATCCAAAATAAGAGTGAGTAGTCGAGTATTGACTTAGTTAATGCGTGAACTCGTAGTTGGTACCTTTGTTAGGTCTTTCTTCTTACTTCTTAGTATTTCGTTGATCAAACAACATGCTCCCTCTTATTTGATACTCTGTAGATTCTTTTAAGTTTTGTTAGAATACTCCTTATAAAAGAAAGAAAAAACGTAAACAATATGCTGAATGAGAGGGAGTACATGACACAGTGAAATTGATGAATGATTACCCAAGAATAATGAGTTCAAAACTTGCACGGTTTAGCAAGAGCATAGGATGACTTAATTGTTTGTGTTCTTCCAAGTTCTAACTTCTAACTAATGCTTGCACCTTCCATTATGTATGTGACTTGCACGATTTCATTGCGTGGCTTAGACTTGTTTGTTCAATTACGGATTTACGGGTTTTGGAACGGTGAAACTCAACGTTATATTCCAAATTTGATATGCACTTAATAAATCCTCGGATAAATGTGATATTATACATTCCACAAATCAAATTAGTCGTTTTTTTTATCAGGATGACATACTAGGAAAATCGAAACCCAGAAAATTAATCTTAGGCCCAATTGTTCGTACTTCACGGGTTATTTATCCATGTTATAACTATTTGAGCCTAACCTACAACGTCAAAATTACTCTAAGATGAAAATTGGGTCGAGAATTGTATTTTGAATGACCGCTTCACAATAGAAAAAAAACACAACCTCTTTAGTGATCCATTATAAGCTTAACCTATCGAGCAAAGTACGTGATTGTTACTCTGTAACTAGTAGAATAATGTAAGCGACTTTTTTTCCCTTGGAAATTTGAAGAAGTAGTTGTTCAATTCCATTTCTTGACTTTTCAAATAAATATGATCATGATAAATTATAAAATCATAATTATTGGATTTGAAACTGTTGAAACAGTGTGATATCTTGGTGAAATTGATAGACATGGACATATGGTATCTTTTACTTTTATAGCGGTGCCGGAGATATAAAAATAAAGTCTTGTATTGAATATTGGGAACGCTATTTCAAACACAAGGGGATTATTAACGCGACGTCGCAATGTATGATGAAGGTTATAGACTTATTGAGTTACAGGTACCATCAATGAACATTAATAATACCGTCATTTGCCTAAATATCGATAAGCAAATGACACGACTTAAAAAGGTTTAGACAAGGTAACCCCGAGTTTTAGAATCCACATTGATAATGCTAAATAAGTAATCAAAGAGTTATATTACACACAAATAAAAAGGAATATGCAGGTAGTGGGATTTGAATCACAAGGCGCTAGGATGGAAACCAAAGCCTTTACCATTGAACCACAATGTCTATTATACACTTAATGAGATAACATTTACTTATCACCTATTCAGCAATATTTGGGGTAGCAAAAATCCGTCTTCTAAACCAATTTTTTAAAGTTTGGGGTAGCGACCGCCACCCTTTGCTACTAGGTGGCTTCGCCCCTGATTACACAGTAATTATCAATCTCAAACTCGTTTTTTTTTTTTTTTTTTCTTTCTTTCATATTTTCTAACTATGTAACCCCGTTTTTCTATTGATAAACATCAATTTGGAAAAATAAGTACTACTTTGATATGACTTCATGTTACGAACTACATAAGTTATCCATTGGCAATGTAAACATATACTCTCTCCGTCGCGGTCAATTGTTGTCCTTTGGTTTTGGCACAAAGACCAAGGAAAGAGGAGAAGACCAATAACTAAATGACAAGTAGAACAAATTGAATGAGAATGATTAAAATACTCATCAAGTTCATTCTTAAAATAGAAAGGACAACAAATGACTGAGACATTAAAAATGGAAAAGGAAAACAAATGACCAGGACAGAGGGAGTACATAGTACAAAGTACTTGTCGAGCAATGCTATGGACAATCTTTTTAGAGTCTTGTCCGATCTTTTTCCCATCATATACCAGTAAAATAATATTCTAGCCGCTTGCATTTGTTATCTATATAAACAAAAACGTAATGTACTCGGATCAAATTTGCTTGTCAAGTAGTCATATGAGAAGATTGGAGAGACGACTTGAGAATGAAGGTACTTATTATTAAAAGCTTTTTATAGATGATGCTTTGGAGATGGATAATGAGGAAAGTAGAAGTGAAGAAGTCATAAAGAAACTGGAGCTTTAATGCAATCCAAATGATTAGAAATTGTAAGAGATAAGATGGAATTTTGGAATTATTGGACACGTGAGTAAGCATGAATAAGTTAGTCATAAACGAAAGCCAACTCCTCCATTCCTTTTCTTTCAAATCTTGTGATGCCTGAACTTTCCACACTTACAAGTTACAAATTGGCATGGGAGTTTTACCATTTCTTGCTTCAAAGCCCCATCATCAATCATCAAGTCTCTCAATAAATGATACTCCCTCATATCCACTCTTTTCTTCCCTATTTCCTAAAACGGATTATTCAGGTTTTCTTCCCCTTTCCTTTTTGAGAAAGTTTTTAATAATATTATACTCTTACCTCTTTCCACTCATCGAACCCCATTATATACTTTATTAATATTTAATTCTAATTATTCTTACCTCTCTCCAATAACCAAACCCCACTCATCTCCTTTATTAATATTTATTAATCATAATTATTCATACCTCTTTCCAATTACCAAACCCCACTCATATATTTATCAATATTATACTCCCCACCCTTAATATCCGTGCCCACCTCAAAGGAGAAAAAAAGGGTGGATAGGAGGGAGTATTATGGATAAAACGTGATGCTGATGGGATTTGAAGTCAGATTATGATCACTCTTTTTCATAACTTTACCAACTAAACTAGTTGACATCTGCATTATTAATCTTACGTATTAATGAAAGACCAAGAAATATAAGGAATTCGTTGATCTAAATCAATCCACCAGCCCTCGCCGATGTATGACATTGATCATTATACCTAGCTTTAGTTTTATATCTTCATTTCTTTCTTTCCATTAGTTAGCTACAAGGGATAAGAATGGCCTTTTCCGGGTAAGAGATGATTGAGGCCATACTATTTGTACAAGGCATCAGACTATAGGCTCTCCAAGTAATAAATCTATGCTAACCCTCCCTAAAAGCAATATGAGATCTCAACCAGGCAACAAAACACGAGCTGGATCTAAACCAACCGGCCCTGGAGGAACCAGCTGTCGTACCAAGAACAACTTCTTTCTTCACCTGCTAAAAGGGAACTAGCACTCAACAGTCTGGACACCGTTAGGGGGTTTGGGGGAATAACTAAGACAACACAAGGTAACAAGGGGTCAGATGTACGCAGTCTTACTCTTACATTAGTAACCCAAAGAAACTATCTCCGAATGGCAAAAAAATATAAGTTGCATTCAGAACTGTACCGAATTACAATTACTTCACCAAAAAAGAAGCGCAACGTGTTTAGTAAGTCATTTTTATTATTATTATATCATAATCAATGACTAAAGAATAACGAGTATTTGATTCCATTAAAAATGGAAAGACATTGCAAGAAAGAATAATGGTACAAATTTCAAATAGAGTTCAGCAAATCAAAGAGTATAAAACTTCTTCACTGATAAAAAATCACCTTCCCTTGGCATGCTGCCTGCAATCCATGCTTAGATGCATATTCTACACTATTTACAGCATCAAGAATCCGAACTTAGATTGAAGAGACGAAGTGCCGTTGTGTACCTTGGACCCATCTCACAGCAATGGGGCTCCTAACCCGATGACTTCCATCACTCCATTCAACCGACCCAAAACTCGAAGATCCCAGGATTGATTGAAAGGCATTAGTGACACTGGTGAAAGTAATCTCATAAGACACTGTTTGGTGCTCTGCACTGAAGAGAAGTTTCTTTGGAGAAACACTAACATCTACATTTTCTGGTGCATTTACGCTAACTTCATATACAGCATCGACTGTGCTCCCGACATTTTTCACTAATCTGGTGTATTTTACCACCTCTTTCCCGGATTCAAATACAACCGAGAATGACGGATAGTTCAGATTACCAGGGCTAGACAAGTTGTTAGCCCCACAATCTATAGTAGCAGGCTTCTTGAGGAAAATGGCAATCTTTTTCGGGTCATACCCAATGGAACATAAAAATGCTATATAATCCTCAGTATCAATATCATAAACTAGCCCCGGGTCCAAAGCTTTGTTTGGATCAACATGGCCCGACCCAATAACAAATGGGGAGGATTCTTTACCCGTGGCAAGATCAGTGAAATTCTTTCCGGCATTGTCGAGGTAATAGGTTGTCGTCATAAGAGCAGATTTGACAGCTGATGGGGTCCAACTAGGGTAAGCATTCTTAAGCAAAGCGGCCAAACCACTAACATGTGGGCAGGCCATGGAGGTTCCCGATATAATATTAAACTGGACCCTTCGCGGGTCAACTTCTTGGTCGGTGGGAGAAGAAGCTCCTGTCCAACCGGCTAAGATGTTTACCCCTGGTGCAATGACATCGGGTTTGAGTATTTCAGGTGTGAGGTGGTTGGGCCCACGACTGGAAAATGCTGCCACCCTCGGAGATGAGGGCGAGGTGCTTATGACAGTACCAATGAACTTGATTATAGCTGTTGGATTAGGTGCTGAAGAGACGTAGTCTTTGATCTGGTTCCCAGCAATCTGGCCGACCATAGTGGCGGCAACTAAGTGAGAATCAGCTACCAGTTCCTCACCACTTTCGGCTGTGTTGGCTAGAATCATTGCAGCTCCACCAGCATGCTTTACTGCAGTACCCTTTGCTACACGAGCAGTAGATCCTCGCTCACATAGGACCATTTTCCCAGACACTTTTGCTGAGTCAAGTTCACCTGTCATGACACATACACTCGTCAATATAAGAGAAAAAGAAACTCAAGAAACAATCTTCGTCACCCAAAGGCATATCCTCATCTAGAAGTTACAGGTTCTCTATAAAGTAGGCATTCTTAGACTATGCTACTTGCAAAGATCATCTCCGTCATGTTCACTGTCAAACGACATTATATCAGGGGGGAAAAAAAACATTACAGGACTGAGAAAAGGTAGTACCTTCTAAGCACAGTCGACTGCCACAATCACCACCGTAGACCAGCTCCAAGTACTCGCTCTCATTCAAAGGATCCCCAGAATATAATGACACTCCCTTAAACGTCCTCCCATCACCCAACACCACATCAGCCGGAAACTCCCTATCAAGTGTGGAAGCACCAACTGTCAAAATCCAAGGTGCGATATTTGTGACAGTGTACGGGTTAGGACCTGAATTCCCAGCAGAGCAAGAGACCAGGACTCCACTCTGAACAGCATGAAGCGATCCAATAGCAATAGAGTCCTCATAATATTTCGGAGCCAGCCCTGTGGCTCCCACAGATAGTGAAATCACGTCGACCCCATCCTCGATGGCCTGGTCAAAGGCAGCCAGTATGTCTGAATCATAGCATCCACTACTCCAACACACTTTGTAGGCAGCAATGCGAGCCTTGGGCGCCATCCCCTTTGCCTCCCCTCGTGCATATTGGAAAAACCCGGCATCAGGAACCACTGATCCTGCTGCCGTTGAAGCCGTGTGGGTCCCATGACCTTCTGTGTCCCTAGGTGATTTTGACTCTTTGGTCTCATTCATCGGCCCTTTATGCGCTTCATACCTACTCAAGATCAAAACATTATATGAACCTATGATCAAACTAACCACAATCGTCTTAAACCAAACAAAACGTCACATAATCTTCGACAGAAACTCGATCTTCCACTTCGTTAGAATGTGAATTTCAAAGCCCAGCTAACATAGATGAGTAGCATCAACTATGTACACACTAACATTAGTCGGATTGCAGTGGACTCCTAAGTTTCGAAATCAATAAAATTAAATCCATTACTACTCGATGGGAAACACAAATCATATAATAAGACGATCCTTCAATATACTAAAACACAAATTCTCATTATAGACGGGCATTATCCGTCTATAGCTATAGACGGATAGTGACTCTCTCACAAATTAAAGTGGGTAGTGCAAGTGGGGTATCCATTTCCCACCCACTTGCACTATCCACTTTAATTTGTGAGAGGGACACTATCCGTCTATAATGAGACGGACTGATACTAAAAACCTCATTGATAGCTATCCATTAAACCAATAAACGTAACTCAAAACATTACCTAGATTAACTACAATGTGATATTTACAATCAATCTATCGCTATTCAATTTAAAGTTAAAATGCGAAAAACTAGTAATACAATAGAGTAAACTAGGTAAAAAAAAATCAGACATAACCAAAAAAGTTGCAACTTTTCCATTATACGGGCGACCGTCCCAACTAGACCCCATAGTTCCATACCACCAGCAATCATAATCATTATTATAATACACTTGATGATCTCATCTAGTCTACACATGTCAGCTAACTTAGCCGGTAAAGTTATCGGAGGTGATACTAAACTACTAATGACCCGAGTTCAAATCCCGTTAACATCAAATTAAAGAATGGAAAATATTACCCTTTGTAGAAAGCACGAGCACCAATAAGTTTCCGATTACAAGAAGTAACCGGAAAAGACGGGCCCACAACACACTCTCCTTTCCACGTGTCAGGCACGTGATCATACCCATCATCATTAAAACTAGGAATCTCCGGCCAGATTCCGGTATCCAACACACCAACGATGACGTCAGACGCGTATCCGGAGTTGGGCCAGAGACCCGACTCGTCAGCAAGGCCCAAAAAATCCGGGGTGTGTGTGGTGTGGAGTTGATGAACCCGGTCGGGTGAGACGGAGAGGACGGTCGGGTGGCGGGTTAATTCGGCGGCTTGAACCGGAGTGAGCCGGGCAGCAAAACCGGTGGCGGAGTGGGTGTAAGTGTAGAAGAGGTGTGGGGGTGGTGATGAGGGGGAGGAGATAGAGTGGAGGAGATGTGTGTAGGATCGGGTGGAAGGTTGGGTATGGATGATGTAGGTTTGGGTGGTGGATTGGGTTTGAGGAAGGAGGAGGAGGAGGATCGGGAGGAGAAAAAGAGGGGACATTTTGGAGATACGTGGAGGTTTGGTAATTTGTGAGATTCAGATTCCGATATTAATGGAGAGGATGTGGGGATGATTGAATCAATCATTGAGTTTGAGTTTGAGTTTGATTATTGGTTGTTTTAATGTAGATCGAATCAAAGATGTATGTATCCTTGTTTTACCATATTGTTCAATGTTTACGAAGACTAATGTTTCACCATACATGTAACAATCGAGCCATCGGATCGATTTTAGTCGGGTTATTATGGATTTTGCAAGATTCAATTAGATAGGGTTGGTTATATTGTGGTTCGGGTCATTTTTGAGTGGTGTTATCTTCAGTATGTTGCATGAACCAAAGTTGGATGGCGTGATGGTAAAGACTCTAATCTCTTAAACAAGTGGTCAGGGGTTTGATTCCTGACTCTTGCGAATGAAAAAGTCAAACTTGTGAAGGGTCCACCCATTAAATTACCTTCAGTATCGCGAAGGGAATGACGGAAGAGAATACTCATGCTTAGTAGAAATGAAAATTTTCTTCTAAGAAAATCGTGCATAATTAATTCATCACTTGACGCAATTATGACCGGATTATTTTTTTTCGTAATTTATTTTCGCAGTACGTTTTTTACCCATTATAGTATTTTTTGTACCAAACTTTCCATTTGTATACCCTTAACTAAAAACTTCAAACCTAGTTCTCTCCTAATTCTCTCTATAATTAAATCCTAATCTCTCTCAAAAGTACACAAAAATCTTCAATTATAATTGATTATTCGAGTACAACGCATAAATTAATTCATTACTCCATTATCGTTAATTAAAATTCTTCATTACTCCATTGTCGCTAATCCATTACTCCAGGGGTGGCTAGGTGTGACGATCCGTACACTTCGAACCCTTAGTTTTATTTATGCTATTGTAATACCCCGTATTTTTATATAATAAAATTAATTAAGCGGATATTATTTTATATTAATTATTATACATTTATATTACTAGTTATGTCGGGTTAATTGTTAGTCGAGGATTATGTTAAGTTATCGAGCTAAGTTAACTAAGACGGGTTTATAAGGATTCGAAAGGTAAACTAAATAATTAAACATCGGACCCAAAATAATTATGGGAAACCGTTTTAGGGTGGTGTTTCGTGCCCATGAGACAAACAAAGGCATGCTTGACTATTTTAATATAACCTATGCAACCCATACCCCTTTGTTTACGTCAACCCCCACACAACCCATACTCCCTTGCCCCTCTTCTTCCTTTTAAAAACCCGACCACCCTACCCTTCTTGCTGGCGATTATTACTCACCCAACTGTGCAGTGAGAGAGAGAGAAAGAGCGTGGCTGATTGACGGTGCAGCAGGGAAGGTCTAGGGGCTATAGTCGACGTCAATGGGTGGCCCTAGTGGCGGCTATGGCGGCAGGAAAGGTAAGCATTCACCATCTCCTCTGTTTTTCGTATTAGTGTCGGGTTTTTGGGGGTGGTTGTGTGTCTTAGGCAGGCGATGTTGGTGGTTGTTGATGGGGTATAGGAATAGGGTGGTGGGTGACGAGTGTTATGGTGGTGGTTATGGTGGTTATGGGCGGTGGAAATGGCGGCTGTAGGCTTTGTCGACAGAGACAATCAAAACGGGTTTTAGTGCGGGTTTCAGCGGTTTGAGACGGGTAGGTTTTGGGTGGCACCACCGTGGACTAGGGGGAGGTCGAAACGGTGGTGCTATGAGGTCAGTGTGCGTGGGTTGTCGGTGAGCTGACTGGTGGTGTTGGTTTAGTGTATTGTTGACAGCGGTGGTGGACGAAAGGTGGTATAGGAGCTGCTGTGGTGAGGCACGGTGGTGAGCAGGCCATTTGGTGACCCTGGTTCGACTCACGTGGCAATCGACAGTGGTGGGGTTGGTTGCCGGTGGTGGGGTTGGGTGGGTAGCACGGTGGTGGTGGACGCGGTGGTTCGGGCGATGTGTGGTGAGTTTGGGTGAGAGTGAAGAGTGTGTGTAGTCGGGTTTGATTCGTTTTCTTTATTATTTTAATTATCGTGTTTTGTAGTTAAATTAACTTCCGAGTTATTTAAAGACGGGTTTTCATAATTTAATCGTTATATTTAGTGGTGGGCCGTATTCTTAATTAATTAATTCCAGAGCACATTATAATAATTAAAGGCGAGTTAAGACGGGTTGTGAGTTGTTCAATAATTAATTCGGGTTTCTATTAATCGAATAATCCATTTACCTTTTTATTATCATATCGGGTATTTAATAAAATTCCCGTGTCGTTAAATAATTGAGTTAAGTTAATTCCCGAATTATTTAATATAATTGGAGACGGGATTGAGTCGTGATCGTTTGAGTTGTTTAAGGAATTGATTCGGGTATTTACAAATCATGTAATTCATTTAATTATCATATTAGTTATCCAATTTAATTCCCGAGCCGATTAAATAATTCAAGTCGGGTTTTGGAGTCGGGTTCGTGAAAAGAGAAAAGTTACTATATCGGGAAGGTTTCCATTTTAAGAAAATATACTTTAATAACTCCTATTTTGGGAAGTTGAGTCAAATACTATTCGGGTTATTTTAGCCATCAATTGGGCATAAGTTGGTGTCGGGAATGTATTTCGGGAAAGCCTCTATTTTGGGAGATGTCTATATTTAGTAGTTAGTAATTATACATATTATAATGGTGCTAGGTGACGGATTCGCGAAGGATCGATAATCAATTCATTGCTTTACTTTCTGGACTGCTTAATTGGAATTGCTGGCACCTGAGGTAGGGAAATACACTTGTCCTAATATCGTTGTTGTTGAATTGTGTTGGTTGGATTCGTGGTTGATTTACGTTATCATTTATATTCGGAAAGGTGATTGACTGAAGTGATCATATTGAGTATGATATTACAATATCGGATAACTGGCATGATTTCATGATTCATCAGTTCATTGATTTATATATATTGTGTTGCATCAATTTATCTTGAGCATTCATATGCATTGGAGTTGGAGGATGATCGTATTGAGTATGATATCATTGATTATTCAGGGTATGTGATACAGTGTGGAGATTATTCAGGGTATGTGATACGGTGTGGAGATTATTCAGGGTATGTGATACGGTGTGGAG
The DNA here is from genome assembly GCF_048544455.1 of Silene latifolia. Taxonomy (NCBI): domain Eukaryota; kingdom Viridiplantae; phylum Streptophyta; class Magnoliopsida; order Caryophyllales; family Caryophyllaceae; genus Silene; species Silene latifolia. Next base: position 187,447,284 of record NC_133526.1, read on the forward strand.
ATTATTCAGGGTATGTGATACGGTGTGGAGATTATTCAGGGTATGTGATACGGTGTGGAGATTATTCAGGGTATGTGATACGGTGTGGAGATTATTCGGGGGTATGTGATACGGTGTGGAGATTATTCAGTGGTCCGTGATATGGAGAGGTGGAGGATGTGACGAATTGGAAATGGAGTTATGTATTTTGTTGTCGTACTTATTTTGTTTTCCCTACTCAACCTCGTGGTTGACCCTGTGTATTCGTGAACACCGTGATGATCCGTTTATGGGGAGCAGACTTGTGGGTTTAAGAGATAGGATGGGAGCTTGATGGGCGTGAGACATTGGATCAGACGACTTAGTGGCTAGATCATCATCTAGAAGACTTTCACTTTTATTTATGTCAGTTCTTGTAATTCGAGTTGAAAAGAGTATTTGTAATAATTAAGTTAAAATATTACATAAATTGCCTTGGAGTTTAATTTGTTATTCACTACCTCGGGAAACCGAGATGGTAACAGTCCGTTTTATTAGAGAATGTCTTGACGAGGACTTCTTTTATAAACCGGGGTGTTACAAAGTGGTATCAGAGCGAACGATCCTCAGGCCTAAACCAATGAGCCCAATGAACCTAGGATGTGTCTAAATAAAATGAACACCGGGATAGAACTGTTAGGAGCACACTGAGGTAAGGTTTGAGTTAGGGGCCCCCTCACACCGAACCAGTGGCCCTCTCAGTTTGACTCGGAAAACCCTGAGGGTATATGAGAGAAAGGGTAGAAAAGTTGCATAAGGTTGAACCTGAGATTCCTATACTGTTGCCTAAGTGTTGATTGATGCATTGATTGTTGCATAATCGAGTTGATATATACTTTGAAACCTATATATTCTAACCATTCCGCAGGACAACACTGCGGTAAGTATTTTGTATGAACGCTGGCGTGATCATATAATGTTGGGAAATGAGAAATAAATTTTTTGGGTTCAGGTTAATAATCAATGGAGTGTTGTGCTAGTCGTGAGCATGAAAATAATTGCAAGTCGATGATAATTACCTAGGTGGATGTTGAATGATGTGCTGATAGTACCTTTATGTCTAGTGATATGCGGTTATGTGATCCCAAGCCATGCTAATATAATAATGTGATAGTAATAAGAAACGCAGTTGAATTGCCTGTTTTTAGTCATAGCAATCGTAATGTAGATGTAATGAGTAGATCGAGATGCGAAGGGGTTCTATGGGGTATATGTTTACGTAAGTACACTGTGAGATCTAAGTTGGTATGGGTTAGTAACAATAGTGTGGTTGTAAGAGTTGGAACATAGTAAATGAAAAACTTAGTGATGAAACTTGTTTTGGTTAATGTTATTCTTTAATTGACCTTACCACCATTTCTTTTCTGTTTGTTGCCTACCGATGAAAATTTTATGGGAAACAGCCTCGTGAGTTAGTGATCATTTGACGTTGGATTCACACTTATATGACATACGGATTATGAGTAATAAATACCTTAGTGAACTGGGGTTAGGAAGTTCTTGTGCAGTGATGTTTGACTCGCGACTCTATAAAGGAAAATCCTCATTTAAATTGTGTTAATAATTCTCGCATAATTCCAACTCCACCGATCATGAAATTCACATGTGTTTTGATGTCTCAATATTAAATAATAAGTTTTGCAAACTGACCCAAGTTTTGGACCAACTAAGTTGTAAAATTCTTTAAAAATGGTATTCTTGTGCTTTGAACCTAATTCTTTTCCCTGTGATTTTAACTCTCCGTGTTTTGTAAAAGTAATATGAATCAAGTTTTAATCGAACGGTTAATTATTCGTGATCTCTGGAAGTTACAACGTGAATCATGACTTGTAAAATGTGTGTTCTAGGTTGAGTCTTCATATAGTGTTTGATTAACCTACGAACTTTAATAATATGAATTTATAATGTCCTTATATGATGATAGTAGCAAGCATGTTCAGTAGTTACATATCTCAACCAGTGATAAAAATTGAAGTTTAGTTGATAACATTGTTGGCGTGATGGTATAAGTAAAATTGAATAAATTAATTTGATTCGTAATTGAGGGTGAAATATTTTATATGAGTCCAGTTGTTTACATATATTAATATACATTTGACACGTTGTGATATCTCTGGGTGTTCATCATAATTGCATAGTGGTCGGATATATATAAATATAAAAACTATATTGTCATATCTTGGTAAAGTTGATGATATTAAAAGTAATTTGGTAAAGTTGATGGTATTAAAAATATTAATTTAATTGTGCTAATATACTCACATGAATAATTACAATGATTATGTTTAAAAGTTTACACATGGATGGTAGTAATGATTGTGTTTAAATGATCACACGTGTAGAGTGTCATCTGAATGCTAATGTCTTCCATATGAGTTGTGTGCCCATAGTTATAATTATTATCTTCATCGCAATAAATGATTTCAATTGAACCTAAACCTGTGACACGATAATAAATAGTGTGCTATTTCTTATTGGAAATGATCGTCATTAGATCGTCATAAAATGCTAAAGAGATTCTTGCAATTGTAGGAGTATGATATAAAGGAAATTGTTGGATATAATACGACGATTGGTATATCTAGATTCTCGAGTCATCACTATTAATTATATTCTAATAAAGATTGTTTATGATAACTATGTGGGCAATATTATAATGGGATAACCCTTTGATGATTCACATGATACACGTTGGTTTAAAGGATAGTCGTTAAAGTACGTTTAATTGAGCCGTGAATATAACTGAGTAAGGAAGCACAACTAAAACCCTGATGTTGAGGTGATTGCCGTTCATTAGTAAAGATAGGATTAAAATGAATAAGATGAACCTGTAAATTATGATATATGAGTCGGCACCTAAGCTTGTTTTGTTGGAAGGAATTGAATTAAGTTACCTGAGTTCGAGTCTCGTAGTAAGTTGTAAAGGAATTCTATAGATGGCTATGTTATAAGAAGTATATTAAGAATTTAATCACCGTCCAGTATGAAAGTAAAAGTTTGAAAATGAAGCTAAATTTTGTTGTGTGAGTATAGATTCGGAAGGAGATTTCCAGCTAGTGTCTGGTTGAATGGTTTCCTGATAGTTGCTAAGTCTGGAGTAATGAAATTAGAACGGAGTCACAAGTGGTGGGTCAAGTTAGTCATGTTGTTCGTTCATGTAGCGAATTGGTGGATTGTGGTTGGTTACGAATGTCGAAACGGGAAATGTGATGTGGTGATTTAAGTGAGTGACGTGTTAACATGGTAAGTTGATATTAGCATGACAGGTAACGAATAATTGTAAAATTGGTGTCGTTAAATACATTAACCTTGTACGTCATTGTGTTGGGTGCAGTTTAAATATATTAATACAAAGAACAAAAATTTATGTATGATAGTCTTGTATGTTAACTTTCCGATATCGAAGTATACTCGCTTGTTTGACTCGACCAATAAGTTTGTAAAATTTGCCAATTAAGGTGCTTTCGTCATTCATGAATAAATACCAAACCCTTTTGTTGTGAGAATTAAAAATATTTCTAGGGTGAAAAATACTGCGAACGGGTTGTCTTCGTTTTATTGGCGATTCGGTGACTTGACCTGAATCTGTACAATTATGTAAAGGAAAGTCAGATTGGACCTATTAGGTTATAAATAAGATCGATTTACCAAAGTGTTGACCCTGATTCTTTCCTTATGGTGATTAATCCCCTATGTTTCTAAAGTATGAGATTACAACGATTGGTAAAATGGATACTTACTAATGATTTTACTGGTAACGGTAGCATCCTTGAAAGAGTTGTATATCGATTGTCTTTGGTAAGAATTAGTTATCTGGAACGTGAATTGTGAATCTTTATCCTCTGTCAGTGGATAGCAGTAGTTTGAGATCTTCGTTATAATAATGAATGTTACGAGGGCGTAACTATATTTCTAGTTGGGGAGGATTGTAAAATCTTGATGCTTAAATTTCACTTGTTTGTAGATTATAGTGACCAAGTTGATGTTAGTTGTGGGGTACCTATACAAATGAGTTCCATATGTTCTGTTCCTATTAGTTGGTCGATGTGTAAAAAGGAGAGTGTGATTAAACTGCTGGTAATGAGTTATGAGTTGGCCTATGAGCCGAGTGATGATTACGGGAGTTATGCTTACGGTCCAGTGCGACCATGGTTAATGAATTTATGTTGAGTTTGAGATCGGAATTTAAATGGAGGATGACAGTGTTCTCAGATGATTATTTAGTTGTTATACAGTTGTGTTCTCAGAAAGTTATTAGTTGTAGTTAACTGGGTTAAGCAAGACGAGTCAAACTTCGGGACGAAGTTTATTTTTAGGAAGGCAGAATGTAACATTCCGTATTTGTTATGATTAATTGATGCGTCAAAAGAGTGTGTTAACCGAGTTAGAAATGCGTGACGTCTGTTGGTACGATATACAATACTTTCTGTTGTTTGAGTAGGGGAGCGAACTTCGGGACGAAGTTCATTTTAAGGGGGGAAGACTGTAATACCCCGTATTTTTATATAATAAAATTAATTAAGCGGATATTATTTTATATTAATTATTATACATTTATATTACTAGTTATGTCGGGTTAATTGTTAGTCGAGGATTATGTTAAGTTATCGAGCTAAGTTAACTAAGACGGGTTTATAAGGATTCGAAAGGTAAACTAAATAATTAAACATCGGACCCAAAATAATTATGGGAAACCGTTTTAGGGTGGTGTTTCGTGCCCATGAGACAAACAAAGGCATGCTTGACTATTTTAATATAACCTATGCAACCCATACCCCTTTGTTTACGTCAACCCCCACACAACCCATACTCCCTTGCCCCTCTTCTTCCTTTTAAAAACCCGACCACCCTACCCTTCTTGCTGGCGATTATTACTCACCCAACTGTGCAGTGAGAGAGAGAGAAAGAGCGTGGCTGATTGACGGTGCAGCAGGGAAGGTCTAGGGGCTATAGTCGACGTCAATGGGTGGCCCTAGTGGCGGCTATGGCGGCAGGAAAGGTAAGCATTCACCATCTCCTCTGTTTTTCGTATTAGTGTCGGGTTTTTGGGGGTGGTTGTGTGTCTTAGGCAGGCGATGTTGGTGGTTGTTGATGGGGTATAGGAATAGGGTGGTGGGTGACGAGTGTTATGGTGGTGGTTATGGTGGTTATGGGCGGTGGAAATGGCGGCTGTAGGCTTTGTCGACAGAGACAATCAAAACGGGTTTTAGTGCGGGTTTCAGGCAGTTTGAGACGGGTAGGTTTTGGGTGGCACCACCGTGGACTAGGGGGAGGTCGAAACGGTGGTGCTATGAGGTCAGTGTGCGTGGGTTGTCGGTGAGCTGACTGGTGGTGTTGGTTTAGTGTATTGTTGACAGCGGTGGTGGACGAAAGGTGGTATAGGAGCTGCTGTGGTGAGGCACGGTGGTGAGCAGGCCATTTGGTGACCCTGGTTCGACTCGCCGGCGGCAGTCGACCAGGGTGGGGTTGGTTGCCGGTGGTGGGGTTGCAGTGGGTAGCACGGCTGGTGGTGGACGCGGTGGTTCAGGCGATGTGTGGTGAGTTTGGGTGAGAGTGAAGAGTGTGTGTAGTCGGGTTTGATTCGTTTTCTTTATTATTTTAATTATCGTGTTTTGTAGTTAAATTAACTTCCGAGTTATTTAAAGACGGGTTTTCATAATTTAATCGTTATATTTAGTGGTGGGCCGTATTCTTAATTAATTAATTCCAGAGCACATTATAATAATTAAAGGCGAGTTAAGACGGGTTGTGAGTTGTTCAATAATTAATTCGGGTTTCTATTAATCGAATAATCCATTTACCTTTTTATTATCATATCGGGTATTTAATAAAATTCCCGTGTCGTTAAATAATTGAGTTAAGTTAATTCCCGAATTATTTAATATAATTGGAGACGGGATTGAGTCGTGATCGTTTGAGTTGTTTAAGGAATTGATTCGGGTATTTACAAATCATGTAATTCATTTAATTATCATATTAGTTATCCAATTTAATTCCCGAGCCGATTAAATAATTCAAGTCGGGTTTTGGAGTCGGGTTCGTGAAAAGAGAAAAGTTACTATATCGGGAAGGTTTCCATTTTAAGAAAATATACTTTAATAACTCCTATTTTGGGAAGTTGAGTCAAATACTATTCGGGTTATTTTAGCCATCAATTGGGCATAAGTTGGTGTCGGGAATGTATTTCGGGAAAGCCTCTATTTTGGGAGATGTCTATATTTAGTAGTTAGTAATTATACATATTATAATGGTGCTAGGTGACGGATTCGCGAAGGATCGATAATCAATTCATTGCTTTACTTTCTGGACTGCTTAATTGGAATTGCTGGCACCTGAGGTAGGGAAATACACTTGTCCTAATATCGTTGTTGTTGAATTGTGTTGGTTGGATTCGTGGTTGATTTACGTTATCATTTATATTCGGAAAGGTGATTGACTGAAGTGATCATATTGAGTATGATATTACAATATCGGATAACTGGCATGATTTCATGATTCATCAGTTCATTGATTTATATATATTGTGTTGCATCAATTTATCTTGAGCATTCATATGCATTGGAGTTGGAGGATGATCGTATTGAGTATGATATCATTGATTATTCAGGGTATGTGATACAGTGTGGAGATTATTCAGGGTATGTGATACGGTGTGGAGATTATTCAGGGTATGTGATACGGTGTGGAGATTATTCAGGGTATGTGATACGGTGTGGAGATTATTCAGGGTATGTGATACGGTGTGGAGATTATTCAGGGTATGTGATACGGTGTGGAGATTATTCAGGGTATGTGATACGGTGTGGAGATTATTCAGGGTCTGTGATATGGAGAGGTGGAGGATGTGACGAATTGGAAATGGAGTTATGTATTTTGTTGTCGTACTTATTTTGTTTTCCCTACTCAACCTCGTGGTTGACCCTGTGTATTCGTGAACACACCGTGATGATCCGTTTTATGGGGAGCAGACTTGTGAGTTTAAGAGATAGGATGGGAGCTTGATGGGCGTGAGACATTGGATCAGACGACTTAGTGGCTAGATCATCATCTAGAAGACTTTCACTTTTATTTATGTCAGTTCTTGTAATTCGAGTTGAAAAGAGTATTTGTAATAATTAAGTTAAAATATTACATAAATTGCCTTGGAGTTTAATTTGTTATTCACTACCTCGGGAAACCGAGATGGTAACAGTCCGTTTTATTAGAGAATGTCTTGACGAGGACTTCTTTTATAAACCGGGGTGTTACAGCTATGTAGTTTCATTTCCTCTTATATATTTTTAGTAAATACTTTCCTAGTTTAGCATAGTTAGCATTAACTTTTTCTTTCCCTAAATGGATGTATCGCTATTCTGCACTTTCAATGTTTCCTGCTACCAGGATGTAACTATCAAATTTCCCTCTTTGGGGAGTACTAGTCAATCAAACGTCTGCTTCCCACCAAGTTGTCTTCTTATTGCTTGTTGTTGCTTTCTTGTGAACGACTCTTACCTTCACTTCACTAACAAGCCCGTGTGTGTCGATCGAGACTAGGATTCCGACACCCACAACCCGAGACCGATTACGAGTGCCTAGTGCTTGACAAACACTAGTTCCTAACGCTCTCGCTTTCATTCTTGTCGAGCAATGCTATGGACAATCTTTTTAGAGTTTTCTCCGATCCTTCTCCTTTCACATACCAGTAAAATACTCCCTTTGTCCCGGTCATTTGTTGTCCTCTTCTATTTTGGGGTGTCTCAGCCATTTGTAATCCTTTCTATTTTATGAATGAACTTGATGAGTAATTTGATCATTCTCATTCACTTTGTTCCACTTGTCATTTGGTTATTGGTCATCTCCTCTTTTCTTGATCTTTATGCCAAAAGTAAAGGATAATAATTGACCAGGACAGAAGGAGTAATATTCTAGCCACTTGCATTTGTTGTCCATGTAGACAAAACGTAATGCACTCGGAACAAATTTACTTGTCAAGTTGTCATATGAGAAATTGAGAAGATTGGAGAGACGACTGGAGAGTGAAGGTACTTATTATTAAAAGTTTTTAATGGATGATGCTTTGGAGATGGATAATGAGGAAAGTAGAAGTGAAGAAGTCATAAAGAAACTGGATCTTTAATGCAATCAAATGATTAGAAATTTAAAGAGATAAGATGGAATTTTGGAATTATTGGACACGTGAGTAAGCATAAATAATAAGTTGTCATAAACGAAAGCCAACTCCTCCATTCCTTTTCTTTCAAATCTTGTGATGCCTAAACTTTCCACACTTACAAGTTACAAATTGGCATGGGAGTTTTACCATTTCTTGCTACTAAGCCCCATCATCAATCATCAAGTCTCTCAATAAATGATCTAGAGTATGGATAAAATGTGACGCTGGATTATGATCACCCTTTTTTATGACTTTACCAACTAAACTAGTTGACATCTGTATTATTAATTATTAATCTTATTAATGAAAGACCAAGAAATACAAGGAATTCGTTGGATCTAAGATCTAAATCAATCCACCTGCCCTCGCCGATGTATGACATTGATCATCATACCTGGATTTAGTTTTATATCTTCCATTTCTTTTATTAGGATATTAGGCCCATTAGGGCTTAGTAGTGACGGCTACGTTACGATGGCTGTCTCTAGGTTTAAGTAATGCTTAAGGTTTCTTGTAAGGTATTATAAATACCGATCTGATATCAACAACCATCATCTTTCTTTCCATTAGTTGGCTACAAGGGATAAGAATGGCCTTTTCCAGGTAAGAGATGAATGAGGCGTTACGATTTGTACGGGGCATCCGGCTATAGGCTCTCCAGGTACTAAATCTATGCTAAAAGGGAACTAGCACTCGAACAGTCTGGACACCCTTAGGGGGTTAGAGGGAATAACTAAGATAACACAAGGTAACAAGGGGTCAGATGTACGCAGTCTTACTCTTGCATTAGTAACCCAAAGAAACTATCTTCGAATGGCAAAAAATATAAATTGCGTTCAGCACTGTATTTCGCAAAAAAAGAAGTGCAAAGTGTTTAGTAAGTCATTTTTATTATTATTATTATTATATCATAATCAATGACTAAAGAATAACGAGTATTTGATTCCATTAAAAATGGAAAGACATTGCAAGAAGAATAATGGTACAAATTTCAAATAGAGTTCAGCAAATCAAAGAGTATAAAACTTCTTGACTGATAAAAAATCACCTTCCCTTGGCATGCTGCCTGCAATCCATGATGTATATATTCTACACCATTTACAGCATCAAGAATCCGAACTTAGATTGAAGAGACGAAGTGCCGTTGTGTACCTTGGACCCATCTCACAGCAATGGGGCTCCTAACCCGATGACTCCCATCATTCCATTCAATCGACCCAAAGCTTGACGATCCCAAGATTGATTGAAAGGCATTAGTGATACTAGTGAAAGTAATCTCATAAGACAATGTTTGGTGTTCTGCACTGAAAACAAGCTTCCTCGGAGAAACACTAATATCAACATTTACTGGTGCATTTACGCTAACTTCATATACAGCATCGACTGAGCTCCCGACATTTTTCACCAATCTGGTGTATTTTACAACCTCTTTCCCGGATTCAAATACAACCGAGAATGACGGATAGTTCAGATTACCAGGGCTAGACAAGTTGTTGACCGCGCAGTCTATAGTAGCAGGCTTCTTGAGGAAAATGGCAATCTTTTTGGGATCATACCCGATAGAACATAAAAATGCTATATAATCCTCAGTACCAACATCATAAACTAGCCCCGGATCCAGAGCTTTGTTAGGATCAACATGGCCCGACCCAATAACAAATGGAGAAGATTCCTTACCCGTGGCAAGATCAGTGAAATTCTTTCCAGAATTGTCGAGGTAATAGGTTGTCGTCATAAGTGCAGATTTGATAGCTGATGGGGTCCAACTAGGGTAAGCGTTCTTAAGCAAAGCGGCCAAACCACTAACATGTGGGCAGGCCATGGAGGTTCCCGATATAATATTAAACTGGACCCTTCTCGGGTCAACTTCCTGGTCGGTGGGAGAAGAAGCTCCTGTCCAACCGGCTAAGATGTTGACCCCTGGTGCAATAACATCGGGCTTGAGTATTTCAGGTGTGAGGTGATTGGGCCCACGACTGGAAAATGCTGCCACCCGCGGAGATGAGGGCGAGGTGCTTATGACAGTTCCAATGAACTTGATTATAGCTGTTGGATTAGGTGCTGAAGAGACGTAGTCTTTGATCTGGTTCGCAGCAATCTGGCCGACCATAGTGGCGGCAACTAAGTGAGAATCAGCTACCAGTTCCTCACCACTTTCGGCTGTGTTGGCTAGAATCATTGCCGCTCCACCAGCATGCTTTACTGCAGTACCCTTTGCTACACGAGCAGTAGATCCTCGCTCACATAGGACCATTTTCCCAGACACTTTTGCTGAGTCAAGTTCACCTGTCATGACACATACACTCATTAGACTATGCTACTTGCAAAGATAATCTACGTCATGTTCACCGTCAAACGACATTCTATCAGGGGGGAAAAAACATTACAGGACTGAGAAAAGGTAGTACCTTCTAAGCACTGTCGACTGCCACAATCACCACCGTAGACCAGCTCCAAGTACTCACTCTCATTCAAAGGATCCCCAGAATATAAGGACACTCCATTAAACGTCCTTCCATCACCCAACACCACATCAGCCGGAAACTCCCTATCAAGTGTCGAAGCACCAACTGTCAAAATCCAAGGTGCGATATTTGTGACAGTGTACGGGTTAGGACCTGAATTCCCAGCAGAGCAAGAGACCAGGACTCCGCTCTGAACAGCATGAAGTGACCCAATAGCAATAGAGTCCTCATAATATTTCGGAGCCAGCCCCGAGGTTCCCACAGATAGTGAAATCACGTCGACCCCATCCTCGATGGCCTGGTCAAAAGCCGCCAGTATGTCTGAATCATGGCATCCATTACTCCAACACACTTTGTAAGCAGCAATGCGAGCCTTGGGCGCCATCCCCTTTGCCTCCCCTCGTGCATATTGGAAAAACCCGGCGTCAGCAACCACTGATCCTGCTGCTGTCGAAGCCGTGTGGGTCCCGTGACCTTCCGTATCCCTAGGTGATTTCGACTCTTTGGTCTCATTCATCGGCCCTTTATGCGCTTCATACCTACACAATATCAAAACATTATAAGAACCTATGATCAAACTAACCACAATCGTCTTAAACCAAACAAAACGTCACATAATCTTCGACAGAAACTCGATCTTCCACTTCATTAGAATGTGAATTTCAAAGCCAACTAACCTAGATGAGTAGCACCAACTAGTTTATGTACACACTAACTTCACTCAAATTGCAGTGGACTCCTAAGTTCCAAAATCAATTAAATTAAATCCATTACTATTCGATGGGGAACACAAATCGTAGAATAAGACGGTCCTTTAAGATACTAAAAATTTTATTGATTACAAAGTAACTCAAAACATTATCTAGAATAACTACAATGTGATATTAACAATCAACCAATCATGCTCTTGGAACCGTGGTAGGCATAGATGGGTCGAAGATCTTCCCCAGAACATTGCTAACATTGCTTTGGTCGACATCGATTTAATGCATTAAACCCTCCTTGGGTTCTTTCAAAAAAAAAAAAAAGTCGCAACTTTTCCAATATACGGGCGACCGTCTCAACTAGACCCCATAGGGTCATACCACCACCAATCATACTCATGAGTAATGACATACTCCCTCCCATCCAAACCAAATGTTACATTTGACTTTATTACGCTTGTCGAGACGCGTTTTGCAAGGTGAATATCTTTAGTTACACATTATTAAAAATTATAAAAACTTGATATTCTTATACTCCCTCCGTACCACACCAAAGGTAACCTAGGGAAAAGTGGAGTATTTAAGAAAAAGTGGAAAAAGTAAGGGTAAATAGGGAAAAAATAGGTGGGGTATGTAATTGTGGGTTTAATTGTGGGTTGATAGGTGGGGTATGTAATGGCATTTTGTGTAAATATCATAGGTATAAGGATAACTTGGTAATGTTGTGGCCCAAATAAGGAATGTTACCTTTGGTGTGGTACGTCCGTTTATAGTAAGTGTTACCTTTGGTCTGGTACGGAGGGAGTAGCATTCATGACGATGAATCAAACAAGATCTCGCATGACCATGTTTTCTCTTATACATTACTAATAATAATACCAAAGATTCCTTACAATCATAAATAGTGCCAAAAAGTCAAATGCAACCTTTGGTTTGGATGGGAGGGAGTAATTTCGTATAATCATAATCATTACTCCCTCCATACCATACAAATGGTAACGTGGTAAGAAATGGAGCTTTTAAGTAAAGAAGGTAAAAGAAGGGGTAAAGAGGAAAGAAAATAGGTGGGGTATGTAATTGTGGGTTTAATTGTGAGTTGGTATGTGGAGTATGTAGTGACATTTTATGTAAATATCAAATGAGTATAAGGATAATTTGGTAATGTTGTGGGCTAAATAAGGAATGTTACCATTGGTGTGGTACGGCCGTATTAGGTAAGTGTTAGTGTGTTACCATTGGTCTGGTACGGAAGGAGGATTATATACTTGATCATCTCATCTAATCCGCACACGTAAGTTAGCTTAGTTGGTAAAGTCATCAAAATGAACGAAGATTCATGACATAAATTCATACTCATATAGTCATATACTCATGATTCATGACATGATGACATATTTTCATATCATCATAATCATCATAATTAATATACTTGCTCATCTAATCAATATCTATCTATCTATCTATATTATTAAAGGAAGCTTTTTTCGAGTGTTGATAGAGTCTCCAACATTGCCGAAACACCTAAATAATTTTTCAAAAATTCTACCGTCCTCCCGGAGGATGGTACTCCTCACACACAAACACAATCCACCCAAATGCAATATTATAATGGCTTGTGTGTGAGGAGTACCGTCCTCCGGGAGGACGGTAGAATTACTCATAATTTTTATCTATTAAATTCCAATTTGTTACTAAGATAGAGTTTTTATTTTTAGGATAATTTTTAAAGTAATTTTTATCTATTAAATTCCACTAGATAGAGTTTCATTTTTAGGATAGAGTTTTAATTTTTAAAGTAATTTTTATCTATTAAATTCCACTAGATAGAGTTTCATTTTTAGGATAGAGTTTTATTAATGAATTGTTTGTTGATAAAAATTGTGGTTGACTATCAACATTCAAATCAAATTGCCTACACTTCACGTGAAGGGTTCAAATTTACACTCCGTTTTGAGTGTTTGTGTCCTACTCTCACATTAACTCTCTCCGTCTCCACTATATATAGTCATATATGGGGCGTGTACCAAAAAACAAAAAATAGTGTCATATGGGACAACAAAATACACTGCTTAATCATTGCAAATTTAGTGATTTTATTTTTATTATTAGTTGCATTATTTTGTATAGGAAGAGGTTGCCAATAATAGCAGTAAGGATCCTCTGTCCCACTTTTGTGTCTCATTGTGTGTGTCATTGCAATAATTATATTAATTTGTTGATGTGTTAGAAGGCGATTGGAGTGGCACACAGATTGGCACACCAAATGGGACAGAGAATCCCCACTCCAATAATAGACTATTTTATTTATTTTGGTATTTATCATCGATTGTCCTGATTTATTAGGTTTGCATTGTCATTTAATTGTTAATGTTGTTTATATCTAATATTTAGACTTGTCAAAACTCGACTCGACTCGAAAACCCGACTCGCCCGACCCGTTTTTTTAGGGTTACAGACCCGGTTTTTTCGACCCACGACCCGTTTGACCCGAATCCGAAATGACCCGTTATTTTAGGGTCGAGACCCGACCCGAACGGGTCGATCCGTTGGGTCAAAGGGAAATCAAGAATTTTATTAAAATATTAATATTTATATATTATATTTGAAAAAATAGTTAAAAAAATATTTTTTTTATCACTTAAAATTACAAAAACAACCAAAAAATTAATTTTATATAACTTTTATAATATTTAATAATAAAATAATTATTAAAAAAACTTTATTTTAATAATTATGTCAATATAATTAATGTAAACGTTGAATATGATTAAAATATTAATTTTAAATACTCCCTCCAATTCGCTATAATGATTTACATTTTTAAAAAATATTTTATAAATTAAAAAAATCGTTTAAAAAAGGCGTTAGATATTATTTCTTGACCTGTATTCTGACCCTAACCCGACCCGTGACCCGTATAACCCGACCCGTATTCTGACCCGACCCGTATGACCCGACCCGCCCGACCCGTTTGACAGGTCTACTAATATTCAATAGTTTCATCTTTGCATATTCTATACATTTAGCCTATAGTTACGATTTGTTAGAGCTTTACTTTTGTGTTGGTGTTTTGTTAAACACAAATTTTTATCTAAGGCCAGCATATTCGTCGTATTTTTAAGACGGGTCAAATATTATAGGTAAGACAAAAAGAAGGATCCTAGGGACTAACAAAATAATATTCATATCTATTCAAGTAGGGTAGTATTTAACCCGTGTTATATTTAACACGGATAAAAAGAGACAAATTAGTTGTTAAATAAACTGACCCTTTAATGCTTTCTTATATAGATTAGATCAGAGCAACATATAATTTGCAATGCCTAATGGGGCATACATTATTGCATAAAAAGGCAAATAAATGGCTGAGATACTCAAAACAGAATAGGAAAACAAGTGCACGAGATATTCTACCCAATGTACTCTCGTAAGTCATAAGCCTACCACTATGTCTCCAATGTTATTTGTGATTAGAGATATATCATGATTCCCTTCTTCTATCTCTCGAAATATCTAGAGACTTCAATGCTAAAGAACTTGAGCAATGTTAATTATGTTGATTGTTGAAATAAAATGCCTTTACAATATATAATAGTACAACTGGCAAGATGAATCTTATACAAACACAAATACTATGTGAGGTATATATATCAACGGAATTCTAACAACTCTATCTTAACTTGAAAAATTCTTGGGTACACTCGGTGTACAAGATTATCGTACACCCTAACCAATGATAAACCTTTAATCATATTCCACTTAGATTTTGTTTTATTATTTATGGAGAGTGTGGGTAATTCTAATATTCTTATTGGCTATAGTGTACAGTGACGTGGTACACCAGGTGTACTCAAGAATTTTTCAACTTAATATAGATGATAAAACCCCATTGATAGTGAAAAATACCAAGAATAATTTTAGCATTGATAGAACTTTATCAACTCTATCTTTTTATTTAAATAATACTTGCACGTTGAGCATCATAAAAAAGAATGCAATTATGCAAACTTTAGACTACATATCACCTAATTATTAGTTGTGAACTAGTTTTAAACCCGTGCAAAAATTGCACGGGATAAAATATTCAAGAATTTGACTAAATGCGTACATGTTAGAAATAAAATCACACAGTTATAATTTAAAAAATTAATAATATCCAACATACATAATATAAATTATCTAATAAAATTACAAATATTCAATTATATTGTTTTTATTTAAATTGTTTGCCAGTTTAAATTAATGTGTATACCTAAAAAAATTAACTTGACCTGAATGACTCAATTTATACCCAAATCAACACTTAAACTGGGCATCTGAGTTTAACTCATAACCCGAATGACAGGATCAGTAGCACAACATTATATTGAGAAAATTATAAACCTTACAATGATCGTGGATGTACTAAATAAGTCAAATACAATATACTCCTATTATTGTCTTGAATCTTAACTAATAAAAAACTTGTGAAAAATCTTAAGATTACACTATATTTATATAAGAAAAATATTTAAAGTTGTATTTTAAATGTATACATTTAGTTTAATGGTTACATTCTTGTTACTCCATATAATTTATTTATTTCTCCAGTCAAAAGAAAATATACATGTAAAAGTAAACGTAAAGTATTGAGTAAAACGGGGTAGTGAGATAACAAAATATAAAAATATGTATATTTTCTAAAAGAGTGATGTATAATTAGTGGCGAAGTTAAGATTCTCCGTTGGGGTGGGGGGGGGAACGAAAAATCTGAGCGGGGGCGAACTGATAATGTCATAAAGTAAACCTTGGAAAATTTCGAATATTTAAACTAAGAAATCAAAATTCTTAATATCCAGTAGGAGCGAGCGTTCCTGCTAGCCCCCCTAAATCCACAATAAACTGTATATATATATATAACTAGGTTTGGCGCCCGGCTACGCCCGAGCTACCTTTATTTAATATTTAAATTTTATTTTCTATGAAATATGATTTCTCTAAATTTGGTTAACACATACATTTACAATTTATATATTGAAATTATGATGAGAGGTAAAATTAATCAACAAATTATGAGACACGTTCACCTCTCCCGCCGTTAATATCATTACTTTCACTACATCCCTTGTTAATACTATTACGTTCACTACTTCTTGGTTCCTGTTGTTTGTTTTACTATTCCTGCTATTTTTACGGTTGACCCGTTAGTTTTGTCAAGCTCGTATATTTAAATAAATTAATATTTTCTTAAAATCGAATTGTTAGTTAATTTTTCACTCTTTCCGTTGTTCCTACTGTTACTTTAATTACATGTGTTGTGACTACTATTACTTTCACTTCTCCCGTTGTCATTATTTTTTCTTTCACTACTCCCGCATTTATTATTGTTAACTTCACTACCCCGTTGCTGCTAGTATGACTTTCACTACTCACGTTGTATATATTATTGTTGCTTTTACTACTCACATGGAAGGTTACTATCATAATAGTTGATTATCTAGTTGTATTAGAGTTATATATTTAAATAAATCTGAAATTAGATTATAATATTATTTAAGAGCAATCATTATTATTTACTAATTAAATTATAAATCTAATGAATTATGGAATATTATATTTTTTGAAAATATGAATTGATTTACTTACCTTTTAATAATTTCCAAAATATAACAAATACTTATATTATATTTATGTATGTTAATAATTAACATATTTATAGTAATTAATACCATAAGTGGGACCCATTTATTTTAAGGAAACTCGTCATATTCTAATATTCTCTAAATTTATACTTTTAACCAAAACTATATAATATTTACATTGAAATCCCTTGTTCAGGTCCATCACACGGCGCTAACGATTAAAAACTATATAGTATAATTAATGTGTATAGATTTATTTAATTACATGGAAGTCCCTTGGTTTCTGGAATTAATATATAGTATTGATGTGTACATTGAAATAGACGATTCTACATAAGTTTATTACAACGCATTGTTTTAGTAACTATTTTTATTCACCAACAAATGTTTTCGTTTTAATAACTATTTTTATTCACTAACAAATGTTTTTAACCTTCTTTATTCTACCTTTCTATAAAATGGTCAAGACTAATTGAATAGTAAATGACGTAAATGATGAAATACAACCACTACAAATAAAAACAAAGCCCATTTATGAATTACTAATGTACATCTATATACTCTGCAAACAAAAACAAACCCTAAAAAATTGTTTCCTTCACTTATGTTGCCGCCTATGTGTGTACTTCTTCTTCTTCTCTTTCTCCCTCATTTATTATTTGCATTTAAAAGTGTCTCTTATTTCCTCTCAATTTTAATTCATCCCAAATTTTAAAATTAATAAAGATCCTTACAAATTTCATTTATGCCTATTTTTTCTTCAATATGTTGATTAAGATTCACCATTAACATAGATGTATCAACATCTCAAATAAATAGGTAAATGTTTTCATACTATTTTAAACTCTTTATCTGTTCACTCTCAATCTCACCCTTCCATAAATTTAACTGTTCTAGTATTTTTGACTATAAATTTTTAAATTTATTCCACGTTCTTTTCTTTCGAATTGCATGCAATATTTTTTTACAGAAACTTTTTAGTTTTAAATTATTTTTTCACTAATCTCCAGTTTTTATGATATGTTTTTTAATTTTTGTATTTATATGTTGTCTTTAGTTATTTTTGAAAAGCTAATTTCAAAAGAGGCGGTGTATTATTTTATGTTAAAATTTTGATTTTTTACTATATTTTCACATTTTGATCATTACTATATATTTTTTTTTTATTTTTTTAGTATATTTTCACTACTTTTTTTATACTCTTTATTGTAGATCTGATGCTCTTGTTAGTATTAAATCATCCTTGTATTTTTGTTCCGAGAAAATATTCTTTTTTTTTTAATTAAAATCTGTTTTAAGACTTTTTTCCTTTTTAGCATTTTTTATATTTAATTTTTTTTCTATATTAATGAAGTACTTTAGTATTTTTTTTTAAATTTAAATATACTTTCTTTTTGGACTACTATTTAAATTATTTTCTGATGATTATTGTGTTTTTGTCTTGAACCATAGTTAAATTATTTCGATTTCAACAAATTTCATTTTTTTTATTTTTTTTCATTTAAAATGTTTCTGGTATTTTTTATTTTAAATAAAGAATGACTTATATACGCAACTTTATTTTTTTTGCTGGTTATTAAATATTTTATCATTTAGAAAAATAAAATAAATATTTTAATTATTTTTTTAATAATTTAATTAATGACAAAAGTCTGATCAATCATAAATATCATACAGTAAAGGCAAATTAACTTGATTGATTTTTTTTTGTTGAAGTACTACGCATAATGTTCAATGAAAATATGTTTTAGAAAAAATGAAAGTAAAAGCTTCTGAAGAAAAAGAACTATCCAGTTTGTATTAATTTTCTGTACAATTTTCCATTTATTTTATCTTTAATGTAAGATTGAATGTATTTAATTTTTTTTATCATAAGCTTTTTAACCTATGAATATGAATATATGAATAAGATTAATGAATAGAAATTGAGAGGAGATGAGATGAGAGGAAAGGAGAGAGAGTAATTAAATATTGTATAAATCATGGGAGGTCCTACATGCACCCAATTCTCCCAAAACCATCGGTCAATCAGAAGCCAAAGAAAAACCCAACTTTTATACTATGTAGATTTGTATCATCGAAGTTCGTGACAAGTTATTATTATCTTTTATTATGAAATCTTAATCGTATGATGAGTTTTAGTAGGATTAGATCTTAGTGTAATTATCTTTTACTCATATTATGGAAGCTTAATTATATCACCTCTCAAGTTAAAAACCAATCCTAAAAATATTCTATATATACATCCCATCTTACCCATCTCCAAAAAATAAAGGAATACCTTTAGAATTTTGATTGTGATATTTTCTTATAGTAGTTTATTTATGCATTCAGCATTAAACTTAACTTTTGCTCTGTTTGCATCGCATTAATTTTTCATCCTAATTTACTTTTCACAAAAACTCCGGAGAGACGGTCTCTCAATAGCGTTATTGAGAGACCTCTCACATGATGGGGTGAGGGACCCACTGAATTTTTTTTTCCCTATTCTGTCTCCCACTAAATTAGTGGGAGACGGTCTCTCATAAGACCTACTGTTTACTTTTATTTATAATTATAATGTGAGATCTAATGTTCTACTTTTTCTATTTTTTCAGGTAACAATAAAGGTCATCATACGTCATAACGATGATATTGACGGTAAGTTAATAACTACATCCTCTTATTAAGCATGTAAGAGTATTTGATCCGTTTTATCGTTAAAATAGATACGCCGTTTTAAGCATGACTCTATTCACTATAATATACGCCGTCTTAAGTATGACTCTATTCACTATAATATGTAACTTTATCTTCATTATCTTAATAAATGGCAACTATAATTGTTCCCCTAACAAACGATTTTTTTATGTTACTTTTACAAAAATCATATTAAATTAAGGGTTTTTATTATAATTATAATTTTTTTATTTTTTTATTTGTTGCTTTTCATAATCTATATGTACTTCCCAACATAGGATATGGCTGTGTTACGGAGTAGTTTTTATTGTGCAGGGAAGGTAATACTTTGACAGTACGTATGATTTTTTTTTGTAGTTCATGGGTTTAAATTCTTTTTTAAGTGTATCGCTCGGTTTAATGTTACTGGCCTTTATATGGCGTTTGTTAATATTGACTCATATTGAATCCCTCCATCTCATATCAAAGTCATGATATTAGAAATTTGAAACGCGGAATTATATTGTAAATGTTTGTAATTTGATAGTCATGCAGATTTAAAAGTTGATATTTTTACCACTAATCTTCATGTTTGTTCAATGTAGTGCTAATGAGCAATTATAGTTAAATCCTCAAAAGCAATTTTATATTCATGCCAAATTTATGGTACCCAAGCTTTAGAATTTGTGTTAGATATATACACATTTATTCCAGTGCTTTCAGCCTTTGGCGACGGTAGTTAATAAAAAGAGTTTCATGCGAATGCGAGAGCAAGTTGTAAGGCTACACATTCTTTTTTTTTCTACACCCTCCAAGTTATGGGTATTTGAGTCAATAGTACTAAAACATGAGCGATAATGATAAAACTCATCGTTAAAAATTTATACCGTCACCACCCAACTATTTCTTACAACAATAACATTATCCCAGTGCTTCAATGGTTCCCGCAAATTGCGGGGTAAGGGGGGGTCGGATGTACGCAGCCTTCCGAATGACCCAAGATGAAAATTGCGTAGAGAACTACATCAAAGGACCGCTACTTCACAAAAGAAAGAAGCGCAGCCACTTTAGTGAGCCATTTTGATTTATTCCATTATAATCCATAACCAAAGAGTAATGAGTCTTAGGCTCCACTGGAAATATGGAAAAATTTAATTACATAATAGCATTCTACATTTACAAAAATGGATCCTAAATGAGTTTAATTCTAAAGTTTAAAATGAAAGGTTGTTTCATTGTAGTATATATATATATATATGTGCATAGAACTTTAATTCTGATGTGCTTAAACGTTCATTTGAAAATTTGAAAAAAGGTCAAAAAAATAGATGGATTTACGACTTCTTATTTTTTACGAAATATAATATTTCCTATAGTTTATTGATAATTTACGGATTAAAATAATGAACATTAGACAAATAAGAACGGCCAAATTAATACCTCAAAGCAAGAGGGGGTAAGTAAAGGTATAGAAACATAAAAAAATTAAATGGACCGGTTCGAAATGAGATACGTGAAAAACACAATGTAACAGAGGAAATAGTACTATAGCAGGTGAGTAACTTGAAAGACCGTCTTCCCCACTTGGTTAGTATAAGATATAAGAAAAACCACCCTAGAAAGTAAGAAAAAGTAATTTTTAAAAAGTTAAGTTGAGAACACTTAAGCTCCTACAAGTTCAAATCCTAAATGTTAAGCTCTTATAAGTTTACTTCATCTGAAAAGGTAAGCTACTATAAATTTAGTTTAGTTTAGAAAAATTAAGCTCTTATAATTACAGTTTAGTTCAGCAAAATTAGGTCCAAACGAAAAGGACCTTAGAGTATTGTTACATCACAATCACAGAATATTACAAACAGGCCCGGGCATCGCCCAGGCATTAAATCTAGTATATATAACTAAAGGAGGCTTTTTTTTTCTAATTATACTATTAGCATAGAATTAGGAGATAATTAATTATTTAAAATTTTTCTATTATAATTAGGAATATAATTTTTCTATTAGAAATAGGAAATAAATTAATTATTTTACAATTTTCCTATTAGAAATAGGAAATAAATTAACAATTTATTAAGACTTTTTTTTCCTAATTATACTATTAGAATTAGGAGATAATAATAATTTAAAAATTTTATATTATAATTAGGAATATAATTTTCCTATTAGAAATGAGAATTAATTAATTATTTTACAATTTTATTATTAGAAACAGGAAATAAATTAATTATCTACAATTTATTAATACTAAAAAATTATTCATTAGTATTTGTTCACTTTTTATTAAATTAGAAGGAAAAAAAACCTTTAATATATTTATAATATCCAATTTTATGACAACTTTCGATTAAAAAAATGAGGTATTATGAGGCTAAAAGGCCCTAGGCCGAACTGAGTTGTGACAAATGTGCATGCATAATACGGTACTACATGGAATTTACTCATGTAAAGAGTAAAAGGAACGCTGAAATATTCCCCTACGTCTTTTGTTATTGCTAATGTCATATTTAATTATACATAATACGAAGTTTATTTTTCAAATGTCATATGTATTTCTCCTACTAATTTTAAAGTTACTGTTAGCATAGAATTAGGAGATAATTAATTATTTAAAAATTTTCTATTATAATTAGGAATATAATTTTTCTATTAGAAATAGGAAATAAATTAATTATTTTACAATTTTCCTATTAGAAATAGGAAATAAATTAACAATTTATTAAGACTTTTTTTTCCTAATTATACTATTAGAATTAGGAGATAATAATTATTTAAAAATTTTATATTATAATTAGGAATATAATTTTTCTATTAGAAATGAGAATTAATTAATTATTTTACAATTTTATTATTATAAACAGGAAATAAATTAATTATCTACAATTTATTAATACTAAAAAATTATTCATTAGTATTTGTTCACTTTTTATTAAATTAGAAGGAAAAAAAACCTTTAATATATTTATAATATCCAATTTTATGACAACTTTCGATTAAAAAAATGAGGTATTATGAGGCTAAAAGGCCCTAGGCCGAACTGAGTTGTGACAAATGTGCATACATAATACGGTACTACATGGAATTTACTCATGTAAAGAGTAAAAGATACGCTGAAATATTCCCCTACGTCTTTTGTTATTGCTAATGTCATATTTAATTATACATAATACGAAGTTTATTTTTCAAATGTCATATGTATTTCTCCTACTAATTTTAAAGTTACTATTAGCATACAATTAGGAGATAATTAATTATTTAAAATTTTTCTATTATAATTAGGAATATAATTTTTCTATTAGAAATAGGAAATAAATTAATTATTTTACAATTTTCCTATTAGAAATAGGAAATAAATTAACAATTTATTAAGACTTTTTTTTCCTAATTATACTATTATAATTAGGAGATAATAATTATTTAAAAATTTTATATTATAATTAGGAATATAATTTTCCTATTAGAAATGAGAATTAATTAATTATTTTACAATTTTATTATTAGAAACAGGAAATAAATTAACTATCTACAATTTATTAATACTAAAAAATTATTCATTAGTATTTGTTCACTTTTTATTAAATTAGAAGGAAAAAAAACCTTTAATATATTTATAATATCCAATTTTATGACAACTTTCGATTAAAAAAATGAGGTATTATGAGGCTAAAAGGCCCTAGGCCGAACTGAGTTGTGACAAATGTGCATGCATAATACGGTACTACATGGAATTTACTCATGTAAAGAGTAAAAGGAACGCTGAAATATTCCCCTATGTCTTTTGTTATTGCTAAAAGGAACGCTGAAATAATACGAAGTTTATTTTTAAAATGTCATATGTATTTCTCCTACTAATTTAAAGTTATTTCCCTCACAATACACTTCAACTTCTATTGATAATTTGTTATTACATTTACATTCATTTGTCATTATATAAAAGTATATTAATCAAAAATTAAATAAGATATTCACAAATTATTGATAAGTACAAAGTTTGATATTTATTTTTCATGGAGTATTAAAAGATAAAGAAAGTTGCTGCTAATATGCGAATCGAAATATCATATTATGACAAATGAGTAAATGTTTTGAAAAACTTTATTGTGCGATTGTTTTACAATTTAAAGTAAAAATGGTACCACGAGTAATAAAATAGATTTGAATGAGGCTTGAAGGTAAATTAGATACACTTATTATAGAAATATGTAAAATGTTAAGATTCAATTCAAGCAACGATCAACATTAAAAAGAAAAAAAAAAGTCATGATAAACACATAAAAGGGTAAGAGTAGTCTTTCCCTAAATTAGTGACGACCGTCTCTCTCAAGCTTTTCTTCTGACAAATTTACATGCATAAAAAATGGTACTATTCAATTATATGGAGCAAACTAATTATTGTTGATGCTAATTTTTTTTTTTTTTTTTTTTTTTGTAAATTGAGCACATCATCACTATAATTTAGGGAAAGATATGAATTGGAGAAGGGTGACACATATTCGTCATGCAGAATACGATGTTTTAACCACCTTTAGGCAAAAATATAAAAATAAATGAAAAAATTTAAACCTAAAAGGGGGTCACGTACTTGTCAACTCTTCTATAGTTCTCTACCGCATTAATATTCTCATGAAGTTTATGACATTTATTTCATATTAATAAAAAAAATGATTTTACTGCTTTGTACAATTTGTGATTTATAACTTTTAGCTAACTTATTTGAACTTGCTTAAATTTATATATTTTAAGTGAAGACTATTAATTATAAATATGATAAAGATAAAGTTTGATCTTTAATTTCCTCGGAGATAAAAAAAACTCAATTTTTATTTTCTTATAATATACTAATTAAAGGTCATAATGTAAAACAGGAAATTACACCACAATCTACTATTTCAATATGTCAATGATCAACACTCAAAATAGCACATTTGTTATTTAAATAGTGTAAAAACTCTCAAAATGCCAAAAAAATGTTCAATCTGTCGTTATCAAAGAAAACCTAAATTTCTGCATTTTTGTTTTGTTATGTTCAACTTGATCTTTACGGGATTTAAAAGTGATCAAGTTCAGAAAGTAGCGGTTAGTTTTCTGTTAGTTAGATGGACTTTTCAAGAGAGAGATGAAAACTTTGCATTTTAGACCGTTTTATGTGTGAACCGAAGGGATTAAGTAGTGGGCTAAAGGTTGTTTCGAGTGGGAATGAGGTTGATTGCGACGAGTTGATTGACTAAAGTTTTTCCTTAGTAGATATAGAAAGGGGATAATAATTATGAGATAATAAAATTTGAAGAAAAAAGGACAATAAAAATGAGATGGAGGTAGTAAGATTTATTTATGCAAAATGAAATAAATAACAAAGTTCGTGTATATATATAATATTCAAATTTATTCAGTTTACAAACATAGTACCCACACACTTTGTTTGAGTATCTGGAATGGAGGTAGGGGAGGGGACAAGAAAAAGATTAGGAAGGGAAAGGGAGAGAGATAAGGGAGAAATAAATTGTCTTCGATAAGGGAGACGAGGATCCATATTATCTGGAGTAAAGATTGGTGTTTCATGGAGGTGAATGTGATTTATGACTTCTTAGATGTAAAACGTGGCAGAAAGGTAGTGATAGTAGTAGTGGATTGGAGGTTGTTTCAAGTAGTAAGAATTAATCACAGTGGCTGATGTTTTATTTCGCGGTTAAATTAGTGGGGTGGAGGGAGGGTGCATTTGTAGAGGGTGATGAGTTTAACGAGGATAGTGATAATAAATAAGGTTATTTATCAGCAAAATATCGCTTGCGATAAAACATATAGGTAACATGAATAATAACAAGAAACCTCAAAAGATCATACTGATAAACCTGGATGGATAAATTTGAGACAAGTTTCGAAGACAAGGATCGATCTTTCAAGGGATGAGATTGATTTAGATCATGTGTGTGAATAGGGAAGAAAAATAGGGGTCTGCAACTCTGCATGAAGGATTTTGTTTCAAATGAGAAGATGGGAGGCAAGACTATTGTTATAGTGAGGTGTCATAAGCAGCCCCAGTCATGTAGTATTGCGTTGGAATTTGGTTCACATTCAAAGGTACGTCAATAGTTTGACCAGGAGATATAACATTTAACTACCTGTAAATGTTTTTACGTAACTACCATTTGACCCAACAATGATTAAATTATGGTTGTTATTCTAAAGAAGGAGATTTGTTGCATCATTGAGTTGATTAAGTAGATATTATTGTTTTACTTGACCAATTGAAAAACAAACAGGTATTAATGAACAAAATCTAAAAACTCCTCAGTCCCAAGTATCATATATATAAATTTCATATTGGTTTTATTTTCCTAAAAAAAACAACATTGTCGAGAGCAAGAGTTAGTTTCTATTGGATGGTGGGTTTTTCTAGAAGTAGGGGTTCAATTTTTCACTTGGTTGGATAAATTTGAAGGGATGAGATTGTTTTAGATCATGTGTGTGAATAGGGAAGAAAAATAGGGGTGTGCGTGAAAGATTTTGTTTCAAATGAGAAAATGGGGGCCAAGACTATTGATATAGAGAGGGGGGTCATAAGCAGCCCTAGCCATGTAGTATTGTGTCGGAATTTGGTTCACATTCAAACGTACTTCTATAATTTGACTCGGAGATATAACATTCTAACTACCTCTAAATGTTTTTACATAATTACAATTTGATCCTGCAATGATTAAATTATGGTTGTTATTCGAAAGAAGGAGATTTGTTGCATCATTGAGAACTACCTCTAAATGTTTTTACATAATTACAATTTGATCCAACAATGATTAAATTACGGTTGTTATTCGAAAGAAGGAGATTTGTTGCATCATTGAGTTGATTATGCAGATTACAGAGTAGATATTATTGTTTTCCTTGACCAATTGAAAAACAAACATGTAGTAATGAACAAATTCTAAAAACTATTAGTCCAAGTATCATATATATAAACTTAATATTGGTTTTATTTTCCTCAAAAAAAAAGTATTTTATTAATCAAACACTCTTTTTTTTTTATGTCAATATTATGTTAACGAGAATTATTTGTTGGTCATGCGGCATACATAAAATCTTAGACATGAACGATGTACTATATGTCTATATTCCATTTTATGGAGAAAAAATTATCACACATCATTTTAATATCCGTGCAACGCACGGGCAAGAAAACTAGTCTAATCTAATCTATACTCCCTCCATTCAACTCCAATTTGCAACTTTCTCTTTTGCGCATTATTCACAAGCGGACATTCAACTTCATTTTTCTCTCGATACATAAGTGAAAATATATTCATGTGAGATCTTATTTGATTCGTCTTTAAGAGTAAACTTTTATAATTTTTGCAAATACGCAGTTAATGATATTTATCGCGTAAAAATTGCGTTGGCAAACGTGATAAAGCAAACTTGCAAAGTGGAGTTGAATGGAGGGAGTAGATGTTACTTAGCTTAGCTAGTGTCACTCGAGTTCAAATCCCGTTAACATCAAATTACATAATATAAAAATTAAATTACCCTTGGTAAAAAGCACGAGCACCAATGAGTTTCCGATTACAAGAAGTAACCGGAAAAGACGGGCCCACAAAGCACTCCCCTTTCCACGTGTCAGGCACAGGATCATACCCATCATCATTAAAACTAGGAATCTCGGGCCAGATTCCAGAATCCAACACACCAACGATGACGTCAGACGCGTAGCCGGAGTTGGGCCAGAGACCCGACCCGTCAGCGAGGCCCAAGAAATCCGGGGTATGTGTGGTGTGGAGTTGGTGAACCCGGTCGGGTGAGACGGAGAGGACGGTGGGGTGGCGAGTTAACTCGGCGGCTTGAACCGGAGTGAGCCGGGCTGCGAAACCGGTGGCGGAGTGGGAGTATGTGTAGAGGAGGTGAGGGGGTGGTGATGAGGTGGAGGAGAGAGAGTGAAGGAGGTGGGTGTAGGATCGGGTGGAGGGTTGGGTGTGGATGATGTAGGTTTGGGTGGTGGATTGGGTTTGAGGAAGGAGAAGGAGGAGGATCGGGAGGAGAAAAAGAGGGGACATTTTGGAGGTTTGGGAATCATGTGTGAGATTAAGATTCCGATATTTATAGTATTTGTGTGGGGCAATTTGTAGATTATACAACTGGTTGTATGTAGTTTACGTACAACATTTTCAATGTTGTCGAGTTTTGTTATAAAGTTGTCGAGCTTTACTAACAAAATTGTCGAGTTACAATACAAAGTTATTGAGCTTAAGAGGAATAATTATTAAACTCAATAACTTTTTAAATTAGCTCAATAACTTATAAAATAGCTCGACAATTTTATGTAAAGAACTCAACAACTTTAAGGGGTTGTAAGATAGTATTTGTGTGGGGATGATTGAATCAATCATTGAGTTTGAGTTTGATTATTGGTTGTTTTAGGTGTGTTGTTTGGCCTAAGAGATAAGATGGAAATTAAGAGATAAGATGGAATTTTGGAATTATTGGACACGTGAGTAAAGCATAAATAATTATAACAAGAAAAACATGCAGATTTTGCAGTCAACAACAACAGCGACAGCTGCAATCTGAGCAAAGTTTAAACTTGCAACAATTCTGAGGAAAACATGTCAAGTTCTTAAAACCATTACATTTCATACAACAATGGTCCCTTGCGCAGCAACAGCTCTTTGATGTCATCTGCTGATTATTTGCCTCGTTCGTTTTACAGCAACCACTTAAACAGCATTTCCACGGCGATTTGCTCCTGCCCATTATTCCGAAATCTTTAGTCACATTATAAACACTGACAATCAACATGGCATTGGATTAGTTGTAAATTAGATTCATGAGTTGAGCTGCTAATGGTACTGTCTTTTCTGCTAGTTTCATAACACACGGGAACTCGAGTCTCTACTTAGTTTTTCTCTGTTTGACTGACCATAATTTCACTGATGTGCGGGGCCGGGTAGCAAACTGGTACCGAATTAGGTTTTCAAGTCTCAAAACAAAAAGCTCGGTGTTTCAAGGGTCCTGCAAATGGAGGAGTGGAGGACTAAGCGGGTTGGTTTACGGACTTTCTCCCTTGTATCAATAACACGGAGAATCTGTTTCCGCAGACTGATAATGAAAAACTGCATCAAATTACTGTTTAACTTCCTAATAAAACAACTGCAGTCAGTTTATGGAATCATATTGGTTTATCCCATCATAATCGAAAACAAAACAACAATGATTCATTGTCTCGAACTTCAAACCCTTAGTTTTATATATGCTATGTAGTTTCATTTCCTCTTATATATTTTTAGTAAATACTTTCCTAGTTTAGCATAGTTAGCATTAGCTTTTTCTTTCCCTAAATGGGTAGACGCTATTTCCGCACTTTCAATGTTTCCCGCTACAGGGATGTAACTATCAAATTTTCTCTTTTTGAAAGAGTCTTAGTCAATCAAACATCTGCTTCCCACCAAGTTGCCTTCTTATTGCTTGTTGTTGCTTTCTTGTGAACGACTTTTGCCTTCACTTCACTAACAAGCCCGTGTGTGTCGATCGAGACTAGGATTCCGACACCCACAACCCGAGACCGATTACAAGTGCCTAGTGCTTGACAAACACTAGTGCCTAACGCTCTCGCCTTCATTCTTGTCGAGTGTTTAAACAAAAGTGCGCGTCACGCCCCGACTCAAAGTTTCGAACCGTGACACTAGGGGCAGGTACGGGCTGAGCGCGTGAACTGGGCCTCAAAATTCGTGGGCCTCAATGCCTCATATTCATATATCATACACAGTCAAATAATTAACTAACCCTATACTTTCATCAATAGGAGTTTGATAATGCAGTGGTTGATGACTGTTTTGTTTGCCCATGGCCACTCGAGTTCGAACATTGCAACAAGCATTTTTATTCTTATTGTTTGTTTTATGTCTCCTTTGATTAACGGAGTATATGTAATGCATCTCACTAGATTTTAAGGGCCTCCGTTTCATTGTTGCACGAGGCCTCCAAATTATTCAAGACGCCCCTGCATTACTCCATTCATCGCCATATGGTGACGAATTTATGTACATATTATATTAGTCATTTCTTTGATGCATAATTAAAGCTTGTGCGTTTGCTTTGTGTTCATCCGGGTAACAATTATGCCACCGTCTTTGGATTTGCTATCAGTTTTAATCAATTCAATTATCCATTGATTTTAAGATATTGCTATAATGTTATTGGAGATGGAGTAGCTCCTTTATTTAGTTGGACACAT
Organism: Silene latifolia; assembly: GCF_048544455.1. NCBI lineage: Eukaryota > Viridiplantae > Streptophyta > Magnoliopsida > Caryophyllales > Caryophyllaceae > Silene > Silene latifolia. The sequence continues at coordinate 187,477,118 of NC_133526.1, forward strand.
TTTATGTAAAATATGTTTTCAAAATTCTTGAACTTTCACTTGTTATATACCCAATTTTCAAAACACCACCACCACCCTAACCCACCATTGCTACGGACTGCCAACTCCACACCGCCGACGACATAGTCGACTGGCAAACCCCTTCCCTAACTAGAGCCGGAGATTGTAGTGTATAAAAATAAAAGGAGAATGGATGTGGGAAATTAGAGAGATTAATTAGAGAGAAGTTAGAAAGGGAAAATGAGCGGGGTATAATTGTAAAAATGTACTACGATGAGTAAAATGTGTACTGCGAAAATCATCACCTTTTTTTTACCACAACAGACACAGTAAATACTTGCAATAAAAACACTATGAGACCTCAAAATTCTTCTTCTCTTTTTGGCAGATCAAATTCAGCAAATACAGATACTATAACAAGAGTAACATGCAGATTTTGCAGTCAACAACAGCAGCAGCAGTTGCAATTTGAGCAAAGTTTCAACTTGCAACAATTCTGAGGAAAACATGTCAAGTTCTTACAACCATTACATTTCATACAACAATGGTCCCTTGAGCAGCAACAGCTCTTTGATGTCATCTGCTGATGATTTGCCTCGTTCGTTTTACAGCAACTGCTTAGACAGCATTTCCACGGCGATTTAAGACAAGATTTGCTCCTGCCCATTATTCCGAAATCTCTAGTCAGTTTATAAACACTGACAATCAAGATGGATTGGATTAGTTGTAAATTAGATTGTGAGTTGAGCTGCTAATGTTTTTTTTAGTTGACCTTCATCCGCCTTCTGAAGTGAATCATTCGAACCACTGAACTGTCTTTTCTGCTAGTTTCATAACACACCGGAACTCGAGTCTCTAGTTAGTTTTTCTCTGTTTGACTGACCCTAATTTCACTGATGTGCGGGTAGCAAACTGGTACCGAATTAGGTTTTCAAGTCTCAAAACAAAAAGCTCCGTGTTTCAAGGGTCCTGCAAATGGAGGAGTGGAGGACTAAGGGGGTTGGTTTACGGACTTTCTCCCTTGTATCAATAACACGGAGAATCTGTTTCCGCAGACCAATAATGAAAAACTGCATCAAATTACTGTTTAACTTCCTAATAAAAGAACTGCAGTCAGTTTATGGAATCATATTGGTTTATCCCATCATAATCGAAAACAAAACAACAATGATTCATTGTCTCGAACTTTTAACGTTGTAAAAGCAAATACAACTCGAGGATTATATAACACAATTACAAAATGGAGCCATGGAGAAATACCTGGTTCTCTTCCCAGAGCCGTCTGATTTAGAAGTCTTTTGATTTCCGCTGATAACATCAGAAAAAAAAAAAAAAAAAAAAAAAAAAAAAACCAGTTTCAGGCATCCTAGTTCTCGAACAAAAATAACAAGATATTGTAGCGAGTAAAAGCCATACACAGCTATCAATGGATCTGATTTTGCTGTTAAATACTCGTTGAGCCTGACAGCATTCACATCAGAGAAGCAAGATCAGACAGTCAAATTTAGACATCGAAGAATATTAAACAAAAAAAGCAGCGACTCCTACGTACTCTTTGCAGGACCTAGAAGTAGGTTGAACATCCTCTAGTGACTTCAACTCTTCCTGCTCGTAATAAAAATCATAAATCATCAGTAATGCGCAACCTACACTAAGTATACAATAGACAGTATTCCGGTCCCATATTTTCTGCCGGAGGAATTTTGAATTTATGAAACGCTTTGATTTGCAGGGAGTGACTATTCGAGTTTTATTATATTGACCTCCCAAGATCACATGAAAGATGATCAGTAAGTATCGGAAAGCTAGAAAATTTCTTATTATGATTTGAGGTACAACTCTAAACACAGGTACAGAAAACGGAAACAAAGATTACTCCATCAGTCACATAATAAACTCTTACATCGTTCAGTCGTTCACATATTTTTTTTCCGACAAGATTCTACTAAAAGATTTAGAAACAAATTTACGTAACCAGGCTGTTAAGGATAAACTGCAGTTGCTTCCTGTGATTTAATCATTCAGAAAACTCGGAATCTGGATGGTTTCCATGAGCAACCTCCTTTCCTTTTTTCGTTCCCTTCTTCCCATGTTTGTTGTGCTTATGACCATGCGGAAACACCACATCATCAATTTCCACATGGACACCGGGATCATTAGAAGAGTAGCTAGCCTCAAACATGATTGAATTATTAACACCTTGAAAATTATTGTTAACATAGGTGTCCAAACCTTCAAGCTCATCACTTGGTAAATCCTCGTGGTCGTGTTCATGGTTCTCATGACGGCCTAACAAATCTCCCCTCATGGTGGCCCCAGTATTGGACCCGGCTAAAGTGATGATACCTACCCCAGATTCATCCTTGTCCCCCAAGTGGTGGCTCCCCCCAGCCAGACGGGTGGTGAGTGCAGAAATCATGTTCTTAATCTCGCGGTCCATATGCCTATGTTTATCACCTTCTATAGAAGATGGATTTGACTTGACCGTCTTAGCCGCCATTGACGTATAAGTTTGTATGCAAAATTGCAAAGATGTTTAATGAATTCAAAGGAAATGTGGTTTTCGATGTTAAGTGATTGTATTTATACATGCAAAAACAATCAAAACAGGATACCTTTCAGAGCAATGCAGGTATATTTCATAGGCAAGGAAATAATTGCTTGATGCTTGGTTCACCAGAAACCAGAGAATAAAACCTCTTAGAAGATTGTCCGCTAACCTCTGTCGGACATTTTTTTTTTTTTTTTGATAAGGTAAGAAAACTAGATTGATCTTCTAGGATAGGACCAGCCTATCTCATCTTTTTTTATGTCGGACATTTGATACTCACGACATGAATATCACACTTGGACACCAATTTAACCCAAAAGAATGAAAATTTTGTTTTTGAAAATAGCAAAAAAAATCTGTCACATAAATTAGATACTAGAAGACTATAAGCCAAATATGAGCCGGGACTTTCCATTTTTGTGTACGGTGTACCTGTGTCGGATACTCGAACATTATTGTGGCCACAAAACTAAGCCAAACGAAGGAAAACGAAAAAAAAAAAAAAAAAAGTTTCAGAAACTACTTTCTTTAGTATTACATAGCAAAATATACTACTACTATAACATAAACATATGTGTATACTTAAGCTGATTAAAATATTGACAACACTTATATAAAAAATACCTGAAGGTAACTGATTTCGTTCTCGAGAATCTGAAGCTTAGCATGTTGACGGCGCTTGCTATACAACTCCACGTAACCCGGTGGTGACTTTGGCCTTGGCACCTCTCCCATTTTTACTTTGTTGATTAAATTACAAAGTGACCCTTATTATAGAAAAGAGAGGCAGAACAATACTGACAAAAATGCCTTGTTTAGTAACACAGTATCATTCTCGAGTTACCAAGGTTTTAAAGGCTGTCATGACCGCATATCAAAGCTAGAGGCGGCAAAAAATTACACGGCACGAAAACACGACACGAACCCGACACGAAGTTAATGGGTTTGGGTTGAGCCTTAATCACCCATTTATGTAAGTGGGTCGACACGAACACAACACGAATGACCTATTTACTAAATTAATCCTAATTTTTCTTGATTTTCATCGCATAAATATACTTCACTTTCCAAATATGGACAAAACACGAAAACACGACACGAACCCGACACGAAATTAACGGGTTAGGGTTGAGGCTTGATGACCCATTTATGTAAGTGGGTCGACACGAACACGACACGAAATTTAATTGGGTCGGGTTTGGGTTGAAGGGTTCGTGACCCGTTTACATGTGACACGAACTCGACACGACCCGATCTGTTTGCCAGGTCTAATCAAAGCGGCATTGGCTGTATTTAAGGCATAACGAGCAACGTCATGACGGGACAAATGATTACAAGATCAAGTGTCAAACCGAGATTTGATACCCGTACCCGGAGCAATAAATGAATAGAAAAAACTGTTGGTGAAACAGAAGAGGCTGTAAAAATGCACGTGATTCAAGAGTACAAGTAACAGTATAGCTTAAAGTAGTTTATCAGAATGATTAAAAATTGAAAGTAGGTTAAATATATTTATTTTGTCAGTAAGAATCTAAGAGCAAGGACGAAGTGGTTAGGTGTCAGCTGCTCCGTGAACATGCGTTTACTGAACCAATGTTTACTGATGCATTCATGACATCACTACTCAAACAGTGAAAACCATGCTCTTTCCTTTTTACTGCTTAACTAGGACTACTTACTGACTACTGCAACATGCATTGTCTCCAGTTTTTTCCTCTTGAGTAATGAAATGCATATGTGCTGCAGTATTATTAGCTACAGGGACTACATTGTCGTTATTACGGTACGAGACGTGTCATTCACATTCTACAGTTCGGAGTTCGGACCCAACGATGAGGCACGCCGCACACCGTCCTAAACCACAACTGTACAGTTCGGACCCAACGATGACAAGACTAATTGGAAACAAAAAAAAATTAGGATTTCACTAACACCGTCCTAAACCACAACTGACCAGAAATAAGCCGTACATGAAATCACCATACCACAAATGATCCGACCTACCAAAGTTGGCTGGTGTGAGTGGTAAGGGTTTTCATCTCTTAAACAAGTAATCATGGGTTTGATTCCCGAGTCTTGCGAATGAAAAGGCCAAACTTGGGAGGGGTCCACCCATTAAATTGCCTTCAGTACTCCGAAGGAGATTGCCCCAGCTGTCGGTAGGGGATACTCCTGATCAACACCAAAAAAAAAAAAAAAACAAATGATCCGACCTGAACACGACCCAAATTATCTGTTTGCCTAATCCCCTTAGGAGTCTCAAGCTAGCCAAGCTAAACGACCGGATGATAGCTATTTGGTAGGAACTACCATATATGAATGCAACTAAAGGGATAATACTCGCAACAAATGGTTATCCTCAGATAAAAGTAATTGTTTTTCAAATGTAGAAAAATGTCACAAATGACGAGCTAAAGACAGAAAATCCTGATGAACAAGATGCTCAAAGCATGGAGCTATACACAATGTGTTCCGCCAAAATCTGAACCAAAACAAGGTTATTCTCCTAATTTTGAATATCTATAGGTACAAACTGCTCCAAGATACAGCAATGGCACTTTCATTTACAAGCATAGCAAAGGATCACACTAGCAGCAAAAGAAACATATTCATAGAACGAGAACAAACACTCAAGGCAGCTCCTTTGATAGTTTGATCATAAGCTATTCAGTTAACAATTTAACCGCCAACACTCATGGCAGTGATAGCCCTAGAGGATAGGAAGATCAGGTATAGGGATATAAGACCAATCCCCAATGTCTTAGAGGGTCGCATATCCTTACGTAGCAAAACCACAATGGCCCATAGAAGTCCCGCTAATAAAAACCCAATTGTGTAAAACAAGCTAGGATCTTTAGGAACTACATACGCAGCAGGCCTCGCTGACAAGGCACCCAGAAGCAAAGAGATACCCAGACCAATCAGTGTGTTGAACATGGGACCCGCGTAGCAACCTGAGAAGGCAATTTGTACTCCATCTCCGCCGTTCAAGGCCAGAGCTATATCAGAGACCAGATCCCCCATTGAGTTTCCCCATGCCAGTACGGTCAATCCCAGAATTGACGGGTTAATTCCTAATATGATGCCTAACCCCACTAAGAGACCAACAAGTTCACTCGCAATGATGTAAAACCAAACAATACTCATAAGGAAACCCCCAATGACCCATGGTAATAAGAATCTCTGAGGTGGACGATCGATCTTAGTGTAACGATATGCGCATACTCCAAGGATGCAACCAATTGCCAGCCCAATTATGTAGGCCACCTCTTTGCCAACCGAACTAGGTTCATTCAATGAAGTCCATAGAAATACGATTAGAATTGGAGCCAATGAGGCACTTGCGACAGCATACGGCTTTGACCATGAATCCTCCTCGACCCTTGGAATTGTTAAACGTCTTGGGACCGACAAAGGAAGCTCCAGGATTGATAAAAGCCTTGGGAAGGAAAACAAGGAACTTTCGGCTTCACCCTGCTCATCATTCCAACCCCAAGGAGGTCTATCACTATCAACTCTCAACGAATTATGTGAGTAAATAGCCACATTTGAAGCCCACATCCACTGTGGTAAAGAAGGATGAAGTTGGGGAGCTTCAGTCTCACTCTCGAAGTCTAGCAGTGGACTGTAAACTGCATCGCCTTCAACATTTCCTTGGGTGAAAACACTACCTCTCACAGGGAGCAACGGCGTGACAGCATCTAATTTCAGTCTATGGGCCCCCCTCTTCAACATCTCATTCGCGGCAACAACAAAGGCATAACACACATATATCATCAAAAAAGCAACAGCTGCCCAAACATTTATCCTTCCAACCACCAAGATCAACAAAAGCGATAAAATAGCAAGGAGAAAGAAGCTAAGATCCCTAATAAAGCATCTCCTATCAATATGAACTCGCTTATTAGCCACCAACAACGAAACAGTACCTACAACGACACTAGTCACAAAAACAGCCCCACCCAACACACTATTCAATCCAACCTCACCAGCACCCGTACCGACAAAAGCAGCAATGCTAGCAAACACATCAGGTGCTCCATTCCCAAGAGGAAGGAGAGTGACCCCGGCAACAGTAGGAGGCAATTTCAAGATACTCGACAGCTTCTCCAGCGAACAACAAAAATAATCAGCAGCAGTATTACCAAGAAGGTAAAACAATGCAGCAAGCCAAATACCCAACACAACATACCCCAACACCCCAAGTGTCTGGCACTTACAATAGAAGAACTGCAGGTAATCCAAGAACCCGCCTGTCGAACATTCCGGATGTGCCTTCAAATACTCACATTTCGAGTTAAAACCCACATGTTTATGCACCCCAACACAAAACACAGCATTCTCTCCACTTAAAACACCATCTGTGAAAGACCCATTTCCCAAATTTGTTGAATTATCACTAATTTCCACCATTTTACGACGAAAAATCCCGACTTGAACATACCCCTCTTTTGATTTAACATGATTATGCTGATAATTATGATTAATCACAGCTGATTTCCTAAGTAATGTATTGGTAACAATATCATCTCTATTATAAAACAAGAAAAACAAGGTCACAGCACATAAACCATTGAAAATCCCATGAAAAGGGGATTTCTTTCTAGGGTTTGACAAACTCAATATACCCATTTCTTTCCACTAATACTATTGCTAATTACATGTGTCATCAAAGTCAAACAATTTCAATTGAAATCAAAAGAATCTAGGGTTTCAATTCCAAAAGAGAATTTGAAATTGAAACCCTGGGGTTTTGAATTGGGTAAGAATGATTACAAGATTACAAATGAAAAATCAATCAGAATTAGGTTAGCAACTTACAAGTTCTTGACTTTAAATTGGGGGTAAATTTTCTTGAGAATTTTCTGGGTAGCTGGAAATATAATTGCAATACAATTGGAGAAAAAGGGTAAATTTTGTAAGCTTTGGATTTCAGAAAATGTACAAAATTGGCTGAAAATTCTGAGAAATTTCTGGATTTGTTCATACGGAATATAAACCTTGTACAAGTACATAAAAGATTGAAGTTGTGATCTGGGATTTGTTGTAGGGCTGACTTAATTGATTATGAAGCCCATTGTTAGCCCACTAATTTTGTAAGCTTTGGATTTGTGTAATCTTTCTCTCTCTGGTTTTCGGGGAATGATATCCGTCTACAATAGATGGATAGGTATCCGAAACTTACAACATTATAATCAAAATTTTGAAGAAATAATGAAAATTGGATCATTCATTATGCCAAAAGTTTTTGGTCTTGATTTTCATTACAATACCTCTTACTTTAAGACTATATCGAAAATATGAAAAGGTTAATAGATAATGAATATAGATATAAAAAAAAAAAAAAAATATAAATAAAAGCAAAATATTATCAATCACACAAGTCTGAGCCGTTTGCGAGCTTTTCGAGCCGAGCTAGCATTAACTTGACTTGGCTCGTTAGTTTCTCGAGTTGTCTCGACTCATTATCACCTCTACGTATATAATCACCCCATTTTAAACGGAATAATAACAACAATGTTTTACATTAAACTCAGTTGTTAGTGATATGAGGTTAAAATTAGGGATCTTCATTTGACCAAGATTGGATTAGAGCAAACTTTCTAGACTATATACCAAAGGTGTAAGTCTTGCTTGCGACGGGTCGCGGGTTGCGACGGGTAGTTTGTGAGAGGAAATGGGTAGAGGGGACAAAGGAGGGTCCCCCCATGTGCTTCCCCACTCAAGGCAAATGGGTAATTTGTGAGGGGATATGATATCCGTCTCTTATTTGTGACGGATACCTTCCGTCACAAATAAGAATTTGTGATACCAAAGAAGGACAAATGTTGGACCGGACCATATTTATATTAGTCCAGTTTGTTCTTGACCCAAATAATGTCTCCCCCATAAAATAAGTAGAAATAGACAAAGCATTTTTAGAAATTTACAAAAAAATCTCGCTAACCGTCCTAATCCCGCTATTGCGCTCAACCAAGGTCTAAAATTTCAACATAATCCTGACTTGTATCCGGTCCAAACCTATTGTCAATCACTTCCGACCTCCAACACCACTAATTGATACCTGATAGCACAATAAAAAGTCATGTTAATTAAGATTAATTATGTAACACCCCCATACTCCAAGTGTCTTACCAGGACCACTCAGGTATAAGGATACTACCATCTCGGTTACCCGAGGCATGATAATCATAAGACAATGAAGAAACATACTTTATTAAATAAGTTTAAGTGATTACATAACCAAAACCAACTATAAGCAAAATACAACTGTTCTTAATCTATCAACTAACTGAAAGGAACTGTCCTAACAAACACAGCGGAAGACTAAAGACTCTGATATGTGATGACTCCATCCCCAGCTAGATCCCACGCGTATCCAAGATATACCTGCCAAGCAACTGCTCACCACCCCCGAATGGATCACCACAGTTTTTAAAACATTTAAACGGGGTCATTACTAATCACACAATCAATATAGATAACAATAATAAGATAAACAGACAGCTGAACTGTCACACACACACACACACACCACCAACCAATTCCCATCATCTCAATACTGACTGTCCACTGGACCGCCACGCGATGGGGACCGCCTGTTCCCACCTAAGCCCCGCTCATCATACCGAGCGATAACCCTGTCCATTAATGTGCACATCCCCTTCCGTGGCGGGTTCCACGAAGGGCGAAACTAGGGCGTGAAGTCACTCCCGCAAGTGACCCCACTCAGCCGAGAACGCATCTCGAGAACCATCAACAAACAATCACAACCACAAACACAAGACAATCATTATATCAAACAACCAAATACAGCACATCACCAATATCCCATTATGGGACTAATACTGAGTAGGAAATCCTACCTGGAAAGCACAACAGTCGGACGGTATCAACAGCTGAGTCAAAAAGCCTCTTCTACGAACCCTCCTCCTATCATATAACACATAAAGGCTACACATCACATACTACACACAAAACCCCCCAACTCTAAATTAGGGTTTAACCAAACTTAACAAAACATTATAAAAATTATATTAAAAGCTTACCCTCGACGCAAGGAACTCAACGACACGAATAACGACAAGAACTGACCGTCCGGGAATTGCTAAGAATACGATTAGGAAGGTGAACTGGTTGCTTTCTCTCTTAAACAGGGATTTAGGTTTTGCAAAAGTGATTTAAAACAATGACGACTATGTTTAAATACCTTAATCGCATAATTAACAAAACCCGAGAAAACTTCCCGAAAAACAGGACACTCGATCGAGTACCTGAGATACTCGATCGAGTACCCCCTTACTCGATCGAGTACCCACGTTACTCGATCGAGTACCCAACAGGTCAGAAACTATTTTAAAACGCAACTCACTATATCGTATCTACCACATATATATCTCTCACGACACCAACTCCATACATAACCAATTACCATCCTCTAATGCCGCTAGCTCCATAATATCATCAACTATCAAATCCAATACCAAGACACTCATAGACATCAAACGGAATGTTACATTCTACCACCCTTAAAAAGGAACTTCGTCCTCGAAGTTTACTCACACTCGTAACCTCATCACCCAACTGTCAACACTAGTGAAATATTCTCACACTCCTAAACATCACGCTACTACAAGCACGGTCATGACCTTTAATAAAAATCACCCACAACACGAATCGATCTTTATTCTACACCAAGACTCAACTTCCGAATATATTACCATATGTACAACCATCAAAATCTGTTTTATCGCATCCTACTCCTCTTAAGACAAATGTTACGTCCTCGTAACTAACTAATACCAAACCTTATCAATACCTCATTACCCTCTTTACCACCACATGTCAAAGATAACCGTTTATAAACCAAACACTCACTATTCTTATATCCAAGGCTCCCGTACATAAACATTTCTCATTCCTCAACTCATTCGGCATAGCACCTAACCTATACCATAAACTCGTAGCAAATCACCATACCCACTCTTCATTATTACTGCCAAACAACATACCTCTCTATGTAAGGCACTTATCTCCCAGAAGCATAACTCACGATCCGCACTCGTTACGTACACGCACACTAGATCCTCAAGTTCTTTCTTTCATTACCGCAAAACTCATGCACAACTTAACATGACACTAATTCCCCCAACACCCTACACTCATTGTCTCAACAAAAGATTATGAACTACCTGCCGCTTTCAGATCATTACAACACATGTTCCGCGAATCATTTTCCATTACCATGTCTCATCTGAAAACAAGATTAAAATTATCAGTAACAACCTCTCACAACCGTGTCCCATCACAGAATATCATTATACCATGACAACAACGAAAACATATTCAACTCTATTTCATATCATACTCTACCTCATTCCCAACTTAACCCGGTAAAGAAAACATCAATAAGCAAGACAACTGTCTACATGTTCAACCAAAACTCACAAAGAACAACAAAGAAACAAAACAACAATCTATGTATAACTGGTATGCACTTTCGAAAACTCGTATCATAATCATCCCGCCTACTCCACCACAACCGGTGACGGCATCACAACACCGCCACCAACAGCCACACCGTAGTGCGAAAATACCCGCATCACAACACTAAATATCGTGCCCGGATCACCACCCGAGGCACCATAACCACATCGATAGACATCACAACTATATACAATTCCATAAATACCGACGGAAATAACCTTTCGGACAAGAAAACTTACTCAAATCCACTTTACTCAATCACAACGCAACATATTATATGAATAAAAAGATAAGCATCTCATAAACATCATCTCTACCATTTCACGGAATACACATGTGTTATTAATACACATAAAATTATAACTAGCCATGTCAATTAATCAAATTATTACCTTTTTGGATATCATTCAATTAAATTACCGTGTCCAACATATATATTCTGAGTAACATTTATAAAACAACTTTATAATTATCACACCATATCACTTCTTGTGAGGTCAGAACCTCACACAAACATTTACACATATAATAGACCCGTAATCACAACCAACTAGTCAATCCTGACCACGTAAGTTACCACTCGATAAAGGTTACCTGTCGCCCGAGTTTAACTCATATGCCCCTCATAACATATTCCCCCATTCGCACAACCATCACTTCCTGCCCAATATAACCATATCTTTACTATTAAACTATTAGCATCCGCCTCATCTAACCACATCTTATACCCTCTCACAATCATACACAACATCAGGTCCCTGCCAAATCAGCCTCTTTAGAATTGCTACCTTTCTAATATACCATCACTCTTAACCACTAGTGATAACACCACAATGCCACCACTGCTCGTATATCAAACCTCTTACACTCATATCAAAATAACATGGTTTTTCTCCTATTTTTGGTTAACATTCCAAATAACGAACATCAAACTCATCCACAAAATTACCTCAACATTATTCCCAATACTATCTTATTTGTATTGTCATCCAACCCTCCACCAAATATCTCGTATCGTGCCAACACTCCACCAACTTCTCACTCCCTTAATTCCTCGAAACTCATTATCAATCATGTTGTCCTGAAACTCCTATATAACCTTCAGCTAACATCCTCGTGATACTATCACATATTTCGATGATTCCTTACCTTTATATAACATAACTCCGGTGAACATTTTCCTCAGCTTACTTTTATCCTTCTTTTCTCTTTACACTCAATAATACCAATTAATAGTTCAACTCCTTATTCCTTCTAGCTAACTCTTTAGAAATCCAGTTACCCCTTCGTTGCTCCAAAACTCAAATTCCATTATTTTCTACCGACATCATCTCACTCTTTCTTACCATGGATCTTCTCTTATTATGCTATCACTCACACTTGCCACTAATCTATCCATAGAATCAACGTTTAATGTTCAAATAATTGCATCTCCCTTTTTTTACATCTCTAGAAATCAGAATTCATTTAATACCGTTAATTACCCAAGGAAATCACACAGTAGTTTCGTCTCTCGATAACACAAATTTCCAAACTCAGTCACTACCTGCAAATCCACGTCGCGACATGTCCCATTAAGTTCGCTATATACCACTATTTCCAAACGACCTTTCATTACATATGTTCTTACTCAACACTATTTCTAGCCATCTCCCTTCATAATTTATTATACATCTCAGGTTGCTACTATCCACATCCTTTCTTTCAATCTTTTCATTCTCACGCTCCATAAACTTACATCATGCCTTGCCCACATTCACTTACATTTTCATAACTCAACATACAATCATGTCACCCATATCGTCTCACACAACATGCTCTATGCCTCAATTAAGTCTTACCAATCCCAACACATATAAATCATGTCCCCCCCACCGAACTCATACTCATCATAGGTGCCACTCTTTACACCACAAAATTGGGTAACTTACGCGTCAAGACCAACATACATGTAAAAAAATGCATAAAGAAGCAAAATAACGCCTTTGAATTAAACATAATATGCAACGAAGTCAAAAGATAAGCATATGACCCAAAACAAGGGTCACTAGATCGAGTACAGGCCACTCGATCGAGTAAGGGACTTACTCGATCGAGTAGGTGAAGATCAGAAGCACGTAAAACAAATCACCAGGGCTACTCGATCGAGTAACTAACGTACTCGATCGAGTGCCCCCTTACTCGATCGAGTACCAAGGATACTCGATCGAGTACCCCAATTCTCAGCACTGTCCAGTTTTCGTAAAACAGTCATAACTCACTCATTTCTTGGTCGTTTTTGGCGTGTGACCTATCGTTAGAATCGTAAAAGAACAAGCTATCACCTCCAATTGGAATCACATCAAAATCATTTATGCATTTCAAGTTATAACAGTTTAAAGACAACCTCTTTATAATCGAAAAACACAACTACTTGATTTTACTTCCAAACAACTTAAACAACAACCAAGCAAACAAAACCAGTCCAAAACTCATAAAATCAGTATTCATAATCATATGTTACTATTTTCAAAAGCCAAACAACAACATTCATCATGCACATAATTTATATAACTTGTCAATTATGATTTACCCACATGTTTTTATTCTATCACTTTTCGTAAACAAAATCACAAATACACGACATCAAGTCCCCTATTCACATGTTACTAGCATAACAACATTATAAAATAACTTCCATTATATAACATGCTTAATCAGGAACCATGTTATCACACCACGATGATTCATCTTTTCCCACTAATTCATCCATCATACCACATATTTACCCACCATATTCGTTCAACACATTCACCCGGCACCTGTTCAATTCACACTCCCAACCTTCTGTACTTTTACTCAACACGACAACAACAACATGTATACTTACACATCGCTTTATATATATATATATAGACAAAACACTTTTCCTTACATAACTATAACATGCCAAATTACATGTATCCATCATTATACTTTCATGCTTTACAATCAACCAACATATAATTCACGTCATCATCATCAATTCATGCAACATACTACTACATAGATACACACAAAGACACAATATGCACATAACGATCCCGACACATATCCCATGGTGACCGGTTCAAAATTGTAGGGCGAGTTCGCGACTTTAGGACGTCTCCCAAGTCTTTGCATTAGCTCCTACAACCTTTACCCCGGGTTCATTTTAATTGACTCCCTATATTCATTGGATTTATTGGTTACGGGTTTCGGGATCGTCGCTCGATACCATTTGTAACACCCCCATACTCCAAGTGCCTTACCAGGACCACTCAGGTATAAGGATACTACCATCTCGGTTACCCGAGGCATGATAATCATAAGACAATGAAGAAACATACTTTATTAAATAAGTTTAAGTGATTACATAACCAAAACCAACTATAAGCAAAATACAACTGTTCTTAATCTATCAACTAACTGAAAGGAACTGTCCTAACAAACACAGCGGAAGACTAAAGACTCTGATATGTGATGACTCCATCCCCAGCTAGATCCCACGCGTATCCAAGATATACCGCCTAAGCAATCGCTCACCACCCCGAATGGATCACCACAGCTTTTAAAACATTTAAACGGGGTCATTACTAATCACACAATCAATATAGATAACAATAATAAGATAAACAGACAACCGAATCACATCACACACACACACACACACCACCAACCAATTCCCATCATCTCAATCGATCGTCCACTTTGGACCGCCCGCCGATGGGGGACCGCAGCCGTTCCCACCTAAGCCCCGCTCATCATACCGAGCGATAACCCTGTCCATTAATGTGCACATCCCCTTCCGTGGCGGGTTCCACGAAGGGCGAAACTAGGGCGTGAAGTCACTCCCGCAAGTGACCCCACTCAGCCGAGAACGCATCTCGAGAACCATCAACAGCAATCACAACCACAAACACAGTACAATCATTATATCAAACAACCAAATACAAAGACATCACCAATATCCCATTATGGGACTAATACCGAGTAGGAAATCCTACCCGGAAAGCTGTGATCGGACGGTATCAACGGTGAGTCAAAAAGCCTCTTCTACGAACCCTCCTCCTATCATATAACACATAAAGGCTACACATCACATACTACACACAAAACCCCCCAACTCTAAATTAGGGTTTAACCAAACTTAACAAAACATTATAAAAATTATATTAAAAGCTTACCCTCGACGCAAGGAACTCAACGACACGAATAACGACAAGAACTGACCGTCCGGGAATTGCTAAGAATACGATTAGGAAGGTGAACTGGTTGCTTTCTCTCTTAAACAGGGATTTAGGTTTTGCAAAAGTGATTTAAAACAATGACGACTATGTTTAAATACCTTAATCGCATAATTAACAAAACCCGAGAAAACTTCCCGAAAAACAGGACACTCGATCGAGTACCTGAGATACTCGATCGAGTACCCCCTTACTCGATCGAGTACCCATGTTACTCGATCGAGTACCCAACAGGTCAGAAACTATTTTAAAACGCAACTCACCCTTACTCGACAGAGTAAGGCCTACTCGATAGAGTACCCAAAGACTTATAAATACGGAGTATTACAAATTATCTATCTATTAATGTTATATTATGGGTCATTAGTTTACGTTTTGCAATAATTGCTTTTCTCATCCTTTACTTGTGATTTGGCTAACTAAGGTTCATTTTGTTAGACCTTTAGAAATGGTAATGTAACATGTTGAGAATGGCTATATTGCATGGTTTAGTGCATTGTAGTGGGTTGAAGATTTGAAGAGAATAAGCCATGTGCTTGTTCAATGAAAGTCGAAGACAAGGTCAAGAGTCAAACCGTCAAAGCCAACAAAAGTCAAGGGTCAATCCCGAACCTTAGTCAACCAAGGGAACAAGTGAAAAGTCAAGAAAAATTAAGCTAATGGAATATTTGAAGCCTTGGCATAGACAAACAAGAGCCACAATGAAGAATTGAAAACTCGGTTTCACAAGGGTCAACTTCAAATGGATATATATCGAGTTCTAGACCTCTTATCGACGCAAGGCCAAGTGGAGGTGAAATATTGTGATCTTATCTTTCCAACGATAGGTCACACGCCTTATTTATCCAAGAAACGAGAGAGATATGGCTCTCGCAAAAACGCGCTGCAAGGCTGAAAAGCGCAGGCTACGCCCCCAACCGCAGTCTGCGCTTTTAACTGTTTCAGGCCTCGCGATTCTCTATTTTGAAGACTCGATTTTGCCTTAACCTAAAGCCAAGAGCCAAGGGTATAAATACCCACATTATGAGATCTTAGAGACAATCTCCTTACCATCAAATCATCATCTATCATTCAATAATCAAACTTGTATGTTGAGTAAGAATTTGGTATTATAGGCCCTGTTATTTTGAACTTAAAGTCACTTAATTTAAGTTCACTTCAGATTCTATAAGTTCAGTTCAGTTCAGTTCAGATCAGATCCTATAAGCTAAGTTCAGTTCAGATCCTATAAATTCAGTTCAGTTCAGATCCTATAAGTTCAGTTCAGTTCAACTTCTATAAGTTCAGTTCAGTTCAGATCCTATAAATTCAGTTCAGATCCTATAAATTCAGTTTAGAAAAGTTATATACATAGTATTATTTTTAAAAAATCGACGCAAAAATATTTGACATTTTTAATTATTCGATACATATGTAATTATTATTTTTATAACAAAATTATCACTCTTCTCATTATTTTTTATCGTAATGTAACCGTAGTATAATTTATGAACAAAATAATGTATATAAAGTGGGAAAATATTATTATCTTACCTTGTGTTTTAGACTATATTTTCTTATCAGTGTTCTCCCTTGGCTGCCCACTAATTTCTTGTAAAATTTTTGTTTAATTTCAATAAAAATTTGCGTTTTTTAAATAATAATAATAATAATAATAATAATAATAATAACAATAGTTGCGGTTTTATAATAATAATAATAATAATAATAATAATAATAATAATAATAATAATAATAATAATAATAATAATAATAATAAAAATAATAATAATAATAA
The DNA here is from genome assembly GCF_048544455.1 of Silene latifolia. Taxonomy (NCBI): domain Eukaryota; kingdom Viridiplantae; phylum Streptophyta; class Magnoliopsida; order Caryophyllales; family Caryophyllaceae; genus Silene; species Silene latifolia. The sequence continues at coordinate 187,494,177 of NC_133526.1, forward strand.
TAATAATAATAATAATAATAATAATAATATTTAAGTTAAATTAATTTAAGTTAATTTAAATTCGGATCGTGTAAGTTCAGTTCAGATCCTATAAGTTCAATGCAGATCCTATAAGTTCAATTCAGTTCAGATCAGAACCGTTTCAATCCAAAAGAATAAGGCCTAAGAAGGCAAAGTTGTAAGCTTTATTTTGGGATTTCTATGCTAATCTTTCCACAATTCTTAGATTGTTCTAAGGTTATGGAAGGTTAAGCCTTTAATCTTGATGTAATTTGGTAGACACTAGTACACTACTTTCCTTAAGCTTTGTAAGAACCTCTTAATCCTTCTTCAATAATTATTGCATTTTCCTTGAATTTCATGTTCATGTTGTATGTTAATGTGTTAGGAGTAGCTAACATTGCATTTCATTCTTCCTACTAGTGAAATCTTTGTAGCAAGCTTGCATCTTTATGAATTTGGTTTTAAAGTTTGTATCTTTGTGAGTGGAATTTGCAAGTTAGTTCTTGGTCGGTTGGATTAAGCCTCCTAAAGTATTAATCTTGACTTCTTTTGTTTGGAATTGATCTTAATGCTCTTATGTGTAAACCATGTTGTGGTTTTTCAATTGGGTGACCATATAGGTAGGATTAACTACTCTAACTTAGGAGCAAGTAATCACCATCTTATGAAAGTTGTTGGGTAATTGTTGAAGGAGGAAAAGAGAGGATCTTTATGCTTAGGAAGTAGTTGTTGCACTAAGTTACATCAAGTCTTTCTCTTTATTGAATTCTTGCATGTTACTTGTTTGTTGAATTATCTCAATAGAAAAATCTCCACTTTTACTCTTTTCCATGTTTGTTTCCAAAACCAATGTTTTCTTCTTTTTATGTTTTCTACAAGTTGAATATTGTTAATACCCATTATTTGTGATTAGTTCCAATTGTTGAGTTTAAATTGTCATTAGTATCATAATTAGTAGTTAGAGTCTTGGTTAGTGTTTAATAGTTTAAAAGTCAAGTCTTAGTTCAACATCCTTCTCTTGGGTTTGACCCTTTACTTCCACTTTACACTATTGTCTTGCTTAGAGTTAGTAGAGTCAAGTTTTAGATTTACAAATTACTTGTGTTGATAGGTTAATTCTACTATTTACGACAACCGGTATTATCCTATCAATACCCCATTCGCCCCGATCATTTGTTTAGCTTTGATTTTGGCGCAAAGATCAACGAAAGAAAAATGACCATTTGTGAGTATTATTATTGAGTGACAAATGAACACTGGTTACATGAATGATCAAACTTCCCTTTTAACATATTTTCAATATAAAAAAAAATAAACAAATAAGTAAGACATCTATAAATAAATACGTAAAAAATAATAGGAAGGCTATCATGATCATAAATTTCTCAAAATAATGAAGTCAGGAATTCTGGAAATCAGGTACACGTAACCTCCCTCACCAGAAAGATGCCAATCAAACCTTAAAATTATGCAATGTGTTGTCTCATTACAATCACAAAAATGCATAAAAATTAAGGATAACTACCAAAGTAGCTAGTCCTTGTCACATGTGATCCAAGAATTCTGAACTAATACGTCTCTGTTTCACCATGCTTGGCCTATAAACCAAATTTATGATTCTTATTTAAAACGGATATATGGTCTTTAATAATAAATAAATAATTCAAATAGATAAAACGGATTAAATAGTATTTGACCTGTTTTACTTTTTAATATACATATGACTATTTTAAAAAGAAAGATCTAGTGTACATATAAATACATATCGTTCGATATAAAATTCAATCCGTCTCATTGTACACGACACTATCTATCAAAAGTCATAGATGGATAATAATCCTTTTACAAAATGCAAGTGATAGGACAAATTTTTTTTTGGTCTAAACCATCCGGTAATAACCACATTGGGCCGACTAATCCGAATTTCGGGGCGTGTTCAAGGATTACGGTATTTAAACCCTCCCAATCGCAGTTGTGATGGATCGATCCGCAGACCTCCCTACCAAGCGCAGCCCCATGCTACGACTGCGCCAACCAACGATTGATAAGTGATAGGACAAGTGAAATATCCATTTTTCACCAACTTACGCTATTCACTTTAGTGTACGTCTAAAGTGATAATTTGTGTTCAATTTTAATGTTTGTTATTTGGGAAAATGCACGCGGTGCCCTTCAATTTTGATGTTTTGCCCGAAATACCCAATTTTTTGATCTAGAGAACTTTAAGAGACTATAACTCGTGTTTACGAACTCAGAAAGTGACGATTTTTTTTTTCAAATTGATTATCATTTCGAGAACTACGACTTGAAAAATAAAATTGTCGAGTTTGAAATTCGTGAGCGAGAGATATGGTCACTCAAAGTTTGTTCATTAAAAAAAACTTTGACGTACAAAAACTCCTAGCCACGGGATCCAAATACGATAATTTTTTTTTTCAAATCGTAATTCTCGAAAAGATAATCGATTTGAAAAAAAAAATTATCATTTTCTGAACTCGTAGACACGAATTATAGCCTCTTAAAGATTTCCGGAACATAAAATTGGGTATTTCGGGCAAAATCGAAACTTCAGGGGCTCCACGTGCATTTTCACTTGTTATTATCTACTTGTCGAGAGTGGACGTCTCGATTAAACAAAAAAAAAACATATAAATGCATAAATAATTTGCCCATAATTTCACCCAATTCCACCTGCTTAATTGCTTTATACACCTCTCTCTCTAATAATTTCTCCAACTTATCCACTTTAATTCGATCAACCCATAAAAAAAGTAACAGAAAGGTGACACATTTCTTGCTTTTATTTGATCATTGTTCATCTTACTTAAATCAGTGATTAGTGTTACTTAACATTGTTGATTAATTAAGTTGTTTAAGTGATTAATTTAACTGGGTATATGCAGAAAATGGGATTTGATCAAAAAGAGTATGAATTTCTGAAAGAGATTGAGATTGGACCTCATAATATAGGATGTTATGTGGGTGGAAAATGGAAAGCAAATGGTTCTACCATTTCTACGGTTAATCCTGCTACTAATAAGGTATTATCCTTCTAATGATTTAATTACTTATGTTAATTGTAGATTAATTTCATAATATGCATGGGATTTTTTTAATGTGTGATTTGTTGATTTCATTGTATAAAAGTTATAGTAGTATTATATTATCAAGCCCTATTGGATGTCCTGGACGGTTTTAGATGATGATTCATGTCAGTCGAACCCAAATTATTCTGGGACGTTGTTATTGTTGTTGGATGATTGATGATTCACGTCAGCCGAACCCAAATCATTTTGAGTCGTTGTTCTCATCGTCCTGTCAGCCGAACCCAAATCATTTTTGGGACTAAGTTGTTGTTGTTGTGTATAAAGCTATAATCTTGATGGCTAATTGTGGATTGATTGATGTTAAGCTTGTTATTTGTGTCATGAGTTCAATTGGGGTTTGCTTGATTTTTGTGTGTCAGAATGATTGTTTTGTATTGCCTTTGTTCCAATCATTTGTTTAATGAGTATTTAGTTCTTTGTGATGAGTGTTTTAATTAAAGGTAAACAAATGATAGGGACAGGAAGAGTTGTTAGGATGTATTTTTGGACTTCTTTAGGAGTTGTTCACCAAGCAATATGGTATTGTTTGTGTATCCCATATTGTCACGTTGAGAACTTGCAATGAATTGACTCAATAAGACTGGTACTGTAATTGTGATAGTGTTAGGGCGTTATTTGTTTTGAATTTGTCATATTTTATGATGGTTGATGAGAGAGATGTTGAAATTGTTGTTGGATGTCTAATTGTGTACGTTTTGTCGATTGGATTGTGGTGGATTTTAGCCCATTGCTGAGGTTGTTGAGGGTTCATTGGAAGACTATGAAGAAGGGATGAAAGCTTGTGTAGAAGCTTCGACGATGTGGAAGCAGGTGATTAGTGCTATCTGTTAGACTTGGTCTCTTTTCATTAAATGAGTTTTGGTTTTGTGGTACTGTGGTTCACCAATTTTGTAAGGGCGGTTGTTTGATGGGCCCAATTGCCTTGTTTTGAACTATCTGTCTTTCTTTTCAGTTGCCAGCACCAAAAAGAGGTGATATCGTTAGACAGATAGGTGATGCATTAAGGGCTAATCTTGACCATCTTGGCCGATTGGTCTCACTTGAAATGGGAAAGATACTGCCTGAAGGGATCGGAGAGGTTCAGGTATGGTTTCTTGAACATGTGTTAGCTCTACTTTTTGCACTTCATAATAAGATAAAACACTTGTTTTGCATTGATTAATTAAGATTATGGTCGATTATTCTGCAACCCTCTTGTGTTTGGTACCGAGTTAAGTAGACCACCTTATCTTTGTTGTATGGCTGGTTTCTTGTAGGAAGTTGTGAATCTTCAGAAAGGCTAGTCTTTCTTTACCTTGCTAGATATTCTTGATTTGTAGATTTGACGTGATCGTGTTAATAAGAATGAAATCATTTGTGAAATGACATGACTTTTGTTTGTTAGTCTAAATACTCTTTGTAGTTCCTCGAAATACTCCTTTCAGCATTCACATTGAGCAATCAGATATTGAATGTGTCTTTCATGTTAACTTCTTATTGTTTAGTATTATGGACTCTTCCACAACCGTATTTGGAATTACGATTCATATCAGTCTCATGCATACTGCATGCCTTTATGCTTTCTCATCGGACCGTATTTGGAATTAAGATTAAGTTGCTCAGATCTCAGCCATGGCTTATATGTTATTCTTCTGTAACTCCCTCCGGACTGATACCTTGTTTTAATCTTTTCTAGAAAATGGATGATGGTTCTTTAATTTGGTATCAGTAATTAGCTAAGAGGGGAAGGCATTTTTTGTTGTCGTGCATTAACCTATTATATCAATTTAAATTTTCAGGAGATTATTGATATGTGTGACTTTGCTGTCGGGTTGAGTCGACAACTGAATGGTTCAATTATTCCTTCAGAGCGTAAGTCTGAATGTCACGGTTAATTTTATTGATCTAATGCTCCGATAAAACATGGTAGCTTGAAAAGCTAGCATTGGGTTTGGAGCAGTTACAAAGCTTCAAGTTCATTTTTAGTATTCTGATTTCATGTATAGGAGTCAGGTAGAGTTTCTATCTAACGAGCTTTGCTTTCCTTTCCTAACTATGATACCTTTTTTTTACAGGTCCGAATCATGCAATGCTGGAGGTATATTAATTCTCATGATTGCTCAAGTTAAGTAATGTTCTCACCGATCTTTTTGTTAACATATCAACATTGCTACTCTATATAGGTCTGGAATCCTCTTGGGATAATAGGTGTGATCACGGCTTTCAATTTCCCATCTGCTGTTCTAGGTAATAATTGTTGCCTTCTAGCTAATATGGCTGAGCAAGTGAATGTTGAGACATTACACTCGTGTCTTTTCATTCTGTGTTTGATGATTTCTTATACTTGTTGCGTGTGTGAGTGTGTCGGATGTGCTAGTACAATTTATATTTTTAAGCGCCTCTGATGTTCTCCTGTTACATGGATATGTAGGTTGGAATGCTTGTCTTGCACTTGTATGTGGTAACTGTGTCGTCTGGTAAGTCGCTTCACTAAAGTAAACCTCTTTTTTTTTTTACTGGAGTAAATAGATTAAATCAAGCTTGCATTTGATATTGCCATCCTTCATTGTTTTATTTATCACAGGAAAGGTGCCCCAACAACACCGTTGGTTACTATTGGATTGACCAAGGTCATAGCAAGTGTACTAGAGAAGAATAACTTGCCGGGAGCAATTTTCACCGCTCTTTGCGGTGGGGCTGATATTGGTCAAGCAATTGCGGAAGATACACGTATTCAGCTTGTTTCATTTACCGGAAGCTCTAAGGTCAGTTAATGTCGTTCTTGTTGGAATTTGTTCACTCCCGTCATGTTAATGTTTTATGGATTTGCTGATCTAAAGAGGTATCATGATTTTTGAGATCCCATTCGCCCATTTACTACAAATATTTTAATCTATTTCTCTGTAATTGGATTAATTGGATTAAGCTGGTTGTGAACATTAGTTTCATTGCAAAACAGGGTAAAAACGAACTGACAGAGTGACAGGATATACTTGTAATTTTCTATTTCTTGTTGAACATTATCCGCATTTGTTGGAAGTTGGAACTGAAACTCTGAACCTTTTCTTTTGAAGAATTTTGTCGAAATAAATTGTTTTCTAATATGAGTTTGTCTTTTATTCACTTCTGCATTTGTTAGCTGCTTTGAATTCTATTTGATTTTTCTTTTGTTAAAATACCCGCAACAGGTTGGCCAAATTGTTCAACAAACTGTAAATCAGAGATTCGGAAAATGCTTGCTTGAATTAAGTGGAAATAATGCCATAATCGTCATGGATGACGCTGATATAAAGCTTGCTTCACGTTCTGTTCTTTTCGCTGCTGTTGGAACTGCTGGTCAGCGTTGTACAACCTGTCGTAGACTGGTATTTCTCCTCACTTTCCTCTGCATGATAATTATGAAGTCGAAGACTCTCATGCTGTTTTTCTTTCTGGATTGTCTCAGCTCCTCCATGAAAGCGTATACGAGAAAGTACTTGAGCAACTGCTGGCTGCCTACAAACAAGTGAAAATTGGGGACCCTTTGGAGAAAGGTACCTTACTTGGGCCATTACATACCAAGACTTCCAAGGAGAATTTCGCAAAGGGGATCGAGGTCATAAAGTCCCAGGTAGGAATCTTCTTTAGCTATTTTACAATACACCTTTGATTCAAGCTCAAGTCGATGAGATATGATGTTCAGTTTAGTTTTTAGCATGTTCATGTAGCTGTTCAAAATATTTTATCTGAAGTTCGCTGTCAAATATTCATCAGAATATCAGATAGTATGCATAATCTGTGGCAAGGTGGAATCACTGATTAAGAGATTGTTTTTTACTTGTCTGTTCGACATGAACAGAAGTAGTAGTTTTTCTGCTAGAAAGTTGTTTAAAGGTAAAAGTTTTGCAGGGTGGGAAGATCCTTACTGGCGGCTCCGTCATAGAATCTGAAGGCAACTTTGTTCAGCCCACAATTGTTGAGATTTCTCCTGACGCGGATGTTGTGAAAGAAGAGTTGTTCGCTCCGGTGCTCTATGTTATGAAGTTCAAGGTAACATTCGATAATTATAGTCAATTGGGCAACCTCTTCCAGTATGGTCGTCATTTGTCTTTGTAATTTGTTTTTTACTTGCATCTTTTGTTCCAGACGCTAGAAGAAGCGATAGAAATCAACAACTCGGTTCCCCAAGGATTGAGTAGTTCTATTTTCACTAAAAGACCTGAAGCTATCTTTAAATGGATCGGGTATGTGCTCTTTTCTTCACTTGTATTCCAATACAGACCGTACATTTCTATTGAGATCACCTCAAGTAGTGTGGATTTTACGCGCAACATTGTTAGGAATCTGATTACTAATGCTCAAGTAAATACTGAAATTTGGATTGCTTCAGGCCTTCAGGAAGTGACTGTGGAATAGTGAATGTAAACATACCGACAAATGGTGCTGAAATAGGAGGTGCATTTGGAGGTGAGAAGGCAACCGGAGGTGGAAGAGAAGCAGGAAGCGACTCATGGAAGCAGTACATGAGACGTGCTACCTGGTATGTCTTTATTTGAGCTGTGTGCTGTCACTGCTCTGTTCGTCCATAATTCCGTTCTCTTGGTATTACTGTTCAGAACTTCGAAGTGTGATCAATATGATTTTCCGTTTTTTACAGTACAATCAATTATGGAAGTGAACTGCCGCTGGCCCAAGGAATCAATTTCGGTTAGAAACCACAGAAGTATTGTAGCATTCCTACCCAAATCTTGCGGAAAATGGGTGACCGATCATGAGTCATGATAGTCGAGTTGCTATAAATCTGCTGTAACTTCTTTTGTCGGAAATATGAAGCAAAGTTGGTGGTTATCGTCAACATTGTTATAACTGGAAACTATTCTCATAGCAATCACAGTGTTGTATGCCAATGACTGTCGATGCACAACTCTTTCTCCAAATCAATAAATTTACTCTGGCATTAATTTGCATTCAGCCGAAGCTTATTGATTTTCGTACATCTTATTTTTCCTGAGTCGATTTGAAAATTAGTTTCTAACTGCATGAGTTTCACATTTGAATTATGAAGGGCGTCTTTCTGTGCTGATCACTGCTCGAATCTAGATTAGGAGTAGTTGAATACCACTTTTCACGACTTTACCAGGTTACTAGCTGGATTTTACCAGATTACTAGCTGGTATTTGTATAGTGTGATCTATTACAGGCCTTACCAAGCAGTCAGGCTTGAGTGTGAAATGTGAATGCATCATAAGTTGACGTTCGAGATATTCTGTGACCCCATTAGATTTTGTTTGGTGATTATGTTCAACGTCAAACGCTAATGTAGCTAGGAGTCATGTAGATGGCAGGATGCAAGACGACCGGGTAAAAAAAAAAATGGATATGCACCATGTTGACATGGTGCGATTGGAGCTGGATACGGTTTTGGTGTTTTTGCGCATCCTGTGAAGAGTCTTGACATTTAACACCATCAGTCGCGACTAATGACTATCAATTTGGGTATCCGACTCTGTAATATTTCAACTTAAGATATGCTCCGAAAGATCTAAAATGAACCCGGAATTAATATATTCCTTTCTTCTCAATGAAATGTTTACATATGCTTTATATATAAAGACTAAGGTACAGTGAGACGGGAATCGCTTTTAATAATATTATTAAAAAATAAAGTAAAAAGTAAAACATAATCAAAACATAAACGTAAACTATTGACTAAAATGCAAAAAAAAAAGTGTAAACTATTAACAGAAATGGAAGACGTAGTACTCTATAGTAAACATCACACAAAGTTAATTAATATAGAATGCTGCAATAGTCAATCATACACGACAACAATAATTGTTAATTTGTTATCATATGGCAAAATAAGGAGTATTATGTCATTCAAGTCGTCATCTGTATCCTTCCAAATACGGAGTGTATATCATCTGACCAATGTGCGATTATGAAAATTTATTTATTAGCACTAATTTAATGATATGAGTCATAATTTTTTCTAAACTAATTTTTTAACTAATTCAATTCAAACCACTTTACTAAAAAAAAAACACTCCAAAATTCCGTTTAAAAAACACTAAATATTAGAAACGGTTTTTATAACTTGAATTTTCTAAATATGAAAAGGTTCACATCATAAAGTATAAACTCATTTTTACGGTAAATAATGAAACATTTGTTTATATTTAGATTAGTGATGTGTATCCTCCACGCACAAATTAGAAAAACCGTATTAGAAAAGGTACATCCAATGGTTATTAGAAATAGAAACGTGCTAAGGTGTCTCAACTCTCAATTGCCAAGAGTCCAAGACAATGACTAGACACAAATTCTCATTTATGACGGGTATATCCATCGCAAGTTTACGACGGGTCGAATATTATTCATGTAGGTATATAAGACAAAAGCAGAGTGTCTAAGGAGTAACAATCTATTTTATCTTATCTACTCATATGGGTATTACTTAACCCGTCGCAAGCTTGTCCATTATAAGAGAGACTTGCTCTTAACTAGAAGCCAAATGTTTGATTGTATGAAGATGGTAATACTATTTTGTACAGTATATTGATCATGAACACATGAATCAGAAATCTATCTCCTTTCTCCACTTAGCTCTATGGGACCAAATATGGCAGTACTGCCCATAACATAAGATAAGATATGCTGTAATAATAATGCATCCTTTCTTGTATATATTTTGTTGTCGAATGCCAAATGTCGTTAATTGCCAATAAAGTTATCGGTTTAGCTAATAAAGTTATGATAAAGTTAAACTCTAGCTCTCTAAAAACTCTCACTAACAAACCCTAATCAGTAACCTCCATCATATAACATATTATACAGGGGGCTCTCATCGATTATCAGTCGATCGATAGTAAACCCCAAAAATTTTTCAAATTTCAATCAATAGTATGCACATTTATCTTCTATTCAATAAAAGTCTCTCTTTTGGTGAGAATCGTTTTTCCGTCCCTTATTTTGGGGTTTTTCCATTTATTCGTGGGATTAGTTTCATCAGTAATATAGTCAAGAGCAGTTCGTTGATGGTTTGCAGCGTGTTCTTTCAAAGGGTAAAAGTAATTTGTCAACGATCTTTGTAACCAGTCAGAGGTAAATTTTATCTCATAAATCAAACGAAGGATCCCCTCAGAAGTTACATGATAGCGATAATAGGACGAGCCGAATTGTCAGATGCTGTTTTGAGATCCCTAGTTTATAAGAAAATTATTTTTCTTTGGTTTTCATTAGATTTGTTTCGATTATAATTATTCTTTATAAGTGCCGTAAAACGTTCTATTAATGAATTATTCTTTTCACTCAAAAAAAATAAAGTTCTGATAAAGTTATTGAATAGAAATTATAATTATAATACGGATTATGTAATATTGTGTCTTAATTAAAGGCATATATTAAGATATTCGCTCCAGTCCGGAGTAAGCGATAATTTCATCTTTCAATTTCCGAATTGAGGCATACCATATTTGAGTGCATGTACATTAATTACTATAAAAAGTACGTTCTACGTTCCACTTAATTTCTTGGTACTTGAATTATTTTAAGTTCACGAAGCTGCATAAAATCAACACATGCATTATGCATGGATAATTGGAGGTTACGTTTTTAATTTTGCGATTACGCGTTAATCTTTACAAATGCTAATAACAAAAAACTTAAAAACTAAAATATTAGTATACATTATTGTATATCATGCATATCAGCGAATAAATTACTGTAATTATAAGTAGACAAAATCCTAGAAGATCGTAAGATTCGTAACCCATGCACATGATGTTGATATATAATCGATCGAACACTAACCAGTACGACCAGTTGGCAAATCTCAGATTTAGTGGAAAAAATTATGCAAATACCAATTTAATACTCGTACAATGTTAATTATAATTATCAAATAGATAGTACAAATTGAAATTACAACTGAATCTTAATAAAACAAACATTATACTTAGCTGTCTCACTTTCCGTCTAACAATCTCTTACCATTTGAATATGACGAGTGGCGTAGCCAAAAAAATTATTGTCCAATGTGATTTTAATCTTAAAAACCGATAAATAATCATCAACAAAAATTAGTTAGGTGCCCAAAAGGGTGGAGTCTAGTGGTTAAAACTTGGGTGAAATTAAAGGGCAGGGTTGGCCTCTCAAGAAAGAAAATCTTGTGAAAGCGTTCTTGGAGGTCACGCCAATGAAATTTGGCGCTCATCACCCGGGTGATTTCTTCAGTATACGTGGTTTTGAAATTTATCACGTACACCCGAGGGTTTACCAGTCTTGCACCGAAGGTAGCGGCTGCGGGTTCCTCGTCACCAAAAAAAAAAAAAAAAAAAAAAAAAAAAAAAAAAAAAAAAAAAAATTAGTTAGGTCTCATATAATAAAATTACTAAAAAATTACTTACACTTACATTTTTATCAAAATGCTAAAATATGCAAGGTCTTTAGACCCCACTTTCATACAGGTTCATGCGCAGCTGCGACGGGAAAAAGCCATAAAATTTTAAAAATTACATTGATACGTACTCGACGTCGATAACTTCGATTAAAATAATCTTTCACAAAGAATAAAAAAAAGTAAACAGATCGTTGAAGGAGACGGAAGGGCCGGGTATATTTTTAATCAAATAAAAACTGATCTAGGACTTCTTAGAGAACCACCATGGAAATTAGAGAAAGAAACACCTAAGCCAGGAACAGCTAATGAAGATTCCATAACCATTCTTTGTTGATAAGCTTCTACAGATGCACTTGCTTCCATTATATCCTTAATTAATGATTTATAATATTGCTTAAGTTTCTTGAACATACTCAGTCTTAGCCATTTAAGCCGGGCTCTTCTAAAGAGTTTAGTTAGGAAGAAGCCTCGTCTGCGAGACTTCTTCCTATCCCCGCCTCCTCCTAGGCGGACTATGGGAAGTCGTTGGCCTCGCTTTCTGAGACGGATCTTCGGTCGGGTTGGACGTGGGTTGGTGGTTGTGGTGGTAGGGTGGGGTTTTGGTGAAGGGAGGTTTTTTAGGAAGGCATTGGAGTAAAATGTAGCCATGTGTTCAAGGATCGGAGTGTTTTGTGTGAAATGAATGGAAGGAATTATTCCGGAATTATATATAACCGGGATGGTTGACTAAAATGTTTGGTTAGATACATCTTTATGTGTGATGAAACCTTACGCGTCGACAATATATCTATTTTTATCTTAAATAAAAATTTGTGACGCGCGGATCATATATGTTGTTAACAAAATTGACTCAAGTTGACAAGGTGATTAATTTTGAAGTATTTAATTTAATATAAATATATTATTAGGAAATTTTAATTTAATAATAACCATAATTTTAATTTATTCAAAAAATCCTCCCTATTACTAAGAGAATAAAAACTCTCTTAATTTTCTCTCCAAAAGACATCTAGCTAAATAAGGTAACAAGTAAAAAAAATACATTACATTATTATATTTTCAATTAATATATTTTTATAAATTTATATTTATGATTTTTTCACTGAAATCCATAATTTATTATGGAATAATTTCTATTTACATAAAAATTATTTTTCATCAGTTACACTCTAAAATTACGCAAACCTGCTTCTTATGCAATCTTTAACATAATTATTGTCATTACTTACTCCCTAAAATTATTTAAATTTGTTTCTTATATTATCCTTTATCAGTTACACACTAAATATGGTGTATATTTTAAAGAACGTAACAATTTTGATGTTTTTTAATTAAAAATAAAAAAAAAATATTAGTCTAAAAATCGTCTTTTTAAGTGTGTGGTATACTGTTTGTTCCGGGTGTAATTCCAGAGCAGTTATTTGGTACCACCCGTGCTTGTAGAATGACGTCCTTGATTGAATCCTCCTTTCGGTCTCCTGAAACAATGAACAAACTGAGGGCTCGGCTTTGGACCGAGCGAACTCACTCCGACGCTCAAGTCAGTAAACTTAGAGAGGTAAGTTGTTGTTACTTGGCGAAGTATGTTTTGTAGAGAGATAAGGAAGATATTACCAGATGAATAGTGATTCTTAGGTTAAATTGTGGATCATTTCCTCAATGAGAGTTGAGGAGTATTTATAGACTTTCACCTTTTGTCACGTAGTGGCCAAGTGGCCAATTGGCTAGCAGGTGGAAAGACTTATCTACCCTCGGCCGAGGGACCCATGGCAGGCCGGCGGGCCCCGTTGACTCGCCGCCGAGGGGTCTTGGATATGAGTTCGCGGATGTGTGCCCCGGCTAGCTAGTTGCCCCGGCCGGGACCCAAGAGACAGGCCGACGGACTGCGTAGGTTAGGCTGTCTAAGTCGTTGACTTGCTTGTGGATATCCTTGACCTTGTTCAACGTGTTGACTTGGTCAGCGGGTGCAGAATATGCCCCATCAATTTGCCCCCAGCGTAGTCTATGCCGTGGTATGGGCTCCGATGTATGTTGAGCGTATATTCTGCGTAAGTTTGAAAATCTTTCTACCCCGGCTTCTTCTTCCTCGGCTTGGTTCTGCCTAGGCCGTACCATATCCCCCCTCCACATGGATGTGTGATGGACATCAGATGTGGAAAAGAAAGTGGTGCTGGCCGAGACCGAGGTTGTGAGTGCCGTGTGTTTTTGATTGCCCCCAGCCGGTGCTGACAAGCTTGGTTGATCATGTGGCCGACGGAGAACAGATACTTAGGAATTTGCTGAGGAAGATGAACAGGCAGAGAGATATGAAGGGGCGTGTTGAAGACGCTTGGTCACTGTTGCATTGATTGACGTTCAACTGTTGCAACGATTGACATTCTGTGGTTGCATGTCTGACACGTGTCTGTTCGCTAATTGGATGACGTTTCATGGGCTGTGCCCTGATTGGTTATTCTTCATGGGCTTTCCCTTATAAATAGGGCAGTTAGTCCCTGAAATTGGCCACCAATTTCATTTTCTCTAAAATTTTCTTCTCTCTAAACTTTCAAGGGCTTCTTTCTCTTCTAATCTTCAGAGTCGTTACTTCGGCTAGTGCTTTTCTTCAAGGTAAACAAACAAGTTTTTCCTAATCTCTTTATTTTGTTAAGTAATTGTTGCTACCATGTCTTCTGCTGATGCCGGAACTAGTAACCGTGCGCCGGGGGGTTCCCCGTCGCGTCTTGATGAGGAGGAGATACTAGACGCCATCCCGATAAGGTCCGGGGGCCCTAGGTCTCCTTCTCCCGAAGTCGATCCAAAAGTTTTGGAGGATTGGGAGGATGATGATGACGGGGATGATGTTGAAAGGGCTCACCCTAATGAGGGGAGGCGACGTCATGGATCACGGCGAGGCCTGCATGACTGGTCTTGATCGTGCCTGGACCCATAAATTCGCCAGTTGTTCCGGTGGAAATCTTTTCGAGGGTCATTTCTCCTTCGGTGAGGGGTACAAAATTGTTATCCCTAGGAGGGGTCAGGCGGTCTGTTGCCCTCCCCCGGGTCACATTGGCGTATATATCAGGCACTTGGAGTATGGGCTCCGGTTTCCTTTGAATGAACACGTCACGGCCATCATCAAAGCTATGAACGTCGCTGTGGCTCAACTGCATCCGTTGGCCATTAGGACGATAGTTGGCTTCGTGTGGCTCTGTCTCTTTAAGGGGAGGTCCCTACGATTAACTTATTCCGCCGGCTTCATCATCTTCGGCCGTCGACCCCCGGTAAAGTGGGGTGGTACGGCGTGCGAGATGGAGCGGGCTACATCTCCGTTGATAAGCTTTCTTCCCGCAAGGACCTGGAAGGGGCGGTGGGTGTATGTCGAAGTCGGATGACTATCTGCTGCCCGGTCCTTCCAGCACCAAGTTAATTTGCGGTGCGAGAGCGAGGCAGAGCGTGACAAATGGGTAACCCGGAGTAAGCTTAAGATGGACGCTTCGAAGGTCTATCTTAATGCAGATGAGAAGCGGGCGATGCAGCTTTTTGATGCTTAGAAGGGATGGGTGCCCCCGACTCAGATTATTCTTCAGGATGAGCTGCTTTGCCGCGTCGGCCTCATACCGGCCCTCAACCAGGGTGAGTAGGGTCGGTGTGAGGCCCATCTTTGCCTGTTATGCTCCTGTTTTTAGAGCTTTGTTTTACTTCTTTCATGTAACCCTTGTTTGGTTTCTTGCAGACCGGTTTGGCCAGGATCTGTCCGAGAGGACCTTGAAGAGGTTAGGGCTTGACAAGGACGGGGAGGTCGTTCAGCGGCATCCGCAGGCTGACGCGCGTGATCGTAGACTGGCTCCCAACGAGCTCATGGACAAGCAGCTGAAGGCACTGGATCCGGCGGTAGCTCAAGCACGGGTTCTCGGAGGTGTGCCGAAGAGAAAACCAAAGGCAGCGTCCAGGTCGGCGACGGCGTCAATCCCAACTCCCTCTTCAACCCCAACGGTCCAGAAGGAGCATGTGGAGGTCATCGATGTCTCCGAGGAGGTGGTGACCGTTGCGAAGGGCCCTCCTCCTCCAAAGAAGAGAAAAGAACCACTGCCGGCTTCTACCGCTGCCGGGGAAAAGAATGATTCACCCGGTCCTCCATCTAAGAGGTTCCAGACTGGTACGGACCTAACCTGTGGTTCAGACTTAGCTGGTTCATTATGCATTCCCGATGACAGACTCTCTGATGTGTCAATGAATGTTGACATGGATGCGCTGTGTGAATTTTTTGTAGATCCGTCGTCGGCAGCCGTCGTTCTTACTGAACGGCAATTAGAGAAGCAGCCTGAGAAGGCGGGTGATAGAAATGTCACCGTTGACTCCTTACTCCAGAAGGTTTCCCCCGCCGAGCTTGTGGCAGAGGGTACGAGAATATACAAGAGGTTGGCGAAGTGGACTCAACTAGCCGGCTCCCACATTATGGAGCAAGAAAAGGTCATGGCCCAAGCTGGGCCATTGATCGAACGTCTTAAGCTTGATCTCTCCGCTGCAAAGGGGGAAGCCGGGAAGGCTAAGCTGGACCTCCTTGCTGCGCGAAAGCGTGTGGAGGAAGCTGAGAAGCTGCTATTGGCCGAGAGGGCCAAAGTTGAGGCTGCTGACGCCACCGCTGCCAAGCTGCTGGAGGAGCGGGACAGATATAATGGCGGTTACGACGTCGTTGTTGCCAAGAGGGAAGAATGGAGGGAAATGTATTTGGCTCAGTCGGAGGCACATAGGGACACAAGGGCTATCCTTGCCCAAAAGGAGAAAGATATTGAGATGCTCCAAACTGAAATCATCCCTAACATGTGCGCTCAATTCCGGGATCAGGCCGAGGAGGCGACCAGGGAGGCAATCAAGAAGCTCATTCCTGAAGGCTCCTTCCCGTGGGAAAAATTTGAACAGCTTCTGGATGAGATGGTCGATGCCGCGGAAAAAGCGGCTGCTGAAAAGGCGGAGGCGGCGAAGGTGGCTCAGATAGCTGAGGCCAAGGCGGCCTACGATGCAAAGGTGAAGGAGGCCCATGAGGAGGCTGAGAGGCTAAAGGCACTTGAAAATGACGAGCTTTCCTCTGGGCCGGCCACCGAAGATGATGTTGCTGCTGATGATGCTGCTGCTGCCGATGGAGGGCAGCAACAAGCATAGGGAGACGGGCGGTCGTCACCAGACTCACCCGACATCTCGGATAGCTGTAGCTGTTCGGGGGCCAACTATTGAGCCTTTCCTCCCTGCCATCTTTTGGCGCTTCAAATGATATGTCTGTAACCTTTTGCCTTTCTTTTCCTTGTTTTTGTAAAACTTTGGTAGGTTGCGTTTTGGCTTATCCCTATGGGGACGGCCGTCGTCTGTATTCTCCTCATTTGTAACCTGTTATCATTTTTAATAAGAGTTTACTTGTTTTGCCTCTGGCTTGGCCGAGGTCTTTTCTTGTCTTCTTGCGTTATTAATTGAGCGCTTTTTCATTTTTACCTTCGGCTTGGCCGAGGCAGCTAGAATGCGTATCTCAACTGCGTTTAACGTCTTTTTCTTGAACATGTTAGCGTGTTGGTCGCTTCCTCTTTCACTCTCGGTCTAGCCGAGGCGTCGGATTTGCGCTTCCCAACCGCCGTTGTGAACATGTTATCGTATCGACCGTTGTGTCCTCTGCCAGGCCTTCGGTGGGCCGAGGCGACTAGAGGTTACGGCGCGACAGCGTATATTGGCGTATCGACCGTTGTGTCCCCTCCCAGGCCTTCGGTGGGCCGAGGCGACTAGGGGTTACGGCGCGACAGCGTTCTCTGGCGTATCGACCGTTGTGTCCCCTGCCAGGCCTTCGGTTGGCCGAGGCGACTAGGGGTTACGGCGCGACAGCGTTCTCTGGCGTATTGATCGTTGTGTCCCCTGCCAGGCCTTCGGTGGGCCGAGGCGACTAGGGGTTACGGCGCGACAGCGTTCTTGGGGTGACTGCCCGGCTTGGGCCGTGGCGTCTACCTCGATATGACTGCGGAGGGGGTAAACACGTTGATGGAAAAATTGGGTGATTCTTCATTAGATGTAAACATGCGTTGGGGTGCCAACAATTGTTTTGGACACCTCCGCCGCTACACAAAGTATTTCCTGAGATTGTCAGTGTTCCAATGGCTCATCAGAGGCACACCCTCCATGTCGGTCAACCGGTATGTACCCGGCCTCATTTCTTCAACCACTTTGTAGGGACCCTTCCAGTTGGCCGTTAGTTTACCATGAATGTTTCCTTTGTTGGTGGCGGCCGACTTTCTTAGGACTAGATCCCCTACTTTCAAATCCCTTTTGTGGACTCTCCGGTTGTAAGCTCTTCTCATTCGGTTTTGGTATACTGCCAAGTTGAGGCGTGCTGTATCTCGGCTTTCTTCGACCAGGTCTAGGGAGGTTCTTAAGCCTTCCTCATTTTCAACTGGGTTAAAGGTGGCCGTTCTGAATGTCGGCACCGTTGCTTCAATTGGCGGATCGCCGGACCGTAGACTAAGTGGAACGGACTGTACCCCGTTGCCTCTTTCTCCGTGGTTCGCAGGGACCACAGGACGCCGGGTAGTTCATCGGCCCATCTTCCCTTTAGGTCTTCAACTGTCTTCTTCAAACCGTTGAGGATTGTTTTATTGGCTGCCTCCGCCTGTCCATTGCTCTGTGGGTGACAGACGGAGGAGTATGCAAATTTGATACCAAGTTCCTCCAGCCAGCTCATTATTGTGTCACTCCAAAACTCTCGGCCGTGGTCGAATACCATGACCTGGGGTAACCCAAAACGAGTTATGACATTTTCCCAGATTACCTTCCTTACGGCCGCCGTCGTCTTCGCAGGTACTGCTACAGCTTCAACCCATTTGGTGAAGTAGTCCACGGCGACAATCAAGAACTTTCTTCCACGGATCTTTGTTGGAAATGGCCCTAGTAGATCCATCCCCCACTGTGCAAAAGGAAGGGGACTAAGTACCGGCTGCAGGTCTCGGGATGGCGCATGTATCACCGGAGCATGCATTTGACAGTTGTTGCACTTTTTGGTTTTGGCTCTAGAATCCGCAAGCATGGTGGGTCAGAAGTAGCCGGCTCGGAGAGCTTTGTGGGCTAGTGTTCTTGCCCCCATGTGGTGGCCGCAGATGCCTTCGTGAATTTCTGTCAGTATTAGCTCCGCGTCGGCTGGGCCGACACATTTCAAGAGTGGCCTCGTCACGGACCTCCTGTACAATTCCCCTTCAAACACCAAGTACCTTGCTGCGATCCTCTTTATCTTCTGCGAGAGACTGCGGTCCTCCAGTAATTCATTTATCAATTTGTATTTCATTATCGGAGTCATCCACGTCGTCTCGGTCTCTATGTTACCCACCATGCCGACGGCCTCAGTAATGCTCTTGGCATTCCTGATGTCCACCAAAGACGGTTGGTGACATTCTTGATGGTTGAACTGGCAAGCTTCGAGAGAGCGTCGGCTCGGTTGTTCTCAGACCTGGGAACGCATTGTATCTGAAAAGATTTCAACTTTGAGGTGTCAGCTTTTACCCTTTCCAGGTATCTTACCATTCCGTCGTCTCGAGTCTCGTACTCTCCTCTGATTTGATTAGCCACTAAAAGTGAATCTGATTTCAAAATGATGTGCTCCGCCCCGGCAGCCCTAGCTAGCTCGACTCCGGTT
Source organism: Silene latifolia (assembly GCF_048544455.1). NCBI lineage: Eukaryota > Viridiplantae > Streptophyta > Magnoliopsida > Caryophyllales > Caryophyllaceae > Silene > Silene latifolia. The sequence goes on from NC_133526.1 coordinate 187,513,285, forward strand.
ATCACTGCCTCGTATTCGGATTCGTTGTTTGAGGCCGAGAAGGTAAATTTCAAGGCGTACTCAAACTCGTCCCCGTTTGGGCTGATGATAAGTATGCCGGCTCCTGAGCTGTTCGTCGTGGAGGACCCGTCGGTGTACACCTCCCATACTCCGGGGTTTTGCTCTTCTTGGTATGTACACTCGGCCAGGAAATCTGCAAGTGCCTGCCCCTTTATCGAGGGCCTCGGCTTGTATTGAATGCCGAAGCCGGATAGCTCTACTGCCCATTTGATGAGCCTGCCGGATTGCTCAAATTTTTCCAATGCTTTCTCCAATGGCTGGTCGGTTAAGACCGTTACGGGATGTGCGTCGAAGTAGGGTTTCAGCTTCCTTGCGGCGACGACGACAGCAAAGGCTGCTTTTTCAATCAGCGAATAATTTCTCTCGGCGGGTAACAACGTATGGCTGACAAAGTAGATTGGGTGCTACTGCTTGTCCTCTTTCTCGACGATCACAAGACCGACCGTGGCCGAGGTAATCGCTATGTACTGAGATATAGCGTCCCCAAAGATCGGCTGGACGGGGTTGGGAGAGTCGAAGATGAGCTTTCGGTTGCTTGAAAGCGTGCTCGCTCCTCCCCACTGAAGTCTTTATTCCCCTTCAACACCTTGAAGAATGGGGTGCTCTTGTCGGCTGACCGAGAGATGAAACGGGCTAGAGCCGCCATCCTCCCGGTCAGCATCATAACCTCTTTTCGATTCTTCGGCTCCGGCAGGTCTAGGATTGCTTGGACTTTGTCTGGATTGACATCAATTCCCCTGGCGCTGACAAGTACGCCGAGGAACTTACCTGCCTGGACACCGAAATTGCATTTCATTGGCTTGAGCTTCATCTTGTATTTCCTTAGTGAACAAAATGTCTCGTGTAAATCGGCCAAGTGCTCGCTGTCAGACTTGCTTTTTACAATAGCATCGTCGACGTAAGCCTCAATGTTTCGCCCTTTTTGATTTTGGAACACTTTGTCCACCAGTCTTGTGTAAGTTGCGCCGGCGTTCTTCAAACCAAACGGCATCATTTTATACATGTATGTGCCGTTAGCGGTGATGAATGCGCATTTAGGCATGTCTTCCTCGGCCATGAATACCTGATGATACCCTGAGAAGGCGTCCAGCAGGCTTAGCATAGTGTAGCCTGCCGTCGCGTCAATTAAACTATCTATTCGAGGCAAGGGATAACAATCTTTGGGGCATGCTTTATTAAGATTGGTGAAATCTACACACATCCTCCACGCCCCTGACGACTTCTTCACCATTACAACATTAGCAAACCACTCAGGATAAGTACAAGGCATGATAAAGCCCGCCGCCAGTAATTTATCTACCTCGGCTTTGATGGCCTCATCCTTCTCGGCTGAGGAGTTCCTCATCCTTTGCTTGACAGGGCGAGCGGTGGGGAGTACGTTCAGCTTGTGAACAATTACCTCCCGGCTTACGCCTGGCATCTCGGCCGCTGAGTAGGCGAAGACGTCTTTGTTCTTCCTCAGCAGGTCTAGGAGAGCGGCCCTAAATTTTGGTTCCAGGTTGACACCGATAGTTACGGTGCGCCCTGGGTCAATTTCCACCTCTTCAGTCTCGGCTCCCTCGACCATGCCGACAGTTGCATCCTGTTGCAAGGATGGGCTCTTCCCCTTCTCTGACTTCTTTGCCACTTTGAGGGATTGCATGTTGCACCCTCTGGCGGATATCTGGACGTTGACCACCTCGTCCTTCTCGTCCTTGGAGACGAGCTTATGCGCTTCCCCCCGGTCCGAGACATACATCAGTGTCAGGGCCCGGATGGACATCACTGCGTCGGCCTCACTCAGAGTGACTCGGCCTATGAGGACGTTGTAGGAGGACGAGCCGTCAATGACCACGAACTCAGACAGGACGTTTTTAGCCGCATTCCCCTCGCCGAACATCACCGGCACTGATTGACCCTGGGGTACAGGCCGGCTTTAAAAACCGTACAACGGATTGGTGCAGGGGCTCAAGTCTTCAACCTTCAAACCGAGGTTGAGAAAGCACTCTCTGAACATGATGTTCGTGTAGGCGCCTGTGTCAATCAGGCACCTCTTGACTAGGTGGTTGGATATGTCCAAGTGGACTACAAGCGGGTCGCTGTGAGGGGCGATGACTCCCTCGTAGTCCTTCTTTCCAATAGTCATGTCGGGGATGTTGGAAGCGGGGATCGCCGTTTTGGGCACAAAGTTGATGGCCTGATACAGCTCGTTCAGGTGCCGTTTGTGCCCATGAGCGGACCCGCCGTTCTCGTTGCCCCCGATGACAACATGGATGACTCCTATCCGTTCAAAGACGGATTTCTTATTCGAGCCGCCGGCATCAGTCTTTTGGCCTTTGGCGACATACTTGTCGAGGCTCCCCTTCCGGATCAGCTCTTCGATGGCATTCTTCAGATGCCGACAGTTGTCAGTTAAGTGGCCGGTGTGGCCATGGTACTCACAGTACTGGCTCGTGTCACCGTCACTCCTCGGCCTGGGAGGCCTTTCCCACTTCTGACCCTCGTTCTTGCTCAGGGCGAAGACCTCGACGGCGGACACGACCGGGGGGTGTGATCATTGTACCGCTTCGGCGGTTCGTTCGAACTCCCCGGCGCCCGCCGGTTCTCGCTCGGTGGACTGTCAGACCGTGACCTATTATCGTCACGGCGTCCTTCATCCGGGTTGTCCTCCCGGCGGCTCTTATTCTCTGAGTGCCCGGCCTCGTCGTAGCCTACCCAGGTCTTGTGGTAGTCTTCCACCTTAATGGCTTGATCGGCCATCTTTCTGGCGGAGTCTAGGTTCAGGCCGCCGCACTTGATGAGCTCATTTTTTAGGTCTCCTCTCGGGAGGCCTTTCATCAGCGCGAAGGCTGCCAGTTCGCTGTTCAGCTCACGAATCTGCTGAACCTTGGCGTCGAACCTCTTCACATAACTCCGGAGAGACTCGCCTCCCTCCTGTCTGATAGTCAGGAGGTCCGAGGTCTCCACGGCCTTCCTCTTGTTGCAGGAATACTGGGCTAAAAATATGTCCTTTAGGTCGGCGTAACAGTATACCGACCCGTCGGGTAGCCCCTTGTACCAACTTTGTGCCATCCCATGCAGTGTCGTTGGGAAGACTCGGCACCAAACCTCATCGGGTTGCTCCCATACCGACATGTGAGACTCGAAAGCCTCGACGTGGTCGGTTGAGTCGCCTTCTCCTTTGTATGCTATGGGTGGCAACTTTAGCTTAGTCGGCACCGGGGCTCCTAAGACGTAGGTGCTGAGGGGCTGTCTGACCACGTGTCGAACGACACGCGGCGATCGACTCCTCGCATCCCTAGTCCGGCTCCTCTCCCCGTAGTGGGAAGGGCTTCTTCTCCGACTCTGGTGAGTCGGGCTTCTTCTCCAACTCTGGTGAGTCGGGCTTCTTCTCCGACTCTGGTGAGTCGGGCTTCTTTCACTCCTCTGGGGAATGCCTCGTCGGCGCTGCGGCGACGCCGTCCTCCCGCGAGTGCAGGAAGGACTCAGGTCTACCACTAGCGCTGGGCTCCCGGCGTCTTGAGGGCCAGCTTCTTCCGGTGTTCGTTCAAGTCTCTTGGAGTCACATTCGGGGCCCTGGTCTCCTGGACGGGTTCCGCCGCTCTTGTCGGTGTGACGGTGTGAGCCGGCGTACTACCATTAGGTCCGGGAGTAGCTTCGGTTTTCTTTGCATCAACCACATGTCCCATGATGGTGACCCGGTCGTCGGCGGCGGTGTATCTTGTTCCTTTGGCATCCCATTCGTCGTATCGGTGATACGGCGGCGGGACTCGCCCGATTTCGAGTTGTGGAATGTGTCGTCTTGGTAGAATTTATTTTCCACCAGCACCTTCTCTGGTTGTTTCGACATCTTCTTAGCTTTTTGGGTGGGTTTTTGTTTTGTGTTTTTTTTTTTTTTTTTTTTTTTTGTTTGGGAATGAATGTGACTAGCTTCTAGTATCTTTCCCCACAGACGGCGCCAATTGTTCCGGGTGTAATTCCGAGCAGCTTATTTTGGTACCACCCGTGCTTGTAGAATGACGTCCTTGATTGAATCCTCCTTTCGGTCTCCTGAAACAATGAACAAACTGAGGGCTCGGCTTTGGACCGAGCGAACTCACTCCGACGCTCAAGTCAGTAAACTTAGAGAGGTAAGTTGTTGTTACTTGGCGAAGTATGTTTTGTAGAGAGATAAGGAAGATATTACCAGATGAATAGTGATTCTTAGGTTAAATTGTGAATCCTTTCCTCAATGAGAGTTGAGGAGTATTTATAGACTTTCACCTTTTGTCACGTAGTGGCCAAGTGGCCAAGTGGCTAGCAGGTGGAAAGACTTATCTACCCTCGGCCGAGGGACCCATGGCAGGCCGGCGGGCCCTGTTGACTCGCCGCCGAGGGGTCTTGGATATGAGTTCGCGGATGTGTGCCCCGGCTGGCTAGTTGCCCCGGCCGGGACCCAAGAGACAGGCCGACGGACTGCGTAGGTTAGGCTGTCTAAGTCGTTGACTTGCTTGTGGATATCCTTGACCTTGCTCAACGTGTTGACTTGGTCAGCGGGTGCAGAATATGCCCCATCACTGTTTTTACCTCTTATTGTTATAAGGTTTATACGCATTTTAATTAGATTTTACAATTTTACATCACTTAATTGTAATTTAATGTCATAAATTAGTTTCTTGCATGATAAAGCATTACACAGTTAATTTTTATAGTAAAGTAAAAATGGTTTAAGACAAAAATAACTGAACTTAAAGTGTCTTTTGATGGTAATAAACTTTTATTTTCTACCTCTTACTAGGATTATATTAGTACATTATAACATTAAAGGTACAATTAATTTATGGAATTAATATAATGAGAATGTCTCTTTATAAAACAAAACTAAAAAATATCGTGCTTTAGCACGGGGATCTGCACTAGTAAGGTATGAAGTAGGAGAGAGTAATAATGAATTAACTATACTCTTTTTGTTTCAAAAATTGAGTCACTAGTTGATTAGTTGAGTAACTTTACATTAATATTATTATCTTTTGTAATTGTACAAATATATAAAGTACCTAATTTTATAAATATCGAGGGATATAAGTTTTTCCAATGTGATAAATGAGTAAATCTCATATGGAATGGTATCGTGCCTAAAATGGTTGAAGATCCCTAGTGATAAAAAGTTAGCTTTTTGGTCACCCTCATATGAATAATAAAGAGTGATCGATCAGTACGATCACCGGCAAAGATGATAACTATAATAATTTTTTTTTAAAAAAAAAGTCTCTCATAACCTAGCATAAAATATAAAATGTCACTCATAGATGTTAGTTAGCTAATTAGTAAATTCATAAGAAATGACTCCATATCTTGAGATTGAATTACGTCATCAATATACCGGTTTTATGTAATCTTTTACAACAAGAAAAAAAATATTCCAGCGACATGGTTAGCACAAGGCTTGTTCGATAGAAATATTGACAAATATGAATTTGACTGGATTTGAAAACTAAATGTTCCTCCAAAATTGAAATTTTTTCTTTGGAACTTGTGTTGATGGTCTCCCTACGAAAAGTAGGCTTCTAAGAAATCATATAATTGTCCCATCTCAATGTGTTTTGTGCAATCATCCAATTGAAGATAGAGATCATTTCTTTTTCAAGTGTTCCTTGATTGCATCGGTCATCCAAGACATGAATATCATTAGCTTTAACAATTTTTTGGCAATATACGTATATTGCAAGTCAGAGCTTTATAGAGAAACTTAATCATCTTAAAATTTTAATTCCAAAAGCCAATTTCATTAAGATTGTATTTATTTGGTGGAATGCATGGTTCCATAGAAATGACATTATTTTTAATGATGTTCATTTTAATATTAGCAAATTTATCCTTTTATGTAATAATAGCATCAAGATTTGAAATGAGACTAGACATAAGGATCTTCACAATCCTGATAAAGACCTGTCAGTTAGAAATACTACTAGTAAGAAAGAAATTTGGTGGGAGAAACCTAAAAATGGGTTTCTAAAGCTAAATTTTGACGGATAAAAAAATATATGGTAATAAAGCTGCTCTAGGATATTCTATAAGAGATCATAATGGTAAAGTCGTTTTGCTAGGAGAAAAAAGTGCGGATCTAATAGTATTCTTGCTAAAGTATATTTTAGGTATAAAACAATTGTGTCTTTCTCATTGATAATTAGATCGGTATTTATATTACATCGCAAGTCCAGGGTTTCTTATAACATAAGAAAGCAATATAAATCTATCGATATAACGGGCTCGGACTACGAGCCCAATACATCGTATTACCCCCCCTCAAGATGGAGCGGATGGATTTAGGACGCCCATCTTGCCAACTAAAGAGAGAAAACGAGTCGAGCCGAGAGACTTCGTGAAAATGTCAGCAAGCTGAGTAGCAGTAGAAACATGGGACGGAGCAATAAGGCCGTCAATAATTGCATCACGAACAAAGTGTAAGTCGACTTCAATATGTTTTGTCCGTTCATGAAAAACGGGGTTATTAGCAATGTGCAAGGCAGATTGGTTGTCGCAGAAAAGAGGAGTGGCCACGGACTGAGGAACTCCCAAACATGACAAGAGACTGCGAAGCCATTTTAGTTCGCATGTAATGGCCGCCATAGAGCGATATTCAGCTTCGGAAGATGACAGAGAGACAGTGGGTTGTTTCTTTGTCTTCCACGACACAGGAGAGGAGCCGAGAAAGACCAACCATCCACTGAGTGAGCGACGAGTAAGGGGACAAGCGGCGTAGTCGGAGTCACACCATCCAATTAGGGACAATGACGTATCAGATCGTAATAGAATACCCTGGCCGGGGGTGCCCTTTAAGTAGCGCACAGTGCGAAGGGCAGCATCCCAGTGATCTTGGCGTGGAGCATGCATAAACTGAGACAAGATATGGACTGTATAAGTAAGATCAGGCCGTGTCACGGCGAGATAAACAAGACGACCGACTAGTCGTCTATAGCTCTGATACCATGCTAAAGTATATTTTAGGTATAAAACAATTGTGTCTTTCTCATTGATAATTAGATCGGTATTTATATTACATCGCAAGTCCAGGGTTTCTTATAACATAAGAAAGCAATATAAATCTATCGATATAACGGGCTCGGACTACGAGCCCAATACATCGTATTAATTCTTGTTGCTGAAACTCTCGCTTTAAAAGAAGACATTTTAGCAGCTAAATACTTAGGAATCTCGAAGTTAATTGTAGAAGGTGATAATTCATGTGTTATCAACTCAATCCGTAGTACTTGACAAATTCCTTGAGAATTTTCTAGTATTATCAAAGATGTAAAATTGGATTTTCAGTTCTTTGATAAAGTGATAATTAAACATTGCTTTCGTGAAGCCAACAAAGTTGCCGACTTTATGACTTCCATTGGACATTCATGTCCAACTCTTTCGGGGTGGTTTGAAAGCCGGTGACTTCAACTTACTTCTATCATTCGAAAGGATGAGATAAGTTGGTCATAACTTAGAGGATCAATCTAGTTTTATTACCTAATAAAAAAAATCAAAAAAAAAAAATGGCACTCATTTTTTTCCCAATGAAACTAGGAACTCAATCTTGTACTCCTGTTGGACCCTTTGTTGTTACCGATCCCTAACGGAGCTCTTCACTAAAATATTTGGGCCACTGATACGACTGTCTTTTCTCAAAAGCCCAAAAACTAAACAAACATAGCTTTGTCTAAGTACAGCCCATATTGATATGAAGGAACATGAAATCCACCCAAAGTGTTTTAGATGGTCGTCTTGACTCTTGAGCATACCTGATAAATTAACCCGACTCAAATACCCGATTTAATAAGGCTAATCCGAAACCTGAAAATAATCCAAAATGTATAACCTGAAAGTGGCACGATAGACACGATCCGAAAGTGACCCGACTCTAGTGACCCGAAATGAGCGGATTGACCCAAAATAACACGAAATGACTCAAGTAAGGCAAAATCTTAACAAGAAATGACCAAACGAACCAGATCGACCCGACCCAAAATGACCCGATCCAAAGTGACCTGACCCAAAAATAACCCGATCCAATAAATTGTTGACCTAAAAACGATCTGATCCAATCCTAAATGACCTGACCCGAATGACCTATTTGCCAGGTTTATAGTCTTGATACCATTTCAATAATAATAAAGTTCAAATGTAGAACACTTGTGTTTATATAATTTTTAGTTGTATTTTAGTTAAACCTGATATTTTATTATTACATATTTAAAGTTATTATTATGGCTAATTATTTTTCATTATCGTTCGCACTTTCAAACGCTGCCAGCATTGTCCTCTATTTTCGTCATGTTTTGAGCAGGGTCGGTCCTAAACATTTTAAAGCCCTAGACAAAATTATAAAATGGGCCCCCGACTCTTTAAAATCTTTGTTCGAGTAATTCATGCGTCATTATCTAATATAATTCAATAAATGAACCAACAGATGCACAAAAACTTTTGAAAAACACTACATTTTTTTCCTAATTTTGAAATAAAGATGAGGTTGATTCTTGAAGAACCCTACAAAATTTATAAAAAAAAATGATTTTGGATTTGGAGAATTGGAAAGAGGGTACCTTATAATTCAACCCTTTTATCGTCAAAAAATAGCAAAAGATCGAAATTCTTTTAAATTTAATTAGATATTAGCTTTATTAGATGAGTGCATTGAATGTATAATTTGGACAATTATGTTATGATGAATGCAATTTGCATAAAATCTCAGTAGCATGGGTAATAATTTATTAAAATTGAGCCACTAAAATATAAGTGTTCCGGGCGTAATTCCAGAGCAAGTATAGTTACCACCCGTGGCTTGTTGAATGATGTCTTGAGTTGGATTCTCCCTTGGTCTTAATCGTTCCTCTCGGCCTCTCCTGCAACAATGAACGAACTGAGGGCTTGGCTTTGAGCCAAGCGTACCCACTCCGACGCCCAAGTCAGTAAACTTAGATGTATAAGTTGTATGCTAATTGGCTAGGAATATATTGTAGAGAGATAAGGAAGATTATACCAGATGAATAGTGTATTTAGGTTAAGTTGTATATTTCTGGATTGGATCCTTTCCTCAATGAAGGTTGAGGAGTATTTATAGACTTCACCTTTTGTCACGTAGTGGCCAAGTTGCCAAGTGGCTAGCGGTGGAAAGATCGATCTACCCCTCGGCCGAGGGACCTATGGCTGGCCGGCGGGCCCCGGTGACTCACCGCCGAGGGGTCTTGGATATGAGTACGCGGGTATGTGTCCCATTTGGCAAGTTGCCATGCCGAGACCCAGCCGACAGCCGATGGGGCTGGGTCGGCTAGGTCGTCTAAGTCGTTGACTTCTTTGTGGATATCTTTGACCTTGCTCAATATGTTGACTTGGTCGGCGGTGCAGAATATGCCCCATCAATTTGCCCCCAGCGTAGTCTATGCCGTGGTATGGGCTTCGATGTACGCCTGAGCGTATATTCTGCGCAAGTAGTTTGTAGAAAATTTTACGCATCGGCTTCTTCTGCGACGGCTTCTTTTGCTCTGCTGGTCTTTCTTAGGCCGTACCATATCCCCCTCCACATGGATGTGTATTGGGCATCCGATGTGGATAAGAAAGGGACATTTGGCCGAGACCGGGGTTGAGGCGCGGTTATTTTTATTGCCCCGGCCGGCGGTGTCCGGCTTGGTCGATCGTGTGGCGGCGGAGAGCGGATGCTTGGGAATTTGTTGAGGAAGGTGAATAGGCGGAGAGATTTGAATAGGCGTGTTGAAGACGTTTGGTCACTGTTGCATTGATTGACACACAATGTTGCAACGATTGACATCCCGTGGTTGCATGTCCGACACGTGTCCGCACGCTGATTGGTTGACGCTTCATGGGTCTGTTCTCTCGATTGGTCCGCTTCATGGGCTTTTCCCTATAAATAGGGCGGTTGCCCCGTGAAATTGCCCACCAATTTCATTCTTCAAAATTTTCCTCTCTCTAAACTTCCAAGGGTTTCTTTGTCTTCTAATTTCCATAGTTGTTACTCCGGCGATCGTTTTCTTCAAGGTAAACAAACAAACTTTCCAATTTTTAATTTTGTAAGTTCATTGTAAACATGTCTTCTGCTGACGCCGGGCCTAGTAAGCCGGGCCCTAGGTCTCCTTCTCCCGAAGTCGATCCTCGGATTACGGAGGAATGGGAGGATGATTCGATGTTGATGATGACGCGGACGATTTTGGTGATGATCGAGGAGGCTCGTCCCTAATACCGTGAGGCGGCACGTTATGGATCACGGCCTCGCTTTGTAAGGCACGCGTTGACCGAGTTTGGACCCATAAGTTGGCCACTGTTGTTCGGTGAGAAATTTTTCGAGGGCCACTTCTTCTTCGGCAGGGGATACAAGATTGTTATCCCTGAGGAGGGCCAGGCCGTCTGTTGCCCTCCACCGGGCCACACTGGCGTATATATGCGGCATTTGGAGTACGGGCTCCGGTTTTCGCTGAATGGGTATGTTGTGGCCATCCTTAAGGCCATGAACGTTGCCGTTGCCTAATTGCACCCGTTGGCTATGAGGACCATAATCGGGTTTGTCTGGCTTTGTCTCTTCAAGGGGGAGGCCCCAACGGTGAACTTATTTCGCCGACTTCATTACCTCCAGCCGTCATTCTCCGGCCGCGCCGGTTGGCACAAAGATGTGCACACGGAGAAGGGTTATGTCTCTCGTTGACAAACTTTCCTCTTGCAAGGGCTGGCGGGGGTCGGTGGGTGTACGTTAAGGTGCCGGACGACTATCCGCCGCCTGCTCCTTTCAAAGATCAAGTTAACTTGCGGTGTGAGACTAAGGCGGAGCATGACGGATGGGTCTCCGGAAGAAACTCAAAATGGATCTTGGCAAGGTTCTTCTCTCGGAGGACGAGAGGCTGGCAATGCGGCTTTTTGAGGTAGACAAGGGTGGGCTGCCGAAAAGATGGATTCCTCCAACGCAGATCATTCTTCAGGATGAGCCGCTTTGCCATGTCGGCCTCATACCGGCCCTAGCGCAGGGTGAGTGGGGTCGGTGTGAGGCCCATCACCGTTCTCATTGTGTCTTTGAATTTTGATTTATTTCTTCTACTTAACTCTTGCTTCGTTTCCTTTGCAGGCCATTTTGGACCGGACTTGTCTGAGGATATCCTCTGGAGAATGGGACTGAACAAAGATAAGACCGTTGCTAACTTACATCCCAAAGCTCTCCCCAACGACCGCAGGAGGTCGCCGACTGATCTCATAGAGCAGCGGCTGAAAAGCTTGAATGCGGTGGAGACCCAGGCGAAGGTTGTTAGTAACGTGCCGCGCCACACGCGAAAAACGAAGTCCTCGGCGGTGGTGGCGTCGACATTGGCTCCGCCTTCCATCCCCCCTGTTCAGAAGAAGACGGTGGAGATCGTTTGTATCTCCAACGGGGATGACTCCGACGAGGAGGAGGGGTCGCCCCTTGTCCGTAAAAGAAAGCAGACGGCCTTTACCGCGACCGTTGATTCTGCTGCTGACGAGGAGACGCGCCTTTCGGCCAAGAAGGCCAAGCACGGTATTGTTCTTTCTGTGGCTTCAGATTTAGCCGGTTCCTTAGGCGCTGCCTGTGACAGGCTCTTCGGCATGTCTGCGTATGTCGATACTTATGCTTACTTTAAATTTTGTAGATCGGCGCAGATCGTCCGCCGCTCTGTTGGGCGGCAAGTGGAGGGGAGTTCTGTGCGGGCTGGTGATCAACACGTCACCGTGAACTCTCCATCCCAGAAGGTTTTCCTCCCCCATCTGCAGGCCGGTGATCAAAATGTCACCGCTGTCCCTTCATCCCAGAAGGTTTCCCTCTCCCGCCTACTGTAGGTGATCAAAATGTCACCACTTGTTTCCTCATCCCCAGAAGGTTTCCTTCTCCCGGCTCATAGATGAAGGCACGGAGCTCATCAAGGAGCTGGCGAGGTGGAACGGTCTTACCGGTGCTCGTATCGTAGAGCGGGGAGAAGGCCTTGGCTCAATCCGCTTTTGAGCTTAATGCCACTAAGAAGGTGGCCGCGAAGGCAAAGCGGGATCTTCTCAACGAGCAGAGGCTTAGGGGGGATCCGAGAGGGCGCTCTTGGCTGAAAGAAAACTTAGGCGGGGACGTTGAAAAGGAGGTCCTTCCGAGAGAACCAAGGCCGAGGCTGCGCGGCCGAAGCCGCTAAGTCTTTGGGAAGTGTACACTTGTTCGAGGCACGCCGACCTCTACCTCCAGCAGAGGAATGAATCCAGGGACCTGTTTAAGGCCCAGGCGGAGGTGGTTCGGATCAAAGATGCCGTCATTAGGCAAAAGGAGAAGGACATTGAGATGCTCCAAACCGTCATGCTCCCTAACATGTGTCTTTGAATTAGGGATTTAGCCGAAGGAGCCGCTAGGGAAGTGATTGAGGAGCTCTTCCCTCTTGATGGTTCCTTTCCGTGGGGCAGATATGACAAGCTCGCTCGATGACAAGCTCGAAGCCAAGGAGAAGGCCGTGGCGGAGAAGGCTAAAGAGGCGGTGAGGGCGAAGGCGGAGAAGGAGGCGGCCGCCGAGAAGGCACTCGGCGAGAAGGCTAAAGAGGCCCGGGAGGAAGCCAAGCGGGCAAAGGCGGCCGAGGCCGCCGAGGCTAAAGCCGAGGCCGCCTTGAAGCCGAGGTCGCTAAGGGAGTCTTTGCGGGTTACCCATCGAAGAAAGTGCCGCTGCCGCTGCTGATGGCGAGCAACAACGGACATAGGGAGATAACCTCTGTAACCTTTTGTCTTTTGGCTTATCCTTGTAATTTCTTGTAATTCGTTGAATATATTTAATAAGAGTTCGTTTTTACTTCACTTCTTTTCCTTGCGCTAGTATTTGAGCTTCGACTGCCCTTTTAGCGTCTCCGTCTTTATGCGGGTTGTCTCCTTCCGTTATTAATTGAGTGTCTCTTTTGTTCCCGCCTCGGCTTGGCGAGGCGTCTAGAGTGCGTGTCTCAATTGTGTTAACGCTTCTAAGGCATTGTGAACGCTCTGCGCGTATCACCTGCGTCGGTGATTGCCGCTCTTGTCGGTGTGTGACAAAGTGTGAGCCTGCAGATCCGCTTCTTGTTATCGATCGCCATGGCGTCTACCACTTGGAGTGATGCGACGGCGTCAAACCTCTTGGGGTGACGGCCGTGGCGTCTACTACTTGGGGTGACTGCGACGGCGCTGTTTCTTCATAGAGGCGCCGTGGCGTCTACCACTTGGAGTGACTGCGACGGCGTCAAACCTCTTGGGGTGACGGCCGTGGCGTCTACTACTTGGGGTGACTGCGACGGCGCTGTTTCTTCATAGAGCGCCGTGGCGTCTACCACTTGGAGTGACTGCGACGGCGTCAAACCTCTTGGGGTGATCGCGTGGCGTCTACTACTGGGGTGACTGCGACGGCGCTGTTTCTTCATAGAGCGCCGTGGCGTCTACCACTTGGAGTGACTGCGACGGCGTCAAACCTCTTGGGGTGACGGCCGTGGCGTCTACTACTTGGGGTGACTGCGACAGCACTGTTTCTTCATAGAGACGTCGTGGCGTCTACCACTTGGAGGATGCGACGGCGTCAAACCTCTTGGGGTGACTGTCGTGGCGTCTACTACTTGGGGTGATCGCGACGGCGCTGTTTCTTCATAGAGCTCGCCGTGGCGTCTACCACTTGGAGGACTGCGACGGCGTCAAACCTCTTGGGGTGACGGCCGTGGCGTCTACTACTTGGGGTGACTGCGACGGCGCCTGTTTCTTCATAGAGACTGCCGTGGCGTCTACCACTTGGAGTGACTGCGACGGCGTCAAACCTCTTGGGGTGACGGCCGTGGCGTCTACTACTTGGGGTGACTGCGACGGCGCCTGTTTCTTCATAGAGACTGCCGCTCTTGTCGGTATGACAGTGTGAGCCGACGTCTGCTGCTTCCTAGTGACTATGGGAAGAGCGAACATTCTGATGGAAGACTTGGATGATTTTTCATTTAGGTAAAAACATGCGTCGGGGTGCCCACAGCTGTTTTGGACACCTCCGCCGCTACATAGATTATTCCCGAGATTACCAGCGTCTTAATGGCCTAGTCAGCCACTAGTTACATCCATGAGGTCGCCCTCCTGTTGTAAGGATAGACCTTTCCCTTTTTCTGATTTCTTTGCCACTTTGAGGGATTGCATGTTGCATCCTCTGGCGGCTATCTGGACGTTGACCACCTCGTCATTCTCGTCTTTGGAGACGAGCTTATGCGCTTCCCCCCGGTCCGAGACATACATCAGTGTTAGTGCCCGGATGGACATCACTGCGTCAGCCTCGCTCAGGGTGACTCGGCCTATGAGAACGTTGTAGGCGGACGAGCCGTCGATGACCACGAACTCAGCTAGGACATTCTTAGCCGCTTTCTTTTCGCCGAGCGTTACCGGGAGTCTGATTGATCCCAGTGGCACCAGGCCGGCCCCAGAGAAGCTGTATAGTGGGTTGGTGCAGGGGCTCAAGTCCTTGACTTTCGGCCGAGGCCGAGGAAGCACTCCCGAACATGATGTTCGTGTACGCGCTTTGTGTCAACCAGGCACCTCTTGACCAGGTGGTTGGATATGTCCAAATTGACTACAAGTGGGTCGTTGTGAGGAGCGATGACTCCTTCGTAGTCCTTCCTTCCGATGGTTATATCGGGGATGTTGGAAGCGGGGATCGTTGTGTTGGGCACAAAGTTGATGGCCTGATATAGCTCGTTCGGTGTCGTTTGTGCCCATGAGCGGACCCTCCGTTCTCGTTGCCCCGATGACAACATGGATCACTCCTATCCGTTCGAAGACGGATTTCTTACCCGTCTTTGCCGGCGTCGGTCTTTTGGCCTTTGGCAACAACGTACTTGCCGAGGCTCCCCTTCCGGATCGGCTCTTCAATGGCATTCTTTAGATGCGGCGAGTCGTTGGTTAAATGGCGGTGTGGCCGTGGTACTCACAAGATCTTGGCTCGTGTCACCGTCACTTTTTGGCTTGGGGGTTTCTCCCACTTCGGCCCTCGCTTTTGCTCGGGGCAAAGACCTCGGCGGTGACACGGCGAGTGGGGTTTTGTCACTATACCGCCTCGGTGGTACGTTCCCGAACTCCACCCGGTGTCCGCCGAGTCCTGTCTCTGGCGATTTGTCCGACCGTGACCTATTATTCTCACGGCGTCGTTCATCGGACCGTGACCTATTGTCGTCACGGCGTCTTTCATCCGGATTATCCCCCCGACGGCTCTTCTTCTCTGAGTACTCAGCCTCGCTGGGGCCTACCCAAGTCTTGTGGTAGTCCTCCACCTTAATGGCTTGGTCGGCCATCTTCCTGGCGGCATCCAAGCCCAGGCCTCCGCACTTGATGAGCTTATTTTTCAAATCTCCCCTTGGGAGGCCCTTCATCAGCGCGAAGGCCGCCAGTTCGGGATTAATCTCTCGAATCTGTTGGACCTTTCCGTCGAACCTCTTCATGTAGCTTCGCAGAGACTCGCCCCCCCCGTTTGATAGTTAGGAGGTCCGATGTCTCCACGACCCTTCTCTTGTTGCAAGAGTACTGGGCTAAAAAGGCGTCCCTTAGGTCGGCGTAGTAGTACACCGAGCCGTCGGGAAGCCCCTTGTACCAACTTTGAGCCGTCCCATGCAACGTTGTTGGGAAAACTCGGCACCACACTTCATCGGGCTGCTCCCATACCGACATGTGAGACTCGAAAGCCTCGGCGTGGTCTACCGGATCATCTTCCCCTTTGTATGATATGGGCGGCAACTTGAGCTTAGTTGGCACCTGGATTTCTAGGACGTAGTCGCCGAGGGGCTGTCGACCACGTGTCGACAAGACGCGGCGATCGGCTCCTCACGTCCCTAGTTCGGCTCCTCTCCCCGTGGCGGGTAGGACTTCTTCCCCGACTCGGCGAGTCGGGCTTCTTCTTCTCCGACTACGATGAGTCGGACTTCTTTCATTTCTCCGGCAGCCTCGTGGCCGCTGCGGTGACGCTGTCCCCGCGAGCGCGGTCGGGACTTGTGTCCACCACTTGCATTCTGGGCTCTTCCGGCGTTTTGACAGGGCCAACTTCTTCTAGCGCTCCATTCAAGTCTCTTGGAGTCACATTCTGGGCCCTGGTCTCCTGTGCGGGTTCCGCCGCTCTTGTCGGTGTGACAGTGTGAGCCGACGTACTACCAATGAGGTCTAGAAGTTGCTTTAGTAATGCTACGTCGACCACATGTCCCATGAGGGTGACCTGGTTGGCGGGCAGCGGCGCATCTGGTGTTATTGACATCCTGAACTCCGGTTGGATCACTCCGCCGGTGGAGGGCTGCATGACTCCAGAATTGTTGAAGGTATCATCTGGGTGGAGGGGCTCGTCGGTTACGAACACCTCTTGCTGTTTCGACATCTTCTTAGCTTTTTGGGTGGGTTTTTGTGTGTTTGTTTTTTTTTTGTTTTGGGAATGAATGTGACTAGCTTCTAGTGTCTTTCCCCACAGACGGCGCCAATTGTTCCGGACGTAATTCCAGAGCAAGTATAGTTACCACCCGTGGCTTGTTGAATGATGTCTTGAGTTGGATTCTCCCTTGGTCTTAATCGTTCCTCTCGGCCTCTCCTGCAACAATGAACAGGCGAGGGCTTGGCTTTGAGCCAAGCGTACCCACTCCGACGCCCAAGTCAGTAAACTTAGATGTATAAGTTGTATGCTAATTGGCTAGGAATATATTGTAGAGAGATAAGGAAGATTATACCAGATGAATAGTGTATTTAGGTTAAGTTGTATATTTCTGGATTGGATCCTTTCCTCAATGAAGGTTGAGGAGTATTTATAGACTTCACCTTTTGTCACGTAGTGGCCAAGTTGCCAAGTGGCTAGCAGGTGGAAAGACTGATCTACCCCTCGGCCGAGGGACCTATGGCTGGCCGGCGGGCCCTGGTGACTCACCGCCGAGGGGTCTTGGATATGAGTACGCGGGTATGTGTCCCGGCTGGCAAGTTGCCATGCCGAGACCAGCCGACAGCCGATGGGGTCGATCGGCTAGGTCGTCTAAGTCGTTGACTTGCTGTGGATATCTTTGACCTTGCTCAATATGTTGACTTGGTCAGCGGTGCAGAATATGCCCCATCAATAAGTAAATGATTAAATGGATGGGCTTACCAATGTAGTGAATTGCAAAAAAATATAGAAATGGTGGAAAGAAGTCATGAGGAATAGAGCACAAAACCTCTTATCACTTGGTAAGATGTAGAATCATTAGACTACTTACCTTATTCTAATTTTTACATGTAATAAATTTTATTTGACAAAAGGCCTCGAGCTATTATTTTCGTTGGGAATGTTGTTGAGGGGTTGGATTTCTTCAGATATCTAGGATCTATTATTCAAAAAGATGGGGAATTAGACGGAGATGTGGCTCACAGAATTAAAGCGGGATGGTTGAAATGGAAGAGTGTTTCAGGGTTTCTTTGCGATAAAGATATGCCCCAAAGATTAAAGGGAAAATTTTATCGCACAACAATTAGGTCTGCCTTACTTTACGGTTCTGAGTGTTGGGCCGTGAAACATTGTCACATTCAAAAGATGAGTGTGACGGAGATGCGCATGTTGAGGTGGATGTGCGGACATACAAGGAAAGATCGGTTAAGGAATGACGTGATTAGGGAAAAGGTAAAAGTGGCGCCAGTAGAGGACAAGATGATGGAAAATCGACTAAGATGGTTTGGCCATGTGAGAAGGAGACTTATGGACGCACCAGTTAGGAGGCTGGAGACTTGGAGAACAGAAAAGGTCACTAGAGGTAGAGGAAGACCGAGACAGACATGGTTGAGAGTGATAGAGCACGATATGAGATTTCTGGGGCTTGAGGAGAGTATGGTGACGGAGAGGGCACAATGGAGGGAAATGATACATGTGGATTTTTAGTATTTGATGTTTTTTTTTGACATATTTAGTGTTTTTATTTAATTTAAAGAAATTAAATTATTTATTCTTTTCTCCTTTATTACACTTTTTTACCCACCACTTTCTTATAGATTTTATTTGGTTTACTTTTAAGGCATTCTGGATCCTTAATTCTATTTCGGTTTTTAAAATCGTTTTAATCTTTTCTCTCAATTTAAATTTTAAGTTTTTATAAAAGAAATCCGGAATTCGATTTTAAAACCCCTAAGTTTACCTTGACTTTCCATTACATTTTCGTTCTTCCTTTTTGTTTTTCATTTTCCTTTTTTATTGGCATTTTGAGGCGTGCGTTCACCCATGGATGGTTCGAAAGGATGATTCATGTCAGCCGACCCCAAATCATTTTGGGATTAAAGCTCTGATGTTGTTGTTGTTGAAAAGGCCTCGAGCTATAACTTATATAACGGACTTCTAATTCCGTCCTGATGAGCCCCTTCTAAACTTGGGCCCTTGTCATTTGACAACTCAAATACCCTATAGGGCCGGCCCTGATTTTGAGCATTATTGGTCTACTACCAGAATAATAGGACAACCTGGCTCAAATCAACTTGCAATAGTGTTAAAACTTTTGAGAAAGAGGGTAAAGGGAGAGCTTTATCATTGTAATAGTACAACCTGACTCAAATTTAGACTAAAATCATGGTATACACAAAAATAAGTATGAATAATGATTACCTCATTCAAAACAAGTCACACACTGACACAAGTGTTATCAAAATGTAAGCAACAAACCCTTATCAAAACCCTTATCAATAAGGTCAAACTAAAGAACATACAATAAGAATAAGGACACAAATATTTAGGATGGTTCAATAATTCGCGGTTTTAATAATTAATATCATTAAGTTATATTGCATATTTACATGTATGTACAACCAAGTGATTATCTAAAGAACCTCCCCTTATATGAATTTCACCAACCATCACTTTTCATGATAAGGGCATCAAAATCTTATTTTTTGATTTTATGATGTTTTATTATAAAATCGTTTTACAAAATATCTATTCTAAATTTTTTTTTTTGATTAATAGAAGGGATAAAATCCCAGAGACCTACAGAGAGTAGGGTCCCAGAAAATTCACAAGAAGCAGAAATATAACAAAACGAGTACAAAAACAAACAATCCATCCTTTTCATCCTTTTCAACACGAAAAACTTGCGTACTAGTATCACGCACCAAGCCTCCTTTGCATAATCCTTTTCTCCTTCCATGATCTTAATGTTATCCAATTGTTTAGCCATTCCTCCAAAGTGTAGGGTAAAAGTGTCCTCCATGATGTGCACCCCAATCCAAAATTCAAGAGCAATTCATCCATTATAGAGGGCCGATTTGCGTGCTTTTATGATAGAATGACGCCTCAGGTCTCATTCCGGTAATAAAATTACTTAAGCAGAGCGGCAATGTCCAACCTTTCACTAACCCCAAAGCCCAACAACTTACCTACATCTTTGGTCTTTCTTTCTTCCATACTCCTATCATTATCATAGTCATCATCCGACCAAGGTTCACTGCTATCTTCCAAATTTACTTCCGTCATATTTGCGATTTTGTCTCCTAAGAATAGGTCCTCCGTTTTCCTGCTCGACTTTTTTTTTGAATCTTTAGTGCTCTTGCGATTAAACTCCTTTGCTGAAGACTTGGACTTCCTCTTGAACTTTTTGGCATTGAAAATCTTCTTGAAGCCGGGGGGACAATCATCATCATAAGACAAAGTGTCTGATGGGTTTTCTAAATGAGCACCGTCTAATCTCCGCCTCATTGAAATTATGTCCATTTCCTCATTAATATCATAATTGACATTTCCAGTCACAGTTACCGTTCTTTCACTTTCTTTTGCTTAGTCATTATTATCAACTATTTCAGCAGCCGTAGCCATGTTCTCAGAAAGCTTAGCCCCCTCACAATCTTGGACACCAAACTCAACATGGTTAAGGACTGATAGTGTATCATCCCATTGATGGGATGACAAATTCAAGTCATTTCTCTTCTATTCTAAATTTAATGGGAAGATAAGGCACATTCTAGAAGCAAGCCATTTCTCTTCTTCTAAAGATATTATTATAAGAAATGGTATGCATGTATACAATTAACACAAAGGTCAAAAGTTAAGTAGTAAGTTAGGTGGTATATCATTTTATATTATAGGATACGGCTCTTAATTAACCAATAATATACTTACTCGTCTCGGTCAATTGTTATCTTTTGATTTTGGCACAAAGATCAAGAAAAGAGGAGGAGATGAATAACCAAATGACAAGTGGAACAAATTAAGTGTGAATAATCAAATTGCTCATCAAGTTCACTCTTAAAATAGAAAAGACAACAAATGACTAAGATACCCCAAAATAATAAAAAAAATAACAAATGACCGGAACAGATGGAGTAATTATTATACAATTATGTAGTATTATAATGACGACTGTTTCGACATTGTATGTAGCCGGCTAATTCAAATGCATTAGAAATAGTCTGACCTACCAACTTTATATAGGAGAATTAGGAGTTACATTTATAAACATATACTGTCTGTTTGGGTTATTTGTTTGCCTATTTTAGTTTTTAATGTCCCAGTTTTATCTAACTTTCTATTTTAGAGACATCTTTGATAAATAATCGGATTTTTCACACTCAATTTGGTCAATTTATACTGTAATAACTGTCTCTCTCCTTTTTACTTGGTTATTACGCTAAAATCAAAGGTAAATAAATAATCAAAATAAGTACTATAATTATACGTTAATTAAAACTAAGTGTAGATAGTGACTGAAATTCTTCGGGTAAGTGTATCAACTTGAGAGTGATTTGACTTCTTAACTAACAGTGATAGTCGATTGATAGTGATACAACTAATATAAGTCCTAAGTCCTAAGTCCTAAGTCCTAAGGGCATGTCCAATGCCATTTTTCAAAAGATTCAACCTATTTTAATTCCTAAATTATTTAATAATATATTTTAAAATTAGTAATTTTTTAAATATAATTTTTCGATTCCTCAGGCTATTCTCTTTTAATTTGAATTGGAATATGTATGTATAATATAATTTGCACCTTTGAGCAAGGGAGAGCTTCCTTAAGCAGCGTTCTAGACCTGATAAATGGGTTAATCGGATCGGGTCAATTTCGGATCTGTAAACTTCGGATCTGGCCGGTTGGACTAGGTCGTTTTGGGACGGGTCGGGTTATTTCGAATTTGGGTCATTCTCGCGCCAACTATTATCAAATTATGTGTGTGGAAAATAATCAGTTTGTAACAATAAACATTCAGGTCCAGTTATACTGGGTCGGGTCAATTCGGTTTCGAGTCAAGTTCGGGTCTTGAGTTTGGGTGTCGGGTCAGGTTCGGGTCGAGTCATTCGGATAAGGTCAATTTTACCAGGTCTACCGTGTTCTTTTGGGCTTTGTCAATACAATTGAACTAGATTGAATAAAGCTAAGTTGAATTGAATGGCTAAAGTAAGAGTTAAAATATGAGCTGAGATTAAGTAAAAAAGAATAGAGTCTAAATCTATGTTTTAATTCAACACAACTCAATTAAGAATTCAATTAAGTTCCATTAAATTTACGAGTTAAATCTCATTGAGTTGAGTTTAGTTTAGCTCAGTTGCTTCGTTTAAGCCTAAAAGAACAATGAATTAATATACTTATATATTATTATATATTTTTCTAAAAAAATGATTTTTTTTTACAAGCCGCTTTCTCAAATAGCAGCTTTATTTGGTCATAAACTCGGTCTAAAAACAATTATAATGTCACTAGTTAAAAGAACGACTTATCTCTAAACCTGAAAAATAAAACGTACCGAAAATAGTTTAAATAAATACGCGAAATAGTAATTATTTTGATTTCCAATATTAAAAAGAGAAGACCCTTCTTGTGCACTTTTTTTTTTTGAGAGAACATTCTTGTGTACTTCTACATTACATTACATGTCAATAGCCTCGTCCAAAAAATAGTTTTACATGTCAATAGTCATGCTTTAATTTATAGTATTAACTTTTCCTTATTCTCAAACAAAATGTCAAAGCTACTATGGGAATAATTTATTGCCTTTTCCTTAAGAACAACAAGTTATGTTCACATAGAATCTTCTGTTTATCATTCTTTTCAACAACAGCAATGAAATGCAAACATCAATAAGTTTGCGCAATAAGCTTACATGTCAATAATCTTCTTCTTTTAGGTTATTATTTATATGTAAAAATAAACAAACCTGCTCTCTTTTTTGAGCATACAATATTCACAACTTACATTTTCCAACTTTTTATTTAGTTTTGAGTAAAATATTCCTATATACTATCATATATAAGACCAAAAATAATTCCTGTATAATATGCACATATTTTGCCAATTATGGTCCGTGTTAGGGACAGAGCTAGAAATGAAACTTTGGTATAACAAACTTTCTTCTTCTTGTTTGATATTATGTTGAGTCTCGTGTTCTGGGATTCTTGGGTAGCAAAAATCGATAACATTAACTATTTTCTGGGTCCGCCTCTGCCCGTATGATCAAACCATACTTATTTCTTCAACTCATCTACTTTGCTTTGGAGCATCCAAACCATAATTGCCAAGCCTCTTTTGTAAAGCATAATGTCTAAGTCTATTGCCATTTAGGTTCTTAACTTCTTCCTTAGACACTTCATAAACAAAATGTCTTGGAATGTCATTCATTTCCATAATAGACTCCAACGTCTTGACCGCGGTCCTCATCGTGGGCCTGGTCTTAGGCTGGTGGCTAAGACATTGGTAAGATAACATCGCGGCTATTTTTGCTCCTTGGGCCGAGTATTGACCCTCTAGTTTCGGGTCCATGATCATATCGATTTTTCGAGGGTCCTTTAGGTAAGGTTTAGCCCAATCAACTAAACAATGCTCTCGTCGAGGCCGGGATTTATCCATTGATCTTTTTCCTGTTAATAATTCTAACAGGACTACTCCGAAGCTGTAGACATCACTCCTAATCGTCAAATGACCTGTCATGACATATTCCGGAGCAACGTAGCCTTTTGTACCTAGAATATGTTCTGTTGTAATATGACTCTTGTCTCCTTCTGGTCCATCTCTTGCAAACCCGAAATCAGAGAGTTTCGCTTTATAACCCTGTGTTCCAAAAGTGGAAAAAAACAATTAGGCATATAAAACTCGTCATTTGTTTTTGGGATGAAGGGAGCCACAAGAATAAATATAATCTTGACAGGATTCAAATCCAGGTCAAGAATACCAACCCTTGACTTTTCCCGTTAACTAACGGATATTAGAACTAAAACTAGTATAGCCCGACATTTAGATACCACATTTTGAAATTACACAAAAACACGAAATTTTCTTGATAAAGGTTTTGTTCGACATTTTGATATGTACCCATGTCCGACACCAGCCTAACATGGAAAAGTAAATATATACGGCAAAATACACAAGTTTGAAGATGAGAACTTACAGAATCTAGCAATATATTAGCAGCTTTAAAATCCCTGAAAATCACAGGTTTACTTTCTTCATGAAGAAAGGCAAGACCTTTTGCTGCTCCAAGTGCAATTTTCATTCTCGTCAACCATGGTAACGAAACAGAACTTCCTACATTTTCCATTATATAAAAAAAATATTAGTAAAGAACAGCATAACATATTCATCATTTTAAGATTAACAATTATTATAAACTATAAATTATAAATTTATAATAAAACTTACTTCTGAATAATTGGTTGTCCAAGTTTCCTCTAGACATGTATTCATAAACAAGAACTCGTTGTTCGTTTTCGCAACAATATCCGATCAATTTCACCAAATTAGGGTGCCTTAATTGTCCAAGAAATATAACTTCTGCCTGAAAATCATTATGAAAAACTTTATTAACCAAAAATGCAAGACAATGTGATTATGTATATAACGCGTAGTCGCGTAGAAGGAGTCACGAGGGCAATTCTAAATTCTAATAATGTTGATGGTTCGAGTCTTGTAACTTTACCAGATAAGCTAATTAACGTGTACAGATAACTTACCAGCCACTCATTATGGCCTTGTGGACCGTCCAAGTCGAGAATCTTAACAGCAACAGATTGAGCCTTTAATCCAGGCCTAAACTTTTCATTAATAAATCCTTTATAAACCGCGCCAAATCCACCTTCACCAATAAAATTACTTGAATAAGAGAAACTACTAGTAATAACCCTAAGCTCCTCGAGCGTAAACGAATGGAGATATGCACCAATCACCGAGCTAGAAATATCCTCAATCGAGACATCCGAGCCTCCAATGCTTAAGTCCGAAATGGATAACCTTTGAGGCGAATTTGGTACTACCTGAACCAAATTGGGTTCGGGTTTTAGTTTCGGTTTTGTTTTGGTTTTGTTTATCTTTGGCTTAAAACAACTAGGTAGAATAGAACGCCATGTATACGTAGTTGTTTTAGAAACCATTCTTTAGGAATGATTGGAAATTATTATGGAGTTGGAATTGTTATACTTCTTGTTGTTATGCATATAGTTGTTGGGAATGCACCTAATATTTATAGAACTAGTTGAGAAATGGGAACTTTGTGGATTGTAAATTTGTAGACATATTTCTTGGTTTGACTTTAGCCCCACTAGAGGTCCCACCCCTTGAAGTTGTTGGCCTCCTAGTTATATAGTACTACTTGTGGATTTTGAGCTACTACATAATTCAACACAAATTCTTATTATAGACGGACACTATCCGTCTATACGTATAGACGGATATCATTTTTCTTCACAAAATACTCATTTACCATAAAGTGGGAAGCACATGGGGGTGCCCCACCTTGTCCCCCTACCCATTTTATTAGAGGTTTTAACCGATCTGTTCGCCCCACCCGTCTATACCAAGACCTATTGAAAATTTAAAGTATTTATTTTCATAAATTAATCTTTTTTTTTTTTCGGAAATTCAGGATGTCCACCACCGATAATAGTCATATTCTTCGCTTTCTGGATTGCTCTTTCAAAAGGGAAACAACTAGCTACGATATTTATTCAATTCCATTAGACTTATCAAACAGGCCGAGACAGAATACGAGTCGGTCGAATACAAGTCAGATCATATTGATTACGAGTTAGGTTAGGGTCGAAGGTCAGGTTTACGGGTGGGATCAGAATCCGGTAGGTCTAAATTCCATGGATAGAGATCTGACCCATGAACGGATAGTTAAAGGACGAGATGAGCAGACAGCCGGACATACACCATGTTAGTATACATAAATTTAAATTATTTTTTCCCGAAACAGTGATTGTTGTTCTGTTGTAAAAAAAGTGCTCTTTAAAGAGGTAAACGACTAGTTAAGAGATGTGTTTCGTTCCTTGAATAAGGATCTAACATATGAGATCATAGTAAGAGGACAAGGTGAGCAGATACCATGTCACACCTACTTAGTTTACATAAGTTAATCAACGAAGAATTTTATGTATGTATGCCCTTCTGGATTGATTGTCATAATTGTGTGTAAGACAAACTAAACAAATCGTTTTCATCTAGTATCATTGTTATTTTTTTTTATCATGTTGTTTTAATTTAGTTGAAATTAGGTTGTAATTCTTGTTTTCATCTGAGATTCAAGAAGCTAAGGTTGGATAATTTTATAAATAAATTAAAAGGTAATAGTTAGTGATTAGCCGCATAGCAGTTCACAACAAATCAAGTTGATAATAAAATACATATGGAGTACCTTATAATTGTCATAATTATGGATAAAACAATAAGTTACGGACTAGACAAGTAGGGATGGCAACAGAATCCAGATCCTGTCCAGATCCTGGGATCCAGATCCTATGGACCGGATGTGGATCGCAATACTTGAGATCCAATGGATAAGGATATGGATATGGATCGTATGGTCGAGATCCAGATCCTACCCTTAGATCCATTTTTATTTCATTTTCTTAAACAATAAGTTAAGTTAAACAAATAGCAAACTATATGCTTTGTCTTTTAATGTTTTCATAAATTAAACCATGATTTTTCTCTAATTAACATTTTTCGGTTAAAAAAAAGATATATTTTTAGTGTTATTGTAACTTCATAAGACTTTATTTTTATGTTTTAGAATTTTAGCTTTATTATTTGTATCTAATAGATAAAAATAGTATCTTACGTCGCAGTAAAAGTCAAAAATAATATTTTCATATTTTAAGAGAGAGTTTTCTTTTATTATCAAAAGGATATGGATATATCCTGATCCAGTCCAGATCCTGCGGATCCGGATATGGATATGGAAATTTCAGATCCTGTAAATATGGACCGGATCTGGATCTTATAGGATCTTATCCAGATCATATCCATTGCCATCCCTATAGACAAGCTCTATTCTTATGATGAGGCCAAATAGTAGTTACAAAATTCTAGGACTCACTTTTTTCATGATCACAAACAAATTAAAGAATAATAGTAGTGCATATTTTCTTATTGTGTATATCATTTGGTGTAGTACTCTTGATTCGAGCTTGGTAGGGCTATTAGGGTGATAAAGCTCTCCCTCGTGAGTTTTAATAGTATTGCAATTCCAGAGTTTGTACTCGAGACCTCCGGTTAAGTTAGAACAACCCCTTATCAATTTATAGGCTAAAAATGTTCAAATTATAAAACTAGGTTATTTTAATTTTATTTACCTAAAATTAAAATCACTCGTAGTTCAAATAATATGATAGGCTAAAAATGTGAAATGAACATCATTAGATTTGAGTAGTTGATAATGCATATGTCATACAATTGAAGCATGATAAGCATACTCTAGAGAGTGCACTCATCATTCATATATTTGACGATAGTTCACTAATTTCAAACCGGATGTTTTGAATAATAAAGGAATCAAAGAAAAAACAAAACTACATGTACGTGAAATTCACAGCATTTATTTCATTTCTAGACGCGTTGTCCAAGACTACCAATTTTCACATAAGATTGCCATAGGACTTTTAATTATGAAACGGATCAAAATAATTGTCATACAATCAATCGCCCGGGGAGCAGTGACGGAGTCAGGATTTTAACTTAGAAGGCGTACGGGTTATTATGTAAAGTACACTCGAAAATTTTCGAATTTTTTTACTAAAAATTACGAAATTCTCTCTCCAGATCCACCGGCACCACCGTTGCTAGGGAGATGCATGCATCTTACGATAACAAAATAACGATCTATACAACGGTCTTAAGTGACACCAACTGATCCAAGATACGACTACTAGAACAACATAATCATTAAGGTAAATACTACGAGTATTTTGCAAGGTAGTGTTGCATTTCCTGCAGACAAAGGAGCAATAGTAACTCCCATGCAGGCCATAATTGAATTAAGTATACGTAAATACGTAGAATTTCAGGTGTATTCAACAACATTACAGAAGTGTATTCATAAATGACAGGTAATGAAGCATGTAACGAACCTGGATTATACCTAAATGAACATTTTGTCTGATGCAATTCAATTATTATTGAAATTATTATCGACAATAATGTTCTAACTTAATTCATATAAACAACTGTCCAACTAATATGCTTTAATTAGATATATATAGCCTGGGTTAGGCCTTTTAGAAGTTGGTAGAGGGAATCTCTTGAGGAATTTTATTCTATATTTTTATATTTTTATATGTCCTTTATCTTATAATTTTGTTATTTCTAAAGTTCAAAGAGGTGTAAAGGGTAATTTGATGATGATATATATTTTGACCTTTAAGGATTAAGATCATTGGTTCAATTCAAAAAAGTTAAACTCTTAGAGGTTCGTTCAACTCTTACTTTAGTTAATTAATTAAACTCCTATAATTTCAGCTTAGTTCAGTTCAGCTTCTATATTGTCACAAAAGTTATGCTCTTATAAGTTCAGTTCAGTTCAGCTCAACTCAACTCAACTCTTACAAGTTCAGTTCAGCTCAACTCAACTCAACTCTTATAAGTTTAGTTCAGTTTCAGAAAGTTAGAAAAATTACTTCTATAAATCCAGTTGTACCATAAGCATGGTACAACCAAGTATAAGAATTCGAGTTTATGTGTATTCTTTCTGAGCTAATTTAAATTTCATGTTTTTAATGTGTAAATGAATGAACTCAATACTTTCTAATAAAGCTCGTATTCTTTAATATAAAGCTCGGATACTTTGACACAAAGCTCAGGTTCTGCACCGTACAACATATACAACTGGTTGTATAGTCCATGAATTGAATATAATATCAGCATGATTAACAAAGGTGATATTGAGTTTCAGTACCATCACAGCCACATAATATTAGCATAAAACCGTCTTACTTGTTATGGAGTACAAGAGACTAATGGTTGCGTAGAAGAGGAAGGATCAACAGTCTTTGAAAGAGCAGCGTATATGTTTTATAATAATTGTGGTCAGTTGTTGTTATGCGAAAATCCCGCAGGAAATCTTCAAACATTATTATTTTTTCCTAAAAATACCAATCATTAAAAGGCTAGAGCAATGTATGTTACGGTCGTAGGACGTACATAATTTATAGTTGGTGGATCATAGATTATATAAGTAATAATCAACTCAATAATCCTTTATAATTGATGTTTTAACAGTACGAATTTTTACTCGCTCTCGTACTCACAAAAGTCACAAGACCTAAGTTATTCATAAACCGTCTCATATAAGAATTAGTGAAACCTGTTGAGCCATGATTTGAACACCAAAAGTGATCTGAAATTACTAATCCAATATAATTGTACCCTAAATGATCTGTTAACCGCAAAACCTGAAAATAATATAACGCGTTTATCAAGTCCAATATTATCCAACTTGGATATGGCAGTATACATAAACAAGTTAGTTTCAAGTGATTAGCAACATTCTAAACTGTATATAGAAATTCAACGTTGGAAAATACAAAGACAAGGTCGTCTTACTCACTCATCTACGCGTATTCGGGTAAGATAGTTCATAGAGGAAGCAACAAGAATACGTGCTCCACAAATTATGGAGAAATAGGGTAGTTTTGTACACTTGGTAATTAGCCTAATATAAAGACCAACACTCCCAAGTTTAAAAACAAAAATTCCAGACACGTCAAGTTCGTAATTTCGTATGACATGGATAATTTGGATTGAAATAATCGGGTAATATTGTATCGTGTTGGACTGTTTTTACATTAAAATAATCGGGTAATACTATATCAGTATACCCTATCGAACTTTGAAAATTCGACCGTTCTAGTAAAAAAAATTTTGGCTTTTTTAGTTTATAACATGACTAGTCCGTTTTGATTTTTTACCCATGTAACTGCCAATATTGGCTCCGTCACCGTTAATTCGAGTGAGATAGAGGCGATTGCTTTGTTTAGAACTTTGTATATCCCTGCTATAAAATGGACGACGCTTCATCATCGTATTCCTGATATTTTAGGAAAGATCCGTTGACCTCCAGAAACGTATTGGGCCATAGAAATGGACAAGTGGGTCCAACTTCTATTAATAGGGCTTGTTGACCCAATTTTACAATGGGCTTCAATATTTCTATTTTGCTTTTATTCAGCTTTTTCTGAGGGGTCCTGCTATACGTCGTCGACAAATTACTAAATATCGTCGACAATTAACGTAAATTTCCAAGTTTGCCCTCCATATCATAACTCCATATCCGTCTCACCAAAATGCAATTTCCGTCTCAAAACAGAAATGCAATTTCCGTCTCACTAAAACACAAGTCACCGTCTCACTAAAATATTTCAAACAAAAAAAAAAGTCGGGTTTTGTAATTAACAACATGAATGGGAACGATTTTAACAACGATTCCAACAATGAAGCTAGTAACGAGGTTAGTTTACGATTTAGTTTTGTTAAAAATTTATGTTTTATTATCGTTTGAATCCCGAATTAGGATAGATGCCATGAATGTAGACGGATTTATGATAGAATTTGTGACGGATTTATATGAAAAAGCAATTGAAAAAAAAAAAAAAAAATACGTGGACTGGGCCTGGACGAAGAAATTTTTCGTCCAGCCCAGGTCTTGGACGAAAAATTCCTTCGTCCATAATGGGCCTTGGACGAAGGAATTTTTCGTCCAAGACTGGGCCGACGAAAAATTCCTTCGTCCAAGGCCCATTATGGACGAAGGAATTCTTCGTCCAGGCCCAAATTGCGTATATTTTTTTTTTTCTTTTTTTTTGTTTCCGACTCGTTTTGTATAAAATAATTAATTTCCGTCTTTGTATTAAAATTTTTTATTTTTTATAGTTTCCGACAATTCAAATAATTAATTTCCGTTATTTCCGACTCGTTGTGTATAAAATAATTAAATACCGTTTTTGTATTATAAAACAATTGAATTAATTAATTACCGTCTTTATATGAAATTTGTATCTTTAACATTTCCGACTCGTTTTGTAAAAAATAACTTATTACCGTGTTTGTATTAATTTTATATTATTTTTTATTTACTTAGACTCGTTCCGTAGCAAATAATTAATTAATAACTAACTTATTGAAATGCGTGCGCCGGTGATTAACGATGGAGACGGTGTTGATTACTCAGATCATTTTACGACAACCAGATTTTTTGCATCTAGTATTGAAGCGTTTAATTGGGCATATGAGATCGGGCTCCGACTCGGGTTTGGTATAAAAAGAGCAAGCAACAAGAAAGTTGGTCGTAACACGAATTTGAGACAACGTTATTTTGTTTGTCGGATGGGTGGAAAAGGTCCCGTAAATAAGGATGTCGATTCTTTAATGAGGGGTAACACCGCTACCGCGTGGTGCAATTGCAAATTTTCAATGAAAGTTGTTGAATTAGAAGAGAATAAGTGGCAGCTTGTGATGAGATCCGGGTTTCATAATCATGGTTTAACGTTGTATTGTGACGGCGACAGATACTTTGTAAAGTTTGATGACGAGGAGTTGGCTTATATCGATGCCCAAGTTAGAGCTCACGTTAGACCGGCAATTATTAGTGCGGGTTTGCATCAGCGGAATCCGGAAAAGTCAAGACCTAATCGGCGACAAATCTACAACCGTTCTCAGAAAGTAAGGGCCGAGGAAAGAGAAGGAGAAAACCCAAGACAATGAGATGTTAGCACTTGCGGTTCAAAGATAAGTACGTTCATTATTGGGTCATCGATCATGAGACCGATGAGCTAACCCACGTGTTCATGGCTCATCCAGAAGCCGTTAAGATGTTTCGATCATACTATTATGTGGTACAGATCGATTCCACGTACAGGACAAATGAATACCGTCTTCCGCTTGTTGAGATGGTTGGAGTCACACCCGTCGGGAAGAGCTTTGTCATCGCGTATGCTCTTGTAACGCATGAGTCCGAGGAGAAATATCGTGGGTACTACGGAAATCGAAGGCCCCGCTCAATGATGCCGTTCAACCTAATGCTATTATTTTCGATTGCGAGGGTGGTTTGTTGAACGCGATTCCCATTGTTTTTCCAGATTCGTCTCACTTGCTATGTCTTTGGCATATATATTCTAACGTGGAGACGAAAGCACTTGATATCACGAAACAAGATAATTGGGCTAAGCACGTAACTTTTAACTTGTTTACTGCGGTTGTCGAGGCGGAGACCGAAGATAAGTTTAATGTTGCGTGGGGCAAATTGGCAAGGGAATGGGCGGGAGTGGCGGCTTATATTGAGAGTATGGCGCGATTTCGCGAGTTCATCTTAGCTTTTATTTGTCCGATTATTGTATCTTTTATATTATATATCTGAATATTGTACCTTATATTTTATTTTATTTATCCGATTATTGTAGTTTATTATCTTCTGCATCCGATTAAATGACTTAAAACGTAATTTAATTAAAACAATCCTTAAAACACAATTTGACATATTTTAATTAAAACATTCCTTAAAACGCGTTTTGACATAATTAAAACATAAACCAATAAAAACATAATTAAAACATACCATACCCTAAATAGCTAACCCTAAACCCTAAACCCCAAACCCCAAATCCCAAACCCTAAACCCTAAACCCCAAACCCCAAACCCTAAACCCCAAACCCCAAACCCCAAACCCCAAACCCCGAACTTAATTATCTTCCGATGATGAAGATGACGATTCCTTATCTTCTTCATGATCTTGAATCTCAATTTCTTCAGGTTGGGTAGACATATATTGAGTCAACAAATCATTCAAGTAGAGATAAAGAATTCCTTGCCCCGGCAAGACTCTACCAAAGACATAAGTCCGATAGTCTGGTAATCGATCACGGTGAGAATGCGCTCAAAATATGTAAAGATATCACTTTTCAACCTACGAAACTCCCACATCTTCTCGTTTAGTACTTCATCAGAAACAACCTCATCTCTAACTCTTTGGAGTTAGAACATGATCCGGTTTCCTTGTAAAATTATACGAGAGGGTCCCAATTGGAGGTTCTTCAAGCATGTGCCATACAAAGTGTCACCGGGAACCACCGATTCAAGACGCTTAATTAGAATTGGTAAATTTTGAACAATTAAATCGATTCTTATTTGATAAACTCTGATTTTTTGAGCATTTGTGAGAACCATTTTAGGATTGGATGTTGTGAGTGAATAATTAGTATTGTAGTGAGTGAAGATGATTTGGATGTTGTGATTGAAATTGACATAGAATGACCTATTTATAACCTATTAATTGTAACGGTTATTTTTGAATTACAACGGTCAAATTTGAATTATAACGGTAAAATTTGAATTATAACGGCTGTTTTTGAATTGTAACGGTTATTTTGA
Source organism: Silene latifolia (assembly GCF_048544455.1). Taxonomy (NCBI): domain Eukaryota; kingdom Viridiplantae; phylum Streptophyta; class Magnoliopsida; order Caryophyllales; family Caryophyllaceae; genus Silene; species Silene latifolia. Next base: position 187,545,914 of record NC_133526.1, read on the forward strand.
ATTATAACGGTAACATTTGAATTATAACGGCTATTTTTGAATTATAACGGCTGTTTTTGAATTGTAACGGTTATTTTGAATTATAACGGTAACATTTGAATTATAACGGCTATTTTTGAATTATAACGGTAAAATTTGAATTATAACGGTCGCATTTTTCCCTATATAAACATCTACATAATGTTGTAATTTTGCACTCATCTTCAACTTTTTCTATTTTCCAATCATCTTCATCATCTTCCATTTTCTTCTTCAAATCTTTACTTATGTCAACATCATCCTCAATGTGGGGAACCCGACCAATTGAAGGCCTTGATTTTAAGAATCAAATTTGCAATCGTTGTCAAAGAAACGCTATCATCAAGATTTAAATTCACTACTAATCCGAAGAAAGCTTTTTTTAAGTGCGTACCTTGCGATCATTTTGTGTCGTGGTTGACTGAAGATCATTTAACAATAACAAAAAAGTTGAATATAGCATGTCAAGATGAAGGTGATGATGCATCAAGTGGAAATGTCATGAAAGAGCAAGTGATAGGTATAAAAAAGGAGATTTCGAAAATGACAAGGATGATGAAGTTTTATTTCAAGTGTATCTTGTATTTGTTTGTTTTCATTATGTTGGCCATTGTCATGAAGTAGTTACTATTTCCAGAAATGTATGAATTTGCATCAGTTGCTATGTATTCAAGAAATTTAAGAAATTTAAGAAATTTCAGAATTTAAAACCGTCATGTTTTTTGAAATAAACAACGTTCAAATAGTCAACTAACATAATCATCCAACATAAAAAATGTCTTCAAAACCGTACAACATAAATGAAAACAAACTAGTCTCCCGACTACTTATCATCCTCTTCATCGCTATCAGTGTACACACCATCTGATCTACGCTGAACAACATCACCGGGTGTTTGACGAGGTCCTCGCTAACGTATGATATCCCCAGCCCTCTCAATCAATGGGTCGACGTTCTTCATCATCTTGCGGAGGAAGGCAAGCTGTTTCTTGTCATCCTTAATTTTTTTGGCCTCGTAAAACTGAAACATTAAAGCACGTGCAGTCTGCAAATTGACAAGAACAACTAAAACATTATAAACATTATCGAGAACATAAGAAAGTTAAACAATAATTACAAGAAGCGTAAGTAATATTATTACCTCAAACAGAATATCAAAATCATCCTGTGGCGCGGGGCATCACGGTGGTCGGGATCAATGATCAACGGGTGAGAATTCCCATTATACCAAGTCACATAAACTGCCCGTCTCACCCGGAAACTAACGGTCTCGATTTACGAGAAAGTGAACCACGTGATCCTCCCAAAGCAATCCCAAAGATGATCGGTCTCCGCAACCCCAACCCTAACCTCGTACCCTATCCCCGGCCGGACGATGCGCTGTCAATCTCATAATGGGATTGGGTATGATCTGCACATACCCAAACTGTCGTAAACACCGATCAGGCTGGTACGGCTCCGCTATGTCCATGAAACGAATACAACCGGTATACAAAGTACGAGGATGATACTCCTCCTGACGCGGCCCGTACGGATCCCACCTAATGGAAGCACAAGTAAGCCCATCTAACAACCTCCGATACTCCAACAATTTCTCCGCATTTTGAGCGAAGGGACCAACGGATCTCCAAGAACACGACCGAGGCTGAGTAGGGTCAATTGCCGAAGGTGGACCGGGTCTGAACATAGGAAAATACTCATAGATCCACGATTGCAACAAAGTCAAGCAACCACCAATAGTCTTCACACAAGCACGTGAAGCCACCCCCAACTGTCGGTACATGAAGGCAAGTACACCGGCTCCCCAAGCGTAGTCGTGTACACCATCAGCATCATACACAAAAGGAAACAAGCGAGGACGTAACCTATCACTCCGATTTGTCGACAAAAAGTGTCGACCCCAACACCATGACCAAAAACCCCCGAGCAAAAACAACATCACAATTAGCTCTCGCCGTTTCACAAACTGCATCTACCAATATACCCCTACTCTTGCAAATAGGGACCTTCTTCTTAGAGTTTAACGGCAACCTCAACTGCTCTGATGAAATCCCAAAAAAGCCACAAACATACATAAGGGGATCCGCCAACGTCCCGTCATTACTCTCCACCTTACAACAGTTACCATCAACCCGAACGCCTAAGATCTGCGCAACATCGTGAAGGAGTATGGACATCTCTCCAAAAGGCATGTGAAAACTGTTGGTGTCGGGTTGCCATCTCTCAACAAAAGCAGAAATAAGGGGCATGTTATAATTCTCGGCCATGGAATCTAATAGGTGAGAAAGACCAGTACCGTCATAAATAGTCTTAACGGCCGGAGGGAGTTGCCAACAACTCAACAACCTCGTCTTACCAAACCGGTGGTAACCGTCAAAACCGGTCGACCGACCTCATTAGGAGTCGACCATAAGGTGTTGGCAATGTGGCCCCCAAAGCTAGGAATCACGTGGGGAAAGTCGGGACCACCGGGAACACGATGATCGATCAACCAAGAGACATCCTTACCCGACTTCTTCTTCGGAGCCACCACACTACTAGAACTACCATCCGACCTCCGCTGGAAACGCCCCTCCTCATTCCGTCTACGTGGCACCCTACGCACTCGCTCAATACCCGCCTCCTCCTCACCTATCACATCACCAGACCGAACCAGCTCCTCCTCCACCCGCTCATCAGTCCACGAATCGGTGCTACCATCTCCAACCTCAGACTCAAACTGGAGCCCCTTTCGAGCTCGAACGTGACGGTCATTTCCTCCACCGGCCATCTATTCCAAAAAATAAAACAAAGAATTTATAAATATAAGTTTAAGTAAATTAAAAATTTAAAAAAAAAACAAAATAACCCGGAACGGGTTTTATTAATAATAATTAATTAATATTTTACGTAAACTAAACGAGACGCAACAAAAATTATTTTACAACAACTTGATTAATTAAATTAATAAAACAAAGAATTTACAAATATAAGTTTATGTAAATTAAAAAATAAATATAAAAACAAAATATCCCCAAAAGAAGTTTATTAGTAATAATTAATTTATATTTTACATCGACAAAACGAGACGGAAAAAATATATATTTACAACGACTTCGCCACGAACGACAATTATTATTAATAATTTATTACTTTATAACGATAACAAAACAAGACGGAATAAAATTTATTTTGTAAAAAAAAAAAAAAAAAAAGTATCGACAATTTCTAAAACAAAAAAAAAAAAAAAAAAAAAAAACGTGAAAACTGGGCCAGACGAAGGATTTCTTCGTCCATCACCAAGCCCAGGACGAAAGAAAATTTCGTCCAAAGCCCATAATGACGAGAGAATCCTTCGTCGGGCCGGTGTTGGACGAAGAACTCTCTCGTCCAAGCCCAGATTTCACGATTCCTTTTTTTTTTTTTTTTTTGTTTTTCGATTACGATAATTGCGTTTGATTTTCGCTAAACACGACTAAATCCGATTGAAATCGTAGCACCTATCCTAATTCCGTCACTAATTTGGCATCTATCCTAATTCCGTCACAAAATTACAACCTTAACAAAATACTACAAAAAAATTTTTAATAGTAATCAGATACCTTGTTGAATGTTTGAATTCGTGACGGAAATTATGCGGTCGATACGTTTTTTTGTTGAAATTTGAGTCGGGTTTTTTTTGTTTTCAAAATTTCGAATTTTAAAGGTTGTTATTGAATAAAAAGGAAAATATAAGGGGGAGTGTGAGGGAGGGGCAAATTTGGAAGTTCATTAAAATTGTCGACGATATTTAGTAATTTGTCGACGACCTTTAGCAGCCAGGTTTCTGAGATGGATTGATAATTTAAATTAATGATTAAATTGGGTCCGAAATTATGCCATATGTTCCCATTTAAAAAATCAAGATTTTAAAATTCCTAGGGGCAATAGCAAATTAGCAATGGAAAAAAAAATAAAAAATACTCCGTAAGAATTTTCTATATATAATTATATAGTATAAAAGATAGTCATATGAATTCTTTTTTAAATTGTCTTATCGAATACATTGTAAATATCAAATTTTTGTAATTTTTATTAATATATAACTAAAGATATGAACAAAATAAAACGAGCGTGATATATTTATATAAAGCAAATGTATAGAATTGAATGAAATGGAGAAATTACTAGGCAGTACCACATTAACCAAGGATCAAAAAAAAAAAAAAAAAAAAAAAAAAAACCATCCGCAAGGATGTTATAGGTTGATTTATAATCATCCTAGTATCCTTACTTTATCCCACAAAAAAAAAAAAAAAAAAAAAAAGCGTAGGAGAGTTCTTTATTGAAGGCGGTTATTAATTTGCATTTCACCATTTATTTCTACGCTCCCATAACAACGTGATGTAAGTGCATCTTATTCATATCACTCGTTAGCTAGGTTAAGTGTCTAAGAGCAATAGCAATAGTAGTTCTTAGCATTGGGGTTGTCAACAAGAACTTTATTTTAAAAGTTCTTCTATTGCATTTAAAAGTTGGTTCTTATTTTTAAGAACCAAGTTCTAAAATAAGAACCAAGTTCTAAAATATTGGAAAATGTACAACCAATAAATATAACTTTGTAAAATGTGAGAAACCATTTTACATTATTTATTTTATGACCTTTTTCAATTTAAGAACTTTATATAAAGTTCTTCTATTGTGAACAAAAGTTTTTAAAAATTGGGGTTGGTGCATTGTGACATGGCATGGGAAGAACTTTATATAAAGTTCTACTATTGCTATTGCTCTAAGGGGCTTGTGGGAGTTTTTAGCTTTGCGGATGTCTTGGACAATGAAGTTTGTGCCCAATCTTTCACACTCCACCAACATGCTTTTTGTTACTCTCTTAAGTTATTATTATCTCTTGGTTGATCTAAATAATAGCTGTAATAAGCATTTTAAGGCTCCGTTTTTCCTGATTTAATTTCAGTTCATTTCAATTCACTCAACTTTATTAAATTCATTTCAGCTTAATTTGGTTCATCTCTTCACAAATTAACTTTTATATCAGCTTCATTCAGTTCAGTTCAGTCTAACTGAGCTTCATCCAATTCAATTAAGCTATTATCAGCCGAATGCGTAGTTGCATAATTGTTTTTACAGCTGGCAAAAAAGGAACCAGAACAATCAAAATGTGAACCTTTTAGTTTGCATATGCATGGTTGTTAAGATTATAGAGGGGAGAATTGCATAAGGAAGAATTATATTATTGATAGTTGTTGTTTTACATCGATATGATGAGGTATTTATAATACCTCCCAACTTAATGAAACCCTAACCCTAAAATGGTCAATCCTAATGATAGCCCGGCCTAATATAGGCCCAATATCCTAATAATGGTAGACCTAAACTTTTGATTGTAAGAACGGATATTAACGGATATCATCTTAGTGCGTTATCAACGAGGGACAGCACAGTAGACAGAGTGTGGAAGGCATGCGCAGCGTTAGTCACATGAGATGATGAGAACCCATTCACCATCAACTATGACTATTACCATTTAGAAGTCGTCTTTACTACGACTAGGAGCATTCTACTTTTACAACGCTTGCCTAAAACGGACAACTAAGGTAGTTAAATTATCGAATTGAACCTTTAACCTAATGCCCACCGCAGTGGAGTCAGTGGATAACGTTAGTTATGCTAAGAGTAGGCGCGATTCCTTTTTAAATTACGGTGTAATAACGCCCCCCCTTGTCTCAATGGTTAGTGTGTCTTAAATATTCTTTTAAATATTCGGACAAATTAAAAGCTGAAACCTCAACTCTCTTATCGTTTACTCCAAGATCCATCACTAATCCACGACGCATCTGTTAAACCAGAAACAATTAAACGAAGATATTCTGGCATTTACGAGTTTTGAGAATAAATAATGAACACTCACTATTTTTGCTCGATATAATCGAAAGTACTCGCTAAGGAGGAGATATATATCATGCTTATATCAATCGACTTATTACTCTAGTAAGTAGCAACTAGCAAGTACTCCGTATATGACGATTATTTGAAGTATGAAGAAAACAAACATACATTAAAAATCACAAGTTAATAATAACACAATAACATAAATTATATCAAAAATATTTACCATTTTTTTTTATTAATCATCTAGCTAGCTTTGTCAATAATGCTTTATTTGATGGTCACTAGTCACTCATTAGACGTTACGACCTTTGTTACAAAATGAGACGTGTTTCGTAGAGCATGAACCACGTGAGAACCCAAACCAAACCCAACCCATAAACCACTACAACCGGTCCAGGCCCATTCTCACTCTTCCACGAGTATCCTTTGACTCTTGTCAAAAACTTGTTTAAGCTTTTAGATGCTCCTTTTTTTGGTGTGTCATGTCTCTTTTAAATGATTGAGATTGAAACTAGCAAACAACATTCGATAAATTGATTGAAAATGTCTGAATTGATAAATTATTAAGAATTTAAAATACCATTAATATAATGTTATTAAGATTCAAAACTCCATTTGATATTGACTTGATCCATACTTGATTTTTAATTAGAATAGCGCTATTCAGATGACTAGTCGAAATAAACTTAAATGGAAACTAACGATAACAAAATGAAACTGGTTTAAGACGATCCAAATCTAAACCAAATGATTCGCTTGCTAACTTTACTATTGAGAGACGATTTGCAGATATCAACTACTTAATTAGTAAAATCATTAGAAATAATGCTCATGACCTAAATCTTGGAAAATCTTATTGGAAAATAGGCGTCCATATTCATGGCAGATTTATATTTTGATGGTTGAGACATGACGGATTTATTGGAAAATAGATGTCCATATTCTGGTCATTTGTTTACCTTTTTTCATTTTAAGGTGTCTTAATTAAATTGTTTATTTTTTTATGTAAGGAATGTTTTTGATGAACAATTTGATTATACACACTCAATTTGAGCCACTTATTATTAAATAATTGATCATCTCCTTTTTTCTGGTCTTTGTACATGCCCAAACCAAAAGTACACAAATTACCAGAACAGAGGGCTATATTACTAATGCTCGGCCACATAATTAAGCTAGACTATCTTCGTATGATCTATGTATTTTATGATAGAATCTTATCTTCTGTCTTGCTATAATTTTATTTTTTTTGTAAAAAGGGAGCAACAAAAGCGAATATGATAAATCGGATGGTGAGGTAAATGACAAATGATCCACTTAGAAGTTGGGCCATGTCTGACAAAAGAAGAAGAATATAAAGATTAGAAGTCTAGAAAGGCCTAGTAATTTGGCCCACATAACTCTATCTAGCTGTACTTTGTTATTTGGCCCAAAAAAAGTACCAAGAAATTTGTATGGTTAGATTGAGTATTGACCAGCCGCAACTAGGGATGGCAGTGGGTCGGGGACCCGACCCAGACCCTGAGGGTCGGACCCTAATGGGTCGGGTATGGGTCTTATTTTTTCAGACCCAATGGGTATGGGTCGGGTATGGGTCTTAAGAAAATATTTCGGGTCCGGGTCCGGGTCTAAGTTATGAGACCCATACCCGACCCTTAGACCCTCTATTAAAGAAAAAAAAAATCAAAATTATCACTTTTTTGAATTCATACTGACAGACTGTAGAAACCCAACTAAAGTATCTTTATCTTCCCTCATCCCATAAAGTGATAAAACCCAACTAGTGACAATACCACCACTCCGCCACTGACACAAGAAAACCAGCACCACAGCACTGATACGCGACTGGCAACCACCTCTCTAATAGCCGACGACCGACAACCACCATTAACGGCAGATTAATAAACTCATAATGTTAAAGTAGTATAATTTTTTTTTTTTAATATTATAGACCCCATAGATGTTAATCTTATTCTTAAAGTCATTTGAAACTCGGACCATGGGTAGACCCGGACCCTACCCTTACCCATAGGGTCCGGGTATGGGTCCTCAAATTTTAGACCCTTGCGGGTCTGGGTCGGGTACGGGTCCAATGGGAAAATCTCGGGTCGGGTCCGGGTCTAGGCGGACCCTACCCAGACCCTACCCATTGCCATCCCTAGCCGCAACTCTTTGATACGACCGTACTATTGCACATGACTGATTTAGAAAGAGTGAAATTCAAAGATAACACTTAATTTAATTTTTATTTAGATTATCAAAATAAAATATTTTTTTTTACAATAATTTTTTGGGGTCTTTGGTTATTTGATTAAAAAAGGGAGTTATAAGTTAATTATTTAGGCTTTTGAGTTATGAGCTAGTCTTATACTATAAAACGGTCTTAATAGAACAATTTGTGATTGACCATGCTCTTCAAAGTCCTGTACTCTTTCCTGCCTGCATGATTATGTACCATATTGTATAACAATTTGTGATTGACCATATTGTATACCTACCCAATCAAAAGATGATAATTGACCAATTTCCTCATAAATAATAAAGCAGAATCTTAGCTGGATTAATACTTATGATTCTAATTCTAATGCCGTAAAAACTCAAGTACACGGTAGCGGGTAAAATTATCGTATATCTTAGTTAATAAGAAGGCTTAATATTTATTCAGCTAAGATTCTACTTTATTATTTATGAAGAAATTGGTCAATTATCATCTTTTGATTGGGTAGGTATACAATATGGTGGTACATTTGGTGTAACCAAGAATTTCTCCACCGTATAATGTATAAGAATTTATCCGCATTTTTGTTATACCATTATACGAATTTACAATACAATAATATTATACAAAATCAACTTAGTATTATTCGTGACTTTATCACATTCATCGATGATTAGCTAAAAGGAGTATTATCTTTAACACTTAATTAGCCTTTTTTCCCATCGTGATCGATCAATTCGAAATAAATCCAAGACAAAGGGTTGTGAATATGTTTGAGATTATTTTTGTAGTCAACTTTTTATATAAGTGATACTCGCTTCTAAAAATATTGCCTGAAAATTATTAAATTCATAAGCTATAGCATTTAATAGCTAATATATTTTTGGGTACAACCCTTAGCTTAGAGCAATAGCAATGGAAAGTTTTTTATTGGGTTTTTCAAAATCAAACTCTAAAATAAAGTTTGTCCCGTTGTAAACAAATGTTTGTTCTTAAATTAACAAACTTAAATTAACAAACTAGGTTTGAAAACAAAAACCAAATTCTTTCAAAAAACAAGAACAAATTGTGAGTTCCAATGAAAAATTAACCAATTAATTACATTATCAATTAGTTATGGATTAAAGAATAACTTTATTTAAAGTTTTTTCCATTGTGACAAAAAATTTGAGATTATTGAGATTGTCAAAATACAATGTGTCAAAGACAGGGGCGGATCTAAGGGGAGGCCCGGGTGGGCACGTGCCCACAATGAAAGTTCAAGAATATATATTTGTATGTGCAGATAATTATCAGATAACTATTGTAGCACAGTTGGTGGAAGACTTGAGCTTATAGGGAGGCGTCCAGGATTCGAACCCAAGACCTTCAATGTAGCATGACAATGTTTGAACCACTAAGCCACTAGTGTTCAATGATTAATATCTAAGTAAAATGTGTTTTATCTTAAATGAGACATCCTATAAATTACATTTTGTAAAAGAGTAAATAATTAAGAATTTTTTGTGATGTATAAAGAAAATTTAGCTCATTACTTTTTTATATTTTATAGAAAAAATAAATTATAATATTTATAAAGTGCCTTATACGAATTAAAATGGAAGACAATTTGTTAAACAATAATTTTGTGCCCCCCTTGTCCAAAAATCTTGGATCCGCCCCTGGTCATAAAGTTCTTCCATTGCACTTGCTTTTAGGGTTGTATTTAAGCATTTAATACCTTCTATATGTAGTACGAAGTACTAACTTAGGAGGTAAAAATTAAATTACACATTACTCAATGCAATCAATTAAAATATTAATGGTTTATTTCCTTTTATAGCTCCTTAAATACAGCCTTTGTATTTATCATTTCTCTATATTGTTTAGAAAACATTTAAGAGAAAGCATTCTTGTCAAAAGCTCCTTTGTCAAAAGTTAACATTTTGAAACTAACTATAGGTCAAAAGTTATGAGCGAGTTATTCATTACCAACAAAGTTGGAAGCATAAAAGAATCACAAATTATAAAATTATATGGTCTCATACTACTGCCGTATTCAAAAACGAAATTTTGCTCTGTCAAAAAAAAAAAAAAAAAAAAAAAAAACGAAATTTTAGGATAGCAAAATTTGTTCTAGTGTCTATGCTATTCCCTAAGTTTCGGATATTATCGGGTAGTAGAATTTTTTAGGAATTTGTCCGTTTCAGTGATATGTTTACACTTCCTTTATTTCCCCCTCATAAAATAAAAAAAAGTGTAAACATCTCACTGAAATAGAGAGAGTATTCTATTATGTAATAGAAAGAGTATTCTATTATAAGAACGTCTTAAACAATAATTTCCGATAAAGAATTCAACATTAGACAATGTAGTACAGAAGTATGCCAGAAATGTAAATAAAAATGTACGGTAACCTCATTCAGACACAAAATCCTAGTTTTTCATATGCATGAAATTTTAGTGAGACTTCTGTTGACTTTTTATGTCAACATTAAATATAAATATTTTTTTCTTTATTTATTTATTTAGTCATTATGACCGAAGAAGTAGACAAAATAAAGAAAGGAACACGGAGTGTTAGAAAAGTGACATGTGGCCCATTCGATGAAGTGCCACTTTTATAACCCACTAACGTAAAAGTGGGCCAACTCCAGCCTAAAGAATTAACCTATCAATTTGCAAAGACTATGGGCCTAACCCTTTTTTAATGAAAATAATATCCGTCTCATTTTTGTTCATCTTTATTCTAGAAACTAAGAATCATGCTTTAAAAAACCACTAAACATAATAACAATTGGTCTCCCTTGCGACGGGTTATCATTTGTAGCGGATAATTTGTGAGTAAAAATGGTAATAAAATGGGTTAGTGGAGAAAGGGGACCGCATGAACAGTGTTGCAGAGAGAGAAAAAGTGGGTACTTTGTGAGGTAAAATGGTATCCGTCACTCCAAAGTGACGGATATTGCATGTCACAAATGAGAATTTGTGACATAATAAATACTTCCTCCTCTATTTTTGTATATATGACTTTTTTATTTTTCGAGTTAATTCTTTAATTTTAATTTTACAAAAATATAGTAGTCTAAAAATTATAAAAATTACTCCGTATATTATTAAACTTTATATGAAAAAAGTTTTTATATGAGTATACATTTTATAATATTTTTTCATATATTTTAAGAGATATTAAAGAGAGAGAAAAGAATGACTCGAAAAGTGAGAATATCATATAACTGAGCAAGTATTAATCACAACTGTAATATTAGAATCACAAATTTAGTAACCTTAATGCCTTTTCTTTTTCTTATTTCACAAATACTTCTGTAAAGCGTCTTTACAAAAATTCATTGTAAAATCGGTTTTCGTAATAGCCACTTGCACCTACTAAAAATGTTGTATTTAGATCGATTTTATATTTTATAAATAAATGTAACATAGTGTAACCGTCCTCTTTGTCAAATTCCAAATTATACTATCTGGTTTATTTAGTTATTTATTTTTTATTAGAATACTCACTCTACAAAAATAAAAAAGTGAAAAAAAAAAATCAAATAATAAGAGGAAATAATTGACAAATCATTTTAGCAAAGTTTGGTTTAAAAACTATAATTTTTATTATTACACACTAAATACTTTTTTTCTTTTTATAAAAATGTTGGATGGTCTACCTTACTTAAAGAGACCTAAACTCAAAGGAGTCCACAAACCCATTTTCCCACTCCTACTTTTTTTAATGCATTATCATCATACCATTAATTGCTTAGACTCCAAGCTCCTCTTTCAAATAGGTGTAGTTATTTTCCATCAATACACAAACAAACACAACACAACATAACACAAAACACAACCAAAATCTCCCTTTGGTTTTGAACAAAAAAACATGGCACTCAAAATGGCCATATGTTGCTTCACAAATACTTTAGAAAACAAAGATGAACTTGTGCATCCTAAGCAATCATCATCATCTCTTTCACCTCAAAGATTATCCCTTGTAGGTGTAAGTAGTAACCTTGGCTCTCAATTCACCATAGATGATCTTTCGAATTCGATACCGGGTTCAAATCTTCATGTTTTTAGCCATGATGAGCTTAGGTTGATCACTAACAACTTCTCCTCTAACAATTTCCTTGGTGGTGGAGGTTTTGGTGCTGTATATAAAGGTTTCATAGGTGATCAATTTCGGCCCGGGTTAGAGGCCCAATTTGTTGCCGTTAAGGTCTTGGATTTAGAAGGAACTCAAGGCCATAAAGAGTGGTTGGTAAGTCAGTGCGCACCAAAGATAACAACTGCATTGAAACGGACCCAGTTAGCTCATCTATTAGAGAACTGAGTCCGTTTTATAATAATGACTCATACAACAGTCTTATACGATAATTTACACTAAGAATAATATTGATTTATTTGAATTTGTTGTAGGCTGAAGTGATATACCTTGGGCAATTAAGACATCCACATTTGGTGAAACTATATGGTTATTCATGTGAAAATGATCAAAGGCTCTTAGTGTATGAGTACATGGCTAGGGGCAATTTGGACAAACAACTTTTTAGCAGTAAGTATATGCTTTTTTTTTCATAAAAGAATCATGAAGCAAATTGCAAAAAATTACTCCCTCTAATTTGATGTTTTCTTCCCATTTTATTATAATACTCATCACATATATTAGAGAAACAGGAAGAAAAATAAAAGACGGAAGGAGTATATTACTTTATTTATATCCTTTTTTTTCTTTATGCTAAAATTCCAATTTTACCCCTACCAACCTCAATTTAGCCTTTAATTATGTGAAATGTGAATGCAGGACATTCTGTTACTTTGCCATGGTTGACAAGAATCAAAATTGCCTTAGAAGCTGCAAAAGGCCTTGCTTATCTCCATGATCTTAATAAACCAGTCATTTTTCGAGATTTCAAGGGTGCAAACATTTTACTCGATTCTGTAAGCTAAACTCGTTCGAGATCATTTCTTCACGTTTTCCTTATTTGAGGTCTCAGTCATTTCTTTACGTTTATGTTTTAGGTATGTATAAATTACTTTTCTTTCTCACCATGCATGTAACTTTTGAGCCTTGCCTTGGTAATGGTCTGGTTTTTGTGTCAAAAGCAAACGTAAAGAAATGACCAGGAGTATTAACTTAAATCATTCATTCAATTTCATTGTTTTTTGATTTTTTTTTTTCGTATATATATTTGTTTCATAACTTTTTGTTTAAATTTTTTTATGTAGGACTATACAGCAAAATTATCAGACTTTGGGTTTGCTAGAGATGGACCAGAAGAAGATAAAAGTCACATTTCTACCAAAAATATTGTGGGCACCAATGGTTATGCAGCACCTGAATATATTATGACCGGTAATTTATCGATCCAAATGTTACATGCTATGTCGCTCAGACTCGTCTACATAAATAATGATTATGCACTAGACTATGTTTTTAAAGTTTTCAATTAAATATCAAAGTTGGCTGGTGTGAGTGGTAAGGGCTCTTATCTCTTAAACAAGTGGTTAGGGGTTCGATTCCTGACTCTTGCGAATGAAAAAGCCAAACTTGGGAGGGGTCAACCCATTAAATTGCCTTCAGTACCCCGAAGGAGATTGCCCCAACTGTCGGTAGAGGATACTCCTGGTCAACACCAAAAAAAAAAAAGTTTTCAATTAAATTGTACGACTTAGAAAAAAAAATAGATAGTCTACCAAGCATTATACTATGTTATTTTCCCTTTCCCGAGGTAAAAGAGTTAAAAAAGGCAATTCTGATATTGTCGGGTTTACACATTGTTTCATACTTCCTCCATTCAACTCCACTCTACCATAAATAATGGGGTATAATGTAATTAAGTGGGGTATGAGTGGAAAAGGGTGGAGTTTGATGTAGAAGTAGTGGGGTATGAGTGACAAATATTGTAAATAAGTAATGGGGTATGAGGACAAAATGGTCATTTGGCATTCCTTTTTAGGAAATAGGTAGAGTGGAATTGAATGGATGAAAAAGGAAAGATGGTAGAGTGGAGTTGAATGGAGGAAGTATACAAGTAAAAAGTGCTAATCAATGAAAAAGGTAGTTTTGAACATAGGTTATAAATATTAGTGATTGTATCAGCTGAACTAACTAACATCTGCAATTACCAGGTCATTTGACGACAATGAGTGACGTTTATAGCTACGGAGTAGTCCTATTGGAGCTATTAACAGGTCGTAAATCCTTGGATAAGATGAGACCCAAGAAAGAGCAAAACTTGGTAGACTTTGCTAGGCCTCAACTCAAGGACCCTCGAAAAATCGAAAGTCTAATGGATCCTAGACTCGAGGGAGAATACTCAATCGAGGGGTCCAAAATCGCGGCAATGTTGGCATACAAATGCCTTAGCCGACATGCGAAATCAAGGCCGAGAATGAGCGCTGTGATCAAAGTGTTGGAACCGCTTTTGGAGCTAAAGGACGATATGCCGAAAGTAGGGTACTTTGTGTATGTTGCACCTAATGAAGGTCATGTGAATAGCAAGAAGGAGCAAGTATTGTGTGATGGTAAAAAGAAAGAGGAAGAATTAACTGTTGAAGTAGATAATAATGTAAATGGTGAAAAGGTAAAAAATGTGAATGGTGAAAAGTTGAAAAATAATGTGAATGATGAAAGGGTAAATAATGTGAATGGTGAAAAGGTAGAAAATGAGAAGAGAATGAGGAAAAGAGATGAAAGAAGAACATTAAGATCGGTTGCGGTTCACTCCGATACGGCTCTATACAAAGTCCGTCAAGATTAAATGGAACAGACGAAGTATTATTATTTAGGGTTATTTCATAAGAATAATCCATCCTATTGGTGGTCTGCAAAAATCACTCCATCCTATCAATAATCCCAATTAAATCCAACCTAAGCACCATACCTTCTCATAACGAACCAACTGATATTTTTTTTAAGTTTATGTTGGAATATTCGATAGGTTTTGGACAACCTAGCGGTATATGTGATGTTTATGTGTAATATTTTCAAGTGATGAATCAAGTACTTGGTTTATTTGATACACATAAACATAAAAAAATATCAGCTGGTTTGTTATTAGAAGGTATGATGCTTAGGTTGGATTTAATTGAGATTATTGATAGGATGGAGTGTTTATTGCATACCACCAATAGGATGGATTATTCTTATGAAATAACCCTATTATTTATTAGTTTGTGTTAAATGAAAACTTTCTTCTTGTATATATATTTTCAATTTGTTATTATTTGCGTATATGAGCTCACTTGATATCAATTTGAATAATATATACGAAGTACATAATAAAAAGGTTACTGGATTCGCTTACACTCTTACAGATGGTGTTAACTTAGATTAATACTGTTTTTGTGGTTTTTTTGTTTCAGTTTAATTTAGTTCAGATTTATTTCAATTTAAGCTAATTTGATGAGTAGATTATAAAATCAGAAAATTTACGTGATAGTTCTGAAATTTGCTAATTTGCACGTGGATCTTAGTTTGCAAGTTTTTTTACATGCACTTGGGGTAAGTGGATAACGATGATTAGTTTTGAAACTTGCTTAATTTGGAGTAGAAAATATAATTTGAAGCCAATAATAGAACAAAAAAGATTTCTTAGTGGGTGAAAGCTAAGCTACTCTACAATCTACATATATAAAGGTAGTTATTACTTCACTCGAAAGAACAATCTTCAAAAAACCTAATCTTATAACTTGTGTATAATATAAGCTAAGAAATTAATTAAAAGTTGATTAGTTATGTCACTCACCTAACAAACATCATTACCAACAAGATGCCATACTAATCACTTTCTAAGCACCATACTAGGTTGTAGACCTTGTAGTTAATCTTGGTATAACGGATAAAAAGTGATGTTTTTATGATAAACAGTTACCATTTTACGTTAATAACTGAGTATTTATAAAAAGTACTCATTTTGTAATAAAAAGTGGTTAGATTTTTAACATAAAATGGTTAATTTTATTATAAAATGGTCACTTTTTAAGTAATCGCAGGCTCGCTTTGGCATAGCATAACAATTTTATATTATAATTTGTGTACTTTATAAGCACCATACTAGATTGTAGGTAATTATAATAACCCTAGCTTGTGGATTAGGCTAATTAGTTAATATTCTTACCTAATAGTAGTACTCCGTAGTATATACTAGTAATAACAGCAATTGTTAGCTAGCCTCCCGTTATGCCATTAATGACTTAGGTCGTCTTAGGTTATCCATATAATCGTTATTAATGAGTTATGCACGTTAGACATGGTTGATATATGATATATCAAGTTTCGGACGGTTGGGACTTGGGATCGTGTCTAATCGATTTTATTGATAGGTTTGACTAGTATCTTATTCTAAAATCAGACAATTATCGCTGAGAAACAAATGATCGTTACAGAGACATACATGCGACCTGATGTTTTAAGGCTTGGACAAGAAAATGTACTTGTTAGATACTCCACAAAAAAATGTTGCGAATTTCTTGGTATGGGTTGGGGGGAAAGGAGAAATGAGTGGTGGTCCAAGTATTTCAATATCAGAAAAGGAATAATAGGATTCAATAGAGACAATAAGAAAAGAAAATAGTATGATAGAACAAGGCATGAACTAACATGTATAATTGTATATGGACAGCAAACAGACACAGTACAGGATTTGGACTATACATGTCATAGTGCATGTATTGCTGGAGAAAATAACGTATACACACATACACGTACACTGTAGTTGACGGAGAACCCAAGGATGTTTGTGCTTCGACGTGAAACTCGGCGACAAGGGAGCTTAGTCGATAGAGCTACTCGCTTTCGAAACCAAAGACCTTGCCAGCCCACGAGATCGGAATATCAATACTCGGGTTTAGTAGATAAGTCACTATTTTCGTCGTCGTAAAGTTAAAATTTAATTATACAATTTATGCAATTCACTAAATAAAAAGATTGATTAGGCCTCAAGAACCAACTAAGAATCGCTCTTTTACTCCACGATACTACGTAACTATTTTCCTTAAAGTTCATTAATACTCCGTACATAAACATACGTTAAAGCGTAGAAATGGAGGAAGAATGGGCAGGCAAGGTAGCACATACATGAAACGTAAAATGAATTACGTGGGTCTAAAATCTTAAGTGAATATATTATATTTATATTATCATCGTTACATTTAAAAAGGGAGAATGTAAATAAGTAATGGAAGACCAGATTAAAAGACGTTTGAATTATCTAAATGACTAAATGAAACGAGAAAAACACGGAGTCTACCCATTCAGTCAAATTAAGTACATGTGCCGGACTGCCGGCCAAGTTTACCATTTACTACTACTTATATATGAACATAGGATAACATGTTGCATGGGTGGCATTTGGGTAACTCGAAATGTCTTAATATGAAAATATGACATTTGCTTTTGGACTTTGTTGGGTTAGTATTAGAATTAGATTAGACCTCGTGCAAATGCACGGTTTATAAAGTTTTTTTTTATTTTTACTAAATTAGATACTCCCTCCATTCAACTTCACAAGACCATTATCTCTTTTGCACACTATTCACAAGCGGACATTCAACTTCAATTTTCTCTCGATACATAAGTGAAAATATATTTATGTGAGATCTTATTTGATTCGTCTTTAAAAGTACATTAAAAATATGTAACTTTTATAATTTTTGCAAATACGTAACTAAAGATATTTGCCGAGTAAAAGTCGCGTTGACAAACATGATAAAGCATAATGGCCTTGGAGTTGAATGGAGGGAGTATATAATAGTGGTATCTCGTTAATTGTTCATTTTTCTCATCATTGTATTTTGCTTTGAGAAATAAAAAGTTGAAACTAAAATAATTAAAAGAATTGAATAGCATGTTGAAATATATTTTTGTAAATAATAGAGTATATTTTTATACCGCAAAGCTAATGATTTCAATTTATAAATTTTCTGAATTTTTTTGTCTCGAAAGTAACTAAAACGGTTTATAATTGTTATTAGTTAAGTACCTTATTTAGAAGATGTTTTTTTGGAGGGAAAATTTGTGACGACGATGCCTATTCATTTACTAAATAGAGGATTGGTAAAATTGACTTGATCTGTATGACCCGACCTGAATAACCAGATCTATACTCCAATTCGACACTCGAACTCAAGACCCTAAATTGACCCGACCCAAATGTTTAGCTATAAACTGATTATTATCCATAAGTAATTTGTTAATAGTTGACTCGAAAATGAGCCTAACACGAACTCTTGCAAACCAAAAATAACCCGACACAAACTGAGTTAACCCAGTTGACCGGTTCGTCAGATCTTGTTAGTATTTATTAGAAATGAGAAGGGAAGAAAGCATAAAGGTAATCGTTGTATTATTGATAATAGTTCGTTGTGTTTCGATACATTGAGTCGATCATATATATATAGAACCAAATACTCTACCCTAGAATATTATATTATTCTATAATGTCACATTTATTTTATATGACATATTAGTATATGTCTTATTCCTAAATTAAGATATGTCGAATATCTCGACATATCCCAACATATCCTCTAACATCCCCCCTCAAACCCATGGTAATTTTTCGAAATTTCCATGGGTTTGCAAGGTAGACAAAGAGAAACGGCTCTCTTTTCGAATCGATTTCGTCGGGCGGGAACGTCGTTGCTTTTCGAACCCACCAAATCGTTGAAATTTCGTTGTCAAGAACGTCGCATTTTTTCGAACTTGACAAATATCGGTGCGTAACTCGCCAGTCGATGCGTATAGGACTCGCCAGACCGAGTTTCGTGTAAATCGCCAATAATTAAGACATATTGAAATTACATGGCATAAAACAATGTCACGCATGCAATTCCATATCTCAATGGAAGTCGATGAAAACAAAATTCGAGCGAACAATTTTTTTTTTTTTTTTTTGTTTAAGATGAAAATAAGAAATACCAATAGACGGAAGTCGGTAATGAAGTCCCGCCGGTGGGCGTTGCATATTATGCCCACCGGCAGGCGGCGATATGTCGTGTTTTAGGCTTCAAGAGCGTGAGGCTCTGATACCATATTAGAAATGAGAAGGGAAGAAAGCATAAAGGTAATCGTTGTATTATTGATAATAGTTCGTTGTGTTTCGATACATTGAGTCGATCATATATATATAGAACCAAATACTCTACCCTAGAATATAATCTAGAATATTATATTATTCTATAATGTCACATTTATTTTATATGACATATTAGTATATGTCTTATTCCTAAATTAAGATATGTCGAATATCTCGACATATCCCAACATATCCTCTAACAGTATTGTCCTTTGAATCGAGTAAGGTTCCTTAAATCTTATCTAGTAACCTATTCAGTAAGATTTTTAATCAAGGTCACCTTCGAGTCCACTATTCATTGTTGTATTGTGAGTTATTTCGAGTTAGTCAAAGTTGAGGTTGAGATAAAATATCTTAAGTAATATTGTTATTATCGTTTTGGTGGCAAAAATGTTAAATTTTATAGGGTTTTGGACGATTTGAATCGGGTTTCTTCATGTAAGTGTAGCCAGCACGACCTATGTTATCGCAATAATCATCATAATTATGAAACTAAATACAACGCCTCAGAAATCACTAGTATTAGTGAACTGACGCGCATTCGTCTGCGGAGGTAAAGCTATTATGATATTGATCACCACGTATCCGGAAATTCCGTCAATGTCATTTTACTATTACAAGTCCCTTTACAAACGACTTAATAGTCATTAGTCGCACTTTTGCACTTTTTATTCCTAAATGCGTTTCATCTTTGGCTAATAATGCTTCTAATTTTTTGAAAAATTTGGCCATATTTTATAAAGTTAAAGTCACGTTGATAAATGACATGCGTAGGCGCGTAGGTATCAAATGACTGGTCATTTCTCATGTCGTACAATTGGTAAATGGCATATTAAATGGATTTTTCTAAAATGTGCACTATGTTAAAAGGATTTCAATTTTGCATAATATCACGCTGGAATAGAAATAGTTTTTAGATGATACGAATATATTAACATAAACATTGCTACATTTCTTTCCTACGAGTTACTTTATTATAATAACGAGTTAGTTAGTCTTACTTTGGACTAGATCTGACAAACGGGTCAAGTCAATTCGGTTGGGTTAGTTTCGGATTACAAAAATTCAGGTCAGCTCCGTTGGGCTGGTCATTTCGGGTTTGTGTCAACTATTATGAAGTTTATTTATGGATTCAGTGTACAACAATAAACACTTTAGCCGGATTATATTGGCTCGGATCAGGCTCGAGTCTTGAGTGTCGGGTCGGTTTATTCCGATCAGGTCAATTTTGCCAAGTCAACTTATAAGTTAGGACGAAAATATTTGTGTTTACTTCTGAACCCACCCATGGGACACAAATACTACCACATAATGATAATGATAGCATAAACAAATTTTTGTTAATCCCTAGACAACCTTATCAAATAGAGCAACATTTTTTTTTTTTTTTTTTTGGCAACAGTGAAGAAAGTGTTTTACATTTTATTTGATCCCTTATACTCTCTCCGGCTTGCTGTTTTCTTCCCATTTCATTATAATACTTCTCACATATATTAGAGAAACGGGAAGAAAATAAAAAACCAGAGGGAGTAGTAAATATCCCCGTCTTATACAAACAATAAACAAGAATGTGTCATGACTCATGACTCATGACTCGTGAGTCTCATACTCTCATGAGTCATGACAATATGTCAATATGTGATCTTGGATGAACGGTTTAACTATAAAGGAAAAAGCTTTACAAAATGCACCACATTTTGGGCTCACAAATATTATCCTACAACCAGTTATATAGTAGCATTGTACAACCGCCTCAAAGTTGTTGAGCTTTTACACAAAGTTGTTGAGCTATTTTAAAAGTTATTGAGCTATTTTACGAAGTTATTAAGCTTAATAATTATTCTCTTAAACTCAATAACTTTGTATCATAGGTCGATAATTTTGTCAGTAAAGCTCGATAACTTTATAACAAAGCTCAACTACATTGAAAAAGTTGTATATACAACCAGTTGTATAATACATTAACTGTTTTGGGCTTCATCTGGTTATGGAAACATCAGCGCACGCATTTTTCCAACTTTTCCAACAGGCCAGAATTTCTGATTAAATGTTGGTCCTAACCCAGCCCAACTACAGAACCAGGCTACAGGTTTTCCGACCGCGTTCATTAGACCAAACAGGCCAACCCCGACAGAAGATCGGGCAATGGGTAATAGGTTTGGCGCATTTGATCACCTCTATTTATGACCTATGGCCTAGGGGCTACCGCTACCTGTGCTCCAAAGAGGAGCATAAGAGTCAACATCTATCGACACCAAAATCATTGATAATACAAGTACAAAATTTGATTGATAAAAAAAAAAAGTTTTCCACAATTTACCTTTTCTTTTCCTATAATTCTACTTTGCAAACTAAATTTCTTTCTTTTAGCGTCAAATTTTTGCATCGCTCTCCCGCGAGTACTGGAGATGCCCACCAGCATTTTTCCTATTAGAACTCTGAATAGCAAAGCAAAATGCGGAAAAATGTTAACAGTAATATGTCTCACTAACACAGATCGAATCTCTCATCAACGAAGAGTGATGACTACGCAAAATCTGGCGAAAATGTTGACTTGTATGGTGGGCAAGTAACGAGACGCTTTCAGCATTACATTTAAGGAATTACTGCTTCCGGTAATTTACACCTGCTCAATCAAAAATACTTATATGAGATTATCTTACATATGAATATCAATCTATTAACCATTTAATTGAACGCCAAATATATAGGCATTTGAGTTCGTGTCACATATGAGTCCGTCTCAAATAAGCCTAACTGTAAATATTTACCTCATGTTCTGGGGACGAAACACAGAATGGCTATGTACATAGAAGACAAAACCCTGAAACATTAAAGAAAATCAATAATCTTCTACGTATAAAACATTGAACGGTGTTCAAAGTAATCAAACAGATGATAACTAACCTATGCTGGACAATAAACATCAGCCAATAATTAAGGATAGAACGGAACATCAGCCAGTTGCTCCGGTAAGGACCATAGACACTGCTATCGGAAAACCAGACTTCCATTCTGCTGCTGTCTCAAGTTTACTATAAGGGATTGATAGAATGCTTTGAAGGCCTTGGTGTCATTGTTCTGTAAAATAGACATACGGATAACACATCAGGATTACTACCGTAGATTTGTAAGAGCTTAAAGAAGAGTCATAATCAACTAATTGAAGTGTCGGTCTTCCTTGACTATAGTATATGCCTTTTATGAGGAAGTCTTAGTGTGAGACCAACCGAAATACATTACGACGACAACATTACCCTAATGATTTCCATTTAAGGCAGGCCTAACGAGCATCAGATATACTTAGCCTTACCACTATGCTAGAAAACACACAAATTAGCGCCGAGAAATGATGCAACGTTTCATGCCAGTCAACACTCAACAGTTTAATGAGCCATTCTACGTTATTCCATTATGTTCTGTACTCCAAAGCCAAGGAACGATAGGCCTTTGGCTCCCAATCTAAATAATCATCATCATTTGGTATTCAATATTCATCATTTGATTTAATTATGTGAGTAATCTAGACCGTTACAACATGGGACGGTCGTACGTAAGTGTTTGTGCCTTAGACAAACTAAAAGCCTGATAGTGAAGCACATTTTAGCAACGGGAATAGAATGAAAGAACAAAGGGGAAGAAAAGGCAAAAAACAAACCGACCTGCAGTTTCTGGTGATATTGCTGAGCCAAATCTGGAGGGCAATGTGCAGCAAGAAAACCCTTCGATACAAACTGAGCAACAAAGTTCTCACCAAATTTCTCATACATTACCTTCTGGGCAGTTATTATTTCTCCAAATAATGCAAGCTGACAAAGAGTAGAATCAAGAACTTTTAGCATCTAAAATCAAATATCACATACAAGAAAATGTCGGGGAAAAGAAATTCAAATATCAGAACCCACATTGTGAACTATCCGGTCACATAATCTTTCTAGTTTTTAATTTACTAGGAGTAGAAACCAACGTACATTCAACAACAACAACAACAACAACATCAGAGCCTTAATCCCAAAATGATTTGGGGTCGGCTGACATGAATCATCCTTTCGAACCGTCCATGGGTGAACGCACGCCTCAAAATGCGAATAAAAAAGGGAAGATAAAAAACAAAAGGGAGAACGAAAATGTAATGGAAAGTCAAGGTGAACTTAGGGGTTTTAAAATCGAATTCCGTCTTTCTTTTATAAAAACTTAAAATTTAAATCGAGAGAAAATGCATGGCAAGTATATAATCAAGGAAAGATAAATTGATAATCATGTCAATAATCGAAATCTTAACTGAACTATTAATTCTCTCTGGAGCTTCCTTTTCAAAATCCTCATACCAAGTACAAACATGGAAGAATTGAAGACACCGGAAACAACACTGACAAGGTCTGCTCTATAGTGGGGAGAGGCACATCCACAGATTATTCCCACACCATGCAACAATGGTTCCCACTCCTATACCACATTGAGCAACAAGGGCAGATAGGCAGATAGTACTCCGCCACACTAGTGGAAGTTACACCACATCATATAACTCGTTTTATCTCCTTGACGCGCGTTTCAGTTAGAACTCTAATAATTAGGGTTGAACCTAAGCATAGCAGGAATAGATAGCATAGTACGATTAAAATAGAAGCGGGCAGAAAGACCGAGCAACTTTGATAACTGAACTCTTCATGTTATTTTTTGAACAAATATAAAGTAACATTAGTATTGAAGATGGGCACTTAATACTTAATAAGTTCACTTCAAGCCAACAAGACACTATTATATGGTAATAACTGAAATTTAAATATCACATATAGTTGAAAATGCGCACACACGACCACCATAAACTGTGATTAATGGAAGTCATGGATGAAAATAGTGCAATTCAGCTACATCGGAGAGGGTGATTGCGAAGTGAGCAATAAGTCCATAGAAACATTGTATTTCCACTCTCTACATCGGAGATGGATACATATCATAAGAGCCAGTAAAAGGGTCAATGATCAATACATTACTGAACACAAGTTGATATCAAAAGCAGACATAACATGCATAAGAAAAGCATTATAGGTTAAACCCAACCCAGTACTACAGATGAGTATATCTAACTAAAGTAAAATACTGCCTGTGTAAAGATCATGAAAGCAAAGAAATTTACAAACATTTTCACGAAATTGTTATTACTCCCTAGTCCTTCAATTTTCACTATAATCTTCCTGGTTTCCATTTTGGGCTGTTTAACTAAGGTGTTCCTCTTCCTTTTTGACACAATGTATTACCCCATCTCTTAACCCCACACATGTTTCTTTAAATAAGTACCACATATTCGTTTTTCCTTAAATATTGTGCTCAAAAGTAACAAGAAAAACATAGTGAAATGGAGGGCGTATAATAATACACACATTATTGCTCATCTCATTCATCAACGCATGATAAACGAAACGAATTGCAAACTTGTAATGTAGCTGACATGCATCCAGAAGGAAACACAGAAAAATATCAAAAGAGAGTTTAGAGAATTAGAACTCACCGTATTTGCATCTTGGAAGTCAAAGGACTTGTCTAGCACACTGTACAAGCAGCAGTTGGTAGCAAAGGTTTCAATGATAAAAGTCTGAAACCCGGGTACCTGAAATACAACCATTTAATTAAATCTTCAGGATGATAATATTGAATAGATGAAGTTTCAGTAATACCAACCTTTTCTTCTCCAAAAGGACCCGTTGACCAGTCTTTAATCAATCGGATAAATATCTGTACACATGCCTGATATGCAGAAGAATGATTTCGACAGTTATTAGCTGAAGAAACATATACAGAACACTATGTAAACAGACAATAAAATATCAACTAAACAAATGCACATACAAACACGTACCTTCCTCACAGTAATATCTTTATGATTAGAACATGAATAAAGTAGCAGTTGCATAATTGAATCTAGATATGCCCTGCTTTTGGAAGAGAGGAAAACTGAGGACAAGTCATGTGTTGCTATCACATTAAGAAAGGTGTAGAATGTCCGCTGAAGTTCCTGTCTTTCACGAATTTCCTGGGGAAAAAAAAGAAATAGACATTTAGATAGATGCATCGGGATTAAATCCAGAAAGCTATGACTTATCGCGGTGCAGTGAAAAAAAGTGCAGAATCAACATCAGGGCGCCTTAGTAACTCTCTCACAACGGATATTTTTCTCCCTTTTCTAGTAAACAACCTCCCCCCCTCCCTCTTTTCACATTTTCACAGACATGAAAAAAGAAGCTATTGTTGTAATTCTGTTAATTTCTGTATTTAACAAGAATTTCCAAAGAACTTTCGATAGAGAGAAAACCTAAGCTCAGTTATTGTCTAGCAGCTTAACGTTGCCTCTTTCAGTTGTTGCTCAGAATTCCAGGGTAACGTCCAAAAGCATAAAATATATTATGTGTTAGGGACAGAGACACCGGACATGGAACAATCCAGGTTAGCACAAGTATGAAAACATTTATACCTCGGTATTAGTCCCTGGTCCACTGGGAAATGCATCTCTTGGGATTACCGCAAACACTTCTTTAGTAATAGCAGGAAATACATCATCCAGTATATCATGTACGGCAACGTTGAATTTGCATATGAGCTGATTAAGTAAAACAATAATACCAAGCAACTCCTTGGGCTGTCAGATAAACAGTAAGCAAAGGTCAGCCTATATGGCACAAAAGGGAGATAATTAACATGAATCCAATACAACACTTCTAGATCTATATGTGGAACTTGTAGTAACAGATATAACCATTATAAAACAGGATTTTTTTGTCGATATTTTAAAAATAACCGGAAATTTGTTTCAAGAGTCCATGCCTTACAAATTACCGAGTACAGAGAAACAAAGAAGATATGTATGACGAAATTCTGCATATTCACTCCAACATGCCAACCAGTCGAGTATTTCCTTTTTATTGGCAAGTAATAGAGGAAATCTATAAAGGACACCAGAGAGAGACACTAATGTACAGAATGGGGGTGATGCCCATAATGCTAGTGTTAGCAAGCAATACATGGAGTCTACCATCGACTCATCCAGAAGAATGCTTTTCAGTTATCCCATAGCTCCCCCACACTTAAAGCATATAAACAAACCTCACAGGAAATGACACTCAAAGAAATGATGAATAATTGACAGCTTCACAAGTAACAAGATAAACAAAGACGATAAAAGAGACTATAAAAACATTAATCATATTTCTGGAGACGAGCAACATCCTAGATTAAATGGTTCAACGGCAGCGGAACGCATTTACACTCCTCTAACTCAACAATAATCTAGATATAAAAAGTGTTTCTTTCAATGGAAAAGAATAAATGGTTCAACGAAAGCAAAACACATTTACACATCTTTTAACTTACCAATAATCTAGACCTAGAAAGTGTGTTCTTTTGATGGTGAAAAATGCTACCCTAGTTGAAGTCATATCCACTCGTATATATGAACTTGATTATATCCTCATCTCCACGTAAAAAACAAACAATAAGCATCTAAGTCACAAGTGCCCAAGAAATAAATAGTTAATTACCTCAATTCCGAGAAGCAGCTGCTCCAGCGCCTTTGGCAAATATGGAAAGACGGATCCTCCCAGAGTTTCAACCATGCGATGAACAAATGAAGTAACCTGATATAAATAATGTCAACGAACATAAACGTTAAAATGTAAGAGCGTAAAAAATAAGTTCCTCATCCAAGTGAATTGTTGCATACCTTACTACGTAGACTCTCCTCTTTTGGAAATACAATGAGGACTTGAAGTAGAACATCCAATGTCTGCAATTCAAGATTAAGAAACCGTATAAATAATTTGAAAGGCAAGCCAAATAACAAAGGTATACGCTGGGATAATCCATCTAGCTCCAACACATCAATGTAAATTGCAAACTTGAAGGGCTTTCGAGTTTCAAGTATCAACATAATTCATGCGTCTGAAATCTTCCAAGAAGAACTTTAAAGCGCAGAATAATTTGTTTTAACTGGTAGCTTACAATCATAGGACTATAAAACATTAGTTGAGGTCCACAGAATAATTTGTTTTAAAGCACAGAATAACTTGTTATCACTGGTACATCTGATATCCCCTTTGCGGGAACTCTTGAGGCGCTTAGGTATATTGTTGTTGTTGGTATCTTACAATCATAGGATTATAAACTATTAGTGGAAGGACTAAATGAGTTGTGATGAGTGTCCTTGATCATCATGTTAAAAACACACTAACACAGAACTAACCTGCTTAAACATTAGACCAATTTCTGGCCTGCTGGCAGTCACGAGTCGTTCACTAAAACCCTGAAAGCAAGATCAATTTGACGTTACATGAATGAAATTAAAACAAAAGTGCATTGAAAAAACAACTTAAACGGGGTTCCTGAGCCAACATTGAAACAAGCTAGAATGTGCCCTGAATAAATGGTCGAAGGACTAAACGTAATTATGTTCAATGAATAGATTTACGCAAAAATTTAACAATGGTTATTCTTAAAAGTACACTAGGGCTACGCTACAACATAAGGCTACTTGGTCAAGCGTTCTCTAACTGCATGCAAACTAATTTATAAGTAGCATGTATCAAAACTCAAGACTATGCACATGACATAATTGAATAGAATAGATTACCTTGCTTAATGCATTTATTGCCATTATAATTTGCTTAATTATCAAAATATTTCTCGGATAATCATTTGGATTTTGGACTTTGCCATTCACGAGCAAAGCCTCGACCTAGAGGGAGAAAATAAATTTTGTCAACAAAAATTACACAAATATCCAAGGACATATTAAGACAGATAAGATTAGTTTGGACTTAAAAGGTAACATAAGTGAACCTGCTGACAAAGCGGAGTAAGTAACGAAGAAAGATAATTTGTTTGCTTCTCAACCGGCATTTCTTCCATCCCAATTAGGATGCCAATCGCCTGAGGAAAAATGGCAATCTTCAGAAAAAGGAGCATAAATAGTATTTAGACCAAAAGATCACATGAGAACACATCATCATAATTTACCTCAAAAATATGACTTCCGTCCTCGGAGGAAGATGCACCCTCTGCATAACTCATGTTCGTAAATCTCGCGACAACATCTTGTAAGCTCTGTGATCACCAAATCAGGGATGTTTAGGATTAAAATAATATCAAACAAGTAATTCCATCGAAATCACATTGTAATGCAAGGAAATAACTGATCACCTGTAGAATCGTCTCTATAAAAGGAATTAGTTTTGATCTCAGCAATTTCACAACCCTCATAAAAAGATAACTCGCCCTCCGACTAACATTGAAATTTGGGTGATGGATACCTCTCTCATCAAGAAAAGCCGTCAAAGCCATGGGTATGCACTGAGTGTTCTCTTGAACATGCTTTATGTACCTAGTTATCGTCTCCAGGTACGTAAGAGCCACGAGCCTAAAAGAGTGGCATGGGAATCTTGTCGAAAGAAGCATTGGTATCAACTCCCCTAATACCCCACCACCACTTCTCATTAAATCATCACTCAAGGACTCTCCAAGTGCATATAAAAGCGATAGTGCCACTTCTACCTCTTCAACATTCCTATCAGGTGGAGAAGATGATGCACTAACTAATGAATTACGAATAAACATTTGTGTCACAACAGGTGCTACACGGCCCACACTCCGAAGTAAAACCAATAAATCCTTTCTGTATTCAACCATCCTTTCCTCTTCTTCCAACCCAACTTTATCTAAAACATCAAGGTGATCGCGATAAACAGGGTCATAGCAAATTTGTGCCCTAATCACTTCTAAAATCTGGCCCACATGAAGCAGTTGTTTCTCGGACAGTGAGGTATTCTTCATAGTCGCTACATAACCAGAAAGAAACTGCACCACACTAAATGAGGCATCCATCTCACAATTTTGCATAACATAGAACACAGAAGGCAACACCTCCTCCAAAAGCTCTGTTGATGCCCGCTTTCCTTCCTCCGGATTCAATCTCCGAACACATTCCAACACCTCAACTGCATAACCAGTAACAAGAGTAGCTATGTTTTCCACAACCTCGGAATCAGCCTCCTCACTAACCACATTAAACACCCGCCTAATATGCAAACTTTGCAATAACTTAAGTTTGTTTTGTGGCTCCATCCGCTTTTGAGCCACGGCTAAAACACATCGGGCAGCACCACCTCTAAGCTGCTCCGACAACCCATCAAGCAAAACCAACTCAAAAAATAACGGTACAAACTGATAATAATCCACAACCAAGTTAATATCAATCCATGAAATATACCTCCTCATACAATCCAAAACACTAGTACAAAGCTCAGGGTCTGAGCTTTTGTACACGTTAACGATCTCAAACCACGCACCCACAATTTGATGCACACATTGTTGCCTCATTGCATCCTTAACACGTGCAGCAAGTGCCACCTCATCAGCATTACGAATATAATCTAAGCTAATAATTTGATCATCTAATGCATTCAAAACCCTACAGAACATATCAATAACAACAGGTCCCTTATTCAAACAAGGCAAGAAATCGA
This sequence comes from Silene latifolia, assembly GCF_048544455.1. Lineage (NCBI taxonomy): Eukaryota > Viridiplantae > Streptophyta > Magnoliopsida > Caryophyllales > Caryophyllaceae > Silene > Silene latifolia. Next base: position 187,575,586 of record NC_133526.1, read on the forward strand.
CAAACACATTCGACCAAATCATTGGATACTCGAAAGAAATCAATGTGACCAACACTTGTGCAAGCTTATTCTTAATAAAAACGGGAGAATCCAATATCCTAACAACTACATTACTACCAAGTTTAGCATTATTCTCATCAATCCCTTCATAACAAGCCATTGCAAACACGGATTTTCGAACAAAACCCTTCTCCTCAGGGCTCATTAACGAGGCATATCGCCCACGAATCGCATCGTGCAAGCATTGCAAGCACCAAAACTGAACTACCACTACCTTACTAGTAAACAAACGTTCAACACAAATGCTACAAATATTTGAACTTTCCTTAAATCTTTGGCAATACTCAATTGCTTGAGATTTTAACACAGAATCAACGGTTCCGGACTCATCGAAACTAATCAAAATCGCCTTTTCTAAATCATCCATTGTATTAAACCCTAATCACAAAAATCAAAAATTTAATTTTACTGCATTAAACCCTTACACAAAGCTCTCAACTTTTACCATCAAATCAAAAACTAATTAAAACCCAGATTCAAAATCACTAATTAAACAACCCCACCTCAAAAAAATGAAGTACAAATTGGATCTTTTAGATACCCACCTGAAAAACGTTGTTTTTGGGGTTTAATTTTTTAGTTTTTTTGGGGAATTAGGTGAAAGTTCGATCTAGAAGTGATGAATATGTGAAGAAATTTAATTGAATTGATGAAGAAAATTGGGGAAATTCGAAGAAAAAAGATGAACAAATTGTAAGTAGAGTTGCTGCGTTTTATGCTAAGCAGTTCTCAGAAAGTGAGGGTAGACGGAGTGGTAATGGTGGCGGTTTATATAGGGTTGATATTTACTTTTTTGCCCTCTGATTTTGTGTATTTATTGTGGGATTTTTTTGATGAATTATATGTCACAAATTCTTGTTTGTGACGGCACATATCCGTCACTCTTGAGTGACGGATACCATTTTACCTCACAAAATACCCACTTTTTCTCTCTCTGCAACACTATTCATGTGGTCCCCTTTCTCCACTAACCCATTTTGTTACCATTTTATCTCACAAAATATCCGCCACAAATGATAACCCGTCACAAGAGAGACCAATTGATTATATGTACCCTTTGTAGCGAGTTGCAAATTATAAATAGCCCATGCTGGATTTATTAATTCTGAGGTGGCAAATTTTAATATTAAAAATAATTTTTTTTGAGAAATAATATTAAAATTTAATTATAAAGGAAATATGAAAAAAAATCTAATTTCGTATTAGTATTTTTGTAAAATCACATGCTAATTAACGTAAATATTATATGGAAATTTTTCATAAGCGTCTTTATTTGAAAAAAAATATTCATAAAAAATTAATTGTTAATAAAAAAATAGTTATAATGAAATGATAGCATAAATATATATAATTGTTATTACAAAATCATATACTCTGTATTAATACCAAAAATATATATGAATGTTTTTTTCCAAGAGTCGTGGTATTCGCATAATTGGTTTATATAAAGTTTTATATAAAGTTTAAATACTTGTAGATCAAACGGTTAGATGTAAATTTGTTGCTTTGAGACATGATATATATTTGGATGGAAATGTAAGGGAAGTTGTTTTGAAATTAAAGGATTTGAAGAACAACGTATGTTTTTTTTTTTCTGCTTATCATTATAATCATCAGATATTAAAATATAATTTAATATTTAATTGTTGAACATAATAAAATCAAAAAATAACTTAAATTGTTGCAAGTAATTTTTGCGCTTATCATATTTATAGTGCAAATTTGCATTATCTTTCTAAAACCGAAAATTCATCACAGATTATTATGTAGTTATATTTTTGTTGACACGTGTTTGTCGACGTCTCGCATTTATTATGTCTTAGTTTTTTTCTCATGCAATACAAATTAAAGATGATATCCATATGAAATAACTCGTACGCGTGATATTTTCAGAGTTGATGACGCAAATGCTCATACACATTATAAAGGTCAATTAATTATTATATTTTAAAATTTTTATTGGTGACATAGTGATATTAACTCGATAATGATCTTACTACTCTTATTATGTAAGGGTGTTGCTCTTTCATGTACATGATTTACTCAATCATGTACATGTTTTCCGTTATTACCCTTGTCATTTTGTCCACCCTCTCTCAACTTTCATGACCATCTTTTCCTCTCAAAGAAAAAGAACACTCACTTCAAACCTAAAAGGAGCGAGTAATACTTCAAATTTTTCCCCAATTTATACAATTCAAAGGTATTTATATTCTACAATTAAAGTTTGGTACCAATAATCTACAATTCAATGTCAAAGAAATCTATTCACGTTGATAAGTTAGTGTTCATGGATCTCAATCACCAGTTGATGCAATATTCTACAGAATCAAGTTTCCCTCATTTTTTTTTCTTTCTTGATACAAATTCTAACTAATTATGGTTCTAATATAAAATTTTGATGACATTGAAGACGATTGAAAGAAGTGAATTAATTCTGATGACGAGATTATTTCTGACATTTAATTAATTTTGGTACAAATTTAATTCAATATGTTGTGCCTTCACATAAACCCTAATTGAAAAAATGAAAACCCAAATTGAAGAAGATAACCATAAAAGTAACGTAACCCAAATAAATTTAAAGTAATTTATTATGAAATGAAATTTATCTTGTTTAGTATGAAAATTGAGATTCAATTGAAATTTTTTATGAGAATTTAATTATGTTTTTGGGATGAATAGAGAGAAACTTTGACTTTTTTTTTGTTGAGAGAAAGCCAGAAGGGTAGAGGGTGGAAACATTATGAGAAAAAGTATATGATTGAGTAATGTGTGTACATGAAAGAGCAACTACGTTATGTAAAGTTCAGATATTATATGAATCACAATTTTATTTGAGTCATTCAATTCGAATCAAATGACATATGACATTAATTGCTTCACTCGTGACATATTTTACACCAAAAACAATACTTTGTAATACGAGGAAAAATGTATTTTAAAATTTTGTATCGATAAATAGGTTGTTTTATACTTAATGAAAGTTTATATACAACATATCTTCTTATTCAATTAGTATGTTGATTGGGCATTTATATCACTGATGTGTCGTGCATTTTGAAATTAGTGTCTTTTGTGATGAATTTGACGTGTTTTGTGCGTAATTATTGTGAAAAGCTCATTTTACGAAGGTAATTTGGTAAATTATTTGAAATATTGTCTAAATATTCCCACTAAAATAACTTTCACCAATAATCGCTTTTCTATGAAAAGGACATCCAGGTTTTGTTATATGGCTTATTTGCTTTACCACATTTTATGATATAATTTTTACCAACAATCATTTTTCCATGATAAGGACATCAAAGTTCTTGTTATATAGTTGTATGACATTTTTTCATATGTACGTTGTACATGAGAATTACTCCTCTATACACAATAAAGCTTTCACAACTTTTGTACAAGGTTTCCCTTTTGGTGTTTTAGATAATACTTGGATGCAGTTGGCATGTATATTGAGGAAATGTTGCAACCTTTTTTTTTTATGGATACGATACTGCTCTACTTTACGCGTTATTTAAATTTAATCATCACAAATACTAAGAGAACAAAAATAATTAAACATAACAAATCGAAAATCGAAAATCAGAGACACAAGAAGAAAAGAGGCCAAAAGCACTAAATGTCTTTTTAGAGTTTCGAACACATGACAATAACAAATAACACATCAGAGTCACTAAATTACACTTTACAATCACAAGCAGGGGCGAGGCTACGGTATGGCTTGGTGTAGCAGCTGCTACACCAAAACTTAAAAATTCCCTTACATAATTTACAACTTGCTACACCATAATTAATGCTTTCATACTTTGATTTCCTTAATATTGACTGTTATTTTCCATACATACAAAGTCACACAGATAAACATGCAATTTAAGTTCCTTATTTAATACGGAGTAAATGACTCTCTTCCTGCGTTTAACTCTCATTTACCAAAAAAAACTCTCTCAATTCCTAATTAATGGCAATCTATAACATTCATCTTCTTAATTGTTTGCCTAAACATTTTTTTCTTTCCAAAATTCAAAAATTTTAATTGTAATTTGTAATGTCAAGTACTCCATCTTTACTACTACCGGATTGTCTCCTCAAACATGTATTTTTATTTTACATTTTGATATTGTTTAATATTTAATTTTTTGTGAATAGTGATTTGCAAAATCCGTGAAATCAATGGAATTGCTCTTGTAGTTATGTAGTATGTATATCTATGTTAAATATCACACTCTTATAGTCTTCTTTGATTTCTAATTTACACTTTGATGCAACTTTTATGAATTTGGGTAATCGTTCATGTGAATGATCAAAGAGAATATTTTGGCACCGCAGTGGTGATATTCTAGTGCTTAGGAATTGAATTTTTAATATTGGCAGAATATTCAATCTGAATTTCAAGAATATATTAAATATTCTGTGTCATACTAAAAGTATTTAAAGTAACGATAGAGTTGTGTTTGGATCCGGTTTATAATTATGTTAGTATAAAACCGTCTTACACAAAACTAACTATGAATGGTTGAATGATAGTTTTAGTTACTTTTGTAGAAAGTGATTTATTTTTGAAAGTTACGGTAGTTGAAATTGTGGGTAAGTTTTTGAATATGAGACGACGTCGAATAGTGTAGATTAAAATAGTAATCTACGTTTTGTGTGCTTTAAATATTTTTAACATTTTTTTTATCGGTGTACTATTTCGCTACAGCAAAAATAAAATTTTGGCCTCGCCCCTGATCACAAGATATTTCAACTTTGACTCAACTTTTTTCACTACACCTAAGGGTGTCGTCTTAAAACAAATAGAGACTTGTGTATCATGGAAAAACGAGGCCGCAAATATGAATGTACAAGCTAAGTATACTATACTTTGAGGATTATATTGAATTTTGTCGATTAATAAAGTCAGTAAATTCGGTGATAAAAACCGGAGGCCGGTTCTCACGCCCGTGGCTGCACAAGACGCCCCTGACTACACCCACACATAATAATAAATAACCTTCTAGTAGTCATTTCTTCTTGCTCCTCAAAAACTGGTTCAATCCATCAAACTGAAGCAATGAATACTTATTCCAATCATATGTCACATAACTTAGTTTGGTAGCCATGAGAGGTCCGAACGAGAACGCGAGATCCCGATAAAAGCCATTGCATCTCCAGGCAGGAGTTTAGTTTGGGCATTTCCACTTGTCCATTTGAGAAGGACTCGAGTTTGTCGCACTGGCCAATTTGGACGAGTTCTAAGGAGGATAATCAAGGGACTCATTTGGGTGACTTGAAGAAAAGCCTTTCAACGACGAGCAATGCAGTAAATGCAGGATTTTCAAACAGGGTGCTATTACCGGTCCTGAACTGAACTGTTTGAAAGCATGGCAGTCTTTAACCTTGAGCGAATCTAGCGATGGAAGTCGTAAAATGACATTTTATGAGGAGGAGAGTTCTTCCTAATTCAGAGCATATGTTCAGCTAATCGTCAGTGTTTTTATCATTAGAACATGGTTTTCCATGGTCGTCTTTCCTCCCTCGACTGTTGATATATCTCGATCCCCTTATCTCTTCACATTGTTTTCTTCATCAATCACTTGCAGCTCTTTAAGGCTAGGTATAAATCATCCTGCAATTCAACTCAACATATACTTGTTATTAATTATTGACATTAAAGTAACTAGCTTTGAGAAAGCCTTGCCGTAATTTGTTTGATTTGACCATACCCTACACCATTCGACTGAGAAAGAAATTTTTGATTTTTGGTAAAATGAGGTAATTTAGTAAATTAATTGGGGTTTGTTTGAAACTATTTGGGGTTAATGAGGTCATGTTATCAGTTATAATATATTTTTTTTTCTGATTTTAGGTGAAGCCGCCACTTTAATCACCCGTTTTATTTTATCTTATCACTAGTTTAGGACCCGTGCAAAGTTGCACGGGTTTATTTAGACAATATATGTAAATAACTTTTTAAATTTTATAATCACGACATCTTATGAGAATGAATTTATAGTATCTTATTTAAATGATATATTTTATTATGTAACACGTTAATAATTTGAAATGTGAGTCATTTTTTCCATCGGGGAAGTTTTATCGTGTTATAACAAATTTAAAAATTATTGGTCACTCAAAGCAGCATTAAATGTAAAAATGTGTCCAAAGTCAATATTTGACCCAAATGGAGGGAATAAAAATGCGTTATTTGACATCCACGGTTGTATACTTGTATGTATATAATTTACTGCTCGTATTTTGAAGTGTAATATCAATGACTCCTTTTGATAGTAAAATCAAGTGTAAGATCGACAATGCATCTAAAACTCAAATGACGATAAAATATCGATTTCTTTATTAATAAAATTTGGAAAGCCAATGACTTCGCAATTATAGTTTGTAGAATATTTATGTTGGAAAAGAGCTATTCAATAGTAATGGAATATGGAGTATAAGAGAAACAATCCGTCTCATCGTAGAAAAGCTTGTAAATAACATGAACCAAAGTTTGCGGTAGTCAATAACCTCAGTAAAGCGACAGATATTGCTCTACTAAGACATTGCATCCAAAACATGTGAGGTACGGAGTAATTATGCAGAGCAATGGACAATATGCAGAGCAAGGGACAATATAGCAGTAAAGATTCTTAACTTCTTATGTATATATAGATAGGAATTGTAGAAAAATTGTTCATTGATAAATAAGATCGGCAAATTAAGGAGTATCAGATGTATCTACACATTACTAAAAGACAAAAAGGTGTGCATTTCTTAAACTAAAAAATCTAGTAATACTCCCTCAAAAAAATCAACAGTATAGAAATAGAGAAAGGTTAGCCAGTTAGCCGATAAAGCAAGACGTTTAACGATCCGCCAGGCTACCAGGAGGTACTGTAATAAGGCTACTTGAGCACTTGTTCTTCGAAATGAATATGCGTATTTCAAGCAGGTGAATCGGGTTTTACGGTAAAACTATCCAAAAACTGATGTACTGCATTCGGAAATCAGAAAGATGCTTTCGCTAAACTCAAACAATGACGCTGAAGCCCGAGCTCATCTTTTGCCAAGCTAACTCCGAATTGAGGCCAGTAATTATGTTATCGTACCGTTGTGCGGTTGTGCCTTCTTCTTCTTACAGCAAAAATCTTTGATTAATAGTAAAATGATAGTTTTGATAGAGTAATCAATTGAATGCTCTAACCTTTTAACTTTCCTAACATTAAGAACCAAACTTACAGTACATTTTCCAAATACCAAGCTGCAGCAACAACTCGTAATAAAAAACATTAGACCAATGATACAAAAATTGATTTCATTAGTCACAACATATAAACAGAGTAAGGATCATATTCATTTCCTAGAAAGAAATGAAGGTCCATTACCTTTCAAATGGTTCAGAATCTGGTCCGATCGGATGGCTGTAATATAACTAAAAAAGAAAAGGATTAATGTGTGTGATGGAGATTTATACAATTGTATTCTTTAAGAGAGCAAATGGAGCAAAAAGAAATGGAAAAGATCTTCCTTATAAACCTAACCCAAGTCAAAATTGGCTAATTCATAGTACAAAAATGCATAAATCAAACATAAACTAACTTAGTTTATACAGCCAAATTGTTTGTTCGATATACCAACACTAATAGAAAAACTATAGACTCAGAATATAAAACATGTCCTGATGTCCGAGTACCCGAGTACCATAGTTAGTAAAGAGTGTCGCGTCCTTAAGTTAATTAGTGAAACTGAAAGTTTGCAACCCAAAGCCTTAATAAACATAAACAAATTGTAATCAATAATTTTGCATAAAGACCATTACTATGATATCAAATATCATCCTCAAATTTATCGAGGACAATAGAAAACATCTAGATTTGTTCTGTAATAAGTTAATTCATATAAGCTGAAAACAACAATTCATTGTCAAACTATGAAAATGCACAATCATCCTCCAATTATGTACAATCATCAACAGCATACAAACGACATGTATTAGGTTAATGCACAATCATCCTCAAATTATTAAAATGTTATAGAGACCTCAAATCGATCAAAAAGCAATAAATCAGATATTCTATTAAAAGATCCTATGAAAAATAGAAAATAACCGAGATATCAATTAAAGTGAAAATATGAGTAAATCAAAACCGTCTTTGAGTAAATTACGTAACTAACCTTAATTCAAAGAGCAGCAAGGTTGTGGAATCTGATAGAAGCAAATAAGAGTTGTATACAGTAATAATTCGCCATTCAAATGATCTTGAACAGTTGAACCTGCTAAAGAAGTAGAAAAAGAAGAATATTAAAACAGAGAAATAACTTGAAAATATTGAGAAAAAAGTTTAACAGAGGAGAGAATAATGATAAAGTGAGAAAGATTGGTTGATATTGTTTAATTTGGGTAGGAAATTATACCCTCAATAATATTTAGGGATGAGAGGGAGAAGAGGGTAGGACGACGGCTACAGAAAGTATGAATGAAAGGAAGATATACGTATGGTTTGTTTAGGGTTAGCATTAGGCGGGAAAAGAGTTAATGAGAGAACGCCACGTGTACAGATTTGTATATAGTGGTTATTCTTTTATAAGTATAATATAGATTTAAAGCATATGTATGCATAAGATTTTTAAAGAGGATAAGCGTTAATAGTTTAAAACCAACCTCAAAAGTCCAAATAGTTTAAAACCAACTCAACATGTATTGACGACTTTACCTAAATCACAAAAATAAATATAGCTAGTTCATTATCGGGTCATCTATCGGGTTGAGAAAATATCGGTCACGGGTCGGGTCGGGTTCAGGTTGGAGAAAATAAGGCTATCATCGATTATCGGTCGGATCGGTTTCCACTACTACATTTAGATTCTATAGCAACACTTTGTTATTGTTGCATAATGTCATATAAATGTTGCAATAGAGTTTATGCAACACTTAATCAAGTGCTACATCAGGTCTTGTTGCATTAGGTCATTGCAACGCTTAATGCAACACTTTTTAATCTGAAGCAACACTTTTGAAAAGTGTTGCATTGGTCATGTTTATGCAACGCTTTTTCAATTGCAAAGGCAACATTTTTTATCTTCTAATGCAACATTTCTTATGTAAAAAAAGCAACACTTCCTGAACTAATGCAATACTTTTCATGTTGATAAGCAACACTTATATGAAATTAATGCAACATTTTTATTTTGGAAACGCAACACTTGTTACGTCACTAGTACAGAAACGGCTTTTGGCTACGGTTAAAAAGGACTTTTGGCTACGGTTCCTCGACCGTAGTAAATCAAGGCGTTGCCTTAGATCAAATCTTTACGGACTACTGATTGAAGCAGAAGTAGCCTAAAAAGTGTTTTTTTTGGCTACAAAATTTGTTAAGATTTAACCGTAGCCGTATGTATATAAAAGGCTACGGTTCTATTTTAACAACCGTAGCCATTTCTTAATTAAAATTTAAAAAAAAAATATATATTTACAAAAACATGTTTGTTTTGGTAAATTTAAAGACTTTTATTAAAGATAATACGTAATTAATTACAAAACCAATGTTTGACATACAACTACCTTACAAATCAACATCAATAGTTAAAGCTAAAAAAATAAGAATATTCTACTCGGATGCATTCGCTAAAGCTACAGATTTTTTTCATGATCCAAGCAGCACAATTAGAATTGATTTTACACATCTACAATTTCTTAGGCCAAACTCCAAATAGCGACTTTAATGCTCTTGAACACCTGTTTTCCCGACCTGCCAAATTTGATACACAAAAAATAACCATATGAGAATAACACATACAATCAAAAATCGAATTATTTAACCACTATGAGATTAAAATTTTGTTGGGCTAAGACATAAAAGAAGTGCAGATTTGACCAAAAGCAGATCATTTAGCAACTAAGAGAACTTTACTTCAACTAATTTATATAAACTAAACCAAGTGGGTATCCAACAATGTGTGATGTCATTTTTCTGCAGATCAAGCAATATAACTGCTGCACTCAATGTCAAAGAAAAACTCTTTGAGATAGGGTGTAGCATTGACAACTACTGTTATTTGTGGAAACGGATCAGAAACACATGATCACCTTTTCTGTGAGTGTGAATACAACAGAAAAATCATCAATTTGGTAGAAGAATGGTGCCAGTTCCCTATTCTCAGTATCCAAGGGACTAATTGCGCTGATCTAAGAAATGGAACAAAAATGTAGAAGAAATTCTGGTATGATACTTACCTGCTGCTGGTACTTCATCTGGAATCAACGGAATATGTGCGGGCTAAAGCTCTAAGTTGATCGGCCATGTTTTGTTGCTAAAACAGACATTGACAATATTAAGCATAGGATTAGGAACAAAATTGTGTATCCTAGATAGAAATTGGGTGTGTAGACTAGAGATATGATAGGTGTTCCTTATCATTTCCCCAGGTCTTACAAAAATTAAGAGAAGACAAGTGGAGACTTAAGAATCAGAGAACACTCAGATCTCCATTTTACTCATTAGCAAGGGACTTGGAAGCTTAATATAAGGAACACAATGTGGCTGATCATGACAAACAACTGAACAGATTGATTGATGATGAAAATTCCAGAAATTGAAGAGAAAGGTCGGCCAACGTCAGTAATTAAAGACCTGCTAATGAAAGAGAGATAAATTGTACGGGATAAACACTTCAATTCAACATATCCTTCCCAACACTAACATTGTTAGCATAATTAACTTCAGAAATCATCTCTTCTACTCAAAGCATCAGTAGAAAATGAATTATCTCCGAATTGAAATCAAATTAATTGAAATCGCTAACCCTAATACTTAATTGTAACCTAACATGAAAAAAATAATAGAATCCCGAAACGCAAACACCATACGAAACTGAAATTCAGTGGAAAATAAAAACAAATCCTCGAAAAACATATGTATTGCGATAACTTTACAAATAATTGTAAAAAGAATCATACCTGACTGAGGATTGTGAACTGAAACGTTGACGAGTGGCGCTGAGATGGTTGTGGTTCGTCGGTGACGAGGTGTCTGCCAGCGATAACACGGTGGTTGTCGGTGAGAGGTTGGCGATAACACGGTAAGCAACCAAGGGACAAAAGAAACCAGACTAGAAGAATTTTTGGATCATTAGATCATATTCCTTTCCTCTTATATTATCAGCATCAGTATAGTTATAACTTGCATCATCCTCACCGTCATCAAGTCGAGAATATGTGACATTACTCCTTGATGCCATTAAAGCACCAGAGTCATAGGATTGTAAAATCCGAATGCAAGACTGCAATAGCCTAGCAAAAGGATAGAACATGAAGTTCGATTAAAAGGTCGTTTTACAACTTTACAGTGTGTATAAATGACAGAACAATGCACTTTATAGTGCGTTTGGGAATGAGAATTTCATTTCAAATTCTAGAAATGCTAAATTAAACTTGAACTAATTCTGGATTCGAAAGAAAATGGATTCCTTAACAAATAAGAGAGAAAATTAAAGACAGGAATATTGGAATGAGCCATTAAGTCAGATCTATTAATAAAATGTACGTAATTGAACTTCAATTCAACATATCCTTCCCTCGTCATATAATTAACTCAAGAAATTATCCCTACTACTCCAAAGCATCAGTAGAAACGAATTATCTTCAAATTGAAACCAAATTTAATTAAAAATCTCAACCATAGGGTTAATTGTACCCTAAAATGCTTAAAACAATTGAATACCAAAACACAAACAGCATACACAACCAAAATTCAGTGGATAATGAAAACAAATCCTCGAAAAAACATATGAATTGTGATAAATTTAAAAATAATCGAAATAATGAATAATACCTGAATGAGGATTGTGATTTGTTAACAGAAACGTTGACGAGTGGCGCTGAGATGGTTGTGGGTTCGGCGTCTGCCGGCGATAACATGGTGGTTGTCGGTGCGTGAGTGGTTGGCGGTGATTTAGGGTTTTGGGTGTAATTGGGTGAATGAGAGTGATGATAACTGGTTGAATGAAAGGTCGTAAGAGTGTTATAAGAAGACCGTGTTTCATATTTGCTTTTTATTTATTTATTTATTTTAAATTAGATTCATCTTATTTAAGATCGTAAAGTCGCGAACGATGGTTGTTTCGTTCCCAATATGCCTTCGCCTTTTCTGGGTGAATCAAACTTGAGATTGAATGATTAAGAGACAGTGGATTGAATGCATGAAAGAGAAACGAAGAAGATCGAATGAGAAAGGAGAAGCAAAGAGACGGTAGAAGTGTCGAATGAGAAAGGACGAAGAATATCGAAGAGTTTTTGTTACTGTATCAAATAAATGAATTGAATGACGCGTGATGGAAGGAATTGAAAGATTGAATAATAATATTGATTATTGATGGGAGATTCCAAAAAATAAAAAGTGACGCACAAACAAAATTTTCAGTAAAATGTTTTGAGCGGCTGAACAAAAAAATGAAATTTTTATAAAGGGTTTATAACTTATGTGATATAAGTGTTGCACAAGTGTTGCGACAAAATGCAACATTTGTATAAAAACGTTGCACTTCGAGTAATACATTGCAACACTTATATTAAAGTGTTGTCCTATGTAAGTAAAAGCAACATTTATAAATTAAGCGTTGCTTAATTAACTGAAAATTGCAACACAAACCGTAAGTGTTGCACACGAAATGTTGCATTAGGTCTATTTTTGTAGTAGTGTTCGGTTCACCCAATTTTCGGATTGTATCAAGTTGGCTTTCAAGCGGGTCTGATCGGGCCAGCTTTTGCCAGCTCTACGGCCGTACTACAAAGAACTATAGGAATTCAAATTAACACGTTCCCAATCAAAAACAACCCTGCCTAAAAACGGCAAGATATAACTAATAATATTAGGAAATATTTTATTATTTTATTATTATTATTATTATGAAATAAGATATTTGATAGAACTATATTTCCTATTTAGCTCGATTTAGGATTCTACCTTATACTCCGTATATTACTATTATAAATAACGGATTAAGGGGTTCATATAACTCTTCTCATAAAATACTGTCCCTTTTTCTTTAAAAAAAATTAGGAGTAATTGACTTCAGATTTCTGGCTTAATTACTTAATTACAATAATCATGGGCTCAATTTGTTCCTGTTTGCACGTAGACGACGATTTAGAAGACAATGTCTGTAGTAACTGTGTTTGTCTTAATTGTTTCTTTCATATGTTTTCTTCATTATGCCGAGAGGAGGAAGTTGATGAAGGTAGTCATCCGTCGAGCAATCCGGTGTCAACTGATGACAACTCTTTACTTGATGTGTACCGCTCTCCTCCGAGGCCCTTGCCTTATGATGCGGATCCTAGATATCATCGTCTGCAGCGAGACGGACTGTTACTTTCATCAGCTAAAGCCGCGACAGTAGTTATGGATTATTTTTATTCGTCGTATGAGGATGAAGATGTTTGTCCAACATGTCTTGAAGACTACACTGAAGAGAACCCAAAGATAGTGACCAAGTGCTCTCATCATTTTCATTTAGGGTGCATCTATGAATGGATGGAGCGAAGTGAGAACTGCCCCGTATGTGGAAAGACGATGGCCTTCGATGAGTCTCATTGAGCTACGGCATCATTGCGAAGTGGTATTTGAAAGCAGGAGGGGAGGGATTGTGTAGTTGTGAATATTGCAGGTCTCGTGTTTGTCTCGGTTATTTGTATATCTTTTATAATTAGTGTGACGGGAATTTTAACGAGAGATAAACAAATAGAAACATAAGCGGCTCCGCTAAAAAAATTGAATTTTAAGTTCAATTTCATACCTTTGATTGATTTTTTTTTTTTTAAGTGACACGTAGGGATGACAATTATGACCCAAACCGAACCGAACCCGAATCGAACCGAAGGAAAAATTCAATCCAAACCCACTCTTTAAAAACCCATTTCCGATCCACTATTTAAAAACCCATATCCATATCCACTATTGGAAAACCCGAACCAAATCCAAACCCGATCCATTCATACCCGAACCCAATCCGAGTGGATATTATTGAAAATTTAAGCTTTATTAACCTTGAAATTTAAATTTTCTTATATAAGATTAAATTTTTATGTAGTCAAATCAAGTTTTCGTATTGGGTTTTGGATTATGTAGTTGATCGGGTATGGATTTGGAGCGGGTATGTGTATGAAAAAGTATAATGAATCGGGTATGGATTTTAAAATTTTGGATATGGATCGGGTATGGATATAGATCTGTAATCCAATACGTAAGTGGATCGGGTTTGAATCTTGCAAAACCGATCCAACCCGACCCATTGCCATCCCTACGTGACAGCATTATTCCTTTGCCCGAAATTTTTCATCTACTAAATATAAATCCCGGCTCCGCCCAAACTGTAAGAGAAATCAAGTCCCTAACTCGTCTTTAACCAAGTCAAGAACGAGATACTCGTATTTCTACACCCTAAGTGTAACAAATCGACTTTCTTTAGCAATGCCATAAGACGGCTAAAGAAGTCGGTTTTACTCGATATTTTGCCCAATTAAATAAGATATTTTTATGTTTTTCCTGTTTAAATGAGCGCTTCATATCGCAGGCAAGAATCGAATGCTCAACCTCACGGATGAAATAAGAGAGTTCTTACCACTTAAGTTAACTAAAAAAAAAAGTTAACTCGTGTTTTTATAAGAATTTTTCATGTAAGAATTATCTCTCTCATCATCCAAGGTTCTTGTCAGTGCGCCACGTCGGATATAAAATGGGAGAAAGTCAAAATATTGACTTTGTCGAATATTTGGTGTGTAAAATTATTTTAGTTGGTTTGGATGAAATTTGATTAAATTAATCCATTTTAATTAAGTTAAATGAACTCGTTTATCAAAGTGGTAAAGCCCGATAAAATGGGTTAAATCCACCTATATAGGTCAAGTACACTAAAACGAGCTGAAGTAACTACCAAGTCAAAGTCCACCCAGATATTCATCTTCCTATAAATAGAAGGTCCCTCCATCATTATCGAAAGACCATCTTTCACCAAGTTAAATTTAACAAAAGAAATCAATCAAGTCAAACGATCCTCTTTCATCAAATTAATCATTCTTCAAGTCCTGACGTCAAGCACCCAAAACTGTGCCGTCAAGAGTGAAGAAAACATCCTCCCACCAAAGAGGTGAACCAAGTTATTGAGACCCTCCAACATTGTCATTGAAGCCACGTGAAGATCGAGTCAGCGGATTATATTAGAGATTGTACCTGAAATTCAAATCTAATAAAATTTTTCTTTAATTTGATGCCATTTTTTTTGTGTTATTTATTTTACAGATTCGCAAATTTGTCTATATACACCTCCATCGACAAAATCCTACAATCGCAGCCTTGTATTGTGTATTATCTTGTGACTTATATGGTACCAAAATAACAATATATAGGTGCTAGCACATCATCATTTATTGCTAATAAGGATTAACCACAATCATCTGTTGATTATCGCTTTAGTAAATAATGGATGACTTGTTTTTTTTTGCGATCCCTTGTTATTTATTTTACAGATTCGCAAATTTGTGTATTCCAAAGCTTTTATTGCCAAAAGATTATTGTTTTGCGATCCCTTGTTTTATTAGTTTCAACTAGTTCTTTTACCCGTGAAATTCATGGGGTCGTTTCTTTTACCCGTAAAGTTCACGAGGTCGTTTCTGTTGTACAATGAGAAAATTCATGGGATCGTTTGTATACAATTCTTATCGGATGAAAAAGTCAATGACAAGAAATCATTTGTTGTCTCTATCAGTTTGCTTGCTTTAAGTAACAACACCATTAACATCAGATAGCATGCAAGGGGCGCTAACTACTGAATTTTGAACGGCCATCAATATGGTAAATGTTACAAATTCTAATAGTTATATAATCTCTGTTATGACTGAGATTTTGACGGAAACAATCGAGCAATTGAATATGTTTCAATACTCATAAATAATCTCCATAAATTTCCTATTGAAACTGTCGTATTGTGATAGTATAAATGATGGACTGATCTAAGCATAGAGCATCCAACAAGAACACAATAATCTAACACATAATCACAACAAAGCCACCATCATTTGAGCTTTTGGGACTTGGGGTGTGGACTACCTCCGATGACTCTAGTAGCCATCGATAACGGGTTTTCGTGGACAGAAATCGGCACGCCGATCTTCGTACCATTCCGCTATTAAGGTACGTATATTCTAACAGTGGTATCAGAGCCGATCGTGTTACGGCTACTGTCCCGAAATAACATGATTAAAATTAAAAAAAAAAATCATTTTTTAATTATCATGTTATACGACAGCCCCTGATCAATTTTTTTGTAAACTAATGACTCATATTTTGAATTCATAATAATGTTTACATACCAGTTTAATTCATATGTTGAATTTACAATAATAATTACAACCCCCGCTTTGTTGTTGACTCTATTTCGTAAATTGGACTCTTACCCGTTCTTCGTCTTCGGTCTGTGTGACTGTCGCAAATAACCCATAAGTTGCGGTCAGGCTTCGTGTGTGTCACGAACCACCATCTGATGCCAAACAGAGGCGCGTGTGTGTCACGCACCGATACCGGTCATGGAGCGTTGAGCACGTGAGTCAGCTCAATTGATTTGTCTGTCTCCGATCTGAGAACGATGGTGGTTGTTCTGGTCGAGGTGGAACACGGTTGCTTCGGATTTGCTTCTGTGTGATTTTTTTTTTTTTTGAATCGTTGTTTATGATTAAAAATGGAGATGGGTTTTCTGTCATTATCATTATTGGAGATGATGTTTGTGTTTCTTTCAAAAAGAAGACGAGGGGTAAAGAGGGTTGTATTTTGAGATTTAATTTCTTTTAATATGATGTTAACTTGTGGTGATAGCCATGGTACTAGAATTTTCCATTTTTTTATAATTAAAAATGTGGTGGATATGAATATAGACACTAGTACAATTTTGTTACGGTTGCTTTATATGATCATATTTCATAAGATTAGGTAATTGGATATTAATGTTATGAAATGAGGTGACTTATCACATGTATAGTCGTATGTGTAGTAGTTTTGTTTTCCTCTCGGTTATAAAATACAAGTTGTGTACTTGTCGTATAATTATGTAAATTTGTTTTACATTTCATTGTTAATGTCTAAGTGACATTATTATAATGCTAATGTGTTTAGCTTAAGTACGAATTTGTTTCGTAATAGTTTTATGAGAAAAAATTAAGTTTATAGAGTTTTATTATTTACGTCATTTTGTGATGATTACTAGCATAGCGAATTTTCGAACATATGACATGAATAATAAAAATCTTGGGGTAATTTAATTTTTTTTCAAACGTGCCTAATGTCCATTTGTTAATATATACTTGTAGATGGCTAAAAATATGGTTGGTGACTTGTCCACGACTGAAAAGCTAGATGGTACGAACTATGATATCTGGCGTAGGAAGATTCAGTATCTTCTTAATGAATGCGAGGTACTTGAAACCTTGACAACTACTGTGGCTAAGCCTCAAGAAACTGAAAAAACTGAGGATTTGGCTAAGTATAATGAAAACTTGAAAGCACATGATGAGTAGTTCAAAAAGGATCGTTCTGCACGCTTTACTATGTTGTTCTGCATGCACAATGATTTAATTGGTGAGTTTGAAATGTGTCCTACTGCTAAGGACATGTGGGACAAGCTTAAGATTTCATTTGGTCAAACTTCGGCAACGAGGCTCCGTGCCTTGAACCTGAAGTGGATGGATTATTCAATTGATCCTAAACACAATGTGACTGAACACTTACGTGTCATGAGTGCCATGATACGTGATCTGAAAGCTGCTGGGCGAGATGTGCCCGATGAGGAGCAAGTAGTGAATGTGCTTCGCTCTCTTCCCTCCGATATCTTGAGGAATGGAAGAATTTTAAGCTCCTCATGTCTCATAGTGAAAATATCAAGACTTTCACTGAACTTGCCAAACATGTGGAAATGGAGGTAGAGCGTCAAAGGGCGCTCAAACCACCTACTCCTGCTGCTGCACTTGTTGTTCATAATAAGTTTAAGAACAACAAGGGTAAGAGGGGCAAGAAAGGGAGACGCCCCATAAAGCCTCTTGGACCACAAGATGGAATCCAAAAGCAACAAAAGGCAAAAGAGCCTAAAGAGGGCAATTTAGCGCGTGTGAAGTGCTTCAATTGTGAGAAGAGAGGTCACTTTGCTCGAGAGTGTCCCGAGCCAAAGAAGGTACCAATCTCCTCTAATGATCACGATTTACTTGTATGTTCCCATGCATTAGTTGCTAATTCTCTTCCTAATTGAATTGTAGATACGGGGGCGAGCAAGCACATAGTCCGTGACCGTGATGGTTTTATGGACTATCATCGTTTTCCGGTGGGTTCACAAACCGTCATGCTTGGGAACGGTAGTGAGGAAGATGTCCTTGGAACTGGTACCTATCAAATAAAGCTTCGTGGAGGCAATACGATGCTTCTACACGATGCCCTCTACGCACCTGGGGTGCGATGTTGCTTAGTTTCAGTAATTAGTTTATTGAAATTAGGATTTGTTTTCAATTTCAAAGACAGTAGTTTGGAAATTCTGTATCATGGCGATGTATTTGGCCATGGTATTTTGAAAAATGGTTTCTTTGTACTAGACTTGGATGATATTTACGATAATTCATCTTATGCTTTTGTTTCTCATTTTGATGTTGATTCAGAATCTGTTAAGTGGCATGCTAGACTTGGTCATATTGGCCAGGAAAGAATGAACAGACTAGCTAAAGATGGTCTTTTGGATCGGCTTACTAGGGTTAAGTTGCCCATATGTGAGCCTTGTCTAGCTGGTAAAGCAAGCAAGAATCCTTTTAGTAAGGCTTCAAGAGCTCTATATCCTTTAGAGCTAATCCATTCTGACATTTGTGGGCCTTTATATATAAGGGCTCGTCATGGTACTATATATTTCCTCACTTTTATTGATGACTATACACGTTTTGGTTATGTGTATTTGTTGTCTCGTCGTTATGAAGCACTTGATACGTTCAAGCGTTTTGTAGCGGAAGTTGAAAATCAATTGGATCGAAAAGTAAAGACTCTTCGAACCGATCGTGGTCGTGAATACCTTTCTGATATGTTCAAAGGGTTTTGTGAGGAAAAGGGTATACGTAGACAACTTACGATCCCTCACACTCCACAACAAAATGGTGTTGCGGAGAGAAGGAATCGTACCTTACTTGACATGGTTAGGTCCATGATGGCTCAAGCCAACCTACCAATTAGTTATTGGGGAGATGTGTTGCTTACGGCAGCGTACATTCTCAACCGTGTACCAAGTGAGAGTGTACCCCTCACGCCATATGAGTTGTGGTATGAGAGAAAGCCCTCTTTGGATCATTTACGTCCGTGGGGTTCGGCAGGCTATGTGCATAACCCGGCCCATAAACATGGCAAGCTTGGTCCAAGAGCCACTAAAATGGTGTTCATTAGATATCCTGAGCATTCTAAGGGATATGTGATGTATGGTGAGCACCCAAATGGTGGCATGACTGAGATTGATTCTCGTAATGTCGCTTTTCTTGAGAATGAGTTCCCAAGTATTGGTGAAATTAATAAAGATCTCGAGTTGTATGAGTTACAACAACCATCTCTTGGTGAAGAGAGGGAATTTAGAACTCTCAAAGTCACCAGAGATGGTGAAGTCCCATCTAATGGTGTGAATGATGGGAATAGTCCCGTAATTCAAGAAGATGGAAATTTGCATATTAGTGAAAATCCACTTGAAATTGAGATAAGTCCTCAACCCTCAAGTGAAGAACATGAGATTAGTTCTCAAGTTCAAGATCCCATTTCTTTAGAAGATAGTGGGAGAGATATTTCACTTAATATTATTGAACGTAAGAGTGAAAGAGGGAGAGTTCCTCGACGATATTTTGATATCGAGGATCGAGCATTTCTTTGCGCTATTACAGAGATCGATGAGCCTACTTCTTTTAGGGAAGCTATGGATTCACCAAATAGTCAAGAGTGGATGAATGCTATGAAGGATGAGTTGGACTCTATGACAAGGAATGGAGTTTGGGAACTTGTTGACCTTCCGCCTAAACGTAAGTCAATTGGAAACAAATGGGTTTTCAAAGTTAAACGTAAAGCGGATGGATCAATTGATAAATTCAAGGCCCGTTTGGTGGCGAAAGGCTTTACCCAAATTGAGGGTATAGACTATGATGAGACATTTTCTCCTGTGGTGAGACTTGCCTCTATTCGCCTCCTGCTAGCCCTAGTTGCCCATTTGGACTTGGAGTTAATCCAAATGGACGTAAAGACTGCTTTCCTCAATGGGACGCTTGAGGAAGAGATCTATATGGATCAACCTATTGGGTTTGTCTCAAAAGGTGAAGATGGCAAAGTGTGTCGTCTTAAAAGATCCATATATGGTCTAAAGCAATCTTCTTGGCGATGGTACTTTATATTCCATGAGGCCATAACTGAGTTTGGTTTCTATATGGTAGATGAAGACCATTGTGTGTGTTGGGGCTGGTGTCCTTTACAGTTAGTGCAAGGACTTATAAATCTCTAAAAGGATCAAAGGGTATACTTTTGTATCATAATCAGTTGGTCCACGTTTATCAATAACGGTTGGCTTGCTAGATAAGTTTGACGTTATTGTCATACAGATGGCGGTGATCAACTGGTCCCTAAAAGTCACACCTATAGGATACGTTTGAGAGATGTGACGGTATGAAAATACAGTCATGTAGATGCCAAATTTGACTAACCAGTTAGTCTGAGTTATTTGACTAATAATTAGTCAAAATGTGATGTTGAGATATTTTATTTAATACGGATTAAATAATAATGGCTAAGGCGAATTAAGCAGTTAATTCGTAAATTGAATATAAGCGTTTTATATTTAATTAAATGTATATTGAATATAATTATACAATATCGTCTTTGTCGGACATGTATTAATGTTTCAACTAATCCGTATTATTAGTTGATGCTTTAATAACCGATAACCGATGACGATTTATAACAAAACCGCGTCATATACATTTTAGCGATTTGCGAACCAGACCATGAGCTAAATCTAAAAGGAAGTGGAAGCCCACTTCCCTAGGTAGCCCATGGCCGGCCGGTTGAGAGAGAACAAAAGAGAGGTTCTCCTCTCTTTTGTAACCTAATAGTCATTTGCAAAAACAAATTAGGGTTTTGAGAAAATTGCCTCTCAAAATTCGGATCTCTCATCCAACGAAAACTCACAAAACAATCCTCTCAATATTGCAAGGCAATTAGAGGATTCATTCTAGCACAAGGGCATTTCTCGGACGATCTTGGGTGCATCATTTAGGAGGAGATCTACTTTGATCTCTCATTGCCAATTTGCACTAGGACCGAAGGTTAATTCTAATCTTTATCGTTTCATTATTGTTTTTCGTTTATGACTAAAATCACGTATTAAATTTGCGTTATAATCCTTCAAATTATGGGTTTTATACGGATATTACCCTACAAGTGGTATCAGAGCCAGGCCACGTAAATTTTTCTATGTGATTTTCATAAAACGAATTTTGAATCGATGGATTTTTGTCTATTTTTCATTCGGCTGCCACATTTTTTTTCTCTCGGCATTAATTTTTTTTTTTGCTGCGTTTGCTGCGTTTTTTTTTTGTGCCTTGGGAACCGTGTCAAGTTTACACGGTGTTGGTTGTTGTTTGTTTTGTTTTCATTTTGATCTTTGCATATTGTATTGTAATCGATATTCATTGCAATATGTTAAAGATCTATCAAAATGATTGCATAAAATTTCGTGTGGCATTATTTTGTCTCGGCAAATTTGTTTTTTTTCTGAAAACCGTGTGTTTTATGTACACGGCCTGTTTTGTTTTTGCATCGTTTTGCGTGCCACACAATTTTGATAGATCATTCGATCTCTTGTTTTCAATCGTTCTTTGCATGTTGTAATTCTAATCGATAAGAATTGCAATATGTTAAAGATGTTTCAATTGAAATTTCAATTCTATACGGATTAGATTAAATTGCAATTGGGTTTTTACAAATCGTTTTGTTGTTTGATCTTTTGTTGATCTCGTAATGATTGAGCCGTTTTTTTGTTCCTTTTGTTGCTCACGGTTTTAAGCAACAATTTTTTTTAAAAAAAAAAAAAAAAAAAAAAAAATTTTACGGGTACTGTTCACGCCCAGCAGTAAGAAAAAAAAAAATTTCTTTTTTTTTTCGGCCAATTTATGCATAATACGGATTTATGCACTCGCTTGATAGTGAAACGGTTCACCCACGAACAATTTAGTTACTTTAAAACGATTTAAAGTAACGGATTATCACAAATTAAAATTAAGTTGATGAAGCGGTTTTGTCACATAATTTTAATTGTTAAAAGGTGGTTTGGATAATTTAACATAATTACGGAATTATGTCACGAATAAATTTAATTTAGTTGATGCATTTTATTCATCGTTCTTGTTTATTTTGAATGCTTTTAATTACGTATTTATTTAATTTTGCAAACGGTTGTAACTTAGTGTGGTCTTAGTAGAACGTGTTACCGTAATGATGGAACACGGTCTTGGTTGTATTTTGAGATCTCGTATCTCCCTTTTTATTTCTTTTAATTACAGCTTTTATTTAGAATGTAAATAGGTTTATATTTTGTAAATTTTAATTGTAATTTTGAGAAGACTAAAGAAGGAGATCGGATGCTCACTCCCGCTGCATGGACTAAGATGGAACATCAAGACAAGCTTTTCGGGTCCAACGGTGGATTCCAAAGTTGTATTATGTTCTTTTTACTAGGATAGGCCACACTAGGAATTTTATTTACGTATTCCATTCATTTATTTATTTTATCGTAACGATAGTATGCATCATATTCCGCCTAAAAACCAAACCACCTAATTATTGCATGAAAACTGACTCATTTAGAGGTCACGCGTTAGTTTTCTATGACATTCTTATGTCACACGATTTAAAGCCATCATCTAAATTAATTCATTCACGCAGTTGCTAGTTATTCGTTCACTTAAAATGAATTGAAACTTAGTTGATGGGATCTTCCTCGTATAAACAAAAATTGAGAACGGTCTTTATAGGTCAAACTCCAATGAATCTCTTCTTCGTCGGTAGGCATAATATGACCCCTTCTACGTCGGGTAAGTTGGAACCGATTGACCTATTTTATCTCAACACTATGGTCACTCGTACGATCCTGTGATTATGGTGGACTATAGATAGGATTTACGGAAATCTATCGACCAAGAGTTTTTATGGAAGAACTAGCTAAACAGTTGGCTTATCAATTTACGGAAATTGAGTCTTGGGATCACTTGTATTATTCTTGAGGGAGATCAATTATACAAGTGCAATGAGTATACACGATTAAAATAAATTTTAATAGACTTAAATCACCTCGATCAGTTGCTTAT